>NC_136061.1:1366539743-1367950143 GCF_964261635.1 Lissotriton helveticus | reverse complement strand
CCCCCAGCATCTCCACGATCTGTGTGGGGCCTTTTTGCACTGTGCCACTTGACATGCCATCCCGGCCACTTGCCACGTGGCTAGCGGCCATCTTGGCGACGAAACCTTCAATTTACACTGCGGGTCTGGTTGCTCCAGACTTGCCCTTGCCCCTGTAAAAAGGAGTACCTGCTCTGACCTTGCTGGTCTGAGTAACAAGCTTTTTTCGATTCCTGCGTGGCTTGCATTAGCCAAGGCCTGTTTGCTCCAATCAAGTTGCCCACACCGCCAACAGCGAGAAGCCTGCGTGGGACAGCTCGTGACCAACTCCTGGACGTCTTTGACCCCTCGTGTCCACGTGGCTGCAGAGAGAAGCTACACCTCGACGCCTGTTTGCACCCGACATCGCCTGGTTCCACTCTGGTTCCACGGTAGTCACTGGCTAGTGACTTTGAACATTGTCCCCTCTGCTTTCAGGTCTTCACCTCTTCAGATCCGCCCTTGGATCCACCGGAACTCTTCACATCGAGTCGCCTGCAGCATCTTCAGCTCCAAGCACCATCGACTTGCGTGACGAAACCCGACACTACTTCGACCCTGTGCACCCGCTTCCTGTGGGTGAGGTAACTCAGCTCCGCCGGTGTTCCCACACTGGTACACACCTCTAGGGTCTGTGTCTAAAGTTTCATCCTTCTAGGTCACTCGGAAGGTTCCTTTTTAACTAACTTTGTAACTTTTACGCACCATTGACATTGCATTGGTAAAGCGTGCACTTTCCGCACTGCACCCGAGTCCCGCGGGCCTTTCCCGACTTCTTCACTGCTAGTCCCGAACAGCTCCAGCGATTCCCCAGGCCCTAGGCCTCTTCACTTTCCCTATAGTGGTTCTTATACCACTATTTTAGTATATGGTTTAGGTGGCCCCTAGGACTCATCCAAAATTGTGCAACTTTTGTGTATTTAAACTGTGTTTTGTTTTAACGCATTTGCTTCTGTGCTCATAAAGAGTATCAGGGTTATTTGTAGAAATAAATCTATATATATTTTCAATATATATCTGTGTGGTGTCCTTTCATTTGGTATTCAAGGGATTGTGTATGGTAAAACAGCTTGCTTCACATGCCTTTACAGAGTTTAGCCTAAGACTGCTTAGTCCATGCTACCCCTAGGATAGCTTGTCTATAAGGTTGACCTTACAACCTGCACCATAAGGGTTGCTTGGCATGGTACAAGGTGATCACTAGAACTAGTGAGCATCATATACCAGGCCAACTTCTCACATTGGTGAGCAGCGGATTGGGATTTGAGCTTGCTGTTGTTTTACCATTACAATCTTTGAAAATATCATTTGAAAGATAATACAGGTACCTGATAGGTACACTAAAACAAGACTAGATATACTTAAGTTCTACTGAACTTAGTTGTTGTAGAGGATAGGGAGTAGCACACCCTGACTACAACTACTAGATAGGTTTTGTAGGAAAACACAAGGGTAGGTAGATTGCAACACATCCACCACACTGGAGCAATGTCTGGAGCAGAGGGATCCACTGGAACCACCTCTGTTGAGAGTGACCCTCCAAGGGCACCATCTAAATTTGCTATCTTTCCATTTAAGGAACTGAGGCAACTGTGTTCCATGAGAGGAATCAAAACAGGTCCTACTCCTACAGCAGGACACCTCAGAGAGCTGTTAGACCAGTCTGAAGCTCTAAAAAGCTCCAAACCAGGCCCCTCAGGGACTGGAGATGGAGGCTCTCCCACTGAAGATGATAACCCTGATGCCCCTGCCCCTGTCATCCAGATAGATGAGGAAGACCAGACCCCTGGGAATTCTCAGCCTGAGGAAGAAGAAGAGGGGGAGGAGGTAGAAGAAAGTGAGTCTGATGATGATAGAGATAGCCAGGTGTTAGTCAGCAGGCTTAACCAGGCTAACCTAAGCTTATTTGGGACTGAAGGTGGGTCCAACCCATTCAGACCCCCAAATGGACTTAACCAGGAGCATAGGAGGAGGAGGAATCACTCAGGTGAATCCAATACTTCCCATGTTTCTAGAGGTTCTCATGGCAACTCCAGAAGGGAGTTCACTAGCCCTCAGAGAAGGGAACATGAGGCCAAAATGAGAGAGGCTGAACTTAGGATCCAGAGGCAAGAGTTAGAAGTTGCCCTGGCCAAAGAGAAACTTGCTAGAGCAAGGCAGCCTAGAGAGAGTGGATTAGAATCCACTGGTGGCAGCACTATCCCTAAGGATAAAGACAGGTCCTATGACAATAGAAACCTGAGTAAGATTGTGCCCCCCTACAAAGTTGGGGATGATATCCACAAATGGATGACTGCACTTGAGAGAGCTTGCAAAGTACAGCAGGTCCCTCAGGAGCAGTGGGCAGCAATCTTGTGGCTCTCCTTTGAAGGTAGAGGCAGAGACAGACTCCTCACAGTTAGTGATGGGGATTCTAGAAACTACCTGGTCCTGAAGAGTGCTCTGATTGATGGGTTAGGCTTAACCACTGAACAGTACAGGTTAATGTTCAGAGACATCCAGAAGACACAGACTCAGGACTGGTCTGAATTTGTTGAATGTGCCACTAAGGCTCTGGAGGGCTGGTTGCTGGGAAGTAAGGTTACTGACTATACAGGATTGTATAATTTAATTATGAGAGAGCAAATCTTAAGTAATTGTCAAAATCAGCTTCTACATCAGCACCTGGTTGACTCTGATCTGACCTCCCCACAAGAATTGGGTAGGAGGGCAGACAAATGGGTCAGAACCAGGATCAGGCATAAGAACCAGGGTGGTGACCAAAAGAAAGAGACTACCAAGCCTCAAGAGAAGGGTGGGGATAAAAGTAAGGAAAAGACTTCCCCAGGGCCCCAAAACTCCAAGGATGGGGGTGGGTCCCAAGACACTTCTTCAACCCAGAAAAAGCCTTATTGTCATGTCTGTAAACAGGTTGGGCATTACAAAACAGACAGCTGTTGTCCCAAGAATGGCAATAAAGAGAATATACCTCCAAAGCCAGCTCCAACACCTCCTGTTACTGTCAGCAGTAATCCCCCAGGAAGTGGGAGCACACCCAGGAATCTGGGTGGGTTTACTTTTGGAGGACAGGTGGATTCTGGCCTAACCAGGTCCCCTACCTCAGATACTCTTGTCTATGAGACTGGCATGGGGTTTGCCAATTTCACTGCTTGCCCAAACACTTTGAGCAAGTATAGACAGGAGCCCCTCATCAATGGCTTGAAAGTTGAGGCCTTTAGAGACACGGGGGCTAGCATCACCATGTTGGCTGAATGTCTAGTCCCCTCAAGGCAACTTTTACCTGATGCCACATATCAGGTGACAAACATTGATGGAATAGAAACCAATCACCCCATGGCAGTAGTAAATCTTAGCTGGGGAGGTGTCACTGGCCCAAAGAGAGTGGCAGTGTCATCAAACTTGCCTGTAGATTGTCTACTGGGGAATGATTTAGAAATCTCAGCCTGGGCTGAGGTGGAACAAGAAACCCATTCTAAAATGGTAAATCTCCATGGAAAGGTTAGTGGGGCCATGATGGCTACAGCCCCAATCCAAGATGTCCTTCCTGAAATGGTTGGTAGGGCTGAGCAAACCTCAGCCCCATCTTTAGCTAACTTCCCTCCTGAAAAGATTAGCAGGGCTGTGATGGTAACAGCCCATACCCAAACTGAGTCTCCTCCTGAAAAGGTTGGTGGGGCTGTGATGGCCACAGCCCAAACTCAAACTGATACATGTGTTGTGAAGCCTGAAAAGATGGATCACTCCACACAAACAGAGAGCATTGAGGAGGAAGAGAAATCTCCCTCCCACCAGACTTTAGGAAAGGATCAGCCTCCTCAGGGAACTGATCTTACCCCTGATGAAGGAACTGTCCCAGAGGTTGTTAGGCCTGGCCTGACAGAGCCTCTGATGACAGTGGACCCTTCTCAGGTGGGACCCAGTCTGGAGCAGGTATCCTGCCCCTCTCTACCTTGCCTTGCTCAGCCCAGGGCTGCAGAGGACAAAAAGGACAGTGAGCCCCAAAGGGCCCCCTGTCAAATAAAGCACCCCCATCAACAGATTAGGGGCACCGAAACTAGTAGCCCTAGTGAGGTGAAAACTTTAAAAACTCCTGAGGGTGCCCCCTTAAAAGTAGTTAGGGACCTCCCACAGATGGATTCTGTTGGGCACAGCCAAACCTGGGACCCCAAGGCCCCAAACCTGACCTGTCCCTCCAGTAAGCCAACAAGAGGGACCCAGCCTCCAGCTTTAGGTAGCCAGAGGTTGACCCTGAGAGCACAGTGCAACTCAGTCAAAGAAAGAAAGGCACACATGGTGGAGAGTGATTGGAGGAAGTTGAATCCTACAGAGGAATCTCACTTCAGTACTCCATCCCAACACCAGCCTTTAACTTTGCAAAGACACACCACAGGTAGAGATTCCCTATGGTGGAGACCCTCAGATACCCTTAGGGTGAGGGATTGCTTAGTGGACCATGAGACAGGGGGTAACCAAGCCAGAGCTGGTACTTCCTTATATGGCCACTTAGGCAATATAGGCTTACCTGGTCAAGGATAGCCTTATCTCCTTTCGTTTGGGGGGGGGGTTATGTAGGAAGGTGGATATCTGACTATGGTTACCCCCAAACTTTTTGCCTGGTGTTTAGCTGGTTTTTGACATAGTTGGCCTGGGATCCTGCTATTCAGGGCCCCAGGCTAATTGCTCTCTCCTTAAAATGGACTCCATGTACCTTAGGTACATACCCAATTGGAATTGGCTCACCTTATTGGCCCCTGTAACAGTGTACCCAGGTACCCAGGGCATAGGTGCTTCCAAGGCCTACCAGGGGCTGCAGCATGTATTGTGCCACCCCTGGCCTGGCCTCCATATTTGACACAACTGGCTGATCACTCAGCTGGGGTAAGTCGGTGTAACCACCCCTTACTTAGGTGTAGTATGCCTATACCTAACCTAAAATGGACACATATGTTCCTATCAGTCACTCCTATGGAAGGCCTCATCAATCCTGGAGGCAGAGTGCTTGGAAATATGTGAGATGGTGCTCTGGCATGAGCTGAGCCTGTCTGCAGCTTTCGGAACCATGTCCTTTAGCTGTTTCATGATATTGCCATACCATATACTCTTAAGTGCATTATGAACCTCGCGGTTAAATGCTATCTTGGGTTTGGCTTTATCAAAACATGTCGAGTAAGGTGTCATACGAATTGGAATACTACCTCCTTGCCAGTTCTGGCAACGCGGGTAGCATTCCACCCTTCTAGAGGGACACGACATGTACCTAGCCTGAACCCCGGTTAAAGTTAAACAGAGCCTTAGCATCACAAAATGGATGCTGCCACCACAGACACAAGTCTGACCTCCTGCTGCTGGGAGTCCTTCCAGCGAGGGCAGCTTGGACAAAGGGTTTCCTGCCTGGGGAGGTGCTAGCACCACTCCAGACAGGATTTTGTGTATTGGGTAGGACAGGGCTGAATAGAATCAGACATGCCTGGGGCACACAAGGTGTCCCTGTGCATAGGCCAGTTCAAACCGGTGCTGGGGCTTTCCAGCCCCAGTCCTGGCGCGAAACTGGACAAAGGAAAGGGGGTGTAACCACCCCCCTTCCTGGTTCCACCCAGAGGAGGGACCTAGTAGGTGATCCGGCCCCCCAGATTCGAATAAGAGTGGGAGCTGTGTCCTGAGACTTCAGATCATCCTGAATCAACTTGAAATACAGAAGAAGACTGGACTTCGACATTCTGCTGCACAGAAGACGGAAGAGAATCTCCCTTGTGGCCAAGGAGTGACCACCCTGTGAACACAGGCACCAACCAGCAACTCGACGTCTGCTTTGCCGCCGCCGGAGCCCGAGCCCAGAGCCTGACAAGACCCAGACTCCCAGACTTCTCACCGCCCGATCCACAGTCCCTGCAAAGAAGGGACCCGTGGAGGCACCGAGAGACGTGGGACCGGACCTCTTGAAAGACCCCCGAGAAGCTGACTGCGCAGCATCAGAGGCACCCTCGATGCTGTGCTTTGGGGTTTGAGAAGCCCCAACCTCGAGCAGCCCTTGCACCGAAGATCAGCCCCCCAGCATCTCCACGATCTGCGTGGGGCCCTTTTGCACTGTGCCACTCGACGCGCCATCCCGGCCACTTGCCACGTGGCTAGCGGCCATCTTGGCGACGAAACCTTCAATTTACACTGCGGGTCTGGTTGCTCCAGACTTGCCCTTGCTCCTGTAAAAAGGAGTACCTGCTCTGACCTTGCTGGTCCGAGTAACAAGCTTTTTTCGATTCCTGCGTGGCTTGCATTAGCCAAGGCCTGTTTGCTCCAATCAAGTTGCCGACACCGCCAACAGCGAGAAGCCTGCGTGGGACAGCTCGTGACCGACTCCTGGATGTCTTCGACCCCTCGTGTCTACGTGGCTGCAGAGAGAAGCTGCACCTCGACGCCTGTTTGCACCCGACATCGCCTGGTTCCACTCTGGTTCCACGGTAGTCACTGGCTAGTGACTTTGAACATTGTCCCCTCTGCTTTCAGGTCTTCACCTCTTCAGATCCGCCCTTGGATCCACCGGAACTCTTCACATCGAGTCGCCTGCAGCATCTTCAGCTCCAAGCACCATCGACTTGCGTGACGAAACCCGACACTACTTCGACCCTGTGCACCCGCTTCCTGTGGGTGAGGTAACTCAGCTCCGCCGGTGTTCCCACACTGGTACACACCTCTAGGGTCTGTTTCTAAAGTTTCATCCTTCTAGGTCACTCGGAAGGTTCCTTTTTAACTAACTTTGTAACTTTTATGCACCATTGACATTGCATTGGTAAAGCGTGCACTTTCCGCACTGCACCCGAGTCCCGCGGGCCTTTCCCGACTTCTTCACTGCTAGTCCCGAACAGCTCCAGCGATTCCCCAGGCCCTAGGCCTCTTCACTTTCCCTATAGTGGTTCTTATACCACTATTTTAGTATATGGTTTAGGTGGCCCCTAGGGCTCATCCAAAATTGTGCAACTTTTGTGTATTTAAACTGTGTTTTGTTTTAACGCATTTGCTTCTGTGCTCATAAAGAGTATCAGGGTTATTTGTAGAAATAAATCTATATATATTTTCAATATATATCTGTGTGGTGTCCTTTCATTTGGTATTCAAGGGATTGTGTATGGTAAAACAGCTTGCTTCACATGCCTTTACAGAGTTTAGCCTAAGACTGCTTAGTCCATGCTACCCCTAGGATAGCTTGTCTATAAGGTTGACTTTACAACCTGTACCATAAGGGTTGCTTGGCATGGTACAAGGTGATCACTAGAACTAGTGAGCATCATATACCAGGCCAACTTCTCACAACGAACTTGAACGTTAACTATATGACAGGGAGTGGGAGAGGGCCCTAGAGTTTCCCAAAAAAGTATCAAGAAACGCACGTTTTAAAAACATACAGTTTTATGTCCTACATAGAGCGTATCAAACACAGGCACGCCTACAGCGGTTCTACCCGGACACTCGATTTCTCTGCCCCAGATGCCACTCACCAGACGCTCACTTTCACCACATGTTCTGGAGCTGCCCCACCCTACGACAGAACTGGTCTGTAGTCCTTGAGACACTTAAAGAACTCACAGGTCTTACAGATATACACACCTGGGAGGCGGTCGCTCTCGGAATATTCCAAAGACCAAAAACATACAAAGTGCCCATCCGCTTCGCATCACTAGCAACGCTACTAGCTAAAAGAAGCATCGCCATGAACTGGCGGGCCCCACTGGGCCCCCCAATAGAGGCATGGGTGGAAGCGGTAAAAAAAGTGGGCGGCAGCAGAAGAAGAAACACTTCGGGAGGAGGAGGTTAAAGGACTGTGAAACATCCCATATCTCTGGAATGGGCCCAATTATCACACCATTTTCAGCACATACAAACGCGTACCGACTCAAGCGCATCTCAACATACCGCTACAGACTTGGAAGCATGTACACGAGAGTACACATGACATCGCGCCCACCTCCTCGACCAATGCGTGAGGCACACAAACCCCACAGTGCACTACATTGCATACTGTAACTGGCACCGTTGTCCAAATGTTTGCCTAAAAAACAGTGCCTTGACATCTACTCACTACAGTTGAACAGACCCGGAAGCCCTACCCGATACACACTCCCTGGCTCCCCCCCTCAATGCATCCCCAGTTTTATTCTCCCCAGCTCCCCCCGGCATCACCATACAGGGAATATATGTAGAATGTGATGACAGATACCCCCTCTGAGTACAGGATGTACGTCCTATGACTGGACAGCACTACTACTGTCGATCAATTAAGTGTAATGAGATGTGATGTGATTGTGTTGCAAAAATGTTAATAAAAATATATATTTTTTAAAAATGATGAAACCCAAAGATCATAAGAGGAGCATCATCTACCAAAAGTCATCCAGTGTTTAGAATAAGCCTTTCAATGTAGACGCTCTCCTAGAATTCTGAATAGTTTCCGCCAATTGCATCACAAGGCCTTTGCTTAGCAAACTTACAGTTTCAATCTCCAAACTAACAAATTGAGTTTGAGGGATAGAGGAAGAGTTGATAGAGGAAAAGGGCAGAAAGGAAGTACCATTGGAAGTTGAGATGCTAAAGCCTTCTGTAACCAAGACAGCTGTGGTCAACAAGGAAACAAAAGGATACTTTCTGCCCTCTGCTGCTGTATCTTGAACAGAACTATTGAAATAAGCAGAAATTGAGGAAATGCGAAAAGTAACCTCCTAAGTCACTCCAACACTTCACACGCTCCCGTCTCCCTGAACTTGTACACAACCTGTGTAGTAAGGCTTTGTCACATGAAGCAGAAAAATCCAGCTAAGGAGTTCAGAACCTCTTGTTGAACGTCTTGAAAATGATCTTTGATAATGAATGGTGCATTGATGATGGAAATTGTCTGCTCAACACATCCACTTTGATTATACCCTGATATGGATCACTGGCAAACTTAACACGTTCTTTTCTGCCAAGAAATACAAGAGAGTTGACATTTGATTGAGGGATATGAATCAAATGTTCCTCTGATAATTGATGTGACCAACTGGTACTGTACTGCCTGTTCTGACCAGAATATTTTTCTGGGATACAATGCTTCTGAAGTTGTGGAGAGCCCTGAAAATCACTATCAACTCCCTCTAGTTCGATGATCTCCTAGTTGCCACTATAAACCAGTTGTATTGGCAAGATCTCTGATTGATTGCAGCTCCCCAACACAGTTGGCTAGCACCTGTCATCAGAATTAAAGGTTCCCGTGTATGGATCATTACCTCTGGGGATAGATTCCTTATGGTGTAGCGCAGCGGCCAGGGCGACTGACGCCGGACGCTGGGGATCACGGTTCAATCGCGGCACCGGCGGCAGGAGTCTGCCCAGCACCATGTAACTCTGGGCAATAGCTTGCTTAATCTTCTCGACATCCCCCAGTGCTGGGATGCCTACGGGTAGCTGTGCGCTTTACAAATACTGGATTTTTTTTTACGCTCAACCACTATTTCAGCTCCTGTATGATATTGAAGGAAATACTGTGTTTTGGAGACCAGCCTCTGTGGATTTGCCATAGCAATGGGCATGTTGTAATCTGTCCCATTGTACTATGAATACTCAGGCTGCAATATGACCTTGATTATCCATGATCTGGCTCGCACTTCTTTTTTGCTCGTTAAATTCCAGAATCAACCACGAAGATGAACAATTTGTTTCTCCAGAACAAAGATTTTCCCCCAGTCTAATCAGAACCCTGATCCAATAAACTTCAAGTCGCTCGAGGGTTGAAGTCGGAATTTGGGGATATTCAGCAGTAAACCTAATCAATTGATCACAGTCTTTGTCTGATCCAAGACATGAAGGGTCTTTTCCCAGGAAGGTTCATTTAGTAACCAATTGTCCAAGTAGGGAAAAAGTGGAATCGTCTGTAGCTGGAGATGGACAATCACTGGGGCTTATACTTTTTGAAAACCATCAGTGCAGACTTTAAAGCAAAGGGATGGATCATAAATTGCCAATAATGGCTCCCCACACAAAACCTCAGATATTTCCACTGACTCTTCACATTTGGAATGTGTAGGTAGGCATTCATAAAGTCTAGAGCAAACATAAAATATTGTATTTTGATCAGATGGATTATTTTCTAAAGAGTCTCCTATTTTGAATTCTATGTTTTGACCAATCATTTTCAGCTCCTTTAATTTTATCACAAAATGAAACTCACATTGCTTTGAAACTAAAAAGACAATGAAGAAAACTCCTAGACCTCACTTGTCCTTTGGAACTGAGGAAATAGCTCTTTATTTTACCAGGACTACAATCCCATCCATAAGTACTTTCTTCTTGTGGAAATTTGTGGGAATGGGTATAAAAATGATCCCTGAAGATGAATGCAATGTCTGAAACTCTATCAGCTATCATTTCATTAATATGTGAAGAATCCACTTGTCTGTGGTTAGCCCCTGCCTCTCTGAGAAGAACTGACATTTTCATCCTCCAACCCTTAATGATTGACCATTGCTACTTCTCTCTCCAGCAGAGACAGATATGCTGATTCATAGTGTTCACATCTAGTTTATGTTTCTCAAAGGAACATCAAATGAAGATTTTCCCTGGTTTTGGGAGGATTGTCCCTATTCTTGTTGTCTTCTGGAGGAGTACCTGACAGAAGATTTCAGCTTTGAAGAGAGACTGGTGGTTGCCAACTATTTCATCAATCCTCAAGACTCCCATGCTCCTCTGCAACACATAAGCTGATGGCTGTACATTTCAGGTTACAGTGGCTTGGCAAAACCATTTAAAGCAGACTCAATTGGGTCTAGTTGCCAACATATTGGCCCCGGAACCTGAGTAAGCATTTATGTATAAAACGGAGAGTTTTGAAAAGAATCCTTTTTTTAATTTCTAGTCAATGAACTGTGGAGAAAATAGGTTTTGCTGACTCAGGGATTGAGGTTAAGGCATTTGCTCTTGCAGCCTAGTTCTGATTCATTCGAAGTCTGAATAAATATTTGGATACGCCAAGATAAGATAATTACATAAGGCAAACCGAGAAACAACAGGTGCTACAACTACTGATTTTCTAGCAACAAGGCATACAAGAGGATAAAAGATGGAGCGAACAACTCTGTCCCCTTGCTTGGGAGAGCTAAATGTCCATTCTTAATTTAGAATCCAATTTGATGCAGAGACTCCTTACAAAAGGTTGAAGCTCCAGAAAGAGGCCTAGAGCAAGAGGCCAGAAGACAGAGAATTGTAAAGCAGGATCTTTGCCTGCTAGTAAGATCTCAGTTTTCTCCATATTTATTGTGAAGTTTACAAAAAGTGATGGATGGAATGCTTGAATAATTTCAGCAACTGGTAATTGCTTGGGGCCGCATCTCAGTCCATCTATATTTTGCACACCATGTCACCTCAGTTAGGACGCAGGCAAAGATATTTTGAGCCAGTGTTTGTCCACCCAGTGATTGATGTTGTTTGGGACGTCCTGGAAGTGCCTTTCCAGAGCAGTCAGGGCCAGTTAGAAAAAAATAAGATCAGTGTCATCAACATGAGTACAAGAATATCCATCATTACTGATGATTAAGGTGAGATACCTGAGGTAGATGTTGACTAGGTATGGCAAAAGTGTATCATGTTGTGGCATCCCAGTTTGTAGTGGGAAGGAAAGTTATTTAGGGGAAGACTTGGACTCGGAGTAATGAAGATTAGTAGTTACAGGTGCGTTACCTCCTCGTCCATCTTTTCTGATCCAGTTCTCACATGCGAGATAATACCCAACCATAACTCATTGATTATATTTCAAAATTGCAATATCATAAGACAATCACCATATTATGTATGCAACCTCATAGTTAATAAAGGATACGTTGTTCTTTAGAAACAAACAGAATTATTCTTGCAAGGTACACATTCCAATTCTGAAACAGAAGATAATACATAATCGCCAATAGAAGTAGAAAACCCTTCATGCACATAAAATCTATAATGTGAAAGTGTGCGCATATAGAGACTTCCATGTAGCTGTACAACAAATTTCCCTAAATGAAACCCCTTTAAAAGAAGCCCAGGAGGCCAACATTCCTCTCATCAATCTACCCTACACCTGTAAAGGAATTGATGTGTGGGTAATTTCATGACGGTAGACTTAATCCTTATAGATAGAGGGACTGTGGAAGGTTGTGAATTCTTATTAGGAGCTCCAAAAGTCACAAGCAAGGCGGCATATCCACAAGCCCCTATCGCAACAGGAATGTCACTTTTTTTTAACGTTCCTGTGACGATACAGGCTTTGAATTATTTACAAGGCAGTGTTAAGCCACTTAATTTGACTTCATGCTGCCTTGTAAGTAAGGCACCCTTTTACACTATACTTAGTGGAAAGGGGTGGGCAATGGGTGTTGCAGTGGGCGTACCACCACAACACCCACTGATTTTGACACTGCCCCATATTTACAAGGGTGGCGTAAATATGGGGCAGAGCCAAATTTAAGACCCAAAACAATCTGGACTTAACATGGCACAACGAGGAGAAATGCTTTAATTCTCCTAATTTTTGCTGTTTCTGTGTGTACTGCATTGTGCAGCACACATGAAAACAGCAAAACGCCATGCATGATTGTTAATGTGCAGGAATGTAGAAAGGAGTCCCTTCCTGCACATGAACAATCATTTAAAAAATGAAGAGTTGCAACTTCTATGTGTATTGTTCAATGCAGCACACATAGAAGTTACAAATCGCCATTTAAGATTGTTTATGTGCAGAAAGGGACACCTTCCTGCACATAAACAATCATTCTCCCCAACACAGGCACCATTGCATTATGGTGCAAGGGTGCCTGCGTTTGCGCTAAGCATCTGAAATTAGCACCATCACAGGGGGAAACGCAGGCCTGCACCGTATTGTTGTAAATATGGTGCGGCCCTGCATTTCAAAAGTGGAGGAGCGCAACGTTAAGCCAAGAAGGCTAACGCTGCGCTCCGTTACTTTTCATGCAAATATTCCCCCAAGAGTCCAACTTTTGTAAGAAGATGTTGTGCCCAAATAAAGTGAAAGAGCCTAATGGACAACTAAAGTATGACGCTGTTCCTCCTCAGTCGAGGATGGAGTTGGATGAAACACTGGGTGAACAATGTCTTGTGAGCAATTGAAGAGTGATCGAATTTTGGGTAAAAAGGCGGCACTGCAGCGAAGCACCACCTTATCAGGAAGAAAGCGAATAAAGGGAAAAACCACAATCAGAGCTCTTAATTCATGCCCTCCTTTTCCTGAACAAATTGCCACTAAGAATGCCACCTTCAGCGCCAAAACTTTCAACTCCACTCTATCAAGCGGTTTATAAAGAGGGTTAGTTAAGAGCTGAAAAACCAAGGGTAAATCCCAGGGTGGAATGGGGGAGTAAATAACTGCCCATTGCAGAAAGAAACTGTGTAATAATCAGGAAGCCAAAGGGGCAATCCCAGAAACGTCTTCCCTTAACAAGCCTGAATTGCAGCCCATGGAACCTTTATGATGGTAACCGTCAACCCTAGGAGAAAACCATCTCGTAAAAACTAGGATTTTTACCAGTTCACAAAAAGTCGGACTGAAACCTTTAGACATGCATCATTTTTTCAAAGTTCTTCAAGGGCAGCAGCATGATATACAAGTGGAGGGATGGCAAGAATACTGGAGAGTCTGCCACTTCCGAGGATCAGTCTTATGCTAATGTAATCAACCATTCATCAGCCAAACCATCAGTCAGCTATGTGACCACTGGGAGAGAAATGGGGTGTAAAGCAGGAAGACTACCTGTAGTATGAAAGGGAGCCCATCCCAAAGCCACATCTGAAAACAAACACATGTCATGGAGACACTGATCATGCAGCTCGGAGACTCAAGAGGTCCACAATACCCACCGCCACTGAGGTTCCGTGGTTATCGGGACCGGACTACATTTTGTTTGCGTTGTTCATAACGCTATTTTGTGTTGCCCTCACGTAGGCCTTAGAAGTAAACGAACGAACAAAGTTGCATGGGCTTCGTTGTCCATGTACATATTAACTTGCCCTTTCTGACTTGTGAGTGAACTGCAGGACGCTGACCTTTTCACCTGAAACTGACCCTTCACGAAGCCAATTTCCCTTGGTTTGATTCTTGTCTGAGATTACCAATCAATGTTCAGGACCTCGTTAACTTTTAGTTTCCTTGCACATATCTTATCCTAATCAGCATCTGAATTGTTTCTTTCCTTACGACTTTTCATTACATGGGTAATGCTTTCAATTATGGGTTTGTCCGGCTTGTGGAAATTGAATTTGGGACATTCCTAATAATTAACTTTTGGGTTGGGTTACTGTAAATTGGGTTTTTGTTAATGTGATACTCAGTTAGAAAATGTGTCCTATTGGTCAGAATTGTGCGCAGTGGGTGTACATTTATAATGAGAATATTGTGTATAAATACTGATGTCTTGCTCTATGAAAATTGAACAGTTTCTTGAGTTGTACACCGTGTTGTATTGCTGGGATTACTGTTACTAGCTGCAGCTAATAAATTTGATCTCTGACGCCACCTAGAAGTTTTCCGTGTCTCTGTTTGCCAAGACAGGTGAACCCGAAGATTTTGGGCATGTCCCTGGCGCCGCTGGGTTCTAAGAAAACCCGGTTCTTCACCACCACCCCCATGCCCCCCCAGACCCCCTCCCCCCGGACTATCACCTAGGCAGCACAGAACAGTACGGAGGACGTTCCGAAAACTGCATGGCCCCTCAGCCACAAAATAGCAGAATGTGAGGGGAGGTGGGAACCAAGAATGTGTGAAGGACGCAAGTCACCTATGAATAAGAATGCACACAATGGGAGGAGGAGCTTGAGCGCGTCCAAAAGGGCCGCGTGAGCTTGGGGCTCCCGAGACCCCCGCTGCCCCCGAGTATATCCTGTTCTTGATCCTGTGGCTGAACCGGAGAACTCGGTCGCGGAAGGGAAGAGGTGCTGGGCGCTGAAATTTGCTTCCCGATCGGCCGCGCCGATCCAGAGAAAAAGGACCGGGAAGATTGCAGCCTGCCTGTTCAGAAGCCGGGGTCTCCAGTTGGAATCAGACCCCGGCTGCAGTGAGTGAACATCGGGGCTGAAAACGGAAGTTGCCGGCTCGGCCCCGCAGATGTCCTGGCCTCTCTCCCCGCGCTTGCTGGGCGCCCCACCCCCACTGCCCCCCCACAGTACATCACGAGTGGGCCCGCGGAAGAGTCACGCTCGCACCCTGGTGGCACTAATCTCGGCATTACGCACACCTAAGGCCCCGGCTTCGTGGGTGCTGGACTGTGGACTGCCTGGGTCGCGCTGACTGGGCAGGGGAGTGGAGCTGTGAGCTGGAGGTTCACAATTGAAAGCTAGGGGGCCTGTGGCGATCAGAAGTGCCCCAAGCTGTGGTGTGTGGATCGGGTGAAGCAGCGGTGAAGCAGGAGAAGGAGGGCATAACGTGGCTGTGGTCGGGCAGAGAGTATGGCAACTCTCCCACTCTGAGGATCATGGGCATTTAATGGAAGGCTTTCACAGCTTGCATGTATACCGTTGCCTAGCCACCGTGCTGGGTATTGAAGATCAACGCTGCTATCAGGTGGTTGGGGTGACTTAAGGGATCACCGTCCCCCTGGAATGCTGGTTCACGCGGCTGGTGGTAGGCTACACTGACTGAACAAGAGTAATTGTGGTCTCACCCATGCAGCGGTGCCCATTGTCTAGCGCATCCGGCACAGGATCTCCGCCGCGGCTTGACTCGCTCTCCAATTGACTTCAAAATGGCGAAAAAACCTGAAACGGAGAAACAACAAGCTAAGACGACTAGCGGGGCTAGATACACTCAAGCCAACAAGTTGGATAGTTACACGCAACCCAGAGGGTCGCCTGCCGGGCTTGGGAAATTACAAGACGAGAGTGTGGAGGCGACGGCCTCTACAACAGAGCCAACGCTACAGGATGTGATGGCCGTGATCGACGGGGTGAAAACCTCCCTCGGTCAGAAGATGGAGTCCTTAGATCATAAGCTTGACGCGGTCACGATAGAGGTTAACTTAATCCGTGCGGAACTCACCAAAACCAGTGAAAAGGTAAAGTCACTGGACATCAAAACGACCAGTCTCACGGATGATGTGGCTTTGTTGCAACAGGAAGTTTGTGATCTTAAAACCTCTAGTGAAGTCGCAAGTTGGACGAATATGAAGGGAGAGCCCGTAGAAACAACGTGCGCATTATTGGTGTGCCTGAAAAGGCCGAGGGCCAGGCCGCAGACCTTTTTGTCGAAGACATCATACTCAATCATTTGGGGAATTTCTTTACAGTGGAAAGAGCGCACAGGATACCGGGAGGGAGACTGCGACCTGGGGCGCCACCCCGGCCGATGATTGTGAGGGTGCTTAACTTTAAGGACAGAGACGCTATCATGCAGGTCTCCAGGACTGGGCGTCCTCTGAAGTATGAAAACTCCACCCTCAGTTTTTTTTTTCCAGACCTTACGCAGGCGATACAGAAACAACGGCAAACCTTCATGGGTGTCAAAAGGAAACTTCGTGATAAAGGGCTGAAGTATGCCATGATGTACCCTGCCAAGTTGAGAGTTGAACATGCGGGCAAGGCGTTCTTCTTTGACAATCCTGAAATTGCCTTGGACTGGTTGGAGAATCTTTCCTCTCGGGATGAGCAGCGGCGGCGGAGTGGAGATGAAGATGAAGGCGCGCAAGAGCAAGAATAATAACTGACATTGTTGGGGGGCGGAGCTTGCCAGCGCCGATGTAGGACGCGCAGGAACAGAGCTCCGCGCTATCGCAAGCAAAATCCTGTTAATTATCTATTTTAACGGAGGCTACAGACCCCTGGAGTGAGGGCACACTCTCCGATGCCAGTGGGGAACATTTGCATCACAGCCCGCTGGAATTTGATGCCGTACGAAGCTATCGGAGCGCACGTGGGTTTGCTGGCGGACTGGGCCCTAAGCCGCGGACTTGCCTGTGCGCCTGGCCGACGTGCGTGACCTTACGTGCGGCGGGCGAGGGACGCGAGGTCCCGGGACCACCGGAGCGGCGGCGGAGCATGCGACAAGCTGGTGACGCAGAGGGTGATAACAGAGCACGGCGGTGAGGACAAACAGGCCGACGTCCGGTGGGGGCGAGAACACCTGGCGGCGCTGGGGGGCAGAGGAGGAAGACGCAGGAATCGGAGCCGCGTTGGGTGCCCCCCCCTTCGGACTGGTACTGGCCCCGCAGCAGAGTGTCGAAACTCGACGGCGACAGAGACTGAACCGGCGGTGCGCCGGTCTGGGCCACCTGCAGAGAGACCACTGCAGCCGTAACTGGAGCGCTGGGGACCACGGGCTGCAGCTCCTACTCCCCCCTCCCCTAACAGCTCGCCCTACATGGCGGAACGGACTCAGAGGCACAGGATCTTGGAGGGACGAGGGCTCTGCAGAGGACAGTAAGAGCGGTGCCTAATTGGGGGAGAGTGCAGTTTTGGAAGCTCCTGTAATACCGCCGCCACCGACCGAACTCAAGCGGGGATACGGGGGGACCCTCCCCCGCCGGGCACCGAGTGAGCGTGAGGACGGAGGGCGCGGGATGAAGAGCGTCGGAAGTGTTTGGGAGACAGACATCACTTCAGTGGCCTGCGCCAGATTGCTCACCAGTACGCCACTATAACTATAGAGGTGAGGGCCTGCAGTGAGTGTTCCCCACTCTTTGGGAAGTGGCTAAGAGAAAGAGACTGAAGGTTACCCCCAAAGACGGCCCCTACCAGGTCGCACACTACAACCGTTACCAACGCTGCGGGGACAGCAGCGGGAGACTGGGAAGAGGAAGTTTTTTGTGGACTCGGAGGCCGGTGTGGAACGTGGTGAAGGCCTGGATACCGGCTGAACAGGGAAGGGTACTGTGAAGTTGCAACTACAGAGCTGATACAGCAGTGCATATTGGTAGCACCCTAGTCCCTGGCGGTGCTACGACAGAACCCAGCTAAGGCGCCATTGACGACACCAGTGAGACGGCGACTGAAGGGGGGAGCGGGGTCTGGGCGTGCCTGCGCTTGGGGTACGGCAACGCACACATTGGGAAGCACGGACCACGCTGAGCGACGAGTTGGTGGGAGCTGAATACGCTAGAAGTTAGTCCAGAAGCGTGTTGTGGCGGGGGGGCCCTACTGCGCCACAGGAGCCCCTTAGGCGGAGTCGGTGACAGGAGTGCTGATATACATTCTGTTGCTGCTCACGGGAAGTGTGGCGAGTCACCTAGTAACAGGACGGATAGCCATGGGTAAGGGAGACAAGACCCAATCCAAGTTGGCATTTGACCAGCGGAGACCTAAGGACCCGGAAACGCAAGCGCCTGAGCCGTCTCCGAAGGGCAGAGGTCCAGAGGGCTCACTGTATGCGGACATAAAAGACATGCTGGTAACGATTGGGAAAGGACTGCAAGACAGCATGGCATCGATTGGCTCGAAGATTGATGCCCTCACATACAGAATGGACCGCATGTCGGAGCGGGTGGACAAGCACACGGAGCGGCTGGACATGTCCGAGAGGCGACTTACAGAAGTGGAGGAAGCACAATCCGAATGGGACAAAGACCGTAAACAGTTCACCAGATTACTCCAAGTTATTCAGGATAAATCGGAGGATTTGGAAGCCCGCTCGAGGCGCTCGAACATCCGCATTACAGGGATTGCAGAAACGACGCAAACTGGGAAGATGGAACTCTTTGTAGAGAAACTATTGATTACCCTTCTGGGAGAGGATGTCTTCTCACCGATGTTGTAGAAAGAGCGCTCACCGCACATTGGGACCCCATCCACGGGCGGGGCCCCCCCCCGAGACCGATAATAGCAAAATTACTGAACTACAGGGACCGAGATGCGGCGCTGAGGGTTGCAAGGGTCAATGGGAAACTACAGTTTGAAGGAATGGATGTCTCCTTGTTCCCTGACTTCACTGCGAAAGTTCAGGAGGAGCGACGGCGTTTCGCCCCATGCAAAAAACAACTTCGAGACCTCGGATTGGATTACGCCATGTTATATCCGGCAAAATTGCGGATAAATAGACGAGGTCACTCACATTTTTTCACGGATCCTAGAGAACTTCAGAAATCTTTGAAGGAGTGGTCCAAGGAACGGAGAAATAGCCCAAGAAGCCAAAATGAGGAACAAGATGAGAACAGCCATCTGGATGAGCAGGAATAGCTAGGTTAGCAATATTCAGGTCTACCTGCAGCTGCCTGCTTTGGAAACTGGGCAGAATTGGGATAATTGGACCTCGACTTGAAGTGGCTTCCGAGAGATTGAAGAGCAGCAAACTGAGTGTGAAGAGACTCGTGATTGGATAGCAGAGCTGTAGCTGGGTGAGATCTTTTCAATATATGTGTATCTGCTGGCAAGCTGGCTACATTAATAGACTTCTTACTGGCTTGGCTTTAGCGTACAGTAAAATGCAAATAATTCTTGAACTTTGATTATGTTCTGTGTGCCTTCAAGGAGGAAACAGGGGGACACCTTTTATTACAGCGCTAGAAGTTGACTTAGCCTTACGATAATAGACACTTGGAGAGCGATAGCGCTGGGGAGAAGGTGAGATATACAATGCGGAAGTACAATCATTTGCTTGTTCTGGTGACCTTTGCCCTAGTGCTTTTAGCTCTAATGGTCCCACAGGGGGCCAGTTCGAGGGTTGTTCGGGATGGTTTAATGAGAGATGGAAGGGGGGAGGGATGGGGCGCAGCCAGGCCAGGTTGGGGGTGGTCGGCTGTGGGAGGGGCAGGGTGGGGAGGTGGAGATGTTTGAATTCGGGGATTGGGAAGTTGATTGTTCTGCCAGACGGGATGCCTCTCAGTTCTACTTGCCTGAAGGTAGCTATATCACAGGACATCGACATGGTGACAGCACCCAGGAGATTGAGAATCGCAACTGTTGATTATATTGCCTTGCTTCACAGATGGCTGACTGTACTGGAATGAATGACGAGAGTGCTCTTGAATCTCTGAGGGCATTGACGTGGAATGTGAGAGGCCTTAATGACTACCGCAAACTCAGAAAGGTTGTGAATTATTTACACAGACACCACATTGATTTAGCGCTCATCCAAGAGACCCATCTCCCAATAACGAGCAAAATGCTCTCTGCTAAGGGGCTGAGGGGGTAACAGTGTGGCTGCAGGGTTTACTACGCATGCCAGAGGAGTGATTGTATGGATCAACCCTACTCAGAAGGCCGCTATTTGATTACCAGATGTGTGGGTAAGGGACATGACCTGATAGTAATCAATGTCTATGGCCCCAACTACGATTCCCCAGAGTTTTATGATGAGATAGCTGCACATTGTCGACCTTACGTTTCCTCCCGAATGGTATGGGGGGGTGATTTTAATCTAGTGTTTGACCCAGAGTTGGATAGGTCAACGGGGCCAGCAAGGCGACCAGCGGCTGCGGCTTTACACATGAAGTCGGAGCTCGTTAAACTCGACTTGGTGGATGTCTGGAGGCACAGAAACCCCACGAAAGGCGGATACACGCATTACTCTGCATTCCATGATATACATACAAGAATTGATTACTGGCTGGTGTCCCAAGCTAGTATCAGAAGCGTTAAGGAGTGCATGATACTGCCGCGCACTCTCTCGGACCACTCCCCCCTGCTCCTAGTGTTGGAAACTCCAGTACAGAGAATCCCCCCATTCACGTGGCGCTTTCCCCCTTACTCATTGTAGGATTAAGTATTCAGAGGAGAATTGGCAGAGGAAATAGATCGTTTTTTTAAAAACAATGTGGGGTCGGTCGATAGTTTTCAAACAGTTTGGGACACATTCAAAGTATATATCCGGGGTATTGCAATGTCCAAACACTCGAGTGTACTCAAAGCAATAAGGCAGAGGCTTAAGCATCTTGAAACCCAATTGTCGACACTAGAAAGGCAACAACAGGGTGATTCAGATGCTGGTATATCAGAGCAAATCAAAACGCTAATTGCTGAATACAATGAAGAGGCGGACAGGGAAGTACAGCACATGGGCAAATACGCCACGGCGCGTACATATGGTGAGGGGGAACGACCTAGCTCTCTGCTGACTAGAATGATGAGGAATGAAAGACGACCTCTAGTGATAGATGAGCTGATAGCGTCGTCGGGGGAGGTACTTACGGGGGAAACAGAAATACTCGAGGAGTTCAGAGACTACTATTCTGAGCTGTATAAATCCAGATCCTCCCAAGTGGAAGAGGAAATAGAAGATTACCTTAGTTACATTAAAATGCCCTTTCTGTCCAATTCACAGAGAGAATTCCTGATGATGCCTGTACACCGAGACGAGATTATGGAGGCGTTGGAGGGTATGCGTTCTTGTAGCGCTCCGGGAGAAGATGGGCTGACGGTTGGCTTTTATAAGGCCTTTAAAGATAAGCTGGTTCCACATCTATCTACTCTATTTCACGACATCTTTGCAGAAGGGAGTATGCCTAGTTCTATGAGAGAGGCACTTCTTGTAACGATTCTAAAGCCCGGGAAACCCGCTAATACTTGTAGCTCTTACAGACCGCTTTCTCTGATAAACGTGGACGCTAAATTATATGCAAAAGTGTTGGCCACGCGTCTGGCGTTGCTCATTCCAGAACTGGTTGCCCCGGAGCAAGCAGGGTTTATTCCTGCCAGAAACCTCACATACAATATTCGTACAATCCTAGGGACAATGCAACACGTACGTCCAGAGAACAAAGCACTGGCGGTTTTTCTTGACTTGGAGAAGGCCTTCGACTCGGTAGAGTGGCCCTTCCTGCTGAAACTAGGTCTGGGGGAACCCTTTTTGCAGATGATAGGAGCGTTATATTACGAGCCCACAGCAAGACTGCGTCTGGGCGATCGTGTCACAGAAGCTTTTGGGATTAGTAGAGGTACCAGGCAGGGCTGTCCACTATCGCCCTTGCTATATGCGTTGGTTGTGGAACTATTGGCATGCGCGATTAGGGAATACCATAGGTTCGAGGGGATCAATTTTCCAACATATCAGATTGGTATCTCTACATACGCAGATGATACGCTGCTATATATCCGTGACCCCGAAACAAACCTCTCCTCAGTACTCAGAGAGGTGGTAAGATTTGGGGCTCTCTGGGGACTAAAAGTGAATTGGAACAAGTCAGTTGCGTTCCCGTTAACACCAGTGACGGTTCAATTTGAAATGGAGTACCCATTGCAGTGGACAACAGAACCGGTCAGGTAATTAGGGATTCACCTTCACTCTGACCCGGACATATTAGTGCAGGAAAATTACGGGGTCGCTTTTACGAGACTGGTCGCTGACGTAGACGTGTGGTGTAAGTTACCGCTGTCCCTAATGGGAAGAATTGCCATCATGAAGAAGGTGGTATTGCCCAGGTTCCTGTTTCTGTTTAATAACATCCCGGTAGTTCTCTCCAAGGCCTTTTTCAAGAGCCTGACTCAAGTACTTATTAAACTAGCCTGGGCCGGTAAACAACCCAGAGTTCAGTGGAATGTTCTGATACTCCCCTACGAGTTGGGAGGGCTGGGCGCGCCGGGCATGGAACACTATTACAGAGTAGCACAGGCGGCTCACCTGCATACGTGGATTCACGGGGATGCTACAATCCCACACGTGATTCTGGAGCGATTGTTTGCAGACCCTGCCCCTTTACCGGCTACTGTGTTTTACCCTGCTGAACGCAGTGTTGGTCAACTAGACTCCATAAAGGTCACGAACCACGCATGGCATGCCCTCATACGGGAGAGGGACGGTGCACTACTATACTCCCCACTTATGCCGATAGAATGGGAAGTGTGGATTGCCCCATTGAAAGAGAAGGGTGTCATATGTGCACTGCATAAACTGGGCATCGCAAAAATGGCGGACCTCTTTGCAAACGGAGTAGTAAAAACTTGGGAGCAGATACTGTCCCCGGATATTGAGGCCACACTATTACAGCAGTTTCAGTATCACAGGGTGCGAAGTGCGCTATTAGGACTATTGGGCGCGGATCTGGCAGAACCGCCGGAGATCCCTGAACTCACATACGTGATTAAAACGGCAGCTCCTCAAAAGTTGGTTACGAACCTAATTAAGATAGGAGTATGGCAAAGGGAAGTACAACACTCTAAGGCCAGGACGGCGTGGCAGCACGATTTGCAAATGCAGATAGACGATGAAATGTGGAAATACTGTTGTGCAGGCACGAGAAGGCTGTCTCTTAATGGAAGGCATAGGTTGATCCATTTCAAATATTTGCAGCGTGTGTATTACACCCCAGAGAGACTGCATAGAAATGGGCTTCGACAATCTGCTGAATGTGAACGTTGCCATGCACAGGAGGCAGATTGCATGCACATAGCGTGGAGCTGTCCGGGTGTCAATAGATTTTGGAAAGAAGTATTCTCAGAAATGAGCAAGATCTTACAGATAGAAATGCCGGCTAACCCTGCACTGGCGTTGCTGGGCTACTCCAGGCCCCTTCCGGTAGCACTGAGACGCCTGGTAGATATAGGCTTTTTGATGGCAAGGCGGGTGGTCGCAGTGTGTTGGATGAGGGGCCCGTTGCCGACTAAGTGGAGATGGGCAAGAGATATGTTGTATTGCAGCACGCAGTCGGAAACTTACAGTGAATTGCTTCCGCCTAGGAGTCGGCCCAAGAATTTCTGGTGTCTGTATAAGACATATTTGAGTACTGGAGAAAGTGAGGTCTCGGCACAGGGTGAGATGCCTGATGGGCAGGGAATGCACACGGGAGACCGGGAGGGGACAGCACAGAATGGACGGGAACTGATGGAACAGGGGGCGGAGTGGGCGTAAAAGGATACTAACCAACCTTACGAGGTATAGTGAGTAGGTAGGCATCTGGAAACTGTGGACTTCTGTGTGTGGAGAGAGTGAAAGTTCGGAGCAATACTTTAGCTATTTGATTTAGCAGTGATGTGGAAAGAAAGGGAGTGCTGAGTGGCATGAACTTGATTGTCATAGAGGGATAGGCTACAGAAGGTATGTTGGCTACACTATAGGATGGAATCTAGAGGGTTGTTAGGGAGCCTGCTTTCAGGATGAAGTGATGAGAAGGCGAGTCTGGCGAGTTGAGGGTGGGGGGGTTGTTGGGGTTAGATTTTGTATAGGTGAGAATTAAATATTGTGTTAGGCCTGCAATTTTAGTGTGGTAGAAATAGCACCCATTGACGAGATGCTAAACGCCCACAAGCATGGAGAGTGAGGTAGGACCGGAAGGGCGGAACAGTAGATGCACCGGAAATTATTGACCTACACGACACCAAACTGCCGCCGGACCTCCGGGGTGTCAGCTGATTGGCTGTGTATAATGTGACCAGATGATACGGAGTTGATGACTATGATTTGCTGCCGGCCTCCGGGTTGTAGGCTAACTGCTGTGTGATAAAATTACTTCGAAATAAAGGTTTTTGAAACTAAAAAAATAAAAATAACTGACATTGTTGCAGGTGGGGTTGAACCGAGTTGGGGGGTGGACCCTAGCTGTAATGTATCCACAGACAAGTCAGTTGTAGCAATGGCTTAAACAGGACCAATGATAATCGAGGGGTCAGGCGGGGAATCGGCGGGGAATCGGAGGGGCGTACTGCTCCTCAGATTTACTTTTCGATAGTTCAGTAGTTAGATTATGGGGCGACAGGCACACTGCGAGTTGGGGGCGGATGAACACCGTGAGAAGGGGTGCAGGGAGGGGGGTGGTAAGTGGGGTTTGTTTGGGGGATGGGTTTTTTGTTGTTTTTTTGTATTGTTTGTCATTGTTTATCAAGGCATCGAATTGAAAAGTGTTCAGTGGTTGGGGGGCGACCGCTCCTTCTGCGTTTTTGATGATGGGGGGTAGGGAACTAAGGGTATTGAGTTGGAATGTGAGGGGGCGTGGCTTGAGCGCCGAGGGAAATGGCGGCGTGAGCCCGGAGCTCCGTGCCTATTCCCTACATACATCCTGTAAAAGGGGCCGCAGAGCCAAGGTGTGCCCCGGCGCCGCACTGACCCTTCACGGAGACTGGCTGGGCGGCATCTGACCGACTAACGGCTACACGGTGGGCAGAACGACCGCCGATTGCGGCGACCACCTGAGCGGAGTGACCGAGAGCGTCGCAAAAGATGGCGGCCGCGGTGCAGATCTAGGACTCCGGGGGACAAGCGGGGATCCGCGCTGCCGGAGCTGGAGCGCTGAACGCGATCGCCGGCTCGGGGCCCCGGGCGGCGATCCCCCTGCTGTGGCGGCCGATCCTTCACCCTCGGCAGCTGAGCGCGGAGACCGCGACCGCGGGAGGCGGAGATCCGCCCGAGGAAGCCGGAGCGGGTGGTGCGAGCAGACGGCCCCCACCGCGGCAAAGACGAGCAGTAGACCGGCGCCCCGGCTCTGGGCCCAGGACACGTCAGCAGGTGAGGGGAGGCTACATTGAGCAGCGCACCACGAGCAACGGTGCGCAGAACGTATTACTGGGGGCCCTCTCCCCCCCCCCCTCGCCTCGCTGCGGATGCTGTGGAGGTGTGCAGGGGCATAGCGGGGGAGCCCAAAACCTAGTGGAGGATCCTCGGCGGCGCCGGTCCCCTGTGGCGATATGCATCAAGCGCACTAGCCCAGGGGGGTGGGAGCGGGCAGCCACAGGCCACAGGCCCCGGGGGACGAGCCACGAAGCGGACGATCCTCTGGTGCACGACCTCAGCGCAGAGCCACCCCATAGCGCACAGGAGAGGGCCACGTGGCAGGGGCCCGGAGCACCGCGGACTGCAGGGGAGGTCGGTAGCGGCGAGGCCTACTGCGATGGGGAAGCCAAAAACCAAGGCGGAGGAGGCGGCAACTTCTGGGGCGGCGGAGGGGGGCCCCACCGAGCAGACAGACCTGCAGCGGTTGCAAGATCGAATACTGGAGGCCATAACGGCCACCCGAGAAGCACTCCACAATGATATAGCGCAGGTGGCATCGGGGCTGGGCTTGCTCCGGGCGGACCACGACAAGCTAAAAGACAGGGTCAAGGAGGCCGAGACGGTGATCAAGGAGCTAGCGCCGGCCCATAAGGTGACCGAGAAACAGCTAATGGAGGCCCTGGATCGCATACGCACCCTGGAACGGCGGGCGGAAGACGCTGAAAATAGGAGCCGGCGCGGCAATGTGCGAGTCGTAGGTGTGCCGGAGACGGAGGGAGTAATGGACATGGTTGCCTACATGGAGGAATGGCTAAAAACAGTGGTGGCACCGGAAGGACTTTCGCCATTTTTCACTCTGGAGCGGGCCCACAGGGTCCCCTCGGGTCCTCCCAAGCCCGGGCTTCCGCCCAGACCGATAATAGCCAAGTTGCTCCACCACAGGGACAGAGATCTTCTCCTGCGGAGGGCTCGGGAGGATGGCCCCTTTCAGATTGCGAACAGCAGAGTTACACTTTTTCCGGATTTCACTTTTGAGACACAGAAACAGCGGGCCTCCTTCCTCACAATCAAAAAAGAGCTGCGGACTGAAGGGATTGCCTACTCCTTACTTTTCCCTGCCAGGCTGCGAGTCGTGGTGGACGACAAGGCGGTCTTCTTTAGCACGTCGGCGGAGGCCTGGGACTGGTGGGAGACATACAAAGCTGGCACCGACGGAGCCAAGGCGCGAGAGGAACGGGAGAAGGAGCGAGAACGCTCACCGGCACGGCTGCGGAAATCACAGAGGCTGAGGAGGCGAGGGAGGGGGAAGCTAGGACCGACGGCCTCCCAGACTGCAACGGAACGGCGGGCCGCGTTACAGGAAGTGGAGAAGCAGGCTCGGGCAGAGGGCCCCGACTCCAGAGGGGCCACGGACTCGGACACTCATGCATCGGCCTCGGGCTCAGAATCGGACCTTTCTGGGATTCTTCGGACTGGAGGACCGCTGGTGACACCGCAGACGGCGGACGAGATCCTGAATGTCTGAAACACTGGCAGGACACGATGGGTAAAGTTTGGATGCTGGGGAGTGGACCCGTGCCCACGAGTATAGCGGGGACCGGGGCACACCAGAGGGCTCAAAGCGGGGAGGACATGTGGAATTGGGGAGGGGGCAGGGAGTTGGGTGGCGCAGCACCCCTCGGGCCGAGTCCGCGCTCCGTAGGCCCTTAAGGCACCCACGGCTGCGGCTGTGTAGTCGAGACCTGGGTCACTCAGGTGTGGGAGTTTGGATGGGAACTAGTATCATGATATTGGGGCCTATTCTGGGGGTGGGGGGGGTTCCACAGTTGGGGATTGTTTGTTCTTCTTGCAGGTGTTGACCCTGGGTACACCGTGGGTAGGACTGTTGGGATGTTTTGTTTTGTTCAGGGGGGGCACCACCACCACCGACGGGCGAGAACTGGAGGGAGGATTTCGACCAGATCACTGGGACAATGGCTAATGTACAAAAGTTGAACTGTATTACCTGGAATGTGCGGGGCCTACATACTATGCAGCGCAGACACAAGATACATGCCTATTTAGTACGAAGGGGAGTGCACATCGCGATGCTTCAGGAGACACATCTTACACGGCAGGAGGGGGCGGCGCTACAGAGGAGATGGCGGGGGCAGGTTTACCACACCAGCTATTCGGCCTATGCTAGGGGGGTACTAATATGGATTAGAGCAGGCACACCTTTCCAACTCACGCGCCAGTGGATAGACCAGGAAGGGAGGTATGTGGTGGTGGAAGGGAAGCTGGAAGGTAGGGAGGTTACCCTGGCTAGTATATATGCCCCAAATGTGGACCAGCTGGCCTTCCTCACATCGCTTTCGGGGCGACTGGCTCACTCCCTGGTGGGCCCGATCCTTCTGGGGGGCGACTTTAACTCCATTGCGGACCCCTCTTTGGATAGGTCCCACCCCCCCTTGCACGATTCCCCGGTCCACAGGCTATCTAAGGGCAGAAGGGAATGGCAGGAAAGTTGGGAACTTGTGGATGTCTGGCGCGGACAGCACCCGACTGACCGGGACTATTCCTTTTTCTCCGGGCTCCACGACTTGCATGTCCGGCTGGACACGATACTCTGCTCCAGAGGGGTGTTGCCGCACGTTACGGGGTCTGAGTACCTGACGAGAACGATTTCAGACCATAATCCGCTATTGATCCGGCTAGCGTGGGTGGCAGAACCACCCAGGGTCCCTACCTGGAAACTGCGGCCTGAGACCCTGGAGGACCCCCTCTTCGGAGCGGCCCTAGCGGAGGGGGTGGCTCAATACTTCGCGGAGAATGAAGGAACGGCATCCACTAGGGCGACGGAGTGGGACGCCTTTAAAGTAGTAGTCAGGGGCATCTGCATTAGGGATTATGTGGGCGTGAGGAAGGTGTTGTTGGGCGATTTGGCCAAGGCGGATACCAGGCTGAGGGAGGTGGAGAAGGAGCGGCCAGGGCGCCCTGAGCTCCAGGAGACGCTCTGCACGGCCAGGGAGGCAGTTGCCGTTGAAGTGGAGCGGCTCCGAGCCTTCGACCATAAGCGCTATGTACTGCGCTCCCACGTGGAGGGCGATAAGGCGGGCACCCTCCTAGCATGGCTCTCGAACCCCACTCGAAGATGCTCCCCCATACTCCAACTGAGGAATGCGGTGGGAGCGGTGCAACATACTCAGCTGGGCATAGTCGATGGCTTCCAGACGTATTACGAGGGCCTCTACAAGAGCTCCCCAGGCGACAGGATGGAGCTGGCGGGACCCTTCTTGTCTGGATTGCCCCTCCCACGGCTGGAGGCGGAACAGGCAAAGGATCTGGGCTCGGACGTCGCGCTGGCAGAGATCAAGGCGGCGGTGCGGCGCATGGCACGGAATAAATCGCCGGGTATCGACGGGCTCCCCATAGAGTTCTATAGTAAGTACCTAGACGTTCTGGCACCACGACTACTGACCGTGTATAAAGAGGCCAAGGACGCGGGCCGGCTGCCTCAGTCAATGCGGGAGGCGTTAGTGGTCCCACTGCTGAAGCCTGGCAGAGAGGGTGGCGACCCCGCGTCCTATCGCCCACTTTCCATGCTCACCGCAGATTATAAGATCCTGAGCTCCATACTAGCGGCGAGGCTCCTACCTCACATGACGAGCCTGGTACATGAAGACCAGAACGGTTTTATACCGACGCGCAACACCACCATAAACATCAGGAGGCTTGTCCGCCTCATGGACGGGCTGGTCGGCGGGGCTGGGACGGAGCTGGTCCTCTCGGTCGACATTGAGAAAGCCTTCGACAGCCTGGAGTGGGACTACCTCTATGCTGTGATGGAGCGGTTTGGGCTGGGTCCGGGCTATATTCATTGGACGAAAGTCCTGTATGCGGAGGCATTAGCGAGGGTGAGAGTAGGGGCGACGGTGTCCCTCCGCTACCCGGTAGAACGCGGTACTCGGCAGGGCTGTTCCCTGTCGCCGCTTTTGTTTGCGTTGGCCATAGAGCCATTGGCGGCTGAGGCCCGGACGGGGCGGCATTTCCGAGGAGTGCGAGCTAGAGACGGACAGCATTTTATTTCGCTGTATGCCGACGATTTACTGCTATTCCTCCGCGACGGCGATGAGGACCTGCAGGGAGCGGAAGCGTTGCTAGAAAGCTTTGGAGACCTGTCGGGCCTGAGGGTCAACTGGCCCAAGACGTGTCTTTTCCCGCTGCAGGAGGGCGCGGCCCGGCCACGACACCGGTCGGAGGCGGCCTGGGAACCCGCCTGCATCAAGTACCTGGGGGTCCACATTTACCACACGGCGGAGGCCCTGTTTGAGGGCAACCTGGGAAGATGCGTGCGAGGACTGCGGGGCTGTATGGCCTTTTGGGCCACGCTGCCACTATCGGTGGCGGGCCGAATCTCTTTGCTAAAGATGGTTGCCCTGCCGAGACTGTTATATTACTTCCGGACGCTCCCGATTTGGCTACCCAGCTCCTTCTTTCGGCTGCTTAAATCTCTGGTAACAACGTTTATTTGGGGAGCGGGGCGCTGCAGAGTGGCGCTCGCCACGCTTTCTCGCCCAAAGGATGAGGGGGGACTGGCGGTGCCAGACTTTGAACTTTATTATCTTGCAGCCCAACTACAGATCTTCACGCAAGAGGTGGCGAGAGTATATCGGGGCCCGGAGGACGACAGCTTGCGGGGAACACCCAGACATATCCTAGCGTATATTACCCTCCAGCAGAGGCTGGACAGTCGGGATTTATCGCTGGAACAGCGCACGTACCGACAATGCTGGAACAGAGTGCAGAGGAGGGCAGGGGTTCGGCGCCCATACGCACCGGAGATCCCTCTGGGCATGCTCACGGCTTTGCCACATGGGGGCGACTGGTCGCAGCTTCAGGGGTGGGAAGAGGCGGGAGTACAGGTGGTCGGGGACCTCTACGAAAATGGCGCGCTGCTCCTGTTCCAGGAGTTCATGGACCGCTTTGGTGTCCCGAGAGGGGGATTCTTGCTTCATGCGGCGGTGACCAGAGCAATACAGGCCCACTGGGGGGCAGGCCTTGAGGAACCTGGGACGGCGGCAGCATGCCAGTACACTATGATGGCGGCGGGCACGATCAAGGCGGTAACGTGCCTATACAACCGAATGGTTAGAGAGGCTGCTCCCCCCCTTCCAGCCCTAAAAGCCAAGTGGGAGGCGGACCTGGGTAGGGACATACCCGACGCGACGTGGGCACAGCTGATCCGTAGGGCTCGCAACAGCACGAGAAACGCTCGCTTCCAATTAATCCACTATTACACATTACACAGGGCGTACATGACCCCGGGGAGGATCAGGCGGTATTTCGGGGCGGTGACAGCAACTTGTCCCCGGTGCCCGGAGGAAGGGGCGGAATTAGTGCATATGCTATGGGCGTGCCCGGCCCTTCGGGATTACTGGCAGGAAATAGGGGAAGTATTGAATGAGGTGACAGATAGGACCATAGACTATGGACCGGCGGAATGTCTCTTGCATTGGTTCCCCCATACCCCCAAGACCAAACTCACGAGCAAATTCATCGATATGGGGTTGATGGTGGCTAAGAGGGAGATCACTAGGAACTGGAAGGCGAGGGTGGGGCCAACTCCAAGGAGGTGGCGGCAGGAATTTCTAAAATGGGCTGCGGCTGACAGCACACATAGGTACCAGCTGGCGCGCAGGACCCCTACCCAAACTGCAGCAGACACTGCGACCTCATGGGAAGTGATGGTTCAAGCACTCAGGGATAATGAGGCTAACGAGGAGGAGGAGGCCCCCGACGTAGACAGGGTGGCAGAGGCCAGTTGAGCGCCCAGTAGCAGCAGTTATGCGGGGGGGCTCTTACCAGTACCCCAGACATGTCCGTTAGGGAAGCCTTAGTTGGGAGGTGGTGGGGGGGGAGGGGCATGGGGGGGGGGAGTTGTAGGAATGGCGCAGGGGGTGGGAGTTGGGGGTATTAGCGCACAGTTGGGTAGGACTATAAACGTAAGCATGCCCGTGATCCGTTTGACAGCCACTCCTCTATCTAGAACGTCAGGCATGAAAGAGCAGAGACATCATCGCCGCCCAACCCCCGGGTTGTGGGCATAACGGCTGTGTATTGGTTGACGTGCCGCACTGTATACCTGCTCGCTTTTCTGACGCTGTTTCTATATGTAAAGGCCTGTACAGGTATGCTTACAATAAAAATTATTTAAAAAAAAAAAAAAAATTGAGTTGGAATGTGAATGGGTTGGGTGACAAAATCAAGCGTAGAGTGGTTCTTCAGTATTCTAAACGGTACGCTCCTGATGTGATTCTATTACAGGAAACTCATTTGATTGGGAATAAGTGTAAGGCGATGCATAGAATGGGATACAGATTGGTGGCGTATGTAGACTTCACTTCTGGCTCCAGGGGGGTGGGAATCCTTGCCCGTAAGACGCTCCCTTTGGTGATTGATTCTATCTCCGAGGATGACAGGGGCAGATATGTTGGAGTGACGGGTCGCTGGGAGGGCCATATTCTCTCCTTGTTATCAGTTTATGTGCCTCCAGGCATGCAAGCTCTCACTTTTGCCGATTTGGGAAAAGCTCTACAAGATCTCCCGCGTGGCCTATTGATTTTGGGGAGTGACTTCAACGCGGTGGCCTCTGGAGTTATGGATAGGCACCCTCCGCGGGATATGGGACGAGTTCATAGATGGTTGCCTGACTTCCTCGACGCCATGGATTTGGTTGATGGCTGGAGACTGCTCCATCCGGACCAAAAACAGTACACCTTCCACTCTGGGGCCCATGGTAGTCTGTCTAGATTAGATTACTGTCTTGTGCCTGCAGCTCAGGCATCTTGCGTAGTGGAGGCGACACACCTTGCTAGGGGCATATCTGATCACTCACCGCTCTGGTTCCGTTTTGGTGTTGCCTGGCGATCTGAGGGTAGGGTGGCCCCCATTAATCCCTGGCATCTGCGTAATCCCCAAATTAAGGGGGATTTGATCAAGGCATTAGATCACTACTTCCTAGAAAACGAAGTATCGGTGTCCTCGTCGATCACGCTCTGGGAAGCCTTTAAGACAGTTCTTAGGGGTCAGGCTCTTTCTTTGATAGCAGGAGCTAAGAGAGACACAAATAAAGAAATTGTTGAGGTAGAAGCTGAGATAGGGGACCTGGAGGTGGAACTGGAGCGGGAGGTGACTCGTGCTAAGCTGCATGTCCTTAATCTTAAACAGCATGAGTATAGATCGCTGGTCACAGATTGCGCCAAAGCCTTGAGTAGAGAGCAGCAGGGTCGGCTGTAAGACGTCGGGGATAAAGCGGGGAAGCTTATCGCTTGGTTGGACAAGAAGGATAGGGCGGATCGAGTTGTCCCAGAGATTGTGACAGAGAGCGGGATACGCCTCACAGACCCCAAGAATATAGTAGATAGCTTTTCGGATTATTTTCACACTGTGTACACCTCGGTCTCGGATCTCCCGGAGGAGGACTCCCGGTTGATGCTGCGAGATTTGCAGCTCCTGTGCTTGACTAGGGAGGACCGTGAGTTTATGGATAGTGCCCTCACTATAGACGAAGTAGCCCAGGCGGTGCGCTCCATGAATTCGGGAAAGGCGTTGGGGCCTATTGGGATCCCAATTGAGCTGTACAAGCTTCGACCTGACAAGATTGCTCCCCACCTGAGATGCATGTTCATTGAGGCCCGGGAGAAGGGGATACTGCCCTAGGATCATAGAGTAGCTTCTATAGTGGTTATTCATAAGGAGGGCAAACCTAAATCATGTTGCGCTTCAAATAGGCCTATCTCGTTATTAAATGCAGAACCCAAGATACTTGCTAAGATCCTTTCCACCAGATTGATTAGGGTGATCAGCGGATTGATACACCCTGATCAATCGGGCTTCATCCCTCATAGAAACACGGCCCTCAACCTGCGTAGGTTGCATGGTGTGATCGCCAGGGCTCACACCCTGATGGAACCTACCGTAATAGCATCGATTGATGCAACAATGGCCTTTGATACTGTAGAGTGGCCTTATTTGTGGGCTGTCCTAGCTAAATTCGGCTTTGGCTCTGACTTTACTCGCTTGTTATATACTGAACCCCTCGCCCAAGTAGTGGTGAATAACCGGGTCTCGTCGCCATTTTGTCTTGGAAGGGGAACCCGACAGGGTTGTCCCCTTTCTCTCCTTCTGCGATGGAGCCGTTGGCCGCCTGGATCCGCTGGGAGCCCTCGATTCGAGGTCTCCGTGGTCACTGCAGTGGGAGGACAGGATTTCTCTGTATGAAGACGATATTTTACTTTACTTGGCCTCAGCAAGGAAATCCCTGGATGCTGTTTGCGACGTGTTGGCCTCCTTTGATAGAAACTCGGGGTTATCTATAAATTGGGGTAAATCGCTTTTGTTCGTTCTTAGTGGGGAAACTCCGCTTCCCCCGGGAAATTGTCCGATTCAAATAGCTACAGACGGATTTAAGTATTTAGGGATATTTGTTTCATTGGACCCCGTGGTCCGTTATGCGAGGAATCTCCTTCCCCTCTTGGTCAGACTAAGAAGCGATGTGGCCGGCTGGAAGAGACTCCCTATCTCCCTGCTGGGGCGTGCAACCCTCTTTAAAATTATGTCTTTGTCACGTATGCGATGGATAGATAGCTTCTTCCTGGAGGCAACTATAATAGGGCACTATATGCTAAGCCGGCGAGGAGAAGTTTGACTGGGCCGACTAGGTATGCGGTGCGGATTTGGCGTGATGCCACTAGCTCTTTGGGATGGAGGGACCGTTTGAGACAAGCTACCCCACTCTTTGACTCCGAAAGATTGGGCAAGCTTTGGAATACAAAGGGTTTCGACAAGTGGGACCTGATTGGGATTTCGACTATCGGCGACATTTGGGTTAATAGGGAGGATTAAAACGTTTGAAGAATTGCAAACTGAATACAAATTGGGGAGATCGGAGTATTTTCGCTATGCACAGGTCAGGCATGCGTTGATGGCGGCTCTGCCAGCGGAGGTGGACCTGCCCGAGGCGTCTCCTCTTGAAGACAGAATTTTAGATGGTCATCTGCCCGAAAAACCTATTTCCCTGATTTATAAAAAGCTGGTTAATCATAGGGCAGATCTCCTGGTTGAATTGAGGGAAAAATGGTTGCAAGATGGTGTTGAATTAGATGATGAGGACTGGCAATCTGCTGTATCTTCGCCGAAGGTAGTCACAATCCCAGCCTGCTTGAAAATATTTATGTCACAGGACCCCGCCTGGTTCGGATGGGGCTGTCGGAGACAGATTTGTGCAGGCGGGGATGTGGTTCTGTGGGTACATTCCTCCATATCATTTGGGAGTGTCGTTCTGTAGCCGGGTATTGGAGTGTGATACATGATGTCATGCAGGAGTTTTTGGGAGTGGCGGTGTTGCCGGAAGCGAGGAGATGCCTCCTGAATATTTGGGAACCCACTGATCTTAATATAGCACAGACCAAATGGGTAACTCTAGGTGATATGATAGCAAAAAGGAATATAGTGCAGCGATGGGGATCCGAGAGGCTACCGACCGTCGAAGAATGGAAAGAGAACATGGATTGGTGTATGTTCCGTGAAAAAACTGTTTATATGGCAAGGGGCCACCCTCGTAAGTGGGCATCTGTGTGAGGACTGTGGAACCGCTACAGGGGAGACATCTGTGTGCCACCTGTTGATTCTCCCATTGATATTCCAACCTCTCCGTGATTATTTATAACTGTGTACCTTGTTTCCTACTTTTCCCCCCTTACAAGTTGGTGTGCAATATGGGAGAGTGTCTCCTCCATGTCATGTCTTTATTTTTGATGCCTTGTTTCAATAAAAAGAAATATAAAAAAAAGAATGCACACAATGCCCAGTGTGGTGGTGATGTGCTGGACAGACTTCAGTATGCAGAGCACAGACATGTCCATGTGGACATATACTGCTGGTGTTTGTAGTGTTGTGGACAGTGGACGCAACCATGTTACCTCAGGCAGTTTGTGTCATCCCCCCATGTATGCGTAAGTGGAGTGGGCGGATCCGGCGAACGCCAGTCCAGCGTAGAAGTGTGAATAAATAGGCCGGGGCTCTGGGCGTGGTTCACTTCTGGGATGTCCAACGCGTCAGCCAGGGTGGCGTGCCTCACCCTGCCACGAGGCAGCCACCGTGAACGCCGGCCCCCTCAGCTGATCGCTGGCATCCGTGACACAGGCCCCCAGTGAACCCAGTGGCACAGCACCGCAGAGTTGTGTCTACTGCCTTCGACCTACACTACGGTCAGCAGGGCTCATAATTCAGACCGAGTTGTGATTGCAGATGATGCTATCCAGTAGGCAACAGACATTGCTACCAGTGCAGCCCGCCCAGACCACGCATCATCGCAGGCTGCACACCCACTGAGCGGTTCAGGTACCACTAACTCTGTGCAGCACAAGTCAAGGCCACATGGCTATGGGCCCCTGCTGACCTCTGCCTCCAGCCTACACTGCGGTCAGCAGGGCTCACACACATCAAATCCATTCCTGGCCTTCACGGATGACACATCATCGCAGGCTGCGCACCCGTTGAGTGTCACAGGTGCCACTAACTCAGTGCACCACAACTGATGGACCCTTTATGATTGAGTTACGTCCTGTGGACTGCGGACGCAACAATGTCACCTCAGGCAGTGTGGAAGACCTGGGACGATGATGAGGAAGATGAGGCAGGTGTAACACACCCCACTTCTGCTGCAGCAGGAATATCCCTAAGGGACACAATCATCGACAATTTCTTCACATGAGCACACTCAGCTCGGGTGCCCCTACCTCAGTGCACCACAAGTCACGGCCCCTTCTGATTGAATATTGGGTGACCTCTGCACTTGCTCCGGCTACCTCCATGATGCTTCACAGTTGGTTGTGTTATGTTGATGTTTTCTGTTTCCGCTTTAATAGTGATCACTGTTCAAGTTGTTGCCAGCACCAACCACTCCCTGAGGGCTGGCTCACACACCCCACACCCATCCAGCACAGGCGTCACTGGATATGTGATCCTGGTAATAAACAGGGGCGGGTGCACGTGCCCGTAGCCAGTTCCACTACCTATCCAAGTGTGTCCGTGTGGTCATTATGTATAAAGGATGGCCCCGGGCCCTACCACATCACATTGTGCTGTGGACAGCGGATGCAACCATGTCACCTTAGGCAGTAGGTACACGCTTGGACATGTAGCTAAGTCGTCCTCCCCTGTAAGCGACAAGGTTGCAATGTAGCATGCACCCTGAGGGCAGGCTCGCACGAACGGAGTAATGAAGGAGCGCAAGACCGCTTGGAGTCCAGGATCATACATGCCAAGTGTTGTGTGTATCTGTATTGCCGCAGCATGAGCCAAACGCCTAGCCACATTAGCAGCGCCAGTTCAGCCAGGCATGTACTCTACATCTGTGTCCGCCCTATCCTTACCATAGGCCTACACTCACGTGGCCCACCATCTTCAATGGCAAACATCACAGTGTCATTGTCAGGCTTGTGGAAATGCGCAGACAGGCATGACAATACTGTGCCGTAGGAGTGCAAGTGATGCAATCGCGCAGTGCATATAAGTAAATGGGTTTGGGGGAGGGAGGAGCAGCTGTGATGCAACGTAACACACAGTGATGCCGCTCATATGCCACATGCAAGACATGTCAGAAATTAATCCCAAATTCGCACTCATCCCACCCAACCCCCAACAAGCCACTTCACATTTAATGAATGCAAGCCGATTACAACCTTACACTAGGAATGAAAGCTCCTTTGTCTGAACTATCAGGTGGAAGCACATCTGCACCTCCGACTTCAGAATTGCATGTGCTTGGCAACCCCTGACAGATACTATAGCAGCTGATGCCGACTCCCACACTATGCACAGTCCGACGAGAGACCAACGTATACACACCCCACTTACAGGAGTCCTTGCTCGAAGTTATCTTGCATGGAATGGCCTTCACACGTACTCCCACAACATCCCAGGCGTACAACCAGTGCACACTAAAAGAACTCATTGATCCGAGATGTGGCATTTCATCCACAGAACTGGCACAGGTCAGAATAATGCTGTTTCAACATGAGCCACTAACACAATGGCTGAACATCCCGGACACATACACAACTCCTGTCACGTGGAACTGTACTGTGCACGAATGCTGCATTTACTGGGGGCACTGCCATTCGCAGTGCTGTGGATCAGTTACCGGCTAAGCTTCCGCCTTGCCAACTTCACCTGCGTTCAGCCTGTGTTGCATTGTCGATCGTGCATATTCGAGTGGCCCATGGATGTCTTCCTATCCAGCAGGACAGTAGCTGAACTGGATTTTGACATGTGTGTGCGTCCCCTGTTGTCCCACGACCATGAGTGTCACTGTGATACCCATTTATGGGATGCCTTGATACTTGGCATACATGCTGACAGCTGGACCTGGGAGAATGCACAAATCCTTGTATGCAGTGACCACATTGAACCACTCCCCTATTGGGCTGTAGTGCAAATTAGTGTAAGGGGGTGGACGCAGCACATCTGTCCGTAACTGCGAATGGATCGCCTTGCCGTCCTGTTTGATGACGTCGACAACGACCCCATGTTGGAAATGTTACCCTACGAAGCTGCAATCGCTTTCATGGATGAGTAACTACGTATCTGCAGCCACAACAGATTGGAACACTTTGCACATGTCCTGACACCTTGTTGCATCTTGGAGATCTGGTCACATATCCCATGACAACAGTGGACATGGCTGCTTTCACCTGGACTCCGAATACATGAGCGGACAACAATGCAGCTTAACACACACCTGTGAAGGGTGAGGCACTCCCCCGTAGTGGACAGCGGCGCTTGGCAATGTTCCTTATTCTGACATACTGCTGCATTGGTCTGCATGTTGTGGCACTTATCTTGCCCGTACTGACACGCATATGCTAATAAAAGTCTACGCACCTTCACTTGTATTCAACTGTGATGAGTGTTGATTTGAATGACAATGTGTGTCTCAATGCCTATCTGGGTCATGGCCATACATGTGCATTGATTGCTTCACCCAGGGAGTACCTTTTTGTGGAATCACTGTCCCTACATTCGTCCATATTTTTATTCTTGATTGATCATGGACATGACACATCTGTGTGAATTGGAATGTTTTATTCACATTTAGTGGAGTGTTGAAGCTGGACCAGTATGGGCCATGTAAACCCCACTTTACATTGTTGGCCCGTGGAGGGCCAGCCAGAGTCCTTTCGGGATGGACAAGTTCTTAGGGAGTGGAAGACTACAGTCCGCATTGTGATTGCTGTGTCATTGGTAACCAAACCAAATATGGCAGTCCATGTCGAGGACCAAGGTGAGTGTCGCTCAGTGTATAGGGGGACAGTGGATGTGTTATTCCAGGGCATGATGCAGAGGGCAGAACCAAGCTGAACCCGGATATATGGCGGAGACGAATGCTACCACTTCATTCTAGCCACAAAGCCAGATTCATCATCATCTTCATCCTCTGATGTGTTAGGTGCCTCACATGCGGGTGGTGGTGTTTTGTTTGCATCACTGTGTGGTACTGACACTTCAGGGGGAGGAGATGTGGATGTAGTAGTAGCACCAGCACCGATGCGCGCCAGGCCTTGTGGTGGCAATGCCATGACTAGGATCTGCAGGGCATGGAAAATCACAGCTACATCTCACTGGTGTACAGTCGTGGCAAACATTCTTTCCACCTGCATCCACTCCATGTTCTCCATGATCCTCCGCATGTGTCCCAACTCTCGGGTGACATCGTTGGAGCCACTCTGACTAGACAGTTGTTCTTGGCTCAGAGTCATGACTCCGGCGATGTCAGCCATGGCTTGTTGTAGAGCAAGGAGCAGACAGTGGGTGTCCGTTAGGGACTGTGAGTGGTCCCTGATGGGACTGAGACACCCATGTTATGGCATCTAGTTTGGCTGCCATGAGGTCAAACCCCACCCGCAGCTGGTCAGACATCTGGTCAGACATCTCCTCCTGGCACCCTAACACACGGTGTTGGAAGGCCATATGTTGGTTGTGGGGGTCCTGGGAGACAGCCGTGGTGGTGGGTGCTTCCTGCTGTGTGATCTGTGCAGGGGGTGGTGTCTCATGGATGCAGCTGGGCTGCCCTGCTCCTGGAGGTGGGGTGCCAGAGCTGTCCCTGAGCTGTTGGAGTGCATCATTGTAGATGTTGGGGAGGTCCTCTTCATCATCAGTGCTGTGTTGTTGGGTCTGCTACGCGGGAGGTGTTGATTCTCCCTCTGCAATGGGAAGGGGAAATGCAGATTGACATTGTGTTCACATATATGTTCACGCATTGTACAAGTTTACTGTCAGACTGCATGGCAATGTACATTGTGACTGTTTATGAGGAGACGCCTATTTGAAGCAGGACACTTGGCATTTCTACACCATCAGGGATGTGAGGTTGTACTTGTACATTGTCATCTCACAGTTTCCTGCTATGCCAAATGTGAATGGCCATTTTCTACACACAAGCGGCAGCAGTTGTGTCCTCTTTTCTGTTGTGAAAGTGTTGCAGTTTGTACCACATTGTTGTCAAGGTTGGAGTGATGTGTATCTTATGTGTGTGTGCTGCATTGTGGGTGAGTTGCCCCTTCGGCTCAGATTAGGCTGGCCCTTAACCCTTTCAGGCAGTGTACCTTTCACTTCTGTGGTTATACATTGCTGAGCTGTTGCAGACTTGCGTAAATTGGGCTCTTGGTCAGAGTTGTGACTCTTGGGCATGGTTTGTCCGCAGATGTGCTAAACTTACTTGTGCATGTGTGCCATTGTGCCCATCTCCTCCCGTCCCCCCAGTCCCTGGTCGTTACTCACCCTGTTTCTGTTGACTCAGGTCATATTGTGCAGTGTTCAGTCCCCCAACTCCTGCCACTGTCTCCCCAATGATGGTCCCAGGCTGGTCCTTCGTGGGGTTTGTGGGGTTCTGGTTGTCCTTTGTACTTGCTCCGGCTACTTCCATGGTGCTTTGCAGTTGTTTGTGTTTTTGGTTGCCGCTTTTATAGTGATTTTGGCCGCCTGACTTGTGGGACTTGCAGGCTGGTGCTGCTTCTTGCTGTATTTTTTATCGCAGTTGTGCCCATCACAAGTTTATTCACGTTGGGTCTTAGATTTTTATCGCCGTCCAGGGACTTTTATCGTGGACATTTGACGTGCTGGCGCATGTTACCGCCGTGTTGAGAATACGACGTTGGCACAGAGTTATTTTCCCATGATAGACGGCGATATGAAAGGTTGCATTAACCGATTTTGGCAATGATTATCGCACGTTCTTGAGAATATCCCCCTGTGTGTATAAAAAAAAAGTATTTCAAAAAGGGATTAAAAAGCAAAAAACGGGCTCAAGGCAGCTCAACAGACAAACAACAGATGGAAACTTTGAAGTCTGAAGCATTCAAGAGAGAATTCATGGATAGATACAACAGTGGTTTTCAAGAACAACTTGTAGCAAAAGAATCATAGGGATTAGAACTAAATTCAGTGGATGCAGTACTCACCAACTGTTGAGCATGATTAACATAGAATACGATTAATGATTGAAGATTTTGAAGTCGCTGATGAATATGACATCAGGGGAGGAGCAGCTGAAATTGTTGAAGCAGACCATGAAGTGACACTGAGTGTGTCTGAGAGTTCTAAAATTATTGGTCCCATGTACGTCAGCACGTGTGTAAGGAAAGGTGAAGCCTCAAACATAGCAGCTTTGACAATAGATAACTGCATTGCATTACAGAACACTTGGTGCTCTCTAATCAGTCAGGTTACTTCCCAGCAATCAACAGGAATTACAGCTTGATATGTCAATGGAATTCTCAAAATGACAGTTTGGAAACAGCTCAAGTATTGCAACACAAGCCTCACTCGAGGGGAATAGGTTCTAAACTTACTACAGTTGAATGTTTTATTTTCTGACAAATAGCACATGGTTGCACATACATCTTTGCATTCTCAGGTAGCTAAGGCCACTGATATTATTGCTGTAGCATTGACACTCTAGTACTGATGCAATAGGAGACAAAGCTATTGCCAGTGTTAAAGTGCATGTGCTCTCTCATTGAAACATGGTAGAATTGGGCTACACCCAAATGGCCTATTTAGTTTACTTGTAAGTTCCTAGTAAAGCGGTATTACATATGACCAGGGCATGTAAATTAAATGCTACTAGCAGGCATGTAGCATTGATCGTGCCACCCACCTAAGTAGCCCTTTAAACATGTCGCAGGACTGCCATTGTAGCTTGGGTGTGCAGTTTTAAACTGCCATTTCAACCTGGCAAAATAAATCTTTAGCCAGGTCCAAAACCTTCTTTTTAATGCATATAAGTCACCCCTAGGGTACACCCTAAACAGCCCAGTGGGCAGGTTGCAGTGTCTTTAAAAAGTTGGATATGTACTTAAGTTTTACATGTCTTCCTGGTAATGAAAAGCTTCTAAAATCAATGTTTACTAATGCAAAGACTACCTCTCACATAGAATAACAGTGAGTTACCTTATTACATTTGATAAGTAATAACTTCCAATTGGGAACAGGTGGACAGGTCGAGTTTAGTATCTAAAGAATTGTAATAAAAGCTCTCTTTAATGGTAAAGTCAGATTTGAAGTCACAATTCTAGAAATGGCACTTTCAGAAAGTTGTCACAGAACAATGGGGTAACCCAAAATGCACCCAAAGGACCTGGGTAACTTATGATAAAGACAAACAATAGTCCAATCGGAAAAATCAACAAGAGGCATAGGAGAACTGAATATATCAAAAGATCTCCTACCACTATACGGAAAAGAAGAACAATCTCAAAGATTCAATCAACACTTACGAGATTAGGGTAGCAGACAAGATTTAAAAAACATAAGGATTAAGACAGACACATAATTGCATTTCTGAAAGTTTAGTTACATCACTAATAAGTCAGTCTCAAACAACATTCTTATTTACACATTGTATCGAAAACTCTTAGCTCCACAAATGGATAAAGTGATAAAGATGAGTGCTCAGAGAAGGTGCTCAAAAAAGGATACTCGGAAAAGGTGCTCGGATAAGGAGTAGAAAAAGGAAAAGAAAAGAGGGCATCACAACCGCACTTGTGCAACGCTTCTCCACGCAAGGACATTGCAGCATCCTCGACGCGGGACTCCATATCTCTTTGCACCCAGGATTAAGGTATTGGGTTCAGTGGATCTAAGTGGGCCCCTGTACCCAGCCCGCACTCTAACCTGGTTGGTCTGAACTATTTACTTTGTCCCGGACTAGAGCAACTGGATAACCACAGTTGGCGCTTGGTGCTTTTTTCACTGAAATCTTTAAACTTGCATTTCTCTGATTCTAGTGATTTGATTTTTGTTGTTTTAGCCTTTTTTTTATTAGCATGTATTCTATTGTTCTATGTTGGTGTGGGATTTTCTTGTTTTGTGTTTTCACTTTATTACTGTTTGTCTCTAAGTTAAGCCTGACTGCTCTTTGTCAATCTACCAGAGGTTTGAGCACAGGTTAATTTGAGGTTTACTCATGACTGCACACTGACAAGGGTTGTTTGTGGGTGCTGCTTGAGTAGGGTTTTACTCCCCTCAACCAGTAAACCTAGTTTCCACCACCAGGTATGAAAACCAAAAGAACCATGGACCCGGTTTAGAGTTTGGCAAATGGAGTACTCAATCACAATGAAGCTACCTGTCTGCCAACTCTCGTTCCGCCCACACAGTTTGGAGTCAGGCGAAACACCAGGTTTACACTGAAGTAAAATGTACTTGTGGTGTTCTAATGTATTGTTATATATCACACATAGTATTTCATGTATCATGTATCATGACATGGAATGTTGGGATTGTCATGTCCTTATATATGGAGTTATGCTGTAATTGAATGTTAGACAACAGTGGATCAGAACAACAGCTTCAGTTGGTGCTGATCCTCTGGGCCTGTTAGACCTGTATACTTATGCTGGAATAAATCTTCCTGCTCTACTCTTCATGAGGTGGATTCAATCTTTACATTTGGCAACTGACTAGGGATTGGACCTGCTTTCCAGGAAAACGCTGTGTTTTCCAAGCTTTATTTCCAGGAAAACACTGTGTTTCCAAGCTTTCCAGCCTTATCAGGGTACTGCATTATTTTGTTTTCCCCAACGGGCCTATAGGGTACTTCTCCAAAACCCTGCGCTGTCTATCTCCTTTATTTAATTTCCGGACTAGCACATGTTTCCTCTGCACCTGATTTCCATCCAGCTTTACAAATCAAGTTCAGCGCGATCTCGTGCATGCGTTTATTTTTAAATTCCCTGCTAACACGCTCTCGAGCGTCTTCTCAAGCGTGCTTTTGTTTCCTGACTTCATCACTTACTTGGGCTTCCCTTGATACTCCATCTGATGTCACAATCGCCTGTTGTCAAGGAAACCAGACGCGGCTAAAGGGCTTCTCCTTGCGTGCTTGTCCGTGGGATAGCGCTCCGGCGCTTGCGCACTTCAGCCCTTCTCAGCATGTGTTCATTGACACGCACAGCTCTGGGTCATCGCTTTTAAATTCCCTGCTAACACGCTCTCAAGCGTCTTCTCAAGCGTGCTTTTGTTTCCTGACTTCATCACTTACTTGGGCTTCCCTTGATACTCCATCTGATGTCACAATCGCCTGTTGTCAAGGAAACCAGACGCGGCTAAAGGGCTTCTCCTTGCGTGCTTGTCCGTGAGATACCGCTCCGGCACTTGCGCACTTCAGCTCTTCTCAGCATGTGTTCATTGACACGCACAGCTCTGGGTCATCGCTTCAGCATCTGCGCACTCCAGACTCTGTTTAGGATCTTTCCATCAGATATACAGCCGTGGGATACCGCTCCGGCTTTCTACTTTATTTAAACCATCATTTTCTGGTTATTTGAAACAGTAGATCATGCTGCTGATCCGCTTCTGTCATCCATCAGCGTGCACAGCCGTGGGATACCGCTCCGGCTTTCTGTTTCATTAAAGCAGTCATTTCCTAGTTATTTGAAGCAGGATATCACGCTGCTCTGTCACTTTTATGCTTTGAGTGATGACTCTGTGACATCATTTCCTGTCAACAAGGAAGTGTACTTATTAAAAAGCCTAGTATGCTAACTTCTACAACTTGTGGATCCAGTGATTCACACACTTCTTGGTAAATGTGAACATTGCTACAATTGATACACCATTTGGATTTTCACCCCTGCATTTAGTATTTAATTCTAGGTGTTTATATTTTTACTTCCCTTACTCCATTTTTGTTTTATCCTTTCATTTCTTTCTTACTTTATTGCTTTTACTATGCAAACTGTCACTCCTCCTAAGTATTTTTTACAAGATAGTGGAGAACCACCATTAAAATGGCGATTGTCGTTCAGATCATTTAATGCGTATCTAGGAGCTATTGATGGTATGAAGTTTAACCAGACAGAAAACGCAGTCTTCTTTACTACTATTTAGGTGCTGAGGGGCAAAATGTTTATGATCATTTGCTTGTTTATAATGGTCATGATAGTGGTGACATGGATGAATACTAATTAGCTCTCAAACAACTTAGTACCTATTTTGACGATAGAGTTAATTTGGTTGTTCATAGGCACACATTTTTTACACGGGTTCAATCTCCGAGTGAATCCATTGACACCTTTGTTACTGTTTTAAAAGTGTTAGCTAACTACTGTGATTTTGACGATTTTACTTCTCAATTAATAAGAGACCAAATTGTGTATAGGTGCTATTCTAAAAGAATCCAACAGAAATTACTTTCTTGCAAGAACCCCTCTTTGGATGAAACTAGCGACATCGCTAAAAGTATTGAACGGTCAGAATTAGATGCCAAAGAGTTTGAGTCCAATACATGTTCTACAGTAGCCACTGCTACTTCCAATTCCTCCTCTAAACAACATATCAGTGATGTCAATCCTAAAACAGGAAGAATTTTTCCCGTTAGGAATAAGCCTTCTGCACGTATTTCTTCTGGTTTCTATTGTTACAGATGTGGTTCACCATCTCATCTTTCCAATTTCAAAAATTGTCCTGCCATTTAATAAAGAATGTCACAAGTGTAAAAAATCTGGTCACTTTAGCAAAATGTGTAGAAGAGGCAAATGTTTCCCGGTCTGAAGTGTTCAAGATCTACATTCCAACGAAATTTCTGATGAATTAGATAAGGGAATGGAAGAATTATCTTTATCTATTGTGTCAGTTGAGTATTTAAATATTAATAATGTACATTCAGATAAAAGGTTTGGGGATCCCTTTGTTTAAGTATCCATTCAGTCTCAGGAAATGTCATTGCACATAGATTCAAGAGCCAGAATTACCATCATTTCAATTGATAATATTTAAACAATCTTGGTCCAAAATGGTTTTACTACCTCCTGATGTACTTACCACTGCATTTGAGAACAGCAGGATTGATCTTGCAGGCTATTTTTGGGCTGACATTACTTTTTAAAATAAAACAATCCATGGCAAAGTTTATGTCGCCCTCAAAGGCATAAATGTTTTAGGATGGTGGCACCAGGCTGAATTCGGTATGATCATAAGACCTGGTCAGAAGAATCCTGTTTCTTTAATTAATTCAGTTTCTGATTCTTTTCAATGGAAATCAGGATAACTATTCGCCAGTTTTTTCCAAATAAATTGGAAAAATTAAGGATTTTGCGCATTCTATTAAAGTTACAGATGGTGAATACCCTGTCAAACACAAACTAAGGAATGTTCCTCATAGCATTAGGAGTGATCTTACTGCTGTGCTAAACAAAATGATTGATGATGGCATAATTGAAGGTGTTGATGCCACTCTCTGGTTATCTCGATTGTTTTAGCAAAAAAAGGTCTGGAGAACTTCGTCTTTGCATTGACTTAAGATCGGTCAATAAGGCTATCTGGGTAGAGAATTTTCCTTTACCTCGTATTGACGATCCTATCACTGCTGTAGGTCAGTCCAAATGGTTCTCCAAATTGGACTTGCGATCTGCGTACCATCAGGTAGTTCTTGATGAACATTCCCATCATCTAACAGCTTTTGTGACACCTGATGGTACATTTCAGTTTTACAGGATGCCATTTGGACTGGCCTTGGACGCTTCTGTCTTTCATTAAGTCAATACCATGATGTTTCAACACATTCCTAATGTGGTAATTTTTCAAGATAATATTCTTGTACATACAGACACAGAACTTGAACATAACCAAGTGTTGGATCTTGTGTTTCAATCTCTTCAGAACAATGGTGTCACTTTACGAGAGGATAAGTGTATATTTTCAGTAAATGAGATTGAATATCTTGGTCACATGCTTACCAAGGATGGTGTCAAACCCAAACCTAGCATAGTTAAAGGCATTGTCAATGCTCCACATCCTCTTGACAAAGATCAATTGCAATCTTTTCTTGGCTTATGCGAATTTTATTCTAAGTTTATTAGGTATTTTACAAGTCTTACTGAATGTTTCAGAAATTTACTAAAGATGGGTCCAAAATTAATTTGGACAGCTACGTGTCAAGAACACTTTATCTTAATTAAAGAGTGTATTTTATCGGCTCCAGCTCTTCAAGCTTACGTGTAAGGTTGTGACACTTTCATTACGGTTGATTCCAGTGCTTATGGAATGGAAGCGGCTTTATCCCAAATGGATGGTGGAAGGGAAATCACTGTAGGATCTGCTTCCAGGAGAATGAGAGAAGTTGAATTAAGGTATTCTGTAATAGAAAAAGAGATGCTGGCCTGTGCATGGGGAGTTGAAAAGTTTAAATCATATGTATGGGGAAGGAAATTTTGGCTAAGGACAGATCATAAACCTTTAGTAGACATTCTTTCTGGTTCTAAAATAAAATAAAAAAACACAGCCAGGCTTGCAAGTTTATCCACAAAACTTTTAGAATTTAATTTTACTGTGCTTCATATTGCTGGGGGCAAAAAATGTTAGGGTGGATTTTCTATCCAGACTCCCAGTAGACAATTCTCCTGTCACCACTGACATTCCAGATGACATTGAGGAGTGCATCATTGCCAATGTGGATGAAACTGTCATTTGTCCTGATATGTCACTTTGGCAAAATTCTCTATCCAATGATTCCATTTTGAGGCAGGTTATGGATTTTGTTGTTAAGGGATGGCCCAAAGAGAAAGCTCTTTCTGATGAGTTACAACCATTTTGCAACATTTCTAATGAACTCTCTATTGAGAATGATCTGCTGGTCAGAGATAATAAACGTATTCCTCCTGCTGTATTTAAAGTGAGGATAATGGAAACTGCTCATTCTGGTCATTTGGGGATGAATGCTACCAAGCGCAGGATTAAAAATGACTTTTGGTGGCCCAGTATGGACCGAGACATTGAAGATTTGGTCAAGAATTGTGTGCAATGTTGTTAGAGGGATAAACATCTCACCACCAGTACTCCCATACCCAAACCTGTTTCATGTCCAGATAAGGTGTGGCAAAGAGTTTCTGTTGATCTTGTTGGTCCATTTCATGTTTTACCCAACTGCATGAGGTACTTCATTGTTCTTATTGACAATCATTCTAGGTGGGTGGAAGTAAGAGGTGTATCTGACTCTAATTCCAAGGGTGTCATTCGATTTCTACAAGATATTTTTTCAAGAGAAGGTGTCCCAGCAGAGATTTTAAATGACATTGGTGTTCAGTTTACTTCTGTTTCCGTGCAAGAGTTTCTGACTAAATTGGGAGTAAAACATTTACGTACTCCTCTCTATCATCCCCAATCAAATGGCAAAGTTGAGAGGTTTAACACGGTCCTTGTTGAATGTGTGCAGAGTACTCTCAATAGTCATGGAGATTGTGAAACAGCTGTACGAAACATGATTAGGGCACATTGGACCACTCCTCATTTGGTTACAGGTTCCATTCGTTTGAGTTGATGAGGGGTAGAAAAGTATCCTCTGCTTTGTGTCCCTTCTGGAAGCTCAATGTTTTTAAGGATAATTTTTCTGTCTCTGATGAAGCTTCTAAAGCTAAAATGGTCTCTGACAATGGCAATTATATTAGATTTGATAAACCTTGTCAAACTGGTAAAAGACAAGTGATTAGGTTTACTGTTGGTGACCTAGTGAGGGTCAAAGATCCTTTGTTGTTACAGAAAGGAATGTCTAAATTTAGACATCCTCATTTTATTACCGAAATTAAGGGGCATGCTGTTCGACTTGACAATGGTCAGTGGTGGAGTTTTTCTCGTTTAGCTAAAGTCTCACAACCTAACAATGTTTCTGATTTACAGGTGTCACATTCTTCTGATGTCAATCCATGACGCAGTTGTAGAGTACGAAGGAGTCCAAACAAATTTAATAATTAAGTTTCTTTTCAGTGTCTTCATATTTTTTTTCTCATTCCTAATTTTTGTTGAAGTGGGAGATATGTGGTGTTCTAATGTATTGTTATATATCACACACAGTATTTCATGTATCTTCTCTTACTTTATTTATGACATGGAATGTTGGGATTGTCATGTCCTTATATCTAGTGTTATGCTGTAATAGAATGTTAGACAACAGTGGATCGGAACATCAGCTTCAGTTGGTGCTGATCCTCTGGGCCTTTTAGACCTGTATACTTATGCTGGAATACATCTTCCTGCACTACTCTACATGTGGTGGATTCAATCTTTACAGTACTCCTTTGGCGTAAACCCTCCTCCAATGGCCCGAGGGAGTATGGGCCGTTGGGGGTCAGCCATCTAACCGTCAGCCCAATTTAAAGTGGTCGGTCAGATAGCTTCATTTACTGTCTTTCACCACCAGGAAATTCTAGCAGTGACACGGAGTAGAAATAAAAAATGGCCCTCAAACCATGGGAGAAAATGCTCATGTTTTTGGGACCACTAGTTTTTACATTACCAAAAACAAACTCCCACTTTGGGAGTTTCTTTTTGCAAAAGTAAAAACGTTTAAACATTTGATGTAAATGTCTGTCAGAAGTGACAGACCCACACCATACTTTTCAATGGATTTGAATGAACCATTGTGGTGGTGGTTATACAAACCCATAGTTTTCACTACAGGGATAGCAGTGAACTCTAAATGTTGTGGACAGAAGAAAGGCACGGTGGTGTTCTATAAAGTCCGATGAAAACAAAATGGGAGAGAAAGGGTATTTTTCTTTTTGTAGGGTGGATACTCCTTGTCCCCTTGATCAGTGTTAAACAACAAATGGAGGAGTACCCCCAGGAGGCTTCTCAGTGCCTCCGTCTAGGAAATATAGAGGTGCACACGATGCCAAAAAAGGGGACAAATGTTGCCCTTTGTTAGAAGACCCCTCACTCACCAACCTAGTTGGTGACATGCATCATCATCAGGGACCCACCCGGACAGCTGAGTGCCATCCTTGTGTGCTGTGACACCTGACTACAGTGGAGCGAGTTTTGTTTTTTTAATTTTTATATGTGGAAGTGAAATATTGAAAGTGAATATTAAAAGTTGTCCAATGAACACCTCACTAGTAGGACGTTATTCTTGAGTGATTGGGCAACAGATAAAAAATTATAAATGGGACACCTATGACTGGTTAGGTGGGCTATTGGTGTCACGAGTCGTGTTGTGAATTAAAAATGGTCTACATGTTTCAACCACTTATGCAAATGTAGGGTTTTCGTCAGGACCAGTGATGGTAGCCCGGGTGGTGTACACTCGCTAAGGTGTACCCTACCCTTGACTACGTGCAAAACCACCAAAAATTCGTAGTGGTTAAAAAGCAGTTGTTCTTCTCCAGAATTCCTAGAAAAAAACCTGCAAAGACAAGAAAGACAAATACACAATACAGAGACATTAAACACAAAGTGTGATTGAGGTGCTCCTCATACATGACATCCAACTTCATGCTGAAAGTATAGTGGATGATGCTGAATGAATCATTCATTAGTCATATCAAAGTGCCAAAAATATAAGATAGGCTCTGTTAGGCTTTAAAATGAACCTGTAGATGTATTTTACAACCCACTGGTTATAGTGTGTTTGTGCACTCAAAGTCCACTCACAGGATTGGAACGTGAGTGAAGATAAGGTGCAAATAATGGGGAAATCGATCCCCGATTCACACAAAGTTTTGCTAGTGGGTGTCAAATGCTCACAGAAAAGACGAGCGAAACGCAAGTTGGCCAACTAGCGGAAGTGTGTGATTAAAAATTCGCAAACTGGTATTCTGGCAGATACACAGCAACCAACGTGCTACCAGCCACAAACAATCATACAAACATGAGGAAAGTGAGGCGCTTACTCGATGCGCTTAGTAAGCAAACTTCATGGGAGTCCGGGTTGCTGGGATTAGTTCCTGCCACAATCTGGGACAGAGAAAGGTGAAAGATTAGGATCGTCATTATGGTCTACGTAGGGAACGGCCGCTATCAGGAAATTAACGGTAAACGACTTACTTGTGGGGATTCTACGAACGGCAGCTTCGCCTAAAGTGCAACCTCCTCGGAGCCCCATGGATATGCAATACGGGTTCCGACGAGGTTTAAAAAAAGGAAGCCACACTTCCTCATTTTTCGGGGGCGTGGCTGCGCTGACTCATGTGACCAACGCGAGGTATGGGGTTGCAGCGCGACCAGTAGAGTAAAGGCGTTGCTGTCGTCATGGAGAAGTGATGTCTACCCTTAAAGGTATCAATAAAGCTTTGCTTCGCTTCCTGAAAGATGACTACCCTCAAAGGTATCAATAAAGCTTTGCTTCGCTTCTTGAGAGATGACAATCTTGGCGATAGGTTTTCAAGTGTAACGGGGGCACAATAAAATGGTTAAATAAAAGGAGACCAATTATCTCAACACTCCGTGATTGCGTCGAGGCGATCGGCGTGGTGGGGTGGGCAGACAGGGCGGGCGCTGGTGTCACGCCCAAGCTACAATAGTAGGACCTAAATATCTCACAGGTGATACCGAAAGTGCTGACAAGGGGAGTACTTATGATATGCAGATGTGCATATACATAGTTGTGGGGTCGATACCAGAGTTTAGTACAATACACCTTGTTACAAAAAAGGTTCAGCCTGATTCCAGCCAACTGGGTCCCAGAGGTTTTATTGCAAATCAAGCTATAAGTCTCGAAGTGAATGATGGGGACAGGGGTGGGGGGAAAGGAGGGGTGGGTTGCATAATAACCATTAGTAACAACCATTTAGTCTCAGTATCGCCTCATTCACCCAGGCAAGCTGACTATCACATGCATTCCACTTTAGATGGTACTAGATCGTATACAGATTCCAGATTGTTATTCATCTTTAGGAAGGGGGTGTGTGAAGGATAGGGGGTTGCATAATAGCCATTAGTAACAACCCTTTAGTCTCAGTATCGCCTCATTCACCCAGGCAGGCTGACTATCACATGCACTCCACTTGAGATGGTACACAATCGCATACAGATTCAGGATTGTTCTTCCTCTTTAGGACCTCTGGTGGTGTATGCCGGGCTATTTAGTGAGGCAGAATTCCACGGTATATTATCATTCAATCCAGTCTTGTGCGTGGGCAGTCTATAGATCCATCGCTGTTCTTTTCCAAAAAGTCGTTGTTGGAGTCTGTCTCCTGAGTTGATTTGCTCTATAACAGTACATCTCATGTCATTTGGAGTATGATTATGCGTGAGGTAATGTTCAGGGAGTCTGGTCATTGACTTTTTGCACCTAATGGTGCTCCGGTGCTCACATATTCGCTGTTTCACTTTTCTACTAGTCCTTCCCACATATTGTAGATTACATGGGCATACAATCCTATATACCATATTGGTACTGTTGCAGTTTGTATGTGCTCGTAAAGTCCATACTTTTCCTGTTTCCAAAGATAGTGTTTTCTTATTCTCAGTTACATGGCAGACACTTCAATTTCCACATTTATAATGGCCTGTGATGTTGGGCAGACCCCAGGCATTTAGTACAGTGGTGGGTTTTTCGTGTGTCTCCGGCCGTGTGTTAACAACGCAATCTTTTAAACTCCTTGCTTTTTTGAAAGGAAAAAGTGGCTTGTCCCACTTCAGATTGCCTGTATTCAACATAGGCCAATGTTTGTTGATGGATTTGGTAACCAAATTGGATGCTGTGCTAGATGTAGTGACACAGGTCAGTGGGATATCGCTCTGATTTCTTGGAATTTTCTCCAACAATGCCTTTCTAGGTTGGTTGTGTGCTCTTTTTTGACACTTGTTCAGGATTTTTTCTGGGTACCCTCTTTCAGATAACTTTGTCGTGAGGTCAGTAGCTTGTTCCCGATAGTCTGTGGACTTACTGCAATTCTGGCAGATTCTCAGGTATTGTCCATAAGGGAGATTTTCCCTTAGGGGCCTGGGATGAAAGCTCTCAAATCTTAACAGATTGTTTTTGGCTGTAGGTTTATACTGTGTCTTCGTTTTCAAACGCCCATTCTCTTTACTGATAACTAGATCAAGAAAGACCATGCTCTTGGGGTCTTTAGTATAGGTACATTTGAGGTTTTTATCACATGTGTTGATTCATTGAAAAAAAGACGTCAGGATGTCTTCTGGTCCTTGCCAGATGGCAAGGACATCGTCAATATATCTTCTCCAGAATAGAATATGTGATCCGAAAGGGTTTTGTTCGTTGAGAATTAATTTCTCTTCGAAATCAAAAACGAATAGACCGGCCACACTTGGGGCAAAAGTGGTGCCCATAGAAGTACCCCCAATTTCATACTCCAGTGAGGAAGTTGACGCAATAATGGGAGATCTTTCCCTTTTTGCAGATACAAGTATAGCACAAAGCATCTCTCAGACTACAGATTGGGGAAAACTAACAGAAATTAAAAGAAATAGGATGCGAACTATACTACACGGAACAATTCTAAAAGAGTACCTCACCAACAATATGGCACCCAAAGGCCTGCTAGTTACTAATGCGCCGTGCATCTTTTTGGAGGATGCTACATTAAGAAAAGACTGGGCACAGACTGCATGGCACTGAACACACGATTGGATTGTGCTAATCCTAAAAACTGCACTACGACTTTCAGAAAAAATTCTAGTCAAGATCCAGCATGCTGAAGGCCATATAAAAACCACTATTACTGGCTATAAAAAGAAATTGGATGAACTGAACAAGGAAATCAATGAGTACAAAGAAAATCTCACAACGGAAAGTTCAGAAATTCAAAAAAGATCTGAAACGTTTCTCATATGTGAAAACTTACCCATACTCAGATCCTGACTACATACCACCTACTAAAATAGACCAGGACTCCGATGTCTCCAGTAATGATTCCATGACAAGCAGCAACTCTAGTACCGGCAGTAATAAACAGAAAACAAGGGGTAGAACCAAACCCCAAGGCAACTGGCCTCATTTCAACCCACAGAGTTTCCAGGGCCCATACAATCATCCACAACAATTCCAAATATACGGTTGGCAACCACCTGTTTCCTCAACCACTTTTCTTCCCTACTATGTACAGACCGCCTTTTTTAGGCAGGGGCAGAAGGGGAAGAGGCAGGCGGAGAAACACAAATCAAGTACATTGGGAGACAGAGGACCCTGTGGGAAACCACACGCGGAGCAGGACACCACTAGCGGGCACAAGCAACAGCAGGGTCTAGTAACGAACCTGGCAACTAGACCGTTAACCCCTACTGAAGAAAGTGTCCTAAACAAAGGATTAGGTTTTGTCCCGACATCTAGGTTGGATAAGTCCCAATTACATTGTGAACTGTCGAGTTTCCTCCGAAAATTGAAACTCAAACCCTTTTTTGAAAAACAAGGAGACACCGCACCCACTGACGACCCAAATGAAACGGGACTCCGAACAAAATCCAGCTTCATGCCACCGCCACACACAACCCCTGTGGAACTAGCCGCTTTTGAACAAGCGGTTTTCAATGATATTGAGAAACTCGAACCTTAAAAACCATTCATGAGTAAACAAGAGAATGCTGCTCTGGAGAAACTGATGAACTGCAATAGTATTGTCATTAAACAAGCAGACAAGGGGGGGTGGAGTAGTCATCCTGGAGAAAGAGGCATATCAGAAGGAATGTCTGAGATTACTATCGGACGAAAATAACTACGGAAGCCTCCCTAATGACCCTGCTATAAATCTGTGAAAAGAAATACAATCATTGGTTGAGCATGCGGAGACAATGGGATACATCTCTAAACAAGAGACAGACGTCTTGTGTAGTAGTGAGGGTAAAATTCCTTACTTCTATAAACCTCCCCAAAATGCATAAAAACAAACATCCCCCTCCTGGCAGACCTATAGTGTCGGGGATAGGCTCCAGTTTGGAACCTTCATCTCACTTTTGCGATGTTTTTTTCAAAGCCCTTGTACAGAAACTACAACATATTTACAAGATACCAAAAGCCTTCTACAACTCCTTGACCAGATTGAAGTCAATGAAAACACTATACTGGTAAGTTTTGATATCGAAAGCCCGTACACAAGTATCCCCAGGATCACTCTCTGAAAGTTCTTAAAAAGGCTTCAGATAAAGAGGAATGGACATCCAGAACACCTAAAAACGTTATCCTTGAGTGTGCGAGACTAGCATTGAAAAATAATTTTTTTGAAGTTGAGGGGGTCCTCTACCTCAAAATTGGGGTTACTTCTTTGGGCAGCACTTTTGCCCCAAGTGTGGCTGGTCTATACGTTTTTGATTTCGAAGATAAATTCATTCTCAGCTCATTCATTCAGAAATTCATTCATTTATAGCTCGATTTGCAATAAAATCTCGGGGACCCAGTTGGCTGGAATCAGGCTGAACCTTTTTTGTAACAAGGTTTATTGTACTAAACTCTGGTATCGGCCCCACAACTATGTATATGCACATCTGCATATCTCAAGTACTCCCCTTGTCAGCACTTTCGGTATCACCTGTCAGATATTTAGCTCCTACTATTGCAGCTCAGGCGTGACAACAGCGCCCGCCCAGTCCGCCACCCCCCCCACGCCGATCGCCTCGAGGCAATCACGGAGTATTGAGATAATTGGTCTACTTTTATTTAACCTTTTTATTGTGCCCCCGTTACACTTGAAAACTTGTGGCCAAGATTGTCATCTCTCAGGAAGCGAAGCAAAGCTTTATTGATACTGTTGTATTCATTATTAATTTAAATTGGAACGCGCTTTGCATTCTTTCTTGTGTATTCTTTGTATGAGGTTCTATAGAGGAGCGGTTGGGAACCACTGCTAACCGGGACACCGTGATGAGTGGTTGTTAAACTGTTTTCTATCTCATGAATAAATCTTCTCTACTACCCATATCAATTGTAATGTGATTTTTACATCACATTTTAACGACGAGCGGGAGTATTAGAAGACAGTGTTCACTCCTTCAACAATATTCAAGGTATTGTCTTAAAAAAACAATTTTATTGTGCGTGAATGCACCAGCGGCGGTGTTGTGTTGGAAGTGCCTTTGATCACCAAGTAATGTTGAATGATGACTCAAAGTGCTTAACTGCATTTATAACACCTAAGGGTATGTATCAATTTCTACGAATGCCATTTGGTTTGGCAAGTGCTGCATCTGTCTTCCAAAGGCTTATGAAGGAAGTGTTAGAGGGTTGTTCAGGAGCAATTGCCTTCCAGGATGACATCTTAATTTTTGGTAAAGATTGTGAGGAACATGATGGTAATTTGAAAGCAGTTTTGGATAATATACAGAAGAAGGGTAGGACTCTTAAATATTCTAAATGTAAATTTAGACAAAATAAAGTTGAATATTTAGGACATGAAATGTCTAGCGAGGGTATTAAACCAAAGTTTAATCATGTTGCTAGCATTTCGGAAGCACCTGCACCGAGCAACAAAGAGCAATTGTATTCCTTTCTTGGCCTAACTGAATATTATAGTAAGTTTGTTCAAAACTATGTTTCAAAAGTATTTGACCTAAGATTATTGTTATGGAAAAATGCAAAATTTGAATGGGGCAAGAACCAACAATCAGCTTTCGAAACAATGAAGAAAGAAATTAGCTCTGCACCATTTGTAAAACCCTTTACAATTGCAAAAGAATGTATTGTGGCTGTAGACGCTAGCGGTACTGGCTTAGGCGCAGTGTTGATGCAAAAGAATGGTGGAAGTGAACATATAGTATCATATGCATCTAGGTCACTACGTGATGCAGAATACAATTATTCCACTATTGAAAGAGAATTATTGGCTTGTACTTGGGCTGCTCAGCATTTTCGACAATTTTTGTGGGGCACTAAATTTCAGTTGAGAACAGATCACAAACCTCTAATTAATATGCTAGCTGCAGGAGGTGGAAGAACACTAACAGCTCGTTTGGCAAGATTAGCAGCTAAGTTGCAAGAATTTCAATGTAGTGTTGAATACATTCCTGGCCGTTTGAATGTGCATGCGGTTTGTATGTCTCGATTACCCTTTCCCTATATTCCTGACTCTGACAATATTGTAGAAGAATGTGTAGATGTAGCTTATACCATGGAGGATATCAATAATGGTGCAGCTGCAGGGTCTGCAGTTATTTCGGAAAAGGAGTGGAAAAAAGCCAAGGTTGAAGATGATGTTTTGATTAAGGTTGCTAGATATTTACATGAGGGTTGGCCAGAGGCGAGGAAATTAAATGGAGAGTTGAGTTAATTTTTTTTAATTAAACATGAACTTATGGAATTAGAGATAAATTGATTGTTATTGCCCATGAAGGACATATGGGTATGTCCAGCACCAAGAGGCGTTTGAGGGAGATCTATTGGTGGCCCAGCATAGATAGCATGGTGGATAGATGGGTTAGAGAATGTGGTCCATGTTCAAATAGTGAAAGATCAGTTAAGCCTTTATCTGTTGATATAACTCCTATTGAGTATTCCGAAGGGCCATGGAGAAAATTAGGGATTGATATTATTGGTCCTTTGTGTCTTCCTTCTTCTAGAGAAGTATTTGCTTTGATCCTAATAGATTATTTTTCTAAATGGCCAGAAGTTAAGGTTGTTGACAAAATTACTTCTACTCAAGTCATAGAATTCCTTGATAATGATTTTTGTCGTGAAGGGTTACCTGCAGAACTTGTCTCTGATAATGGTACGCAATTTACTAGCAAGGAAATGGAATTGTTTTTCTTGTGGGTAGTCATCTTTCAGGAAGCGAAGCAAAGCTTTATTGATACCTTTAAGGTGGACATCACTTCTCCATGACGACGGCAACGCCTTTACTCTACTGGTCGCGCCGCAACCCCTGACCTCGCGTTGGTCACGTGAGTCAGCGCAGCCACGCCCCTAAAAAATGAGGAAGTGCGGCTTCCTTTTTTTAAACCTCTTGGGAACCTGTATTCCAAATCCACGGGCTCCAAGGGGGTTGCACTTTAGGCGAAGCTGAAGTTCAGAAAATCCCCACAAGTAAGTCGTTTATCGTTAATTTCATGATAGCGCCGTTCCCAACGTAGACCATAATGGTGGTCCTAATCTTTCAACTTTCTCTGTCCCAGATTGTGGCAGGAACTAATCCCAGCAACCTGGATGCCCATGAAGTTTGCTTACTAAGCGCTTCGAGTAAGCGCCTCACTTTACTCACCGTTTGTATGATTGTTTGTGGCTGGTAGCATGTTGGTTGCTGTGTATCTGCCAGAATACCAGTTTGCGAATTTTTAATCACGCACGTCAGCTAGTTGGCCAACTTGTGTTTCGCTCGCCTTTTCTGTGAACATTTGACACCCACTAGCAATACTTTGTGTGAATCGGGGATCGATTTCCCCATTAATTGTACCTCATCTTCACTCACTTTCCAATCCTGTGAGTGGGCTATGAGTGCACAAACACACTATATCCAGTGGGTTGTAAAATACATCTACAGGCTCATTTTAAAGACTAACAGTGCCTATCCTATATTTTTGACACTTTGATATGATTAATGAATGAGTCATTCGGCATCATCCACTATACTTTCAGCATTAAGTTGGATGTCACGTATGAGGAGCACCTCAAGCACACGTTGTGTTTAATGTCTCTGTATTGTGTGTTTGTCATTCTTGTCTTCGCAGGTTTTTTTCTAGGAATACTGGAGAAGAACAACTGCTTTTTAACTACTATTTTTTTTGGTGGTTTTGCACGTAGTCAAGGGTAGGGTACACCTTAGTGAGTGTACACCACCCGGTCTACCATCACTGGTCCTGACGAAAACCCTACATTTGCATAAGTGGTTGAAACATGTAGACCATTTTTAATTCACAACACGACTCGTGACACCAATAGCCCACCTAACCAGTCATAGGTGTCCCATTTATAATTTTCTATCTGTTGCCCAATCACTCAAGAATAACGTCCTACTAGTGAGTAGTTCATTGGACAACTTTTAATATTCACTTTCAATCTTTCACTTTCACATATAAAAATTCAAAAAACAAAACCTGCTCCTCTGTAGTTAGGTGTCACAGCACACCCGGATGGCAGTCGGCTGTCCGGGTGGGACCCCGATGATGAAGCATGTCACCAACTAGGTTGGTGAGTGAGGGGTCTTCTAACAAAGGACAAAATGTGTCCCCTTTTTTGGCATTGTGTGCACCTCTATATTTCCTAGACGGAGGCACTGAGAAGCCTCCTGGGGATACTCCTCCATTTGTTGTTTAGTTCTTCAAAGTCCTCCACATGCCTTTACGCTATCAATCAACCTCTAAATCAGGCTTGTTGTCTTTAGTGAGGCTGTAAGACTATTTGGAAGATAGACTGTCAGGTGTCTTTTTTGCCTTTCAGTTATGCCTGTATTGTTACCATAAAGTCTGCATCGATCTTAGTTTGAGATCAAGCCACAGCAGCAGCTACCTCGTGTGATTATACTACTGTCTTAGCAGCTAAGTCAGATGCAGATTTCCCTTTAGCATGGATTCCTTAGCTTTTATGGGCTGTGATGTGTTGTACATGGAATAAAGGAATCTTACCCTGTAGAACAGCTATATTTCCCCAAAGTAATTTTGCTTTTATTAGTTTGCCTTTTGAATCAATTTGGTATCCAAATTGTACACTTGTTAACAGAACGCCGTGATCCACACAATAAGTGTGGGAACTAACCGATCAGCCTTCTGAAGAACAAGTAGTAAGGTTTGTATTTCTGCTGTCAATTGCATGAAATCATCTAAAACTTTGATGTGCTTGTGTGTATACAGTGCCTTGAAGTTGCTGTCTTCAAAAATTCCCTGTGTTACAGTACAAGCAATGGAATATTCTTGTTTAGTGCTAACAGCAGGCTGTGCAGAGCTGACCTTGTAGAAGACACTCTTGAACTTGTGTGAAAAATATGTGGAGTTAGTGAAATTTTTTGGCATTCTGTAGAAATTCTTGAGTTCAAGTTGTTTGATCATTCTCAAATTTTACATGAGTGGCATTTTGCGTCACAGCCCACTACAACCAATAAAGGTGTAGGACATGTGCTTTTGGAAATTAGTTTTAGTATCCCCCATAAGAGTAGGTATAGTGCCGTAGAATGCGCCATCAAAATGTCTGTCTGAACTGCATGAGAATTTTCGCAGTAGGAATAGATTGAACCACTGTAGTCAAGTATGAGTGTAATTTAAAAGGTATGAGGGTCATCTGTCCCTCATTACATCGTACACACGTGTAGCCTGAAGTGCTACAAACAACCCCACTATGTTCATCTTGTTGTTCTGAGTGTGTAAATACTTTGGAGCATATGTACGAGGAAGTGGCGGAGTGAGGCGCTAGCCGTCATGGCTTAATGCCTCACTCTCCCACTTCCAAAATGCAAGACTGCACCATATTTTCAAGGATATGGTACAGCCTTGCGTTTCCCCCTGCGCTGGCATTACACTTAGTAGTGTAGTGCCAATGCAGGCATCCTTGCTCCACAGTGCAAGGGTGTCTGCGTGCAGGGGAGGATTGTTTATGTGTAGGAAGGTGTCCCTTCCTGCACATAGCCAATCCTGAAATGCCATTTTGTCACTTCTATGTGTGCCGCTTAATGTAGCACAAATGGAAGTTACAAAATGTCTTTTTTTAAAGGATTGTTTATGTGCAGGAAGGATCACCTTCCTACACATAAACAATCCAAGGCATTTAGCTTTTTCCATGTGTGCTGCACAAGGCAGCACACATTGAAAAATCAAAAACAGGCAGAAATGAAGCATTTCTCTTCGTTTTGCCAATTTAAGATCAGATTTTCCCTGGTCTTAATTTTGGCTTTGCCTCCTCTTTATGCTGCCCTTGTTAATAGGGGTGTAATAAGATGATCTGTAGCCGAGTGGTATTGATAGATGATAGTTTATTGTTGTATTTCAAGGTTAGATCATATAATCATTTAAGTATCATTCAAGTCTCTTCTAAGCTTCTTCTAAGCCCCACCAGGAGCAGCTCTCTTGCTACTCAGCCCCCTCTTCCAACTGTCATACATCCACCAGGCACACCACACATTCCATATTACCTCACACACTCAACATTCTACCATTCACCCAGATAGGGCTGAGCAGCAAGACAGGATAATAAGAAAGGCACGTGGCATCCAAACCAGGATACCACACCACCTTCCCCCTTACAAATGAACAAACAAAAGGAATAGTGTAGAACATGAGAATGGTCATTCTAAAATTGGATCTTACATTGTAGAATAGAGATTATGAATAAATACATAAAAGTATTTATAACGACCACCCCTTCCCCTTTACATATAAAACAGGAATAAATTGATAAAACATATTTTCGCATTGAATTTCACCAGAAGTAACAAATAGAATTCACCGTAACCTACACAACATGCTAGTTGGCCAGACTAGCAAAGTGAAAGAAACGGAAAATCAACAATTAAAATATGCGAACGAGTAAATCACCAAAAAGTGCTTAATTAAATTATATTTCTATAAAGTGACGTGTGCACAACGTACACTAAATAGGAATATGGAGATATTAAACATTATAGTCATATGCAATGTATGCAATTTGTATAAATATTTAGATGACAGTCACGTGCATAGAATAGAAATAAATATAAATTTGTATGAACAAATTTGTGACAGTCATGACCATATATGCTAACGTGTAGCATTTAACTATAAATATTATACATGTGTATAGTATTTAACTTACTATACAAAACAGCAAATTAACTTCAGAATGCTATTTTTTTTTTAAATTCATGTAATAATATTCTAGAATAGCAAATTAACTTTAGTATGCTATATTTATAACTTTCTAGGATAGCAAATTAACTTTAGTATGCTATATTTATAACTTCTGGAATAGCAAATTAACTTTAGTATGCTATTCTTTAAACTCATGAAAATAACCTACAGTGGAACACAGGCTAGTACTTGAATATATATTAGCAAATCAATTACCTATCAACTGCTACTCTCTTACTCCTTATAAATTGTTAATCACATGACTAATTTGGTATAAAAACATTTAGCTACTTAATGCTGTAGATATATAGAAGAGTCCAAATACAGACCCTTTATAAAAATTAAGCTAAAAATAAAGTAGATACCATTGTCGTGATGAAGGACTGAGAAAACAGGAGACAATTCAATTCCATGTAAATAATGTAGGTTATTAAATTGAGGTGGAACTTATCCATAACTGTGGAATCACTAACTAGAAGATGTTGCTCACCGTATACCAGATGGAGGAAATCGGGTAACTACAACCTCGAGCAGCCTAAAAATTAATGTATACAACTAGTTGGAATCTTGACGCGCTGAAATGAAGAGAGTTATAATTAATTGATTATAGAATAGCGTGCGCGTCGCTGAAGTAAAACGCGCTGTATTTCAATAATCAATAATCAGCGTGTGCGTTGTTGTATTGTGATGTACCACATCAGAAAGTAGATTGTGAGAAATTAACAAGTTTTTCCCACGTCGGAAAGTGAAGGTTAGTTCTTTAAACAAGATAGAACCTGCATGTCTCACCCTTCCGTGTTAGTTCCTCTGTACATGTTAAAAAAATTGTTCTTAATCTTCTTCATGCTTGGGAGTTACTTCAGAACCATGGCGTATAAATCCTCCTTCTGCCAGTGTCAGATGACAATACCTCACGCTGTATGGCTCAATGACAGCATGACATTCCCAAAATGGAGGCACGTAGGGTGACGCCGCGCCGGATGGCTCTCGGCGTCACCAAGCTGAAATGCAAGAGGGAGCAAAAGGATACGCACGTAAGGGTGCGTGTGATGAAATCAGCTTGTGACAAAGGCGGAAAAGAAGAGGCAGGTAACGACCAACTGTCACCACTTTTAACTAAATAAACTGCCAATGTAATGAAAAATTCCTGAATTGTCCCAATACGCATCCAAACCAGGATACCACAAGGGGTCAGTGTCAAAATCAGTGGGTGTTGTGGTGGAATGCTTACCGCAACACCCACTGCCCACCCCTTTCACTCTAAGCATAGCGTGAAAGGAGGCCTTATTTACAAGGCAGCTTTAAGCCACGTTAAGTGGCTTAACACTGCCTTGTAAATAAGGTGAAGCCCCTATCGCCACAGAAACGTCACAAAAAGTGACATTCCTGTGGCGAAAGAGGCTTATACATATGCCCCTTGGTTTCAAACATGTCTGCTTGCAGTCCATTTTAGATGCCTGTGTGTGTTTTCATTTATTTTTTCAGAGAGAATGTGGGTTTAATTAATTCATCTAAGGGCTTAACTAGCTCAGCATAATGTGACACATTTCACAGTTCAGAACCCCTCCCCTGCGTAATTACATTTGACCCCAGGGAATAAGGGTCCCCTTTTTTATTGGTATTGGCCCTGGGGCCGGGGTCCCAAGGGCCTAAAATGCTTTGAGTGGTGTGCCACTTGGACTCTTTCCCTTTTTTTATGGAATTGATTTATGATGTCGGGGTCCCTGGGACCTATTAAGGTACGGCGAAGGGGCACACAGCCTTCCTCCCCTGTTTATTGGAATTTAGCTGCAGGGTTAAGGTTCTCGGGCCGTAGAAGCTTGGGAAGTGGGGCTACACACTCCCCTTCCCTTAATTACGGTATTTGGCCCTGGGGGATAGGGTCTGAAGGGGGCAGAGTGGCCCCCTCCCAAATTAAATTGCATTTGACTCTGCGACAAATAAGGCTAGGGGTGGGGGACAACTTGTCCCCTCCCCATAGAATTCGGCCCAGGGGGATGGAGTTCCCTGGGCCTAATAAGGCTCAGAGAGGGGGCTGCTCGGTGGTCCCCTCCCCGTGGAACGTGGCCCTGGGGGATATGGGACCCACGGGGTTCAAGAAGGTTTTGGGAGGGGGCTGCATGCTCCCTCCCCTGTTTAATTGCATTTGTCCCCATGGAATGGGGTACCCAGTGCCTAATAAGGCTAGGGGAGGAGGGCAGAGCAGCCCCCTCCCGTTTTATTGGGTTTGGACCGAGGGTATTGGGTCCCCGGGGTCAAAGAATACTGTGGGAGGGGTGCCATGTGTCCTCTTCCACTTTTTTATGGAGTATTGCCCCAGAGGATGGGGTTCTTGGGGCCCTATAAGGCTCTGCGAGGAGGGCTGCATGCCCACCTTCCCATAGAATTTGGCACTGGGGGAATGGGGTCTGCATGGTCTAATACGGCTAAAGGCAGCATCACATTACAATAGTGCAGCAGAAAATCACAGCAAAAAAATAGAAAGCATCGCCTCCAGAGCAAAATACTGCATAAACAAATATGCACAAATATTGTAGCTATACATTACCTCCATTACAGACATGGTAATGCAAGATCAATAAACACTATTGTAATATCATGTTGCATTTATATATTAGAATCCCTTTTGTAACAGCCTTCATCCACAATTTTGTGGCATGCTTCATCATCTGACCTATCTTCATCCAAAACATGTTTGCGTTGGGATGGCCTCTACCAGAAAATTGGTAGCTCTTGATATTATGTATGTGGATCAAAGTCAATTTATTCAGTAGTACAATAAAATACAGTTGTCTAGAGTAACCTAGGTAATAATTTATTTGTGGGTACATTACTTTGGCAAGAGTAGAACAACTCTAGAAGAGTGGATGGTTGCAGGGCACATTTTAAATACCCCTCCTGTTTTCGTAGTCAACATGTTTCAACTTATAGAGTTAACCCCTATAGGCCAGTAGGCCTTCGTCAGGACTGAAAGATTTCTACTTAAAGTCCTACCTCACTATTATTACTGTTATTATTGTTATTATTATTATTATTATTATTATTATTATTATTATTATTATTATTATTATGGAGCAGAAAATAGGAGAAGTCAGTCAGTCCCTTGATGAAAGTGTGACATGTGGCACATAGTTAATTAGAACAGGAAAATGTCAGTGACTGTAAATGAACCAAGCATGTATCAATCACATGTTTTGTGTTTGTTCATTTACCTACTCATAAATGTAGGAACAGTATTTAATAGGGAGTTATGACCATAAATAGGGATCTTTCAGTCCAGGAGAAGGTCTACTGACCATGTGAGCTATCGCTATGGGTTGAAATGTGTTGACTGGGAATACAGGATGGTAGGATAATTGTATCCTACAACGATCCGCTCTTCCAGAGGCTTTTAAATCTTGGCAGATTAACCACAAATAAATATTACCCCGTTACTCTAGACAATTGTATTTTACTCTCTTACTGAGTGAATTGATCCAGATACCCACATATATAGAAATCCTAATTTCTTGGCCTATCCCAACATGAACATGTAATTAACGAAAGTTGGACCAATGATGTAGCATGCTACAACATTGTGGATGAGGGGTGTTTTATCTTTCCAAAAGGGAGTCTAACATAGACGGACAGTGCAGTATTACAATAGTGTTTATTTATACCTTTCACTCCTGTGTGTACGAAACATATTACCACACCTAGAAACCTGCTCTCGTAAAGCAGTGGTTAAAGGTGTTTGCAGCAAGCACTGCCATAACTTACAACCAAGGACATGAAATAGCGCAAGTCAAAAATATTTTGTGATCTGGCCCAGACTGTCTTATATGTATAGGCTAACGAAGCGCCACACCGAGAAGATTAATTATGAAGATGACACAGAACATGCACTTAAAAGAGCAATCCTCTGTTTCTCTCAATGCTACAGCTAAAAATATTTCACATAAACACCTGGGAATTATAGGCAACAGTAGCACGAGAAAAGGTTCTTGAGTTATGTTCAAAATATGTTCATATATATCTTCTGTAAACAAACTATTTTCAACATCAGAAGCACAAATCACATTAGAGAAGCACGAACAGGATAAGGTATGCTTGCACGGACTGCACAAGGTAATGCCAGCGCCGCTATTTTAAGACATTCACCCGCAGAATAAAACATGAGTCAGAATGATCGCTAGCACCTGACTAGTAAATCTAAAAAAAAAAACTACTCTGTCAATGTATGTGTCCCGCTTAACAGAGAAGGGAATTTATTTCTTACAAATTGCTGTACTGACGAAATTCAGCTGTTCATATTTTTATTTTTTGGGAGAAAAATATTTCAAATTTGAATTTTGGTGTAACCGAGTCTGACCTCCATAAGGTTGTCTTTAGGCCTCCTATTTAAGACGTCTTTGATCTTTATAGAGTAAATGGTTTGAGCATTTAATAATCATGTTATTACTACGCTTAAAAAATTAATGCAGCTTCTGCAGAGATTTGAGAACAGCACAGCTATAATATGTTTAAGGCGAGCGGGACGCTCAGCCTTTCATCCTTGTTAAGTTGATAAATTGAGTACTTTTAAACGAGATGATAGTACCGCCCGATACTTAAGTGCTGAACAGCCACAAGACTAGAGAGGCTAGGGTTATATGAAACATTATATTGCTGTGATACTTTAACTCCCCCCCCCCCCCCGATTGCAACGTAACTAAGAAGTAGAAGAGCAACGGGTGTCCTTTTTGGAAGCCATTGGCAGACAGGGCCCACTGGGCCCCACCATGGTGGATGATGTCATTTGCCACTGATATCCTGAGGCCTGTCCTACTATGGCTCTGCAAACTGGGGCAAGAACCGCCCTTTTTGCACTTGATTCTCAGGGTAGTGAGGGCTAGCAGACAAAGGCTGTGCAGCAATGTGTGGGAGACAAGAGTGCAGACCGCAACAGTCAACCAAGACACACGTATGTAGTGCCTAACACAGAGCTGATCATTTTCTGAAAGAAAGTACTTTACTCTCCCAGCAAAACGACATACCACATAATTCAACAGGAACCACAATTACAGGATATAATCTCCTTTATATTCAGTAAGGTGCTGCATTCCCTATCGATACCTGCTTCCCATTTTAGGAGAGCTCCTATGTCTACTGTCCACCAGAAGGATGCAGGCGTAGGCATTAATTAGGCACAGGTGGATATCTCATCGATAGAACCCACTAGTTAGAAGCACACCTTAGTACAAAAGTGGTCAGACACTCACTGGGCCATACGTCTTAAGTCCTGGTGCTGGATTCTTCTACACGCGTTTAGTCCACCACTTTACCTGCTTAATGGTTGTTATAGATCTAGTAGTGTGGCAGTTGCAACCTGCATTTCCGCTCTTTGCAGCTACAGTTACTTACTTTAGAACAGGAAACAATGGATGAAGTCATAGTAGACGGTCATGCACAAAGGCATGACATCTTTGATAGTTGCAGCAGTCATGGACAAGTGCAAATGGGTACCCAGGCTCAGCAGTTGCGGTGTCTGGGTTGATTCATCAGCAGTGATGTGTTTTCAGCAGTTACAACCTTTTAGGGCAACTGAGTTTCTGCTTCTCCGTCACCTGGAGGAGCAGCACCAGTCATTGGACCCACAGCGGGATGCCAGATGGCACAGTGGTGCTCATACTTGCAATGTCTTGGTGCAGTTCACATGGGAGACCAGGGGACCCTTTCACTATTGAATTTGCTGTCTAGGGCAATGAGCTTTCTCCAGGTGTTTCCTATGGTAGGAACACACTGGTCTTCTATTCTTGGATAGTTTCTCCTCCTGCAGGGCCATACACTGTCCTTCCCTCTCTTAGAGCAAGCAGAGAGGCTTCTAGGCTCATCTGGCAGAGCCTCAGCTCCTCCTCCAGAAAATGCAGGCTGCAGGTAACGTCTCCACCCTCTGGGAGACTGGCTGTCATGCAGACACTGACCCTGGTCACACAGTAGTTCATCAGGCCTCTGCAGAGCACTCCCTTGCTTGGTCATGAAGAACGTGGAAATGGAGTATAGTGGGGAGGTTTGCTGCCACTTTTGTACATAGCAGCCAGGGGTGTGGAACCACTGACTCAGGCTTCAGAACCAGTTTGGAGTGGTTCTCCTTCGAATGTCATTTTCTGGGTGTTGCTCAGACACTGCCTTGTGCAAGGTTATGGCTCTCACAGCAGGTAGCAATGGGGAAAGCTCCCAGCAGCAGTATACAAAACAAGGACACAATGCAGCGTAAGATCTCTTCCCCTAGCTGTCATCAGCCTTCTTGAAGAAGTAACCAGGGACAGACAAATGGGTTGTCTCCACCTACAAACATCCTCACCTTGAACACCAGAAGCTGCAGTTCCACACCTCACACCATCCAAAGGCAATGCTCAGGAAGAACTAATCTGTATAGTAAACAACAATGTCTCAACAGGAATTATTTAAAGGCAATTTCACAAGCAAGGAAGCGTGCACATTAGAGTTGCAAGGGGAAGGAAACACAGAGGAAAAAAGCCCTTATAACCAGTAAATGCAACACTTGGTGTGTATTATGCAGAAAGAACTAATCAGCAGCCCTGTGCTAAGAAGGTCCTCAGTGAATTTCTAAACTAAGGTAGCCTTGTCTCCATACTTCTCACTTGAGTGTTTGGATGTCCACCCTCCAGCAACAGTAATGCGTGAAATACACTATCACTGTAATTGGCAAGTTATGTTCATCCTCCATCTTATGCCATGCTAAAAAAGAGGCATCTAAAAGGATCTTACTTGTGCTAGTACTCAGACTCTCATAGCACGCAGAGTTCTACTACCATACATGTTCTACACACTGACTGCACACACATGCACACCGAATGTCAGGACAAGATTCTGGATTTCACATAACAGTAGTACTTTACACGACAAGAGCCAGAAGGCGTGACACTCCTTCACAAAGACAAAAAACATCTGGTCATACTACAGATTAAAAAAAACGCAGTATCAATCAATCAATCAATCAATCAATCATTTGTAGAGTGCACTACTCACCCGTGAGGCTCTCAAGGTGCCTGGGGGGTGAGGGGGTGGGGGGGACTGCTACTGCTCAAAAAGCCAGGTCTTGAGATGTCTCCTGAAGGTCAGCAGGTCCTGGGTATGCCGCAGGTGGATGGGGAGGGTGTTCCATGTCTTGGCAGCGAGGTGGGAGAATGATCTGCCGCCGGTTGTCTTTCTGTGGATGCGTGGAACGGTGGCAAGGGCAAGGTCCGTGGAGCAGAGCTGGCGGTTCGGGGTGTAGTAGGTGAGTCGTTTGTTGAGGTATGCTGGTATGGTGTTGTGGAGTGCCTTGTGAGCATTGGTGAGGAGCTTGAAGGTGATCCTCTTGTTGACGGGGAGCCAGTGCAGGTCTCTCAGGTGTGCTGTGATGTGGCTGTGGTGGGGGATGTTGAGGATGAGACGTGCGGAGGCGTTCTGTATGTGTTGTAGTCGTTTCTGGAGTTTGGCCATTGTTCCCGTGTAGAGGGCGTTGCCATAGTCCAGTCTACTGCTGACGAGGGCCTGGGTGACCGTCCTTCTGGTTCCCTTGGGGATCCATCTGTAGATCTTGTGGAGCATGCGGAGGGTGTTGAAGCAGGAGGAGGACACGGCGTTGACTTGCTGGGTCATTGATAGCGATGAGTCTAGGATGAACCCCAAGTTGCGTGCGTGGTCGGTGGGTGTCAGTGCAGCTCCCAGTGTGGCCGGCCACCAGGAGTCGTCCCAGGTGGAGGGGGTCAAGGCAGAGATGAGGACTTCCGCCTTGTCTAACTTCCGTTTCAGGCGGCATTCAGTGACGAGCTTCATTCCTTTGTGGAAGTTGGTTTTGGCGGTGGTGGGGTCCTTGGTGAGGGAGAGGATCAGCTGGGTGTCGTTGGCGTATGAGACGATGTTGAGTGCGTGCGATCGGATGATGTTGGTGAGCGGTGCCATGTAGATGTTGAAGAGGGTCGGGCTGAGGGATGATCCTTGGAATACCCGCAGATGATCTTGGTGACTTCAGATCAGTAAGGAGGGAGGTGGACACTCTGAATGAGGAAGGAGGCGGTCCAGTCCAGGGCTTTGTCGTGGATCCCTGTGTTGTGGAGGCATGTGCGAAGGGTGTGGTGGCAGACGGTGTCGAAGGCAGCCAAAAGGTCCAGGAGGATGAGTGCCGCAGTTTTGCTGTTGTCCAGCAGGGTCCTGATGTTGTCGGTGGTGGCGATGAGGGCAGTTTCTGTGCTGTGGTTGCTGCGGAATCCAGATTGGGATGAGTCCAGGGCATTGTTCTCCTCGAGGAAGTGGGTTAGTTGCCTGTTGACAATCTTCTCGATGACTTTCGCCGGGAGCAGGGAGATGGGCCGGAAGTTCTTGAGGTCCTTAGGGCCGCTTTGGGTTTCTTGAGTAAGGCGTTGATCTCGGCGTGCATCCAGCTCTCCGGAAAGGTGGCGGTCTCGAATGAGATCTTGACCATCTTCTGGAGATGGGGTGCGATGATGGAGCTTGCTTTGTTCAAGATGTGGTGCGAGCAGGGGTCGGATGGTGAGCCGGAGTAGATGGTGTTCATGATTTTGATGGTGTTGTCATCATTGACATGGGTCCAGGAGAGCAGGAGGTCAGTGTGGCTGGGGGGCGGTGGGTCTGAGGTGTCGGTGGTTGTCGGGGGCCTGGTTGTTGAAGCTGTCATGGATGTCTACAATCTTGCGGTGAAAAAAGATGGCTAGGGAGTCGCAGAGGTCTTGCAACGGCAGGATGTGGTTAGCGTTGGAGCTGGGGTTGGAGAGTTCCTTCATAATGTTGAAGAGCTCTTTGCTGTTGTGTGCGTTGTTGTCGATGCGTTTCTTGAAGGAGATCCTTTTGGCGGTATGGATGAGTTGGTGGTACCTGTGGATGGCGTTCTTGTGGGCTGCGTAGTTGTCCGGTGTCTGTTCATGGTGCCACTTCTTCTCAAGTCTTCGGAAGGTCTGCTTGGAAGCCTGGAGGTCAGCAGTGAACCAGATGGCATTTCTGTTGGCGCATCTGTTTGAGGGTTTTTGATCGGTGGAGAGTGTTGGCGCAGTTGTCGATCCATTGCCTGAGGTTGCATGCGGCGGTGTCGGTGTCAGCGGTGTCTGTTGGTGGGTTTTGGGCGATGGTGGTGGTTAGATGGTCTTTGGTGACTTTGTTCCAGCTGTGGCGGGGGGTCCGTTGTGGGTGGTGCTGGGTTTCTTGAAGGAGAAGTGGATGCAGAGGTGGTCGGTCCAGTGGAGTACGGTAGTGTGGCTGAAGGTGATGTGGTTGCTGGTGGAAAAGATGGGGTCGACCGTGTGTCAGGCGGAGTGGGTGGGAGTCGTGACAAGCTGTTTGAGTCTGAGGTTGGCAAGGTTGTCGAGCAGGGTGGTGGGGTTGCTGTCGTTGGCGTTCTCGAGGTGGAAGTTCAGGTCTCCGAGGAGGATGTAGTCCGTGGATGCAAGGGCGTGCGTGCTGACAAAGTCGGCGATGGAGTCACTGAACTGTGGCTGGGGTCCAGGGGGTCTTTAGATGAGGGTTCCTCTGAGGGTGGTGTTGGGATCGATGTGTAGCTGGAAGTTCAGGTGTTCGGCGGCGCTGAGGGTGTCTTGGGTGCTGGTTGAGATTCCGAGGGTATTCCTGTGGAGAATGGCGATTCCTCCTCCCGCTCGTTTGGTGCGGTCCTTGCGGGTGATCTTGTAGCCATCCAGGATGGCTATGGTGATGTCGGGCACCAAGGAGGGGTTCATCCAGGTCTCCGTCAGGAAGGCGACGTCCGGGAAGGATGAGTCAAGTAGGTCCCAGAGTTCGATGGCGTGTTTGTGGGCGGGGCGGGTGTTGAGTAGTATGTATCTGAGGCAGTTGCAGCCTATCCCGGTGGGTGGGGCTGTGGCTTGGAGGCTGGTGAAGCTGCAGCTTCGGCAGGAGAAGGGTCCTTGGGTGCGCTTCGGGGTGGCCAGGCAGCAGGTGGATGATCGTCCGGCGTTCAGTTCGTGGAGGGGGCTGGCGTCATAGAGGTGGTGGTCGTCGTGGCGGTCGCGGGGGCCTGGGGGTCTGGTGCTGGGCGTGGTCTAGGCACGGAAGGGCACAGACAGGCTTGTCTTTGGTGCGCTAGCGGCGTGGCCGCAGAGCAGCCGCCATAAGAAGGGGAGGTGGGAGGCAGGAGCAGCTGGGAGGTGGGGACGAATGGGTGAGGAGGGGGTGGGGCCGCAGGGGACGCAGCGGCGGGAAAGGGAAGGCAAGGCTGGAACGCTGGAGGGCTACAGAGAGGAAAAAACCAGACAGAAAAGAGCGGGATACAGAAAAAATAGAATAAAACAACAGACAGTAAAAACAGGCAGAAAAAGAACAGAGGGAGCAGACAGATACTTACGGCTCACCACTGGGCCACCAGGGATAAAGCGCAGGTGGGAGCCTGCGGGTGGAGGAGGGCCTCGAACTTGCGGCAGCAGCAAGATTTGGGAGCAGGGACACGGGCACAGTTAGGTGGAGCTGTGCGGCGTGGGGAGCAACCTGCCTGGAGCAGGGTCATGGGTCGCACTCTGTCACAATCAATTTATGTGATGCACCCAGGAAATGGACAGTAGTCCAATGTCCACTGTGAGGGTACACTTAGTGTGCTTCCAGAATGAGTTTTGGACTCAACATTACCAGGGACAGGACTAGGCATATGTAAACATGCTAGAGGAGCCTGCTGCCAAGGTCAAACAAAAGGTCAAGATAACAGCTTCACATGCAGTTGGACTCACAGGGTAGAGGTATATGCAAAGGACATTCCCATCCCAACCCAACAGACGGCCCTCCCACATCAGACTATGAGGAGTCTTAATTCACCATTGAAGAAAGCCTGTTGTCAGATCAGCAAGAGCAGCAGGACAGTCCATCAGCATTCTTGTGATTCATTCCATCGTTGTGCTCTACCATGACATATAAGCCTTCTAACAAGGTAGACCCTCTGAGCAACTTGGGATTTTTATCCTTCATTGCCACTAACCACTTGAGGGATTTGTGATCTGTATGAACCACAAACTTAGTGTCAAAATAGTAAGACAGGCTTTGTTTCAGGGTCCACACTATCATATAACATTTTTTGCTAACTGCTACCCAGTCCTGTTCCCTAGGAAGCAGTTTGCAACTGAGAAAAGCAGCTGGATACTCTCTACCCTTTCCATTAAGCTGAACCAGTGCCACTCCAAATCCTTTAACTAAGGCATTTGTCTATACAATGAAGAGCTAACCATAGTCAGAGCCTTTAACATGGATGCATTACATAGTGTTGCCTTCAAGTTCTCAAAGGCCCTCCGATACTCTGCAGTCTAATTAACGTTCTTAGCTGCTGCTTTGATGTCAGGGCTGTTAAGGACTCAACTATGGTCCCAGGGTTGGCCACAAAGTTCCTGTAATATCCACTGAGTCCTAAACTATAACTTGAGCCTGGGTGGTGGGAACCTCCCACTTCAACACCGACTGGATCATTGCATCCAACACATGTTTCTTCCTATTTCCTACCTTATTTCCAAAGTAGACTAAAGACGACTGCCCAGCTTGGAGTTTGGTTACCTTGAGAGTCAGTTTCACACCCTGTATGCTGACCAACACCCATTCTAGGTGCCTCAGGTGGTCTTTCAATGAATTGCTAAATATGGCAGGGTCATCAAGTTAGGCCACGTAGAACTCATCCTGTCCTGAGAAAACAAAGTTCACTGCGTGCTGAAAAGTGGTAGGGGCATTCTTGAGTCTAAAAAGCATGACCCTAAACTGGTACAGTCCTTTATTTTATTTAACTTTATTTCGTCTGATAGCCATAGCAGCACATAACGTAAAAATAGTTTAAATTAGCATTTAAAATAATAACAAGTTAATCTAAAGAATTAGCAACTATCATTCATACTAGGACAATACATATTTTTACAATACCTTTTTTTTAAAATGTCAATAGTCTAAAATCAAACAATCCCATTGAGAAGACATAATAATATTACATTAGCAGCAATAGCATATATTAAAAACAGATCACACTGCCTGGTCTATAGATAGAACAATCCTTCTGATTTGAAGGATGCAGTTGTATCCTTAGCACTAGTCGCTAATGTGATCGGCTATAGCCACTGGTCAGATCAAAGGTACTCAAGAAGCAAAGAGCAGCCAACAGGCACACTAGTTCATCTGCTCCATGAGGGCCCGTTAGTCCACAAAAAAAATGCAAGTCTGTGGATAGTGGCTTGGGCACAAATACCAGAGGACCAGCCCAAGGACTACTGAAACGCCCAGTTCCCCTAAGTCCAACACCCTAGAAGCATGTGCCTTTATTCATGCTCTCAGAAATAAGCAGGGTGTGGGGAGACATTGATTTGCTATGGGTAGAAGATGCAACAGACGCTGCACTAGAATCTCTATTGGACTGTGAAGAAGCCGTCTATGACAGGTGGGGAGCCAAGATTGCTAGTCTCGAAGGTCAAGGGGTGCTTCCAAGTCATGAGTGGCAGCAGGTCTTTATAAACAGTTAACTTCCTTTAGGAAGGTGCATGGCAACTTATTGTGCTGTATCGGCTCCTTCACAGTCACTATAGTACTCTCTCCATATTACCCATCCTTCATGTTTGTTGTTTTTCTCCCTTTCTGTTATCTTGGTTTCTTAACTTTTGCATGAATTTTGACTTGTGTATGGTTTGTGATTTGGACAGTTTTTCTGTGTTTTGCCCCTAGCTTCTTCTTTCCTTTCTTCCGGGATTCCTTTAATTTTGGAGTTCACAATTTCTGATAGTCACTTCCTCTAAAGTAGCTTAGGTTCATTGCAGCCCCCATTCTGAAGATGATAAACATAATAAAGAAAAACGCCTTTGTTAGTGGATTGTTTCTGATTGTGAATGATAGTAAATGTTTAGTTTTTGCATTTGTTGTAAATGCTTTTTGGTAACCTGTAAAAACACTGCTTGTGTCCCTTGAACTTTGAGAAACATACACCAGACAAGAGCATGGTGCTCTGGCTCTCTCTTTTCTCTATCATTCCCATTTCCCTTTCCTCCAGAGTATGGTTCTGTTATCTGTATTTACTCACATACGGGCAGTACTACATCAGAGTGGAGTGGATTGTCTCTGCAGTTTAAGTCCTGCAAATCCTTACATATTTCTTCACTTAGGGCCATATGTATCAAGGCCAAATGGGTTCGCAATTTTGGCGTTTGCGAACTCATTTTCGCAAAATGGTATGTATGAAAGAATTTGGGTGCAAAATAAGGAATCGCAAAATTTGCCATTCCTTATTTTGCGATTGCATTTAGGGAATCGCAAATTTTGCGATTCCTTAAATGCAATGTATTAAGAAAAAAAAAATTCCAAAATGCCCTTAAGGAATCGCAAATTACCACCAACTTCTAGTTGGTGGTAAGTTGCGATTTCCTTGAAAAATGCACATTTCAGCATTTTTCAAAGTGCCATGTGACGCACATACATGCCCTTAGGGCATGTATGTGCACCACATGTGCCCCATACTTATTTCAGGGGTGCAACAGGGTGTCCTTTGGACACCCCTGCACCCTTGAAATTATTCTCAATTTATGATTCGCAAATTGCGAATCGCAAATTGAGAATAAATTCCCATTCCTTCCTATGGGCCAGGAGGCCCATAGAAATGAATGGGAAAGTATTCCTTAATTGCAAATTCTCAATTTGCGAATTCGCAATTAAGGAATATCAAGAAATCGCTAAAATATTGCGATTTTCTTGATACATACCAATTAGCGATTCTGAAATAGCGATTTCTTAAAAATCGCTATTACAGAATCGCTAATTGGTATCTTGATACATATGGCCCTTAGTCTAACATCTTGCAACCCTCATTCTTCACTGGCTAGCTATCCCCTGTATATAGGGCATGCGCACATACATGTGTCGACCCTGAATTTAGTTAAAAGGGATGGGTAAATCATCTCAGAACCTCTCTACACTTCCTTTGCTGCTCAGGCTTAGATTCAGGGACAGTTGTCCCCATTTGCACCCCATCCACAGAGCAATTCTTCTCCCCACTGGCAATAGGTCAGGTAGTGGTTCATTGTCTTCCTCAACCACCTCTGTCATTGCCAGAATGTACACAGAATAATTTCTCCTGAAGTATGGTTTAAGCTGTTTCACATGAAACTTCCTCTTTCTGAGTGGCAACTCTGTCCACCAAGAAATTCAATTTAGAAACCTTCTGCACTATCTTGTATGAATCACACCACTTATTCTTCAGAGCACTTGAATGAATGGGCTTCAACACCAATACCTCCTCACCATCCTGGTACCCAATCAGTTTCACTTTCTGGTCATACTACTACTTCATCATCTCATTCATTCATGCATGAATGTCAGCCTTCACCTGACTCACTAAAGGAGTTCATAGTACAGTTAATTAAAACCATTACAGTAATAAACACAACATTTTCAATTGTACAATCAACAATACATGAGCAAGGATATAATAAATAATTGTATTAATAAGTAACCGGGAAAAGCAAAAACAAGGAGCTGAATCTGTGCAAAGTTGCAATTGTAAACAATCATCAGCTGTTTTTTTTTAAACCACATAAAGACCTTGTAGATTATGGGATACACTGCTTTTGAAAAACATGGCAAGATCTCCTGGGGTCATGGTTTCAATGACCCAAACGACTTTAAAAAAACATTTTAAAAAAATTAGGTGATGTCCCTTCTAGAGACTTCACCAAAAACAAAACATATCTAAAGAGCCCTCTGAGGGCATTACTGGGCGCTCCTTGAAGGAGTAGTGAATCATAAATGAGGAGCTATTGCTGTTCATTTAATATTCACTTTTTGTTTGTGGGTGCCCCGATCCCACCTGGGACACCACTGGTTTTCTTAAAAGGGGCCACGGGGGAATCCTTAGGGCCCCTGTGGCTCGCCAGCTACCTGCTGGAGCTGGCCTGTTTTTCTTTAAAGAAGGGTGTCCCAGGGACTACCCATTAAAAATACTAGTCCCATTTAAAAAAAAGAAAAGGGGTATCCTGGCACCCACCTGGGACACCCCAAACCATTATTTATTTGTGGGGGGCTGCTGGGAAAACCCCCAGGCCCCCGTGGCCGCACTAGCATTTTCCTTTAAAAAAAATGGCCACAATTGTCCCATAGTGTTTTATTTTTTTAAGTCGAGTGCCCCAGGGCACCCTATGGCTAGTTTCTTATTGGGGCTGCTGGGCCAGGCCCAGGGCCCCCGCAGCCCTGCAGCCTCCCCTGCTTGCACCCATCGTGGGGGCAGTGGAGCCAGCATTTCTCCAACCCCACGAGAGCAGTTTTCTTTTGCTCCTGCGAGCTTGGAGAAATTCAAAGCATTTCCCTGCCCAAGAGTGCGAACAGGGAAATGTTTTGTTCTCCCACCGGGTGAGAACAGCTTTGTGCTCCCTCCTGGTGGGAGAACTTTGCATTTTAAATAGAGGGTCTCCCGGGGGTTCTTCACAGAGGCCTAGAAAATTCTTATATCTTTAGTTCATACAAATTGCTTCTTTTTTTAAAATTCATTCCAGAATGATTTTTCATGTGAATAATGCACACCGTTCTCATATAATAGGACAGATAGTGGCGCATTCCCTAAGTCCTAAACCTGCAAGTTTAGCAATAGAGTAAACATATTTTAACATGCCCTGCAACAACACATGAACAGAACAGGAAAATGTAACATTAGCAGAGCTTTCAAGTAACTTTAGCGTACATTTCAAGGTTACAATGCAGCATAGCTGCTGTGATTCCTCTGCCCTTATTAATAACGAAGGCCACACTAACTTGAAGTATTGTCTTTTTAAATGAAATCCACTAGGGTTGTAGTGGACAAATGCACAAGCTCAAGTAGGAGGGCTGCAGTCCCCCTCAATAAACACACCAGTGTTCAGAAGGTGAATAGGCAGTAAAGATACCTTTTCATGTTGTTCTATCTGGTAACATTTGCTGTGTTTCAAAGACAGAGCTCAAATGTCAAGCAAAATCTTCTGGCAAATGGCTGTTTATTAGTTTAATGTGGAAATTGGTGTTTACTTTATCAGACTGCAAAGTAACATAATTTTGTAACATTTTGTGGAGCGAATAATGTGGCAATCTTGCACCATGCAATTGCAGATAGTGTTAAAGGAAGTTGCAGGTTATCACCTTTTTCTAACACAAAATAAATGCTGCAAATTAACTGTACAAATGTTTCAGAATATATCAGCAGTTTATAAAACACGCAAGAAACACAATTGTTTTGCAGTTCTGAAGTGTGATGGAAACAAAGATTTTCAGAAAGAAAATGAAGACATAGGGCCAGATGCATCAAAGGGTTTTGCCCATTCTGTGTCTATGAGGAATGTATTGATGCATATGGCCCATAGTTCCTGAAACCCAATCACCACACATCATCATTTGCACACTTTTTATCAGTAAAGCAGTATGTTTGAGCACATGTCGTGGCCATCTCCATGGAGAATGTGCTGTCAGTATATGATACTGCAATACCATACTATGCTTTCATAATATATTTGCAACAGTGTTCCCCTAAAAGCACTACCAGCTGCATACTACCCCCTTACCATGCTCCAGCAGAATACATTTGCTACACTTTTTCTTTGCAAAATACTTAGATGTTTGACAATTCTTATGACCCTAATGATGCAACTTTGATTTCAGCACCCCCTCTCTGAAAATGGTTCCAATACCATTGATTAGAGGTATGAAGAAGGAAATGGCATGCAATATCTACTGTGCTAAAGTAGAAGACAAATTGATCATCTACATTGTTGCATAAAGATAAGTCATTATTTGCTGTCTCTTCATAAACCCTTGACTCAATTATGCATGGATGTCAATTCACCAAAATGTCAGAGCATGCAAAAATGACATCACACACCCTTGGAAAATAATGGCATCACAGGAAGTGATATTTTTGCAATTGAGTTCCGACCATTCAGTACACATGGATTTTTTTGCTTTATGGATCATGCAGCTTTTGACTTTTTTTGTGGATGAGTCACACTACATGTGTCTCACCCAGGCTAATCGCATGGCAAATGGAATGTGCCTGTTAACTGCCAGTGTCTGCCTTTTAAGTTAAGGCTGCTGTGATGCAGCAAGGGTAAGGGGTATTTGGCTGGTTAAACCTGAACATGTGTGCATGCTCATGTGCACACATGTACAGGTTGCACATGTGAGACTACTGTTGTGCGGAGCCTGGTAACTGCATGCAGGTAGGCTGGAGTAGAGAGGACTATGCAGGAGTAGATATTGACCTAGGGTAGGATTTATAATGTTAGTGTACACTAATATAGAAAGTCAGTGTGATGAATTGTTTTGTCTGTAGTAACACTTTATTATGTGCATAGGGAGAAGCTGCTTTTAGTTTACCTTTCCTTTGGTCGACAGAGACCAGTGACATATCGAATTGGGGTATAACCTGTGCAGGAGAGTAAAATCTGAAAGTTTCAAAAAGGTATCTGTACAATTTATGGGTCATCCAGAATTGTCATATTTCTCTGGATCAGCTAAAGAGCAGGGCCTTTTGTCACCCTACTGTACCAGGTTAATCACATTTCTCTCCAGCAGCAGGAACAAATCCCCCCACACAAAGGGAACAAAAACAGTGCTTCATCCAGCTCCTGGAAAGGGCCGGGCCTGGATGATCTACATCAATCAATGAGCTGTCACCCTGTACCAGGGATGGGTCTGACCAAGCCCCTTGAGCAAAGGATGGAGCCCAGACCTCTGGAGCCAACACAGGAGGGGCTCCCCTTTGAAAATGTAATGAGAAAGGCCCTAGCAGTGATTTCATCACGGGGCAGAGATGAGGTCCCAAGAGGGGATGTGACCAGTGACTCCTGGATGACTTCATTTTGAACTGTCTCCGCATGCTGTGCAAGAGAGTTGGGACAGAGGTGGAGGCTTGACGTGACACCCTAGCAATGGCCAGGGGTGGCCAGGGGTGCTTGGTTTCTGTAATCTTCCACTCCCCTTTAAAAACTGTTACACAAGGGGAAGACTCTTGCTTGGTGATTCAACTGTGCTTTACTGCTGGACCCTGGGGCTGCCATGGACAAATGAAAAGAAGAACCAGCTAATGCCCACAAAGGACTAATGACTCTGTCCAGTTGATCCCAGGACCAGTGGATCTCCCCAAGAGTCTGTGAGACTGGCCCCTTCGACCCCTGAGGACCAGTTGGGGGAAGGTCCCAGACATTTGCACCGAGAGACAAGGACCAGGAGGAAAGCTGGCTCAGCGATGCATTGTCATGCCCCCTCAGTGGCGGTGTATCTGCCCCGCTCCCTGTGCCTGTGTCTGGAGGGAGTGGGTGGCCATGGACAGACAGGGAGAGATAAGCTACCAGCTCCCGAGCCCGCACATGGAGTTGCGGGCCATGCAGGAGCCGACAGGGCAGCGAAGGGTGACTTCCCTCAGCTGCCTCCAATGTTAATGATCAAAACAAACAAGGAGTCAGGCCCAAAGGGGAGAGGATAGGGCTCGGCTGTTTTAACAACACAAAAAAAATGAAGTGCACCTAAACCTCAAGCTTCTTTAATGAGCTTACCTATTTCTGCTCGTAAGACAAACAAGTTAATATTTTATCTCAGTATTTTTATTTTACTCTTTTTTTTTTTATTGTATTAATTTTATATTTTACACGGACGATAAAAACATGATCAAGTCATAGATCAGATTCTTTCAAAAACATTTCAGACAAACAAATAAATTGTGCTATACACCAAAAAACATCACAAAATCATATTTTGCATCTGTGAAAAACACTATACACAAAGTGATAAATGAACATCAGTCATCAACATAAAACTTTCAATTTCTACAAATGTCCCATTCTTTTAGTAGTGGATTTTAACCACAAATCCTTGACATTTCCTGAAAATGTGCCGACGCGTTTCGAGTTCAGATATTTCTTTCACTGGACTCTCATCAGGGCTTTTTAATTTGTATCTGAAATAGATTTGTATGTGATGTCAAGAAATGTTTTGTGTTTCTTTAAATTTCATTCTATTGCTCTAACTCTCATTTTCTATCTCCGTTTATTGAATTAGTCATCATACCTGAGTGCTGATAGAGTGACCCAGGGCACAGCTAGCATATAACCTTTGTCTCTGAACCTTCAAAGAAAGACATGTCAGATGACCCTAACCCTGATACCATCCTAATTATTGAGCTTTGTAATGACTGCATGATTAATAAAACAACACAATACTCCTGAATATTTTAGATATTACCTATACTAGGGTGCTGACATGATCTTCTTTGAAAGTGTTAGGTGACCTGCATTGTCTCTAGTGAGCAAAGCAGGTACGCCAAACCCCTTCTAGGGAGGTTTGTCATGGGTGCCAGCATAAGTCAAGCGTGCCAACTTATTGCAAGATAAGCATACAATATGCCACTACCAGACTTTTGCAATTAATACCATCAATATAATAATAATTACCTCAGTATGTCAGGGCCATCACTTTGTAATGGTTGCACCCTCCATATGTCATGGTTGTTCTCTCCATTGTCAAGTATTACCACAATTGTGATAGTACCAGTATGTTGCCTTCAATGCCCCCTAGGCAAGAATGTTATCAAGTATGCCAACATTGTCCACAGGTGCCTCCTATTCCAATCTTTTCCCCCATTATGCTAGTGTCAGGAGTTTGCCGTTGGTGGCTTTTTAAGACATTAATTGCATTCAGTATGCCAGGGCCATTGCAGAATAGCAAGAAAAGCATTACACCACATTCTCATTCATGCTCGCTTACATTCACTTACACTGACTCTCACTCATTCAGTATCATTTGCACTCATTCTTTCTTACTCATTCTTTTGCACTTAGTCTTACTCTTTATCACGTATTTACACGTTTTCTCTCACTATTTATCATTCTTACTCTCACTAATACCTTCTCACTCACTCAAACGCATTTCCACTGACTTACTTTCACTCTCATTCTCAACCACTCTAAGAGTCTCATTCAGTCAGACTCATTCATTCTTAGTCATAGTTACACTAATGCACAGGCAACCACTCTCAATCATTGGCATGCCATCACACTCATTATTATTTGTTCTCACTCACTTGCATTCCCCCTTGTAGAGTCTTCAACATCATGAGCCCTAGCGCCAAGACATTTGTGGTTCTGGGCGGAATTTAAACAGCAATTACAGATGCTGGGAGATGTTATGGTGTGGTTATTAAAGTCATCTAGCAATGCGTGTAGTGTGTGATCGTATGCTGAAGAATAAAGACGTCTGTTACAGAGCTCCATGTATGGCGTGTTTCATTTTGCATGCTGTCGGTCAGGAGGGGATGCTACAATTTGTGTTGAGTAGGGAATACGTTCCCAATGAAACAAGATGCTCTCCATGAGAGTTTACAATGGTACAGCAAACTGCTTGTGTGTGCCACGTGTGCCCCAACTTGATGCGAAACAGTCTGAGGTTATTGTATGTGGAGTCAAAGGCCCACTCTGGTCTGTGCTCAGCTCTAAAATAAGTTGTAAACCGAACGAGGGGCACATTCAAAAAGCCCTCTAGAATCTGCTGGTAAGGCTGAAAGTAAAGATATTGTGCTGAGCCATAACACAGAGCCATCATCCACGCAAAGCAAATGCTAAAGGCAGTGATAACAAGGTATGAAAGAAGAAACTTACTTACATATATAAGAGAGTGAAGTGCTTTACGACCACCGATTGGACATGAAGACCCAAGCACAAACATGCGCGTTGTGTTTGCAGAAGTTGCAGGTGCTAAGGGCTATCCTCTATCGCAGTCTCCCATTCAGCACATGCCAACACAATGTCGGCCGAGGGGAGCTCAAAATATACAGCAGCAGCGTTCCTGAAACGATTACCGCCATTCCACATGGCGAAGAAACAGAACATTGGTGACAGGTGGGCTGCATGGATTGAAACATTTGATGTGTTAGGAGAAAAAGATGATAAGAAGATCATTAAATACTTAAAGAACCTTTCTGGTTATGAAGTGAAAGAAGTGATAAAGAAAGTCTTGCCAACTGAAGCAAAGTCGTACCAAAAGATGAACGAAGCGCTGGAAGCCAAGTTCAATCCAATGCCAAACGCCGACTATGAAAGAAAAATCTTTAGCCAAGCATAACAACAGGTTGGTTAAACAATGGATGAGTTTGTTGAAAAATTGATAAACTCATTAAGCATTGCAAATTTTGTGATTTCCCCATTGAAGAAGCTATGCGTCTCAGATTCATCAATGGCTGCCTTTCTGATTCTTTTAGAAGGCGAATGTTGATATAAACATATACTGGCATATGCATCAACGTTCGTAAATACCAGTCGGTAATACCGAAAAATAACGAATCGCTAATATGAACATGCAAACCGCGATGCATCAAAGTAATCGGTAAAAAATACCGAGTCGGTAATAATCGCTAATAAAGAACGAGTAAACGCCAGCGCGAGTAACAAAAACCGTAATCGGAAATACCGAGTCGGTATTACCGGATCCGGTAATAGCGGAATCGGTAATACCGAAAACGGGAAAATAACGCGACGCTTCGGAAGCAGGCTGATGACATCACAACCAGGAAGTAGGACACCCACGCTGCATTCAGTGTCCGGAGTTGCACAGAGGAGGAGGCAGAGCTCAGGAGCTGAGGTCCCACACTGAACCAGAAGCAAGCAGGAAAAAGGTAGCAGGACAGGATGGAGAAGGAGGCCCCCCAGCATGGAAAGGACACATCCCGAAAGCGAAAACGAAAGTTTTCAGATAAGGAGCTGGAAATCCTCATACAGAGTGTGAGCAGCAACCATGATCGCATATTTGGCAAGTTGTCGCTTAAGGTGCCAGAGGCAGAAAAAAGGAAGATGTGGCTGCGCATCATGGACAAGGTGAATGCCTGCGGAGTCACCCACCGCAGCATCGACGACCTCAAAAAACGATGGTACGACCTGCGTAAGAGGGCCAAGGAGAAGATTGCGCAGAGGGTCAGGGATGCTGCTGGCACAGGAGGGGGACCATCAAACGTGACGCCTAACACTGACCTGGAGGATCTAGTGGAGGCCACCATAGAACGTGAAGCTGTTGTGGGGGTCACAAGTCTGGACACCTCAGGTGCTGCGGAAGGAGGACAAGGTAAGAGGCATGCCAGCGTAACGATGCAGCGTGTACGTAGTCCCTGCCCACTCCCCCATGCCAGACCCAGTGCACATGTAGCGTTGCCCTACACACACACCCTCACCACTGTGTTGCACCATGGGAGATGTAGTCAATACATGAATGGGTGCATGCCTGAGCCCAGAGATGAATACAGCTGCCAAGGGTCAAATGTCAGTCAACAAAAGTAATTTATTGTGAGATGCCACAGCTATTGTCACATACCATACCATGATATTAACTATGCACTGTTTCACACACAGATGCATCCCCCATCGATTCAGACGACAGTGGCCACCTTGTCATCTCAGAGACGCCAGTGTTGTCAGAAGCGGAGTGCTCAGAGGGAGCTGAAGTCATGTCCTCCCCTTCACCACCACGCCGGACAACACCTCCACCGTCCTCCCGGCCGAAGCAACCACCACCGCCACCGTCCTCCCGGCCGAAGCAACCACCACCGCCACCGTCCTCCCGGCCGAAGCAACCACCACCGCCACCGTCCTCCCGGCCGAAGCAACCACCACCACCACCATCCTCCCAGTCCAAGACACCACCACCACCACCCTCGCGGACCAAGACACCACCACCACCAGTGCTGCCCACTCCGCAGAGCCACAGAGCAGATGTTGCCGCCCTGTCCGTGATGGAGTCAGATCAATCTTCATCACACCCAAATGTTCCACGCCAGGCTGTCGTCACTCCAACCAGCCACACTGCAGGCCGACAGCGCATCAGGCAGAGGGTTGTGTCCCCGGGTCGGGCTGCTGCAAGACCGGTCGATCTGTCCGGAGGGTACGGAGTAGTGGAGGCCCGGATGCTGCGTGTCCAGCGCCTGCAGGGGAGACACATGGGTGCCATGAAACTCAGCATGACACAACTATGCAACAAACTAGGCTACATGACTGCCGCAGTGCGTGAGCACACCACTGCCGTATCTGCGGGCAACAAAGACATCAAGCTGTGCCTGCAAGAACTGACACGTGCCATACTCGCAGGCCAAAGGAGTGAGCGCCGGCGTCACAGGCAGGTCATGCTGGCAGTGAATACCACAAACAAGGCCATCAATAAGATGTGCAACAGCACGGCTGTGCTGTCACGCAGGTCCGTGTCCCTGCAAGTGGATCTTGGTCATTTATGTGGGGATGTGGCAAAGGCCCTTGAGAGGGTGACCACTGCAGTGGAGCAACTGCAGCCAGGGTCAGCCAGTGTCAGCAGTCTGGGGGCGGAAGAGGGGAGTGAGGCAGCCTCCAGTGTCAGCAGCGTCTCCCTGCCGGACACCAGCGTGAGGAGGCGCAGTGGCCGCAGTGCAACTGCCACTGACTCCCATCGTGTACAACCCGAGGAGTCACAGGACAAGAGACTGGGGGTACGCGGCAAACGGAAGTAAACATGTGGCATAGTCACACTGTCCTTGGTGAGGTAACCATGGACAGACCAAAGTGCCTCACGCGCCACCTGTTCTGAGAAGGGACATTGCTAGTTTTTTTCGCTGCGGCAGCAGCTTGTTTGTGTTACGTTTTTCTGCACCAGTCAGGTGTCCATGCCCATTAAACCCTTGCAAAACTGATCCTGTTGTCAAGTCACTCTCTTACCTGTCTCAGAAATGATTACGTGTGATGTATGCCCGTCTCCTTTGCCCTTCAGCTGTGTTGGGCACATGTGCCTGTTGGTGTTGTGGGGGGGGTTGCTGGGCACGCAGTTCTTCCTCTCCCTCCACCTCTATGTGTATCCCCATGCGCGTGGCGATGTTGTGCAGGATGGCACACACAGCAATTATCTGGCAGCAGGTCACTGGGTCGTACTGCAAAGCACCTCCAGTCTTGTGCAGTATTCGGAAGCGGCTCTTCAGGATGCCGAATGTTCGCTCAACCACATTCCTAGTACTGATGTGTGCCCTGTTGTAGCGCTGCTCTTGCGGGGTAGCTGGGTTGAGATAGGGCGTGAGGAGATATTCACGCAATGCGTATGCGCTGTCACCTGCAGGATGGGGAGAGAATGGTAATCAGCATTAATGGAATTATACATGTGGGGAAGGAGTGGATGGGGAGTACGATGATGCAGCTATTTGTACCTAGTAGGTGTCCCTCTCCGAATTCTCCGTTGATCAGGCGCCTGTGGAGGCCACAGTGACGGAAAATGTAGGCGTCATGTGTGCTCCCGGGAAATTGGGCTACAATGTCGGTAATGATCAACTTGGCATTGCACACCACCTGAACATTTATTGAATGATACGATTTCCGGTTGCGGTAAATGTATTCGGTGGCTGATGGAGGACAGATGGGGACATGCGTGCAGTCGACACACCCGATGACATGGGGGAATTGTGCCACCTGGTAGAATTCCCGTTTGGTGCGGGTTAGCTGCTGGGGGGTTCTGGGGAAGGTGATGTGGCGATTGAGAAATGTCAGCATGGCCTCTAGAAACCGGTGGAAAAAGCGTGATAAGGCACTTTGCGACACGCCTCCTGTCTCAGCTATTACCCCCTGGAAGCTTCCAGATGCAAGCAGGTGCAGGCAGCATAGCACCTGCACATGGGCAGGTATGGCGTTGGTCCGACGGGTCTCGTGCTGCAGTAAGGGTGTCAGGTCTGCTATTAGGTGCATTATCATGGCACGGTTCAGTCTGTACTTGACGTACACCTGTTCCTCGGTCTGCCCCAGCAAAGTGATGCGAACCCTGAAGATCCTGTCCTGTATCATCCTCCTGCGCTGGGCCTGGGCGTTGATCCTCCACCTCCTAGCAAGCACGTACAGGGCAGCCATTTTGGTGTACATGTGGGGTTTCCCAGGGCATTTATGAAGGGTAACTGATTGTCAGCACCTGCTGATGGGGTTTAAATTTTTTTTTCTGTCCTTCTGTTAACTTTACCTCCTGATTGTGATTCCCCTTATTTTGCTCATGCTAAATAGCGATTTTGGGGATTTCCGGTATTAGCGACTGTTCATGCATACCATTTCCATTCGTTATTGCCTATTCGGTATTTCCGAACTATTGCTTTGTGGTTCGGTATTTCCGAATGTCTGTTTAACGATTCGGTAATTTACCGCGGGGCCATTTAGCGGTTCTTTATTTTTTTCCGATTTTCGGTTTGATGCATTGCAATTTATGGTTTTGCGGTCGGTATCGGCCTGTTTTTCCGAATCGCTGTTTTACCGGGAGGTATTTCCGTTGATGCATATGCCTGATAGTCGGGAGAAAATGCTAATGGCTGTGAGAGCAGAAGAATGAGCCGATCGACAAGCTGCTGATTTGGAAGCGGGAACAGGCCATCACGAGTCAGCCCTGACTGTGAAAAGCAAGCACGGGTGAAAGCCATGAAAAGTAAGCACAAGCAAAAACAAGATGCAAGTAATCAAAGTTATGTTTCTGATGTGGATATTCATTTCCACATGGAGGTGAATGTCCAGCCATAGAACAGACGTGCAAACGTTACGTCAAAGAAAAACACTTCATTATGTTCTGCAAAGCAAATGAGAAATGAGAATATGTCGATGCAAGAATAGAAAATTAGTACCAGAAGGTTCCAGAAACATTCTCGCCACACCCACAAAATTAAAAAGCAACATCAACTACGACAAATGGAAACAAGGCTAGATCAATATTCGTTAAGCTCATCATACAAAGGCTCCTCTGCATTGCTGTTGAGTACCGATGAAGATGAGTGTGCCTTAATGCTAGCTACCACACAGCTCCATGCACATGGAGGAGTCACTGCTTGTAAAGACCACAGTCCAAAAGAAATTAATCCATCAAAACAAAAAACTCCATTTAGACATGTTGGATAATAGATCTCTCTGAAGGGTCACCCCAAACTTTATACATTCCTCCTCCTATTTTTCCGACTTTAGTTCTCTGAGCACTTAATCACTGCTGACTAGTGCTAAAGGGCATGTTCTTTCTCCTCTAAATATGGTATAATTGGCGTACACCTGTTTGGCATATTTGATTTACTTTCAAGTCCCTTGTAAAGTGGAATACCATATAACCAGGGCCTGTAATTAAATGCTACCTGTGGGCCTGCAGCACTGATTGTACCACCTACAGAAGAAGCCTTTTAATCCTGTCTCAGGCCTGCCACTGCAGTGCCTGTGTGTGTGTGTGCAGTTTACTGCCACTCCAAATTGTCATTTAAAACAACTTGGCAAGCCTTCGGCTCCCCTTTTATAACAAACAAGTCACACCTAAGGTAGGCCGTAGATAGCCATAAGGGCAAGGTGCTATGTAAGTAAAAGGCAGGACATGTACTTTTATGTTTTGCAAGTCCTGGTAGTGACAATCAGCCTATTTTATGTTTCACTACTGTGAGGCCTACCCCTCTCATAGGCCCACATTGGGAATTCCTTACTATAACCTGTAAGCTGTAATTCCTGATCAGAGAGGAGTAGCTTGTTCATATTTCGAATGTTTGAAATGGCAATGATAAATCCTCCTTACTGGTAAAGTTGGATTTAACATTACATTTTCAGAAATGCTACTTTTGGAGAGTGGTCATTTTTCTGTGCTTATTGCTCTTTGTGCCTGACAGCCTGACTCCAATACCAATCTAGCATGGGTAACAGCTACAAACACAGGAATGGCTGGATGTGATAAAAGACTCATTTGCATCAACCTATATTCTTATAGCCTTCCTGGTCAGAAAGGGGGAGAGATGGTTTATACTTACATTGGAATAGGCTCTCTCCTGTCCTCACACAGAGCACTGATTAAGCCCCCAGGATTAGCCTGATAGACATGACTGGGTTGAAAGGGTTCATTGTGCACTTCGGAGAGTTCCTTTGAAGTTACTTCCCTGCATCAAAGGCACTTTTGGGTATAATAACCAGACATCTTTGGCTCTACATCTGCACATTGCTAGAAGGACTGCGGTGCTTCCAGGAGGGACTGACACTTTGTTAACCGCTTGAGTGTGCTGGCCTGCTGCTTGCTACCTTTTGCTCTCCAATGGCTTGCTGGCCTGCACCCTGTTTTTGAAATTTCAGGGCCATCAAAGATATAATCTGTGTACCACTGCCGTGGGTCTCTACCACTTGTGAGTCTGGCTGCTGTACTTTTGACAACGTTCAGCGCAGGTCAAATCTTAGGGAGTACTATGCTGGTGCTCCTACTGTGAGGAAGTTCCTTTACCTTTCTTTTGTAGTACCGTAAAGCACCTAATAGAAGCAGATGTACTTATCGCACTGTACCTTTACCAGCATATTTTGAATGCACAAATTGTGAAAAGTAATGATTGTATTTTTATTGTTGTGGTCTCTTTTTGTTACCAATATAGAAAGTTGTTTTATAAACCTGTGGAGAGTCTTTTGTGGTGTATGCATTCTGTTACAGTGTGTGTGTTATGGTGGCGGTGCGTGGTCTGGGGCCCACCACAACTACCACTCCTTGCTCTCCACTGACCCCATGTCCTTGTTTACAAACGTAATGTGCTGCTATAGGTGCAAAGCGCAGGGTTTCCCTTGTGGCAAAATCCATTCCCAATCTAAACTGGCAAGCTGGTGGTTATACCATGCAAAGTGCCAGTGCTAGCAAGACAGTGACGTGCCACTTTATGTTTATTCGTATACTGTGCATGTGACCAATGCTTTACAGTTATGTTTATACTGAGTAAACAACTATACATGTGTGCATGCTTAATTTCCCTTTGTTTTCTCTTGTAGCATTTTGCTCTGTTTTTCTCAAGGGGACTGCAAGTCCCAGAAGCCACGGGCGGCGACCATCTTGGATGTGTGCATGAGCCTACAAGAAGAGGCCAGCCCATGCACACATGCTCACTATTCAGCAATCTTCTTGAACTCCAGTCCAGATTCTCCATCAGCTGTCTTCCAGACAATGCGATGTTCCTGCAATCTGCCGCTGCTGCCCACATCTCATTGCAGCAACTACATTCCAAGCAATAAGACCCGCCTGTTATTAGTGCTGATGACACTGAATTGCCTGGCCATGCATTCCTTCTCGGTGTTGTGGTGGGCGCACTTGCTCACCATGGTTTCTTGGGCTGCATTGTGTATCCGATTAAACAGTATGGTGTCGCTCTTCATTTGCGCAAGGGAGAACTTGTAGTTTCACAGTGTCTTTTGTTTACGGGTGAAGTAAACTGAGTATATAGCCTAATTATCATGTCATAGAATAAGGACTTGGCACAGGCTTCAGAATAGAGAGCGGAGCCTACAGAGAGGGAGTCCACTAGTGGATTCTATACTGGGAGCACTGTCTCCCTCCAAACCCTGTCCCCTGAGGAGCTCAAGGACAGACCCCTGAGATGGACCTGAGGCTGCACCTGGCCCAGATGGCTGCAGGGGATAAAAGTTGAGACTGAAAGAGCCTTGGAGGAGAAAAAGGTCTTGTGGGATATGAATTGAGTCTCAATGAGCTGGAAATCAGAGCCCTGCAGATAGGGTCCAGCAACAAACAATATTGGTGGCAGCAAAACTGCTGTGTCCAGTAGTAATGATACAGCCCACATACCAAGAGGCATGGGCCGGCTTGTACATAGTTTTTTTCATGTTGCAAATGACGCGATTCGCGAAATTGGTCCGTTTGAGCCCGGAAAAAAGCATTCTTTATCTACAAAGACCCATTTTGCGATTTGATAACCTGTTACCAATTTGCAAAATGGGTTAGCGATTTGGTATTAAGAAGGTGCTTGTTAAGGGTGTCGCTAGCAGGCGACCATACCTATATTTTTAGCTATTCCCAATGCGACCTACCTCATGAACATTAATGAGGTAGGTCTGTTGCGACCCCATTAGGAATTGCTAAATATGTCAATGGCACATTAATACATAGGTGTTTGCGATAACCTAATAGTGAATTGAAAAAATGAGCTATTAGGTAATTCCAAAATGAAACCTATGTACATGTGGCTCTAGGTGGCTGACTTAAAACTTTTTTTAGAGTTTTATATAGCAAAACTCGACCCAAAGTTTTCAGGTATCAGAGCACTTTACATGAGCACTAATTTAGTTTCAAATGGACACATTCATTTTTGTTAGGCGCAGAGAGATTAAGTGATTTCCCCAGAATCACAGGATGCTGAGCATCCCTGCTAAGACTCGAACCCAGTTCCCCAGCTTCAGGGTCGGCAGCTCTAACCGCAAGGCTACATCCTCTCCCAAGCAGGGGGATGAAATACTCCAGTGAATTCAGGCATATGAGGTAGCTACAGAGGTGCACAAGATCCCTGAGGTGGAGTGGGAAGCTGGCATATCGAGTTATATTCCTGGGAGGGACACCCTACTGGCCCTAGAAGAGTGGGACATGTCGAGGAATACCCCCATGAATAAGGCACTGGCTGAGAAGTATGAATTTGCCCCAGAAGATTGTGGGTTGAGATTCAGGGGCAGTCAGAAACCATCCCACCAGTCCTAAGAGGATTTTGTGGGTACTTTTGCAGAGAACTGGATGGTTGGGTGAAGGGCATCATGGTAAACACTTTTGAAGGGTTGTGCAATTTGATTGCCAGAGACTACGTGTTTAGTTATTGTTTTCCTTGGCTACACCAACACCTGGTTGAGGGCACTTTCTCGGACCCCAGGGAACTAGCAAATGTGGCAGACCTCTGTGTGAGTACCAAAGTGTCTGAAAAGGCATTTGGGAGTGATCCTATGGGGATTGGTTCAGGTTCCCCCCAACCGAGGGTGGGGAGGTTCACAGTAGCCTAGACCGGTTCCAGTATAATGGGGGGGTTCCACATCCATTCTAGGAGTAGGGCAACAGGTGGGGGTGGGCGGAGGCCCAGGATGCACTGTTTCCAGCCCCAGGGCTTGGGATGGTCCCAGTGGGAGCACGTTTGGTCTGCAACAAGAGACCATCACTGAGGTGGGCCCCACAGTGTTAGGAGAACTTGGGGGAGTGGCTGCCAAATACGTCTAACCAGTTCTGGTTTCTGGCAGTACCCCTCCATAGAGGAAGGTGCAGAAGCCCAGATGGAGGGGGCAGAAGGGGGAGACAGTACCCAGTGGGAGGACCAGGAGGTCAGAGGTTGCCAGCTCTGTGATCAGACCACCACAAGACTGATCCTGGTGAGGCCACTGTTGTTCTTGGGTGGCTCCATGCTCTCTCACAAGACAGGTGTTTGGAGACCTGCACCAGGCAGGCTTTTGCACAACATATGCAATGTGTGTTTACCTTGGGGGTGGTTGCATGGCCGTGGAAGTCCTGGCTTGACAGGCATATGTTCATCCTAAGAGTACAAACCCTGAGTTAAAGGTTTAGGTTCAGAATATCACCCTGATCTGGTGGGAGGTGGAGTGGAGTGTGGAAAAGTAAATTTTGCCATGTTCTGTGTCCCTACGCGTCCTCCATCATATGTTATGTGTGCATGATTAATATGCATATGTATTCCCCATGTTCGATTAAAGACGCAATTACAGTTGTGTCCACCTCTAGTATGCCAGTTTCCAGTTCTCGTGAATACTACGAATATCAGGCCTATGTAAAACTACGTTGCCACGTTTCTCAGTGTGCACGTTATTCCATTGTAAAGTCCCCGTTTCTAGGCCTCAAAAGGGCCCGGACACCAGATTCAGCTCCTGTCTCCTGAGCCTCGCTGAGGAGTGATACAGCCCCCACCTGTATCCCTGACCCTTTACTTACTTCCTGCCTCACAGTGCCCGGTTCAGCCTGGCTCTGCCTCTGAGTCTGCCAAGAGTATGTTATGATTCTAGTTATCAGTCCAGCCCTCCTTCTCTGCATTCCTAAGCTACTGAACCGCATCAATAGTTTCCGTCATTGTCTAGCCTTTACGTCTCCATGTAAGAGAAATACTGCATTTAATGGTCATTTAATATTCTTCATCACGCACTACATGTAGAATAATGCATGCACCATTCTTAGAGTCTGTTAGCCTTTACCCCGATAACTTTTGGATTCTATCAACATGTTCTCTAAACATCAGATACTAGATACTGCTTAGGTACATGTCGCCCTGACTCTCCAGACTTCAGTCTCTGCTCTTAGCACAGAGTTCATAGCCCCCAGCTTCTCCTAGTAACACGTCATTGTCAGTTTGCGCGCACCATCAGGTTAGAGGTCCCGGCTCCTTAGGTAGCCCCCTCCATGTCTCCACCCCATTCATGACATATTCTGTTACGTTTGCATCACATGTCTATGTATACGCCCCTGTTACACCCATTTTCACCCTTATCTTTCGCGACTGCTATTGACCACACCCACTGCTCCGCCTATCATATGTATTGAAATGCAACTGTTTTAGTATATATGTTCGTGTATTGTTATTAAATGTTAGCGCGCTCATCCCAGATCCAGCCCCGGCAGCTGCCGGGCCCTGCCATCCTATTCCTGTGCAGGTTGTCCTGTTCCTGTCCTTTATGCTGTAATAAACCTGCAAACTCCTACTACCTCGAATCTTGACTCTTATTTATTGAGCTATCTGTTATTGCTATGCCTAGTCAAACCTAGATCCGGTATTATTTATTTATATACCACATAATGGCGCCCGAATAGGGACTTGCCCTTTCCCCACGCGTCGGTGAAGCCACGCCGGCCCCCTGACCCTCTGCAGTCGTGACGGAACTCTTCTGCGCACCGGCAGATATTTCTGCTTTAAGTATCCCTCAGGCCCACGGAGGAGACGGAGGAGGCGGTCCAGCATCCAGACGAGACGGTGGAGGAACGCGGCGAGTCCCGACCAGAGCCCAAGCCGAGAGTCCAAGGTCCGAGGTATCCGGAGGCCCACCCGTAACAGAAGTCCGAAGTTCGTCCGTCCGGCGTCGAAGCAGTCCAGTCCAGTCCGAGGCCTTCCGTTCTTGCTGCCCGGTGAGTACCGTTGCTGGGGTAGTATCTAGACAGGGTCAATCTAAATTGTCTCTGGTCCGATGGGTCTGGGTACGCAGATCTGAAACGAAGTGTTCACCTAGGTGGATACGGGTCTTGATGCGTCCCTTTATAGGACCGGTATGTTCCGTGCTGTTTCAGCAGCGCATCCAGTAATTCTAGTCTGTTCCGTTCTCGAGAAATTCATGTGTTTCTGTTCTCAGTGTTCCAGGTAGTATTCTGTCCGAACTGTTGCTTCATAATGTTATTCAATGTATTTTCAATGTCGTGGTATGCCTGAATTGTTTTCTCAATTGTTATTGTTCCTCGTGTATTGTATTTGTGTTCAGATTCAAGTTTGCAATGTCCCTCTTTTCGAGATTACGTCAGTTAAAAACTAGAAAGGGTCTGCTAGAAGAAGCAGTTCCTGTCCCGCCTAGGGACAGTCCAGGTCATTTTATGTATCAAAAGCATGGCATAAGTGCCATACTATATCTAGATTTATGGGTAGAGTATACCAAACAGTTAGAAGAAAAGTATAGATGGCCCGTATCGGGTACATGGGATGCCGAGTGCATCATGAGAGTAGAAGAAGCATTATGGAAAAAGAAAGCCAGACAGTCACAGAAAGATGCCATCGAGTTATGGCGCAAAGAATCTCATAAAAGAACCGAAAAAGAAATCAGAAAGTCAGAACTAAGTAGAGAATCCTTGGAACGAGCCCAGGAAAGGGAACTAATCGAGATAGGTGAACGAGTTAAAACAGAACAGTCAGACAGACAGAGGAATGCCCTTATTAAGGGTATGTACCCTCTTCTTGCCGAGGGCTTGCCAAAAGCGACCCCGGAGGCATCCAGTAATTTTCCGCCACCATTAGTTCCGCTCAAGCTACGTCACAAACCGACCGCAGCTGATATTTTCATTTCGTCCTATTTGGACGACACAGTCCCAGAATATGCAAATCCCGCTCCGCCAGTCCCTGTAAATCAGGCACTTCCCGCTCCTCCAGACACCGGAGTACCTGTTACGGTACCCCCGGTCCAGCCCGCCATACAAGTCCAGCCTGCATTTCCATTTCCCACTCTGCCAGGACGAAGAGCATCAGTAGACGACTCTAGTCTAGGGGCCGCAGGGGGAGGTCCTCCAGGAACCCCGCCGCCACACAAGCGTTTAACGTTAGCCGAATTACATGCACAAGCGTCACAGCGTACGCCCAGATATCAGTCTGTTGCAGAAATAAGAAAAGCCCTTATCGAATGTGGCTATGATCCAGTCCCAGGCGAGGATAATATGGTTTTATATTCATTACGCGTGAGAAAGGTGACCGAGTATCTAGTCACCCTACCGAATATGAAGGAAGATCTAGACAGAATATATCGTTTCATCCGTACAGGGGATGATCCAGAAAGTATTAGTGAAGTCATGTCTCAAAGGAAAGCTGAGATCCAGCTCATGTTATTAAAGTTCCTGATTAATTGTCTAATAAGAGAACAAGATTCCCCGACTAAAGATCAGGCCGAAATGAAAATCCTGACAAGGTGGAGTGATAATATAGCCGAGGGTAAGCATAAGACTATCAGTAGTATAGAGAGTATGTACAAGAAAATCCGTAAAGAAATAATAAAGTTACACGAACAACGTAAAGCAGCACAAGTAAACGAGAAAGAAAATGACTCTTCTACTGAAGAGGTAGACGACGAGAATCCCGCCAGAATAGCGTATGTAGGAAAATCTAGATTTCCAGATCGCCATTTACGCCTAGAACACAAGCCAACTTTCCATCGTCCAACACCAGAACAAGGTTCTCTAGAACAAGTATTTCAAGCTACCGATCACATTCTGAAGTCACGAATCGGTTATAGCGAGTTAAGTACTATGCATGAACAAGAACTAGTCCGATCAGCAGTCCGATGGATTACTGATTCTACCACTTTTCCAGACGAAATAGTGGCACAAATGTTTCTGAAATTACCCCCAGCCGAGCAACGACTGGTGGGTATGTATATGATCCAGCACCTCATTACATTGTATGAGGGTCAACATTCTGATCCAGGTCCGTTACATGATGTCCTGAACGAGTTACTCCAGTATAAATGGAAAGGTTTAGGTACTGATTTAATTAGTGTCATTCTAGAACAGCGCCACAAATACAGAACGTTTTTGAACCCGCATTTTGTTCATGTCTCACCCCCAGAAAGTAAACCCTTTTACATAGACAGACAGAATCCGTTACGAGAAGTGCATCCAGTTAAGACAGAGGGTGGTGAAATGCAACGAGTGTTTGTTTACACCCCTATCACAAAGATGGAACTCTTAGAGATGAAAAAATTAATTCCCTGTCATGATAAAGATCCAGCAGGGTTCCACCGAGAATTAAAAGACATGCTCCGTATGGGAGAATACACGTATCCAGATATCATTAAAATGTTAAAAGTCTTGTTGCCCGCAGGGGTATATGAGAAACTCAAAGAAAAAGAATGGGAGGTGGGAGAGAAAAAGATCGATTGGGCAGTTCTAGAAGCCGAAGATAAGGCACGAGTACCAGGTACCGGTCTTGGAGATAAATGTAAAGAATTACCTGAACTGTTAATACAAGTTTTGCCCAGACTATTAGCAACTAAAAAGGAAGACTGGGATGCAATCTCAGCATGTAAACAGAAACAAGACGAAGACACTAGTGATTTTTACTCTAGATTTGAAAAATGTTTTATTATAAACAGTGGCCTCAAGACGAGTAGCGAGTCATAACCTCATCTTTTTGTTACTAAACTAGTCGAGAATTCAAGTCCACAAGTTAAGAATCGAGTTTTGAAAGTCGAAAGTACCTGGCAAGCTAATACCCCGTCCCAGATGTTACAGATGCTTCAATACCACCAGAATAGAATCAGAGAAGAGCAAGATCACGAGAGAAAACGTATGAAAGACACGAAAATGAAAGTACTAGTTGCACAATCTGTTCCTCAAGACAGTCAGAAGAGGGGACCAAATCAAGCCAGTCATCCTGCAGCTCCCGTTAAAGGGAACTGCAATTATTGTAAACAGCCAGGTCATTTTATAAACGAGTGTGCAGTTCTGAAACACAACATAGCTACCGGTAAGACTAAAGAAAGACCACGTCCGCCTAGACAAGAACAAGTTACACAGACTCCTCAGTCACAGAATGCACCACAGACAGTTACAGCACCGCAGCCTATCGCTGCAACACAGCATGTTACACAGCAGATGTACCAGTATGCACAGTCCGAGTATCCAGAGTATCAGCCATATTCATGAAACAGCCTAGAGAGGGGGGTAGGCTTGCCTCTCATCGAGATACCTGTAGATCAAGAAGGTCCCTATGTTCATAGTCAAGTATTAGGGAAAGACAGAAAGTTTTTGATTGATACAGGGGCAAGTAGGACCACCATCAGTCACGCCGAAGTTCCAGGGGCTCCGCTCTCAGGCTCAAGAAATGTTTCCCTTGGATTTTCAGGAAAGCCTATTGTAAATGAAATTTCAAAGCCAGTTACTCTAGAAGTAGGTCCATTGTCCCGCACTACTGATCTGTTACTTACTAAGTCATGTCCAGAGAATCTATTAGGCATTAAAACACTGAAAGAGTTAGGTGCAGTTATATGCTGTTCCCCCGAGGGAATACGATTGTTCCTACGCGACTTCAAGGGTCACTATGTATTACGAGATTTTGATCCCAGATTGTCTAATGTCCCGCAGCATCTATGGGCGCAAGGTCCAACTGATGTTGGCTTTATGCAAATCACACCCCATCGTGTGACTCTCAAGCCAGGTGTAGTGTTACCACGAATAAGACAGTACAGATTGCCACCAGAGGCTGTAGCAGCCTTATCCAAAATTATTGACGAGCTCATGGCTCAAGGAGTAGTGGTAGAAACTGACTCCAATGTATGTAATTCTCCGATCATTCCAGTCATGAAACGTACTGATCCGAATGCACCCCCAGTATATCGATTAGTGATTGACCTACGAGAACTTAATAAATGCATTATTCCCCAGTACCCAGTTGTCCCAGATATTTCTTCCCTATTGACAGCCATTCATTTTTTACTGTCATAGACCTCAAGAATGCGTTTTTCAGTGTCCCCATTCATCCAGACAGCCAGTTTCTTTTCGGATTTTGTTTAAATGGAAGGAGCTATATGTTCACACGAGCTCCTCAAGGTTTCACAGAAAGTCCTAGTATTTACAGTCAAGCACTCAAGAGACAACTAGACAACATTCACATGCCAACTGACACTGCCCTGCTCCAGTATGTCGATGATCTCCTGATCACAGCCCGTTCTGAATGTGCTTGCGAGCGAGCATCCCTTACAGTCTTGTATTTTCTAGCCGAGATGGGACACAAGGTGTCCCCTTCGAAGCTTCAATTCTGTGTCCAGCAAGTGGTCTACTTAGGACACTTACTGTCCAAGAGGGGTAGGCAGTTGACACCAGACCGTATCCAGTTGATAGCGAGTCTTCCTCAGCCAAGGACCCAGAAGGAGGTACGTGCTTTTATTGGCCTTACTTCTTATTGCAGACAATGGATTCCTCAGTATGCATTTCTGGCTAAACCACTGATACAGTTAACAACACAGGAGGCAGCCGTATCGACTGTCCTCCCTTGGACCCAGGAACATACACTTAGTTTTAATGAATTAAAGAAAGCCCTATGCCAAGCTCCAGTTCTAGCTACACCGAACTACAGTAAGCCTTTTACACTTTTCGTCACAGAACGTGAAGGTACAGCATTATCTGTCCTCACACAAGATCAAGCAGGACAATACAAGCCTTGTGCTTATTTTTCGAGCACATTAGATCCTGTAGCCCAGGCTCTGCCTGCGTGCCTCAAGTCAGTTGCAGCCACAGCACTAGCTATCAGACAAAGTGATTCCATAGTCTTAGGACACTCCCTGACAGTACAAGTTCCACACTCCGTGGAAGTTCTTTTAAACCGAACACAAACTCAGCACTTGACAATTGCACGTTTAACAGGTTATGAACTGACACTGTTCCAGCCACACATAGAAATCAGACGCTGCAACGTTTTAAATCCTGCTACATTGTTACCATCAGTTACTTCGAATTCTGCCACACACGACTGTGTGGAAGTAGTTAACATCATGACAAAGCCAAGACAAGATCTGACAGATATTCCATTACCAGATCCCGACCTGACACTTTATGTGGATGGTTCATGTATGAGAACAAGTACAGGAGAACTAGTCGCCGCGTATGCAGTGACTACTGACACTGAAGTTATTGAAACACACCGTATTGACACCCTGTCTGCTCAAGCAGCAGAGCTAGTTGCTCTGACTCAAGCCTGCATACACGCCAAGAACCTGAAAGTTAATGTTTACACAGATTCACGTTACGCATTTGGAGTTGTACACGACTTCGGAGTGCTCTGGCAAGAGAGAGGTTTCATGACTTCTCATGGAACCAAGATTCCGCATGGTCTCCTTATTCAAGCTCTGTTAGATGCAATACATTTACCGACATCCATTGCTATCATGAAGTGCAAAGCACATACGAAAGTTACTGACCCTATTTCCCAAGGTAATGATCTAGCAGATCGCACAGCCAAGCTTACAGCTCAGACTCCAGACATTCCAGTTAACATGACACTGACACACACTCCAGATCCGACTACTTGTATGACAGTTAAGGACCCTACACAAGATGTCATAGATATCCAGTTACATGCTACTCCCGATGAAATCAAGAAATGGTCCGAACAAGGAGGGGTACAGACAGATCAAGGATGGTTAACGAAGGGTAGAGCCACATGGTTTCTCCCCGACTCTATGGTTCAAGTCATTATTAATACCGCACATAGTCCAGCACATTTAGGAGAAAAAGCTATGTTAGACAGTATCCAGAACATTTGGTTCAACAAGCATTTACGGGCTGCAGCCAAACAGAAAGTCCGTACCTGTATGATATGTTGCCAGTTTAATCCAGGTAAAAGTGTCCCGGTGGAACAAGGTGGATTCCAGCCTCCTGACCACCCTTTTGAAGTCCTCCAGATGGATTACATTCAGATGGAGCGATGTCGAGGTTTCAAGTATGTCCTCGTAGTTGTATGCGCTTTGTCCAGGTGGACGGAGGCATATCCAGTCCCAGATTACACAGCCGCGACCACTGCCAAGCAGTTGGTTCGTGAGTTCTTCCCCCGTTATGGACTCCCTAGGGTCGTATATTCTGACAACGGCCAGCCATTCTCATCTGAACTCATGAAACACGTGTCCCTTTTGTTAGGGTACCAGTGGAAGTTCCATTGTGTACGCCATCCTGAAGCAGCCGGTCTCGTAGAGAGACATAATCAAACCCTGAAAATCCGCATTGCAAAAGTTTGTCAAGAGAAAGGTGTGGACTGGCTCATAGCTCTGCCGGTCGCCCTGTTCTATATGCGCATGGTCGCACATTCCAGATCAGGTCTGTCCCCGTATGAGGTCGTTTTCGGCCGCCCCCCTAACATGTGGGGTACTCCTAGACCCCGAAGTATTACCGATGTTTCAAGTAATATGCTGACAGATTACCTAGCTTCCTTGATGTCTGCCCTCAACTCTTGTCGTTCACAGGTTGCCGCCGCATTTCCAGACAATACCGAGGTGGCACCGCATGAAATCGTTCCCGGATCCATGGTCTTAGTGCGAAACTTTGATCGTTCAAGTCCGCTGGAGCCTCGCTGGAAGGAGCCCCGACAGGTCCTCCTGGCCACCCGCACAGCCGTGAAGTTGGAGGGACGCAAAGGCTGGGTGCATCTTTCGCATATCAAAAGGTTTTATGGATTGAAACCAGTTTCAAAGAACATTTCCGAGGATTTAAAGGACTGCCAAAGTACTATTCTTAAGGACTGTCCCGCAAAAGACAATGATATTGCACCCTCCCTGTTAGAGAAAACTCCGCAACAGGAGTATAAACTTAAGTTAAGGTCTAGTAAAATAAGTCAGCCAGTTTGATTGTCTAAGTCCTCCCCTAGGTGAAACGGTTAGACCGGTTTCTGACATGTATAAAATAGACCCCCATAGTGAGAGAGTTAGTCAAAACTCAATCCGATGTATCGTTTTTCTAAGTTTCATATTATTTCTCAGTGTTATGATTTCCTGCACCAGTTATGCATTTTACTTGTATTTTCCAGTTTCTCATGTAAATAAGTCTTCTAATGTTACAGTAGAGCACACGTTTAGTGATCTGCCTCCTCATGAACTCTCTTACCGCCTCGCCATGCGTAACAATTCTTTTATCCGCATGTTACATTATTCACACCAGACCAGCAATGCCACTAATTGTTGGGTGTGTGGTCGACTCCCCCCTTTCCAGACCCCGAAGGGAGTTCTGCCACTCTTTCCTTATCCATTTTCACATAATGGTTCGTGTGGAGCATGGTCCACGTTAACGTCATCCTCAACAGATATGTCTTTTCTTAACAGTACATGTTTCCCAGACAAGCAAGGTCTTCCCCACAGAACAGGGTTAGATCTAGAGAACGAAGTTTACAATTTAGGTAATTATTCTTCGAATTTCATGGTCCTGAATGTTCAGTCTGATTCCACTCCAGACTTACCTGCTATTTCAGTACTACCAGTCAAAGGCGAATTATGTGTTAGAAATAATGGTTCCGTACATGTAGGACATAGTGATTGTACTACTATTGTCAAGTATAGTGACAGTGGGAAATCTATTTTCAAGGCTTCACGTCATTCTTATTTTATTTGTGGTCAGACCGCATATGTTCGTCTGCCCCTCGATTGGGAGGGAACCTGTTACATTGCCTTCCTACTGCCACCAGTTTTCCTAGCCCCATCTGATTATCATAGAAACACACATCTAGTACACCTTAGACATAGAAGGGAGATTGAGTCCCCAATTGTCGATTATACTGAAACTACTCTAGAACAGTATACAGATTTCAATAGAGGTTTCTTCTTCTTTATAGGACCTATCCAGAATAGTAAGCTAATCCGTAGGTTAACCAGAACCCTTGAAGCTGTAGTCAATGAGACTGCCTCTGCTCTAGGTAACTTAACTGAAGAGCAATCTGCTATGAGATTTGTCGTTTTACAGAATCGTCTCGTCCTTGACGTCATATTGGCCGATAGGGGCGGGGCCTGTAGAGTCATCGGATCTAGTTGCTGCATTTTCATTCCTAATAACGCGCCGTCTGTTTATTCAGCTATAACCAGACTTCATAAAATTGCCCATCTGTTACACCAAGACCCAGGCACCTGGACATGGTCCGGTTGGTTCTGGAATATAATTTCCGCTTGGGGATGGAAAGTCTTGTCCTTTCTAGGTATTGCAGTAGCGATCATATTCAGCTGCTGCCTCTGTATACAATGTGGCCCTGCGATTTGCGGCATTTGTGCTACCTCTTGTATTCCTAGTCCCAAGCCCCGTTCTAAAACCCGTTCCCAGAAAATTCGAGACGAGCAAATGATACTGTATGAAATGATAGATGGTATCATGAATATTGATGTTTCCTGATGGAAACGTAGTGACAAGGAGGGAATGTGGAAAAGTAAGTTTTGCCATGTTCTGTGTCCCTACGCGTCCTCCATCATATGTTATGTGTGCATGATTAATATGCATATGTATTCCCCATGTTCGATTAAAGACGCAATTACAGTTGTGTCCACCTCTAGTATGCCAGTTTCCAGTTCTCGTGAATACTACGAATATCAGGCCTATGTAAAACTACGTTGCCACGTTTCTCAGTGTGCACGTTATTCCATTGTAAAGTCCCCGTTTCTAGGCCTCAAAAGGGCCCGGACACCAGATTCAGCTCCTGTCTCCTGAGCCTCACTGAGGAGTGATACAGCCCCCACCTGTATCCCTGACCCTTTACTTACTTCCTGCCTCACAGTGCCCGGTTCAGCCTGGCTCTGCCTCTGAGTCTGCCAAGAGTATGTTATGATTCTAGTTATCAGTCCAGCCCTCCTTCTCTGCATTCCTAAGCTACTGAACCGCATCAATAGTTTCCGTCATTGTCTAGCCTTTACGTCTCCATGTAAGAGAAATACTGCATTTAATGGTCATTTAATATTCTTCATCACGCACTACATGTAGAATAATGCATGCACCATTCTTAGAGTCTGTTAGCCTTTACCCCAATAACTTTTGGATTCTATCAACATGTTCTCTAAACATCAGATACTAGATACTGCTTAGGTACATGTCGCCCTGACTCTCCAGACTTCAGTCTCTGCTCTTAGCACAGAGTTCATAGCCCCCAGCTTCTCCTAGTAACACGTCATTGTCAGTTTGCGCGCACCATCAGGTTAGAGGTCCCGGCTCCTTAGGTAGCCCCCTCCATGTCTCCACCCCATTCATGACATATTCTGTTACGTTTGCATCACATGTCTATGTATACGCCCCTGTTACACCCATTTTCACCCTTATCTTTCGCGACTGCTATTGACCACACCCACTGCTCCGCCTATCATATGTATTGAAATGCAACTGTTTTAGTATATATGTTCGTGTATTGTTATTAAATGTTAGCGCGCTCATCCCAGATCCAGCCCCGGCAGCTGCCGGGCCCTGCCATCCTATTCCTGTGCAGGTTGTCCTGTTCCTGTCCTTTATGCTGTAATAAACCTGCAAACTCCTACTACCTCGAATCTTGACTCTTATTTATTGAGCTATCTGTTATTGCTATGCCTAGTCAAACCTAGATCCGGTATTATTTATTTATATACCACAGGAGAAAGTATGCAAGGCCCCTGGGGCTACAGCCCCCCCCCCACTTTGAGAAACCACAGAGGACAGAGACTCCAGGATGGCCTTGGGCCTGGCTCTTGACACTGACAGCTGTCAGGGGCTTTTGTTGGTTGGTGTCCTTCTGGACAGAGTTTTCCTTAGGTTGGGGACAGAAGTGAGACAAAGTGGTGGAATGCCCCCCCATCCCACTATTATGGCCTTGTCTGCCTACTGGGATGCATCTGTGAGCAAGTTAAAGTTAGGCAGTGCACAGATGGGGTCCACAGGTGAGAAGAAGGGTGTCCCATGGATCTGTTCAGTAGTCCCTTAGAGCATAGACAAAGGGAGTCAAATGGGTTCAGAAAAGCAGAGAACTGGCAAGTTCACATGCAGTAGTGGGCCATTGTACATTTTCTATCACACTAAGCCGGAAATTCCATTAAGTTATTGGGTAGGCTACCCTGGCTTTAGGCTGGGGGGGTCGTTTTACAAAATGTCCCTCTCTGAAGGGTCACCCCAAACTTTTTTGTATTCATCTCCCTATTTGTCAGACCTTACTTTTGTTGGCTTTAGTACTCTAAGCACTTTACTACAGCTGACAAGTGCTAAGGCACGGATAGGGTCAGAGCTGATTTGCATATAGCCAGTGTCTAACCCAGGATGGTGTGGAGTGCAAAAAAACGATGGATTTAGGCCCAGATCCTTGTACTGGGATGAATGTATGACATTGTTCTACATTCTGTCCATGAACTGTGTTTTTTGCAATTTTCACCCCAAGTGGGCTGGGTATGCTCAGACGTGAGTCCCAGGCTCTCCACACCACTGGAGTCAAGCTATCCAGGCTGATGAAGGCTGATAGCCAGAAACCGGTCCTTGGATGCTTGATTCCGGTCTGGGAAAGACATGGCTTGGTAGTTCGGACTGTTCTGTTCCCATGAGGCACAGGGTCAGAGCTGATTTGCATATAGCCAGTGTCTAACCCAGGGTGGTGTGGAGTGCAAAAAAACGATGGATTTAGGCCCAGATCCTTGTACTGGGATGAATGTATGACACTGTTCTACATTCTGTCCATCAACAGTGTTTTTTGCAATTTTCATCCCGAGTGGGCTGGGTATGCTCAGACGTGAGTCCCAGGCTCTCCACACCACTGGAGTCAAGCTATCCAGGCTGATGAAGGCTGATAGCCAGAAACCGGTCCTTGGATGCTTGATTCCGGTCTGGGAAAGACATGGCTTGATAGTTCGGACTGGACTGTTCCCATGAGGCACAGGGTCAGAGCTGATTTGCATATAGCCAGTGTCTAACCCAGGGCGGTGTGGAGTGCAAAAAAATGATGGATTTAGGCCCAGATCCTTGTACTGGGATGAATGTATGACATTGTTCTACATTCTGTCCATCAACTGTGTTTTTTGTAATTTTCTGTGGGAAGGATGGCACAGCGCATTTGCCCTCAAAGTGATCCACTGCTGAATCCAGGCTTACGCCAAGCTCAACTTCAGCAATGCGTCACAAAACAGAGGCGATCATCAGTTCTGACTGGCCTAATGTGTGGGGACTAATGTAATAGACTGTGAAATATCTGATGAGATACGTTGTTGTAATTTGGTTCTGTATGAGATATTCTATCCTTCGAGCTGAGGCATTTAATATATTCGTTAAATCTTAACTTAAAATGCTATGATGTATAATGTTTTCATAATGTTATCATTTTCTGTTTGTGAATAATGTTTGTGGCTGCCATAATGCTGCCAAATAAAGTTTTGAATTGAATTGATTGGTGGAAAAGTCACCTTGGACTCTATTGCATTGGTCCTGGGTGTAAATAATACAATTGAGAACTATGGCTATGTGTCTCATTACAGTGGGCATAGTCTACCTATGTATACAAAGATACCTAAGTATGTGTGACATATTGAGTGTTACTTCAATGTGAGTGGATACAAGTATATGTTGTCATGTAAAGTGGCAATTCATGTGTTACCTACTTTATATGTGTACTTACCTTTTGTAGTTTGGAGTACACTTGGTTGGACTTGGGGACCCATTCCCAGATGTAGTTGTGCAAACCTGCCCTGTCCCTTATATGAGGTACACGTCACATTGCTTTGCTGCAGTGGATGATGATATCATAGGTGCCATGGTACCAGGTTGGCCACGGGGTCTACGACACGATTGTTACTTTGTAGACCTCCGAATAGTCGAGGGGATGTTATTATATTACTTATTACAGTGTGTTCAGTGACTTCCACTGGTCAGATTTAGGAATCTTGACGCATTCCAGGTTTAGCACGACACATCTAAAGGATGCGTCACATATTACCAAACTTGTAACTATCACTGCGTCAGTTGTAAGTGAGATTTTACAATGGAACACCTACCCTGCATACATTATAAACTGGGTAGCACTGCCTGTTCTAGCACAGGTATTTTCTGGTGCAGGCCTACAAAAATTGATGCGTTGGGTCTAATGCATCGTCTTTTAAATATGGAGCAAAGAAAATGCCTTCGAAGCATCAAAAATAGTGCCTCAACAGCAGAGCAATCTCCGAATATACAAGCCCCTGAGTTTGGAGTGTGTTCGGCTGCAGAAATATTTCACTATGTTATACTCTAAGGGCCAGATGTAGGTAGGCTTTTACTGGTCGGTAACGGCCGAATTCGGCCGTTACCGACCGGTAAAAGCCTTTTGAGATGTAGGAGGCATTTTACTGATTCCGTAATTACCGAATCGGTATTTACCGATTCGGTAATTACCGAATCATCATTTACCGATTCGGTATTTTCCGAATCGGTAAATGATATGTAGGAAGCACTGTAAACAGTGCTTCAGGGCTTTAAGGATTCGTTATTTACCACAAACTATTAGTTGGTGGTAAATAACGAATTCCTATGTAAATGCATAAATGTGCATTTACACCTGTGCCATGTGACAGACATACATGCCCTTAGGGCATGTATGTATGCCACATGTGCACACCTGCACTAATCAGGGGTGCAGCAGGGTGTCAAAGTGACACCCTGCCACCCTTGACTATTTTACAATTTTACCGAATCGGTATTTACCGATTCCGCCCATAGGAATGAATGGCAAATACCGAATCGGTAATTACCGATTCAGTAAATACCAAATCTTACAGATTCGGTATTTTTTACCGAATTTTTTCCTACATACCATTTACCGATTCTGAAATACCGAATCGGTAAAATTCGGTATTTAACAATTGGTAAATGGAACTTGCCTACATCTGGCCCATAGTAATTCAACCTGTTACACATGCTTTTAATTAGTGATAAAATACTGGTATTTTGTACAACACGAAAGAAGCATGACAAGGCTCTTCCACATGTGTCAGTTACTTGTTGAAGCAGGCCCCACTCTGAATGCAGAAAAGTGTGAGTTTCACAAGACAAACTTAGATTCTTTGGGCATGTAACTGAGCGGTCAGAAAGAACAATGTCAGGTCAGATTTGAAAGGATTTCTATTTTAATAGTAATTGAATAAAGGTAGAATTCTGTCAAGTAGACTGGTCGAGAGGTTGCTTCCTTGTTCTGCCAAAACAAATCTTTTCCCATCAAAGTTGTTATAGGGCTTCCTCCCAGTATCCTCCACTAAGATTCTCAGCAGATACTGCAAAGGACACTCAGAATACAGAAGCAAACACAACACAGGTACTAAATATCTGGACATCCCATACCTTTTATCCGTCACCACTGCCCATGCTTCTCAGAAAAAATGTAAGTGAAATAGTGCGTGGGACAGCACATAAAGCGGAGATTAAGTACTTCTGTCGATATGCTGTGTGGGGTTTAAACTATCAGGGTGCCAGACCCAGGGAAACCCTTCCACCCAAGAAAGGGGTTTAATCTTAAAAGCCCCTGCACTTTCCTATGTCTGTGGTCCTCCCCTGGAGCTGCGACAGTATGGACCAGGTCACCTCTCTCTTGCCCATTAGTAGCTATCACCGCACCCTCTCCACTGCTTCTCTGCTCAGCGAGGTCTCCCCTGCTGTCGCCTTCTTGCAGTTCCTGCCTCATTTGCATCTCTGGGCCTGGTTCGATCCCGGTTCATTTGCTGAATTTCACATTAGCGTCCTCATTGTGCATCATTTGTGTTGCTCCATCACTTTCCCCTTTACACGGCCACTCCTCCTCTTTTAATTGGCTTTCCCCCTCATGACAGAGTATGGAAGCTGGACTGCTGGCTTCTGATGCCTGGCAGGCTGATTCATTGGCCATTTTCGCTAGGTCGACATACTCATCGGGGCCTCTGTAACAGAGCACATATTCTCTTATAGGGGAATAGCTCCTGGCCAAGATAAAGTGAAAGCACTGTCATTTTCTTGTCCCCCACAAGACATAACTATGCTGCCATCCTTCTTAGGCATGGCCAGTTACTGCCCAAGGTACATTTGTGACTTTCCCACAGTGAGTTCCCAATTGAAAGACTTAACAAAGCTAAATGTCCCATTCCATTAGTCTCTTGAATGTAACCAAAGTTTCAAAAGAATAAAACATGTGATTGAGAATGCAACTGATATGGGCTATTTTGATCCCAAACTACATACACTCACATGCACGCAAGGTGGTGCTGGGGGCCATCCTTGCTTAACACAATGATCATCCAAATGCTCAGAGACACATTATGGAAAATGCCAGTTGAAGCTTGTCTGAAACTGAGCGTGCCTATTCTCAGCCGGAAAAGGAGAGTCTGGCTGTACTGTGGGCCTGCAAACATTTTCACGTGTTTCTATTTGGAAAACGCTTCACCATTATCACAGACCATCAGACATTGCTCACTATCTATGGAAATCTAAAAGCTGCAATTCCCCCTCACATTGAGAGGTGGGGGTTACAACTGCAAGATTATGACTATAAAATTGTAAAAAGCCGGGGAAAGATTGAAACTCGGATGATTACTCTTAATGAGTGCCGCTACATCACCACAGTTCAACATCCTAAGCGGCTGAAGAGTATGTCAACTTCATTGTCAGGTCCAGCACGCCAGCAGCCCTATCCAGTGAGCAGATGATTGCTTCTACCAATACAGATAAGAACATTATTATCCTCAAGGACCTCATTGCAACGCAAGCATGGAAGAAAAAAATTGTACCCTTTGCTGACGATGTTGAATTAAAATAATTAAAAAATGTACAGGATGGAGAATCATCATCCACAAGTGCCTGAGACACCAGGTCATTGAGCTGGCTTATACAGAGCATTGTAGCATTGCAGCCACCGATAGAGCACTAGTAGATCAAGTGCGGTCCCCTCACTTTGGTGAGCGAGTTGAGAAAGATTTGAAAACGTGACATTTGTGTAACTGCTTATTTCCCAAAGTGACCCAGCATCCATTGGCCATGTTTGACCTTTCTACGCATGCCTGGGAGAGAGTAGCTCTTGATTTCTTTGGGCATATAAGAAGCACTTTTAATGTTAATCAATCAATCAATTAATCAGATGTCCTGTAAAGCACAACTACTCACCCGTAAGGGTCTGAAGGTGCTGGAAGGGGGAGGGCTTAATGCTAGTCCGACAGGCCCTGTGGTTCAATCAAAGAGACAGGTCATGAGGTTCTTCCCGAAGTCAGGCAGTGACTGTGATTGCCTGAGGTAGTGTGTTCCAGGTCTTTGCTATGAGGTAGGAGAAGAATCTTCCTCCGGCTGTGGTCTTGTGGATACGTGGGAGCCAGGGCTAGTTGGGCGGAGCAGAGGTCACAGGTGGGTGTGTCGAATACGAGGCAGTGGTGGAAGCACGCAGGTCCCCCGTCATGTAGGGCTTTGTAGATGTGGGTGAGGAGTTTGAAGATGATTCTTTTGTTGTCTGGGAGCCAGTCGAGGTCTCTCAGGCAGCTGGTGATGTGGCTGCAGTAGGGGATGTTGAGGATGAGTCTGGCAGAGGCATTCTGAATGTTCTGCAGTTCCTTGAGGAGTTTCAGGGTAATGCCGGCGTAGAGTGCATTGCCATAGTTGATTCTGCTACTGATGAGTGCATGGGTGACTGTCTTTCTAGACTCTCTGGGGATTCACTTAAAAATCTTTCGGAGCCGACGAAAAGTGTGGAAGCATGATGATGAGACAACATTGATCTGGTGGCTCATTGTGGCGAGGAGTCCAGTATGATGCTGAGGTTCCGTGTGTGGTCTGTCGGGGGGTTTCCAAGCGCTGCAACCACCAGGAGTCATCCCAGACAGAGGTGTTGGAGCCCATGAAGAGGACTTCGGTCTTCTCTGAGGCAGCTGTTCATTATCCAGCTGGTGACAGCTTTCATTCCATTGTAAAAGATGTTCTAGGTGACAGAGGGTTTGTTGGTGAGGGAGAGAATGACCTGGGTGTCGTCGGCATAGGAGACAATGTTGTGTCTGTGGTTCCTGACGATGGCTGCGAGTGGGGTCATGTAGATGTTGAAAATAATGGGGCTCAGAGAGGAGCCCTGAGGCACACCACAGCTGATCTCTGTGGGTTCCGAGAGGAATGGAGGTAGTCAGACTCTCTGTGTTTGGCTGGTGACGAAGGAGCGGATCCATTCCAGGGCTTGGTCGTGGATGCCAGCGTTGTGTAATCTTGTGTATATAGTGCGATGAGAGACGGTATTGAAGGCAGCGAGAGGGCCAGGAGTGTAATAGCAAGCATCAGCCAGGCCTACCAATGCAAGGGATTTGCCCTTCTCTGCACAGAGTCCTTAGACCAATAGCAAGAAGTTGGCACAGATACTGAAATAGAAAAGACAGAGTTTATTAAACCTCATGAGGTGGAACTACATTCACACAACACCCTTCGGTAGAGTATGAGGTAGCACACTGACTGGAAGGAGCTTGGTCCTTTTATACCCACACAGGGGCTCAAATGAAGGTGGTACAAGGTACAGAATGCTGGTTTCAAATACATATAAGGTCATATGGAGAGTGTGCTAGCAACAAGTGGGAGGGACTGACAGTTAGCTAATTCTGGGGGACACATCCTGACAGTTACAAGTTGGGGACAGCTTTAAGCTCGACTGGGCATGTGCAAAGCAGAAGAGGATATCTATATCTTGTCTCTAGGCAGATTTCAAGAGCAGTTAACAGGAAGGTAGGGCAGAGCACATGGCAAACAACATGGCCGACAGAAATACAAAATGGATTCCGTAAACGGACAAGATAGTCTCTAAATACAAGATGTCTTCTGCTAATGCTTAACCTAATCATTGCTAAATTACAACAGGAGGATGAGGGCAGCTGTCTTGCCGCAGTGGAGGAGGGCATGGATGTCGTCTGTGTCTTCGAGGAGGGCGGTCTCTGTACTGTGGTTGCTTCAGAAGCCAGATTCGGAGATGCCCAGGATGTGGTTTATGTTGATGAACTCGCAAAGTTGGTCATTGATGGCCTTCTCTATGACCTTGGCTGGGAAGGGGAGAAGAGAGATGGGTTTGATGTTCTGAAATCTGTCAGGCCGGCAGATGGTTTCTTCAACAAGAGGTAGATCTCCACGTGTTTCCAGTCTTCCTAGGAGGTGGCAGAGTAGATGAGCAGTCGATGGTGTGGCAGTGTTCGGGGGCGATGGTGATGGCGGCTGTGTTGCAAATGTAATTGTCCAGTACTTGTAAAGCGCAAACAAATACCTGAAGGTGTCACGGTGCTGGGGGCCAATGGGAAGATTAAGCGAGCTATTGCCCAGAGTCACATGATGCTGGGCTGATCTGGCGCTGCAACCGGGATCGAACCGCCAGTCCCTAGGTTCCAGAGTCAGTCACCCTGGCCACTGCGCCACACCTCTTCCACCATGTTGAAGATGTGATATGGGCAGAGGTCTGAGGGTGCTCCAGAGTGGATGCTCTTCCTGATCTTGAGGGTGTCATTCACTTTAAGGGGAGTCCAGTTGAGCAAGATCTGTTGTGGTCCGGTGGGGTACGGTGCTGTAGTTGTGGGTGGGGTGGGAGGGTTTTGGGTAATGATGCTGTAGAAGCTGTCATATATCTCCTTGATCTTGCGATGGAAGTAGATGCTGAGGTTGTTGTAGAATTCTTGGCAGGGGGATGTCTGCTGTCTCTGTGCTGTGTCTGGTGAATTTTTTAACCACGGTGAAGAATGTGGCTTTCGGGGATCTAATAAAAAGTCCCTGAAATCCAGGTCATCAGACAAAAGGGACAAGAGTTGTTTCGCCTGAGACAGTATCAACGTTTTAGCCATTCAAGGAACAACTTCCCAACACTGTAAGTTGTCACTACCCCAAGTGTTCAGATTGTACATAATGCATGTCAGGTCAATTAGCCTTGAAACCCTTGGTGTAACCTATGAATTGTGACTGCCACTCATTAGTGACCAGTAGTCAAACCAACCATCCATTTCAATTGGGGTCATACGTATTGTACCTGCCATTACACAGCATGGCATCTAATGTATCTTCACTGTAGTGTGCAAACTGTTGCCTATATTCAAAACGGGCAAATGTAGGAATCTGTGGTATGTTCAAGTCTTTCGTTTTAGCTATTCCAAAACATGATGTTTGTTGCGCTGTGTTGTTCCGGAAAATTATTTGTTGTGGTATGATGCATGTTCTAAAAAAAAACCTTAGTTCCCTAAACCTGCCAGTCTATTGTCCCCCAAATAGATTTTACATCTCTAGTGTCCCTCCAGAGGTAAAAACCTTGTACAGACAGCTGGGAAAGGATGTATGCAGAATATATCAACTTGGTTTCAGTTAGCATATTTTTCTTTGCAGGTGTTGGTGAGAGCCTATATTATTATGAGGCCATGTCAGATGTGTCATAACCAGAAAAAAAGGCAAACTTCTGTGCAAATGTATTCGAACTACCCCGAGGTGGTGTAGGGCAATGTTTCCATTGAGTGTAATTATAAATAGCCAGAGGAACACTGGCTTTATTCAGGAAAGATGACCATAATGTTAAAAACAGAAAATGTCATCATAATTCGATGTACCATCACACAATTCATCAGAGGAAAACACAGTTGAATGCTCTAGATGCTCTTGCAATTCATGCACTATATTACTGTCCCAATCATCAGAAGCAGCACTAGGGATAATTACATGATTTAAATAATTTTTAACAAATATGGAATTTGTAGCAGTTCAGTTGGTCCATATACCTCGAGAACCTGAACCACTGTAATGTTCACCAGGGAAAGGTCTCTCCGTTCTCGAAGTGATGATGCATGTGGTTTAAGTACCAAGTTCACCAGTTGTACTGCAGAGCATTCCGGAAGATAATGTCTGTTTAAAAGTAGGAAAAAGATTTGTCACTAAACCAATCCAGAGGACCAAGAAAGGTAACCCAATTGTGATCCAAAGATGTGACCAAGGAGAAACAAAATATGTTCTTTTCAGCCAAACATAGAAAACATGCAGTTGCAGCCTGAAAGGCAAAGGTGGTGGTGGCGGAGGCGGCGGTTCAGTTGAATCCAACGAGAAGTGATCAAAGTCAATTAATTAGCTTGATGCCGTCTGATCTATTTTCAGAAGCTCAGCAGCATTTGTAGAACTGGGAATGGACTTGATATGTGATACATTTATGTAGATTGTATTCTTGTCAGGTTTCCGGATAAAAATGTGTGTTTCTGTTCTAGTTAAATATACAGTTGTTGTAGTTGTAACAGGTAGAAGATAAACTCTGTTGTTGTTTGTTGATGTCTCTTGTGCGAGAGAAGGTGCTTCTTGAGATACCAAGGCTTCCATCTGAACCTGCTGAGCAGTAGCGAGAGGAGGCACGTAGCTACCCAGGAGCTCATGTGGCCTACTATTGAAAATCAGCCACATGGTGTGGTTTAATCAGATCAATGGAGACAAGTCCCTTGTCTTTGCGACCGGCATGGGGTGGAAGAAGCACTGTTCTGGAACCTTTAACAGCCAGGAGAGGCACAGGCACTCTGTAAGATGGCCCCAATGTGTTTTTGCTCACAGTTTTCTCCCTGACCAAATTCCCAATGTTCAGGACTCAGCCATGTCTTGCCGGAACTACCTTCACTTCTCCAGTGGCAGTGTGTTTTATTTGTACGCTGCTTTGTTCTCCTCGGAAATCATTCAGTTCCTGTAAAACAGCCAAATGTTCATTGAAGTCAAATAGTGTTTCTGCCACCACTGTGCTGGTATTGTGGAGGTCTGGGACCCACATCTTAACCCCAAACAGGATTTTATAGGCAGTCTGACCACCAAGAGATTTTCTTGGCAAGTTATTTAAGGCCTTCGAGACCCCATATAGGTGAGTGAGACAGCTGCAACCTGAGTCTAGGACCCTTGCTGTTAAAGACTGCCTTAAGTCACGTTTTTTCTCTCAACTACTGAATTTCCATTGGTATGATAGGGTGAGGAATATCGCATGGTCAAACCCAACTTCTCACAGCCTCTTTGTAAGTCGAAAGCTAAACCCTGGTCGGAGTGTAATTTGCCAATTGCGTATGTCCCAATAAAGACTTGCAGATCCTTCATAACAGCTCGGGTGTTTGCCGACTACTGCTGCCATACCCACAGGAATCTAGAGCAGTAATCTACTGCCACAAAGGTATACTTGTAAGCCCCATCTGATTGTAAGGGATCGCAGTGATCCAGACTGACACAATTCAATGGCTTGTATGAAATCAGTAGAGGTGTCTGTGGTGGATGTGTTACGGTAGAGCCCTTGATCTGCTGGCAAATGTCACATTGAATGAAAAAGTTCTTGGTCTGTTTGTAGAGACCAGGCCACCAATAGAACTGCATTAGTAATGAAATTATAGCCACCACCGCCGTGTGTGCAGAAGCCAGACACTGGTGTATAGCCTGTATTAATCCCAATCTGTGACCTGTGTTTGTCATTACTCTATCCCCCACTCCAGGAATTTGAGCATATGGTATGTTTTGTGCATCTAACTTGTAGGAGTACTTGAGTGGGAATCCTTTCAGCAGGTGGGTGCCGTCAAGCTCAGCGTTGACAGCCACAATGATGTCTCTGTCTAACCTCATACTACAACAAGTGATTGCAGCAGCTGCAGCAGTGCGAACTGTTGCTTTGGTGGCCTCATGAGCCATGGAATTTTCTGCAACGTGAACGCAAACATGTTGATGTCTCTATGTATGAATGACATGAGTCCATGGCAAGCACTCTTTCAGTCTTGACACATTCTCCCAAAGCAGCTTGTGCTTAATTGTGCACCCCTTTGAGTGGTGAACAGACATAATATCGACCTCAAAAATATCGACTGGACATAATATCGAGGTAAAAATATAGACTAGACAAAATATCGACCAGACATAATATAGACTACAAAAATATCGATTACTATCGATATTAATAGCCAAAATATCGAATCAAAAATATAGACTAGACATAATATCGACTAGATAGAATATAGACAACAAAAATATCGAAAATAAGGTAAGTGTTTTATAATTTGTAATAATTGTGTAATATAAATCTGTAGCGGGTTGTGGGTTTATAGGGGAATAGGGTGGGAAGTAATTTAAATATAATTAATTAAATCTGTAATATAATAGTAATTGTTAATTAATTATTAATTGTTAATTAATTAAAATATAATTGGTAATTATTAATAATTGATTAATTGATCAATAATTACATTTTCGTAAAATATTTTATGTAGCGGGTTGTGGGTTTATAGGGGAATAGGGTGGGAAGTAATTGAAATGTAATTAATTAAATATGTAAATTAATAATAATTGTTAATTAATTATTATTTGGTAAATAATTAAAATATAATTGGTAATTATAAATATTTAAAGAATAAATAAATAATAATTAGTAAATTAATTTCTGTAGTGGGTTGTGAGTTTATAGGGGGATAGGGTGGGGAGTAATTTAATAATAACTAATTAAATATGTTAATTAATTAAATTTGTTAATTGATTAATAATTGACCATTAAATAAAATGTACTTTGTAAATAAAAGTAATTGGTTTTGGAAATTAAATTTAAGTTTTGGGTTTTTGGGTAAAGGGGTATTTTTAGGGTTCAGGGTCAGTTTGGGGTTTTTGGGTAAAGGGGTATTTTTAGGGTTCAGGGTCAGTTTTCAGTTTTTGGGGTAAAGGGGTATTTTTAGGGTTCAGGGTCAGTTTTCAGTTTTTGGGTAAAGGGGTATTTTTAGGGTTCAGGGTCAGTTTTCAGTTTTTGGGTAAAGGGGTATTTTTAGGGTTCAGGGTCAGTTTTCAGTTTTTGGGGTAAAGGGGTATTTTTAGGGTTCAAGGTCAGTTTTCAGTTTTTGAGTAAAGGGGTATTTTTAGGGTTCAGGGTCAGTTTTCAGTTTTTGGGTAAAGGGGTATTTTTAGGGTTCAGGGTCAGTTTTCAGTTTTTGGGGTAAAGGGGTATTTTTAGGGTTCAGGGTCAGTTTTCAGTTTTTGGGGTAAAGGGGTATTTTTAGGGTTCAGGGTCAGTTTTCAGTTTTTGGGTAAAGGGGTATTTTTAGGGTTCAGGGTCAGTTTTCAGTTTTTGGGTAAAGGGGTATTTTTAGGGTTCAGGGTCAGTTTGGGGTTTTTGGGGTACAGGGGTACTTTGTAAAAATAAAGTAAAATAAAGTAAAATTACATTTAAATTAAATTAATTAAATAAAATTAAATTAAATTAAATTATATTATAATAATTTTCATTAATTTATATAAAAAAAATTATTATATACTTACCAATACTTACGTTGTAATGGTATGCGTTGTAAAGGTATATGCGTTGTAAAATCTTGCGTTGTAAATGTATGCGTTGTAAAAGTTTTTGCGTTGTAAAAGTTTTGTTGTAATGGTAGGCGTTGTAAAAGTATGCATTGTAACGCCATACATCCCTGGAGTAGGAATAGTAATTTTAACCCGTATGCTATCCAGCGCTTTCCCTACTGTTGCACACACTGGAGTGGGAATAGTAAATTTTACCTCTACGCTATCCAACACTTTTGCTAATGTTGAACTCACTATAGTTGTAACAATAAATTTTAACCATTTTCTATGCTACGCTAAAAATGTTATATATGTTTATTTAATAATATGTTTATATATATATATATATATATATATATATATATATATATGTATTCTTTTTGGTGATATAATTTTTTTAATTATATTAATTATTTATTAATACTACATTTATTTAATAATTATATTAAATATATTTATTACTATATTAGTTTTAACTTAATTTTAAAACATTTAAAAAAATCGATATTTTGACTGTCTATATTTTTGTAAGTCAATATTTTGGAGTCGATATTTTGGTACTTACCTGTTTGAAGATAGGGAGTCGATATTTTGTCTCTCGATATTTTTGACTCGATATTTTTGTATCTCGATTTTTGTGAGGTCAATATTATGTCAGTGATCCCCTTTGAGTCTCTGAATCCCTTCTGGTTCAAATAGTGTAGGTATTCATTATAGAAATTGAAACAATAATAGGAATCACACACTATGAGTGTGGGGAATCCATGATCGGTATTTTCCAGTGTCAGTATTAGAGCCTATAGTTCTGCCAGCTGCGCTGTGCAGTCACCTAGTGTGATTGCATGTAGGTTGTCTCAGGATGGGATTCTCCGCAATGCATGCGCCCCTCTTTGATCGCATGTGCAGCTGAGTATTGGTGCTTTGTCTCTATGGCAGGCTGGGCAGATCCATCTGTATATATGATGTAATCATACCGTTCTAGAGGCATTATTTCTTTGGGCAGAGGATATTCTTGTTCATACAGTGGGAAAATTGTGTTTGTAGTGTAGAATCAAATCTGTATTCTACATTAGTCACAGTGAGTGAGTTAGTCCATTGTATCCATCGTGGATGTAGAGCTTTGATGTTAGGAACACTTGCTCTGGTGACAGCCTCTATGGTTGGTAGCATAGTCACGACTATTATGTGTTTCGCCTGAACTATGGCTCTCTGTCTCACTACAGTAGTCTGTACTGCTCTCAGTATTTTTTCAGTCAGTGCAAAATGCATTTCAGCATTGGTATATAATGTGATTTATATGCAATTTGTACTGTCACCTTCCTTGAATGTAAAAAAAGAGGCAGATCGCTGCACTCACAAGTGGTAGTGGGGTAGCTCGGAGAGTGAACTGAGTTCGAAAGGTCGGGGTGCTCAGGAGGTTCACCTGCTGTCTGGGAGGTGCTGGTCAAAACTAGTTAAAGAACCTTACAAAGGTAAGGTGGGGGCTTCTGAGCACACCAAAAGTAAATGTACCAAGTTGTAGCAAGATAATTGATGCAAAGTAAACAGAGGAATGGTGGTCCACAATTTTAATCAAGGTGTCCACAAAGTTCATCAATCATGTTGTCTTTACACGTGATGTTTTACACGAATCATCATAATTTCCATTGGAGAATCAATATGAATCACAATATTTGTTCACCCCGATGCATTTCGATCCAAGGAGGCTCTTCTTCAGGGGGTTGAGTATCTAAAAGAAAATGGACTGGGTAAGTAACATGCACAGGAGACCGAGGATAGATGAAGAAATAAAGAGTTAGGTACTAGTGGGATGAAGCAAGAAAAGAGTGTCCTAGAATAACAGCTAGTGGGTAACGGGTGATGTTAAGAGCAACGGAAATAAATGTGCAGAAAAAGAACCGGGCGTGGATTTGTTAAATAATGAAATCCGATAGTTATAGAAAATCCCAGTGTCTATAACACGTGACGAAAGCGGTTAGTGACTGTGTTTAATCGTCATGTTTTTAGAGCGAAGAGGTGTGCGGCGGTGCTCGGGTGGAAATATAAATTACAAAGTCGTGACTACGGGTGTAATAGAGAGGAAAAAACGTGCCTGACTAAATAAAGTTAAGAAGTATCGAGCGTAGGCTTACCAAGGTAACCGGAGAGTCGGAAACAAGTGAGTCCGTCAAGGGCGGCGTTTGTGTGTCGAGTGCGGAGGCACTCGTACCAGGGATATAGAGATGGGACTGCCCGAGATGTGTGCTAGAAACAAAGAGCAGACAAGCATGAAATGTAGTGGAGGCGGAGATGAACAGGGTGAAGTGAAACTAACGAGGGTGAAGTGAAGGTGCGGTAACGCAGAAACAGTCAGGTGTGTCTACACGTCAAAGAGGCAGTGTAAGAAAAACAATGCAACGGGGGAGGGTGGGGGAATGCTGGTGGAACCAAGCTAGAGAGTAAAAAACGAGTTAACAGATGCAGGTAGAAGGAAAAGTCGTGAGAAAAAGAGTCGGAACTGGAAAGTGTGGTAAAGAAAAAGTGCTAAGACAGAAAAATGAAAAGAATGACAAAATGAAAATCAGCTCCACGAGAATTGCGTTTCTCGACGTAGACATTCAAGTGAAAAATAATGTCCTAGAAACTTCCATATACACTAAATCTACCGACCGCAATAACTTTCTCCATCATACAAGCTTTCATCAACCCAGTTTAAAAAGACACCTACCTTACTCACAATTTCTACGAGCCAAAAGGATAGCTTCTACAGACAACAACTACAATCAAGACAGCAAAGTGATTCAAGACAAATTTTTAAAAAGAGGTTACCCTGCTCAATTAGTAGAAACAATGCATGAAAAAGTGTCTAAGATTGAAAGAAGTTCCTTACTCAAACCAAAAGCCACAGCACAAGCCTCAAACACACGCAGTGTGTTTGTTTCCAAATTTTCTACCACCAGTAAAATCATCAAAAACATTATCACGAAACACTGGCAAGTGCTACAATTGGAACCCGATTTCAACCAGATTTTCCAACATCAACTGATATTTGCTTACCAAAGATCTAAGAATCTTCAACAAATGCTGAAACCACGTCAAGAAACCACACAAATTTACAAAGGAACCATCCCTTGTCACAACTGTGCCAACTGCAACAACATCATTCCAGGAAATACTGCGGTACACCCTTCACAAGGTACCATGAGTCCATTGAAAGTGAATGCTACTTGCGGCACCAGCAATGTAGTTTACCTCCTGAAATGCCCATGTGGTCTCCCTTATGTGGGGAAAACTGAACGAAAAATAAAGATCAGATTAACAGAACACCGCAGCAACATCCGCACCAAGAACACTAAATCTACCCCAGCTGTTCACTATACCCAACACAATCATACATTGAGCCAAATTCGCTTCCAAATCCTTGAAGTTGTGAAAAAACCGACTGGCATTGACCCCAAAAAATACCTTTTACAAAGGGAACTATTTTGGATTCACAAGATGCAAGCAATGGCCCCCAAAGGACTTAATGAAAGACTGGAATATAGCAGTTTCCTTTGATCTGCGATTACTGTACTTTACTGTATTACTTGGTCCTAGGTTTTCTCCGCTGGCAGCTTTCTTACTTCCATTTTTCATTTTTTCATTTTTCTCATTTTTTTCATTTTGTCATTCTTTTCATTTTTCTGTCTTAGCACTTTTTCTTTACCACACTTTCCAGTTCCGACTCTTTTTCTCACGACTTTTCCTTCTACCTGCATCTGTTAACTCATTTTTGACTCTCTAGCTTGGTTCCACCCGCATTCGCTCCCCCTCCCCCGTTGCATTGTTTTTCTTACACTGTCTCTTTGACGTGTAGACACACCTGACTGTTTCTGCGTTACCGCACCTTCACTTCACCCTCGTTAGTTTCACTTCACCCTGTTCATCTCCGCCTCCACTACATTTCATGCTTGTCTGCTCTTTGTTTCTAGCACACATCTCGGGCAGTCCCATCTCTATATCCCTGGTACGAGTGCCTCCGCACTCGACACACAAACGCCGCCCTTGATGGACTCACTTGTTTCCGACTCTCCGGTTACCTTGGTAAGCCTACGCTCGATACTTCTTAACTTTATTTAGTCGGGCACGTTTTTTCCTCTCTATTACACCCGTAGTCACGACTTTGTAATTTATATTTCCACCCGAGCACCGCCGCACACCTCTTCGCTCTAAAAACATGACGATTAAACACAGTCACTAACCGCTTTTGTCACGTGTTATAGACACTGGGATTTTCTCTAACTATCGGATTTCATTATTTAACAAAGCCACACCCGGTTCTTTTTCTGCACATTTATTTCCGTTGCTCTTAACATCACCCGTTACCCACTAGCTGTTATTCTAGGACACTCTTTTCTTGCTTCATCCCACTAGTACCTAACTCTTTATTTCTTCATCTATCCTCGGTCTCCTGTGCATGTTACTTACCCGGTCCATTTTCTTTTAGATACTCAACCCCCTGAAGAAGAGCCTCCTTAACTCGAAATGCATCGGGGTGAACAAATATTGTGATTCATATTGATTCTCCAATGGAAATTATGATGATTTGTGTAAAACATCACGTGTAAAGACAACATGATTGATGAACTTTGTGGACACCTTGATTAAAATCGTGGACCACCATTCCTCTGTTTACTTTGCATCAATTATCTTGCTACAACTTGGTACATTTACTTTTGGTGTGCTCAGAAGCCCCCACCTTACCTTTGTAAGGTTCTTTGACCATCCTTGAATGTAACATATGTGTATGCTGATGCTCCCACGATGACGTGGATCACAAAGTTCATTGTGTTTACACGTGTGTGTAAATGTTAGGAAGCTATCGTGTTAGCTTGCACAGAACTTAAAATGTTTCTATGTTCCTGTGTCCAATGTGTGCTTTAAAAGTCAGCTTTAATCCATTCTGCGTAATCTGGAATGTATATTCTGCCAAAATTTAGAAATCCCAAAATGGATTGTAGTCTTTTCAGTGTTGTCAGTGGTTGAAGAAATGCACATTTCTCTAGTAAGCATGTTGCAAGGCTTTTTCCTTCACTTGACAACTCATATCCCAGAAAAAGGATTTGAGGTGGGCAATTTTTGATTTTTTAAAATTGAAATTGTAACCTATGCGAGCCAACCCCAATATTATGCAATCCACTCTTCTCAAGTGTTCCATAACGTTATCATCCATCAGATAAATGTCATCGGCATAGGAGTATGACTGATCAAAGTTTTGAAACAGCTCTGTCACTCTGGCTGAAAGCAGCCCAGGGTTATTCGTATACCCCTGAGACAGTTGACAGAATTGCCTCTGAGAGCCTAGCACGCTGAAGGTGGTCAAATATCTGCAACTTTTGATTTGTTTAAATTGAAATTGTAACCTATGTGAGAAAACCCCAATATTATGCAATCCACTCTTGTCAAGTGCTCCATAACGCCATCATCCGTCAGATAAATGTCATCGACATAGGAAAATGACTGATCAAAGTTTTGTAACAGCTCTGTCACTCTGGCTGAAAACAACCCAGGGCTTTTCCTGAGACAATTGGCAGAATTGCCTCTGAAAGTCTAGCAAGCTGAAGGTGGTCAAATATCTGCTGCCAGGCACTATATCCTGGCAGAAAAACTCATTTGAGATATCTAGTGTGTTTTGTATTTCTTACGCACAATGTAGTTCATTAGTGCAGCACTGTGTGCATTTTGTACTGCAAATGTGCTAGTAGCTGTGTTTAAATGTTTGTAATCTATTACTAGATGATATGAATGGTCCGGTTTCATTACTGGAAACAAAGGATTGTTCAATATTCAAGCATTTTTTGTAAACAGATGTTATTGATCTTTTCTGCCCCAATAGCTTAGTACATAACAGTAAGTCAATTTGTTTCACTTGATATTAGTTTCCCAACATTCTTTTCATTTGCTATAAAAGTGATCAATCAGAATGCTAAAGTGACAATACATTTATAACAATAATTAAACCCCTCCCACCCTTCACTTGAGTCATCCTGACAATAGAGCTCTTGTAAAGTGCTGGGCTTGTGTGTATCATCAGCTTTCTAGTTGTGTGCGCAGGGCAGGGTGATGCCATTGTAGTGTAATGCTCATTAGCATCACGGTGGTTGGTAATTATTCATATGTTATCCGTTGTTAACATGTTGATGTCAGGAGTGTTCTTTTTACCCTTTCGTCGTCTGAGAGCTCTGGGTATTCTAGATCGTGTACTAGGGTCTCCAAGGCTTTAGCTATCTTTATGTGCCATAGTCCTCTTTTAGCTTCCCACATCAGTACTCTTCCCTCACATCCCGCCCATTTCAGGAGTTCCTTACACCAGGTTGCCATCCTGGGACCCCCCTTCGTCTTCCAGTTCCTGGTTATTTCCTGTTTTGCCAAGATATATGCTAGGTCTTGAAATCTGCTAGTGACCTTAGTTTTTGCTGAATGGGGGAAACAGCCCAGGAGGCAGCGGGCCCGGGTGCAGGTAAGTTCTTTATCTATAACCTCGCTCACTGTTTGTACTACTTGTTTACAGAATTCCTGCAGCTGGAGACAGTCCCAGAACATATGTAGTATGTGGGTCTGGAGCGGGCCGCATCATGGGCAGGCCGCATCCTCAACCTGTCCCAGTCTTTGGTTGGGATTGGTATATCTAAGTCTCCCTCCCACTAGAGACGTAGCTTCTCCAGTGGCCATAGTCCATCTGCGTGCAGTGCTCTGTATAGGCAGGACATTGCTTTGATAGTACCAGCTGATAGGGCCATATAGTAGCAAGTCTGCTGCATTGAGGGTTCCCTGGTACCCGTCCACCGGGACTTGCGAATAGCTGTCGTTAGTGCCATATGTAATGAAAAGTGTCCCTGCACTAGATCAAACTCCACTTGGAACGTCTCGAACAGCAGCATCTCAGAGTCCCTGTAGAGGTCACCCATCTTTGTCATCCCCCATCTCCACCCAAGTCTCTAGGTCCCGCCAGTTCGCTCCGTGTGGGAGGGCCCTCAGCATGTCAAGAGGGATGTCTGAAGAATATGGGGTCCGCACTCCCATCCTCTGCATTCCCCGGCTCCAACATTTGGTTTGCACTTTAAGTTCTAGATGATCCTCTCCGGTGGATCTGTGCAGTCTGAGAAACACCCTCAGTAAGTCATTCAGTGACACTCATTGCCCCAAATAAATGTACGGATGTGGGGTTTGCGGTCCCTGAAGAACGCCGGCGGGATCCAAGGCGTGAGTGCATTCAAGTAATACATTGGGCGGGGAAGTGGTATCATTTTGAGGAGTGCAATCCTGCCGGCCATCGATAGGGTACACCAAAAGTCCATAGCCGCACGCAAGCTGTGAAAGGCCCTCCCTATATTGCCCTCATAAAGGCCTGACCAATCATGGTAAATGTGGACCTTTCAATATTCAAGTTATGCTAGGATTTCCCTAACTTGTTTTTTAGCTTTATGTTTTAATGGGTATTGTCTTTGAGATGTGGGGTTGTCCACAATGGTATTTAATGATATGGAGGACCATCATCCCACCCCACATGGTTGAGGCATAACGCAGGAGATAGCACTAGCACCCACTCCATGGCATATGAATGTTTTACTGATTCTGGAGCGAGGTCAGAGAAGTCAGGTAGAATTACCAGTTCCATGTTTTGGCAAACCATTACAAAATCCGGTGGCCAATCCTTTTCAGCCAAAAGAACATTGTAACCTTCTGTCAAGTCAAACCAAAAAAGAACATTAATAAACCTAGGCACGTCCGCTTCCAACCATAGTAGTTTTTTTGTATAAGTGATGGGGAACACTCACCCTTGTATCAGGTGTTTCCACCATGATATTCTCATTCAGTTTTCAGTGCTACTCCTACCAAACAATCCTTCAGGTTCTGGCAAACTATCTTGACTTCTGCCGCACTGTCTAGCATTGTCACAGCCCATTTCACGCTCAGAAGCAAAGTCCTCAATATCTGGGGCATGCCTGACCTTCAGTCCGGCTACCGTCTTCTTTTTTAATTGAGGCTTGGAAGGTTTATGCTTATCTTCCTGTTTTAATATGCAGTCAGATGAGCGGTGTGAGTCCTTCTTTGGTTCCACATGATCCTCCGATCTGCACTCTGTCCATCCACCTCTCTACGAACATATATCGGATGATTTCAGAAAGGAACAAGACAAACGTGTACCAGTATCTTGTTAGCTGTCAGGTGGTCTAATGTTATCACGGTTTCAAATAAGATATCATTTTTCAGTGGCTTTCTATTGAGGAGATCCCCCCATGATTTTATCTTGTCTTTATTATTTTTTTGTTTATTATCCCATTCCTTCTTTGTTGAAGAGTAGGGTGTTTGCTCAGAGTTATCCTTTTTAGAATCATCCTTTAGCTGTGGTTTACCAGGTCTGTCTTCCAAATTATCTCTACCTAACATAGCATAGGTTTCTTTGATACTTTTAGGTAATTCACGCTCCTGCTGTGCAAGAGTCAAATCCCATAGGGATTGATGTAGAGCCAATGCTGCTGGTTACCCTTTTATGTTACGTAACACAATTGTTAGATTAGGCTCATTAATGCTCATGCAATGTTATGTTTTAGGTAGCATTCGCTACTCCATTTTCTTAGCAGGCGCCATTTTAGGCCATTCAAAACTGATCTAGTCTATTTCTGAGAAATGGTCTTTGCTAAGTTTCATTTTCAGAAATGTTAGGTTTTGTTTCAGTAATGAATAGACTGTTCATGTTAATGCATACCTTTCTCACTAGATAGAGGTCCTCTCCCACTTGTCTGATGGTGGGCTTATGGTGAAACAACCTTGGATTAGGTTGTGTAAGGTATGAGAACTAAAACCTTTTTTTTTTGCATTTCACTGTCCAGCTGCATCTGCCGGGAAAAATTCTACTGTGGGCGTGTCTTGCCCAGCTATGAAATGTACATAATGTAGCTCTATGTTCGCTGCTCTTTAGTTCCGTCTGTAGCACTCTCATGGACTGTACAGATGGGTCTCCATTCTGAGTTTATATGAATAAACAGTTATTGGTTCATATTCTCCGCTGTCTGGCCAACTCTTTATTTGGTACGGAAGGCTGAGAGGTGGTCATCAGTGACCCGTGTGGCCCCAGTTGGTGCCCAAACAGAGACTCCTTCCAGTCAAGTTAAGTCAAAAACCACTTTATTCGATTAATTAAAATCATAAAAGTACACATACAAAACACAAATCATAAAGTACATTTGGGTGAAACGAGAAAAAAAAAGGTCACTTTTTTATTAAAAAACCAGATAAATATCTCAGATAGAACAATTTCATAATATTTTAGGTTTCCAGTAAAATTCATAATTCAATCATCACTGGGGATCTTTTTTCCTAATCCGTACAGCAGCTACAAGAAAACGAGCGATATTAAAAATATTCCAGGGATTATCCAATAATTGGAGATACAATAAGGCTGGTTTGACCTGTAAAAGACCCTTGCCTCTCAGAAGTGGGATTAAGAACTTCTTTCTGATGTCAGTATAAAAATTACAGATTAATATAAAGTGCGTAGTGTCCTGAATTGAGCGACAATCACAATTACACAGAGCTGAATCCTCTGGTTTCCTCCAACCTTGAAAGTTCCCCAATGAAAAATGATATAGGTTGAAACGAAATCTGGTCAGTAACCAGCGGTGGAAGGGCTTTGTCATGATTCTTAATTAAGGCTCTATAGATGGAGATAAGATTAATAAATAATGGGCCCTAACCAGAGGTTTTTTATTTCCTCCTCCTCCCATTCCTGCTCCATTAAGCTCAGGAAGTGTGTTTTAACCAACTTTATATCAGCTTTCATAATTCCTTCAGGGACATAATAAATGTCTGGGCGCCCAAGTTTCAAAAACATTGCCTTAATATAAGACAGCCACTGTATTTCACTAGCTCTGTCTAGGGTGACACAATCCTTTAAAATCTGGTGATTCAACGTAAGTTCAGGGTTCAACCAGGTTTTTATCCAACAAACCAGGGGGGCCAAACCTGCCAAATCAGACACATTTCCCATCCCCAGCTCCTGGTGGGAGGCAAAAGTTGGGGTTGATTGGGGGATGGACAAGAGGGAGCGAAAAAATTTATTTTCAACCATCTGAACCCCTACTGCTTGCTTGTCCCCCAGATAGCTGCGCCATATGTCGCAATGGCCAAATATTTCGCCCTGTAAATGGCGAGAATGGCTTCACAGGGCTTACCTCCTAGTCGCCGTGCGAAACTAAGTAGGGCTGGCGATGATCTCCTCACAGCATTTTTTTTAGCTATAAACTGGGGAGCCCAGGAGCATCTGTCGTCCAACAGGACCCCCAGGTATGTAAAAACCTTCACCCTTGTGACTTCTACCCCATTACAGTGAAAGGTTCTAACTTTATTCTTACGTTGTCCAATGGTCAAAACATGGGATTTAGCTATTTTAACCACCAGGTCCAGGGAGTTCATGAAATCCCCAAAGGAATTCAGTAATCTCTGGAGACCTAGGGGGGTTCGATCTAGTAAGACAGCATTGTACGCGTATAGGAGGACCAGAATGGTCCTGTTCCCTACACGCGGAATGTCCAAGCTAGCTTTGTCCAGGGTTTTATCTATGGAATTTATATATAACGTAAAAAGTAGAGGGGCCAGAATACATCCTTGACGGACCCCTCTACCGGATTTAAAATGTCTTGTGCATTTGCCCTCCTGGGTCACCCTGACGGCCGCAAACAGGTCCCGATGCAAATCGGCTAAAAAATATACCAGACATGGATCGATCCCTAAGCAGAATGGACCATAGCCTCGATCTGTTCACAAGATTAAAGGCTGTTGATAAATCCATAAAGCCCAGATATATGGACCCTTTGGATGCTACAGTGTACTTGTTTATCAATAAATACAGATTAAGGCACTGGTCCATAGTGCTTCTGCCTGATCTAAAACCGTACTGAAGATTGGACAAGATCTCATTTTCAACAACCCACTCTGAGACCTTGCCCAAAATCACTTTGCCCAAAGTTTTTACAGAAGAATCTATCAATGAAATGGGCCTGTAGCACCTAGGGTCCCCTCTCTGCCCTTTTTAAAGACAGGGATAATGATAGACTGGGACCACGAAACAGGAACCCCCTGGACAACTGTAGAATTAAAAACATTGGTTAAGATTTTGGCCCAAAATGTAATTTTTATTTGGAGTTTGTGCTGTCTCTGCAGATGCTTGGTTGGAAGAATCTCAGCCTGTGCCTCCTGAAGGCAACCCTAACTTTGATATGTATATGAAATATGTCCTTGGCCCTATTATGTTTAGTACATTATGGCACAAATTTACGAGGGTCAATGTCGAGTTGCAGTGACCTTCGACAGGCTCTTTTGACGAACAGAAGATTGGATTTCTCCAGGAACAGTTGTTTAAGAGATGTAAAAGTAAAGTAAAGTCCACATTTGTAAAGCGCACAATCACCCGTAAGGGTCTCTAGGCGCTGGGGGGCCGTCGGGAAGATTAAGCGAGCTATTGTCCAGAGTCACATGGTGCTGGGCTAACCTGCCGCCGGAGCCGGGGATCGAACCGTGGTCCCCAGATTCCAGCGTCAGTCGCCCTGGCCGCGGCGCCACACCTCTTCCAGTAGAAGACAGTCTATGTTTGGTTCTCTTCGGACTTGACAGAAAGAGGCCAGACAAAGGCCGTTAAAGATGGAGAGAGATGCATGGAAGGGTACGATGTAAACCCTTACACAGAAGGCTGTAGCATATGACAAACAGAAAAAGGAAACATGAGACAGGAGACAGTAGTAGAATGTGAAGATAGGAGATTTCGACTGAACATTGATAAGTCTTACGTGGCCAAGGAGGAAGAGGATACTTTCGTGGAAGCTCTGTTAGATACCTGACCTCCACCTCCTTATGCTCCGCAAAGGATATATCATGTGCTTCCCCCTCAGTTACAGCCACCTGCCCGGTGTCCCCGTCTCTACGGCTGTTATACCCACTGCTCCGGTTACGGTGTCCCCTACTCTTTCTTTTCCTTCGTCATCTTCAATGATAATGGCATCTGTTACACCTACTGTTCTGGTTACTGTGTCCTTTATTCCTTCTTCTCCGGCACAATCTCTGACCACAGTCCTACCTACTACTCCTGTGTTGATTATTTATCCTCCATTGTCTTTGGGTACTGACACACCTCTGCATGGTTTTGAAGACAGGGATTTGACAAGATTCAGGGAGCGATCTTAAATGGGGGAGGATGAGGAGAGGGTAATAGTGAGTCAAGCAATGCAATAGGCTCGTAATGCGATCTACAGTCTTGAGGATATCTCACAGGTTGTACGTGATGTTGAACCTTTTATACAGCAACATGCCCTTAAGCACATGTTTGGCACGTTGATTGATTTTTGGCATATGCATATTGAAATGGAAGCTCCTCAAATATTATTTGATATTAGAGATCACGTATATGTTACAGACCTGGTGCCGGAACAAGTGTTTGCCAATATCTCCACTATACTTTATGACAGAAGCAGGTTATATGAGAAGAGTCCTACTCAAATAACTCATTTCCCTATGCGTGAAGTTCACCTAAATTATCATCCAGAAATACCTGCATTAACAGATCAGCATGGAATGGTCACTAGGCCGGCCGTGGCTGCTTGCTTTTAGGAGCAATGAGTTTATATTCCATGGAAAAGGAGTGAAGTTTTAGTCTTTAAGACTGCTTTGCCCAATCCTAGAAAAAGAAAACTACTACCTATTATAAAGAATTGACAGAGGCTGCCTCTTCTACTGTAATGACTCCTGCTGACATTGAGATGTACTTTGGTCTCCTTGTTCCGGTTGATATTTGGTAGCACTCAGGATCATGTAGCTGAGTTGGGCGAAACATGGGATGTGATTCAGGGAGGGGATCAAGATAGGAAACCAGGGGATAAACTGCGTGCTTTGATACTTGCCTTGCCTGGTCGTATTATTACATACATACTATTAGACTTGGGGGTCTCTAGTTGGCACATGTAGGTACCTGTGACAAATAGGGACCCTTGAGACTAGTCAGGATAAGGGGGTACACTCCTAAAATAACCCCTGCTCACCCCCTTGGTAGCTTGGCACAAGCAGACAGGCTTATCTCAGAGGCAGTGTGTAAAGCATTTGTGAACACATACAGTAATCAAGTGACAACAATACAGATGGACACCACACAAGTTTTATATCAAAAGTATTCTTTATATAGACTTATCACAAGACCACAAATGTCAAAAATCCACAATACTGTACTTAAAATGGTAGAATTAGCTTTGTTCTCTTCAGATCTTAAATTGCAACACTTTGAGTTCAATGTACCTTTGGATGCGTAACGATATACAACAAAAGTGTTGCAGGGAAGGTGATGCGTCAGTCCCTGACTCGCGGGGATGGGCGGGGGGGGGTCGGTTTCTTACTGCTTTTCCGTGGCTATGCGGTTCGAAACACCGTGATGCGATGAAGATCCGGTGCGATGAAAACAAAAATGGCATCTTCTCCTTGATGCGATACGATGCGTGCACGCCCGACGGCCGTGCAGAAACTCAACGATTCCTCTGAGCCGCGACAGGCTTTGCGACACGCTTCTCCGGTGATACAGGACAATCTGGCGAGGCGATGCGACTACTGCAGTGATGACACCTTTGTTCAGTGATGCGACGACGGCTGCTGAGGCGGCAGCACTCTTCTCCCTCGTGAGTTCTGCTTCCAGCCCCTTGCAACACACAGTCCCTCAGAAATCCCAACACAACTGTAGGCACTTCCAAAGAACTCTTGGGGAGCTGGTGGTTGAAGTCTGTTGTCCCTGAGACTTCAGCAGGAGGCAAGCTCTTTCTCAAGCCCTTGGAGATCCTTCACAAGTTGATGAAAGAACACACAAGGTTCCTCTCTCCTCTCTTTGGCAGTCACTCAACTGCAGGCCACTCCCCCAAGCAGCACTTCAATTTAGGGATAGTCTCTCCTTAATCTCTCTCGTCATCTCCTCAGCAAAGGTTTCTTCTTGTTTCCCAAAAGTGATCTAATTCTCTGCGGTTTGGGTCTCCTCTTTTATACACAGTTTTTCTTTGTTCTCTGAAGGCGCAGAGGCCTTTGCCTAGTCCAAACTAGTTCTGTCAGTCCTGGATCACTCTGTTTACATGACTCCTTCTTTCCTTTCACAGTGCAGGGCAGGGACATCAGACACACCACAGGAGGTGGAGCCAGCATTGTGGAGGGAAGGCACAACCCTATGCATGTCCCAGATGCAACTCCTCCCTCCCATCTAAATGCAGATCTCTCTATTCAGCACTGTGCTGACTCACTCTGTCTCCTTGAGTCCCCCAGCCCCACGTCACTCAAACTCCAGACAAGGAATACACAACCTAGCAGAGGCAGGCTTGGATGGTTAGACAAGAAAATAACTACTTTCTAAAAGTGGTATTTTCAAACACAGAATATTAAAACCAACTTCACTAAAAGATGTATTTTATCATTCTGAGTTCAGGCACACTAAACTCAAATGTCCACCTAGTTTCCTGGGTCAGTTAGGATTATAAGATGTAATAATCAAACTGCCCATTCTGGCCTATGGGGAACAGGTAGCCTTGTAATAGTGAACAACTAAAATGGCTGTAATTCACTATTAGGACATGCCACACACATCAGGGCTTGTCCTACCTTATACTTACAATACACCCCACCTTTGGGCCTACCATAGGGGTGTCTAATATGAAGAAAAGGGAAGGTTTAGGGACTGGCAAGTGGGTGCACTTGCCCAGTCAGCATGGCAGTACCAGACTGCGCACAGCCTCTGCAATGGCAGACCTGAGACACACTTTTATAGGCTGCTTCTGTGGGTGGCACAACCAGTGTTGCAAGCCCACCATCAGCATTTGGTTTACAAGCCCTGGGCACACTCAGTGCAATATACTAGGGTACGACAAGTAAACCAATTCAGCCAATCATGAAGTCACTAATCCATACATAAATTTACAATAGGGAGCACTTGCACTGTGGCATTGGACAGCAGAACAAAAGGGGGTGGTGATGGACGGAGCATCTGAACCAATCAAACACTCACACCCAGTCAAAATATTTGGGTTTGATCCATCACCGTTCTTTAGCCTACTCTGCCACCCCATTCAGACATGGCTATATGCAAATCAGTCTGACCCTGTACCTCATGGGAACAGTCCAGCCCGAACTGCCAAGCCATTCCTTCACTGGACCAGAAACAAGCTTCTGAGGACCGGTTTCTGGCATTCCAGCCGTCTTCAGCCCGGCTTGCTTGAATCCAGTGGCAAAGTGAGCAAGGGATTCACGTCTGAGCATACCGTGCCACACTTATGGTGGCCAAAGCGTTACAAAAGGGGGTGGTGATGGACGGAGCATCTGAACCAATCAAACACTCACACCCAGTCAAAAGATCTGGGTTTGATCCATCACCGTTCTTTAGCCCACTCTGCCACCCCAGTTCAGACATGGCTATATGCAAATCAGTCTGACCCTGTGCCTCATGGGAACAGTCCAGCCCGAACTGCCAAGCCATTCCTTCCCTGGACCGGAAACAAGCTTCCGAGGACCGGTTTCTGGCATTCCAGCCGTCTTCAGCCCGGCTTGCTTGAATCCAGTGGCAAAGTAAGCAAGGGACTCACGTCTGAGCATACCCTGCCACACTTATGGTGGCCAAAGCGGTACAAAAGGGGGTGGTGATGGACGGAGCATCTGAACTAATCAAACACTCACACCCAGTCAGCCGGGCTGAAGACGACTGTAATGCCAGAAACCGGTCCTCTGAAGCTTGTTTCCGGTCCAGGGAAGGCATGGCTTGGCAGTTCGGGCTGGACTGTTCCCATGAGGTACAGGGTCAGACTGATTTGCATATAGCCATGTCTGAACTGGGGTGGCAGAGTGGGCTAAAGAACGGTGATGGATTAAACCCAGATCTTTTGACTAGGTGTGAGTGTTTGATTAGTTCAGATGCTCCGTCCATCACCACCCCCTTTTGTACCGCTATTGGACAGCAGTGGCACAGTGCCCAAAGCATCTAACACCAGCAAAAACACGAGGCAACAGCAAAAATGGAAGGAAGTCCCACGCCAAGGTGCCAGGTCTAACACATACATACACTTATTCCACCTCAGAAGGTAAGATGGGATAGATTGACTGCCTGTCAACAGAAGAAGGATGAGAGTGTGTCCGACTTCTTCACTAGTTTTGAAGATACATTTTTCAAATACAGTGGGCAGGGTATGTCCACGCAAGGGGGAATTTGTTTATTTGTTGACAGGTTTGTCACTAACCTCCATCCTGAAATAATGTCTCGTTTGCAAGCGTCTGAAAGCACTTGGTCTACATCTTCTTCCTCTTTTATTTTAAAAATGGGCCAATATTATGAGCACCGAGATAAGTAGGAAAAAGATAAAAATGATAAAAAGCATAAGGTTTTAAAGATGAAGGTGTTGTTGCAGCAGGCATAGCGGGGTAATACCAGAAGGGCAGAGAGGTCCTTTACGACAACTCCCATGTACTAGGCAGCCTTCAAACACTACAATGATGATTATGATTTTGATGATGTGACAGGTATGTCCTATAGCTAGGACAACCAGAGACAGGGTTAGGGACCAGTTCAGAGACCTGTAGATCAGCATGGTCCTTATGTCAAAGCAGATTTGCAAGGTTCGAATAAGGAATGTTTGGTGGATACAGGTGGGACAAAGAGTTCTGTTTCCCGACATATGGTCCCCGGGCTGCCCTGTCTGGCCATAATAATGTTTTGGTGGGTTTTTAGGAGTACTGGTTGTAAGCCCCCCTTCACAACCCCTTGCACTTACTGTTAGTCCTTTTACTGTGGAGTTCCCCTTTCTATTAACTTCATTTTGTGGTCAGAATCTGATGGGTTTGGATTTATTGAAAAAATGACATGCTACTATCTATTGTTCTCCTGATGATGTTTATATTACCATGGATCCGGATGTGAGTACTAGACAGTGTCTGTCCCAAGATGCGCCCCTTCCAGCTGAGTTTGATCAGGTACCACCCATGTTATAGGCCACTCGTAATACAGATATTGCATATATCACCAGTTTCTATACAAGTCAAAGACAATGCCATTTTGCCTCGCCTTCCTCAGTATAAAATATTGCAGGTGGGAGAACAGGCCCTTCTTCAGATTATTCAGGATTTGAAGCATAAGGGAGTGGTTGAGGAAATGTCTGGCAACATTTGTAATAGTCCTATCCTTTCTGTTCATAAAAGGGCACCCTCTGATTCTTCTGATACAACGGATGACGTTTATCGTTTTGTGATTGATCTATGAGAGGTCAATAAAATAGTGATTCTGCAGTTTCTGGTGGTTCCTGATATTACCACACTTTTGACAATGATTCTATCTACCACTAAGTTCTTCTCTGTTATTGACTACTTGAACAATGCTTTCTTTAGTATTCCTATACATCCAGATAGTAGATATTTGTTTGCATTCACACTGGCCGGCAGGCGTTTCCGATTCTTTTTTTTTATTATTCTTTTTATTGTTTCATTTCATATCCGGGAGCATCATATTACACAGAAATTAGTTTTTACTTATACACATTCTACAGGACATTTAGTAGATATGTACATTAACCGGGGATAAAATTCATTTAAATTGTTCATTAAAGTTTATACATAGCGGTTAACAAAGGGAACCCAGAAAACAAAGGGTGGGTCGCCCCTTTGTGTCTTAACGGTGATGTTCAAACTATACAAACTAATGATTAAGACCATTTTGTAAACAGTTCATAAAGTGCATGACACATAATACATATCAGACAAAAGTTACCCAAACATTTTTACATGAATAATAAATAAATAAATCCTTCATACTTACTCTATCAGCCTCACGTAATTACACCCCTTAGGGACATATCTTCTTACTGCGGCTCCCTCATTTCTCTATTCCATTCAGCAATGAGAGCCCAGATTTTCCTCCCCCGTATTCTGGCCTGTCTGCCCCTACAGGCATACAGAGCCTTCTCTTGGTTATAAATTCCGAGCACTCAAGCAAGCCACATCTGAAATGATGGAGGTTCTGCATCCTTCCACCTAGCAGCTAGCATAATTCTGAATACTGCTGTCCCCAGAAATAAACAGTACCCCTGCGCAGTATTTAGGGCAGAGGAGCTATCACACCCTAACATCAGCAGTGTAGGGGTCAGATCAGATCTAAAGCCAAACAATTTGTCTCAGAAATCAAGCAACCCCTTTTTTAATACACATAATATGGCACAGTCACAGAACATATGTATCAAGGTTGCTGGACCTACCCCACATCTAGGACATTTATCATCCTTCCTTTTTCCCCACAAGAATAACTTAGAGGGTGTAAAATATAGGGAAAAATAGTTTCATAAAGTTGTACCTTTAAATTTGTGGATATAAATAACTTAGCTAATAGAGATAAACTCATGTATATATCCACCTTGGGGTTGTCCCGCTTCACTACTCAAGATGTCTCATGCTTTTCCAACTCATCTGACAGTTTTTCAAGTAGCAAACTGTAGGTATCCCTGATTTTGTTTGATCTCCTGGCAGTAGCTTCTAGCAGAGGTATCCTTTCTAAATTCATCGTACTTCTACAAATAGTTAAAATACTCCTAATCTGCAAAAATTTAAAGTAGTGATTTGCTGGGATTTCAAAATCGCGCTGAAGCTGTGAAAAGTGCAAGCCTTGTGCCCCCCCATAAAGATTCCTGTTTATGGCGACCCCCAGCTCTTCCCATCTTCTCCCCATATCATCATACACCTGTTGAGGAAATAATGAAGAACACCAAAGGGGAGTATACCTGCAGATTTTAGGAATCCTCATACATTTTGAGACTTGCTTCCAGATTCTAGATGCACTATTTATTACTTTAAAATAAAAAAAATTGTAATAGTTCTGCTCTGTTTGTCTTAATAACAGGACCGTGCCTCCTCCCCCAGAGCAAGTTCATATACTGTAGGCATTCTCGAATCCTCCTTCATTTCATTGTATCTAACTCCATTTATTATAAGCAAGGAGGTCATCTGCTGAAGAAGGGCCGCCCAGTAATAAAATGTAATATTGGGGATTGTAAACCCTCCTCTATGTTGTGGGAGGGTTAAATATTTTAGTGCTCTCCTCACTTTCTCATACCGCCATATAAAATTAGAAAAAATAGAGTCCAAGGTTTTCACTACAAGACTATCTACCACCAAAGGTATTAAGCGGAACAAATGAAGTATTTTAGGCAACACTGTCATTTTCAAATAGTTCCCTCTTCCTATAATCGAGAGATGTAACCCATTAACTCTCTTTAGTTCCATAGCTATGGATTTAATCAAAGGATCAAAATTAAGTTTACTGATATCATCAACTTTAGCTCTAACTCGTACCCCCAAATAAACTGCAGAATCTGCTCGCCTAGAATCATTAAAATCCATGTTTCCTGTACAAACAACAATGTTCTTCCCTTCATTCAGAGCATAGCCTGAGAGAGTCCCAAATCTCGCTGCTATCTGGGTAATTCCCTCAAATGCCTCTGCTGGATCCGTAGTTAATATGGCCACGTCATCTGCATATGCCAGGACTTTTGTCTCATATCCCCTAGTTACTACTGGTTTAATCTTCTCGGAATGTAGGAATTTCACCAAAATAGGGTTAATATGCATAGCAAATAAAATGGGGGAACAGGGACAGCCTTTCCTAGTCCCCCTAGTTACTACAATATTGCTGGACTCCTTCCCCATTATTTGCAACCAGGCTTTTGGTTCATTATACATAGCTTTGACTGCCCTTATAAACTGGTACTATTAGGCGACTCAGGCCACTGAATTTGTTGCTCTCATACAAGTTTGTGAATTGAGTGAAGGATTGGTTGTTAATGTCTATACAGATAGCCAGTATGCATTTGGGGTGGCCGATAATTTCAGTCGATTGTGGGCAGAGAGAGGATTCGTTACTTCTCATGGTACCAGAATACAGCATGGACACCTTTTATTGCGATTGTTATTCGCACTAACGCTTCTTAAGAAATTGGCAATAATCAAGTGTAGTGCCCACAAAAAGATCACTGAAGATGTGGGTAGAGGGAATGCATTTGCAGATCAGGTAGCTAAGGACACTGCTCAAAGTAAAATGAAAAGAATGGGTGTTGCAGGTCCAGCTAGATGGGTTCCAGAGATTGCTATGTTTGAGGATACAGTTGAGAGTGTAAAGGAGATACAGAGTGAAGCCATGATATAGGAATTAGCGAAGTGGCAGGAAAGTACAGCACAGTTAAATGAAGGAGGATGCTGATAAGTCTGGGGAACAGAAATGGATGTTACCTGATGCATATGTACTTCCTGTGGTTACTATGGCTCATAGTCCAGAGTGCAAAAGGCATTTGTAAAAGTGTTAGCTCCAGTCTGGCACAATGATAACATTTCTAAAACAGCTGCACATTTTGTAAAACATTGCATGATTTGCTTGAAGCATAATCTAGGGAAGGTTACCTCTACACCACCTGCTAGTTTTGAACCACCTCCTTTTCTATTTGAGGTTTTCCAAATGAATTGTATTGAATTGGAGAGATGCAATAATCTCAAGTATGTTCTAGTGGTTATATGTATGTTCAGTAAATAGATGGAGGTTTTTCACACTAAAGACAACATGGCCATTACAACTGCGAAAGTACTCTTTAAAGAGTATTTTCCTCGATTCGGAATGCCCCGAATTATCTGAAGTGACAACGGGTTTCATTTTAATGGGAAAGTGATTCAATTAATTTGTGAAGGTTTGCACATTAAGCAGAAATGTTATGCTGCCAATCACCCGCAGTCAGCGGGTCTTGTTGAGAAGTACAATGGTAAGCTCAAATAGTAATTGGCAAAAATTCAAGAGATGACAGGGTTGCAATGGGCGAATGCTCTTCCATTCGCTCTTTTGTCAACAAGAACTACAGCACACTCTAGGACTGGGTTGTCCCCGTTTGAGGTAGTTTTTGGTGCCCCGCCAAGGTCATGGGTGTCTCCCACCCGAATTTTTTTCAAAAATTGAATATCCTGTGTTGCTTGATTATGTTGGCCAGTTAACAGAAAGTCTACGTTCTATTTACCAAATGGTTCATGACTCCCTACCTCCGAAACCTGAGGGCCCTGGTCATGACATACAGCCTGGAGATTTTGTGTTGATCAACAACTTTCAGAGGAAGAAAAGTCTGGAACCCAGATAGAAATGTCCTGTGCAGGTTCTAATAGTCACTCGGATGGCTGTGAAGGTTGCAGGTCGAAAGAATTGGGTGCATGCCACCCACTGCTAGAAGGTAACTTTGCTGCTACCTTACGACCAGTGGGTCAAGGAAGGAGTAGGGGATGTTGAATGTGAGCAAGTGCCTAGGTTTGTGCCTTTTAGTGATGCCTAACTAACATGGACTAGAACAGATGAGGAAAATTATTATGTTATGAACAAGGATGTTCCACCTGAAATACGAGCGATCCAATTGTCTCTGTTCTCAGATCATATGGTGTCTGGGGCTGTCAGGTATAATCTACGTCCTCGGAGGAGGACCACTGAGCCACAAGAGAAAGAAGATTAGGGATGGGCTGAACAAGGTGGGACAGTATTGCGTAGCAGTACCGACAAGAGCTTCTAATATTCTGCATTTGTTCTGTTGTTTTTGTTCGAACATTAGTTAAGGAAGAAGATATACCTTGAGACTACACCGTTTCTGTCGATGTGGGATAGAGCAGGACGAGCTTAGGACAGAGCAAGCCCCACCACCGGTGCTTAAGAGCGTCAACTGACGTGTTTCTTTTTTTTTATCTCATTATGCATCCTTTTCGTAGACCAGTCGATGAGGAGGAGCAGCCAATAATTCCAAGTCTAACCTCATGTAATTTGGTCCACTCAAAATAAAATCGTATGTGTTGTTGCTCTAGTAATGATGATAATAACATCGTGGGGGGTGTTGTGGTTTTTGGAGGATGTATATGATGCACCCGCACTTGACCTGGGTAAACCCATTTCCCTGGGGAGAGACAAAAGGGCTTCAACAAATAATGTGTTTGTGGCAGCTCTTAAGAGATTTTTTGGGAATGGAACTGCTTGTTATCCTATTGGTTTGGTTGCCAGCCTCTGGACAGCATATCCCTTTTCACTTGTTAAATAAACATACACTCGGCTGCCAGATTTCGTAGAAGTCAAGGGTACCAGGATTGGACGAAAAGCACCAGGATTGGACAAAATCCCAGGGGATTTGTTAAAAAATGAGCACTCAGTGTGGGCCCCATATCTATTGTCACTTTTTAACGCAATTCTTCATGGCCTTGCAGCGCCGCCCACTTAGGCAGGTGCTGAGATTGTCCCTATTTTCAAAAAAGGGTCACCGATTGAGCCCGCGAATTATAGGCCAATCAGCCTCATTGACGTCACGCAGAAAATATATGAGAGGGTACTATTAGGTAGGCTCCAAGATTGGATGGAAGACGGAGCGGTATTAACCCCGCTAAAAGCAGGATTAAGAGCTAAAATCTCAACTGTAGACCAATTGTTTAGGCTCCGACTAATTTACTGGAAGTATGTGGTCTTGGAAGGTGGCAGCCTCTATCTCACTTTTGTGAACCTGAAGTCCGCGTTTGATATGGTGGACCGTGACCAGCTGTTGAGTATTCTGCTGGACATGGGAGTTCCACCATATCTATGTTTCCAACTCAAGCGCCTCCACGAGGGCACATATGCCCGAGTGAGATGTGGTAAGAATGGTCAACTAACAGCCCCCTTCCCAGTTGGAAAGGGGGTAAGGCAAGGCTGTGTCCTTGCCGCAACCCTCTTCTCACTATTCTTAAACGGTCTTATTGAAGATCTGCTTGCCGCAAAGGATTTGGACTCCCCGAGAATAGCATCATGTAAATTCCCCGCACGAATGTTTGCGGATGACACCCTGCTCCTCTCGAAGTCATCAATGGGGATGCAGCGAGTGTTAAAGGAGTTCAACCAGTTCTGCAAAAAAAGGAACCTCATAGTTAACATTAGTAAAACAAAATATATGGTCTTCATTGCTAACTCCACCAATTGCCCTCACCCGTTGATGGATGATAGGCCACTTGAGCGGGTTCATATCTTTGATTATCTGGGCCTATCTTTAAATGATAAGATGGAATGGGGACCCCAAATGGACAAGGCCAACTTGAAATTAGCCCAGGCAATAGGGGGAATAATGAAAGTTCAAAAGACCTGTGCTACGAGGGCTATAAGCCCACCGCTTGAGATCTACAAAATACAAGTCAGGTCTGCTTCCCTATATGGGGCCGAACTTTGGGGACATAGTTCATCTAATGCCCTGACGCTTACTGAAAATAAGTTTATTAGACAAATCTTGGCTCTGCCAACAAATACACCCCTACTGCCACTACGGATTGACTTGGACATCCTCCCTATGGTGGATCTAATCTCGACACGACCGCTGCTATATTGGCGACGGTTGTGGAGTACAACCGAGCTGAGACATTATAGGGAGGAACTAAAAGTGGTAATGTCCGTATTGGGGGCTGTGCGCAGTATACCTTGGTTGTCTTTTGTCAGGGACACTTTCCGTGCTATGGGTAGGGTAGATCTATGGGCTACCCCTGAGGAATCGTGTGTAGCCACCTCTAAAAAACAATTTGCTAAAGCAGTAAAAGATTATAAATACACTAGTATGATTCAGGCAGTTAAAACCACTAGCTTAAGGTATGGGTTCTTGGACTTTAAGTCTTATTATCGATTTGAGCAGGTGCTAGACTCAATACAGCCTCCCTTAGCAAGGAAGTTGTATCTGCAATTCAGATATGGGTCAATCCCGCTCTTTGAAATAACTAACAAGTGGGTGGGCGTTACAAAGTCCCTCTGCCCTGAATGCATGGTGGAGGAGGAAACAGTGACCCATGTAATGCTCTTCTGCTCTGCATATAAGCAGTCCAGGTACAAATGGATCATGCAACTGCAGAAACGTGGGTATTAGGAACCACTGTGAATTTTTCAGGATCCTAAAATCTGACACAAACCCAGTTTATGTTGTTGCAAGTTCTAAATTTCTCCTTGCTATGTGGTTAAAACGAAGGCATCTCCTAAAGAACGGCACTTAGTTACTTTTGGTTGTTTTTATGAAAGTTTAACTAATGCGGCAGCAACATCCTGGAAATTGCCTCTGTATGAGAGGCAGAGTGCTTGTAAGCTGGCAGCCTCACTGATTACGGACGTTTAACTTTTAATGTTTTTTAATACTTCTTATATGTTTTTATCCTTAAATTATTCTTTTTAAAAATCAATGTTTTAACATGAAATTGCCTTCCTTGTCTTTCTGCCCTGACCTTCACTCAATCTGTAAATGCCAGTTTAATAATGAAAATGTATTTTCTATTCCTGCTACTGATATATTTTAAGGTAAACATCACTTACAACGAAACTTTTACAACGCACTACCATTACAACGCGGTCATTACAACGCACGCCATTACAACGCATTGCGCTGGGGGTCGCTCTAGGATAGGGAATATATTTAATTTACTATCCAACACCTTCCCTACTATCCACAGGGACTGGAGTTGGAATAGTAAATTAAATAAATCACTATCAAGCGCCTAAAAGCACTATGCGTTGTAAAGGTTTGCGATGTAAAAACCGCGTTGTAAAGGCAGGCGTTGTAATAGCCTGCGTTGTAACGTCATACATCCCTCTTCTAATGTACTTTATTGTATAAGAAATGCTTTTATGGCTGAAATAGCCGCAATAAAGTTTTTGATGATGATGATGAGAAGTCAAGGGTATGTTTGGACTTGGTTATCCTGGGCCATGTCTATTTCATAGAAAACAACAGGGTGAGGGTTACCCCGGGTGTGATAACAGCACGTATTGTGATAATTTTGAAATGGAAGAACAGAATATAACACTTGTGGGTTGGCATTATAAAGAGATAACAGTACCCCGGTAAGCTGGTTATTATGCTGCTTGTAGCCCCATAGTAAATTCTACTGAAACTTCTTTCTATATAAATTGTTCAGAAACGATATTGTACAAGCTAACAGTTTCCCTAGAACATAATTCCGATCCAGATATGCAGTGAATTATAAGGGCCCGATATATGCACATCCTGGGTTTTATTTTTTGTACAATGGGACTTACTCCAATGTTTATAATGGGACTGACGATGTGACTCTGGGAATGGTGTTGCCCCTAGGTGTCCCATGTAAAAATGTCAAACCGACAAAGAGATGGGTGAAAAGAACATTGACAAAAGAGTTTTACGAAGGAGTCACAGATTTAGAGGTGAACATTTATAGCAATGGTATCACATTTAGAAATATTTTGTCTTGTATATCTACCTTGGGTGGGACGGCTATGGACAGGAAAGAAAAATCCAGAGAATACTTTGGATGCAAATTGCTAGTTCTGTCCAATATCACCCTGGCGGTTCTAAGGGATGTTACTACTTAATTGGAAAGTATGCGAGTGTATTCGGAGCAGACTAAATATGCAGTGGATTTTCTATTAGCCAAGTCTGGTTGTGTTTGTGCTTTAATTGGCGATCAGTGTGTTATGGGGATAGAAAATTTGTAGGAAAACATAACACAACACATTCTGGACATCATTGAGAATGTCAAGGGCATGGAAAGTGGAAATTGGAGTTTGTCCGTGTTTGGTAGTTGGAGTTGGATTTATTTTTAAGGAACTGATTTCGTCTATTTCTGAGAAATGGTCTTTGCTAAGTTTCATTTCTGAAATGTTAGGTTTTGTTTCGGTAATGAATAGACTGTTCATGTTAACGCATACCTTTCTCACTAGATAGAGGTCCTCTCCCACTTGTCTGGTGGCGGGCCCAGTGTGAAACGACCTTGGATTGTATTAGGTTGTGTAAGATATGAGAATCAAAACCTTTTTTTGCATTTAACTGTCCAGCTGCACCTGCCTGGGAAATTCCACGGTGGGTGTGTCTTGCCCTGCTATGAAATGTACATAATGTATCTCTATGTTCGCTGCTCTTTAGTTCCCTCTGTAGCACTCTCATGGACTGTACAGATGGGGCTCCACTCTGAGTGTATATGAATAAACAGTTATTGGTTCATATTCTCTACTGTCTTACCGACTCTTCATTTGGTATGGAAGGCTGAGAGGTGGTCATCAGTGACCCGGGTGGCCCCAAGCGGGTCACCTCCTTCACAATGGTGGATACTGCAGCAAAATTGCTCATCAGTTTCATCCCGAAGTCCAGGGCAGGTGCTGCAATGTACTCATTCTGCAGCTGTTTCAGCACCTCAGGCACAACAGCCAGGCAAGGGGTACCATGTGTTCTGATATATACTGCAGAAAAAACTGTACCTCAAGTATTCTGTGTTTTTCCTGCTGGCCTGCATGGGAATAAACCGCTTCAAGCTGGCTTGTTCTCTGTGCAATCCAGAATGAAATCTCCTCTTGCATCATGGGAACTTTTCTCATGGCTGCATTCAGCGTTTGTGGGCTGATGTCCGGCGTAGCCAATTGTGGTTGTGCAGCTTGAACAGCCTGCGGAGGGTTAAGTGTCAATGTCCACATAACAACCTGTGTAACACTCATGTATATTGTTACTAAGTCTTTATATAATGTTCGCACCTCTGCTGCTGGTAAATTATTCACAATAGGATGTGGTGTGTATCCGGCTAAGACTGGTCATGTCACTCCTTCTTACTGAACGGACCAAACCTAACATTTGCTGTTATGTGTGGGAGGGCACCTTTAACCCAATGTATATGTTCTTGGTAAGTGAATGAGAAAGGAGCATCTTTTTCCTCATATGGTGTGTAATCTTCTGGTATTTCATCCTCGGTGTAGGTGTGAAATAGAAGTGTGGCTTTTTCTGCAGCCGGGAACGTAACCCATGAATAGAACACCTCTGTCCTAAATGCTTTTTGTGCCTAAACCACGAACGTAACACATCCTCTCTTCTTGCTGAGAGGCCATGTTGTAATAGTTTCAGAGTGACTGCATGTATACAGTTCTCAGCTATGTTTAATGTCTGGGAATTTTCATCTCCCGACATATTGGGAATAATAAATCTTTACAAGCTTGATTTACCTACAGCCAATACAAAGGGGTTACCTACCCAGCTGAGGTGGATGTTCCCTACCAACATGGACATCTCCAGTTTCGAGGTAAGTGGGTGTCTCTGAGAAGGTATGATTGAACTCCTCAGGCAATCCATTAAATAAAAACCTAACAACATTGGTGATGTCATGTCATGTAGTTTCCTCCTCACTTTAGGAACTGCGCATTTGTGGACAGCATAAACGTTGGGATGGTGCCAGACTGATTCTATGCACCCACTCAGGATATGTTGTCCTATGGACTTGCTAGCTCACAGTGCCACCATAAGCCCCCTAAACCTAGTCAGGCAGCGAATGGTTTCTGGCAACCACCGAACATGAAAACCCTGGTCTCCCAGGAAGCGTGGTAACATATCTAGAACCCTTTTGTACAGTCACTCGTGCTCTAGGACTCTCAGAGAAATATACAAGAAATACAAAGAGGGAGGTTTTCATTGTTTTATTGAATTAGTGTGATTCTTGTATAAAAGAAAGTTACTAAAAGCACCAGATAGGTGAACAGAATAAAAAGCTTCATCATGGTGGTAAAGAAATGCATATATATAAATATATATATAAAATACAATATAGGGAATCGTCGTACTCTTACTATGCAGTCCCTAACCTAAGGGTCTAGAGTAGGTATGTGTATGTACAGCTAAAAATTCCTGTACTGGATGATTCAACCCTGGTTACATACTGGGAAAAATGTAAGTCCCAGTCGTGGTCACGAGTTGGGCATTCTCGCAAGAAGAAGTCAGCAAGCTGTTGGGCCAAGCATCACCGTGTAAATCCCTTGCCAATATCAGCGGAGCGCTCTTCTAACTAAACCCCAGAAATGTTCGTTTATTTATATTGAAAAGCATTGTTGTTTGTCCTGGGCAAGCCAGCATTGTTTTAGTATATAGATAGCCATGTTGTCTCGTGGATGAAAAATAATGACATTTGCACAGAGTTTGCCAAGACCTTGTACCTGGTATTCAAGGAATCGTGATAGTGTTAGGTGGAGCAGAATCAGTAAGTGAAGCAGTTTCAGAGAAACTAATCCAACATTGTCACGCACGCACGCACGCAAATATGCATAAAAGATTACTGTGTAAAGGGGAAGGCAACTAAAGAAAATGAGTCCGTAATGAATTATTGCCTTGGCTCTGTGTGGGCCTGCCTCAGACACATAATAGTACAACACATATCCCTAATTTGTCTAGCCAAGCAGCAGCTTATTCTATTCCTAGCAGCACTGTATATGTTGTTGACGGTTCCTCTACTTTTGACCAGGACACAGGTGTAGGACACACAGGTGCGCAAGTGGTCAGAGCACAGCAGCATGATGCCTCAGACACATTTCATATAGTTGAGCAGCTAACTCTGCCAGCACATCTTTCTAGACAAGCAGCAGAATTGATAGTCTTGATAGTAGCTCTCAAGCAAGGAATCAGAAAAGTTATCATAATCTATTCGGATTCGGTTTACGTAACTACCACACTATACGCATCATGAGATGGAGCAGAAGAGCTTCCTCAAATCAGACGTAAGTCTTGTCATGCATGGGAAAATCTTAGAGGTTTTTTTAGGGGTATTTGCCTTACCACTAGCAGTGGCAGTTGTGAAGTGTGCTGTACATACAACTGGACAGGGTAATGCATTAGCAAATTAGCAAGCTAAAGACGCATCTAGGCACTCACCCACGTTTATGCCATCAGGCTCATAACATATCCCAGTCTTAGTGGCCCAGGCTGCCTCGCCGCATGAGCCTGAGTCAAACAGTACCACAGACACTGTTACACCTCATTATGCTGAGACAGCTCGTTTACATCTTCGAGAACTAGAGGAAGCTGCTCCATTGCATGAGAAACAATTTGGGAGACTAGAGGGTGCTCCCAGTCAGGAAACGATTTGATCTATAGACAAATATCTAAAGGTAAATCAGTTATGCCTCAGGCTTTACTCACTATAGCTCTTGAGCAATTGAATTTACCGGCTCACATCTCAAGAGATCACTTGTCTATACAAATACAACAAGATTAGTTAGTTCCTAACGTGCATGATATGCTTACTATGTACATTCATATTTGCACTATTTGCCAACAATTCTCTCCAAACCCTGCATTGAAGGTACTAAGTTCTACTATACCTTGACCATAAGGTCCTTTTAAGGCTCTTGAAATTGATTTTATATACATGATTGATCGATGTAGCAATTATCAGTCCCTCATAGTTGCGTTTTGTTCTTTTTCCCGATGGGTTGAAGCAAGACCTTGTGTTCACTCTGATGCTAAGTCAGCTGCTAATTTTCTGATTCGTGAGGTGATTCTCCACTGAAGGATTCAACAAGGGATAAGATCTGATAACGGCACACACTTTGGCAAATTACTTTTACACATGTACCAACAATGCTAGGTATAAAAGAAAAATTATCTTCACTTTACCACCCCAGAGTAAAGTAATAGTTGAGCGCCTCAATGACTTGCTGACAAATAAGATATGCAAGCTATGTGCATAAAAATGGTTGTATTGTTTACCATTAGTATTATTAGGAACACACCTTGTTCCGATCACTTCTTAACTGCCCATCAGATAGTGACAGGAAGACTCATGAATATGTAAATACCTGCCACTAGTTGTAAGGTGCTGGCAGAAAGTACAGCTAAATGTTAAATGATGTCTATCTGTCTGAATTAATGAAGGCTGCAAAGTTCATTTCGAAACAGTCAACTAGAGGAAAGGAGAAGCAATCCACCACCAAAGTAAACCTCCCAACTGTTCATATAAGGGATAAAGTGTTTGTGAAGAATTTTGTTCAGAAATGGAAGGATCCCAAGTTCAATGGCGCTTTTTCAGAGACTATGCGTACTCCTACTGCCATCAAGGTCGACTGCAGGAATCCATGGATCCACCTATTGTATGTTCTGATGTATCCTGCTTTACACCAAGCATCACCAGCTATATAAATGGGAAAAGAGGCAGGAAGAAGATTGTGACTGTAATGATTCCCCCACCACCTCTCTTTTGGGACAATTTTTCGATTCCACAAATGGAAAGTTATGTGTTGCGTGGCTTTTCCTGTCCTTGTAAAGACAGCCCATTTACACGCAAGACGTTGCATGAAAGGGGTGCTGTGGGTGTTCCCACGCAACACCCATGGAACCTGACACATTTCCAGATTTACCAGTAATCGTAAACCTGGAAATTCGCGTGAATGCTAAGCCTGCAGAGGGGAGGCGAAGGGAGGCACAACAATGAGAAATTTATCAATTTATCCTTGTTTTTTTCCTCTTCCTATGCGTGATGCATTCTGTAGCACGCATAGAACAAGGAAATCACCTCTTATGATTGTTTATGTGCAGGAAGGTATTCCTTTCTGCACATACACAATCACAAAAAAAATTACGTTTAGCAAGTTCTATGCGTGCTAATGCAGCACACATAGAAGTTGAAAAACGTAATTTCAGATTGTTTATGAGCAGGAAGGGACACCTTCCTACACATAAACAATCATCTAAGTGATGCAGGCATCCTTGCACAATGGTGCAAGGGTGCCTGCATCCGTGCAATAGCGGCTAATTGTGCACCAGCGCAGGAGACAGCAAAGGGATCCATCATAACCTTGTAGAGATGACGAATTCCTGTACTACGGAATTAATGCAGCGCTACGCAGCAAAATGGCTTACGGCACCGCACTGCCTTAATTCTTTGTAAATAAGGCCCTAAATTGTTTATCTTTTGAACATTCCAATAATATTGATATGTATGTCCTAATACAAATATTCCTTCTCTTGTTTTTTGCCTGATAGATGTTCAATAAAAACTCTTTAACAAAAAAAATGCTGATTAAATAATTTACAAAAAAATATGCAGACATTAGATAGTTTCGCTAATATCGCGCTAAAACGGGGTGTATTTGGATAGTAAATCAGGGTCTACCTAAAATCGGAGAAGGGATCTGTCCACTGCGCCACATCCTCTGCGCTGCCATTTCTATTATCTTTGAAGTTTGCAGTCTGCAAATTAAGAATAAAGGTGTATGATCGCCATCCATCTACGTTTCATAGAGTTATTAATAAGGAATGTGGTTTCTAGATAAATAAAGAGCTATGGAAATTATCATAATGCTGTCTAAACTATAGAAACCACAGTCCAGACAATGACGCAATAATAAACAACTTCATCCCAAGAAGTAGGTTTCAGCGTTTGAAAATTCCTTTAGCTGAACTATGTTGGTTTGGTTCCCCCAGCTGGCCATTAGATGAAATTGCAATGGCTATTTAGATTTCTTTGTCCAAGTTCTTACCAAAGTGATACAAGGCCCTTGCGTAGCCGTTAAGTCCCTTTCTACATCGGCAAAGCAAGGGGCTTGTAAATAAGCCCCCAAGTTGAAACATTGAACAAGTGGAATATCGTGTAATATTCACAGGCATACGTGCAATTTTGGCGAAATAATACATTTTGCACTGCTTACCCCTTTACCAGTTACCACCTCTTAGGAATTTGTACTCAAGTGTGTACATTTTAATTACCAGTCCCACTTAAGACAGCGCTGCCTTGCCTGGTGACCCTTCTTTGTGCCCTTGTACTTACTGTTTGGAGAACCTGAAGCTGTAAAGTAATATATATATATATATATTACCTACTGGCGGTCGCCAGTAGGTATATATAGTTAGGATTTTTTCTCTATGGGTTTTTTGAAAATTCTATGTCTAATAACTTTGGCGTTTGTGGACGGAATCGGCTGAAATTTTCAGGAAAATGGCACATTTTGTTTCTGAGCAGCCCTTGAAAATTTGGGGGGGGTTCGTCCAGTGGGGGCCGAGAAAAAAGGGGGGTCCCAAAACGTGTTTTTAACATTGAGTTTTCCATAGGGCGGTTGGCCTCACTTTTAGCCCGAACGGCTGAATGGATTTGCACGAAACTTGGCAAAATTGTAGGGACTGGTAGCCCGATGTGCCTTTTGTAGGTCTCAATATATGTGCTCCAGTGGATTTTGAGAAATTAACGTTTAAAAAAAGATATATATCTGTAACAGCGGACCGGTTAGCGCTCTGGTTCGCGGACTTTTCGCGCAACGGAGCTTTGTGAAGCGAAGCTGATTGGTTCTCCGGCGTCTGTCAACATTCCAAACAGTCCGTAGCGGCCGCCATCTTGTCTCTCGGTAGGATCGAGAGACAAGAGGAGGTCAAAACAAAGGGGGAAATAACTATAAGGGGGCATAGTAGATCCTCGCTGACCCCCTAGGTTTGATGTGGAGGTTTTAAAAGGGCCCCGCGGGGCAAAAAAAAAACAAAATAATAATAATCGAACGGCTGAATGGATTTGCACGAAACTTGGCAAAATATTAGGGACTGGTAGCCCGATGTGCCTTTGCTAGGTCTCAATATATGTGCTCCAGTGGATTTTGAGAAATTAACGTTGAAAAAAAGATATATATCTGTAACAGCGCTCCGCTTCGCGTACTTTTCGCGTTACGGAGCTTTGCGAAGCTGATTGGTTCTCCGGCGTCTGTAAACATTCCAAACAGTCCGTAGCGGCCGCCATCTTGTCCCTCGGTAGGATTGAGAGACAAGAGGAGGCCAAAGCGAAGGGGGAAATGACCATAAGGGGGCATAGTAGATCCTTCCTGACCTCTTAGGTTTGATGTACCATTTTGCCAAGTTTGGTGTAATTCCGTTCAGCCATTCAGGCTGTAGACGTATGTAAATGTCCTATGGAAAATTGCATGGGGAAAACACATTTGAAAGTGTTGAAATTTAGAACCAATTAAAATGTTACTTTGGTTTTGTATTTGTGTGTGATGAAAGTTAATTGGTTATGTATATATGTCAAATGAGAGGAAACCACAGCCATTTTGTGATACTACTGTCTGAGGTACATTTGTGAGGAATTTTTGGTGGTGAATTTCTGGTGTTTGATTTACACAGTACTAACACTTCTGCTACTTTTAAAAAGGTGAGTTGTTAATTTGTATGGGGAACTATGTTGTACACTTGAAGATAATTTGAAAAATGTTTTCTGTTATTTATTTGCAGTCCTTCTGTTATACTAAATACTTGATAAAGTTAGTTTTATATTATGTATTACTAAAGACGATAAATGAAAGTGATTATTTTTTTCTGCAATTTACAGCAAGCAATTTCAAAATAAAATGGCTCACAATGAAGAGACCGTGGCAATTTCTTTTGAATTGTCCAACACATTGATTGAAATTGAGAGCACCAATAATGAAATATTGTCACAAGGAGGACATGACTTGTATGATTCCATTAGATTGATTGAAATGGACAGCACCAAGAATGAAATATTGTCACAAGGAGATGACTTGAATGATTCCACTACATTGATTGAAATTGAGAGCACCAATAATGAAATATTGTCACAAGGAGGAGATGGCTTGTATGATTCCATTAGATTGATTGAAATGGACAGCACCAATAATGAAATATTGTCACAAGGAGGAGATGACTTGAATGATTCCACTACATTGATTGAAATTGAGAGCACCAATAATGAAATATTGTCACGAGGAGATGACTTGAATGATTCCACTACATTGATTGAAATTGACAGCACCAATAATGAAATATTGTCAGAAGGAGGAGATGACTTGAATGATTTTTTTGATCAATCTCTTGATGGCGAATTTATCGAGTGTTTGGAGACCATAGAGTTACAAGAATCATCATTGCAGACTTTTAATGAGGAGATTCCAGATGAGATGATTGAAGAGGAAATTACTGATGAGGACATGTTACTAGTTCTTTCAAATTTAGAAAATTCTGAAGAATAAATTTATATTTAGAAATCAAAAATTGTTTGAGACATTATTCATTTTTATTTTTAATTTATGAGGTTGTAGCGAAGTGATTGTAGTATAAAATGAGACTTATAGTATAGAGTGCAACATTTTTATGTTACATGGTAAGTTTACTCATATTTACTTCCCTTCTGCCACTATATTATCTCCAATGTGTATTTGACATGTCTTCTTCATCTCCGGCCTCCTTTCTCTCACTGTGTGTCTCCGATGCATCTTATCGCTGGTATTTTGTGTAATTACAGAAGAGAGTAAAATAAAATAGTTCAGAACGTGAAAAGGGGGCAAAGTAGAGTACTCCTCACCCCCTAGGCCTTTTTAGGCGGTCCCAAAAGGATCAGTTTCTGCTTTCCTGAGAGATTATGGTATGAGTTCCATATACCACAATAACTTGCATTACAACATGCAAGATATCTATCTCCTATTACCAACTTTTGGAGATATTCGCGCTAAGCGCGAATATCTCCAAAAAGTAACACCTGCCCTGAGCAGTTCTTAGCCATGTTATCCAATGGGAGGTGGATAACATGGCTAAGAGTATTAGCTCGGTAATGCATGAATATCGCTGAGTTTTTAGCGATATTCATGCATTGCGGCCGTTTATTATCGCATTTGCGATAAACCTTGATAATAGTAAGGTTTATCTTCGATAATTTCTGACGATGCTTAGTGGTAAAAAATTGGTTGGTAAGCATCGTTAGCGATAAATATCGCTTAACTTTGGTAATATGCCCCAACGTCTGTTAACGTTCGATTCGAAGGAAATGAGGAAGTGTTGAAAAACATTGTCTGCGCCATCTTGCCTTTTTTGAAATGCCACACTTTTGTCGTGCACGGCAGCCATTTTAGATGTCTTGACCAGACCCACTCTCTGCACGCTGTCGATTCGTAGCATGGCTCCTCACCCTCGTAAGCATCTCCCCCAGGCACTGGTCACCACCGCTCTCTGTCTTATGCATGGGCAATAAACCTTCCCCCATCTGCGCTGCTCTTCCCTGAGAATCACACTCTGTGCCCGCCCGACACCTCCCTTTCGCCCTATTCACTACCGCACCCTCTGACACTCCTCTTCCTCTGTGTCCGAATGTCCAGGCCGGTCCTAGGCTATCAGCTAGCCCTGCAGATGTAGTTTATGGCCCCAGCTGTAAAGAATCACCCCTCTTCAAAGGAGTTATAGTAGATCAAGGCCCACACCCGATGTGATCCGTCACAGCACACGCGTTCCTACTATCTGAAAACCATCCTGTATTGTGATTGGGGAGGGGACCGAGCCTGAAGCGGAAGATTCCAGGAATGACTCTTTGTACATCAAAGTTTTTACAATTATGTGTCACATTAAAAATATATAGCACTCCAACAAAGTAGTAGGAATATAAAACTTTAATAACATATAAATATATACAACAAAACAAAAACAGTAAAAACATTTAAACAACGAAGAGACCGTGGCAATTTCTTTTTAATTATCCAATAGATTTATTGAAATTGACAGCACCAATAATGAAATATTCTTGTCAGTAGCGGTCTGTTGTGCGAATAGTTCCAAGGCAGCAGAACGCGCTGAAATCTAGATGGCACGAAAGTGATGTCTAGTAAGTTGCCGCCCAGCAAAAAACGGCGTGGGGCGCCACGGGGGTGAGTGAGTCCAGTAGGCACCACAGCTATTCTTACCGGCATTGCAGAATTACTGCTGGGGACAATGCCTGTGCTGTAGCAGGGTCACAGCAGAAACAAAAAGGATTCTGTTGAAGATGTTGTTGGTTTTCAATTTGAAAACAGTTCTGGTGTCAACTGCTATGCTAATGTAGTGGTTAATGTTTTGTTTTCTCTAGAAAATGTAAAAGAGGGGGAGGCAGTCCAAAGTTCCGTTAAAAGGGCAAAGGAAAGGATCGGTGGTTTGAACTATCAGTCAAAAAGGGGAGGGGGTGCAATAATTTTTCCTACCGGGTCACACTGTGCTTTCACCGGAAGTGAGGTCTGCAGGATTGTAGTAATTCAAAGTGAGGCTGGCGCCAGCATGGGAGCGCCGACGTCCCGCGGATACAGTTTCGTCACTCCACGGGCGATCATGGCAGTCATTCCCCATCGGGGGTCGGAGACTCCCGCGGCTCCTCTAGAATCTTCAAGGTCGTGGAGGACTACGGTGGTGGAGTCAACCAGTGACCGGGCCATTTCTTTATGTTGGGCCCGCTCTTGCCAGGTCGACCGCCATTTTGAGAGTTCGGCAGCTACCGGCGATCGCGGGGTCACATGAGCGGACGGGCTCCACCCTGCCGGGCGAGACGTTGCAGCATGGCCACAGTGGAAGAACCGTTATCTAGGTCGTTCCGAAACTGTGCAGCACTGTAGTTGTTAGGATGCCACCGCCTGGAGCGCTGAGGGTGCAGCTGGGAAGCCTCCACCTGGGGAGGCGGGAGAGGCCTGTTCGCACCGTCTCTCCCTCCCAGTGCACCCCACGGCGTCTCGCTTGAGATTTGTTATGGCCGGACCAGGCGATGAGGACGAGGGGGGGGTCGGAGGCATGTGCAAGACATCCCCCTCCAGTGTTGTCGCAGCCATTATAAAAGAAAGAAGTGTCCCGTCCGTCTTCGGGCCGGGCTTCCGGTGGATGTCGGCCGGACGCCCCTGGCTCTGGCCCCATGAACGGGTTTCTTGGTTTATCGGCTGCAGCCGGATCCCGTCGGCCTCGGCCCCCCGACCGTTGGTGGTCGGACCGGAAGAGCATGTGGCGGGACTACCTGCAACTCTCAAGGGCCACCGCGGCCGGACTGGGAGAGAGAGGGGAGGGTCGAGGAGACATTCCCCCCCCCTGCAACTGTTCAGCGTTGTAAAGGCAATCCCCTGGCCGGGTCCCGCTGGTCTCGGCCTCTCCTCCGGCTACACCCTACGTTAGGATCTCCTGGCCGAGGCGTGGCAGCAGGACCTGCCTTATATGGGCTGCTCCCGGCTGGGCGTAGCCGGAACCCTGCCCCACCTTGGAAGTTTCCAGAGTGGGGGTGGATGTTCTACTGACTTGCATTTTCCCTAGTCTATCGATTTTTTTGGCGTGGCAGGCGGTGGGACAGCGAGGGGTGATTTGGTTTCTCTTACTGTTTTTCTGGTCTCTCACCACTGGCATATTTTAACGTTTTCTTGTTTCTAGGACATTAATAGGTTTTATCATTACGTTATGTTATCGTTTCTTTGTTCGTTGTTTAATAAAAGTTCATGTTCATCAGTGGCCTACTGATTTTCGTTTTCCTATTTTTTTCTTTCCAGGTTGTTTCATGGTAAAGTTTCTGTTAACAGGATACAGTGATCACTTCGTTATTATTGCATATGTCCTTTTCACTAGGGGTGCTCTCTGGTCGGGCCAGATGACGTATCTCTAGTAAATGGTCCGGGTGAAAAAGGTGCATCAATCAGTGGGGAGTAGATAGGCATGACAGATTACAACGGGGGAGAACGGTCCGCATTACGTACCCTTTCACTACTTGCAAAGATTTTCCTACGTTTATTTGCAAACAGGGAATACCTCCAAAAAGAACTAATTCCCAAACAGTCAATGTTCGGACAATCAATCAATCAATGAGGAATGAAATAGGTACGACGTGTTAAAGGCTTGCGTTACCTACCCTTCACTATCTGCAAAGGGAGATAGAATATTCCTATTCTTCCTCGTTTGCAGGTAGAGAAGATCGTTAAGAGAATTAACTTCGAACAATTCAATGCTCGATTGAAACAATCAACAAGGGGTACTGTGAACACAAATGAACGCCGCTTATATACATACGCATTGCTATTTTCAACAGGTTGTTCCTAATGTTTCTATTTTAGCGAGGTCAAAAGAGATCCCATTAGTGGCCTACTGATTTTGCTCGATTCCTTTTGTTTTTTTACACGATTTTTCCCTATCTGCAAAGACTAAACAGAGTATTGCGACTCTGTGCTTGTTTGTAAATAGAGAATGAACCAAAGAGAACAATCAATCAAATGGAGAGAGAAGCAGGCACGACGGATTACAAAGGGGGAAAGGGCTGCGTTAACTACCCTTCACTATCTGCAAAGAGAGAGTACTCCTAATAGAAATGAGGGGTGGGGGGCAGCAATCAAAGCAGATCAGTGTGCATAAACACGAAAAAAAAAATTCTTACCACGTACTTGACATTCGACAGCTTATGATATTTGCTATTAAAAAACCATTGAAATTCACTGAAAAAACCATAGGTTATAGACCATATATAGTTAGGAATTAGCATTTACAAAACCTTGAAAATTCACTGAAAAAACCATAGGTTATAGACCATATATAGTTAGGAATTAGCATTTAAAAAACCTTATTTTACTCACACAAAACCATTGAAATTCCATATATAGTTAGTTGCACTAACTATATATTGCGCACCCGCAATCCACTGCTGATGATGTCACATATTACATCATTCATGACATGGTCAGTGACATCACTGATGACATCACTGATGACATCTCAAATGACATCACTGATGACATCACTGATGACATCTCATTTGACATCAATGACCACATCACTGATGATATCATTCATGTGACAATACAATGCATCTCCTCACATTTTAATATAACCTCTGTTTCACCCAGTGTTAAAAACAGAGTATAATTTTTGAAACCATTGACACACCAATACTAGTTACTACATACGTACTCACTGATTCCTACGTCTACACACACATTCACTCATTCACCCATACAATCATTCATACATACAATCACTCATGTTTACAACACAATCATATGCACTCATACACCTATACAGACACTCACACTCTGCCACTCATCCATGGAGTTACTCACACACCTAGTCAGTCCTGTAAAGAATCAATCACACTTCCATTTTCTACTCTATACAGTTAAACATAGAGCACCTTACGTTTTCAACCATATACTAACACATACTTACTCTCTTATACAATCATTGATACAAGTACACATTGATCTGTACAGAGTCACACACCTCCCATCCAGCCACACACACACTCAGTCTCCCATGCAAATACTTGGGCAATCAATCAATAACCCATATAGTTACTCATATAGCTACTGATCAACACATGCAGCAGTTTACAGAACAACAGACATAATGATGCACAAATTAAGACAGTTTAGTCACTAACCCATGCACTCAGTGAGACACATTTAATCACTCACTCATACATTCAGTCATGCACCTACTAAATCCTTCGTCCAGACACTTATACATCCACTCATTCTTCAATATGTAAGACATATTTTAACTTTACAGAAACATAGTCACTGGATGTTGTCATCAGTGATGTCATCAGTGATGTCATTTGAGATGTCATCAGTGATGTCATCAGTGATGTCACTGACCATGTCATGAATGATGTAATATGTGACATCATCAGCAGTGGATTGCGGGTGCGCAATATATAGTTAGTGCAACTAACTATATATGGAATTTCAATGGTTTTGTGTGAGTAAAATAAGGTTTTTTAAATGCTAATTCCTAACTATATATGGTCTATAACCTATGTTTTTTTCAGTGAATTTTCAAGGTTTTGTAAATGCTAATTCCTAACTATATATGGTCTATAACCTATGGTTTTTTCAGTGAATATATATATATATATATATATATATATATATATATATATATATATATATATATATATATATATATATTACCTACTGGCGGTCGCCAGTAGGTATATATAGTTAGGATTTTTTCTCTATGGGTTTTTGGAAAATTCTATGTCTAATAACTTTGGCGTTTGTGGACGGAATTGGCTGAAATTTTCAGGAAAATGGCACATTTTGTTTCTGAGCAGCCCTTGAAAATTTGGGGGGGGTTCGTCCAGTGGGGGCCGAGAAAAAAGGGGGGTCCCAAAACGTGTTTTTAACATTGAGTTTTCCATAGGGCGGTTGGCCTCACTTTTAGCCCGAACGGCTGAATGGATTTGCACGAAACTTGGCAAAATTGTAGGGACTGGTAGCCCGATGTGCCTTTTGTAGGTCTCAATATATGTGCTCCAGTGGATTTTGAGAAATTAACGTTTAAAAAAAGATATATATCTGTAACAGCGGACCGGTTAGCGCTCTGGTTCGCGGACTTTTCGCGCAACGGAGCTTTGTGAAGCGAAGCTGATTGGTTCTCCGGCGTCTGTCAACATTCCAAACAGTCCGTAGCGGCCGCCATCTTGTCTCTCGGTAGGATCGAGAGACAAGAGGAGGTCAAAACAAAGGGGGAAATAACTATAAGGGGGCATAGTAGATCCTCGCTGACCCCCTAGGTTTGATGTGGAGGTTTTAAAAGGGCCCCGCGGGGCAAAAAAAAATAATAAAAATAATAATTGAACGGCTGAATGGATTTGCACGAAACTTGGCAAAATATTAGGGACTGGTAGCCCGATGTGCCTTTGCTAGGTCTCAATATATGTGCTCCAGTGGATTTTGAGAAATTAACGTTCAAAAAAAGATATATATCTGTAACAGCGCTCCGCTTCGCGTAACGGAGGTTTGCGAAGCTGATTGGTCATTCTGTCACTGGGCTATAGTTGGGCTACATCTGGCTGATATTTGGGCTACATTTGTTTTTTTGTGTGTCTGGCGGCCATCTTTGGGCTACATTGGGCTACATTGGGCTTCATTGGGCTACATTCGGCTAATTAGCAAATAGCTCATCGCAAACTAGGAATGGTAAAGAATCGCTATTTATTCCTTAAAGTTCGCTATTTAGGAAATGCAAATAACTTTGATGATACATATGGCGGTTCATCTCTAACAAGATAAGAAGCATAGGGATAGATTTATGATGACTGGCGCATCACCAGGGATGTGTTAGTCATTCTGTGCCGCTGTTCCGTCACCTATGGTGTGCTGCATTTACAATGCGGCGCATCATGGGGCAAAAACAGCACAGATGCGTGATGTATCTGTGCCGTAAAGGTGGCGCATTGCTGGAGTTGTATCGCAAGTGTGATGAAGCTCCAGCAAGGGTCGGGGGTGCCCCTGTCGCAGGGTTTCTGTTCTCACACAGAACTGTGGACAGAGGATTGGAACCTCGGCGAATTAGGGTGTCCCAAAACTCACGTTAGTAATCAAAAACTATTTAGCAAGCTAGGTACAGTGTCACATTGGATATAACAAACTCTCAATGTTTAGACAATCCAGAATATGAACTTATAGTACCTCAGGATACGTGGAACTCATGAACAGTCGGTCGTTATATATTTCTTAGAAACCAGAACATGGAGTTAAGAAGAACACATGTGTATTTGAAATGTTTATTTACTAATGCCGTCTTCTCAGGCGTAGTACCTTAGATAATAAAAGTACACATATTATCAGTAGCAAAATTACCAGCATAGTTACTAGTACATAAAAAGTGAATGGTGATAGTATGTTAACATGCTGTAAATGAATAAGAGTTAGCAACACTTATAAGCAGCCGCGGGCCGTGGAGGGAGTTACGGTGAGGCAGGGAGGCGGGGAGGGGGAGAAGCAGGGTGGAGAATACAAGTACACATATTATCAGTAGCAAAATTACCAGCATAGTTACTAGTACATAAAAAGCGAATGGTGACAGTATGTTAACATGCTGTAAATGAATAAGAGTTAGCAACACTTATAAGCAGCCGCGGGCCGTGGAGGGAGTTACGGTGGGGCAGGGAGGCGGGGAGGGGGAGGGGCAAGGTAGAGAGGGCTCCACCCTGCTTCTCCCCCTCCCCGCCTCCCTGCCCCATCGTAACTCCCTCCACGGCCCGCGGCTGCTTATATCTCACCATCCCTAATACACATATTATATTATTTGCTAAGAAGGTCTCTTTGTGTTGGTTTAGGGCGTGTCCATACTTTAGTGTCTTAGATTTGAAGGAATCACATCAGCATACACCAGCTCTCTCTTCATGTGAACCGCATCAACTGTTGTGTATGTGTGTTCGGCAAAGCAATATAAAACCCGCCTCATGCCCAGAATTGGCAGAAGTTGCACTTATGTTATGAGTATGAAGTCGTGGAGATCAGACCTCATAACAATTCTGTATCGTGTTGTTCTTGAAACTTTAGCACTCGCTGTACAGATATAGTTTAACAAGTAAAGCAGATAGTAGACCAATAACATATTATTCTCATGTAAACCACGATGAACTACTAGGTGGAAAGCTAAAGCAACAACTAAGTGTCGTGTGCAGAAGTTGCAAAAAAGGAAAAATGGCGTTTAAACCGGTAATGAGCCCATGCTAACTTAACACGGTGTAAAGATATCCAGGACCTAGATGACACCTCCTCATGATCCGGAAACGAACTGAATAAGATAATAGAAGTGCCATCTCATGAGAGCAGATTGCAAGTTTATATGTGGACGGTCCGCAAGGTAAAGCATTAAAAACTAGGAAAATTCAATGCTAAAGAAAAATAAAACAGCCAAGTACTTTATCGAGTCTTAAGCCAATAGGCAAGGTAAATAATAAAAACTTGACAAATAAGTCAATGAATTGTCAATGAAATGCTAGTACTCAGCATATCAAACATGAAAAAGGTCTATGACATAACTGTGTATGCAAAATAAGCTGCAACAGCCTCCAATAGGAAGTCACCGTCTTCATCCGAAAACAGTTCAGCCATCCAATTTAAAAGCGGAAAAGAACATACGTGCTCTCCCAGCACCGGATCCTCTATCATCATCAGAGGACAGCTCGGTGGGTTTTCAAGAAAGCTGTGTTCCAAGAAAGACTGTGCTGCCGCCAGTAAATTCCAGGGACCAAGTAGTCCATGCATCAATGCCACAGCCATAATCCTTTCGCCAGGACAAATCAACTCGTGAGTAATGATAGGAGTCATCAGCTGATTAAAGTCGACGTCAGGAGAAACCGGTCCGCAGAGACACAAATCAATGGCCCAATCGAAATCACAGGTCAGGCAGTGAAATACAGGCTGGACACAGGTGAAGTAGGAGAACCGAAAAGATAATCCATATGCCGTGCTTAATATCGCCAACGGCATTGTGCCATAATATTCTAGCATGCGATTGCGGAACAGTGTCAGCAGCTGCAGGGTCGGAGGTTGCATAGGAGGGACATCCATATTTAAAAATGTAAAAAAGCACAAGAGCGTCCGCTGGTAATGCAAGTAAAAATGCAATCCACGAACCAGAGTGGAGAAAATGGAATGAAAGGGAGCAGGGATGACTCCAAAGATTTTCTCAAATGAAGTCACGAGACCACTGGTAACCACTTTAAAAAAGTGTGCCAGGGATTTTGTGGAGGATGCGTTAAAGATAGTCGGAAACATGTTGCTGAAATTGAAAGGCAAACCTGTGTACGGGTGTTCGCTATGTGAAGTACGAAAGTTTCACGGGCCGAACTCAAGGCCACCTCTCTCTGAGACAAAAGAGCTCTTATTCTTGTCATGCCGTTGAAACGTGTCCCAAGGTTGGTATTTGTGGCCAGATTGAAAACTCCCTATGTTCATGTGTGGGAGGAAATAGAACATTTCTGCAGCAAATAACCCGTTCACTTACTGTTACGATAAAAGGAATACTTTTCATTAACTCAGAACAATCTTCATTATTGAACATCAAATAACTACCATTTTCCAACAACTTGAACGTGGGGATGATAGCAGGAACTGGCGTGCCTTGCAACACGCAAGCCATATTTGGTCGGTGTTTGAATCGTGTAACTGTATGTGCCTACACATTAGTGAATGATCTGGCGTCTCAGTGCATTCCTCTCCATTCAGATAAACTTCTTGATCATCTTTGAAACATCTGTATGTGTATGGAAGCGACCAGACCTCATGAACAAAAGCACTACCTAAAGGTTCATAAAGACCTATTGGTATATATTTCATACAATTTGAAAACTTATATAAAGCAAAAGGCAGCGTTATTAAACCGTGGATAAGGCATGTTGCCAAAAAACCCGCAATACTCTGCTGATGATGTCACTGAGCATGTCATGAATGATGTAATATGTGACATCATCAGTAGTGGATTATGGGTAATAGTATCTCTAGTTTACTCCCCTATAGCTGTCTTTCTTTTAACATAAGTGTGTGTTTCCTTCCCTTATACTTACTGTTTTTGGTTCGCTTCCAGTTCGCGTACCAGCGAGCGAACTAGGAAGCGAACTAAGAGAAATAGAGGTTGGCACAGTTCCAAATATTGTACCAATTTTTTAATAACGGGGAGGTAGTTCTGAAAAGAACTTTTTTTTTAATTTTTCTGAACATTTTTTTACTGTTTTTGAATTTTTCGGAACAGTTTTATATTTTTTGGGGTTTTTCTTGGAGGGGGCAATGAAAACGATTCATTGTAAAGGGCTCAACAGGAGCAACAAAACAAAAAAAAGAAGTATTTATTATTTTGGGCGTTTCGGACAAACTTGCATATGATAGTCAATAGCTCTGTTGATCAGAGTGATGCTTCTTTCTCCGTAGGAAATGAATCCATCGCAAAATACGCAGGTGTGTTTTACTTCACCAAATCTCATTTGTATATTTGGCACCATCTCCCTGCCCTCTGGTCCCGTTACTTCCGGTACAACAGATCTTCTGGCCATAATAGGGAGATTATCTAGGTCGTTCCGAAACTGTGCAGCACTGTAGTTGTTAGGATGCCACCTAGTCATATGGCGATGCATTGTGTAGTTTCCGAAACTGTAATTTTTGTCGGTCCCTCTGGACAGTCTATCTTGACATATAAGGCAAGTTACGTATCTTGCATTTACTTTTTTCTGACCTTTTGGAATTTTAAAAAATTGCCAAATGAAGTTTTCTTTCCGGTGAGACGTCTTGGGCTGCTCAGGCAAAAACTGCCTCTCTTCGTGCTCGTCCTCCTGTTCCTCTTCTTCTTCTTCTTGTTGAATTACAACTTGAGCAGGTGGTCCACTCTTCCTTGGATGTGGTGGAGGTGGTGGGGAAGCACCAGCTGAAGCTACTAAAGAAGCCATTGCTCAGTGATCACAAAGGGTCTTTCTCTCACAATGATGAAAGTCAGAGTGAGGAAAGAAGGAGGGATTTTCATCATTTGGGAAAAACAAGAGTTCTCAACCAATCAAAAGTGTTCATTTTAGATTATATGACCTAGTCTTACATCATTAGGAAACCAAAAGTGAAATGAACCAATGAAAAGTGTTATTACCAAGTCACATGACTTGCTGTGTTTACGTTAAGCGCTTTGCAGGGCCTCCCTGTTTGCTTCCAGAAACCTGCGCTTTGGCACTCGCTTCGCGTACCAGTTCGCTAATGTAGCACGTCATATGACGTATCAAGCGACAACGTGGAACGTCATGCGGACGGGAGGCGTCACGATGTTGTTTTCTAACGCGGCACTTGCGGTAAAGAAACGTTTACCGGCTCGCGGTCTATTTCGCGGCATCAAGGTCAGCTAACGGGAAGCTTCCCGATTCGCGAAGCGGGAACGAAGAAAAAAAAATATTAAAAAAAAAAATTATTCATAAACATATAAAATATATTTTTGGATTTAAAGAAGAATACATTTTACAGCTACAGATATTAGCTGTTAAAAAACCAATGAAATTCACAGAAAAAACCATAGGTTATAGACCATATATAGTTAGGAATTAGCATTTACAAAACCTTGAAAATTCACTGAAAAAACCATAGGTTATAGACCATATATAGTTAGGAATTAGCATTTAAAAAACCTTATTTTACTCACACAAAACCATTGAAATTCCATATATAGTTAGTTGCACTAACTATATATCGCGCACCCGCAATCCACTGCTGATCATGTCACATATTACATCATTCATGACATGGTCAGTGACATCACTGATGACATCACTGATGACATCTCAAATGACATCACTGATGACATCACTGATGACAACATCCAGTGACTGTATTTTTCTGTAAAGTTAAAATATGTCTTGAGTGGATGTATAAGTGTCTGGATGAAGGATTTAGTAGGTGCATGACTGACTGTATGAGTGAGTGATTAAATGTGTCTCACTGAATGCATGGGTTAGTGACTAAACTGTCTTAATTTGTGCATCATTATGTCTGTTGTTCTGTAAACTGCTGCATGTGTTGATCATTAGCTATACGAGAGGCTATATGTGTTATTAATTGGTTGCCCAAGTATTTCTATGGGAGATTGAGTTTGTGTGGGGGTGGCTGGAAGGTGTGTGACTCTATGCATAGATGTGTGAGCAGTTTATTCACTAGGTGTATGAGTTCAAGAGTGCATGTGGAAACAGCTACATGGGCAGTTGACTGTGTGCATGAGTGTATTGATGAGTGAATGGATATCTCAATGCTACATGTCATAGTAAGTACATATGTAAAACACAGTACATGTGAGAGTTGGCATATATAAATAACTGTGCATGAGAGCCACTGAATGAGTGAGTGGTTGTATCGATCATTGTGAACTTGTATCAGGGATTGTATAAGAGAGTAAATATGTGTTAGTATATGTTTCAATAAGTAAGGTGTGTTTAACTGTATAGTTGAAGAAATGGAGGTGAGAGTGTTTCTTTGCATGACTGACTGGGTGTGTGAGTAACTCCATGGATGAGTGGCAGTGTGTGAGTGTCTGTATACACTGAGTGTATCTAAGGTTATATTAGAGTCTGAAGAGGTTTATCGTATTAGCACAAGAATGATGTCAAATGAGATGTCATCAGTGATGTCATCAGTGATGTCATTTGAGATGTCATCAGTGATGTCATCAGTGATGTCACTGACCATGTCATGAATGATGTAATATGTGACATGATCAGCAGTGGATTGCGGGTGCGCGATATATAGTTAGTGCAACTAACTATATATGGAATTTCAATGGTTTTGTGTGAGTAAAATAAGGTTTTTTAAATGCTAATTCCTAACTATATATGGTCTATAACCTATGGTTTTTTCAGTGAATATATATATATATATATATATATATATATATATATATATATATATATATATATATCAGTAAACTTGATTTATCAGCCCCAGCGCATTGTCTGAAAAAGATCGAACACATTTTCCTTAAAGTGGAAAGAAAAACAGATGCCGTGATGGGGACTGTATAACGAGCTGGCCGTTTTGTTGAATGTTCGGGCTGATGGAGTAACCATTCCTGGTATCACTCAGACCATAAATAATGCATCTAAGGTTTGCTATGACTTGGTTTTAAGTCCTCTGACGACTTCTGCATGGTATATAATACAGGATTAACTCTGTAGAGCAGGCCTGTTTTGTAATTAATGACACAAAATAAATCACGTGTTGACTTAAGTTTAGCGAGATGGAGCTCAGGTTTGTGTGAGACGGGGATAAACAGAGTGCATAATGTCTCATGTGCTTTCGGGTGATTTCTCCGTTGCTGGTGTTCTCAAGCATCGTGTATCACTGTTTATACATTTCTAAAGCGCATGTCTACTGTAAGCATAGTCCGTGTTACTTCTGCAGTGCGGACACACATGGCAGGGCTTTAAGTGGGATGACAAAACTGAGGGGTCTCTCTAAGGGGCGTGGCCGATGTAACAACATAAGCTAAAAATCTGTGCCTATTTATTTATATATTGATTTTATACAGCGCATAGCTGCCCCATAGACGGGGCATCCGAGCGCTACCCAGGTAGGTGTAACAAGCGTGGCTCAATGGTTATAGCGGCAGACCCTTATGCAGAGGTCTGGTCTGGGATCAGGGTTCAATTCCCGCCTCGGCGGCTCTCGGACTCACTCTCCCTGGACCTGATAATTCTCGCCTCGGTGCCTATTCTAATCATGGGTCCCACTCTGTGACTCTGGGCAATAGCGTGCTTAATCTCCACAACGGCGCTTGGATGCCTGGCTTCACCTTGGGGGTGCCCAGGAGTTGACATTTCACATGGAAAAGCCAGGAAGGGTTCCACAGCGGTATGAGTGCAGTGCCGGGACGCCCCGTTGCGTGGGCAGCTGTGCGCTTTACAAATACTTTACATTTACTTTTAAGTTTTCTTAAAGCAGATCGAGAAAAGTGTGAGGGCGATTATCTCGGAAATAGCCAAGTCTTTATGGCTTTGCGAAACTCTAGATGGCTCTGAATTCCTCTAATCACAGAAGGAAGAGAATTCCAAAGTGTTGCCACCAACAACTTAAAGGAGCGGCCACCCGTTCTGGCTCTCTAGACACGGGGACTACAGACCAACGTTTTATCCGCTGAGCGGAGAGGACGACTCGGTGAGTTCGGCACTAACATATTGGCTAAGATAGTAGGAGCTCAATGAGACAACATTTTGTGGGCAACACAAAGGGTCTTGAACTGGATTCTTTTCTCTACTTTCACCAGTGTAGTTTGGATAAGGACTTCGACACTGAGCACGATTTAGGAAATGCCAGCAGAGTTCGGACTGCCGCGTTTTGTATTCTTTGAAGCCACAGAATACAGGACTTGCTGGCACCTAGATATAAAGAATTGCCATAGTCCAGTCTAGACAAAATCGTGGCCTGTATGAGTCTGATGGACAATAGGATCAAAGAAACTCAACAGATGTTTCATACCTCTAAGTAGCCCAAAGCAGGTCCAGGCAACTGACTTAGATTGAGTATCAAAGGACAAACTTCTATCAATCCAGAAGCCCAAGTTCTTAACCGCCTCCTTGGGTATAGGAGCTGGTTAAGGTTTATCCGGCCACCACTGCTTTGACCATAGATCACTGTCTCTCCCAGCAGAAGAATTTCTGACTTGCTTGCATTTAACTGCAATCAATTTGCTGTCATCCAATTGGCAATTGCCAACATATCCTCCTTTAATTTAGCAAGGTTTAATTCACATTTCTTAGAGAAAGCAATGACCAGTTGGGTGTCGTCAGCGTATAACACCAATGATAGCCCTCTGCTCCTAGCTACCACCGCCAATGGTTGTACATAAAAATTGAAGAGCAAAGGGCTCAAGATCGAGCCCTGAGGCACTCCGTACTTAATAGCATACTCCTGAGAGTGGAAAGGAGGCACAGTGACCTGGAAGGTTCTACCCTCCAAAAAAGAATGAAACCAAGTTAAGGCCAAGCCCTCAATCCCAATCACCTGGAGCCTGTGCAGTAGTATCTCATGTGAAACTGTATCGAATGCGGCACTTAAGTCATGGAGAATAAAGGCAGCTGACTTTCCCTCATCAAGACTACCACGGATTTGTTTGGTCACCGCCATCAAGACAGATTCAGTGCTGTGGCAGGACCTGAAACCGTTTTGAGAGGCATCCAAAATGTAATTGTATTCTACAAACTCAGTAAGAATGGTATGTATATGAGATTCTGTGGCTTTAGCTAGGAAGGGGAGCTGAGAGATTGGGCAGTAATTGCCCGGATCGGACAGTGGTTTTAAAGAAGGTTTCTTAAGGAGAGAAATTATTTTGGCATGTTTCCAGGCTGATGGTAAAGACGCTGAGAACAGATACAGATTGATCAATTCTCGGGCCACAGGTAAGATGACATTATGAAATTGGCGAAACTGAGCAGGTCTCAAAGGATCAACTGAAGAGCCAGATTTTATCTTCCGACATAGAGACTCAGTTTCAGTGAGGGATAATGGAGGAAAGGAGCACAGAGTATTGATTCACCTATTGGGCCCTTTATCTTCAACACACTCCCCCCTGTTGAGGTGGGCAGTAGGGGCAAAGCTTTTATAGACTTTTTCCACCTTATCCACAAAATATCTGGCTAATTCATCACATTGAGAGTTAGAGGTGATAGGGGAGTCTGCTTTCAAATTTGAGCCTTTCATGACCTTCAGGAGAGAAAAAATCGTTCTTGGGGAGGTTGTTGCTCTCCAGGATTTTATTGGCGATATACTCTGCTCTCCGGACTAATTTATGATAAGTCTTGATTGACTTACAATAGTTAATTTTGGCTTCTATGTTGTAGGCGCGTCTCCACACCCGCTCTAGGTGTTTACAGTTTGTTTTTTCCTTAATCAAAGATTCATTAAACCAGGGATTAGATTGCTCTCTTTTTTTAGTCGGACAGAGTTTGGCAGGGGTACAGCTGTCTCGGGTATGAGGCAGCCAATCTTGGAAAAGCGATGTAGAGGATTCTATATATCAGGTGGAATCTGAGGTTTATGCATCAATAATAAATCAGAGAATTTATTGGTATCTAACTTATGCCAGGGTCCTTTCAAAATTGGCATAGAACCTTTCTGAGCCGGTTTAACTTGCCAGTGAATTGAAAAAGGGAAAAGAAAATGATCTGTCCATGACATAGGAATCGACGCCACAGCTATCAAGGAATCTAAATTAGAAAATATAGGGTCTAACAAATGACCAACAGCATGAGTACTATTCACGGCACGCTGGGTCAGCTGACAGGCCTCCAGATTGGCCCAAAAATTGCCGATGTCTGTCTTACGATAATATTCCAAATGTAGATTAAGGTCTCCTAAAATAGTAAAATTAGCTGCCCCACTGGCCAGTAAAGTGACCTTATTTGCAAGTTCTTCTCTGAAGACTTCAGATGGCCCAGGCGGCCGATAAATAAGCAGGCCGAAGATCGTAAAATTATGATTTAAAGTTATTTGAAAAAAAGGGCTTTCGCAATCAGGAATGTCCTCCTTCTTCAAACTGCACGGGTAATGCTCTTTATGGATCAGAGCAATCCCACCACCTCTATTTCCAGTTCTATTGAGCTGGATCAACGTGTAACCCAGAGGGAGTGCCAACCATGATTGAGCGACAGAGCCCGGCGTCAGCCAGGTCTCAGACAAAAATAATGCAGCCGGAGACACTTCAGTTAAAAGATCAAAGATCTCAGCATGATGTTTGACTAAGGATCTACAATTCAGGCTACAAAACCTAAAATCTGTAAAGTCAGGGGGGAAACTGCCTCTCTCATCTGATGTACTTTGAAAGGAGCAAAATTGCCATTGAAATAGACCGGCCGACGGGGACCAGGAATGATTGCTACAGCTCGGATCTGTAATGTTCAGTGAGAGAAGCTCTAAGCAAGAATAAGAAATTGTAAGTTTTGGGGAAAGGGCAGAGTGACCGGCCACAGGCAGCATCCAGGCATTGACGGGAACAGACTGGCTTGCCTTAGGCATGTCAGCGGCATCCCCGCTGTGCGCGTCCGCATCCGGAGTGCTTGGTATAGTGGACTGGTATTTTGCTGCTTCTTTCATTGGTAGTGCACCCAGATACATAATACAACAAGTAACATTACACCTACAATAAGCCACAACTATTGACTTTGTCAATCGTTGTTAGCTGCATATGCTAAATAAGCAACAACAATGGCTTTCTTATGTATAACATTTAAAATTCTTCAGTTGTGAAATTATGAGACAGTGAAAGAACTATAATGAGTCTCTTTGACCTTACATCAAAGGCAGTGAAGGGTGAACTGCTGCAGAGTTAAAAAAAAAATTAAGTCCACCCTGAGGATGAGGGCAAAAAAATGAAGAGCCCGATTGTAATCCGTCTCGGTACATGCTTTTTAGAACTGGACCCAGCCTACTTAAAACCCTGGTTTCAGGAGCATTGGTGATATCATAAATAACGGCACCCCTTTCAATATGTTACAAAATCTATTGGGTAGTTAATTAAAACCATGACAATAGAAGACATTTAAAAGACATGTTATACAAAGAACAAAAGAGTCAGTGGGTCCTTCTGATGCCCTCTAGTGTGACTGACACACAGTACTTAAAGATAAAAATCAGGGTGTGCAGTCGGCTTCAGCTCACTTTAAGGTAATTTGGCTGTTTAAAATCTATTGTAGAAAAACTAAAGTAAAAGATATATAAAAAACAGTAAGAATAGTTTAACTCCACTACAATTAGTTTGAATGCATAGCAATTGTTAAAACTGGATTACAAAAAGGTCAGACTTTACAATGCCTAATGTCCGCAGTACAGGAAGTAGGAGTTATCAATCTGCAGTCATCTCTGCACTTTGTTGTGTATTTTTAAGAAGGTCCTGCACTGCTTTAAAACATTTGCCAATTCTTGCTAGTTCCAGGGGAACCATGGTGCTAAAAATCCAGTTAATTGCATTATTACATGTTCTTATGCATTGGATTAAAAAAAAGTGGATTTAATAGTGTTTGCCAGAAGTGGAGCAACATCAGACAGCCGCAAAGTAAATGTGTAAAAGTTTCAGATTTGTAGAGCATAGTCTTAACAATCTTAGAGAGCAGTGGCCAGTTTGGATTGAAGCCTTTAATTTTGTAATGCCAACATCCTTACTGCCAGAATTTGGGTTAGGCAGGCTTTTACGATTATGCAATTCAGATAAGATTGTGCCTGAGGGCCAACATGGCAATCATTGTTATGTGATGCTGCCAGTGCCCTTCGAGGAGGTGTGGACTAGATATTTTCCATGTCTGAAGTCTTCGAGAGGAATTTTATAATTTATTTCTAAATACGTTTTACTGTGTGTGCGTAAGTGATGTAGTGTTTAGAGCACTCAGATCTATTTGAAGAGTGGCTGCTGCCGCCTTTAAATAAGTGGACCAGGGATATTTTTAGACTTGAATATATTTTGCAGAATAAATTTCAAGGTGCCTGGCATCGCCTTGATACATCTGTAATAATACTTTAGAAAGGACCCCATGCTAGACCATTCAGTGCCCTCCAGGCCAAATTCAAGTCTCACCAGAGGTTCCCTGGTGTAATAAGGCAACTTAAACACTCTTTTGTAGAGTTTTAGATGTGATTTTTCCATAGTTTTAATGAGTTGGCCCGGAAAGGCCTCGTTGCCGTAGGTGTTTGCAGATGGTAATACGGCCTGTGTAGGAGAGTAGGGTCTGCTTTCCTATGGTCACCCCATTTTTTTATTTTTGCTTCACTGGTTTTCGACTTAATGTGGCTGTGGGCCTGCTAGTCAGACCCACAGCCCTGCTGTTCTCTCTCTAAATTTCACACCATGTACTTTGGGTACATCACCAATTGGCATTTGGGTCACTCTTATGAGTCCCTGTACAGTGTACTGTAGGTACCCAGGGCATAGGTGCACCCAAGGCCTACCAGGGGCTGCAGCATATCTTTTGCCACCCCTGGCTGGCCATCCAAACTGACACAACTGGCTGATCACTCAGCTGGGGCAAGGTCGTGTAATCACCCCTTGCTTAGATATAGTATTCCTATGTCTAACCTTATATCTGGGCACATATACACCTATAAGTCACTCCTATGGCAGGCCTTAACAATCCTGAAGGCAGAGTGCTTGATTTTATGTGAGATGGTGCTCTAGCATGAGCTGAGCCTGTCTGCAGCTTTTGAAACCATGTCCTTATAGCTGTTCTAGGATATTGCCATACCATACACTCTTAAGTGCATTATGTACCTCGCGGTCAGATGCTAACTTTGCTTTGGCTTTATCAAAACATGTTGTGTAAGGTGTCATACACTTTGGAATACTACCCCCTCGCCAGTCCTAGTGACGGCGGTAGCATTCCACCCTTCTAGAGGGAGAAGACAGGTTACTTCCATTAATCCCAGTTAAAGTTAAGCAGAGCCTCAGCATCACAAATTGGATGCTGCTGCCACAGACACAAGTCTGACCTCCTGCTGCTGGGAGTCCTTCCAGCGAGGGAGGCTTGGACAATAGGTTTCCTGTCACAGGGAGGTGCTAGCACCACCCCAGACAGGCTATAGTGTATTGGGGCAGGGAGGGCTGGATGAAAGGAGACACTGCCTGGGGCAAACAAGGTGTCCCATGCATAGGCCAGTTCAACCGGTGCTGGGGCACTCCAGCCCCAGCTCTGGCGCGAAACTGGACAAAGGGAAAGGGGTGTAACCACCCCCTTCCTGGGTCCCACCCATAGGAGGGACCTAGCAGGTAATCCAGCCCCTAGATTTGGTATATAAGTAGGAGCTGAGTCCCAAGACTTTAGATTTATCCTGACTGAAACTCTGATACAAAACTCTGGACCTTCGACATAGTACTCGACGTAGAAGACTGAAGAATCTCCCTTGTGGTCAAGGAGTGACCACCCTGCACAAGCAGGCACCATCAAGCGATCAACGGTTTGCTTTGTCGACGCTCCCACCAGAGCCCGAGCACAGAGCCTGACAGAACCCAGACTTCCAGACTTCCTTCAGCCCGATCCACAGCCACAGCAAACCTGAGACCCGTGGAAGCGACGCGAGACGTGGGACCGGCCATCTTGGAAAGCAAGCGAATTGTTTTTCGTGCAACTTCTGAGGCACCCTCAAAGTTGTGCATTGGGGATTGAGAAGCCCCAGCCCCGAGCACCAACTGCACCGAAGATCACCCCTCCACACTCACTGAGTGCTGCGTGGGGCCCTTTTTCATTTTCCTGCTTGATGCATCTGTCCGGTCACTTGCCCGTTGGCTAGTGGCCTCTGTGACGACGAAACCTTGAATTTCCAATGCTGGTCTGGTTGCTCCAGACTGGCCCTTGCTCCCCTAAAAAGGAGCAGCCCATCAGACCTTGCTGGTCTGACCCAGAAGCCATCTTTGGTTCCTGTGTGGGTTGCATTTGCCAAGGCCTGTTGATTCTGAATCAAGAACCGATACCGCCAACAGAGAGAACCTTTGTAGGACAGTCCGTGCCCAGCTCCTGGTTGTCGTCAACACCTCCTGGTCCACGTGGCAGCGGAGACAAGCTTCACAACAGCACCTGATTGCTTCCCGACATCGCCTAGTTCCTTCCTGGTTCCTTCCTGGTTCCTTCCTGGTCACTGCTAGTGACCCAGACTCTGTCCCCTCTGCTTTCAGGTACTCTTCATCCTCGATCCGCCATTGGATCCAACCGGACTCTTCTCTCCTGGTCGCCTGCAGCATCTTTTCTCCAAGGCTCCATAGAACTCCACGACAAAACCCGACACACTTTGGGTCCTATGCACCCGCTTCCTGTGGGTGAGGTAACGCGAGTACTGCGGTGCTCCTGTGAAGAGTAACTCTCCTAGTGTCCTAGTTTCAAGTGGTTAGTTCCTAGTCCAGTCGGAAGACTCCTAAATCTTTAACTTTCTAACTTTACGCACCCATTGACTCCTATGTGTGCACGCGTGTGCCTTTAGACCCTGCACACGCATCCCGTGGGCCTCCTGCTTCCTAACTACTGTTAGTCCAGTGTAGCCCCAGCGATTCCCAAGGCACTAGGCCTTCCAATTGTTCGTGACGTGGTTCTTATACCACTATTTTAGTATATGGTTTAGCGGGCCACCAGGGCCTATCCATATGGTGCAACTTATTGTATGTTATATTGAGTTACTTGTTATGCGCTTGTGCCTCTGCCCTCATAAAGAGTTCAGAGGATTGATTTAGAAATAAATACATATATTTTGAATATATAACCTGTGTGGTGTCCTTTCATTTGGTATTAAAGGGATTGCATATAGTAAAACAGCTGGCTTCACATGCCCTCTTGAGTTTAGCCTAAGACTGCTTTTGTCCATGCTACCACTCGGATAGCTGGTCTATAAGGTTGACTTTACAACCATCACTATAAGGGTTGTTTGGACTGGTGCAAGGTGCTCACTAGAATAGTGAACATCATATACCAGGCCAACTTCTCACAGCCTGGAGCACTTTTCGAATTGGGCTGAGGTGGGGCCTTCCAATATGTGGGAGGGATCTATGTGATTCATTCTTCCTGACATCTAAATACCATGGCCACCTTGTACCAAACGCCTTTTACTGAGGGCCATTTTTTGTTCTCAAACTTTTTTTACATACTTGCCCATTTTTAGGGAGGAGCAGTCAAGGGGGGAGGGTGCTGAAAAAAACAATTATGCAATTACGCTTCTTGGGAATCTAAACTATACTAAATCCCGCATCTCTTCTTGTCAGCCTACTCTTAATTCTACCAAATGCCAAAAGATCTCTCCTAGTGGACAGAAATCTGTCCATTGCAAGCTTGATGGATCTTCTCAGAATTAACATCTTACTACACTCTCATATTGTAGATTGGGCTCTGACTAAACTAAATTACGTTGCTGAAGCAAGAACAATTCCAAGAGATTACTTGCATTTCCTAGCTCGACTGGAATTAAAAGGAACTATGGTCTGTCGTACATAAGGCTGTAGTACTGAGCTAGCATAACATAGGGGCATATTTATAACGGCATTTCTCCACCAGAGCGTCACTTTTAGCCCTGCTCCATATTAGCAAAGCAGTGTTAAACAACTTTGTGTGGCTAAAAACCGCTTTGTAAATATCATACCCTTTCAAGCAGGTATCTGAATGAAAGGGGCATGCAATGTTATGTTACTGTGTGGATTCCACCGCAATACCCATTGCTTTTTGATGCGGCCCCAGATTAATAAGGACATGTAAATCTGAGGCAGTGCAAAAAACTATTGTCACTGAATAGCAGGCAAAGAGAAATACTTTTATTTCTCCTCATTTTTACTCTTGCTATGTGTGATGCATTCTGCAGCCTTTAAAGATTACTTCTGTGCAGGAAGGTCTCCATTCCTGCTCATAAGAAATCCTCCCTTCAACACAGACACCGTTGCACCTTTGTTCAAGGGTGTTTGTGTTGGTGCTAAGCAGCTTTTTTTAGCGCAAAGGAAAACACAGGGGTGCGCCGTATTTTTGTAAATACAGCGCATCCTTGCGTTTTCTAAATGACGCAGCGCGAAGTAGCTAAATGGCTTGCAGCACTGCGCTGCACCATTTCTTTGAAAATATACCCCTCAGTATCGTTTTTTCAATAATCCGTGGTTGGAAAGTGAAGCCGTCCACCCACACAACAGTTATTGATCTGTTTTCCAATTTAAATTCACTGAGGAAATACGGCTTAAAACAACTTGTTGCTGTTTACATGCATCATAAGCAAGTAGTAGACAAACCCTCCTTGGTGTGAGGAATGTCCCCATTTAGTGGATACTTTGTATATAAGGACTACTAAATAGTTAGCATTCCCATGATATATTAGCAATTGTTGAACAAATATTGTATAAATGAGTCCACAAATTGTTTTGCAATCCGTTTAATTGTTGGTCAGAACAATACATTAAAAAACCTGCCATTGGCTGTAACTGGCAGAGTTCATGTGCATTTATTTACAGTCAGTTGATTCATCTAGAACAATTTATTTCCAGAATTGTGTATAATGATTTCATTCTTCTGTAAGAACAATTTTACAGAAACATGCAGTGGAGTTAGCATCTACACGTTTTACCCCATATAGCCTTGCATAATCATGAGGCTTACTAAAGACTTCATATGATATAGAAAACATTTGTTTAAACTTTATGATAAGACTTGTAGAACAACTATTTGTTGGGCATTTGATATCCTCCATGGTGTAATTGTGGAAACTGCAAATCAGTGGCACAAAACACTCCTTACCATGTTTATATATGTGTGTGTGTGTGCGTGTGGGTGGGTGCGTGTATATATATATATATATTCACTGAAAAAACCATAGGTTATACACCATATATAGTTAGGAATTAGCATTTAAAAAACCTTATTTTACTCACACAAAACCAATGAAATTCCATATATAGTTAGTTGTACTAACTATATATCACGCACCCGCAATCCACTGCTGATGATGTCACATATTACATCATTCATGACATGGTCAGTGACATCACTGATGACATCACTGATGACATCTCAAATGACATCACTGATGACATCACTGATGACATCTCAAATGACATCACTGATGACATCACTGATGAAATCATTCATGTGATAATACGATGAACCTCTTCAGACTGTAATATAACCTTAGATACACTCAGTGTAAACACAGACTCACAGATTGTCACTCATCCATGAAGTTACACACACACCTAGACAGTCATGCAAACAATCAATCACACCTCCGTTTCCTTAACTATACAGTTAAACACACCTTACTTATTCAAACATATACTAAAACATATTTACTCACTTATACAATCCTGGATACAAGTTCACAATGATCCATACAGCCACTCACACATTCACTGGCTCTTATGCACAGTTATTTATATATGTCAACTCTCACATGTACTGTATTTTACATATGTACTTAATTTGACATGTAGCACTGAGATATCTATTCACTCACCAATACAGTCATGCACACAGTCAACCGCCCATACAGCTGTTTCCAACATGCACTTTTGAATCCATACATCTATGCACAGAGTCATACACTTCCCAGCCACCCACACACACACTCAGTCTCCCATACAAATGCTTGTGCAACCAATCAATAACCTATATAGTTACTCATATAGCTACTGATCAACACATGCAGCAGTTTACAGAACAACAGACATAATGATGCACAAATTAAGACAGTTTAGTCACTAACCCATGCACTCAGTGAGACACATTTAATCACTCACTCATACATTCAGTCATGCACCTACTAAATCCTTCGTCCAGACACTTATACATCGACTCATTCATAAATATGTAAGACATATTTTAACTTTACAGAAAAATACAGTCACTGGATGTTGTCATCAGTGATGTCATCAGTGATGTCATTTGAGATGTCATCAGTGATGTCATCAGTGATGTCATTTGAGATGTCATCAGTGATGTCATCAGTGATGTCACTGACCATGTCATGAATGATGTAATATGTGACATCATCAGCAGTGGATTGCGGGTGCGTGATATATAGTTAGTACAACGAACTATATATGGAATTTCATTGGTTTTGTGTGAGTAAAATAAGGTTTTTTAAATGCTAATTCCTAACTATATATGGTGTATAACCTATGGTTTTTTCAGTGAATTTCATTGGTTTTTTAATAGCTAATATCAAAACCTTTACAATGTATTATTCTTTAAAAAGAAAAATATTTTTTACATGTTTTTTATACAATTTTTTTTTTATTTTTTTTTGTTTTGCTCCCAGTACGCGTACCGGTTAGCTTCCCGTTAGCTCAATCCGGAGGCGCGACCCGGTACGCGAACTGGTAAACGTTCCTTTTGCGCACCTCTCGCGTTACAAAACAACATCGCGACGCTTCGCGTCAGCATGACGTTTCGCGTTCTCGCGTAATACGTCATATTACGTGCTACGTTCGCGTACCCGGAAGCGTAGCGGTACGCGAACCGGAAGCGATCCGCGGCGCGGCGCCGACCGCGTAACGTAAACATAGCAGGTCATGTGACTCGGTAATAACACTTTTCATTGGTTCATTTCACTTTTGGTTTCCTAATGATGTAATACAAGGTCATGTGATCTAAAATGGACACTTTTCATTGGTTTAGAACTTTTGTTTTTCCCAAATGATGAAAACCCCTCCTTCTTTCATCACTCTGACTTTCATCTTGGTGAGAGAAAGACCCTTTATTGATACTTTGTGATGGCTTCATTAGTAGCTTCAGCTGGTGCTAGCCCACCACCTCCACCAAATCCAAGAAAGAGAGGACCACCTGCAGAAGTAATTTTGCAAGAAGAGGAAGAACAGGAAGAGGAAGAAGAGGAGGAACAGCATGAGTTTCTGCCAGAGGAGCCCAGGAGGTACAACAGAAAGGAGAATTATATCTGGCAATTCTACAGAATTCCTGAGGGGCAAAAGAAAGTCAATGCACGTTACGTGTTTTGCCGCATATGCGGTGATAGATTGTCTAGGGGCACTGATAAAAAATACAGTTATGGCAATCATACTATGCATCGGCATATGAGTAGGTGGCACCCAAATAATTATAGTGCTGCCCAGCTACGTGACGAACAACAAAATCCCCTCCCAATGGCAAGAAGATCGGTGGTTCCAGAGGTGTCGGGACCAGAGGCGAGGGAGACGATTGCAAACATCCAAATGTTGTTTGGGCACGTAAAGCAAGTGTGCGTGGAATGTGGCACTTTCATCTGCTACAGAGAAAGTAGCATCACTTTGATTTTGCGAGCAATTCAAAATCATATTAATGTTTGTACGAGACGCACCAAGAAATAAATTCTTTTTTTTTTTTTTTGCTCCTGTTGAGCCCTTTATAATGGATCGTTTTTGTTTCCCCCCCCCAAAAAAAAAACAAAAAAAATTTAAAAACGTTCAGAAAATACAAAAAAAGTAAAAAAATGTTCAAAAAATACTAAAAAAAATATAAAACAACAAAAACATAAAAAAAAAGTTCTTTTCAGAACTAACTCCCCATTATAAAAAAATTGGTAGAATATTTGGAACTCTGCCAACCTCTATTTCTCTTAGTTCGCTCCCGGAGCGCTACCCGGTACGCGTACCGGAAGCTAACCAAAAAAAATATTTTTTAAAAAAAAGAACAGTAAGTATAAGGTAAGCAAACAGACAGTTATGTTAAAAGAAAGACAGCTCTAGGGAGTAAACTAAGGATACTGTTACCTACAATCCACTGCTGATGATGTCACATATTACATCATTCATGACATGGTCAGTAACATCAACAGCAGTGGATTGTGGGTAACAGTATCCTTAGTTTACTCCCTATAGCTGTCTTTCTTTTAACATAACTGTCTATTTCCTTCCCTTATAGTTACTGTTCTTTTTTAAAAAACATTTTTTTGATCAGTCATAAACAGTGACATTAATAGAAACAGAGAGAGTGAACAAGAGTGAAGAACTATGGTCCTCCTCAGCCACCCTCAGAAAACCAAGGGGGTCAAGATACATCTACCATGCCCCCTTCTACCCATTCTGAACATTATTTGCCCTCCATCTTGTATCTTGATTCGACCGAAACACAAAATGGTGGACTGCCATAACGCTGCTGGTTTGCGAACCGGGCAACTTCCCGGGAAGCGGTCCAAAAAAAAAAAAGTTGGGAAAGTAATTCACAGACACTAAGAGTAATAGAGATGGAGTGAGTGAACAAGACTGAGGAACTATGAGAACAGAGGGACTGAGAAAAAGAGTGGAAGGAGTTGAGTAAATAGGTAATAGAGAAAGGAATGAGGAAAGTAGCAAAGGCAGGAAACTGAGGATTAAAGAAGTGAAGCAGTGGATCTAATAGTAGGTGAATGTGATAGAAATGTAACGAAAAGAGTACAACTATTTACCTTGTAATTGCCGTTAAATTAATCACATTTTATTTCTATACTTTCAATCTGTGAAAGAGAGAACCAACATTTGAAAAAAATTAAAATATGTATTTAAAAATTACAAAAGACAAGGGAAAATATTGAAGGACAAATAGTTTTTCAACAACTTTGACACTGACAGAAGCTTCTGCTTCTCCAGGTCCTCTACACAATCCTAAAGATATACATTTTAAACTAACAGTATCTTGATGCAGATGAAGTGAGGCCTATCTTAAAACATGGTGCATCTTTTGCATTGCTCTTGTTTCAGAAAAGTGTCGCTTCAGTATGCCAATAACATGTCTCCTATCCAGAGATTTGTTTGAGGTGAGGCCTACTCAGAGTTCAAGATGAGATTTACACTTGTTGAAGTGTACAGAGGAGATAATATCTGTGAAAGTCTACTAATGAAGTGAGTCATGTCCACTGCACTCTTCAACAAAGTAGAAACCTCCTATGTTTCCCTGGACAGACCTAAACTTGATCTGCACAATGTGATTCGTAATGATAGGAAACACAGGTGATGTAATTGAAATATGTGCAATTTATTTTGCTCATTTCACAATCACATCACTTGTGTTTCCTTTGCTTAGGTATCTCATTGTGCAGATGTAGTCCAGCATATGAAAGAATACGTAGAAGTGCAGCACTGCATACAATAAATTTAACACTTACAGAAAACTCACCTTCTCCATGCCTCCTACACAGTTCTACATATACATCATAAATGCAAACAGTACAGAATTAATTATACATGTTAAATGGTTTATTTTTGCTGTTCTCAGAATGTATCAAAATTCACTAAAAACAGTGACTTGAAGGTATTCATCATGTAACAGCGGGGAAAAAAAAACACAATCAAAATGATTGTGTTTAAAAAACCCATACAACATCAGAAATTAAAATTCAGAACTCCTTAAAGTTAACTTACTTTCCATGACGTCCAAGGATGTCCTATGAACAGCTTACACTCTTTTGTGCTGTTATTACTTTCAGCCCGCCACTTTCTGAAAGAAAACCTCCATCGTTTTTAAAAACACGTTACATGCAATAAATGACTTCTTGCTCTCTACCACTATTTTCCACAAGGCCAAATCTAGTCAGAGATATTTATAACTCTTGGATTTCTTGTAAGCCAATCCCATCATTTGGCATTTCCGCAACTTTCAGAATTAAAATGTTGAAGATCATTTTCACAATCCTGGAATAGTAATATCTTCCCCTTCTTGCTCAGTCATGTTCTACATTTCCTATGACACTGATACTGCTTAATATGAAGCAGACTTACACTACCTCTATGAGTACTACAATTATTTAATTCTCTACATCACTTTTAATCACAAAGCAATGTAAAACAGTAGACAGCATTGCAGACTTACATTCCCTCTACTCCATGTTTTGATTGGCTGCTTCAATTAGCTTATGAAAAGAAACAGTTTTTCTGAACTCATTTAAAGTGCACATACATCTCCATGATGTCCAATCCTATGATTAGAAGTTATGTCTCTGAACTACACTTATCCTCAAGGCCAAATTGTGTAGGAGCCATTAGAACTTCTTGAAATTCCACAGATCATATCCCGAGATTATTTTCCTAAAATTTTGGTTTTAAAAACACCAGGTAAGAGTTTTTAAGGTCATACGGCAATTTTTTTTTGAAAATTAAAACAGAATCATTGCAGAATGACCAGCCATTTCTAGACTTTAAATAAGCTGTGTAATGTCCTGATGATATTGAAGGGCCGTCATGATATATAATTGCTGTAGTTACAAAAGTCCTTCCTGATATTGACAACTGCGAAGCTACAAAATTTTTTATTAAAGTTGTCAATTTTGTTCCATCAGGCCTACATCGTTGGAACATTAAAATGACGTACTGGCCATATGTTCGTATAAATAAAGTGGACATCATTTCAGATTTACATTGGCTACACTCCATGTTGTGATTAGCAGCTTTTACTAGCTTATTAAAGGAGACTGATTTACTGTCTGGCAAAGTTAAATATATAAATCTTTCTGAGTCTACACTAGTAGTACTTGATACCATACAGTTCTCGCAGTCATGCTGCCATTGATAAGAAAGCCCAAACAGCTGATCTACATCTACACCTTCAGCATGTAATACATCAAGCATATACATTAAAAACTCCTGACAATCTTGCTGAATATTTTGAGAGAATTGCGTTTGGCCTGAACATCTATCTAACAAATTTCTAATTTCAGACACACTTTCTATGTTTCTTCTATCAGTGGTACATTTCTCTAACACAGAATTTAACAAACTGCAAAATCTTTGATCAGAATTGACCACAATCTCTTCTTTTACATTTTTTAGAGAAAACAAAACATTAATTACTACATTAGCATAGCAGTTGACACCAGAACTGTTTTCAAACTGAAAACCAACAACATCTTCAACAGAATCCTCTTTGTTTCTGCTTGTAATTTTAGGTTCATTCACTTTTTGTCTTTTTGCTACAACCTCCCCAGTATTGTTCTCATTTCTTCGTTTCCGGCCTACCAGACGTTTCTCAAACAAAGGAAACTGAGGCAAATGTGGCGCATACTCTCTTCTTAACCTATTGTATTCCTTAACACAATCTAGATCTGCACAAATGTTTCTGACATCACACTCAATCAAGTACAATCCCGATAAAGTTCTAACTCGTGACAATGCCACATATGCCATACCCTCCTTGAACACAGAACTGCCAATATTCACCAATGCAGTGTCTACACTTAAACCTTGCGATTTATGAATTGTCACCGCATATGCCAAGCAAACAGGGAACTGCTTACGGCGAACATATAAGTCTTTTACAAGCAAAAATCTAGCAGAACAACGAGCAATTAGCTGTACTTCCTCAATGCCATCAAATTAAATTTTTAAAAATTCAATTCCATCTCTATTTCTGTATTTCACAAAATCAACAACATTACCCATTGATCCATTTACCAGACCTCTTTCAACATGTAAATTCCTTCTTAAAATTATACGGCAGTTCAAGCACACATTCAGAGTCTTTTCAAAACCTGCAGTTTTAGATATACTCTTCTCTAATGAATCCAATTTTGTTTTCAGATTCTCAGACAAAATAATTGTTGATCCCATATGCTCTACTCTATCAATAGCTTCCACTTTCACAATCTCTTGCTTTTCTAAATGCAACATTTTGTTGTTAAATTTGGCACATTCTGCAAGAGTTGGCATCAAACATATTCCAGATTTCTTATCAGTAATTTTCTGAAAAATATTCTCAGGCACAACATCTTGTTCTGGATATAAATTTGACAGTAATCGTGCATGTAAAGCTTCTTTCCCATGCTCGGTCACTTTTCCAATTCTAACATCTTGTAGAATAGTCTTGTAAACTTCATCCTTTGCCTGACGCATATTTTCATGCAGTTCAGCATAATTGAAGTTTAACCATATATTGACGTTGCCAATGCTGCCTAGGCACTTCCTGGTATCTTCATGCGTGAGCATTTTGAACACAGGTTGCCCTTTCACTGGTGTCAGCTGCAGAAGATCTCCGAAAACAATGATGTGTTTGCCACCAAATAACACATCATACTCTGTTTTGAGAACTTCTTGCATCCTCAAATGCACAAAGGCAAGCATGACATTGGAAACCATGCTTACTTCGTCAATGATAAGAAGTTTCATTTTCCTCAAGATTCTTGAAACTTCAAAACAAGCATCTCCAGATAGCTTGTGATATTCTAATTTGTTGTCATGCTCCACTGGCAGCATCAGTAAACGATGTAAAGTAATCCCTTTAATATTATGTGCTGCCAGTCCAGTTGGAGCAGTGACAACACAAGACAGCGATGACTCTGTCCTTTCCTGCAAATAGCATGAAATTGCTTTAATGAGGAAACTTTTTCCAGTTCCCGCTTCTCCACTCACGTACAGTCGGACAGGCTTCAACGACATACATGAGCACTCTTTCTTATCATGACTTAATCCATGATCAATTTGCATGGTAACTTCGTCATATATTTTCCTCTGCTCAACGTTGAGTTGCCTTTCCAACTCTTCTAAGTTAACCGCATCCTCTTGAGCATGTGCCATGGCTCTTTCCACCTCATTCATAGCAGTGGCAGCTTCATTTTCAATAAGAGGTCCTCCTAGTGGATCCTGACTCAATGAAGCAGAACTCTGACTGTCCTGAGAACTGTCTCTGGCAATCTCGGCTGCAATCGTTGCTTCCTGCTCAATTTCCGCATTCAACATTTCTACATATTTGGGAAAAGCAGGACATTCTATGGTCTCCTTGGCGGCATTGAAAGAGTCTTCATAACAGAGGAAATCTCCAAGCAGTTCCTCTTCTGCACGCCAAGGCTTGAAAAGTTGCAAAAGTGCTAAATAGAAAAACTCCTTTTTTTCAGGAGATTCGCCACTCAATTTTCGATGGTTTATCAAGTGGCATTTTCTTTGCTTGACCAGACATCCCTCACTTCCTATTACAGCATACACTCCTTTCTCAGTATCTTCTTTGATGTTCCTCTTGAACATGTAATTTTGCAGAACCTCATACAGACAAACATTCTCTAGGTGACTGCTTCGATTTGGATAATATGTATCCAACATGTTTGTCTTCAAAATGTCGGTACTGTTTGGCTCCTTTTCCGCCAAATACTCAATTTCCCGCACAGGTTTGAGAACTCGATTACGCGTTGCAGCAAGACCAAGACTCGCCCAAACGATACTCCTGGACTTGGCATAGAGACTTGCTGAAGACAACCGGTCAGAACATTCGTACGCTCCGATTTCTCGATGCGACAACATCTTCAGACTGAAACTGTACAACTTCTTGCTGAGGCTCTTTTCATGGGAAATGTCCTCCCACATATCCTTCAATTCTGTCTTCTCTTTTTTGGTGATGTAAGACGTCACATACCGAGCCACAGCCATACAGTTATCAGCCACAAACTGTATATCCATGTTAGCATTCCACATGGACAAAATCACCGGGTTGTAGTCGTTGATGTACTTGGACTCTTCGTTCCTCTTCAAATTGTAAGTGTTTTTAGGTGATTTCTTCATCACATTATGTCGCAGCGAAGACATCAAACTGTTTACTCTTCCTTTAGAAATCACCGGTCGTGGAAAGCCGAAACGACATTTGGTGTAGAACTTGTCTTTCTTTCGGAATTTACGACGGCAGTACTTTCCACATCGATGGCTTTGGAAACGCAGAACTTTTTCTCTTAGGCTTTTCTTCTCCTTTGCGTTTGGAACAGCACACGTAGAATACTGTTGGATGAAACTCATCACTGAGTCTTCTGGATCCGTTCCAAATTTAGGTGCATCCTTGATCCACAGCAACATATGTATATGAGGAGCACCTCTTGCTTGGTACTCCTTTCTCCAGAAGAAATCCAACACCTCTCCAAGAGGTGGATTCTTCTTATTCATGATGAAAGACATCATAGCTTCAAATCTATGATTGAAGTACCTACATACATTGACTGGATCCAAAGAGCACAGTTCTCCGGGTGTCTTGAATTCGATGTTTTCTACGTTAGCATTTGCCTCTCGTAGAAATTCAAGTAAGTCTTCCCAGCCATACTCGGCACAGCTTAGAGTGAGGAACCATGTGGGAGTACCTAAGTTCCTCAGCATACATTTTAAATCACCATGACGACGGTACCAGTACTCATTAGTACCACGCTGACACGCCATGAGATTAATCAGGTGAGAATCCAAAATACTATCTTGGACATTCACTTTATCCATAAAATCACTTGCCGAGATGTTTTGCATGTGTATACCACTTTTCAAGATGTGGTTCACTGCATATGACAGTCCAGACAGATCGCTTTCAAACAGGAGATGAAACAAATAAGGAATGCATTGTCGAAACCTAGCATCTCCTGCATACAATCGCAAAGTCCGGTATTCAGAAGCAGGAATTTGATGAGGTCGCTCATCATATCTTCCTCCCTGACCTGTTGGAAAAAGCTGTGGGAAACACCGAGCTTCCAAACTTTCCTCCCAAACACTAATGGGACTCCCTTTGGCTTGTTTCATTTGAAACAACTCAATAGCATTCCCCATGACTTCCTTTGAATGCAAAGGATGAACACTATAATGTTCATATATTTCCTCACTAGTAGAGGGTTCTACTTTCTCAATTTGACCAGCACACAAATCGCTATCCTCTTCCTCACTTACTTCCTCTTCTGCAACATATACATTCTTATAGTATTTATTATTTTTTTTCAAATACAATGTTGCCTTTTTAACTTTCCTAACATCTACTAAATCTTGCCATATTTTCTTATTCTTTGTCGGAACCCCATTAACTAAGATAACCAGAGGTTCCTCTTCCACTTTTTCTACTCCAATTGTGTTAATGTTTTTCTTGAAATCTAGAGGCAAATAAACAACTCTTCCCTTTAATCCTCTCTGTAAATCTGATGGAGGCAATTTCCCTGTCTTTGGCTCCATTCTTACAATAGCCTGAAAGGGATGGATACTTTGAATCAAAATAGATTCATAAGTATTTAAGTCCTTCAATTCAGAAGGAATCTCAACCAATTCCAGATTATTATGAACTGCTCTAGCAGGCATCTGGTTTTGTTTTAATTTGTTACAACAATAAGTACACACACGTTGATCCAATCCCAAATCAAAACAATTTTCTACCATCAAGTATGTTGCAAAATCCTTCCATTCACTATTATTTTCCCTTTCACTTTTTGCATATAAATCCACTAACTTAGTCTGATTCTTATAATAAGTGCGTCTACAACACACACAAGTGAAATTAGGCCTCTCACTTGATTTCATGTCAAACGTCGCAATTTCCCTCTGGAAATTATCTGTACTGGAAACCTGTACACTATCTTCCAAAAGACCCTCTACTTCTTGCTCAATTTCAACATTCTCCTCTTTACTTCCAAAGTAACAAAACTCAATTTCTTCACATATATTCTTCACATCTATTTCAGAACCATGCAAAAGAGCAGCGCATAATTGTTTCAGCATAATTGCTGGACTCTTAGCATAATACAACAGTCTAACTAACTTCCTCACTTTGTTATGATGCACTGCTAGCATCCTGAAATGATGAAAAACACTCTGGCATACTCTCCTGGAAAGACAAGCCAGTGAATGACCATGCAAACCTGTCACTTCTCTCACTCTGCAAGGATCTAATTCTTGCAACAACCTTATTTTCTGCTTCAAACTTTTCTTGTTAAATGTCCGTACAAAATCACAAAGCAAATTGATGGAATCCTGTCGCACACTGCAAATACTACTACACTTCCAGGTGTACACAGGACCCTTAGCACGTCTTCCTAAAACCTCATTACCTAACAACTCTTCTGCCTCTGTTGTCACAAGTTTTTCTTTTTCAACTGGACAACCATCTTTCACTTCATAAGCACGACCACTGATGTCAACTGCATGCACCAAATCATTATCCTGGAAATAACTCTCTTCATTAAAAAATGCCTCACAGCTTGAACTATGTATCCATTCTCCAGAAAAAACTTCACAAAAATTACTACGATTAACTATTCTCTTCCATCTACTATTTCTTTTGAAATCAAAAATTGCCTTGTTTAGCTTCCTAATTCTATTGATTATCAAAATAAATAACTTACGTTTAATTTCAAAAGCCTGATCAATAACTTTCTCAACTTTTTTTTTTCTCCTATAAAAAACTAATTTCTGTTGACCTTTCTTAATATTTTTTAACAAATTGCCAATTATCCTGTTACGGAACATTCGTTTACGAATCTCCGTAAACTGTTGTTTCCTTCTACTATCATGCACAGATTTATCTCTTGCTCTAGCAGTAACATTTTCATTTGTCCTTTTCTTTCCATTTGATTTACTTGTCATGTTATGGATTGAAACATTTTCTGTACTAATATTTTTTTAATTAGAAATATTTCTTATGAAATATTTAGAGCTCTTACCCGGTGCTTTCTTCATGGCTTGAGAAATCTTTTTGTTAGAGGACTGCTGCATTTTTTTTTTCTCCTGCTGTCTTTGACGTTTTGCAGCCTTCATCTCTCTTATTTTTGTAGGCATATTGTAATCTTGAAATGATCTGCAGTTGAATCTGAGGAAAAATATAATAAAAAATGTTATTAAACATTATTATCAAACAGTAAATCAGTAATAGTGATCAAAAACATAACACACTACTTGTCATTTTAATTTGAAGATTTTTTAGTCATTGCCATTTTTACAATACAGAAATACCAGAAAAGAAATGACATTTATATTTATGTTACCTATGCTATTTTATATGTGAATCTGATCTAATTTTATGAGCATATTTTAATATTTTATTGAAGACACTACACATAACCTGTTTTTAAAGGTGTCTTTATTTTTAAATTAAACGGTTTACCTTTTTACTTTTTATTGATTATAAATTTTAAAAATAAATGTTTATAATTCCAAAGGCTCAAGCAGGTCAGCTTCCCATCCTATATCATATAATTCGGACAAATCTGCATCCTCATCACGCTCTTCTTCATCCTCAGGATTTAAATCATCCAATGGATCAACATCCACTGATGTTTCAATTACAAGTTCAATGATGAGGTCAAAATCAACTGATTGCAGATTGTCGCTCATGTTGAGGTTGTCTTTATCTTTAAATAAAGATAACAACAATGAGATGTTATAGAGTAAGAGACAAATCTCACAGATTATAATAGTAAAATTATTTAACAAGAGTAACATTTTGCAGCTATTATTTAGCCATGTCCAGCGATGCTGAGCAGGTGAAGCCTATGTCTAATTTTTCACTGAACAGGACTCATCTGTTCTTAACCTTGGATAAGCCTCAACGACTCTGTGTCCCCTGCACATACTCAAATGTTAAAGTGCAGATTTATATTAAATGGCACATCCCCAGGCATGCACCAGTTAATGTGCACCACTGCTTTACCACCCATGGTGTGCCGCATTTACAATCAGATAGGAGAAAGCTGCTTCAAAACCCTGCGCCTGCTTGAAGCTGGCATAGGTCTTGACGCAACATTGTGGAGATGGGGCACCCCTGAGCCTTGCTGGAGCTGCATCGCACTTACGATACAACTCCAGCAATGCGCCACCTTTACGGCACAGATGCGTCACGCATCTGTGCCGTTTTTGCCCCATGCTGCGCCGCATTGTAAATGCAGCACAACATGGGTGGCGGAACAGTGGCGCAGGATGACTGTCACATCCCTGGTGATGCGCCACTCATCATAAATCTATCCCTAAGCTTCTTATCTTGTTACAGATGAACTGCCATATGTATCATCAAAATATTTTACATATTATAAATAGCAAATTTTAAGGAATAAATAGCGATTCTTTACTATTCCTAATTTGCAATGAGCAAATTGCTAATTGCAAATTACCCATTCATTTCCATAGGCTAGGAGGCTCATAGGAATTAATGTTGCAAGTTGTGATTAGCAATTAGCTCATCACAAAATAGGATTTTTTTCAAGCGTGCAGGGGTATCTCAAGAACAACCTGCTGCACCCCTGAAAAAGAAATTTGGGAGCACATGGCACACCTACATGCCCTAATGGCATGTATGGGCGTCATATGGGACCTTTTTTTTTTTTTAAAAAAAAAATGCTTTTTGAAAAGAATTCGCAAATTACCACAAACTAGAAGTTGGTGGTAGTTTCCAAATCCTTAATATCATTTTTTACATATTTTTTTTTGATACATTGCATTTAAGGAATCACAAATTTTGAATTATTGACATTTTAAGTAATTTCCACATGTGCAGTGTTTTCAAAATATAATTTGAAAATCGTTTTTGGGGAAAAGTAATGGTTTGCAAATTTATGACAAGGACATAATGGTGTATGCTTCTCTATAAGGCATTTCAGTATCTCTAATGTCATTTTTCCCATATTACATTATAAGACCTTTCCCCATGAAGCACATTCCTTGTAAATATACTCCCACCTGTGCATTGCAAATTTAGATTTTGACTGTTTCAGACACATAGCCATGTTGAAAGTGACCCAAAAAATTTGCAAACGTTTTAAAAAAAAACATTCATGTGTCTTAATGACATTTTAAGTCATTTCCCCATGGACAATGTTTTCTAAGTGGCACAAAAGAGGTATACACCTATCATAAATCTGTCCCTAGCATTATAAATGATTAAATCAGGATGACAATAAGATGTGGCCTATCCAGAGGTTTGTTTAAGGTGAGGCCTACTCAGGATTGCAGATTAAAGTTACGCTTGATGAAGAATACAGAGGAGATAATTTATTGTAAAGGCCTACCAATGAAGTAAGTGATTTCTACTTCATTGCACCAGTCATCATAAATGTATCCATAAGCTTCTTATCTTGTTAGACATCAACCGCCATATGTATCATATAACTATTTTGCATTTCCAAAAAAGCGAATTTTAAGGAATAAATAGCGATTCTTTACCATTCCAAATTTGTTTGAGAAAATTGCTAATTGCAAATTACCCATTCATTTCCATGGGCTAGGAGGCTCATATAAATGAAGGTGCAATTTGCGATTAACAATTTGCTCATCACAAATTAGAAATTTATTCCAAAGGTGCAGGGGTGTCTCAAGAACACCCTGCTGCAACCCTGAAAAAGAAATTTGGGGGCATATGGCGAACATAAATTTTAACAACATTCCTTTACCTCAAAAACGATTTTCAAATCATAACTTCAAAACACTACACATGGGAAAATTACTTAAATTGTCCTTAAGACACATAAAAGCGTTTTTTGATTGGCTTTCCTGCATGGTAGGGTCACTTTTAACATGGCTATGTAACATAAACATTCAAAATCAAAATTTTCCATGTACAGGTGGGAGCATATTTACAAGCAATTTGCGCCACAAAGAAAGGTCTGACATTAAAATGGGAAAAATAACATCAGGGACAGTCAATTGCCTTATAAAGAACCATACACCATTATGTCCTTCTCATGAATTTAAAAACAATTCCTTTTTCCCAAAAACGATTTTCAAATCATATTTTCAAAAAACTGCACATGAGAAAATGACTTAAAATGTCATTGAAACACATGAAAGCGTTTTTTGATTGGCTTTCCTGCATGGTTGGTTCTCTTTTATCATGGCTATGTAACACAAACATTTATAATTAAAATTTTCATGCACATGTAAGAGCATATTTACAAGCAATTTGCGCCACAGAGAAAGGTCTTACACTAAAATGAGAAAAATAACATCAGGAACAGTCAATTGCCTTATAAAGAACCATACACCATTATGTCCTTGTCATGATTTTATAAACAATTCCTTTTCCCCAAAAACGATTTTAAAATCATAATTTCTAAACACTGCACATGGGAAAATGACTTAAAATGTCATTAAAACACATGAAAGCGTTTTTTGATTGGCTTTCCTGCATGGTTGGTTCACTTTTATCATGGCTATGTAACACAAACATTGATAATTAAATTTTTCATGCACATGTAAGAGCATATTTACAAGCAATTTGCGCCACAGAGAAAGGTCTTACACTAAAATGAGAAAAATAACATCAGGAACAGTCAATTGCCTTATAAAGAACCATACACCATTATATCCTTGTCATGAATTTAAAAACAATTCCTTTTCCACAAAAACGATTTTCAAATCATAATTTCTAAACACTGCACATCAGAAAATGACTTAAAATGTCATTAAAACACATGAAATCATTTTTTGATTGGCTTTCCAGCATGGTTGCGTCACTTTTAACATGGCTATATAACACTAACATTCAAAATCAAAATTTTCCATGCACATGTGAGAGCATATTTACAAGCAATTTGCGCCACATAAATCATAATTTTCTCCTTAAAGCACACTATTCTCTATCTAAAGTAAAGAAATATTTTCTCACCTTAGCAAATACTTTGAGTTTGAAAACAGTCTCAGAAACACACCAATTTGTCTTCAGCAGAGCAAAAGGTATGCACTCCAGAGTCTGCAGCTATCAAAAGCACAGAAATGGTGTAATTCTTCACACATATTTCTCATGTCACCCAATCAAAACTCTTCCCTCACTTTTTTTCAAATGAAAACCCTTCCCCCTCTGCCCTTTTTGCCTATTTTCCATAGCAACCAGCTCTTGGAGAAACTCTGGTGTTTGCAAATTCACACAACAATGTTGCAATTGAACTCTGAACTCTCAGTGCACCTGCATATCCAGTGCTTTCTTTCATTTAATGATTTTTTATTGACCACTCAAAATACATCTTTCAAACAACACATCTGTACACCCTAACTTTCTGTTTTCATCAATCAAAATCCACCAATCACTGTTACTACTTCATGAACACAGAAACTCCACAGTTTTTTTCATTTCAAACTCACATTTTTTCAACTACCATTTCATTGCCACACTTCATCTGACTGCAGGAGAACCTTCTCTCACCATGTTTTCTGTCTGGATTGTTGGTCATAGTTATATTCACTGGGCTCAAAGGTACGTTGAAAGCAGGAATTTACCCAACCTCAATTTACAAGATGTGGAAATTAAGTGGTTTGGCCACAGAGGATTAAAATGTCACCAATTGATACCATTGGTGAAAACCTTTATGCATTTGCCAAAACCTGACCTGTTAATTGTGCACTGTGGAGGTAATGACTTGGGCACTTTGACTGGTGTAGGTCTGGAAATGCTTATAAAGGACACCTTTGAGCAATTAATGGCACTTTTTCCTCAGACTGCCTTGGTATATTCAAATATATGCCAAAGACAGAAATGGAGGTGGTCAAACCAATTTTGTCCACAAATTGAGAAGTCGAGGAAGCATGTAAACAAATCTGTTTCAGCTTACATGAGAGACCATGGAATGGGCTCCCTGTACAACAATAACTTGCGTTACTACATGCAAGATATCTACAGAGGAGATGGAGTTCACTTCTCAGATGAGGGCAACAGAATTTTCACTCTGAATTTAAGAATGTGCATTGGTACCTACTTATAAGTACCTAAATGTACCATAAACCCAAAAGCTCTTCTCAGAGCTACCCTACATCTAATCACTCACAATTATTATTTTACTCTAACTTTTTTCACTAATTTTCAACAAAGTACACTCCCTGGGGCGCTACCCGGTACGCGTACCGGGAGCTAACCTCGCGAAATTTAAAAAAAAAATGTTATTTTTTCGCACATATGGGCCTCATCAGCCACCCTCACAAAACCTAGGGGGTCAAGATAAGTCTACCGTGCCCCCTTCTACCTATTCTGAACATTATTTGCCCTCCATCTTGTATCATAATTCGACCGAAACACAAAATGGTGGACTCCCGTTACGCTTAAGGTTCGCGTACCAGGGCGCTCACCGGTTCGCGTACCGGGTCGCTTCCTGGGAAGCGCACCATCAAAAAAGGTGGGAAAGTAGTTCACACAAAATCTACTTGAGACAATTTCACCAAATATAGATTAGCTTATACTACATACCAATCCCTACCATTTTCACAAATTTGATTGGAATTCCATTTAGCCATTTAGCCTGTAGACCTCTCTAAATACCGTGAGGTAAATTACTTCACAAAACACATCTGAAGTGTTGGAATTGACAACCAATTAAAATGTTACTTTCATTTTCTACTTTTTTTACCTCACATTTGATTGGTTATGTACCCAAATATATATAAAGGAAGAGAAGGAAACACAGCCATTTTGACTACTACTTCCTGGTGTACATTTCAATAGGATTTTCATTAATAACTTCAACTTCTTTTTAAAGGTAAGTTGTTATTTTTAAAACTGAAGTATATTGTGCACTTTAAGTTAATATGGCAAACTTTTTCTGTTAGTTATATACTATCCCTCTGTAGTACTTATAAATTTAGATACACTTTTTTATATTCCTACTTCCACTCTGATACTATACACTGCCCAAAGATAAATTCTCTGTTAAAAACTGCCTATCTAAAATTAATCCCAACAGTGCCCTACCTCTACTAATATATATTTTTTTTATGCAAATTTCAGGAAAAATGGAAAGTGAACAAAACATTTCATTTGAAATTGTCCTTCCAGAGTCCAACACAGAAATCATTGATCCAAATGAGATTGAATTTATGGATGAAACTTGGGACCAAGAACTACTGCAATGTGTACAAGCAGTAGATAACCTCCTTGCAAATGAGGACATTTTACAACCTCAGAGACTACAATCTATATTCCATGATTATGAAATTTCTGACAATGAAATGTTAGAAAGTTTAATAAATTAAGAAACACAATAAAAAAAGCTTAAAAAAAAAAAAAATAATCAACAAAACCAACAATCAATTAACATACAGCATTTGAAAAGTCTATCATTCATTTTTCATTGTGATACGCTCCCCAGAACGCTTCCCGGTTCGCGTACCGGGCGCTAACCACGCTTTTTTTTTGCTTAGCGGGGCCCCTTTAAAGCCTCCACATCAAACCTAGGGGGTCAGGGAGGATCTACTATGCCCCCTTATGGTCATTTGCCCCTTCGCTTTTGCCTCCTCTTGTCTCTCGATCCTACCGAGAGACAAGATGGCGGCCGCTCCGGACTGTTTAGAATGTTGACAGACACCGGAGAGCCAATCAACTTCGCTACGCGAAGTTCCGTTACGCGTCAAGTACGCGTACCGGGGCGCTGCCTGGTCCGCGCTTACAGATATATATCTTTTTTTGAACGTTATTTTCTCAAAATCCACTGCAGCACATATATTGAGACCTACAAAAGGCACATCGGGCTACCAGTCCCTACAATTTTGCCAAGTTTCGTGCAAATCCATTCAGCCGTTCGGGCTAAAAGTGAGGCTAACCGCCCTATGGAAAACTCAATGTTAAAAACACGTTTTGGGACCCCCCTTTTTTCTCGGCCCCCCCTGGACGAACCCCCCCCAAATTTTCAGGGGCTCCTCAGAAACAAAATGTTCCATTTTCCAGAAAATTTCAGCCAATTCCGTCCACAAACGCCAAAGTTATTAGACATAGAATTTTTAAAAATCCCATAGGGAAAAAATCCTAACTATATATACCTACTGGCGACCGCCAGTAGGTAATATATATATATATATATATTTTTTTTTTTTTTTTTTTTTTTTTTTTGAAAAAGGTATGACTTTCTGCCCAACAGCCAATTTTGATCCTGTAGAAACAAGAATTGACATCTTCAAGTTCATAAGGAAATTGAAATTGGACAAGATCTTTGCAAATCGCCCACTACCAGAACAAACAACTAACATCGGCGTAACTGATGAAATGACTAGTGACCTCATTGATGATGACTTACCTCTCCTTCAGACCACACACACATTAGCAGGCATTGAGGATGTGCCAAGCTCAGGAGAAGTACTCAGGAGAGAAGATATCACACAGAGAAGAGATCCTAGTAATTTAAAGAAAAAATCTAGATTCCTACCACATGTGACACACGACGCCATCGATGTCTTCAACGATGCAATCCTACAAGATTTGGACAAACTAACCACTAAAAGAACGGAAATTACAAGAAAAAATTCCAATATCTCCAGCATGGAATGGCAAGCCATCAAATCACTCAAGGAAGATAACTCAATAGAAATAAAATCCTCGGACAAGGGGGGAAACATGGTAATCTTTGACAAGGACCAATACAAACTGGAAGCTTTAAGACAATTGGAAGATAAAGAATGCTATGAGGTGATTACCAGGAATGAGTTTGATAAATGCATCTTGGAATATCACGGACTCCTGAAAATGTGGATGGATGAAGGCATGTCCCACATTTTACCACCTGCCAAAGGTGCACAAGAACATCAAGCACCCACCAGGGAGACCGATTGTCTCATCCATAGGGAGTCTTCTGGAAGCCACTTCCAGATTCATCGACAACTATCTATCCCCCTTTGTCAAGGATCTTCCATCTTTTGTAAGAGACACTCAGGACTTCCTTAGGATCAGTGACGACATACAATGGGAGGATGACATGCTTCTCATTACTCTAGATGTCGCCAATTTGTACACATGCATTGGGCACCAAGATGGACTCCAAGCTATTGAATGGTTTCCGAAAAAGAAAAGCATGCATTTCCATCAACACAATCGCATGCTTTTAAAAATGATTGAGTTTTGTCTTTTTAATAACATCTTTCTTTTTTCAGGTACAATGTATCGCCAGACTAGGGGGACCGCCATGGGCACGTGCTTCGCCCCCAGCTACGCGAATTTATTCGTGGGCTGGTGGGAGAAGCACGTGGCCTGGGGGGGGGACCAACGAACACTGGCTGGACAACATTATTGTTTGGACCAGATACATTGACGATTTGTTTGTCGTCTGGCGGGGAGACAGACCCCGGCTGAGAGGTTTGTGTCAACACTAGGCAAAAACAGTCTTAATTTAAAATTCACCAGCGAGATCAGTGACAAAACAGTCCACTACCTTGATCTTGAGGTTTTTGCGGAAGGTGGCAGGATCCAAACTAAGCTCTACCGCAAGCCGACCGTGGGTAATGCCGTCCTGCATGCTGCAAGTCACCATCCTAGATCCATGGTAAAAAACATCCCTTATGGTGAATTTTTGCGCCTGAAACGGAATTGCTCTGAACATAGCGATTTCCTCTTGGCACAAAAAACAGCAACCTCTAGATTTTTAGAACGAGGCTATTCCAGAAAATCACTCTTAGAGGCCTCAAAAAAAGTGGAACTGGTAAATAGAAAAGATCTGCTGGTGAATAAAAACCTGAAGGAAACAGAGAAAACAAAACCCATAACCAGAATGATAACGACCTATAATGTGAGATCGAAAGAGGTGGTCCAGATTTTCAATAACAACTGGCATATTCTGAAAACAGACATTGCTCTGAAGGATAGAATATCGCCGAGACCAACAATTACATATAGGCGCTGTCAATCCTTAGGTGACCATCTAACAAGGAGCCACTACAGGGACCCCCCAAAACCAGTGAGATCCAAACCCATCCAGGGTTTTTACCCCTGTATGCACTGTAAGGCGTGCAAATACAGCCACAAGAAGACGAAATACGAGGGTAGACCCAATGACCCCCGACCGACTAGAACCATCAAGAAATTCTTGAATTGCAATTCAGAATTTGTTGTATATTGTCTTGTTTGCCCGTGCTCGAAGAGGTATGTTGGAAGTACGATCAATCCAGCAAAGAAACGTATTTTAGAGCACATGCGTGCCATTACCAATAAGGATAAGAACTATCCGGTGGCACGCCACTTTGAAACCCACCATAACAGCAATAGAGACTTACTATCTTTCTATTTGATAGATCAGCTGGAGAAACAAGAGAGAGGTGGGGACAAAGTTAGAAGTCTTAGGGCTATGGAGTCGAGATATATCATCGACCTTCAAACTATGAAGCCGGTGGGTCTCAATAATGATGAAGAACTTTGGGTACACCTGGACTAGTGACATAATGGGGGCAATTGTACAGAAATAACTGGGTCATATCTGAAATGAAATCAGGACACTAATCTCCTGCTAACTCTCCCTAAAGCCTTTCTTTGTATAACTAATCAGGATAACAACTCAATTCAACTAGGGAGGCCTATGTCCATACAGGGCCAGATACTGTAAAAGAACAAGAAAACATGCCCATTCAGGGCCTAATAAGAAAAGTGACTTGCCTGTAGTTCATAACTACACAGAGATAGACACTATAAACACATGGTGTGTGTAAATAGATCGGTGATCGATACTCGTTACATAGAAATGTTAGAATATGTGATGACTGCCACAAAGAGTTATATGAAATATCTGCATTATGTGGTGCACTTTACATTAACTCTTGACTTTTTCTTATACAAGAATGTAATTTTTTCAAAATGTGTGAGGAAAAATAATGTGTGTAAATATATGAATTACATGTTTCGTTATATACATAACCTTTTCTCTCCAAGCAAGTCGAGTATCCAACAACCAATCTTTTTGGAAGTTTCTTTTTCCATTGTTTTTAATGCACGAGCACTTTATTAATCGCCATTTTCTCTGTGTATTGATGTTAAGAATAGCATTTGCACATTACAATATGTCTGCCATTATTCTAATCAACTTTTGGCTTAGTCCTCTTTTGATGTCACTGAAGAGGGGGAGATATAATGGCATACAAACGTATTCACTTTTGACACTGAGGAAGCCGTTTTACGGCGAAACGCGTTTGTCTTTTTATGGGGTAGGGGGTCTGCTATTAAATTTGTCAACACATCAACAGTTTGGAGTGCCGTCTGCTTTCTTCGATAATCAGCGAGCGTATGTTGATATATATATATATATATATATATATAATATATATAAATATATAACAAATGACGTCGCATGGTGCGTTCGCCTCGCCTCACGGGTCGAAGCTGGTTCGGCGGTCACCACCGCTCGGTACATAAAAGATAATCCTTTCTTTTCCACCTTGAAAGAAGAAATCCAGCCTCACCAACAGGCTTGTATTTTGATAAATCAATATTTTTTTGGCAAATGAAATATATATATACACAAATATATTACCTACTGGCGGTCGCCAGTAGGTATATATAGTTAGGATTTTTTCTCTATGGGTTTTTTGAAAATTCTATGTCTAATAACTTTGGCGTTTGTGGACGGAATTGGCTGAAATTTTCAGGAAAATGGCACATCTTGTTTCTGAGCAGCCCCTGAAAATTTTGGGGGGGTTCGTCAAGGGGGGGCCGAGAAAAAAGGGGGGTCCCAAAACGCGTTTTTCCCATGTTAATTTCCATAGGGCGGTTGGCCTCACTTTTAGCCCGAACGGCTGAATGGATTTGCACGAAACTTGGCAAAATTGTAGGGACTGGTAGCCCGATGTGCCTTTTGTAGGTCTCAATATATGTGCTCCAGTGGATTTTGAGAAATTAACGTTTAAAAAAAGATATATATCTGTAACAGCGGACTGGGCAGCGGCCCAGGACGCGTACTTGTCGCGCAACTGAGCTTTGTGAAGCGAAGCTGATTGGTTCTCCGGCGTCTGTCAACATTCCAAACAGTCCGTAGCGGCCGCCATCTTGTCTCTCGGTAGGATCGAGAGACAAGAGGAGGTCAAAACAAAGGGGGAAATAACTATAAGGGGGCATAGTAGATCCTCGCTGACCCCCTAGGTTTGATGTGGAGGTTTTAAAAGGGCCCCGCGGGGCAAAAAAAAATAATAATAATAATAATCGAACGGCTGAATGGATTTGCACGAAACTTGGCAAAATATTAGGGACTGGTAGCCCGATGTGCCTTTGCTAGGTCTCAATATATGTGCTCCAGTGGATTTTGAGAAATTAACGTTCAAAAAAAGATATATATCTGTAACAGCGCTCCGCTTCGCGTAACGGAGGTTTGCGAAGCTGATTGGTCATTCTGTCACTGGGCTATAGTTGGGCTACATCTGGCTGATATTTGGGCTACATTTGTTTTTTTGTGTGTCTGGCGGCCATCTTTGGGCTACATTGGGCTACATTGGGCTTCATTGGGCTACATTCGGCTAATTAGCAAATAGCTCATCGCAAACTAGGAATGGTAAAGAATCGCTATTTATTCCTTAAAGTTCGCTATTTAGGAAATGCAAAAAACTTTGATGATACATATGGCGGTTCATCTCTAACAAGATAAGAAGCATAGGGATACATTTATGATGACTGGCGCATCACCAGGGATGTGTTAGTCATTCTGTGCCGCTGTTCCGTCACCTATGGTGTGCTGCATTTACAATGCGGCGCATCATGGGGCAAAAACAGCACAGATGCGTGATGTATCTGTGCCGTAAAGGTGGCGCATTGCTGGAGTTGTATCGCAAGTGTGATGAAGCTCCAGCAAGGGTCGGGGGTGCCCCTGTCGCAGGGTTTCTGTTCTCACACAGAACTGTGGACAGAGGATTGGAACCTCGGCGAATGCATTGCTGGAGTTGTATCGCAAGTGTGATGAAGCTCCAGCAAGGGTTGGGGGTGCCCCTGTCGCAGGGTTTCTGTTCTCACACAGAACTGTGGACAGAGGATTGGAACCTCGGCGAATTAGGGTGTCCCAAAACTCACGTTAGTAATGAAAAACTCCTTAGCAAGCTAGGTACAGTGTCACATTGGATATAACAAACTCTCAATGTTTAGACAATCCAGAATATGAACTTATAGTACCTCAGGATACGTGGAACTCATGAACAGTCGGTCGTTATAGATTTCTTAGAAACCAGAACATGGAGTTAAGAAGAACAGATGTGTATTTGAAATGTTTATTTACTAATGCCGTCTTCTCAGGCGTAGTACCTTAGATAATACAAGTACACATATTATCAGTAGCAAAATTACCAGCATAGTTACTAGTACATAAAAAGTGAATGGTGATAGTATGTTAACATGCTGTAAATGAATAAGAGTTAGCAACACTTATAAGCAGCCGCGGGCCGTGGAGGGAGTTACGGTGAGGCAGGGAGGCGGGGAGGGGGAGGGGCAGGGTGGAGAATACAAGTACACATATTATCAGTAGCAAAATTACCAGCATAGTTACTAGTACATAAAAAGCGAATGGTGACAGTATGTTAACATGCTGTAAATGAATAAGAGTTAGCAACACTTATAAGCAGCCGCGGGCCGTGGAGGGAGTTACGGTGGGGCAGGGAGGCGGGGAGGGGGAGGGGCAAGGTAGAGAGGGCTCCACCCTGCTTCTCCCCCTCCCCGCCTCCCTGCACCATCGTAACTCCCTCCACGGCCCGCGGCTGCTTATATCTCACCCTCCCTAATACACATATTATATTATTTGCTAAGAAGGTCTCTTTGTGTTGGTTTAGGGCGTGCCCATACTTTAGTGTCTTAGATTTGAAGGAATCACATCAGCATACACCAGCTCTCTCTTCATGTGAACCGCATCAACTGTTGTGTATGTGTGTTCGGCAAAGCAATATAAAACCCGCCTCATGCCCAGAATTGGCAGAAGTTGCACTTATGTTATGAGTATGAAGTCGTGGAGATCAGACCTCATAACAATTCTGTATCGTGTTGTTCTTGAAACTTTAGCACTCGCTGTACAGATATAGTTTAACAAGCAAAGCAGATAGTAGAGCAATAACATATTATTCTCATGTAAACCACGATGAACTACTAGGTGGAAAGCTAAAGCAACAACTAAGTGTCGTGTGCAGAAGTTGCAAAAAAGGAAAAATGGCGTTTAAACCGGTAATGAGCCCATGCTAACTTAACACGGTGTAAAGATATCCAGGACCTAGATGACACCTCCCCATGATCCGGAAACGAACTGAATAAGATAATAGAAGTGCCATCTCATGAGAGCAGATTGCAAGTTTATATGTGGACGGTCCGCAAGGTAAAGCATTAAAAACTAGGAAAATTTAATGCTAAAGAAAAATAAAACAGCCAAGTACTTTATCGAGTCTTAAGCCAATAGGCAAGGTAAATAATAAAAACTTGACAAATAAGTCAATGAATTGTCAATGAAATGCTAGTACTCAGCATATCAAACATGAAAAAGGTCTATGACATAACTGTGTATGCAAAATAAGCTGCAACAGCCTCCAATAGGAAGTCACCGTCTTCATCCGAAAACAGTTCAGCCATCCAATTTAAAAGCGGAAAAGAACATACGTGCTCTCCCAGCACCGGATCCTCTATCACCATCAGAGGACAGCTCGGTGGGTTTTCAAGAAAGCTCTGTTCCAAGAAAGACTGTGCTGCCGCCAGTAAATTCCAGGGACCAAGTAGTCCATGCATCAATGCCACAGCCATAATCCTTTCGCCAGGACAAACCAACTCGTGAGTAATGATAGGAGTCATCAGCTGATTAAAGTCGACGTCAGGAGAAACCGGTCCGCAGAGACACAAATCAATGGCCCAATCGAAATCACAGGTCAGGCAGTGAAATACAGGCTGGACACAGGTGAAGTAGGAGAATCGAAAAGATAATCCATATGCCGTGCTTAATATCGCCAACGGCATTGTGCCATAATATTCTAGCATGCGATTGCGGAACAGTGTCAGCAGCTGCAGGGTGGGAGGTTGCATAGGAGGGACATCCATATTTAAAAATGTAAAAAAGCACAAGAGCGTCCGCTGGTAATGCAAGTAAAAATGCCAATCCACGAACCAGAGTGGAGAAAATAGAATGAAAGGAAGCAGGGATGACTCCAAAGATTTTCTCAAATGAAGTCACGAGACCACTGGTAACAACTTTAAAAAAGTGCGCCAGGGACTTTGTGGAGGATGCGTTAAAGATAGTCGGAAACATGTTGCTGAAATTGAAAGGCAAATCTTAATTGAAAAGGGTGTGCACCTCTGTACGGGTGTTCGCTATGTGAAGTACGAAAGTTTCACGGGCCGAACTCAAGGCCACCTCTCTCTGAGACAAAAGAGCTCTTATTCTTGCCATGCCGTTGAAACGTGTCCCAAGGTTGGTATTTGTGGCCAGATTGAAAACTCCCTATGTTCATGTGTGGGAGGAAATAGAACATTTCTGCAGCAAATAACCCGTTCACTTACTGTTACGATAAAAGGAATACTTTTAATTAACTCAGAACAATCTTCATTATTGAGCATCAAATAACTACCATTTTCCAACAACTTGAACGTGGGGATGATAGCAGGAACTGGCGTGCCTTGCAACACGCAAGCCATATTTGGTCGGTGTTTTTTGCATGAACCGTGTAACTGTATGTGCCTACACATTAGTGAATGATCTGGCGTCTCAGTGCATTCCTCTCCATTCAGATAAACTTCTTGATCATCTTTGAAACATCTGTATGTGTATGGAAGCGACCAGACCTCATGAAGAAAAGCACTACCTAAAGGTTCATAACGACCTATTGGTATATATTTCATACAATTTGAAAACTTATATAAAGCAAAAGGCAGCGTTATTAAACCGTGGATAAGGCATGTTGCCAAAAAACCCGCAATCCTCTGCTGATGATGTCACTGAGCATGTCATGAATGATGTAATATGTGACATCATCAGCAGTGGATTACGGGTAATAGTATCTCTAGTTTACTCCCCTATAGCTGTCTTTCTTTTAACATAAGTGTCTGTTTCCTTCCCTTATACTTACTGTTTTTGGTTCGCTTCCGGTTCGCGTACCGGCGAGCGAACTGGGAAGCGAACTAAGAGAAATAGAGGTTGGCACAGTTCCAAATATTGTACCAATTTTTTAATAACGGGGAGGTAGTTCTGAAAAGAACTTTTTTTTTTATTTTTCTGAACATTTTTTTACTGTTTTTGAATTTTTCGGAACAGTTTTATATTTTTTTGGGTTTTTCTTGGAGGGGGCAATGAAAACGATTCATTGTAAAGGGCTCAACAGGAGCAACAAAACAAAAAAAAGAAGTATTTATTATTTTGGGCGTTTCGTACAAACTTGCATATGATAGTCAATAGCTCTGTTGATCAGAGTGATGCTTTTTTCTCCGTAGGAAATGAATCCATCGCAAAATACGCAGATGTGTTTTACATCACCAAATCTCATTTGTATATTTGGCACCATCTCCCTGCCCTCTGGTCCCGTTACTTCCGGTACAACAGATCTTCTGGCCATAATAGGGAGATTATCTAGGTCGTTCCGAAACTGTGCAGCACTGTAGTTGTTAGGATGCCACCTAGTCATATGGCGATGCATTGTGTAGTTTCCGAAACTGTATTTTTTGTCGGTCCCTCTGGACAGTCTATCTTGACATATAAGGCAAGTTACGTATCTTGCATTTACTTTTTTCTGACCTTTGGGAATTTTAAAAAATTGCCAAATGAAGTTTTCTTTCCGGTGAGACGTCCTGGGCTGCTCAGGCAAAAACTGCCTCTCTTCGTGCTCGTCCTCCTGTTCCTCTTCTTCTTCTTCTTGTTGAATTATAACTTGAGCAGGTGGTCCACTCTTCCTTGGATGTGGTGGAGGTGGTGGGGAAGCACCAGCTGAAGCTACTAAAGAAGCCATTGCTCAGTGATCACAAAGGGTCTTTCTCTCACAATGATGAAAGTCAGAGTGAGGAAAGAAGGAGGGATTTTCATCATTTGGGAAAAACAAGAGTTCTCAACCAATCAAAAGTGTTCATTTTAGATTATATGACCTAGTCTTACATCATTAGGAAACCAAAAGTGAAATGAACCAATGAAAAGTGTTATTACCAAGTCACATGACTTGCTGTGTTTACGTTAAGCGCTTTGCAGGGCCTCCCGGTTTGCTTCCAGAAACCTGCGCTTTGCGACTCGCTTCGCGTACCAGTTCGCTAACGTAGTACGTCATATGACGTATCACGCGACAACGTGAAACGTCATGCGGACGGGAGGCGTCACGATGTTGTTTTGTAACGCGGCACTTGCGGTAAAGAAACGTTTACCGGCTCGCAGTCTATTTCGCGGCATCAAGGTCAGCTAACGGGAAGCTTCCCGATTTGCGAAGCGGGAACGAAGAAAAAAAAATATTTAAAAAAAAAATTCTTCATAAACATATAAAATATATTTTTGGATTTAAAGAAGAATACATTTTACAGCTACAGATATTAGCTGTTAAAAAACCAATGAAATTCACAGAAAAAACCATAGGTTATGGACCATATATAGTTAGGAATTAGCATTTACAAAACCTTGAAAATTCACTGAAAAAACCATAGGTTATAGACCATATATAGTTAGGAATTAGCATTTACAAAACCTTGAAAATTCACTGAAAAAACCATAGGTTATAGACCATATATAGTTAGGAATTAGCATTTAAAAAACCTTATTTTACTCACACAAAACCATTGAAATTCCATATATAGTTAGTTGCACTAACTATATATCGCGCACCCGCAATCCACTGCTGATCATGTCACATATTACATCATTCATGACATGGTCAGTGACATCACTGATGACATCACTGATGACATCTCAAATGACATCACTGATGACATCACTGATGACATCTCAAATGACATCACTGATGACATCACTGATGACATCTCAAATGACATCACTGATGACATCACTGATGACATCTCATTTGACATTACTGATCACATCACTGATGACATCATTCATGTGATAATACGATAAACCTCTTCAGACTCTAATATAACCTTAGATACACTCAGTGTAAACAGACACTCATAGACTGTCACTCATCCATGGAGTTACTCAGACACTTAGTCAGTCATGCAAAGAATCAATCACACCTCCATTTCCTCAACTATACAGTTATACACACCTTACTTATTCAAACATATACTAAAACATATTTACTCACTTATACAATCCTGGATACAAGTTCACAATGATCCATACAGCCACTCACACATTCACTGGCTCTTATGCACAGTTATTTATATATGGTAACTCTCACATGTACTGTGTTTTACATATGTACTTACTTTGACATGTAGCACTGAGATATCCATTCACTCACCAATACACTCATGCACACAGTCATCCGCCCATACAGCTGTTTCCACATGCACTTTTGAACCCATACATCCAGTCAATCAACTACTCACACATCTATGCACAGAGTGATACACCTCCCAGCCACCCACACACACACTCAGTCTCCCATACAAATGCTTGGGCAACCAATCAATAACCCATACAGTTAATCATATAGCTAATGATCAACACATGCAGCAGTTTACAGAACAACAGACATAATGATGCACAAATTAAGACAGTTTAGTCACTAACCCATGCACTCAGTGAGACACATTTAATCAGTCACTCATACAGTCAGCCATGCCCCTACTAAATCCTTCATCAAGACACTTATACATCCATTCATTCTTCAATATGTAAGACATATTTTAACTTTACAGAATTATACAGTCACTGGATGACGTCATCAGTGATCTCATCAGTGATGTCATTTGAGATGTCATCAGTGATGTCATCAGTGATGTCACTGACCATGTCATGAATGATGTAATATGTGACATGATCAGCAGTGGATTGCGGGTGCGCGATATATAGTTAGTGCAACTAACTATATATGGAATTTCAATGGTTTTGTGTGAGTAAAATAAGGTTTTTTAAATGCTAATTCCTAACTATATATGGTCTATAACCTATGGTTTTTTCAGTGAATTTTCAAGGTTTTGTAAATGCTAATTCCTAACTATATATGGTCTATAACCTATGGTTTTTTCAGTGAATATATATATATATATATATATATATATATATATATTACCAACTGGCGGTTGCCAGTATGTAGTTATAGTTAGGACCGGGTTCTCATAGGAAGAGCGTTTTTTCATTTGCCAATAACCTTGGCGACGTTTGACGAATCTAAACGAAATTTTCAAAACTAATACAACACTCACTTCAGCTGCTTTCTTAAACATTTTGTGGTGATCTGTCATGAAGGGGGGGGACAAAAAAATGAGGGGTCCCAAAATGCATTTTATCCTATGTTAATTCCCATAGCAACTTTAGACACAACTACAGCCAGAACTGCATTACAGAATTACACTAAATTGGCAGGTAGGTTGATGTTGGTCCAGGGAAGTGCTATTTGTTATTTGGTGTAAATCTGTTCAGTAGGTTTAGAGATATTAAATGAAATCTAAATTTGTATATATAGGGAAGCAAAGGATTCGTGACCCCTCCCAATCTCGTGGAGAGATCTGATTGGCTGCCAACACTTCAAACCAGGAAGTGTTGGCAGCCACCTTGGGACTCAGCTTGAGCTGAGTCCCGGAAAACATTAAAAGAAAAAAAGAAAAGGGTGCAGAGTAGAAATACTCTGACCCCCTAGACCTCTTGGTGGGGGGGGGGGTTAGTACAGGGACCCCCCTTTATTTTATTTTTTTAATTTAGGCCCGAAAAAAGAAACGTAGGTCGGACTCTTGTGCTTCACTAGTTATTGGCCCTCAGGTGGGCCCTGCTCCTGGGGATTAATATTGCCCCAGGGACCACCACCCCCGGGGCATATTTCTTTATAAACAGGGGGCCTCTCGAAGCCCCCCAGGACCTGGGGACCACCACCTCCCCAGAGCTATAAACAAATTGTAGTGGGGGGCCTCAGTGACCCCCAGGCCCTAGGGACCAGCACCTCCCCAGGGCCAAGTTCATTTTATAAAAATAGGATGGGACCATGCTGCCCCCCTCACGGGCCAAAAATGGTCCTGGGAATTGCCACCCCCCAGCTCCTGCTACCACAGGACATGGCTGTTTGCTATGCTTGGCAGGAGCTTTACCGCACCCGCCAAGCCATAGTACAGGCTCTGCTTCCAGCAAGCGAGAGCATTACAAATGGTCTTGCTTGCTGGAAGCAGAGCAAATTTGCTTTCACAGAAAGAAAGCTGCATGTTCAGTAGCTCCCGCTCTGTAAAAGCAATGCCGGTTCCCACAGGAGGAGGGGAGCCAACAGGGACAGCGGGGGCCTTGAGGTTCCCCCCATGGTCCCCATCAGTGGTGAGTAGGGGGATAAAGTCCCCTCGACTCTAGAGGGTCCTTTGGGGCCAACAGGCCCTCCTGTTAACTTCAGTAAGTCTCACCCAGCACAATTGCTGAGAGGACTTTGGAGGCCAAGCTCCCTTTCTCCACCACTCTGCAAACATGCCTCATGGTGCACTACTGGTTGGGGGATGAAGTCGCCTTGGATGATGAGGGTCCTTGGGGGCCAACAACCCCTCCTGTTACCTCCAGTATGTCACAGTAAAGGTGGTTGGTAGGTGAACAGCACTGGTTGATTTAAAAGTTAGTTGATGAGTTATGCTGGAGAGGGTGCTCTTGAGGGTAGTGTGACCGTCTCACACTATGAAATATCAATAAGCGTGTGTAAGCAATGAAATTGCAATTACATCCCCAGCCAGACCGCCGCGTTATCTGTTTTGAACGCCACGGCGTCCAGCACCAATTTCTCCTTGACAAAGGGCGAGCAGCCCGAAATGCATCGGAGTATTTTGGATAATTCATTGATATACATCGCATAGATATGAGTTGAATATCTATATATTTGTGAAATAATGAAGCCTTCTACAAAATAACGAAATGTGGAAATAAAATTGAACTTTGAAAAATTAATAGAGTCATTTCTATGAACACCTAGGAGTACCTCCAGTATGTCCACACAGTGTGAATGTTGAGAGGACTTTGGAGAGCATCTCCCCTTTCTCTACCACTCTGCAACTGTGCCTCCTGGTTCACTGCTGATTGGGGGATGAAGTCCACTTCGATATTGAGGGTCCTTGGGGACTAAGAACCCCTCCTGTTACCTTCAGTAAGACCCACACAGCAGGACTGCTGTGAGCTGATTGAAGGCCCAACCGCTTTCTCCACCACTCTGCAAATGCGCCTCCTGGTGCAATACTGGTTGGAGAATGAAGTCCTCTTGGTGGCTGAGGGTTCTTGGGGGTAAATAACCCTTCTGTTACCTGTAGTAATTCCCACACAGCTGGATTCCTTAAGGCAGGTCGGAGGCCTGCCCCTTTTCTCTACTAGTCTGCAATCGCGACTACCAGTTAAAAACCATTGAAATTCTCTTAAAAAAACAACGGTTACAGGGATGTTATATTTAGGAAATAGAAGCTGAAAAACCTTGGAAATTCAGTGAAAAAAACAAAGGTTATAGGAACGTTATTGTTAGGCTCAGCTTTCACTCAGCAGTTATAGTTACCTGACCTAACTATAACTTACGCCCCCGCAATGCACTGCTTATGCCCTCACATATACGTCGCTAATGACAATGTCAGTGACATCACTGATGACTTCATTCACAGAACCACTCACACACCCACTTACACCCCCATATAACATCTAGTACGCCCACTCACAAACCCACACAAAACCCATTCCCAGACTGTTAGAAATGGGGTTTCTGATTGGCCAAGGTATGCACCCAAGCCAGGCAGAACCCACCACTTTAGTCAGGGTAAGGGAGTTACACACCCAAGATAACCCCTGCTCACCCCCTTGGTAGCTTGGCAGAGCAGTCAGGCTTTACTAGAGGCAATGTGTAAAGCGTTTGCACAACATACACACCAGTGACACACTAGTCACACCACAAAAGAGTTTCCACACAAGGTTATATAAAAATATCCTTTGTATTATATATAAAACACATTGACCACAATCACATAAATCACTTTGCCACTAGGCAATTGTCATCACATCACATGTAGAGCACTACAGTTAAGACTCATAGGCAGCACCTGTCAAAAACAATCCAATCCTTCACACAAAATAAACCATTACTGGGAATATCCTGGCAAGACAGGAACCACGTTTTTAAATTGCATACATCAGGAATTGCTCCAGCTACCAGGCTCAGCAGAAGCAGCCAAATGGTGTCAATTATACTCAAGCCGGAATGTAGGGAAGAAACTGCCCAGATCCCCACCTCGGGATTAGCACTGCGGTACTAACTGTTCCTGAGCACAACGACCTGGTGCGTTACAGCTGCTATGGGGTCTGGGGCTGCCGGCCCGGTGATTGCTAAGCGCGCGGATGTATTTGGAACAACCAAATGGGGCCGAGCGGGACCTCCATCGAGGATTCTTCCCCACTCGTCAGCCTGGCCTTGAAGTGGAAAGGGCACATGTAAGCCTGGTGAGAGAGTGACAAGGCGCTCCCTCCGTCCTTCCTCTGTCTCCGTGCAACCCACAACTCGCCCAAGCATGCAAGACTCCTTTTGGCAATGGGCAGGGCTGGGGGCTGAACCTGAGTGGTGCTGCGGCGGAGGTCACTTCTCACTCTTTTTGCTGTGGGAGCCTCGGGTGGCCTGGAGATGCATTGCTGGCCCCAGGGGAAGTATTCCTTGGAGTCTGTTGCCAGTCAATGCTTGGTGGTCCTACTGCACTCACCCAGCTGGAGAACAGCCAGAATCCCCAGCTCCTGTCACTCCAAAACCAGACGCCGAAGACAAAACAGTCAGAGGCACACAGAATGTTCAAGTAAGAAAATGCCCACTTTCTAAAAGTGCCATTTTCAAACCCACAATTAAGAAAAACCCTTTACTAAAAGATGTGTTATTCAATTTTATGTTCAGAGAGCTTAAGCTCATTTCTCTATCTTCTCCAAATTGAAAGTTATACATGTAAAATGTTACAGTGCTCTAGTGATAGTCTATGGGAGAGACAGCCTCCAACAGTGAAACATGAAATACACAGTATTTCACCATCAGGACATGTCACACACACCAGTACATGTCCTATCTTTCACATACACTGCACCCTGCCCATGAGGCTACCTTGGTCCTACATGAGCGGGGCCTTACATGTAAGAAAAGGCAAGGTTTGGGCCTGGCAAGTGGGTGTACTTGCTAGGTCAACATGGAAGTTCAAAACTGCATGAGCAGACACTGCAGTGACAGGTCTGAGACACATTAACAGGGCTACTCATGTGGGTGGCGCAACCAGTAGTGAAAGCCCACTAGAAGCATTTGATTTACAGGTCCTGGCACACACCATGCACTTTACTAGGGACTCGCCAGTAAATCAAATATGCCAATCATGGATAACCAATCAGAATCACAATTTACACAGAGAGCATATGCATTGTAGCACTGATCAGCAGTGGTAAAGTGCCGGAATCCCAAAGCCAATAAAAACAGGGTCAGAAAAACAGGAGGCAAAAGGTAAAAAGTTTGGGAATAAAGCTGCAAAAAGGGCTAGGTCTAACACAGACCCATACCAGTAGTCACACACCCACTTCCACCTCCATAAAGCCACTCACTCACACACCCACTCACTCCCTCATGCAGCCACTCACACAAACATTCACTCACTCATACAACCAGTCACTCACACACATAGCCAGTCACATAGCCACACACACACCCATACAGCCACTCACACACCCACCTATTTACGTACACAGTCACTGACACCAACTTACACACAACACTTACATACATATTCAGACATTCATGCAAGCACTCACACATCACTCACTCACCTATATAGCCATTCACACAGACACTCACTGTCCAATACAGACACTCACATACCAAATTAACACCCACTCAAACAGCCACTCACTCACCCATACAGCGACTTACACAGTCACTGACTCATACTGCCATTCAAACACCCATTCACTCACCCATACAGTCACTACATACCCACATACCCACCCATAGATCCACTCACTCACTCATACAGCCACAGCCACTGACACACCCACTCACTCACCAACGCAGCAACTCATGCACCCACACAGGTACTCACATATCCACTTATATACCCATACATCCAGTCATACACCCCCTCACTCACCAACAAAGCCACTCACACAGCAACTCACTCGCCCACATAACTACTCATACACCCACTTATACACCTATATATCCACTCACACCCCCATATGAACATGCATACATACAGTCACTCACATAATATATGTTAGAAGTAGTATCACTATGTAGTAGTGCACCTTGAATACTAATTTAACTTCTGTAGTAGGTTAGTATCTACGTTCAACAATCATAAACTGTTGGAAAATACACTCACTAGCGAGAGGTCTGAAGGAGAGGCCAATCCCTCCCCCACCCTACTATGTGCATGCATTGTTACAAAGAGAGGTTTCACCAGAGAGGACAGTCCCTACACATACCCTACTGTGCATTCCTGTCATCTCTGAGAGAGGTATGTTAGGAGAGGCTAGCCACTTCCTACACCCATTATCTGAGAGAGGGGTCTGAAAGGACCCACACCCTACTACCAATACCCATCATTACAGAGAACAGTCTCTGCAGAAAGGCCAGTCCCTCCGCCCACCTGTCATCTGACAGAGAGGTCTGAAAGGAGAGGGCTGCCCCTCCCCACACCCTACTATCCACACCTGCCATACAGAGAGAGAAGTTACCAGAGAGGCCAGTCCCTCCACACACCCTATTTCGCACACCCGTCATCTGAGAGAGAGGTCTGAATAGAGATGCTGATCCCTCCCCACACCCAACTACGCATACCTGTCATCTGAGAGAGAGGTCTGAAAGGAGAGGCCAGTCCCTCCCCACACCCTAGTATGGACACCCATTATCTGAGAGAGAGGCCTTGAAGGAGAGGCAAGATCATTCACACACCCTACTATGCCTATCTGTCATCTGAGAGAAGTTTGAAAGGAGAAGGCAATCTCTCTCACCCTAGTGTGGACATCCATTATCTAAGACAGGGTTCTCAGTGGAAAGGCTAGTCCCTTTTATATTTGATTATTTCCCTACAATTGAGTTGCGATTCCTTGAGAATCTCACAAGAGTAGTGTGCTAGCTTCAGGGAGCAGAGCTTGTTGCGTGGGGCTCAGTCAATCCCGCAAGACAGGAACTGTTTTTGATGTTCCCATTGCATGGCCCATTTTCAGGGCACCAGCGTGGGAACATAAAAAAGCCTGCAAGACACGAGAAACACTCATAATCTGACGGGCGGCTCGACCACTAGTTTGGCAATGTGGCGGAGGGACGGACCACGCGGAGCACAACCAAACCCATAATCGGGCCCTAAGTGTACTTGTAAGTAAAGGAAGCAGTGATTCTAAAATTTAAAAAAAACAAAGAATGTAATAATACAAGCTGTACTGTTTCTATGAGTCTGATTATCCATTTACTTTAGCCTGATAAAATTATTGAGGGATGATATTGCTATTTGTAGAGTGAAAAGCTGTGGTAAGTGTTAGCAAAGGTGTTTCATGAGGAATGTATAACTTTATAGAGTTTTATGAAATGAGGTTTGATGGCATGTTAACATTTATTTGTACATACATTTGCACTGGGTGGGGGTATGGAATGTTTCAGGAGAAAAAATTACAAGTTACTGGTGCATTAGATGTAAATATGTGACTGTGGGTGAAAAATGTAGAAAGGTTTAGAATGTGTAATGATGTATCACTGTTATCAATTGTTGTCCAGTATGTAACTTTTATCTTTTTGTTATTTTGTCTTTTTTAGGAGGAAAATGGAAACTTGTCTCTGAGGAAATAATTATCTGCTTACATAAGCATCAAAGAAGAGTCTTGTTAAGGCAGACAGGATTATAGTGCTGTTCAGCTATAACTACCTATTCAGTCACAATGTATTCAGTTTGGAAGGATGTGGATGTGCTGTACAGTTGAGAAGTTCAGCAGCACGAGCTCGGCTTTGCGAACTGTCATTTATAGATACGCTGCTTTGCTAATACTTTATTGCCATCTATTCTGCCATCACATACCAGGAAATTGAAAAGTCTTTGGCAGGCTAAGGTGGCTGAAAAACTGGAAAAGAAGTGCTACCAAGATCAAAATCCAGTAGGCAAATCAAAGAAAAAGGGTGTGGTATTGAGCCGCTGCCTATTAGCGTTAGAAAAAGTGTAATGTATTTTAAAGTTGTTTGTTTTCTTTGTATTAGAGTTGTTCATATAGTTTGTTGATATAGTTGCTATAGTTTTGTATTGTTTTGTTGTAATACAAATGTTGATTACTTTCCTTAATACTTATTATATATTTCAAGTTTAGTAAATATAGCAAATATTCAGTAAAAGTGGCCGTTCCATATTGAGGGACTGTGAATGTGCTACTGCGTGCATATGTATGTCAATGGCACTATGCACATCTTTTATCCTATAGAGAGTTGGTAATGGAGAACCCAATTATTTTCCCATGCAGCTATGGTTACTTGTCATGCGACAAAAAGGTGCTCCTAGGGAGATTAGTCGTTGTGCATGCTGTAGTATAGGAATTCTGATAGAAGAGAGATGTCTTGGCACAGAGGACAGTGCATCCTTATACTCCAATACACACAGCTATCAACTGCTACGCACACCCTAATACGTGTAGGTGTTGCCATAAGGAGTCATCTGAAACATAAGTGTGTATGTATCTGCAATCACATAAGGGCATCAGTTGTCCAAGACACAGATCTCAAGAGAGAGAGGATACTCCATTTTATAATCTACTATGGACATTCATCAGTATGAAGACAGGTATGTGCAGAGAGAACAGTTTCAATCCACAGTCTACTTTGCACATATGTTACTCTGATGAGATGTCTCATCTGACAGTCAGTGTGTTTTCATATAAAAGGGCCTGAATATGATCTTGGCAGACACGGCTACTACGTCACAAATGTGATGGATATCGCGTCCGCCAAATTACAATTCCAAGATCGGAATCAGGCCCATAGTCTCTATATTTATGCAAGACAGACTTCTGAGCATACAGGTAATTTCAACTCCATACATTACTTGCACATCTGTCATAGTGTTGAGAGCTGTGACCAGAGAGGTAAGTCACTTTTCACACCCTAATCTGCACATCCATCTTCCAAGAGACAGGTCGCAGAGGAGAGGTTAGTCTCTTCCCAAACTATACTATGCACAGTTATCATGCAAGAGACTTGTGCCAGGAAACAGGGTAGTTTCTCTAAACTGTCTACTCTGTATACCTGTCAGCATGAGGGGAGGAATGAGTAGAGAGATACATTGTTCTCAAACCCTTTTACAGAATCTTGTCACCCTGGCAAGATGTGTTAGTGGACAGGTCACTTTTTTCACAGACAGCACTTAACATCACTGTTGTTCTAAGTAGAGGAGTCAGCACAGAGGCCACTGCTAAACTACACCGTACCTGCACATCCATGTTTTCCCACAGAGAGGTATTAGTGCAGAAGACAATGTTTCCCTAAATACTACTATATACGTCTGTCATACCGGGGAGAGCAGTCAGTGGACACTGAAATCCATTCCCACGCGCTAATATAAGATTTTTTCCCTGGGAGACGTATCAGTGGGGAGGCAAGTACTTGTTATAGTTACTGTGGAATAGTGAGGTCTTACATGTAAGGTGAGTACCTTTCCAACCCTACTATGCATTCTACTGAGAATGGAGGAAGGTACAATTGGAGATGAAGTGTCTTTTTACACTCTACTCTTTACACTAGTTATCTTCATGCAAGATGTCAGTGGAGAGGCCAGTCTCTCCCCATAGTCTAGTAGTGGGGATTATAAGGGATAAGTATTGTAATGAAGGAAAATGTACATTCTTTCCCTAAAATCATTTTACGATCTTTCGAACAAATAGAGGGGTATAGAAAATTTGATGCATATATATTATACATATTACAACAGGATCTTCTTAAAACCGCAAACATTGCCCCCTCGCAGTGGGCGCGGAGGACGGCGCGCCTGTCTCTTGTGAGAGGCTTACAAGAGTCAACCATGCTTCGTATGAGAGCATTGTGGCTCTCGTGAGTTTCTCTTGACAGTCATCAAGAAGGAAAAAAAGGGTAACATAGTACAAACAACATACATAATGAAAATATAGAGTATCCTTGACAAGATCTTTTTTAAGAAACATCTAGAAAAAAAGATTTAAAAAAAACTACTGCCTAAGTGGGCATTTAAGATCTTGGACAAGTTTGTCCTGTGCAGCCCTGCTTGTTCCAGACAAAACAATTATATGCTTGCATAAAAAGTAAAAAATGGCTTTATTTAAATAAGCAGGGTTGTTATCTGCTTGAGTGTTGAGTACCTGGGCAGGCACAGTATCACCAGGTTCAAAAGACGTGGATGTCCCTAAGGAGTTTTCAAGCTCTGCAGCATGGGCTAACTCAGCCCAAGTAAGGCGTTGAGAATGCATAGCTCTCAAATGATGCCACATCCTAGTGGTAATCATGCTGCATTGCTTGTTCTGGCTGCCCCTATTAAACTCCTTTTTGCATATTTTACATGTGACATATTTCACAGATTCATTTTTCCCACCTGGCATCATGTCAAACAATTGCCACACCAAGAAATCCTTGGGTGGCTGAGTTGTAGGAACAAGTAAAAACAAATGGTTCCCTTGGTTGTAGTAATTATCAAATTACACTGGGGTCCTGCCTCACTCGGATATGTAACACTAGATCTATAGGGTTATCACCACATACTCATCAATCATTCAACAATGAGGATACATTATCTAGGAGCGAAACCACAAAAGGCACTTACAATCTAGAGGGTTAAAGAGTTAAATGCGTAGCCAGGAAGAATACTTTCATTATTTTATAAAACCAGTTCAAATGACAGGCTCAGTATGCCACACAGAATTCAAGTTTAAGTCAGTTCGTACTATAACTGTAAAAATACAATTGAATTTCATTTAGGTCAATACATAACATAGGTCATATCAGCATAACAATTTGTACACATAATCACTTAATCTTCAGCCGTATATCGGAAAACATATCATTAAATTTGTTTTTAATATAAAATACATAAAAAAGTGTTGACGCGTTTCGGTGGATCCTGCTGTGCGCACCACCTTCCTCGGGACAAATTTAAAAACAATCCTATTCGTAGCCGTTAGATGCTCAACTTGTCAGGTTCAATATGGTAGCTTCATAAAGGATTTACAATAACTATTAAAAACAAATCTGAATAAGGGTAATGCCTCCTATATTGATTCTGTTGACCTTGCTCAATTGGTCTGCATTAAAAAGGGTTGAAGAACTCCTCTCATGTGTTGCACTTGATCATCAATATCACTCTATCTTATATGTAGATACTTTGACTTTTGTGCTTTTCCTCCAATTGTTCCTATTGCTCTGTTTTGGGAGTTTATCAATTGTCCCAGTCCCAGAGTCCTGGTGCTCTCGTGTTCTACACCCGCCTCGGATCAGGATTAAAAATGTATAATCACTCCAAAAAAACAAAGGTTAAAGCAACGCTATAGTTAGGTGTGATAAAAGGGTCTATTTAAAAAAAAAAACTTAGAAACATCACTAAACAAACCAAAGGTTAAAGTAATTTTATAGTTAGATGAAGTTGTCAGTGTGAAAATTAACACTGTGACCTAAAAAGAAATTCACCAGTTATAGTTAGCAGCACTTATTATAACTTGGGTCCCTGCCATGCACTGCTTATGAATTCACATTATCACTCATGACATGTTCTATGAGATAATTTATGACATCAATGATGACATCTCAAATGACATCACTGATGACACCATCAAAGTTTTTTTGTACGGTGTGCTCTAGAAATGGATGTAGAATTAGCACTCTAAATGTAAGTGCAAAATAACTCAGAAGAACATGAGCCATGATAAATGCCATCACAGAAACATCTCCCTTAGCTGCAGAAAGTATGGGTTGTGTACACATTGACCCTATATATTACACTTTATGAGAAGTGTAGATCACATTAACAATCAACCACAGATATATAGGAAATCTTCATTGAATACGGTGTTCAATCTGTAAACACCTGGTCAGAGTAAGGCAAGTTCCTAACAATACTGAATGTCTTTTCCAAAAACAATGCCCTAGTACAGACAGGTTTTATCTGTATCAAACATCTGACAGTTAAGCAAAGAAGTGACAACTGTAAACACTATTCACTCTATGGGGAGAGTCAATTCTGTATCAGACTGTTTGAAGACAGTAAAACTCTCATTACAAATACACTATAGAATAATCAAAAAAAGTATCTACTAAGCACCGTGCATACTCTATACAAAACAAGTCCAAAGAGTGACAATTCACTTTACCAAGGTCTGAAGGTGCTAAAGATCATACTGCCTGCAACCTTAATACTGCGGTAAAATCTATACAGATAGCCCGTCTTCTGAAGCAAAACACCAACATGTACATAGGTAAGTACTTGGTGCACACAGTCTTCTATGTTAAGTAGGAATTGTCATGCTGAGACAATTCTGTCTAACAACTCAAGGCTTCTTACGATGCTTAGTATGTAGTTTGGTGAATCCTTGCCCTGTGGAAACTTATTTGCAGTACCAAAAGACCTGTGTGCAACATAACGACTGTCACCTGCACACAGAGTTACTCTTCAATACAAAGACTTATAACTTGTTCAATACCTCTAAACATCTATAGTGTATTGGGAGAACATACATTTTGTAAACACTTATACTGATTAGCTGGACACAGGCTGTGCAAAATTAGGTAGAAAAGTAATATGGTACTTATCCGCCACTATGAAAATTATAAAACAAACTAACACACTCATTGGATGATGTCATCAGTGATGTCATTTGAGATGTCATCTCAAATGCTGCTGCATGCTGCTAACTATAACTACTGAACTTCTGATTTTTTAATTCAAAACTTTAATGTTCACACTGACAAATTCACCTAACTATAACATTATTTTAACCTTTGTTTTTTTTCCAGCGATAGTGCCTATTAAAAATGAATATGTCCTCATGTAATGCAACTGGTGCTATGTAAAGCGCTCTGATACCCGATTCGGGTCAAGTTCGAGCTATATAAAACGCTAAAAAAAATTTATATGCATATATAGATCTATCTCTCTCTCTCTCTCTCTCTCTCTCTCTCTCTCTCTATATATATATATATATTCACAGAAAAAACCATAGGTTATAGACCATATATAGTTAGGAATTAGCATTTACAAAACCTTGAAAATTCACTGAAAAAACCATAGGTTATAGACCATATATAGTTAGGAATTAGCATTTAGAAAACCTTATTTTACTCACACAAAACCATTGAAATTCCATATATAGTTAGTTGCACTAACTATATATCGCGCACCTGCAATCCACTGCTGATGATGTCACATATTACATCATTCATGACATGGTCAGTGACATCACTGATGACATCACTGATGACATCTCAAATGACATCACTGATGACATCACTGATGACATCTCATTTGACATTACTGATCACATCACTGATGACATCATTCATGTGATGATACAATGAACCTCTTCAGACTCTAATATAACCTTAGATACACTCAGTGTAAACAGACACTCACAGACTGTCACTCATCCATGGAGTTACTCACACACCTAGTCAGTCTTGCAAAGAATCAATCACACCTCGATTTCCTCAACTATATAGTTATACACACCTTACTTATTGGAACATATAATAACACATATTTACTCTGTTATACAATCCCTGATACAAGTTCACAATAATCCATACAGCCACTCACACATTCACTGGCTCTTATGCACAGTTATTTATATATGTCAACTATCACATGTACTGTGTTTTACATATGTACTTACTTTGACATGTAGCACTGAGATATCCATTCACTCACCAATACACTCATGCACACAGTCAACCGCCCATACAGATGTTTCCACATGCACTTTTGAACCCATACATCTAGTGAATCAACTGCTCACACATCTATGCACAGAGTCATACACCTCCCAGACACCCACACACACACTCAGTCTCCCATACAAATACTTGGGCAACTAATCAATAACCCATATAGTTAGTCATATAGCTAATGATCAACACATGCATCAGATTACAAAACAACAGACACAATGATGCACAATTTAAAACAGTTTAGTCACTAACCCATGCACTCAGTGAGACACATTTAATCACTCACTTATACAGTCAGTCATGCACCTACTAAATCCTTCATCCAGACACTTATACATCCACTCATTCTTCAATATGTAAGACATATTTTAACTTTACAGAAGCATACAGTCACTGGATGTTGTCATCAGTGATGTCATCAGTGATGTCATTTGAGATGTCATCAGTGATGTCATCAGTGATGTCACTGACCATGTCATGAATGATGTAATATGTGACATCATCAGCAGTGGATTGCAGGTGCGCGATATATAGTTAGTGCAACTAACTATATATGGAATTTCAATGGTTTTGTGTGAGTAAAATAAGGTTTTCTAAATGCTAATTCCTAACTATATATGGTCTATAACCTATGGTTTTTTCAGTGAATTTTCAAGGTTTTGTAAATGCTAATTCCTAACTATATATGGTCTATAACCTATGGTTTTTTCTGTGAATTTCATTGGTTTTTTAACAGCTAATATCTGTAGCTGTAAAATGTATTCTTCTTTAAATCCCAAAATATATTTTATATGTTTATGAATAATTTTTTTTTAAATATTTTTTTTTCTTCGTTCCCGCTTCGCGAATCGGGAAGCTTCCCGTTAGCTGACCTTGATGCCGCGAAATAGACCGCGAGCCGGTAAACGTTTCTTTACCGCAAGTGCCGCGTTAGAAAACAACATCGTGACGCCTCCCGTCCGCATGACGTTCCACGTTGTCGCTTGATACGTCATATGACGTGCTACGTTAGCAAACTGGTACACGAAGCGAGTGCCAAAGCGCAGGTTTCTGGAAGCAAACCGGGAGGCCCTGCAAAGCGCTTAACGTAAACACAGCAAGTCATGTGACTTGGTAATAACACTTTTCATTGGTTCATTTCACTTTTGGTTTCCTAATGATGTAAGACTAGGTCATATAATCTAAAATGAACACTTTTGATTGGTTGAGAACTCTTGTTTTTCCCAAATGATGAAAATCCCTCCTTCTTTCCTCACTCTGACTTTCATCATTGTGAGAGAAAGACCCTTTGTGATCACTGAGCAATGGCTTCTTTAGTAGCTTCAGCTGGTGCTTCCCCACCACCTCCACCACATCCAAGGAAGAGTGGACCACCTGCTCAAGTTGTAATTCAACAAGAAGAAGAAGAAGAGGAACAGGAGGACGAGCACGAAGAGAGGCAGTTTTTGCCTGAGCAGCCCAAGACGTCTCACCGGAAAGAAAACTTCATTTGGCAATTTTTTAAAATTCCCAAAGGTCAGAAAAAAGTAAATGCAAGATACGTAACTTGCCTTATATGTCAAGATAGACTGTCCAGAGGGACCGACAAAAAATACAGTTTCGGAAACTACACAATGCATCGCCATATGACTAGGTGGCATCCTAACAACTACAGTGCTGCACAGTTTCGGAACGACCTAGATAATCTCCCTATTATGGCCAGAAGATCTGTTGTACCGGAAGTAACGGGACCAGAGGGCAGGGAGATGGTGCCAAATATACAAATGAGATTTGGTGAAGTAAAACACACCTGCGTATTTTGCGATGGATTCATTTCCTACGGAGAAAGAAGCATCACTCTGATCAACAGAGCTATTGACTATCATATGCAAGTTTGTCCGAAACGCCCAAAATAATAAATACTTCTTTTTTTTGTTTTGTTGCTCCTGTTGAGCCCTTTACAATGAATCGTTTTCATTGCCCCCTCCAAGAAAAACCCAAAAAAATATAAAACTGTTCCGAAAAATTCAAAAACAGTAAAAAAATGTTCAGAAAAATAAAAAAAAAAGTTCTTTTCAGAACTACCTCCCCGTTATTAAAAAATTGGTACAATATTTGGAACTGTGCCAACCTCTATTTCTCTTAGTTCGCTTCCTAGTTCGCTCGCTGGTACGCGAACTGGAAGCGAACCAAAAACAGTAAGTATAAGGGAAGGAAACACACACTTATGTTAAAAGAAAGACAGCTATAGGGGAGTAAACTAGAGATACTATTACCCATAATCCACTACTGATGATGTCACATATTACATCATTCATGACATGCTCAGTGACATCATCAGCAGAGGATTGCGGGTTTTTTGGCAACATGCCTTATCCACGGTTTAATAACGCTGCCTTTTGCTTTATATAAGTTTTCAAATTGTATGAAATATATACCAATAGGTCTTTATGAACCTTTAGGTAGTGCTTTTGTTCATGAGGTCTGGTCGCTTCCATACACATACAGATGTTTCAAAGATGATCAAGAAGTTTATCTGAATGGAGAGGAATGCACTGAGACGCCAGATCATTCACTAATGTGTAGGCACATACAGTTACACGATTCATGCAACAAACACCGACCAAATATGGCTTGCGTGTTGCAAGGCACGCCAGTTCCTGCTATCATCCCCACGTTCAAGTTGTTGGAAAATGGTAGTTATTTGATGCTCAATAATGAAGATTGTTCTGAGTTAATTAAAAAGTATTCCTTTTATCGTAACAGTAAGTGAACGGGTTATTTGCTGCAGAAATGTTCTATTTCCTCCCACACATGAACATAGGGAGTTTTCAATCTGGCCACAAATACCAACCTTGGGACACGTTTCAACGGCATGACAAGAATAAGAGCTCTTTTGTCTCAGAGAGAGGTGGCCTTGAGTTCGGCCCGTGAAACTTTCGTACTTCACATAGCGAACACCCGTACACAGGTTTGCCTTTCAATTTCAGCAACATGTTTCCGACTATCTTTAACGCATCCTCCACAAAATCCCTGGCACACTTTTTTAAAGTTGTTACCAGTGGTCTCGTGACTTCATTTGAGAAAATCTTTGGAGTCATCCCTGCTCCCTTTCATTCCATTTTCTCCACTCTGGTTCGTGGATTGCATTTTTACTTGCATTACCAGCGGACGCTCTTGTGCTTTTTTACATTTTTAAATATGGATGTCCCTCCTATGCAACCTCCGACCCTGCAGCTGCTGACACTGTTCCGCAATCGCATGCTAGAATATTATGGCACAATGCCGTTGGCGATATTAAGCACGGCATATGGATTATCTTTTCGGTTCTCCTACTTCACCTGTGTCCAGCCTGTATTTCACTGCCTGACCTGTGATTTCGATTGGGCCATTGATTTGTGTCTCTGCGGACCGGTTTCTCCTGACGTCGACTTTAATCAGCTGATGACTCCTATCATTACTCACGAGTTGATTTGTCCTGGCGAAAGGATTATGGCTGTGGCATTGATGCATGGACTACTTGGTCCCTGGAATTTACTGGCGGCAGCACAGTCTTTCTTGGAACACAGCTTTCTTGAAAACCCACCGAGCTGTCCTCTGATGGTGATAGAGGATCCGGTGCTGGGAGAGCACGTATGTTCTTTTCCGCTTTTAAATTGGATGGCTGAACTGTTTTCGGATGAAGACGGTGACTTCCTATTGGAGGCTGTTGCAGCTTATTTTGCATACACAGTTATGTCATAGACCTTTTTCATGTTTGATATGCTGAGTACTAGCATTTCATTGACAATTCATTGACTTATTTGTCAAGTTTTTATTATTTACCTTGCCTATTGGCTTAAGACTCGATAAAGTACTTGGCTGTTTTATTTTTCTTTAGCATTGAATTTTCCTAGTTTTTAATGCTTTACCTTGCGGACCGTCCACATATAAACTTGCAATCTGCTCTCATGAGATGGCACTTCTATTATCTTATTCAGTTCGTTTCCGGATCATGAGGAGGTGTCATCTAGGTCCTGGATATCTTTACACCGTGTTAAGTTAGCATGGGCTCATTACCGGTTTAAACGCCATTTTTCCTTTTTTGCAACTTCTGCACACGACACTTAGTTGTTGCTTTAGCTTTCCACCTAGTAGTTCATCGTGGTTTACATGAGAATAATATGTTATTGGTCTACTATCTGCTTTACTTGTTAAACTATATCTGTACAGCGAGTGCTAAAGTTTCAAGAACAACACGATACAGAATTGTTATGAGGTCTGATCTCCACGACTTCATACTCATAACATAAGTGCAACTTCTGCCAATTCTGGGCATGAGGCGGGTTTTATATTGCTTTGCCGAACACACATACACAACAGTTGATGCGGTTCACATGAAGAGAGAGCTGGTGTATGCTGATGTGATTCCTTCAAATCTAAGACACTAAAGTATGGACACGCCCTAAACCAACACAAAGAGACCTTCTTAGCAAATAATATAATATGTGTATTAGGGAGGGTGAGATATAAGCAGCCGCGGGCCGTGGAGGGAGTTACGATGGGGCAGGGAGGCGGGGAGGGGGAGAAGCAGGGTGGAGCCCTCTCTACCTTGCCCCTCCCCCTCCCCGCCTCCCTGCCCCACCGTAACTCCCTCCACGGCCCGCGGCTGCTTATAAGTGTTGCTAACTCTTATTCATTTACAGCATGTTAACATACTGTCACCATTCGCTTTTTATGTACTAGTAACTATGCTGGTAATTTTGCTACTGATAATATGTGTACTTGTATTCTCCACCCTGCTTCTCCCCCTCCCCGCCTCCCTGCCTCACCGTAACTCCCTCCACGGCCCGCGGCTGCTTATAAGTGTTGCTAACTCTTATTCATTTACAGCATGTTAACATACTATCACCATTCACTTTTTATGTACTAGTAACTATGCTGGTAATTTTGCTACTGATAATATGTGTACTTTTATTATCTAAGGTACTACGCCTGAGAAGACGGCATTAGTAAATAAACATTTCAAATACACATGTGTTCTTCTTAACTCCATGTTCTGGTTTCTAAGAAATATATAACGACCGACTGTTCATGAGTTCCACGTATCCTGAGGTACTATAAGTTCATATTCTGGATTGTCTAAACATTGAGAGTTTGTTATATCCAATGTGACACTGTACCTAGCTTGCTAAATAGTTTTTGATTACTAACGTGAGTTTTGGGACACCCTAATTCGCCGAGGTTCCAATCCTCTGTCCACAGTTCTGTGTGAGAACAGAAACCCTGCGACAGGGGCACCCCCGACCCTTGCTGGAGCTTCATCACACTTGCGATACAACTCCAGCAATGCGCCACCTTTACGGCACAGATACATCACGCATCTGTGCTGTTTTTGCCCCATGATGCGCCGCATTGTAAATGCAGCACACCATAGGTGACGGAACAGCGGCACAGAATGACTAACACATCCCTGGTGATGCGCCAGTCATCATAAATCTATCCCTATGCTTCTTATCTTGTTAGAGATGAACCGCCATATGTATCATAAAAGTTATTTGCATTTCCTAAATAGCGAACTTTAAGGAATAAATAGCGATTCTTTACCATTCCTAGTTTGCGATGAGCTATTTGCTAATTAGCCGAATGTAGCCCAATGAAGCCCAATGTAGCCCAATGTAGCCCAAAGATGGCCGCCAGACACACAAAAAAACAAATGTAGCCCAAATATCAGCCAGATGTAGCCCAACTATAGCCCAGTGACAGAATGACCAATCAGCTTCGCAAACCTCCGTTACGCGAAGCGGAGCGCTGTTACAGATATATATCTTTTTTTGAACGTTAATTTCTCAAAATCCACTGGAGCACATATATTGAGACCTAGCAAAGGCACATCGGGCTACCAGTCCCTAATATTTTGCCAAGTTTCGTGCAAATCCATTCAGCCGTTCAATTATTATTTTTATTATTTTTTTTTGCCCCGCGGGGCCCTTTTAAAACCTCCACATCAAACCTAGGGGGTCAGTGAGGATCTACTATGCCCCCTTATAGTTATTTCCCCCTTTGTTTTGACCTCCTCTTGTCTCTCGATCCTACCGAGAGACAAGATGGCGGCCGCTACGGACTGTTTGGAATGTTGACAGACGCCGGAGAACCAATCAGCTTCGCTTCACAAAGCTCCGTTGCGCGAAAAGTCCGCGAACCAGAGCGCTAACCGGTCCGCTGTTACAGATATATATCTTTTTTTAAACGTTAATTTCTCAAAATCCACTGGAGCACATATATTGAGACCTACAAAAGGCACATCGGGCTACCAGTCCCTACAATTTTGCCAAGTTTCGTGCAAATCCATTCAGCCGTTCGGGCTAAAAGTGAGGCCAACCGCCCTATGGAAAACTCAATGTTAAAAACACGTTTTGGGACCCCCCTTTTTTCTCGGCCCCCACTGGACGAACCCCCCCCAAATTTTCAAGGGCTGCTCAGAAACAAAATGTGCCATTTTCCTGAAAATTTCAGCCGATTCCGTCCACAAACGCCAAAGTTATTAGACATAGAATTTTCAAAAAACCCATAGAGAAAAAATCCTAACTATATATACCTACTGGCGACCGCCAGTAGGTAATATATATATATATATATATATATATATATGTATATGTATATATATATATATATATATATATATACAGTCCAATGCTCTCTCCCAACGCAGGAAAAAAGCGCGACACAGCTCCGGGGACAAACAAGGCTTTATTCATTTGAAAAGCGCAAGGTGAGTGAAGTCACGAAACGCTTGGGCAGACGCGTTTCAGCCATCCAATTGGCCTCATCAGTGCCGGTTCCATGGGCTTCTCAATATTCCTGAGAATGGAGCGTTGTTATGTTGGTACCGAGACCACTTCCAGTATATATATTAATATATATATATATTCTCCAAAAGGTTTCCCAAGTTTTGGGACCGCACTCCACGACAGGTAAGCTTCCACTTTCTTTATTCAAAAAGGCCTGCAGCTTCCCATTCCTGTGTGGCATCCCTGGCCTTACGTCTTTCGAATCCTTGTGATTCTCATCAGAGGCCCATGCAGCAATCCATTTAAATCAAACTGTATTCTCCCATTTGAGTTTTTATATTGTTTGTTTGGCCTCAGGTGTGCCTGATGGGAAGTCATTTGTTGAGCAGTCTGGGAGATGTAGTTCTTTTCATTTTTCATCCCTTTGGTGGGTGTGGTTGCTGGTGTGATACCGGGACCAATTCATCGCCCTCCATTGGGTTTTAGAATGAGACTTTGCATGCCTATGATAATAAGGTCTTTTTGAATAAAGAAAGTGGAAGCTTACCTGTCGTGGAGTGCGGTCCCAATACTTGGGAAACATATATATATGCTTGTGAGCAAGGCTGGAAAGTTGAAACGTGTTAGGATTTAAAGAGTGCATTTCTCTCTGCATTTCATGACGAATAAAGTCTACTTGTCAGCAAGTCGATGTTGGGCTCTTTTCCTTTTGGTGGCAGAACTGCAATTTCCAGGAAGTGTAGTTTGTTTGGTGTCATTAAATGGAGGGGGCATGATCCGCTCACAAAAGCGCCAGCATGAAGGACTTCCGAGGTATTTAGGGTGCTTTATGTTTGAGAAAGGGAGAGAAGAATGATTTATTATCATTTTTCTGCAACATCCATGGCAAGTAATTATCTTAAGAGGTGCAGAGGCACCGGCACTGTGCCATTACAGAATATTTTACCAGCAAGCACCCGATAATATGTGGGGCATTGGCTGTGGAAATGCTATTTGGCAGAATTGCGCAAAGTGCCATGTCTTGCAGCGCATTTTAAGTACTGATGCATGCTGGTGTTTGTGGTTCGAGGAGCAAATCACATGACCACTTGGACTACACAGAACAACTGCACTCACCTGTGAGCAAGGCTGGAAAGTTGAAAAGCGTTAGGATTTAAAGAGTGCATTTCTCTCTGCATTTCATGACGAATAAAGTCTACTTGTCAGCAAGTCGATGTTGGGCTCTTTTTCTTTTGGTAGCAGAACTGCAATCTCCAGGATCTCCATTCCTGGCCCAAGAGCCCGCCCTGCAGGATTGGGGGCCCCCAGCAAAGTGGAGTTTGTTTGGTGTCATATATATATATATATATATATATATATATATTACCTACTGGCGGTCGCCAGTAGGTATATATAGTTAGGATTTTTTCCCTATGGGATTTTTGAAAATTCTATGTCTAATAACTTTGGCGTTTGTGGACGGAATTGGCTGAAATTTTCTGGAAAATGGAACATTTTGTTTCTGAGCAGCCCTTGGAAATTTGGGGGGGTTTCGTCAAGGGGGGGCCGAGAAAAAAGGGGGGTCCCAAAACGTGTTTTTAACATTGAGTTTTCCATAGGGCGGTTGGCCTCACTTTTAGCCCGAACGGCTGAATGGATTTGCATGAAACTTGGCAAAATTGTAGGGACTGGTAGCCCGATGTGCCTTTTCTAGGTCTCAATATATGTGCTCCAGTGGATTTTGAGAAATTAACGTTTAAAAAAAGATATATATCTGTAAGCGCGCTCTGGGCAGCGCTCCGGTCCGCGGACCTTAAGCGTACCGGAACTTCGCGTAGCTAAGCTGATTGGCTCTCCGGTGTCTGTCAACATTCTAAACAGTCCGGAGCGGCCGCCATCTTGTCTCTCGGTAGGATTGAGAGACAAGAGGAGGCCAAAACAAAGGCGAAAATGACCATAAGGGGGCATACTAGATCCTCCCTGACCCCCTAGGTTTAATGTGGAGGTTTTAAAAGGGCCCCGCGGGGCAAAAAAAACAAAAAAAAATTGTTGTTTTTTTTTGCATGGGGAGCGCCCGGTCCGCGAACCGGGAAGCGTTCTGGGCAGCGTACTGCAATGAAAAATGAATGATAGACTTTTCAAATGCTGTATGTTAATTGATTGTTGTTTTTGTTGATTATTTTTTATTTTCTTTATTTTTTAAGCATTTTTTTTTATTGTGATTGTGTTTCATAATTTATTAAACTTTCTAACATTTCATTGTCAGAAATTTCATAATTATCATTGAATATACATTGTAGTCTCTGAGGGTGTAAAATGTCCTCATTTTCAAGGAGGTTATCTACTGCTTGTACACATTGCAGTAGTTCTTTGTCTAAAGTTTCATCGAAAAATTCAATATCATTTTCATCATTGATTTCTTGGCTGCTCTCTTGCAGGAAAATTTGAAATTCAACTTTCTGTTCGCCTTCCATTTTGCCTGAAATTTAGATTAAAAAAATATATATTAGTAGAGATAGGGCACTGTTGGGATTAATTTTGGGCAGTGTATAGTATCAGAGTGGAAGTAGGAATATAAAAAAGTGTATGTGATTTAACGTAAGTAAATTCATAATTATACAAGAGAAGCCTAACTCCATCCATAACTATAACAGAGAAGTCTATCTAAATCTATAACTACTACAGAGGGATAGTATATAACTATCAGAAAAAGTTTACCATATTAACTTATAGTGCACAATATACTTCAGTTTTAAAAATAAAAACTTACCTTTAGATAGAAGTTGAAGGAATTAGTGAAAATCCTATTGAAATGTACACCAAGAAGTAGTAGTCAAAATGGCTGTGTTTTCTTCTCTTCCTTTATATATATTCAGGTATATAACCAATCAAATGTCAGGTAAAAAAAGTAGAAAATGAAAGTAACATTTTAATTGGTTGTCAATTCCAACACTTCAGATGTGTTTTGTGAAGTAATTTACCTCACGGTATTTAGAGAGGTCTACAGGCTAAATGGCTAAATGGAATTCCAATCAAATTTGTGAAAATGGTAGGGATTGGTATGTAGTATGAGCTAGTCTATATTTGGTGAAATTGTCTCCAGTGGCTTTTCTGTGAACTACTTTCCCACCTTTTTTGATGGTGCGCTTCCCAGGGAGCGACCCGGTACGCGAACCGTTGAGCGCCCCGGTTCGCGAACCTTAAGCGTAACGGGAGTCCACCATTTTGTGTTTCGGTCGAATTAAGATACAAGATGGAGGGCAAATAATGTTCAGAATGGGTAGAAGGGGGCACGGTAGACTTATCTTGACCCCCTAGGTTTTGTGAGGGTGGCTGAGGAGGCCCATATGTGCGAAAAAAAAAAAATTTTTTTAAAAATTTCGCGAGGTTAGCTCCCGGTTCGCGTACCGGGTAGCGCCCCAGGGAGCGTACTTTGTTGAAAATTAGTGAAAAATGTTAGAGTAAAATAATAATTGTGAGTGATCAGATGTAGGGTAGCTCTGAGAAGAGCTTTTGGGTTTATGGTACATTTAGGTACTTATAAGTAGGTACCAATGCACATTCTTAAATTCAGAGTGAAAATTCTGTTGCCCTCATCTGAGAAGTGAACTCCATCTCCTCTGTAGATATCTTGCATGTAGTAACGCAAGTTATTGTTGTACAGGGAGCCCATTCCATGGTCTCTCATGTAAGCTGAAACAGATTTGTTTACATGCTTCCTCGACTTCTCAATTTGTGGACAAAATTGGTTTGACCACCTCCATTTCTGTCTTTGGCATATATTTGAATATACCAAGGCAGTCTGAGGAAAAAGTGCCATTAATTGCTCAAAGGTGTCCTTTAAAAGCATTTCCAGACCTACACCAGTCAAAGTGCCCAAGTCATTACCTCCACAGTGCACAATTAACAGGTCAGGTTTGGGCAAATGCATAAAGGTTTTCACCAATGGTATCAATTGGTGACATTTTAATCCTCTGTGGCCAAACCACTTAATTTCCACATCTTGTAAATTGAGGTTAGGTAAATTCCTGTTTTCAGTGTACCTTTGAGCCCAGTGAATATAACTATGTCCAACAATCCAGACAGAAAACATGGTGAGAGAAGGTTCTCCTGCAGTCAGATGAAGTGTGGCAATGAAATGGCAGTTGAAAAAATGAGAGTTTAAAATGAAAAAAACTGTGGAGTTTCTGTGTTCATGAAGCAGTAACAGTGATTGGTGGATTTTGATTGCTGAAAACAGAAAGTTAGGGTGCACGGATGAGTTATTTGAAAGATGTATTTTGAATGGTCAATAAAAAATCATTAAATGAAAGAATGCACTGGATATGCAGGTGCACTGAGAGTTCAGAGTTCAATTGCAACATTGTTGTGTGAACTTGCAAACACCAGAAGTCTTCCAAGAGGTGGTTGCTATGCAGAAAAGGCATGAAATGGCAGAGGGGGGAAGGGTTTTCATTTGAAAAAAAGTGAGGGAAGAGTTTTGATTGGGTGACATGAGAGATATGTGTGAAGAATTACAGCATTTCTGTGCTTTTGATAGCTGCAGACTCTGGAGTGCATACCTTTTGCTCTGCTGAAGACAAATTGGTGTGTTTCTGAGACTGTTTTCAAACTCAAAGTATTTGCTAAGGTGAGAAAATATTTCTTTAATTTAGATAGAGAATAGTGTGCTTTAAGGAGAAAATTATGAATTATGTGGCGCAAATTGCTTGTAAATATGCTCCCACCTGTGCAAGGAAAATTTAGATTTTTAATGTTTGTGTTACATAGCCATGTTAAAAGTGATACAAACATGCTGCAAAGGCAATTAAAAAACGCTTTTATGTGTCTTAAGGACATTTTAAGTAATTTTCCCATGTGCAGTGTTTTGAAATTATGATTTGAAAATCGTTTTTGGGGAAAAGGAATTGTTTTTAAATTTATGACAAGGACATAATGGTGTATGCTTCTTTATAAGGCAATTGACTGTCCCTGATGTTATTTTTCCCATTTTAATGTAAGACCTTTCTCTGTGGCGCAAATTGCTTGTAAATATGCTCCCACCTGTGCATGGCAAATTTAGATTTTAAATGTTTGTGTTACATAGCCATGTTAAAAGTGACCCAACCATGCTGGAAAGGCAATAAAAAAACACTTTCATGTGTCTTAAGGACATTTTAAGTAATTTCCCTGTGGGCAGTGTTTTCAAATTATGAATTGAAAATCGTTTTTGAGGTAAAGGAATGTTGTTAAAATTTATGTGCGCCATATGCCCCCAAATTTCTTTTTCAGGGGTGCGGCAGGGTGTTATTGAGACACCCCTACACCTTTGGAAAAATTCCTAATTTGCGATGAGCTAATTGCTAATTGCAAATTGCACCTTCTTTCATATGGGCATCCTGGCGCATGGAAATGAATGGGTAATTTGCAATTAGCAATTTGCTCATCGCAAATTTGGAATGGTAAAGAATCGCTATTTATTCCTTAAAATTCGCTATTTTGGAAATGCAAAATAGTTATATGATACATATGGCGGTTGATGTCTAACAAGATAAGAAGCTTAGGGATAGATTTATGATGACTGGCGCAATGAAGTGGACATCACTTACTTCATTGGTAGAGCTTTACATGTATTATGTCCTCTGTATTCTTCATCAAGCGTAACTTTAATCTGCAATCCTGAGTAGGCCTCACCTTAAACAAACCTCTGGATAGGCCACATCTTATCGTCATCCTGAATTAATCATTTAAAATGCTATGGACATATTTATGATAGGTGTATGCCTCTTTTGCGCCACTTACAAAACACTGTCCATGGGGAAATGACTTAAAATGTCCTTAAGACACATGAATGTGTTTTTTTAAAGCGTTTGCAATTTTTTTGGGTCACTTTTAACATGGCTATGTGACTCAAACAGTCAAAATCTAAATTCACCATGCACAGGTGGGAGCATATTTACAAGGAATGTGCTCCATGGGGAAAGGTCTTATAATGTAATATGGGAAAAATGACATCAGAGACACTGAAATGCCTTATAGAGAAGCATACACCATTATGTCCTTGTCATAAATTTGCAAACCATTACTTTTCCCCAAAAACGATTTTCAAATCATAATTTGAAAACACTGCACATGTGGAAATGACTTAAAATGTCCTTAATTCAAAATTTGCTATTCCTTATTTTGCGATTGCACTGAAGGATTTGCAAATTTTGCGATTCCTTAAATGCAATGTATCAAACAAAAAATATGTAAAAAATGACATTAAGGATTTGGAAACTACCACCAACTTCTAGTTGGTGGTAATTTGCGAATTCTTTTCAAAAAGCATTTTTTTCCAAAAAACAAAAGGTGCCATATGACGCCCATACATGCCCTTAGGGCATGTATGTGCGCCATATGCCCCCAAATTTCTTTTTCAGGGGTGCAGCAGGGTGTTCTTGAGATACCCCTGCACCCTTGAAAAAATTCCTATTTTGTGATGAGCTAATTGCTAATCGCAAATTGCACCTTCATTCCTATGAGCCTCCTAGCCCATGGAAATGAATGGGTAATTTGCAATTAGCAAATTGCTCATTGCAAATTAGGAATGGTAAAGAATTGCTATTTATTCCTTAAAATTCGCTATTTAGGAAATGCAAAATAGTTTGATGGTACATATGGTGGTTCATCTGTAACAAGATAAGAAGCTTAGGGATACATTTATGATGACTGGCGAAATAAAGTGCAAATCACTTACTTCATTGGTAGGCCTTTACATATATTATCTCTTCTGTATTCTTCATCAAGCGTAACTTTAATCTGCAATCCTGAGTAGGGCTCACCTTAAACAAACCTCTGGATAGGCCACACCTTATCGTCATCCTGGATTAATCATTTAAAATGCTAGGGACAGATTTATGATAGGTGTATGCCTCTTTTGCGCCACTGTGCGTCACTTTTATGATGCAGCGGCGGTGCAAAAGATTTGCTATGAGGCGACAAAATTACAAATTGATGCTTTTAGGCAGATATGTCATGGTGTAAAAAAAACGTACCACATGAAACCGATGCAGCAGTGATGCAAAAGATGCACCATGTTGCAAGACAGGCCTCACTTGGGGCCATATGTATCAAGCTAATTAGCATTCGCAAAGATCAAAATTCTGCGAATTTCGGCCTTTGCGAATGCTAATTAGACAAATGGTATGTATCAAACAAGTTTGATGCAAAATAAGGAATAGCAAAATTTGCTATTCCTTATTTTGCGATTGCACTGAAGGATTTGCAAATTTTGCGATTACTTAAATGCAATGTATCAAACAAAAAATATGTAAAAAAATGACATTAAGGATTTGGAAACTACCACCAACTTCTAGTTGGTGGTAATTTGTGAATTCTTTTCAAAAAGCTTTTTTTCCAAAAAACAAAAGGTGCCATATGACGCCCATACATGCCCTTAGGGCATGTATGTGCGCCATATGCCCCCAAATTTCTTTTTCAGGGGGTGCAGCAGGGTGTTCTTGAGACACCCCTGCACCCTTGGAAAAATTCCTATTTTGTGATGAGCTAATTGCTAATCGCAAATTGCACCTTCATTCCTATGAGCCTCCTAGCCCATGGAAATGAATGGGTAATTTGCAATTAGCAAATTGCTCATTGCAAATTAGGAATGGTAAAGAATTGCTATTTATTCCTTAAAATTCGCTATTTAGGAAATGCAAAATAGTTTGATGGTACATATGGTGGTTCATCTGTAACAAGATAAGAAGCTTAGGGATACATTTATGATGACTGGCGAAATAAAGTGCAAATCACTTACTTCATTGGTAGACCTTTACATGTATTATCTCTTCTGTATTCTTCATCAAGCGTAACTTTAATCTGCAATCCTGAGTAGGCCTCACCTTAAACAAACCTCTGGATAGGCCACACCTTATCGTCATCCTGGATTAATCATTTAAAATGCTAGGGACAGATTTATGATAGGTGTATGCCTCTTTTGCGCCACTGTGCGTCACTTTTATGATGCAGCGGCGGTGCAAAAGATTTGCTATGAGGCGACAAAATTACAAATTGATGCTTTTAGGCAGATATGTCATGGTGTAAAAAAAACGTACCACATGAAACCGATGCAGCAGTGATGCAAAAGATGCACCATGTTGCAAGACAGGCCTCACTTGGGGCCATATGTATCAAGCTAATTAGCATTCGCAAAGATCAAAATTCTGCGAATTTCGGCCTTTGCGAATGCTAATTAGACAAATGGTATGTATCAAACAAGTTTGATGCAAAATAAGGAATAGCAAAATTTGCTATTCCTTATTTTGCGATTGCACTGAAGGATTTGCAAATTTTGCGATTACTTAAATGCAATGTATCAAACAAAAAATATGTAAAAAAATGACATTAAGGATTTGGAAACTACCACCAACTTCTAGTTGGTGGTAATTTGTGAATTCTTTTCAAAAAGCTTTTTTTCCAAAAAACAAAAGGTGCCATATGACGCCCATACATGCCCTTAGGGCATGTATGTGCGCCATATGCCCCCAAATTTCTTTTTCAGGGGGTGCAGCAGGGTGTTCTTGAGACACCCCTGCACCCTTGGAAAAATTCCTATTTTGTGATGAGCTAATTGCTAATCGCAAATTGCACCTTCATTCCTATGAGCCTCCTAGCCCATGGAAATGAATGGGTAATTTGCAATTAGCAAATTGCTCATTGCAAATTAGGAATGGTAAAGAATTGCTATTTATTCCTTAAAATTCGCTATTTAGGAAATGCAAAATAGTTTGATGGTACATATGGCGGTTCATCTGTAACAAGATAAGAAGCTTAGGGATACATTTATGATGACTGGCGAAATAAAGTGCAAATCACTTACTTCATTGGTAGACCTTTACATGTATTATCTCTTCTGTATTCTTCATCAAGCGTAACTTTAATCTGCAATCCTGAGTAGGCCTCACCTTAAACAAACCTCTGGATAGGCCACACCTTATCGTCATCCTGGATTAATCATTTAAAATGCTAGGGACAGATTTATGATAGGTGTATGCCTCTTTTGCGCCACTGTGCGTCACTTTTATGATGCAGCGGCGGTGCAAAAGATTTGCTATGAGGCGACAAAATTACAAATTGATGCTTTTAGGCAGATATGTCATGGTGTAAAAAAAACGTACCACATGAAACCGATGCAGCAGTGATGCAAAAGATGCACCATGTTGCAAGACAGGCCTCACTTGGGGCCATATGTATCAAGCTAATTAGCATTCGCAAAGATCAAAATTCTGCGAATTTCGGCCTTTGCGAATGCTAATTAGACAAATGGTATGTATCAAACAAGTTTGATGCAAAATAAGGAATAGCAAAATTTGCTATTCCTTATTTTGCGATTGCACTGAAGGATTTGCAAATTTTGCGATTACTTAAATGCAATGTATCAAACAAAAAAAATGTAAAAAAATGACATTAAGGATTTGGAAACTACCACCAACTTCTAGTTGGTGGTAATTTGTGAATTCTTTTCAAAAAGCTTTTTTTCCAAAAAACAAAAGGTGCCATATGACGCCCATACATGCCCTTAGGGCATGTATGTGCGCCATATGCCCCCAAATTTCTTTTTCAGGGGGTGCAGCAGGGTGTTCTTGAGACACCCCTGCACCCTTGGAAAAATTCCTATTTTGTGATGAGCTAATTGCTAATCGCAAATTGCACCTTCATTCCTATGAGCCTCCTAGCCCATGGAAATGAATGGGTAATTTGCAATTAGCAAATTGCTCATTGCAAATTAGGAATGGTAAAGAATTGCTATTTATTCCTTAAAATTCGCTATTTAGGAAATGCAAAATAGTTTGATGGTACATATGGCGGTTCATCTGTAACAAGATAAGAAGATTAGGGATAGATTTATGATGACTGGTGCATCACCAGGGATGTGTCAGTCATCCTGTGCCGCTGTTCCGCCACCCATGGTGTGCTGCATTTACAATGCGGGGCATCATGGGGCAAAAATGGCACAGATGCGTGATGTATCTGTGATGTAAAGGTAGTGATTGCTGGAGTTGTATCGCAAGTGCGATGCAGCTCAAGCAAGGCTCAGGGGTGCCCCATCTCCACAATGTTGCGTCAAGACCTATGCCTGCTTAAAGCAGGCGCAGGGTTTTGACGCAGTTTTCTCCTATCTGATTGTAAATACGGCACACCATGGGTGGCAGAGCAGCGGTGCACGTTAACTGGTGCATGCCTGGGGATGTGCCATTTAACATAAATCTGCCCCTTTACATTTAAGTATGTGCAGGACACACAGAGTCGGTGAGGCTTATCCAAGGTTAAGAAGAGATGAGTCCTGTTCACTGAAAAATTAGACATAGTCTTCACCTGATCAGCATTGCTGGACATGGCTAAATAATAGCTGCAAAATATTACTCTTGTTAATCAATTTTACTATTATAATCTCTGAGATTTGTCTCTTACTCTGCAACATCTCATTGTTGTTATCTTTCTTTAAAGATAAAGACAACATCAACATGAGTGACAATCTGCAATCAGTTGATTTTGACCTCATCATTGAACTTGTAATTGAAACATCAGTGGATGTTGATCCATTGGATGATTTAAATCCTGAGGATGAAGAAGAGCGTGATGAGGATGCAGATTTGTCCAAATTATATGACATAGGGTGGGAAGCTGACCTGCTTGAGCCTATGGAAATATAAACATTTATTTTTAAAATGTATAATTAATAAAAAGTAAAAATGTAAACCGTTTAATTTAAAAATAAAGACACCTTCAAAAACAGGTTATGTGTAGTGTCTTCAATAAAATATTAAAATATGCTCATAAAATTAGATCAGATTCACATATAAAATAGCACAGGTAACATAAATATAAATGTCATTTCTTTTCTGCTATTTCTGTATTGTAAATTTGCCAAGGACTGAAAAATCTTCTATTTAAAATGTCAAGTAGTGTGTTAAGTTTTTGATCATTGTTATTGATTTACTGTTTGGTAATAGTGGTTAATAACATTTTTTATTATATTTTACCACAGATTCAACTGCAGATCATTTCAAGATTTCACCATGCCAACAATAGAAAGACAGAGAAAGGCTGCAAAACGTCAAAGACAGCAGGTGAAACAAAATAAGCAGCAGTCCTCTAACAAAAAGATTTGTCAAGTCACGAAGAAAGCACCGGGTAAGAGCACAAAATATTTCATAAGAAATATGTGTAGTAAAAAAAATATTACTACAGAAAATGTTTCAGTCCATAAAAAGATAAGCAAATCAAATGGAAAGGAAAGGCCAATCAAAAATGTTACTGCTAGAGCAAGAGATAACTCTGTGCATGATAGTAGAAGGAAACAACAGTTTAGGGACATTCGTAAACGAATGTTCCGCAACAGGATAATTGGCAATTTGTAAAAAAATATTAAGAAAGGTCAACAGAAACTGGTTTTTTATAAGAGAAAAAAAAAAGTTGAGAAAGTTATTGATCAGGCATTTGAAATTAAACGTAAGTTATTTATTTTGATAATCAATAGAATTAGGAAGCTAAACAAGGCAATTTATGATTTCAAAAGAAATAGTAGATGGAAGAGAATAGTTAATCGTAGTAATTTTTGTGAAGTTTTTTCTGGAGAATGGAGGCATAGTTCAAGCTGTGAGGCATTTTTTAATGAGGAGAGTTATTTCCAGGATAATGATTTGGTGCATGCAGTTGACACCAGTGGTCGTGCTTATGAAGTGAAAGATGGTTGTCCAGTTGAAAAAGAAAAACTTGTGACAACAGAGGCAGAAGAGGTGTTAGGTAATGAGGTTTTAGGAAGACGTGCTAAGGGTCCTATGTACACCTGGAAGTGTAGTAGTATTTGCAGTGTGCGACAGGATTCCATCAATTTGCTTTGTGATTTTGTACGGTCATTTAATAAGAAAAGTTTGAAGCAGAAAATGAAGTTGTTGCAAGAATTAGATCCTTGCAGAGTGAGAGAAGTGACAGGTTTGCATGGTCATTCACTGGCTTGTCTTTCCAGGAGAGTATGCCAGAGTGTTTTTCATCATTTCAGGATGCTAGCAGTGCATCATAATAAAGTGAGGAAATTAGTTAGAATGTTGTATTATGCTAAGAGTCCAGCAATTATGCTTAAACAATTATGCGCTGCTCTTTTGCATGGTTCTGAAATAGATGTGAAGAACATATGTGAAGAAATTGAGTTTTGTTACTTTGGAAGTAAAGAGGAGAATGTTGAAATTGACCCAGAAGAAGAGGGTAATGTGGAAGATAGTGTACAGGTTTCCAGTACAGATAATTTCCAGAGGGAAATTGCGACGTTTCAGGTGAAATCAAGTGAGAGGCCTAATTTCACTTGTGTGTGTTGTCGACGCACTTATTATAAGAATCAGACTAAGTTAGTGGATTTATATGCAAAAAGTGAAAGGGAAAATAATAGTGAATGGAAGGATTTTGCAACATACTTGATGGTAGAAAATTGTTTTGATTTGGGATTTGATCAACGTGTGTGTACTTATTGTTGTTGCAAATTAAATCAAAACCAGATGCCTGCTAGAGCAGTTCATAATAATCTGGAATTGGTTGAGATTCCTTCTGAATTGAAGGATTTAAATACTTATGAATCTATTTTGATTCAAAGTATCGATCCCTTTCAGGCTATTGTAAGAATGGAGCCAAAGACAGGGAAATTGCCTCCATCAGATTTACAGAGAGGATTAAAGGGAAGAGTTGTTTATTTGCCTCTAGATTTGAAGAAAAACATTAACACAATTGGAGTAGAAAAAGTGGAAGAGGAACCTCTGGTTATCTTAGTTAATGGGGTTCCGACAAAGAATAAGAAAATATGGCAAGATTTAGTAGATGTTAGGAAAGTTAAAAAGGCAACATTGTATTTGAAAAAAAAAAAAAAATACTATAAGAATGTATATGTTGCAGAAGAGGAAGTAAGTGAGGAAGAGGATAGCGATGTGTGTGCTGGTCAAATTGAGAAAGTAGAACCCTCTACTAGTGAAGAAATATATGAACATTATAGTGTTCATGCTTTGCATTCCAAGGAAGTCATGGGGAATGCTATTGAGTTGTTTCAAATGAAACAAGCCAAAGGGAGTCCCATTAGTGTTTGGGAGGAAAGTTTGGAAGCTCGGTGTTTCCCACAGCTTTTTCCAACAGGTCAGGGAGGAAGATATGATGAGCGACCTCATCAAATTCCTGCTTCTGAATACCGGACTTTGCGATTGTATGCAGGAGATGCTAGGTTTCGACAATGCATTCCCTATTTGTTTCATCTCCTGTTTGAAAGCGATCTGTCTGGACTGTCATATGCAGTGAACCACATCTTGAAAAGTGGTATACACATGCAAAACATCCCGGCAAGTGACTTTATGGATAAAGTCAATGTCCAAGACAGTATTTTGGATTCTCACCTGATTAATCTCATGGCGTGTCAGCGTGGTACTAATGAGTACTGGTACCGTCGTCATGGTGATTTAAAATGTATGCTGAGGAACTTAGGTACTCCCACATGGTTCCTCACTCTGAGCTGTGCCGAGTATGGCTGGGAAGACTTACTTGAATTTCTACGAGAGGCAAATGCTAACGTAGATAACATCGAATTCAAGACACCCGGAGAACTGTGCTCTTTGGATCCAGTCAATGTATGTAGGTACTTCAATCATAGATTTGAAGCTATGATGTCTTTCATCATGAATAAGAAGAATCCACCTCTTGGAGAGGTGTTGGATTTCTTCTGGAGAAAGGAGTACCAAGCAAGAGGTGCTCCTCATATACATATGTTGCTGTGGATCAAGGATGCACCTAAATTTGGAACGGATCCAGAAGACTCAGTGATGAGTTTCATCCAACAGTATTCTACGTGTGCTGTTCCAAACGCAAAGGAGAAGAAAAGCCTAAGAGAAAAAGTTCTGCGTTTCCAAAGCCATCGATGTGGAAAGTACTGCCGTCGTAAATTCCGAAACAAGGACAAGTTCTACACCAAATGTCGTTTCGGTTTTCCACGACCGGTGATTTCTAAAGGAAGAGTAAACAGTTTGATGTCTTCGCTGCGACATAATGTCATGAAGAAATCACCTAAAAACACATACAATTTGAAGAGGAACAAAGAGTCCAAGTACATCAACGACTACAACCCGGTGATTTTGTCCATGTGGAATGCTAACATGGATATACAGTTTGTGGCTGATAACTGTATGGCTGTGGCTCGGTATGTGACGTCTTACATCACCAAAAAAGAGAAGACAGAATTGAAGGATATGTGGGAGGACATTTCCCATGAAAAGAGCCTCAGCAAGAAGTTGTACAGTTTCAGTCTGAAGATGTTGTCGCATCGAGAAATTGGAGCTTACGAATGCTCTGACCGGTTGTCTTCAGCAAGTCTCTATGCCAAGTCCAGGAGTATCGTTTGGGCGAGTCTTGGTCTTGCTGCAACGCGTAATCGAGTTCTGAAACCTGTGCGGGAAATTGAGTATTTGGCGGAAAAGGAGCCAAACAGTACCGACATTTTGAAGACCAACATGTTGGATACATATTATCCAAATAGAAGCAGTCACCTCGACAATGTTTGTCTGTATGAGGTTCTTCAAAATTACATATTCAAGAGGAACATCAAAGAAGATACTGAGAAAGGAGTGTATGCTGTAATAGGAAGTGAGGGATGTCTGGTCAAGCAAAGAAAATGCCACTTGGTAAACCATCGAAAATTGAGTGGCGAATCTCCTGAAAAAAAGGAGTTTTTCTATTTAGCACTTTTGCAACTTTTCAAGTCTTGGCGTGCAGAAGAGGAACTGCTTGGAGATTTCCTCTGTTACGAAGACTCTTTCAATGCCGCCAAGGAGACCATAGAATGTCCTGCTTTTCCCAAATATGTAGAAATGTTGATTGCGGAAATTGAGCAGGAAGCAACGATTGCAGCCGAGATTGCCAGAGACAGTTCTCAGGACAGTCAGAGTTCTGCTTCATTGAGTCAGGATCCACTAGGAGGACCTGTTATCGAAAATGAAGCTGCCACTGCCATGAATGAAGTGGAAACAGCCATGGCACATGCTCAGGAGGATGCGGTTAACTTAGAAGAGTTGGAAAGACAACTCAACGTTGAGCAGAGGAAAATATATGACGAAGTTACCATGCAAATTGATCATGGATTAAGTCATGACAAGAAAGAGTGCTCATGTACGTCGTTGAAGCCTGTCCGACTGTACGTGAGTGGAGAAGCGGGAACTGGAAAAAGTTTCCTTATTAAAGCAATTTCATGCTATTTGCAGGAAAGGACAGAGTCATCGCTGTCTTGTGTTGTCACCGCTCCAACTGGACTGGCAGCACATAACATTAAAGGGATTACTTTACATCGTTTACTGATGCTGCCAGTGGAGCATGACAACAAATTACAATATCACAAGCTATCTGGAGATGCTTGTTTTGAAGTTTCAAGAATCTTGAGGAAAATGAAACTTCTTATCATTGACGAAGTAAGCATGGTTTCCAATGTCATGCTTGCCTTTGTGCATTTGAGAATGCAAGAAGTTCTCAAAACAGAGTATGATGTGTTATTTGGTGGCAAACACATCATTGTTTTCGGAGATCTTCTGCAGCTGACACCAGTGAAAGGGCAACCTGTGTTCAAAATGCTCACGCATGAAGATACCAGGAAGTGCCTAGGCAGCATTGGCAACGTCAATATATGGTTAAACTTCAATTATGCTGAACTGCATGAAAATATGCGTCAGGCGAAGGATGAAGTTTACAAGACTATTCTACAAGATGTTAGAATTGGAAAAGTGACCGAGCATGGGAAAGAAGCTTTACATGCACGATTACTGTCAAATTTATATCCAGAACAAGATGTTGTGCCTGAGAATATTTTTCAGAAAATTACTGATAAGAAATCTGGAATATGTTTGATGCCAACTCTTGCAGAATGTGCCAAATTCAACAACAAAATGTTGCATTTAGAAAAGCAAGAGATTGTGAAACTGGAAGCTATTGACAGAGTAGAGCATATGGGATCAACAATTATTTTGTCTGAGAATCTGAAAACAAAATTGGATTCATTAGAGAAGAGTATATCTAAAACTGCAGGTTTTGAAAAGACTCTGAATGTGTGCTTGAACTGCCGTATAATTTTAAGAAGGAATTTACATGTTGAAAGAGGTCTGGTAAATGGATCAATGGGTAATGTTGTTGATTTTGTAAAATACAGAAATAGAGATGGAATTGAATTTTTAAAAATTAAATTTGATGGCATTGAGGAAGTACAGCTAATTAGTCGTTGCTCTGCTAGATTTTTGCTTGTAAAAGACTTATATGTTCGCCGTAAGCAGTTTCCTGTTTGCTTGGCATATGCGGTGACAATCCATAAATCGCAAGGTTTAAGTGTAGACTGTGCATTGGTGAATATTGGCAGTTCTGTGTTCAAGGAGGGTATGGCATACGTGGCATTGTCACGAGTTAGAACTTTATCGGGATTGTACTTGATTGAGTGTGATGTCACAAACATTTGTGCGGATCTAGATTGTGTTAAGGAATACAATAGGTTAAGAAGAGAGTATGCGTCACATTTGCCTCAGTATCCTTTGTTTGAGAAACGTGTGGTAGGCCGGAAACGAAGAAATGTGACCAATACTGGGGAGGTTGTAGCAAAAAGACGAAAAGTCGATGAACCTAAAATTACAAGCAGAAACAAAAAGGATTCTGTTGAAGATGTTGTTGGTTTTCAATTTGAAAACAGTTCTGGTGTCAACTGCTATGCTAATGTAGTGGTTAATGTTTTGTTTTCTCTAGAAAATGTAAAAGAAGAGATTGTGGTCAATTCTGATCAAAGATTTTGCAGTTTGTTAAATTCTGTGTTAGAGAAATGTAGCACTGATAGAAGAAACATAGAAAGTGTGTCTGAAATTCGAAATCTGTTAGACAGATGTTCAGGCCAAACACAATTCTCTCAAAATATTCAGCAAGATTGTCAGGAGTTTTTAATGTATATGCTTGATGTATTGCATGCTGAAGGTGTAGATGTAGATCAGCTGTTTGGGCTTTCTTATCAATGGCAGCATGACTGCGAGAACTGTATGGTATCAAGTACTACTAGTGTAGACTCAGAAAGATTTATATATTTAACTTTGCCAGACAGTAAATCAGTCTCCTTTAATAAGCTAGTAAAAGCAGCTGATCACAACATGGAGTGTAGCCAATGTAAATCTGAAATGATGTCCACATTATTTATACGAACATATGGCCAGTATGTCATTTTAATGTTCCAACGATGTAGGCCTGATGGAACAAAATTGACAACTTTAATTAAAAATTTTGTAGCTTCGCAGTTGTCAATATCAGGAAGGACTTTTGTAACTGCAGCAATTATATATCATGACGGCCCTTCAATAACATCAGGACATTACACAGCTTATTTAAAGTCTAGAAATGGCTGGTCATTCTGCAATGATTCTGTTTTAATTTTCCAAAAAAAATTGCCGTATGACCTTAAAAACTCTTAACTGGTGTTTTTAAAACCAAAATTTTAGGGAAATAATCTCGGGATGTGCTCTGTGGAATTTCAAGAAGTTCTAATGGCTCCTACACAATTTGGCCTTGAGGATAAGTGTAGTTCAGAGACATAACTTCTAACCATAGGACTGGACGTCATGGAGAAATACGTGCACTTTGAATGAGTTCAGAAAAACTGTTTCTTTTTATAAGCTAATTGAAGCAGCCAATCAAAACATGGAGTAGAGGGAATGTAAGTCTGCAACGCTGTCTACTGTTTTACATTGCTTTGTGATTAAAAGTGATGTAGAGAATTAAATAATTGTAGTAGTCATAGAGGTAGTGTAAGTCTGCTTCATAGTAAGCAGTATCAGTGTCATAGGAAATGTAGAACATGACTGAGCAAGAAGGGGAAGATATTACTATTCCAGGATTGTGAAAATGATCTTCAACATTTTAATTCTGAAAGTTGCGGAAATGCCAAATGACGGGATTGGCTTACAAGAAATACAAGAGTTATAAATGGCTCTGACCAGATTTGGCCTTGTGGAAACTTGTGGTAGAGAGCAAGAAGTCATTTATTGCATGTAACGTGTTTTTAAAAACGATGGAGATTTTCTTTCAGAAAGTGGCGGGCTGAAAGTAATAACAGCACAAAAGAGTGTAAGCTGTTCATAGGACATCCTTGGACGTCATGGAAAGTAAGTTAACTTTAAGGAGTTCTGAATTTTGATTTCTTATGTTGTATGGGTTTTTTAAACACAATCATTTTGATTGTGTTTTTTTTTCCCCGCTGTTATATGATGAATACCTTCAAGTCACTGTTTTTAGTGAATTTTGATACATTCTGAGAACAGCAAAAATAAACCATTTAACATGTATAATTAATTCTGTACTGTTTGCATTTATGATGTATATGTAGAACTGTGTAGGAGGCATGGAGAAGGTGAGGCTTCTGTAAGTGTCAAAGTTGTTGCATGCAGTGCTGCACTTCTGCGTATTCTTTCATATGCTAGACTACATCTGCACAATGAGATACCTAAGCAAAGGAAACACAAGTGATGTGATTGTGAAATGAGCAAAATAAATTGCACGTATTTCAATTACATCACCTGTGTTTCCTATCATTACGAATCACATTGTGCAGATCAAGTTTAGGTCTGTCCAGGGAAACATAGGAGGTTTGGACTTTGTTGAAGAGTGCAGTGGACATGACTCACTTCATTGGTAGACCTTCACATGTATTATCTCCTCTGTACTCTTCAACAAGTGTAAATCTCATCTGCAACCCTGAGTAGGCCTCACCTCAAACAAACCTCTGGATAGTAGACATCTTATTGGCATCCTGAAGCAATTATTTAAAATTTTAGTGTCTTGCGACACTTTTCTGAAACAACAGCAATGCAAAAGATGCACCATGTTTTAAGATAGGCCTCACTTCATCTGCATCAAGATATTGTTAGTTTAAAATGTATATCTTTAGGACTGTGTAGGGGGCCTGGAGAAGCAGAAGCTTCTGTAAGTGTCAAAGTTGTTGAAAAACTGTTTGTCCTTTAATCTTTTCCCTTGTCTTTTCTAATTTTTAAATACATGTTTTAATATTTTTCAAATGTTTGTTCTCTCTTTCACAGATTGAAAGTATAAAAACAAAAAGTGAGTAATTTAACGACAATTATAAGGTAAATATTTTGTACTCTTTTCGTTACATTTCTATCACATTTAACTACTATTAGTTCCACTGCTTCATTTCTTTAACCCTCAGTTTCCTGCCTTTGCTACTGCCCTCATTCCTTTCTCTATTACCTACTTACTCAACTCCTTCCACTCTTTTTCTCAGTCCCTCTCTTCTCATAGTTCCTCACTCTTGTTCACTCACTCCGTCTCTATTACTCTTAGTGTCTTTGACTGATCACTCTATCACTACTTGTTCATAATGCTTTCTCTGTGTAGTTGAAGCACACTAAGGGGAATATTATGAACACAGCCAATAAAATTATTGCTCTTTTTATTGGCAGAAAACTGGTGCAAAAGTGGTTTTAGCGGCAGTTTTCTGCCACAAAAGCAGCTTTAGCGACACATTTCTGCCAATAAAAGCTGCAAAACTTTTATTGCCTATGTTGATGATATGGCTCTATGTTACTTACATTTCTTTGCTGTTTCAATTAATCTTTTTCTGTTATTTTTTGTTTTCTGTTTTCTATTTTTTCTCTCTGTTATTCCTCATGTTTTAATCTTATTTTGAACATTCACTCACATTCTCCAAGAAACTCTTCTTTGTTAATGTTATACTCTCTTTTTTTTTCTTTCACTTCGTTATCTATTTTGTTTTTCACAATTATACCCTCTTCTGTCTTTTCTTCGGTAAATAGATCTATTAAACAGTATCTCTTCTTTACTCCCTATAGCTGTCTTTCTTTTAACATCACTCTCTGTTTACTTTCCTTATACTTACACTTTTTTATTTTTTTTATTTTTTTTGGTTAGCTCCCGGTCCGCGTACCGGGAAGCTAACCCGGGAGCGAACCAAAAGAAATAGAGCTTGCCAGAGTGCTAAACATTCTAGCAATTTTTTTTGAAAGGGAAGGTAGTTCTGAAAAGAACTTTTTTTTTAATATTTTTGTTGTTTTATATTTTTTTTTTATTTTTTTTTTATTTTTTGTTTTTTTTGTATTTTTTGAACGATTTTATATTTTTTTTGGTTTTTTTGGGGGGGGGAAACAACAAAAAACAGGCGTTGAAAAGGGCTCAACAGGAGCAAAAAAAAATTACTGGGGGCGGTTAGGGCAATCATGGTGTTCATACGCCAGGTTGAGTGCATTGATGCTCATGTTGCCACAAGCTAATAATGCACGACAGTGCATACATAAGTGAATCATGTGCCCAAAATGTTCTTGAATATTTGGCACAGTTTCCCGTGCCTCTTCTGGTGTTAGAGAAATCGGTATTGTTGGTCTGGCCACAGGAGTTGGTCTTGGATTGTCCTGCATATCCCTTATTTCCGCCCGGCTGTAATTTAGTGGATGCTTCCTTGTCATGTGCCTGTGCATTGTGTGATTTCCATAGCTATATTTTTTGTCCGTCCCTCTGGACAATTGTTCTTTGCATATGAGGCAGGTGACATACCTCGCATTGACTTTTTTTTGGCCACGAGGGATCGAATAAAACTGCCAGATGAAACTGGCTTTCTTTCTGGAAACCCGGGGCACCTCTTCTAAGAACTGTGGTTCTTCTCCCTCCTCATCCATTTCTTCATCTTCCTCCTCAGTGTTGGTAATGACCTGGGGAGGTGGTCCTCTCTTCCCATGAGGAGGTGGAGGTGGTGGTGGGGGTCCACCAGCTGAAGCTACCAATGAAGCCATTTTCCAACAAGCAAAATAGGTCTTCCTCTCACAATGATGAAAGTCAGAGTGAGGAAAGAAGGAGGGGTTTTCATCATTTGGGAAAAACAATACTTCTCAACCAATGAAAAGTGTTATTTTTAGGTCACCTGACCTAGCCTTACATCATTATGAAACCAAAAGTGAAATGAACCAATGAAAAGTTTTATTAACAAGTCACATGACCTCTCACGCTCATGTTACGCGCTGCGGAACGCGCCCCGGTTAGCTTCCGGGTCGCTAAGCTTCGCGCCCCGGTCCGCGCCCCGGGACACTTCCGGGTGCGCTAACGCGGTACGTCACAAGACGCATTACGCGGCAACGCGATACGTCGCGTTTTCGCGCCGCGGATCGCTTCCGGGGAGCTGCGTTTCGCGCCTCGGTCCGCGCCCCGGGGCACTTCCGGGTGCGCTAACGCAGTACGTCATAAGACGCATTACGCGGCAACGCGATACCGTCACTATGTTGATTTTTTACCGGTTCGCGGACCGGGTCGCGGCATCAAATTGAGCTAACGGGAAGCTTCCCGGTGCGCGGACCGGGAGCGAAACAAAAAAAATATTTTAAAAAAATTATTAATAAACATATAAAATATATTTTTGGATTTAAATAAGAATACATTTTACAGCTATAGATATTTGCTATTAAAAAACCATTGAAATTCACTGAAAAAACCATAGGTTATAAACCATATATAGTTAGGAATTAGCATTTACAAAACCTTGAAAATTCACTGAAAAAACCATAGGTTATACACCATATATAGTTAGGAATTAGCATTTTTAAAACCTTATTTTACTCACACAAAACCATTGAAATTCCATATCTAGTTAGTTGCACTAACTATATATCGCGCACCCGCAATCCACTGCTGATGATGTCACATATTACATCATTCATGACATGGTCAGTGACATCACTGATGACATCACTGATGACATCTCAAATGACATCACTGATGACATCACTGATAACAACATCCAGTGATTTTATGTTTCTGTAAAGTTTAAATATGTCTTACATATTGAAGAATGAGTGGATGTATAAGTGTCTGGACGAAGGATTTAGTAGGTGCATGACTGACTGTATGAGTGAGTGATTAAATGTATCTCACTGAGTGCATGGGTTAGTGACTAAACTGTCTTAATTTGTGCATCATTATGTCTGTTGTTCTGTAAACTGCTGCATGTGTTGATCAGTAGCTATATGAGTAACTATATGGGTTATTGATTGATTGTCCAAGTATTTGTATGGGAGACTGAGTGTGTGTGTGGCTGGCTGGGAGGTGTGTGACTCTGTGCAGATCAATGTGTACTTATATCAATGATTGTATAACAAGGTAAGTATGTGTTAGTATATGTTTGAAAATGTAAGGTGCTCTATGTTTAACTGTATAGACAAGAAAATGGAAGTGTGATTGATTCTTTACAGGACTGACTAGGTGTGTGAGTAACTCCATGGATGAGTGGCAGAGTGTGAGTGTCTGTATAGGTGTATGAGTGCATATGATAGTGTTGTAAAGATGAGTGATTGTATGTATGAATGATTGTATGGGTGAATGAGTGAATGTGTGTGTAGACGTAGGAATCAGTGAGTACATATGTAGTAACTAGTATTGGTGTGTCAATGGTTTCAAAAATTATACTCTGTATTTAACACTGGGTGAAACAGAGGTTATATTAAAATGTGAGGAGATGCATTGTATTGTCACATGAATGATATCATCAGTGATGTGGTCATTGATGTCAAATGAGATGTCATCAGTGATGTCATCAGTGATGTCATTTGAGATGTCATCAGTGATGTCATCAGTGATGTCACTGACCATGTCATGAATGATGTAATATGTGACATCATCAGCAGTGGATTGCGGGTGCGCGATATATAGTTAGTGCAACTAACTATATATGGAATTTCAATGGTTTTGTGTGAGTAAAATAAGGTTTTAAAAATGCTAATTCCTAACTATATATGGTGTATAACCTATGGTTTTTTCAGTGAATTTTCAAGGTTTTGTAAATGCTAATTCCTAACTATATATGGTTTATAACCTATGGTTTTTTCAGTGAATATATATATATATATATATCAAGGTCGCTGCAACACATCACCTCTCGTCTCCTCGGTAAGCAGACGTATATATATATATATTCACTGAAAAAACCATAGGTTATAGACCATATATAGTTAGGAATTAGCATTTACAAAACCTTGAAAATTCACTGAAAAAACCATAGGTTATAGACCATATATAGTTAGGAATTAGCATTTACAAAACCTTGAAAATTCACTGAAAAAACCATAGGTTATAGACCATATATCGTTAGGAATTAGCATTTAAAAAACCTTATTTTACCCACACAAAACCATTGAAATTCCATATATAGTTAGTTGCACTAACTATATATCGCGCACCCGCAATCCACTGCTGATGATGTCACATATTACATCATTCATGACATGGTCAGTGACATCACTGATGACATCACTGATGACATCTCAAATGACATCACTGATGACATGACTGATAACAACATCCAGTGATTTTTTGTTTCTGTAAAGTTTAAATATGTCTTACATATTGAAGAATGAGTGGATGTGTAAGTGTCTGGACGAAGGATTTAGTAGGTGCATGACTGACTGTATGACTGAGTGACTAAATGTGTCTCACTGAGTGCATGGGTTAGTGACTAAACTGTCTTAATTTGTGCATCATTATGTCTGTTGTTCTGTAAACTGCTGCATGTGTTGATCAGTAGCTATATGAGTAACTATATGGGTTATTGATTGATTGCCCAAGTATTTGTACGGGAGACTGAGTGTGTGTGTGGCTGGCTGGGAGGTGTGTGACTCTGTGCAGATCAATGTGTACTTGTATCAATGATTGTATAAGAAGGTAAGTATGTGTTAGTATATGTTTGAAAATGTAAGGTGCTCTATGTTTAACTGTATAGACAAGAAAATGGAAGTGTCATTGATTCTTTACAGGACTGACTAGGTGTGTGAGTAACTCCATGGATGAGTGGCAGACTGTGAGTGTCTGTATAGGTGTATGAGTGCATATGATAGTGTTGTAAAGATGAGTGATTGTATGTATGAATGATTGTATGGGTGAATGAGTGAAGGTGTGTGTAGACGTAGGAATCAGTGAGTGCGTATGTAGTAACTAGTATTGGTGTGTCAATGGTTTCAAAAATTATACTCTGTATTTAACACTGGGTGAAACAGAGGTTATATTAAAATGTGAGGAGATGCATTGTATTGTCACATGAATGATATCATCAGTGATGTGGTCATTGATGTCAAATGAGATGTCATCAGTGATGTCATCAGTGATGTCATTTGAGATGTCATCAGTGATGTCATCAGTGATGTCACTGACCATGTCATGAATGATGTAATATGTGACATCATCAGCAGTGGATTGCGGGTGCGCGATATATAGTTAGTGCAACTAACTATATATGGAATTTCAATGGTTTTGTGTGGGTAAAATAAGGTTTTTTAAATGCTAATTCCTAACGATATATGGTCTATAACCTATGGTTTTTTCAGTGAATTTTCAAGGTTTTGTAAATGCTAATTCCTAACTATATATGGTCTATAACCTATGGTTTTTTTAGTGAATTTTCAAGGTTTTGTAAATGCTAATTCCTAACTATATATGGTCTATAACCTATGGTTTTTTCAGTGAATTTCAATGGTTTTTTAATAGCAAATATCATAAGCTGTCGAATGTCAAGTACGTGGTAAGTAAAAACATTTTCGTGTTCATGCACACTGATCTGCTTTGAATGCTGCCCCCCCCCCTCATTTCTATTAGGAGTACTCTCTCTTTGCAGATAGTGAAAGGTAGTTAACACAGGCCTTTGCCCCCGTTGTAATACGTTGTGCCTGCTTCTCTCTCCATTTGATTGATTGTTATCCAAGCATTTACTGTTTTAGAATTGGTTCTCTTTGGTTCATTCTCTATTTACAAACAAACACAGAGTCGCAATACTCTGTTTAGTCTTTGCAGATAACGAAAAATCGTGTAAAAAACAAAAGGAATCGAGCAAAATCAGTAGGCCACTAATGGGATCTCTTTTTGACCTCGCTAAAATAGAAACATTAGGAACAACCCCTCATGACAAATACGAAACTAGTGAGATGAACTGAACTCCACACCATGATGGCTGCAATACAGCTCGGCTCCGCCACCCACCCCGCCCAAAATAACGATAAAGAGCGGCTGCCATGATTGCTCGCGGAATGGCCACGACGGAGCTACGAAATGGTGGTGCTCTCATGCTAACCCCAGCTTCAGTCTGAAACATCCAGAAACACTGTAGACTACCAATTCGATCAGTTCCGGTAGCGCCCCAATGTAACCCGGTAGAGAAGAACTAGCCCTCCCCTCTTTGACTGATGGTTCTTGTTGCCTGTCCCTTCTGTTGTCATTTAACAGAACTATTTAGCCTGCTGAAAGGGGTTGTGTTCCGACCGCTGGTTGGTGGAGACATTTTGACTATATTCTGGACCTGCGTTGTCGCGTAATGCGTCATATGACGCGCCGCGTTAGCGCATCCGGAAGTCATCCGGGGCGCGACGCGCAGCGCGTAACGTAAGCATAACAGGTCATGTGACTTGTTAATAAAACTTTTCATTGGTTCATTTTACTTTTCTTATTCTAATGATGAAAGGCTTGGTCATATGACCTAAAAATTACGCTTTTTATTACTTCCGAACATTATTTTTTCTTAAATATATGTTATAATGTTCCAGGCTAATGTACTTTCCCGGAAAATTTACAACTGTCCTGCAAGTAAAATATATTCTTTTTTCGAGAAAAAGGGCGTTTCTTCGTCCCATGACGGAGCCGTTGAGCAAAAGAGGGTCGACCTGCTGTCTTAGTCGCCGATACGCCTGAATATGAGATTCTTATCGATCACTTTATGTTGCAGGAGTAGAAAACACAACAGCCCTTGACCATTTATCTTTACTGCGTTCCTGCGTATTATACCTTTTACCCTTCATGTAATTGGTCTGCTTTATTTCACTTGCCTTTTAATGATTCTAAAACAGTGACTATTATTAAAAACTTTACCAATGTATATACTACTACCATGTTTTCTTTTAAAAACCTTTATTGTGAAAATTTCATTATACAAATACGAGCCTATAACCACGTGGGCCGGCCACGGAGCAAACTGTAATCGTATATGATGAGTAGACATTTACACTGTAGAGGAACGTAACGGGCGGGCCATTAGGTGTCTAACAGTTGCGGAATCGGTGGACGTACATTTTATAATTAAAATACGACAGGGCCAGTTACAATAAAATTATCTAGATATACATTTGCGGGCAAGTACCATGGGTGACGTTAATTCGAACTTTCAATAGTACAGTAATCAATAACACATCAGAACTTAATATCAATAGGGATGTCGAAATACTCAATCAATTCTCGTCCCCGCCCGCCATGTGCTTCAAAACTGCATACGTATCTCGTGATTTCAAGGTTCTGCAACCAGTACACAACAAGGAGTTACGAGTCCCATTTATTCCGGCGCCATTTTGGGCGAGGACGGGCAGGTCCAGGATATAGTCAAAATGTCTCTACCAACCATCGACTATGATGATGTTCATATGCTGTATTTATAGAGTAACACTCATCTGTCCACATGAAATTAATTTGCCACAATCTAAACATGTCATTTTAATCTTTCCAAAGTTCTTCTAAATATTTGGGACCGTTTCCCTTGCCTCTGATGCTGTCAGTGCCACTTCTTTGATGAATGTACTGGCAGGTCGGGGGTTCTCCTCCAAATCTCTCTTTTATGCAGCACTATAATTAATTGGTGCCACCTCTCCATATGACGATGCATGGTATAGTTACCATAACTATATTTTTTTTCGGTTCCTCTGGAGAGTACATCGTGGCAGATGAAACGTATAACGTACCGGGCATTTACCTTTTTTTGCATGTAGAGGAAAGGAAAAAAAAATCGAGCGTCCGAGTTCTAAGGTGTCCCAGGGCCATTTTAGTGGACCAGGACCAAATCCAAAGAACAGGCCGCCATTTTGAGAGTCCTGTTGCAGCCGCCTGTCGCTGTAGCATCAAGAGCGGCCGAAACTCAGCTGAATGGCAACTGAAACGGTAAAGGGGCGCCCCACTACAGCAGACGAGCCTCCACCTAGGAAGGCCCGTTCACGCCGCCTCCCCCCCCCCCTTCGGGCACCCCACGCCGTTATTCGGAGCAGTATTGTAGGATGGCCACACCAGTGCAGCAACTTGCTAGACACCACCTCGGTGGTAACCGAATCTCAGCGCCTTGTGGTGTCTTCTATTCAGAAAACATTGTTGTGCTGCCTTCGACCTATTCGCCGCAAGTGCGCACGCAACTCAGCTGCATAGCTTGCTAGACACCACCTCGGTGCTAACCGAATCTCAGCGCCTTGTGGTGTCTTCTATTCCAAAAATATTGTTGCGCTGCCTTTGGCCCCATTCGCACATCGGTCCGCTACTGACGCCATCTCACAGGCCAACGGGGCGCCCCACGCCGACTTTCAGCATTGTAGGATGGCCACACCAGTGCAACTTACTAGACACCACCTCGGTGCCATCCGGATCTTGGCATCTCAGCGCCTTGTGGTGTCTTCTATTCAGAAAATATTGTTGCGCTGCCTTTGGCCCCATTCGCACATCGGTCCGCTACTGATGCCATCTCACAGGCTAATGGGGCGCCCCACGCCGAGTTTCAGCATTGTAGGATGGCCACACCAGTACAGCAACTTGCTAGACATCACCTCGGTGCCATCCGGATCTTGGCATCTCAGCGCCTTGTGGTGTCTTCTAGTCAGAAAATATTGTTGCGCTGCCTTTGGCCCCATTCGCACATCGGTCCGCTACTGACACCATCTCACAGGCCAACAGGGCGCCCCACGCCAACTTTTACCATTGTAGGATGGCCACACCAGTGCCACAACTTGCTAGACACCACCTCGGTGCCATCCGGATCTTGGCATCTCAGCGCCTTGTGGTGTCTTCTATTCAGAAAATATTGTTGCGCTGCCTTTGGCCCCATTCGCACATCGGTCCGCTACTGACGCCATCTCACAGGCCAACGGGGCGCCCCACGCCGACTTTCAACATTGTAGGATGGCCACACCAGTGCGGCAACTTACTAGACACCACCTCGGTGCCATCCGGATCTTGGCGCGTTGTGCTGCCTTCGGCCTATTCGCACATCGGTCCGCTACTGACGCGAACTCACAGGCCAACAGGGCGCCCCACGCCGACTTTCAGCATTGTAGGATGGCCACACCAGTGCTGCAACTTGCTGGACACCACCTCGGTGCCATCCGGATCTTGGCGCGTTGTGTTGCCTTCGGCCTATTCGCACATCGGTCCGCTACTGACGCCGCCTCACGTGCCAACGTATTTTCTCCGCATTTTATACCCTATGCCGCATAACAGGTCATGTGACTTGTTTATAAAACTTTTCATTGGTTCATTTTACTTTTGGTTTCCTAATGATGGAAGGCTTGATCATATGACCTAAAAATAACACTTTTCATTGGATGAAAACTTTTTTTTTCCCAAACGATGAAAGCCCCACCTTGTTTCTGGATGTTTCAGACTGAAGCTGGCGTCACCATGAAAGCACCACCATCTCGTGGCTCCGTCGTGGTCATTCCGCGAGCAATCATGGCAGCCGCTCCCCACCAGAAGCCTGCAGGAGTCGGGGGCCCCCAAAACTTTTGTTGAATCCTCAAGGCGGAGGGGACGCTTTCGAGAATGGGGTCCAAGACCTAGCAGACAAGCGTCCGATTTCCAAGGTGTCCCAGGGCCATTTCAGTGGACCAGGCCCAAAAAGGAAAGAGCCTGCCGCCATTTTGAGAGTCCTGTGACAGCCGCCTATCGCTGCACCGCAAGAGTGGGCGCAACTCAGCTGAATTGCGGCTTTTGACACAGTGGACCAAAAGCGGACGGAATGGCAACTGAAACGGTAAAGGGGCGCCCCACTACAACAGACGAGACTCCACCTGGAGAGGCCCGTTCACACCGCCTCCCCCCCCCCCCGGGGCGCCCCACGCCGTTATTCGGAGCAGCATTGTAGGATACCAAAACCAGTGCGGCAACTTACTGGACATCACCTTGGTGCCATCGTTCTGCTGCCTTGGAACTATTCGCACAACAGTTTGCTACTGATGACCCACCCCCCGCGACGCCCCACGCCGGATGCCGAAATCAGTGTGGCACCCAGGCAACATCACCTGGGTGCCGTCCAGAAATCTGGACGTTGTGCTGCGTTGGGACTATTCGCACAGCCGACCGCTACTTCGTTGTTTTTCCCTAAAAATGTTTAAATGTTTTTACTGTTTTTGTTTTGTTGTATATATTTATAAGTTATTAAAGTTTTATAATCTTACTACTTTGTTGGAGTGCTATATATTTTTAATGTGACACATAATTGTAAAAACTTTGATGTACAAAGAGTCATCCCTGGAATCTTCCGCTTCAGGCTCGGTCCCCTCCCCAATCACAATACAGGATGGTTTTCAGATAGTAGGAACGCGTGTGCTGTGACGGATCTCATCGAGTGTGGGCCTTGATCTACTATAACTCCTTTGAAGAGGGGTGATTCTTTACAGCTGGGGCCATAAACTACATCTGCAGGGCTAGCTGATAGCCTAGGACCGGCCTGGACAATCGGACACAGAGGAAAAGGAGTGTCAGAGGGTGCGGTATTGAATAGGGCGAAAGGGAGGTGTCGGGCGGGCACAGGGTGTGATTCTCAGGGAAGAGCAGCGCAGATGGGGGGAGGTTTATTACCCATGCATTAGACAGAGAACGGGGTGACCAGTGCCTGGGGGAGATGCTTGCGAGGGTGGGGAGCCATGCTAAGGATCGACAGCGTGCAGAGAGTGGGTCTGGTCAAGGCATCTAAAATGACTGCCGTGCACGACAAAAGTGTGGCATTTGAAAAAAGGCAAGATGGCGCAGACAATGTTTTTCAACACTTCCTGATTTCCTTCGAATCGAACGTTAACAGACGTTGGGGCATATTACCAAAGTTAAGCGATATTTATCCCTAACGATGCTTAGCAACGAATTTTTTACCGCTAAGCATCGTCAGAAATTATCGCAGATAAACCTTGCTATTATCAAGGTTTATCGCAAATGCGATAAAAAACGACCGCAATGCATTAATATCGCTGAAAACTCAGCGATATTCATGCATTACCGAGCTAATGCTCTTAGCCATGTTATCCACCTCCCATTGGATAACATGGCTAAGAACTGCTCAGGGCAGGTGGTAGCTTTTGGAGATATTCGCGCTTAGCGCGAATATCTCCAAAAGTTGGTAATAGGAGATAGCGATGTTAGCGACTGTTTCCAGTCGCTAACATCTTGGCATGCCTACTTTGCATGTCATTAGTGATAAATATCACTGACATGCAAAGTGGGGCCCAAGATGGTCGCTATCTCCTACTACCGGTCGCTAACTGGTGTTAGCAACAGCTAGGTAATACAGAGATAATTTTATCTCCGCGGAGCGCTGTTACAGATATATATCTTTTTTTGAACGTTAATTTCTCAAAATCCACTGAAGCACATATATTGAGACCTAGCAAAGGCACATCGAGCTACCAGTCCCTACAATTTTGCCAAGTTTCGTGCAAACCCATTCAGCCGTTCGATTATTATTATTTTTTTTTTTTTTGCCCCGCGGGGCCCTTTTAAAACCTCCACATCAAACCTAGGGGGTCAGGGAGGATCTACTATGCCCCCTTATGGTCATTTGCCCCTTCGCTTTGGCCTCCTCTTGTCTCTCGATCCTACCGAGAGACAAGATGGCGGCCGCTACGGACTGTTTGGAATGTTTACAGACGCCGGAGAACCAATCAGCTTCGCAAAGCTCCGTTACGCGAAAAGTACGCGAAGCGGAGCGCTGTTACAGATATATATCTTTTTTTGAACGTTAATTTCTCAAAATCCACTGGAGCACATATATTGAGACCTAGCAAAGGCACATCGGGCTACCAGTCCCTACAATTTTGCCAAGTTTCGTGCAAATCCATTCAGCCTTTCGATTATTATTATTTATTTATTTTTTGCCCCGCGGGGCCCTTTTAAAACCTCCACATCAAACCTAGAGGGTCAGGGAGGATCTACTATGCCCCCTTATGGTCATTTGCCCCTTCGCTTTGGCCTCCTCTTGTCTCTCGATCCTACCGAGAGACAAGATGGCGGCCGCTACGGACTGTTTGGAATGTTTACAGACGCCGGAGAACCAATCAGCTTCGCTTCACAAAGCTCCGTAACGCGTAAAGTCCGCGAACCGGAGCGCTGCCTGGTCCGCTGTTACAGATATATATCTTTTTTTGAACGTTAATTTCTCAAAATCCACTGGAGCACATATATTGAGACCTAACAAAGGCACATCGGGCTACCAGTCCCTACAATTTTGCCAAGTTTCGTGCAAATCCATTCAGCCGTTCGGGCTAAAAGTGAGGCCAACCGCCCTATGGAAAACTCAATGTTAAAAACACGTTTTGGGACCCCCCTTTTTTCTCGGCCCCCCCTTGACGAACCCTCCCCAAATTTTCAGGGGCTGCTCAGAAACAAAATGTTCCATTTCCCTGAAAATTTCAGCCAATTCCGTCCACAAACGCCAAAGTTATTAGACATAGAATTTTCAAAAATCCCATAGAGAAAAAATCCTAACTATATATACCTACTGGCGACCGCCAGTAGGTAATATATATCGTCTCGCTCCTGAAGCACTGGCCGCCCTGTGAAGGTCTGGGGCTCCTTGCAAGGCAACATGGATTTGGAGATTTATGTGTTGGAGCCTGACCTGCTTGCCCCTTTGAGAAAAGAAAGGATTTCTCACTGTGTGGAAAGTAAGGGATGCAGACGGATTGAATTCCTCATTGCTTGCTGGTGTGGTTAAAAACGAGTAAGTGGAGATTGAAAACTGAAAACTGCATTGGAGGCACACTGGTTTTCTTTTGCAAGGAGAACAATAAGAATTGTTAAGAAGGTATATAGCGTAAATACTGAACTGAAATGACTTTTAGTTAATCTCGCTGTTCTCCATTCATTTAAATATTTCACTGGTTCCCTTGCGCACTCTGAAGAGAAATACGGCCTGAGCTTTTAAATAACATGGGCAGTAGCGGTCGGCAGTAGGTGTTTCTGTAGGGCGGTGACGTGGGCAGGGGGAGGGGCAGGGTGGGGGGTAGTAATGTATGGATTACGGAGTTTTACAGGTAAGTAAACATTTAAATAAATAAAACGAATTTCGTTGCGTGCACTGCATCACCAAATGTGACCTACAGAAACACCTACTGCCGACCGCTACTGCACATGGGCTATTTCAAAATCAGAGAGGCTTTCCCGTGATCAAGGCTCGTCAGAACAGAAACGTTGGGATAGTGAGCCCTCTTGCTGCTGCTGCACATCTGCATGAATTATACGAATTTCAAACTTACATGGCCGGAGTCAGTGCACTTCTTTTGAAGCAAAAGGAGGATTTGATGGATATATATATATATATATATATATATATATATATGTGTGTGTGTGTGTATAGCCCATCCCACCTCTCTCTGATTCCTCCCTTACCTTTCTGACTGCTGTGAACCCCCAAGCATACTTCTCAAACTCACCCCTCTTTTTTTAGTCGTGTCACCCAACTAACAAGTTCACACAATAACTACTTACAAAAACAACTTCCCCTTTTAAATCCATTCCCATCAGTGTGACATTTTGCAAACCAATGCACTAATAGGTTGATTCCCAAAATATTGACAGTGGGTCACAATTTGACCTACCTAATGAATATTAATGAGGTAGGTGATAAGTTGTAACCTACTATGATTTGCTGCCATCACAGAGATAGATTGTGGACTGTTGGGGTCAGCAGAACACCATGTTTGCTATTGTATTTTCATAAAGCAATCCTCTTTTTTAAGTGCAGCCTGTTTTTCTTAAAGGAAAACGTAATGCATAAAAAAATGAAAAGCTTAAGTAACATTGTCCCTGGGAACATGGCCTACTCTTAAAAATTGTTTTCGACAACTTTCACAAAGATGAAGCAGTCCCTTGTGGACCATTCCCGTTTGCATATGGGTTACCACTACATTTGTGTAGTCAGTAAGAAATTAATGTAGAGACTGGACCCCATTCTGAATAGGTATTTAAAGAAGGAATTACGTAAACATGCCCTTTTCAAAATCAATTTGGTATTTAGATACAAACTAAAAGTGCAATTCGGTAATGTGATCAAATCATGTTTGAGTTGTGATGGCAAAAGGCCTTTCTGTGGTCGCAAATGGGTCGGTTTTTTCAAACATTGCACATATCATGGGCACAGGAAAGGCTTTTGAAAGTTTTGGTACAGTAGTGCCCAAGTGCCACTCAGAATATTGGAGTTTATTTCCTTCAAGAAATTGACTTCTTAGCAGGAAGCAGTTATTTCTTTACCTCCCTCAAACTCCAGGGCATACTATTATTTAGTTGCCAAAGAAAAGAAGTGTATTCATCGTAATGCAGGGTTGTTTAAGTCACCAATTTACTTCAATACCATCTGCAATAATGGCTTTCCTATCTGTTAAATAGATTGCCCTAGAAATTGTTGGTTCCTGGAAAAGCAAGTGGTTCAAGCATTACACATGCTCAATAGCAAATAGTGCAGTTAAGGAATGAGCTGTAAGGGTTGATACCAATATGCCATCACGCCAAGAGGTATCGATCAGTGTATTCCTTCTTCACTTAACTGAAATTGTTCCTGCTCCAAAAGAAAACTAAGAGGAGTCATTACATACTCACACCTCATGGTCATCAGATATTAATCTGACAAGAAAAGGTGAGAACTCAACTCAAGACGAGGACTGGAACATGGCTAGTGTGCGAACTGGTACATGGCATCTTGACGGCTACAAGTTAAGGGAATGCATGCAACCCAGCAACTAGTTTTATACATTCACTTTGTAGAGTTGCTTCCGGGTCTTTATGTGCAGTGACAAAGAGTGAGTTGCTCCCACATGTTTATTGGTGTACATAATTCTGATAGAAGAATTCGCTCTTAAGTACAAACTCTGGGGTATATTCACAAGAACGTGTGCTAAACATCACCAAAAAATGCTAACGCACCTTTACACATCGCAGCCAATCGCAGGAAATTAACCCAGTGTTAACGTGGAATTCACAACAAGGCGGTAGCATGCGATAGTCTGCCAAAACCACAGCCAATGTCCGCGATACAACCACCTCGACAGCGATAAAAACACAAAACTCAACGCGAAAAAACATGCAATGGGCCAAAGCGCGATGAGGAAATCAGCGATAAGCAGTGCCAGGCCTGTAACACACACATAGCAGGTGGGGGAAATCACCATAAAAGTAGAAAAAACACCCAAACACAAACTGACCAACACCCAAGCACCATGGTGGCAGCCGAAGCAGGTGCAGAAGACGAGCACAACCCCACAAGCACCCCGGGCGACCATCCTGGGACCTCGGGGACAGGGAAGGGCAAGGACAAGAAGAAGAGGAAGACGAAGTTCAGTCCGCAGGAAAACAAGATCCTGATTACGGAGGTGATGGAACACCATTAAAAACTGTTTGTCACCTCCAACGTGTGATTTGGAACCAAAAATTGGATATGGCGGAACATCGTGGACCAGGTGAATGCCGTCGGAGAACACAGGAGGTCAATGGGCAAGGCCAAGAGGCGATGGATTGACATCAAGTGAAAGACCAAGGAGAAACTCGCAGCCAACCAGAAGGCAGCAATGCAGACTAGAGGTGGGAGCCCAGCAACCTAGCCCGTACTGGATGACATGGAGGAGCTGGTGTCGACAGTCATCAGTGTGGAGACCGTGGCCGGTGTCGGGGTACCGGACACTGCTCAACAGGACACAACACAACCACAACAAGGTGAGTGATTACCAGGTACTAGGGGGACGGGTGGAGAGGGCCCCAATGGCACACATCCACAATCAAGCAGTGCATACCCACAATGACTATAGGTCATGGCCCTGAACTACACACTGTCACAATGTACAATGCCATGCTGTCTGAATGTCAACATGTACCATGCGGCTACATACATGTGGACACATCATAATACACCATCCCTTCACATTGCAGGGGCACCGTCACACCCCTCTCAGAGAAGTCCCAGCCACTCTTCACTGATGACAAAGAGGACAACGCCAGCATCGACACCCAAACCCTCCAACACATCATGGACATCATCCACAACTCACCTCTAAGATCAGGGCAGCCTAGCTGCATTGACGAGACCCCACCCACTACCCAACACACCCAGCAGGAGGCATCTACAGACCCGACACTATCCCAAGACCCCCAGGAACAAGCCACAGCCTTCCAACACCGTTTGCTGGAGGGCCAGAGGGAGACGGCTGAGCAGGTGTGGGTGGGTTTCGGCCTCATTGCTACACCATCCATGGGTGCCTAGGGACCAGCTGCAGTCCTTAACGGACACCCACGGCCCACTCCATGGTCTCCAACGAGCCCTGACTGACAACACTGGAGTCATGACGTGGAGAGAAGAACACCTGTCTGCTCAGACTGGCTCCAGCGATTCCAGCCGTGAGCTGGCACACATGCGGAGGCTCATGGAGGACATGGTGTGGATGGAGGCGGAAAGGATGGCAGCCACCGCTGCACACCAGTGAAATGTAGCTGGGATCTACCATGCCCTATAGATCCTCATCATGGCATTGCTGCCACAAGGCGTGGCACTAATGAATGCTGCTGCCCCCACACCGTCTACATCTCCAACCATTTATGTGTCAGTGCCTCACAGTGCAGCAGGCGTATCCACCCCAGCATCAATATAAAAAAAATCCTGTCCCTAGACATCAGATGTCGGTATTAGTGTTATAGCAGTGTAAAAGGTCATATATCAATTTAAACTACTATACCCCCAGAAATTGCTAATTTGATCTTTGGGTATATTACCACTTCTTGTCCATATTTAGTAACTTAAAACAATCTATTTATGTAAACCTCAAATTACCTATTGCCAATGGTATGCAGAGTTAGCTACCAGCCTTTTTAATTCAACAAATCACACCTAGTAAATTAGAATAAAATTGTGCGAAAGGTGTGCTTGTTGATTGTTTCACTTTGCATCACAAGGAGTGAATGTTTATCGCTCTTTTGCACTACACACATTTTTTATTTTTTGGTTTGGACACTGTTTTATTTATGAACAAAATGACTGCCAGTGATGAGAAAAGGGGCCTAACCTGGTGAGTACCTGCCAGCTGCCCCGAAGGTGGTGCGCCTGTGAGGTGTCATTTTGTTCTTCACACATTTTTTTCACAAACTTATTTGAGTGTGTCAGGATGTACTGTGTGAATGGTTGATCCAGACATCCTTTTTTTGGCTGTGCTTGACTGCCACTTTGAGGTTTACATAAATAGATTTTTTTAAGTTACTAAATATGGACAAGAAGCGTTAATATAGCCAAAGATCAAATTAGAAACTTCTGGGGGTATAGTAGTTTAAAGTGGTATATGATCTTTTACACTGCTATAACACTAATACCGACATCTAATGTCTAGGGACAGGGTTTTTTTGATATTGATGATTTGTGAGTGGAGGGCAACCCTGGTCCTCTTTTTCCCTCTAGGATCCTTTTTGGAATAGAGGTATCCACTCCAGCACCTGATGTGCCACTGCCACACAGTGCGGCCGACAATCCTCCACTGGCCTCTGATATGTCAGTGGCACACAGTGCCGCAGCCAGTACTGCAACACCCACAGGTTGGGCAGGGCGCACATATGAGGACGTGGATGGGATTGTTGTCAGAAGGAGGCAGTAGCATTAATTTATGCAACCTGGCCTGTTACTGTTTGGTGCTGCACATTGCCTCATGACCTCCCACTGACGCACGATGCTCTCCACTGCACTCACCTTGTACCACGACATGGACTGCCATATTCTGTTTGATGACCAATGACAGGGCGACCAGACTGCGGACTGTACCCTTCCTCTAATGCAGTACCTGTCATCCCCGGATGGACTCTGGCTGGCCCTCCACGGGCCATATTGTGTGGTGTGCTTGGTATGGCCCTGTACCGCTCCAGCTGCTAAACTCCACTGGAGGTGCAATAAACATCCACTAACGCACTGCTGTGTCATGTCTTTCATCATTTATGTATGAATGTGTGGATGGAAGTAGGGACAGCGATTTCCCTTACGTCAATGATGCCCATGTAGTGGGATGCCAGTCACCGTGTGCTACATTGCCTATTGTGTCCTTGTGCCGTGGACACTACAACATAGACACACGCATTAGTCACTTCTTTATCCGGACATTACCTGAACCACGCCCAGAGCCCCAGAGTCACCGTTGCAAGCCCTGCACTGTTCCGGCATACGCCAGGTCAGACCACTCCACTTACGCTCTGAGGGGGACCCACATAGTTACCTGTCGCAGGAGTACTCGCTGGTGGTGTGCAGGTCACTGGTCTAGTTGTCAGCATGTCACGGCCACTCCCAGAGGGCAGGTCTGCACACACCACACACACCCGGCACAGGCGTCACGGGCCATGTGACCCCGCAAATATAAGGGGCCAACAAAGTCACATTCCCCTCTGCCGGTGGTGACTGGATGACGGACGCTCCACGATGCTCAATCATAAAGGGCCCATGATTTGCTGTGCACAGGGTTGGTGGCACCCGAGGCCTTGCGGCAGACAAGGGCCTACCAGCACGTGACACTGACTCGCGTTGTGCAGGGTTAGTGGCACCCGAGGCCTTGCGGTCGACACGTGCCTACCACCACGTGGCGCTGACCAGCGTTGCACAGGGTTAGTGGCACCCGGCGCCTTGCGGCCGACACGGTCCTACCACCACGTGACGCTGACTGGCGTTGCACAGGATTAGTGGCACACGTAAGTGCTGAGCGGGTGTGCCGCCTGCAATGATGATGTGTGCACTGATGTGGTGCGCAGGGGTGGCGATGTATCTCTCTCTCCATACCCTCTCTCTCTCTCACTCCCTCTCCCTTTCCTCTCTCGCTCTCACTCCCTCTCCCTTCCCTCTCTCTTTCTCACTCCCTCTCCCTTCCCTCTCTCTCTCACTCCCTCTCCCTTCCCTCTCTCTCTCTTATTTTATTTTATTTATTTTATTTATTTATTTATGGTATTTGTAAAGCGCTCTGCAACCCTACGGGCATCCTGGCGCTGTGTACATATGGCTGAAAAAAACACTGTGCATCAGAGGTGGGATAGTAGCATTAGATTCTGGTAGGTTAGATTTTCGGGAAGAGCCATGTTTTTACCTTTTTTCGAAAGGCCATCAGTTCATTTGTTTTTCTGATGTCAATAGGTAGACTATTCCACAGATGAGCTGCAGCTATGCTAAAGGCTCTGCCACCAAAGGTGGCTTTCTTGATCCTGGGTATACTTATGAAATTTGAAAAAGAGGATCGAAGAGACCGGGTAGGTTCATACCATTTCAATTTGTTTTGAAGTGGTCGGGGGCCTAGCCCATGCACTGCCCTAAAGACAATGCATAGGGATTTAAAGCAGATCCTCTGGTGTATAGGCAGCCAGTGTAGGTCCGCCAGGGCGAGGGTGGTAGAAGATCTTCGCTCTCGAGAAAGTGCCAGTTTTGCTGCAGCCGCCTGGATACTCTGAAGTCTGGAAATAAGGTAGGCAGGGGATTCCAGTAATAGAGCATTACAGTAGTCCAGGCGGCTGAGAATGGTGCTCCTAACTATAGTGGCTCTAACCTGTGAAGGTAAAAGGGGTAGTAGCTTTCGCAGTCCTCGCATTAGAGCAAAGCAGCTACTAACCTGCTTGTTAACATTGGTCTCTAAGCTTAGACTGTTATTAAAAGTGACTCCGAGGTTCCTCGATGATTTCACTGGGGTTAGTGAGTCCCCTAACTCCGGAGGCCCGACATCTGTGGGTAGACTTCTGGGGATTCTACCTACCGTGCAATGCATTATTTCAGTCTCATCGCTGTTAAATTCTAGTGAATTCTGATTTAACCAGAGTGTCATTTCCAACATGCAGGTATGGAAGGTCTCAAGTGAGTCTGCCTGGGCACCATCAAGAGAAATCATCAGCTGCGTGTCGTCCGCATAGTTGATCACGCTAATGCCGTGAGCCTTGATGATGCTCATCAGGGGTTGCATATATATGTTGAAGAGTATTGGACTAATTGCAGACCCCTGTGGGACCCCATGTGGAACTTTGACAAACTCTGACTGATATGGAGGGATAGCTACTGCCTGCCATCTGTCCATCAGGTGGGAGCGAAACCAGTCAAGCACAGCTCCCCCGACTCCAATGTTTCTCAGTCTTGTCAGTAGAATGTCGTGACTCACCGTATCGAATGCGGCGGACAGGTCCAGCAAAATTAAGATTGCTGATTCTCCCTTGTCCGCCCTCATTCGTAGGTCGTCCAGAACTGTCAGCAGAGCTGACTCAGTTCCGTGAGCTGGTCTGAAGCCAAATTGCTCCTCTTCCAGGATGTTGTTAGTTTCTAGGAAGAGGGCTAATGATCTGCTGACCCACCGCTCTATGATCTTTATAGGGTATGGCAGGAGCGATATAGGTCGGTAGTTTTTTTGGCAATTCGGGTCCAGATTTGGTTTCTTTAATAGTGGGGTGACAACCGCCAATTTCCAGTCTTTTGGTACGGTGCCTGTGTGGAGGGATTGATTGCACAGCTGATGCAGAACTGGGAGGAGTTCATCCTCGAACTCCTTTACTATTTTGTGAGGTAGAGGGTCCAAAGGGGATCCTGATGTCGTGTTAAGGGCTATTCTTTTGAATTCTTGCTCTGTAGGGGTCTCAAAATTTTCCAAGATGGCCTTTGGAGAGGGACATCTTACATTTTCTACATTCTTCTCCCTGTTCTCTGGATTGCTATTATCCTGCACCGGAGGAATGGAAACACCTTTCATTCCCTCAATAATTTTAATGATTTTCTCCTGAAAGAATAATGCTAAACCGTCACATAGTTCTTGTGAGGGCTTGATTTGGCTGTTAGCACAAGCAGGATGGGATAGCTCTCTGATTATCCTGAAGGTGTCACGAGACTTGTTAGAACTATTTAATATTAGGTCTGCGAAGTGGCTTGCTTTGGCTATAGGGATTTCTTTCTTATATTGTACAATTGTAAGCCTCCATATCAGTTTCTCCTGTTCCGAATAATTTTTTCTCCAAAGCTTCTCCGCCTTTTTACAGGCACTTTTTAGTTCTTTCAGTTTATCCGTATACCAGGGCGCGGAGGGTTTTCCTCTTTTCCTGATTGTTTTCAGAGGTACAGTCTCATCAGGTTTCTTGGTTATCTCTTAACATAATGAAAGATAGTTAGTATTGACATCGCTCTCTGAATTGAACGAAATTCCAACTTGACGGAAGTCAAACTTTCCTTCCTCTTTACTTTTTAGCAGGCCCTTCCAATCACGACCAATGAAGGTCCTAGTCTGCACATTTATAGGTCCTGTGTTAATCAGGGTGTGGATGTTAAATAGAAGGAGGTGGTGGTCTGACCAATCTACTGGTAGAATTGTACCCATAGTGATTAGATCCTCCGCGGCGAATATTAAGTCCAGTATATTTCCTTGTTTATGTGTAGGGGTAGTTATCCATTGTTTCAGCCCCAAATTGTTACAAGATTGAGTGATGTTATAAAAGGCCGTGTGTAGTTGGTCATTATCCCATAAATTAAAATCTCCCAGTACCAACAGCCTGCTATGTGAGATTGATATATTATTAATAACAGCAATCAATTCCTGCTGTTGTGTTGCATTGATATGCCCCAGTGTCCTGTAGCAGATTAGGCCCGTGACGCAATGGCCTGAATCCTGTTTGATTAAAACCCCAAGGATTCCAGCGCATGAAACTGTATCAACATCCAAGGTTGCAATGTTTAGCTCCTCCTTGAAAATGATTCCTATTCCTCCTCCTCGTCCTATATTCCTGGGTTTATGAATAATCTTATATCCTGCTGGACATGCTGGCCCAAGCTCTGGTTCCATTCCCGTGGCCATCCATGTCTCGGTTAGAAATAAAATGTCCAGGTTGTTGGACTCAATCAGTAACTGTATTTCAGTGGCATGTTTCGGGAGGGATCTGACATTTAGTAATCCACTGATTAATTTTCCCTTAATGGTGTGCTTAGATCCAGCATGAGTTGACGGGATATGTCTGTTATCTGAGATCAGATTGGGTTTCAATAGAGGTTTAAGTGGGAGGGGATTAATATTTGGCAGACGCCCTCGGCAGTTGGGACAGGGGTTCTTGTCCTCATGTGCTATGTTAGGGGCTAGGCGTGGACAGTCGGCTGTGTCTGCCAGTGGATTCAGCTGCATAAGTGTTTCCCTACTGTATCTGTGTGCCTCAAAGTCCGGAATTGGTCGACCAGGGGAGGTTGCCCTTGACCCGGTCTCGGCGCGGACGAGCGCAGATGAGCTTGCCTTAAGCGCGCCTTCGGCGCGCAATCGTCGCGCCTGCTGCACTCGTCCGCTGCGCTTCCGGTAAGGACACATCCTTTATAGGGGTGAAATAGGTACAAAGGGGGCGTGGCTATAGTTAGTGGGCGCGCCTCTGGAATCCGGCCAATAGCATCGGTTCAACAGAGAAAGTACCCACCCGCGTCAACGTTCTATCCGCTGTGCGGAGGAATTAGTGCAAATTACGCTTTAAAATCACAAAATATCACACAGGTAAAGTTTTAAAAACAATCTAGTCCCTGCTCCCGGCTGTGCCTCAGGAGATTCAGCTATTAGACGCTGCGCTTGTAGTCAGCTCGTGTTTTATCACAAAGGGGCGTGGCTATAGTTAGTGGGCGCGCCTCTGGAATCCGGCCAATAGCGTCGGTTCAACAGAGAAAGTACCCGCACGCGTCAGCGTTCTATCCGCTGTGCGGAGGAATTAGTGCAAATTACGCTTTAAAATCACAAAATATCACACAGATAAAGTTTTAAAAACAATCTAGTCCCTGCTCCCGGCTGTGCCTCAGGAGATTCAGCTATTAGACGCTGTGCTTCCTTCCTTTCCTTCCCTGTCTTTCTCTCTCTGGCTCACTTTCCCTGTCTTTCTCTCTCTGGCTCACTTTCCTTCTCTGTTTCTCTGTGTCTCACTCCTTAGATGTGCGCATGAAACACGTCCTGATTTTGTGCTTTTTTCCAGGCTGTGTCGACGACAGGAGTCTTCCTCATTGCTGCTTTTTGTTGTGGTTCAATAAAGTTATTGGTTGTTACTACAATGCTGTGTGACTGTTTCTCGTTCTTCTGGCCACAAACGTGTGTATTTTATTTTGGCACTGTGCTTCATCATGCATTTGTTGTGGCTCTTGTGTCGTGCTCGGTATGTGTATGTCCGGGGGGCGGGTGGCTCGGGGGATGGGGGCCTGGGGTGGTTGCGACGGGGTGTTGTGGCCCTCATGGGTATCCGCGTTGCATGATCATAGTCTCCATGGAATCTGTGGGTCTTCAGGTGTGGCTCTTTGCTGGGCTCCCTTTTATGCTGCAGGTAGTCGTCCTGCTTAATACCAGCAAAAGGGAGGTGTTAATTCCCTGCTGCTACCGCAGCTTATCGCCTGTTTTTGGTTCGCTTCGCAGATCTGGCAGTTTGTTGTGAATGTGGTGTTGTGGTTTTTTTGAGTGTTTTTGCATGGGAACGCCTACTCTGCATCTCATTAGGGTTAGTTGGTGGTGTTCATTGTGGAGATACATTTTGGGACAGTTATCACAGGAATACAGGCGATGTCTGCAGTTTGCACCAGCTTGTGAATGGGGTGTTAAATCTAGCTCCACATTTGTTGCGTTAAGGTGGGGATAAATCGAAGTTGTGTTCTTGTGAATATCCCGCTCTGTCATTTCACTGATCCTCTTCACATGTTTTGAACAACTGTCAGATTTGCTGTCATTTACATTATTCTAGGTTCTATGCCAAGAATTCTTGCTTGGCTCTTTTCTCCTTCATTATGTCAGTAGGAATGTGATGCGTTGCCGATTCATTCAATATTCATTTTCTTCTTCTTCCATCTAAATCTACAACATTGTATAATACCCACTTTCCAGGGTCAAGTTTTCCTCCTGGCTGAGACCCCTATAAGATAAGACTTGACACATTTTCCCATAGCCCATTCTGTGCAAGGTGGCACTGTGGCTGCTCGACTTAGTAGCAATATGGCTCCTTTATAAGAACTGACACGAGTTACAACTATTGTGCAGAGAGAATTCTACCCTAAAGCAGACCATGGTTTCATGAACTGTTGACATTCCAATTCTCTCTTCAAATGTCCCACATTTGTCTTGGATATAATTTAGTTAGGAGAACGTTTGGATTCTTTTATGGTTTATTTGCTTTAAACCCTGAAAACTCTAATCAAGAACAGGTCAAAGTCAGTCACGACATTAGTTGCTTTACTGGTTCAGCATTGACTTGGGCAACACCTTTAGCAACCAATTTAGATCCTTGCTTTAAGTTCTGTGATACCTTCTTGTTAACATTTAAGAAAGTTTTTAAACATGCTGTCTTGGAGTATTCTGTTGAGGAAACATTCATGGAAGTGGCGGAGTGTGTCGTTAGCCTCCTTGGCTTAACGACATGCTCTGCTACTTCTGAAATGCAAGGCTACACTATATTTACAAGAATTTGGTGCAGCCTTGCGTTTCCCCCTGTGATGGCACTAAGTTTAGCAACTTAGCGCCAATGCAGGCACCCTTGCACCAGAGTGCAAGGGTGTCTACGTGCAGGGGAGGATTGTTATGTGTAGGAAGGTGTCCCTTCCTGCACATAAACAATTCTAAAATTCCGTTCTGTCGCTGTCATGTGTGCTGCTTCATGCAACACACATGAAAGTGTCAAAATGGCATTTTATTAAATGGACATCTTCCAGTACATAAACAAACTATGGCCTTTTGCTTTTTCCATTTGTGCTGCACAGGGCAGCACACACAGAAAAAGCAAAAACGAGGAGAAATAATGCATTTCTCCTCATTTCGCCATCTTAAGACCAGGGATTTCCTGGTCTGAATTTTGGCGCTTCCTCCTATGTATGCCACCCTTGTATCTAGGGAGGAGCATCAAATACAATGAGTGTTGCGGTGGAACGCCCACCACAACACCCACTGCATGCCCCTTTCACAATAACCATAGCGTGAAAGGGGGCCTTATGTACAAGGCAGCGTTAGGCCGCATTAAGTGGCTTACCTCTGCCTTGTACATAAGATGCAGCCCCTATCGCCGCCACAATGTCCGTAAAAGTGACATTGTGGTGGCGATCGATAGGGGCTTGTACATATTCCCCGTTGTGTGATAATCAGCAATGTGTAATGAATGTATTGACTTATGTGACTTGTTTTCATCAGTTGGCAGTTGAAGCTAACTCAGTTGAAAGCACTCAGACTACTCTTTTCTGACATCTATTGATAGAAGAAATTAAGGAAGAATTGATTTATTCCCAAATCCTACTTCTGAAGTGTCAATAAGAGCTACTCCCTTACCGTGGCATTCCAGGGAACTATGTGAACCTCTCTCCAACTGGCAACTTCTCCTCCCATCCTCCTCTTTGCGGCTGTTCCAGAGGCCATAGATTAACCTGTAGCAGGGAGATGCAAATGGTAACTGTGTTGCCTCTGCAGCAGATGAGCGGGTCACACCTTGGGCCCGATTCCAATCTTGCTAGGAAGGTCTCCAGACGTGTTCCGGCACGAGCAAATTCGATTCGGAGCCTATGTTTCCGACCAAATTGTCCCCTGTTCCGAACGACCAAGTACGATGCGAAGATCTTGTCTGAGTCGACCGATTCGTTTCCAAACCCGATCCTGTCAGTCCAACTTGTTCACAGCCGAATCTTGCCACTCAATGGAGCCGGCTTCCGAACGAGCGAGTACGATGCACGATTCGGGCAGCTGTATCAACTCGATTTTGCCGAGACGAAACAGCTGTGGGAATCGGACTTCGGGGGGCTGTAGCAGGCTCTTCGAATCGGTCCCTTGGGGGTACCCGTGGGTCCACCCTTTCCATGCATGGAAAGTGTGGCGGGCACCATGGGGTGCCTGCTTCAGGGTGCAGGATTTTCCCCACCCACCACTTTTTGCTATGGGAGCCTGTGTACATGTTCGGTAAACAGCTCCCATAGAGTTCATTGGCAGTCAGAGCAAACCAAGTCCGTCACTATACGGATGCATCAGAATCGGCCGCTCGGACTCCCGGAGCACGATTCACTAGGAAAGCCCTCCAGATCTGAGTCGTACGGAGGGCTTTCCTAGCGAGATCAGAATCGGGCCCCAGGTATCTTACCACTTCCTATATTCACAGCATTGCCTCAGTTCTTGTCTCTGCAACGACTCCTTAGAAGGGGTAAACCAGGGTTGGGGGGAGGGGTTATTCTGTGATGGCAACAGCTCACCGGGATCTACTTTTTCATTATGGTTAGAAAATCTACACTGCTCCTTCTTGTAGCCTACATGAGTGTAATAACATCTGGCAAAGGAGGATTCCTCCCTGCAAGAAATTAAGATGTGTGGGGCAGGCCAAAGTGGACAACATACATATCCTTCTGTGCCTCTGCTCTGGAACAAATGTCAATCCAAGTATGATAAACATAAAAGTAAATAAATTTCTGTCATCAATGTTATTGTTTGATTTATATTTCAATTCCCATTCATAAAAAATGTGCAAGTGTGATGAGAATGCTATTTAAACGATCATATCTATTGTAATGAGAGTGATCAAAAAGAAGAAACTAGACACATGTAATTGCTGTGGAGCCACCAGCAGTAACAAAAACACCATCGGAGGCTTCCACCCCAGTGAGACCCCCACAGGTAGAGAACCCCCGGGGATGAGAATAGGACAGACCAACCCAGCAGAGCTAGAGAGTTGGGTGCAGTGCTTGGCATGGACACACAAGAGAGGATGAGATTGCAATGGACGACCCGGGCGCAGCACCATGACAGACACCTCGAGCGCAAAAGCGTCTACTAACTAAGCTCCATAGTAGTAGAGGGGAGACAGCAGTGCGGGGAGGATGGGGGGGCAGTTGCATGTTGGGGAGGAGGGGAGGGGGGATTTTATCGTATGTGTACTGGACCGATATTAGTTTGCGATGTGACTGTGACAGCCAACGTTCGCAGACGGGACAATGTAGGGGCAACAACTGATGTATTCGCTTGGTCGCACTCTATTGTTTTGTACACTGATACCCTGAAAATAGATATGTGATATGACATGTAAAAGGCAATAAAATGTGTTTACCAAAAAACAGTAGCAAAAACACCACACGGAATGCCAATAGACCGAACATAGGGGAAAATTGATCTAACTGTTCAAAAGCTCAACCAGGTCCAATAATGTAAATTGTAAATTGATACTTGTATAGCGCACTACTCACCCGCAAGGGTCTCAAGGCGCTTGTACGAATACCGCTGTGGAACCCATCCTGGCTTTCCCTGTGAGGTGTCCACTCCTGGGCACCCCCAAGGTGGAGGCCAGGCATCCTTAGCGTTGTGGGGGCCGTTGTGGAGATTAAGCAAGCTTTTGCCCAGAGTTGCAGAGTGGGACTCCATGATTGGAATAGGCACCGAGGCGAGAATTATCAGGTCTGTGGAATTTTGAGCCCAAGACCCGCCGAGGCAGGGAATTGAACCCTGGTCCCGGGCTAGACCTCTGCATCAGGGTCTGCCGCTCTAACCATTGAGCCACACTTCTCCACTGGAATTTCAGGTGACCAAATGTACCCAGATTTCCATCGGATTCCACTCAAGCTACTCTGGTGTTGCACATGCCCATGGTTTATGGACTTTGTGCTGCGTTTATTATGCAGACGGACATTTTGCCACCTTCACTGCAGCACTTAATTAAACAGTGCAACAATAGGCACAGTGGGACGGCAGTGGAGATACGGGGTAGAGATACCCCGTAAAAAAGAAAAAGGCCATCAATGCAGGGCAAACACCGGCATCAAGAGTGTGTCAGTGTTTATCCCACGGTAAAGTGTCCGCAAATCCACACCTACAAAGCTTGCAAGAAGGCATCAAAGGAAAACAGGTAAGGTAAAAATAGAAAAATCCAGAAAATGTGTCATATGTTCACTTCACTTCAAACTGGACATACAACTGTGTTGATGCAGGTTACTGCATGCATTTTCAGAATGCCTACTTATAGAAGCGGAAACAATACTTAAAGTACAGATAATAAATTATATCAGGTTACGCATGCTCATAATGCACAACTATGCTTACCGGCTTTCCCAAGGAACAGCTGCGGCCCGTGCAGGTAAGAGCGGTGGGGCCAGGTGGGGGGGATTTTGATGGACGATAATGATGTAAAATTAATTATTTATTTGATTTTCCCTCATCATCGTCCGTCGAAATCCCCCCTCAACCAGCTCCACTGCTCTTACCTGCACAGGCTGCTGCTGCCAAGGAATATACTTGAAGACAAGTCTCCAGAGGAAGCCAAGGGATACCTGGAAAAATGAGAAAGATGAGAGAAGAAATGAGGCAGAATATTGTAAATGTTAAGTAAACCAACCAAGAACACCCAGGGGACAGAGAAGGAAACAATAAAAAATGAGGGAACACAAAGCGAGTCAATAACAGAGCACTGACAGTCAAATTGCGATTGGTGTCAGGCCTAGTACCTATGATGTGGAAGAAGATGGAGAAGCAAAAGTAGTTATATGGTGTGTCACATGTGGATACCTTTCCAACCATTCTCCATCCACCATTACCTGGTCTTCCACAGCCATCAAGCATTGCTTGAAGTGTTCCACCGTTCTCTGCCCTGCTTGCTGCTGCAGCCACAAAACTGTCACAAGTGGAGATGTAGGGTCTCACTAATCCCCGTTATCTTCACAAGGGATCTTCACAAATATATTTTCCAATAAACAGATATCATGGGAAATTAAAAATGTCTATTCAAGTAGTGACTGGGAAAACCCACCATGTCCTGGATTAGTGGTTTCATCAGTTGCAATTTCAATTAAAAGTTAGATTGAAGAATCAAACTTAATGGTCACAGAGTCAAAGGTTAGATGCAGGCCTTTACCATTTACATTCTGAAGAAAGAGGGAAGCCTTCCAAAATCCCCAATGTTTGTCCCACAAACATAGACTATAGCTAGATGGCCCATTAAAGGTACACATCAAACCAACAGGAGGACTAGGCACAAGGAAATAACATTTAAATCTTCTGGATGCTTCTCTCTTTCCCTGGATGAGTTCTCATAAAAAGAGTTTGCTTGGCATAATTCCTGGTCTGCTTTAGTAAAAATGAATCAGGATATTCCGGCTAGGATTGGTTGTAGAGGAGAAGCTAAGCAGATGCTAAGCAGATGCTAAACCTTCAACAACAAGGCTTTACATAAATATCAAGACAGAAACTTATAGGTTTGGAAAAGTGAGAGCTGTACCAAGAAAAAAACGGTATCACTGGAAAAAAAGAAACAGCAACATAAAACAAAGGAGCTATCAGTTAAAAGCAGCAAAATGAGGTGCAGTCATACAAGGAGCAACAAGTTCTTCTGATTCATATTGTTCCCCAACTGGAAGCATCCACAGCAAAAAAGATGCATTAAGGGAAACACCTCCATGAGGATGGTGCCTACAAACATGCTAGCGTGGAAACCATGCAGTGGTCTCTGGGACCAAAGGGTTCACCAAAATAGTTGATATCTTGATGAGTATGAAAATGTTTGAAATGATGTATAATGGTAGTGACGAGGTAGATCCAAGTAGAGATTTATTAAGTAGTTACAGGATCATTTATGTTGGTTACAGGATCAATTCAAGATAGTACAAAGTTAATCCAAGCTAGTACATGGCCCCACCAGGAGCTGATCTTCATAGCTCACCCACTCATTCCAACTGTCACTCCTCCAGTCCCAGGCATACCAGCATTCCACGCTTTCATCATGCACTCCCAGGTTCCATACCCACAGACACATGCAAACTAGCTAAGCTGCTGTAAATGTAGTCACAACAATGTTCAATGCCCCCCCATTTACCGGAACTCAGTCCAAGAAGATGAAAACTTCAAGAAAGTTAATCAGGAGCTGGACACACCCATTATGTCAAACTGCAGTTTAGCATAGCATCTCAAAGCTGTCATGTGACAGCATCATCATACAGAAACTCCTGTTCATATTTGTACCCAAGTTATTAAAAAGATAATTATCGTGGATATCAGTATACACATGTAAATCCTGCTAATTATATAAACCACAAGAGAAGAATGAGGTGTGCCCCAAGGCCACTTCACACCGCATTATCCCAAAAACACATCAGAGGTTTTCCACAAAGCACATATAAGCCCTAGTACTACAAGCTTTGGAGGAAAATCTCAAAGGTAATAAAGATTTTAGTTTCCATATTCAATTATTAAAATCATGATTCTTTCAGGAATCAAACAACTGTGAACATACTTTAAACAAATGTCCTGTACTTCTAAATCAGCACTACCAATCACACCATGGATAGAGGAGGCTCAGCTACCCAACCAGGAAAAGTGATGTATGAGTAAGGTTTCAATGTGTCAATGTATCAGGCAAAAAATGAGCATTGGAAGTATTAAGCTAACACTGTCCCAGTGGCAAAAACTCAGAGGATGATCGCAACATTTTTATAGGTTTTTTTAGCCTGGTATAAATTACTCCATCCAACAACATGCAATTGAGACCATTGCTGGCGGTAAGACATGAAGATACAAAATGTCCAAAATGACACATGGGCACAGGAGAAACAAATGATCTTTAAACAACAACCCGCTGTATCCATAAGTGTGAAAAAAGAATGATATAATGGAAGCTTGATGTAAGAAATTTGGTTATTGGTTGGGGGACCCCAGCTTGCAATAACTACAGTCCTTGTCAGGGTGAACCCCAAAAGTAATTAAATTAACCTGTGCTTAACCCTCTGGTAGCTTGGCACAAAAGCAGTCAGGCTTAACTCAAAAGCAATGTGAGAAGTATTTATGCAGCAAAAAACAGTAATGAAGTGAAAATACAACACAGGAAAAATCCCAAACCAATTTAGAAAAATAGAGTAAATGTTAATAAATAAAATGTTACCAGAATAACAGAAATCCCATTAGTAGACCTGGAGATATGCAACCTAAAGATTTTAGGTAAAATAGTGCCTAAAACAACAAAGTGCTACTCGTGGTCAACTATATGCTCCAGACCAGGGGAAAGTCACAACTTCCGGCTGAACCCAAGAGAGCACGGATTGGATATAGGGACCAGGTTAGTCTCACTGAAAAGTTACCTTCTAAGTCTTACACAAAGAGTTCCATTCACGGTGGAGGAGGCTGCAGGGAGGGGTCTGAGAGTCATGGCCAGTCGTCATTGTAGCACAAAGAGCGGTTGGGTATTATGACCGGTCATCGTTGTAGTTTTAAGAGCCGGTTCAGTGTTGCTGAAGGTCGTTGCTTTGGCTTCATATTGGTGATCGTCACAGGCTAATATTGCTGCTATTGCTGTAACGTGAAGTGTAGCTCTTGCGCTGCGAGTCATCACTGGCGGTCGCTGTCGATGCAAAGAGCAGAAGTTACCCGGAACTTCACATTGGTGGTTGTCGCAGACAGTAGACTCTTGTTACTAATGGACCTTTGTGTGGTTGTGAAGAACCCACATTTCAGAATTTTCAACATTTCTGTAGGAGGAATACCATCGGATGCCAGCTAAGGGTTCAGAATCTGAGGATCAGGAAATTGCTCCAGCAGAGGCCAGTAACAGGGCTCAGGCAGGTCAGCGTGCTGGTCTGGTCAGGTCCAGTTGCAGCAGGTCGGGTGGCAGTTGCAGGGAGGCCTCTGAAGCTTGTTGTGTCCCTGTAGCTCCCGAAGGAGGTCAGTCAACGGACTCTTGGAGCCACTTGGGATAGCCTGCAGTAACAGCAAGCAGGTCCAAAGTTCCTTCTCAGACATCAAGGCAGTCCTTCAAGCAGCAGGGCAGTCTTTTAGCAGCTGAGCAGTCTTTCCGTAACTTCCACAGGTACAGGAATTCTCAGATGAGGGGCTCCGGAGGTTGAATATGTAAATCTGGTGCCAGCCTTTCAGAGGGGGGACTCTATGTCCTACCTCCATATGTGGTTTAGGAATGTTTTTCCCCTTTCCCTATAAAGTCTCCAAACTGTTTGGGGGTGACAGAAGGGCGGGCAGGGCTGGTGTAAGGCTCATTTGTGTGTGCAAGAAGCAACGCCCTTTGAAGTGTAATTGTGGCTGGTTACAGCCCCTCCCCAGTCATCCTGGCAGGTTGGGCCATACTGTCCACACTTAAGCCCCCTTTGTGTTACTGTCTGGAAGCAATACACATACCCCAACAGCAGAACCATTCATAGTTATGTGGTCTAAGGCACTGGCAGAGGGCACACATAGTTTGGACAGGAAAATGCCAACTATCTAAAAGTAAAGGTAACAAGCAGTGTAATTTCCATACACTTGCGAGTTGATCCTGTGCACACGCTGTCCCATTTAACACAGTCCATTTGAACTTGCTTTTTCAGAACTCGAGCAACTGAAGAGCCACGACCAATAAATATACAGAGAGTCTGCCCAAACTACAGCCGGCAGGGTGAGAATATGCATTTTTCACATAGATCAATAACTGGGTTGACCTTAACATTAGATGAAACCTCACACAGTGTTTGTAATCTTTTTCACCCACTGTAGCCCCTACCGCTGGAGGAATAGTGTCCTCTACATTCAGCAGATCAATCCAACGCTGCATTCAGGTACATATATACCAATCTGCATGTAACGTTCTCTGTAAACTATAAACATGGTTGGGTCAGACATCACAATACTGTTTGTTTTTTAATTGTAGATTCTATGACCAGGTCCAAGTCCTGAGGAGAACCCTGAAACGATTACAGGTTTGAAACAGGTTGACTTCTGAGTACGGGGTACCTTTGATAGGGTGTGCCACAAGGGAACCAATTGGAATTTTTCCACCTTCCAGACAACACCCCGCTAATGATTGAACACCCATCTCTCATTCACAGGCAGGATAGCAGGCAAGGGGAGATATTGTCCGCCTAGTGTTTAACTCTAAAGTTAGGACTGGTCAATTGCCTTGTGTTTCTATTTGTTATGTATGTGTTATATGATTAAAGTACTCAATGTCCCTTGTAATTGTCACATTTGTTGTGTTATTGATTTATTTTTATTATGTGCACAAAATGAGTTATGCTTGATGCTATTCCAACTAAATGTTGCCCACTCCAAGACATGCATAATTGAGTCTAATTGTTTTTTGTAAAAAAATGTTATAAATTAAGCTGAATAAAGCTTTGGCGCCTTAGTTCTTTCACAGTCTCATAATTTCAGAGCAGACGTATTTTCAATATTATATACAACAAAGCCATAGTTGTTGCTTATTTATCTTATGCAACTAAGAACAATTGACAAAGCCAGTAGTCCTGACTTGTTGCAAGTGTAATATTACTTGTTGTATTATATATCTGGATGCTATGACAGCAGCAGAAAAATACCAGACGGGCGGCGAACTATACTAAGCACAGATTTTCAGCTTACGTGTTTTTAAGTCACGCCCTTAGTTACATTGCTCATGCCCCTTCGAGAGACCCCCCCAGTTTTTTCATCCCAATGTAATCTCTGGCAAGGGTGAGGGTGAGGCCTTCGCTATTGGACCCTTTCCGATTAGGCGGGCACACAACATGGATGGCCGCATCAGATGGCCCCTATCAGCTCTGATCTTCTCTCTCTGCATGGAGCCTCTAGCAAAAAAGAGTAAAGACCGATATTACTGGAGTTAAAATAACCATAATAAGCACATCGCAATATCGTGTCTGTGCACACTGATTTCCGTGACGTGACGCGAGTGTCGACGCGGCAGAGGCGTGGCTAGCTGCAGGAGGGCGAGGGCGAGCTGTGCGAGCAGACGAGGAGGAGGGAGACGCGGAGGCTCCGACGGGACGGCGTGGACAAGGTGACCGGGGCCCCGTGGTCGGGGTAAATACGGCATCGAGGCGGCAGTGCCAGAGCTTGAGTAAGCTGAGGGGGGAGTGGCGGGAGTGGTGGCGCCTAACAGCGCAAGTGCCATACAGCCGCGGGCAGGCAGTTACAAGCCACGGCTGAGCCCTGACCGAACGTGCTCCACCCTGCTCCGTACGGTGTGCCACACGGTGTGTCGGCCAGCTCAGCTCGCGCTAAACCGCTAAACTCTGCCTACACTACCAGTTTCACCGCAAAAGGGTCATGGACGCCGCGGCGCTCCCCACTGTCTTCAAGCCCTCGGTGGCATTTGAGGACAGTAGCTCTTCCTCTCGCCTGGCTCTGCTCGTTAGAGCTCGCTCCTCTTGTGGTGTGCCGCCTCCCTGCAGGGTCGTCCACTTTGGGCGCTATCCCTTGCTCTCCTCACCCACTGTCCCACTGAACCCCTCCCCTGCTTCGCCCTCGCCCTGTGGTCACTCGACTGGCGTCTACCATTCACCGGTGACCAGGCTGTGAAGGCACACGTTCCCCCTCCCCTCACGTGGCCGTGGCTTTGCATCAGGGGAGGGTGTGGCTCGGTGCCACGCACAGTTCCTTGGCCCCCGGAGTGGCTGGTCCAGTTACTGGGTGGCTACAGGTTGCAGGGTGGGTGGCTGGGGGGGTGAGGTCTGAGCAGGGGGTAGTTGGAGGCAGCCTCACGCACGTACAGCACACAAACAGCAACAACAGCAGTAACAGCAGACTCCTTGGCAGTTGGACCTCCCCGACACAAGATAGACAAGCAAAACTTTGAAATCCTGCCAGAGAGGCAAAAGGGGATCCTGCCTCCCATCGCTCCCCACGTCTTTACATTCAACGTAGGAGCCAGCAGCTAGTAGAACCTCCCAAGGGAAGACTGGAAACTCCAGAAGAAGTCACCATTTTATTGGTCCCACCACCAGCGGTCCCTTGCGATCTGGCCTCCTAACAGAAGCAATGAGATCGAGGAGAGTAAGAAAAACAACCGCCATAACAACAAAAAGGAAGAAGGCTAAACCGGAGGCTGTCCCCGAAACCACTCCTACGCCCTCGTAATTCACTGAAGCTCCAAAATGTGCCCGCATCTGGGAAGCAACACCTCAGCAAGAACAACAAGATCCTTGGCCAGGCACAAGCCTTGAGCGGGCTAAAACCCCAGTCGCTACTGGACTACTTTAAAAAAGCGCCGGGTTTACTAATGGCCACTTCTCCCCCTCAACTGGGGGAGGCTACGAACACCGGCATCATAGGACATACAGGACATTTGGCAAAACCGGTAAAGTTAAACACGCTCTCTACGCAAATGCTGTTTTCAACAACTAGTAAAACGTCGGCCCCCGACCAAGAAGTATTCATCTTCGGGTCTGTACTTAATGACCAGAGTCTAGCCCTAGATGGTGGTGGGAGAACGGCGGAAGATTTGTCATCAGGCAACCAGCCCCCATTGATACAGCCCCAACGACCACTTGCCTCCAACAAGCAAGAGGCAGGTTGCACCCCACCGCCCGCTGGGCTGCCAACCACCGACGCATTCCCCCAAGCAAGCCAGCTAGTGACCTCACCATCCCAGTTATCTCAACATTTTAACATCCCAAAGGAGGTTATTTCAGCTTCTCACCGCCAATTAATTTTCCCACAAATTCACAAGTTCTTTAACCAGGCATCTAACAATGTCGTTGAAAACTTACTCCAGCTGGACAACAATAGTCCTCCAAAGGAAAGTCCGGTCCTGCCCAACCAACAACAATGCCTGCTCTCACCCCTAACAGCAAAAATAATTACACCTAACTCATTCTATAAACCTGATATAAACGATTACAACCCAGCGGACTTGTCCCTTTTTCTGAAAAATCCGCAAACCCCTCCTATTCCAAGCCCGAAAGTAATCAAACAGCAAGAAGTACCTACTACACAGAGTCTTTGGCCCCAACTACTTCAAACATTCCAATCGACAGTTATTGCATTAAACTACCATTCAGATAAACTGGACACGCAGGTCGACTTATTCAACACGCTAGCAGTATTTACAGCAGGGATCGACAATAAACTAGACAAACTGAATATTTTAATCATCGACGCACAATCATCCTCAAAACTAGTACAGCCGGTTTGCTGCTGTTCTCCAATTATTGACTCACTCTCCTCTCTGCCAGCCATCCTCTCCATCGTTATAGACGAGGTTAAGCAGCTGAAAGAAGGCGGCTCGCAAAAAAATCTACACAAGAAACCGCAAACCTCTACAAACTCATGTTTAGAAACTGATAACACCCAGTCATCCCTTGCATCTGCTCCCCAGACAAGTGGGGATCAAGATCCCCAACTAGGCAAAGGCAATAACCAAACAACACCATCTCTACTCCGAATGCCCTCACGGACCCTAGCTCTGGTCCCATTCGGGCTAGTAAACTACACCAGCCCTAACGGGGGAGAGCACCAAGGTAGCCTGGTGACCTCGGAATCCCTCAACTCAGAAATATAGTCCGCTCCTACGCCTCCTCTTTCCAAGAGAGAGCGCAAACGCCAACGCAAACATAGAAATAAACTTAAAGTCAAAGAAACATCTGCCCCCCAGAAATTATTTCCCATTTTTACAACGACTTCTAAGAAGGCAGGTGTAAACATTTCATCAACACCTCCATCCCCTATAAAGGCAGCGCACAATGATCCACTAGGGGGCCTATCCCTAAGTCCCAGTCAAAATCCCTCCTCAAGCGGTCATGCCCCAAGTACCCAATCTGGCCCCTCAGGGGCTCCTGCACAAATAGAGGGACCTGATCCGCAGTTCGATATAGAAAAACCAAGGGCACCACTCAAGGATCCTTCCATCTCGAGGCACATAGGCATCGATTTACATCCCCAACCAGCCCTTCAACCTCCTCTGGCAGAGCAAGAAAAACTCAATACAGACACCATTCCTTTAAAAACAATCTTCATTCATAAACTAACTAATCTGCAAACCAGGCAGGTAACGTGGCCAGAATCTCAACATCAGCCTCCTCCCCATCAAAGAGTAGACATAGGGGTCCCCCTTGAAAAAGCCCGTAGCCCAACCAAAATCCACGGCCTCACAGGGATCAAAAGTGACCTAAAACATACTACGATCCTATTAGTCCCCGAATATAAATCAAGGGGGAGGTGCGATACCCTTAACAGGTCAAATATAATAAAACTAGTAAATGACATCCCGGGGTATGAAGCACTATTATCGGATGATATGGACTCAATTGAATTCCTGCCCCCAAGGGGCTCCCAACCTTCTGAGGCAACCCTGGTGTCATTTAGATCACCCTACTGGGCAGGAGTGTTCATGGACCACAAAGCCGCCTTCCGGGATTGGGGCATTAGAATTTACCCTTTCTCCACCCCTGGCTACCCCTCAGTGCTTTTAAATCGGCCAGGAGTAGGAACAAAAGCAGAAAGTCTCCCAGCTGGCAACAAAATTAAGCCTTATTCAATCCTAAAAAACGCGCTGGGGATCGCAGAAACACAGACACCCCTCTCTACTGGGGGACACGACCCCGACAACATCCAGGGATGGGGATGGCTTCTGGCCGTCCTGTCATGTGGGAAAACAGTCTGACCACAGGATGTGCCTTCAGTGGATCAAAACCACAAAGCACCGGTACAACCATACCTTAAAAAAACTGTGACAAAGACAAAGACAGACTCCGTTTTCACATTGTGTTCATGGAACATCAGTGGCCTCCAGCACAAATTAACCAATCTAGAGACACATTCCTTTATATGCGGGCATGCACTAATTGCCCTGCAAGAAACATGGGCCACTCAAAGCTCACCAGTCACAGGGTTTATTGAATTATGGAAGCCAGGAATCAGAGTCTGCCGCTATGGCCACCCAAAAGGGGGACTGTCAATCTACGTTTCAAATACCCTAAAAGGCCCGATTGTTCCGCTAAACTTTGAGGAAGACTGGCTACTTGGGGTTAAAATAAATCATGGTCCAAGCAACGCTCACTCCTTCTCCTCAATGTGTATATCAACCCAAGCACGCGGACAAAAAAAGGACATCTGGCACGCTTATCCACAATCATGAGCGATTTGGCCGCTGACCACCCCGATTCGGACTGCATAGCAACGGGGGACTTCAACACAAATCTCTTCCAGGGCAAACCTACAGACCTTGACGGACTTTCTCCACTTACTCAACTGGAGGTGCCAGACCAATCTAAGCCTCCAAATCAAGCCCATTGTACCCTGGGTGAGCTCCTCGTGTTACAACTCTACAGCGCCGGATACCTGGTAATGAACGGAAGGACACCGGATGACTCCCCCCCAAATTGGACCTGGACAAACGGACACAAGAAAACCTTTCTGGACTTCTCTATTTGCAACTCAGACCTGTTCCATCATCTGGCCAGCTTCAGCATCCTACCATGACAGGAAAGTGATCACCGTCCACAGGTCATCACTCTTAACATAAAGCCGGAGTACCATTCGTCTGCCTTAAGTACTTCTATTGGGATTCACACCGAAAATCTGAGGCGCTTAAAATGGAGCGATGATATAAGCCCTAACATCATGAAGACAAGTTTGGCTCTTATCAATGGGTCACAAATCATTCGGCTTCCCCGATTGCCGTATGGACGACTCTCTGCGTACAACTGGTCACGCTTTTTCCTGTTAAACTGCACCAACACAACGCCAGCACAATCCGGCAGTTCTCACTCTCAACCCAGTCGAGGGCATTGAAGAAAGCCAGGAACAACGCCTTGCGGGCACTTACAAAATCCCCAGGAAATAATGATCTCAGTCATGTGTACAAATTCGCGCAAAAATCATTCAGGATGGCCTCACAAAAAGACAAACGTCTATATCAAAACCAGCTATTGGCCAAGCTCCTTTGGGAAAGCAAAAACCGCAATGCGAGTAAATTTTGGGCCTTGATCAACCGCTCCAACTCGGGAGCATCAAAAGTTTGGTCGGCAAACACACTGGAATCAGACTGGGCCGCCTTCCTGACCGACCACTTTAGGTCCCCGGAAACCACAGTGACAACAGGAACAAGCCCCTCTAAAGCGGTAGAAGCACCCCAAAGCATCTGCAGACGCAAGAACACAAACTGTGAAGGCTATTGTACAGATGACATCAAGATCAACGAAGAAATGGTTGTCAACGCTGTGTCAAAAGCAAGATCGGACGGGGCCCCGGGCCCAAACGGTTTGCCTCAGAGACTGTTCAAATCCAACAAAGCTCTTTGGTCGGGGCACTTAACCACCTTGTTTAACTTTGTGCTTAGGACTTCAACTGTTCCAGATTCCTGGCGTGGGGCTATAATTCACCCAATCCATAAATCAGGCTCCCGTGCCACTCCAAGCAACTATAGACTAATTGCCCTCCTTGACATCGAGGCAAAGCATTACGCAGGCATTCTTCTGAAGGAGCTGAAGGGATGGGCAGAACAGCGTGATTTGTTACCAATGAACCAAACAGGCTTTACTGCCAATTCAGGGACCCAGACTAACTTGCTTACATTGTCTATAATTATCGACAAAACGCTTTTATCATCAAGATCCGTGCACTGTTGTTTTGTTGATTTTAAAGCAGCGTTTGACCGGGTCCCAAGGGCAGCTCTATGGGGTAAACTGAAAAAATGGGGGATCCCTGAAAAACTTCTGGATGCGATAATCCAACTTCACTCACACACCTGGGTTCAGGTGAAGCTGGGGTCCGGCACGCACCTCTCATGGAAAATCATGACAACCAGAGGAGTCAAACAGGGGTGCGTGCTGCCCCCCCTCCTTTTTAACCTGTTCATTGCAGACCTGCCGGTCACACTTGATGAAATAAACAGTCACCCCCCTAAGGTTGGAGGCGTAGCAATAAGCAATCTTCTTTACGCCGACGATCTGGTTCTTTTTAGCCTTACTCGGGTCGGGCTTCAAAGGCTTTTGGACAGGCTACACAGTTACACAATTAAGAACCAACTTGAGGTAAACTTAAAGAAAACCCAAGTTGTGTCCTTTGGAAGGAAACGCAATGGAGGCGGTGCGTGGTCATATAACAATAATAATCTAACAACAGGACGCTCATATAAATACTTAGGGGTCCACTTTGATTCCAGGGGTAACTTCTTCAAACAGCGTGGCGAAATTGCAGTAAAAGCCACGATCCTACAGGTCACATTATCTAAGCTTGCTAAAGAGCTGTCCGGTCCAACCCTCTCATTCCTAATGGAAATTTTGAGAGCAAAAATCGGACCCACCCTTATGTATGGTAATGAAATATTTAGGGGTAAGCTAAACACAACTCTGAACCAACTTGTGACCAAGATTGACAAAAAAGTGCTACATTTGCCCAAATCTGCCTCTGCTGCCCAGATCAGGTTAGAACTGGGCTTATTAAATCATGAGGCTTTCAACACCGGCACATATCTAAACTTTTGTCACAAACTTAGAAAAGCAGCTATGGGTACTTCAGAGTCTCTAGTTTGGTTGGAGATCAGTCAGAAGAACCCTGGGGGCTCGTATGGCCGCCTTTTTACAGACTCTATTCGCGAAATGGCGGCGGGTGATCTATGGGCTCTCAACCCCAGCATGACAGCATTTAAAATATGTATCAAAAAGAGCGTCAGAATGTGCTCACTTATTATGGACAAAGAGCAACTCCGCAGACGCAGTCATGCATGGTCAGTCATGAACTCTTATGGGCGCATATCTCCGGCTACTTACCTCTCCTGTACTTATTCATTGCATTTAAAGCAGAGTTTTCTGGCCATTAGATTGGGGGTTTGGCGTTTTTTAAAAGATCTGCCCACATGGCAGTGTACCACGGAAGATTTAACTTGCAGAGGGTGCGGTATGACCACTGAAACACTAGAGCACGTGGTTTGCTTATGCCCCGCACATACGTCCCAACGTAGACGTAAACTCAGAGTAGAGTGGAACAGGTTGGGTGTTCGGACCTGTAGACAGGCAATTATTACCTCTCTGTGCCCAGAAAACATTGCTCTGAAATCGCCATTACAACATATATTCGGGATGCTTATCGCATCTTTACAGCAAAGGCGTAAGGAGCAGCAATCCCCCGCGCTCCCGCCCAGCGACCCAAACAAAGCTGCATTTTAGCCTTTAGTTTTAAGTATAAAATTATGAGTCTTAGTTGTTAAACGCCTGCACATCAATTTCCCCAGCTCTTTGCTAAGTGTTATCGCTGTTTAATACTCAATTGTTTTAATTTTTAGGGTGTAATATAACTCGAGTAACAGGCGTCGATAGATTTTTACTGTTTAACTGTGAAAAAATATGTTTTGAAGTTTTTTAATTACAATGTACCAATTTGTGGATTCAATTTGTAATGCTTTTAAGGATATTTTTCTTTTATCCAAATAAAGATTTTATATATATTTATCGCAGAGGCCCCTTTAAAATCTGACTTGTTATCAGAACAAAACAAATTGTAAATTAAAACAAAAAAGCACAACTTAAACCTTTATGCAAATGGAATTGTCGTAGCACTTGGCAACCCCTTTCAGTCCCTTCCGACCGTGTTGGAGAAGATGCAGCATTTTGTCAAAGTCTGGCTTTGCACTGAATCTTCAGAAGTCACAAGTACTTAATCTCTCTCTCATGCAAAATCAACAATCGCACTCTATACCCGATTGGATGGGCTAAACAATCGACCCCGTACTTAGGTTTACAAATGACAAACACCCCAGTGTCGACCACCTTCCTCAACTAAGCTAACATCCTCAGAAACGTACATCAGGAATGATATACTTGATCACAACAGAAGCTGTCAGGGATTGGCAGAGCGGCTGCCTTTAAGGTGTACACGCATCCCAAAATTTTTATTTCCAATCACTACCCAGAGATACCACCAAACAGGCTGAAGATATTGCAAAAGGAGGTAGTGATTTATCTGGGAGGGTCAGAAATCTCAGACATACCATAAAAACACTCATTTACACCTGGAAGAGAGAGGTTTGGGCATCCCAAATATATAATACAATACTACGTGGAGGAATGGGGAAGAGGAAGGTTGGAGAAGTGCTAGTGCTTTGTTGACCAGTTTGTAGCAGGAAAACATATCTCAATGATCCCAGTGCTGCTACTGCAAAAAAAAAAGATGGCCTGAGGGTATATTCACTGGTTAAATTGAAAAAACAATAGGTTCCGGGGCTCTCCTCAGGAGGCAGCTTGCACCAGCCCATTTCTCCTGTTAGCACTGTCTAAAACAGAACCAGCTACTAACCATGAAAGTGGGGATAGGATGTGGCGTAATGGCCAGAGCTGTCGACTTCAGAGCTAGGGAACCAGTTTCAAGTCTCGGAGTTGGATCAACATCCTGTGATTCTGGGTAAATCATTTAATCACCCTGTGCCTACCATAAAGGAATGCGTTCTTAACCCCTTTGCCGCGGCCGCGATTTGGCGGCAGTGCGGCACTTCCGCAAAATGGACGGTGCGGCGTCGGCCAACGGCCGACGGCAGCATGCAAGTGGTTAACTGGTGCTCATGAAAAGTGCTGATGTTGATGATTAAGTGCCGGTGCTGAGCTCCAGAAACCACCAGCTCAAATTAAGCACTGGCTTTATTCCCCCCAGAGACATTTTAAGGCATGGGCAAAGTGGGCTCTGGCCCTGGACTCCTGCTTTCAAAAGGGCCCCTCCTTAACTCAGCAAGTACTTTCAGCCAAATTCAAAATTATTTACTTGGCTGCTTATCATTCTTTTTTAAAAACGTCATCATTCCCACCAATGACAACTGGATTCAAAAAGGCACACCAATCTACGGTGAGGGAACGGCAGCCTCTCCCTGTCTTTCAGCAGCTTATCCAAATCATAATGCCAGTGAAAAGGTAATGTTAAACAAGGTTAATCAGATACAATCCGGATTAGAAAGGTGAATATGTAGTGTTGTCAGTAAAAAGTGCAGATTGCTCCAAAAAATGCCTAAATGTAGCCATCTATTCATATAATGCTTAAAACTAATGATGGCTCAATGTGTAGAACTGCAGCTTAGGCAATTGCTTTATGTTACTTTTTGTATGGCAGCCTCAGGGATCCTACCAATGTTAGGGTGCTTGGCTAATAAGGTTGCATCGGAAAATGGTGCCTGCTACAGACATTGTATGTGAGTGGCAGTGACGGAGAGTGGTTGAGGTGGAACCCATGACTGAGCTGACCTCTAATGTATACAGAAACAAAATAAGAAGGGCCGATCGCTCCTCGCACCGCGCGGCTCCCTCTGAGTGCGCCTGATCTCCCCCGCTGCCACTGCGAGTTTCGCCGCTGCACCTGAGGTGTTTTCTTTTCTGCATCTTGTCTCTTTTTCACGCCTGATTCTGTTCTTGTGCCCTGCTGTTGCCCCTGTTTCTCTCACTGTATTGTTGTGCCCTGTTGCCCTTTTGTTGTCCCTGTTTCTCTCACTGTATTGCTGTGCATATGTTGTGACTGACTCTGTAATTGTCCCCTGCTGCCGCCCCTGGTATCAGCTGTTTTTTTCTCGCCGCCCTTAGGACTGTTTTTTACCCGCTCGTTTCACCCCGCCGCTCCCCGCTCCCTGTCGCTGCTCCCCGCGGTCCCGCCCCTTTTCCCTTCTGTACCCCTCCCATTCGCCACCCCGCTCACGCCTCCCAGCTGCTCCTCCCTCCCACCAGCTATTTAGAGCGCTGCCCGCGCGGCCGAGAGCTGTGACCTGACCCTGTCCCCAGGGCCGATCGCTCCTCGCACCGCGCGGCTCACTCTGAGTGCGCCTTGTCTCCCCCGCTGCCACTGCGAGTTTCGCCGCTGCCCCTGAGGTGTTTTCTTTACTGCATCTTGTCTCTTTTTCATGCCTGATTCTGTTCTTGTGCCCTGCTGTTGCCCCTGTTTCTCTCACTGTATTGTTGTGCCCTGCTGCCCTTTTGTTGTACCTGTTTCTCTCACTGTATTGCTGTGCATATGTTGTGACTGACTCTGTAATTGTGCCCTGCTGCCGCCCCTGGTATCAGCTGTTTTTTTCTCGCCACCCTTAGGACCGTTTTTTTCCCGCTCGTTTCACCCCCCCGCTCCCTGCCGCTGCTCCCCTGGGGCCCCGCCCCTTGTCCCTTCTGTACCCCTCCCATTCGCCACCCCGCACCCGCCTGCCAGCTGCTCCTCCCTCCCACCGGCTATTTAGAGCGCTGCCCGCGCGGCTGAGAGCTGTGACCTGACCCTGTCCCCAGGGCCGATCGCTCCTCGCACTGCGCGGCTCCCTCTGAGTGCGCCTGGTCTCCCCCGCTGCCACTGCGTGTTTCGCCGCTGCCCCTGAGGTGTTTTCTTTACTGCATCTTGTCTCTTTTTCACGCCTGATTCTGTTCTTGTGCCCTGCTGTTGCCCCTGTTTCTCTCACTGTATTGTTGTGCCCTGTTGCCCTTTTGTTGTACCTGTTTCTCTCACTGTATTGCTGTGCATATGTTGTGACTGACTCTGTACTTGTGCCCTGCTGCCGCCCCTGGTATCAGCTGTTTTTTTCTTGCCGCCCTTAGGACCGTTTTTTTCCCGCTCGTTTCACCCCCCTGCTCCCTGCCACTGCTCCCCTGCGGTCCCGCCCCTTGTCCCTTCTGTACCCCTCCCATTCGCCACCCTGCCCCCGCGTCCCAGCTGCTCCTCCCTCCCACTTCACCACTTATGGCGGAGTCCACGCGCACGGGCAGCGTTCATGCACAGCGGGCGCGCGATTGTACGATTGTGCACCGAAGGCGCGCCCAATGTAAGCCCGTCTGCGCCCGTCCGCGCCTGGACCGCGCCCAGAGCCAGGACCCCTGGCCAGCCCACCCGACGGACTTACAATGCCGCCACCCTCCACGATCTCAACCCCGGTCGGAACCCCGCCTGCTACCAAGCCATCCCGAAACACACCCACGGACCCTTCACCTGCCAAGCCTGCAACTTCTCCTGCCTCCGAACCTGCACCGCACCCGCCAAGCCAAGCACCAGCAACAACCACCTCAAGTGCATCCTGCTCAAGGAGGAGTGATCGGCCCTTGTTATTTTGTTTCTGTATACATTAGAGGTCAGCTCACCACCGCCCTCAGCCAGAACCCACCCACCAACGCACCGAACCCCAGCGAAGCAGCCCGCAACCTCACACGGTGGCTCACCAAGTGCGCCGATGACCTCGCACCACTGAAGAACCCTCCCAGCATACCCGGCAGCAGGAAAGCCCCGTGGTTCACCAACGACCTCAAAAACTCCAAGAAAACCTGTCGCACCCTCGAGAAAGCCTGGCGCCACGACCAGACAACAGAAAATATGACTGCCCTCAAGAACTCCACCCGCAAACACCACCAGCTGATCCGCACCACCAAAAGGACAACATTCAAAGAATGCCTGGACAGCAATACCCACAACAGCAAGGAACTCTTCAGCATCGTTAAAGAGCTCTCCAACCCCAGCGCCTGCAACAACGACATCACACCCTCGCAAGACCTCTGCGACTCACTCACCTCGTTCTTCCACCGCAAGATCACCGACATACACAACAGCTTTGGCGCACAGACCACGCACCCAACCACCGAACCAACCCCCCCCACCACCACCCTCTGCACCTGGACCCCGGTCAACACTGAAGACACCACCCGCCTGATGAACACCATCCACTCCGGCTCCCCAACTGACCCCTGCCCACACAACATCTTCAACAAAGCCGACTCCATCATCGCACCCCATGTCCGGAACATTATCAACAGCTCCTTCGCATCCGCCACCTTCCCGGAGAGCTGGAAACATGCCGAGATCAGCACCCTCCTGAAGAAACCCACCGCGGACCCCACGGACCTCAAGAACTTCCGCCCCATCTCGCTCCTCCCTTTTCCGGCCAAAGTCATCGAGAAGACCGTCAACAAACAACTCTCCGCCTTCCTCGAGACAAACGGATCCCTCGACCCCTCACAGTCCAGCTTCCGAGCAAACCACAGCACCGAGACCGCTCTCATCGCAGCTACCGACGACATCAGGTCCCTGCTCGACAACGGGGAAACTGCTGCCCTCATCCTCCTAGAACTCTCAGCAGCCTTCGACACCGTATGCCACCGCACCCTAATACAGCACCTCAGCAACACTGGAATCAAAGGAGCGGCCCTGGAGTGGCTCACCTCGTTCCTCCCTGGAAGAACCCAAAGAGTCCGCCTCCCCCCGTTCCGATCCGCAGCCACCGAAGTCATCTGCGGCGTTCAGCAAGGATCCTCACTCAGCCCCACCCTCTTCAACGTCTACATGAGCCCGCTCGCAGCCATCACACGCCAACACAACCTCAACATCATCTCCTACGCTGACGACACCCAGCTGATCCTCTCCCTCACCAACGACCCCGCTACCGCCAGAGCCAGCCTCCACGAAGGAATGAAAGACGTAGCGCAATGGATGAAGCTCAGCCGTCTAAAACTGAACTCAGACAAGACTGAAGTCCTCATCCTGGGACCATCCCCTTCTGCCTGGGATGACTCCTGGTGGCCAACCACCCTGGGCACCGCACCCAAGCCAACGGACCATGCACGCAACCTGGGCTTCATCCTGGACTCCTCCCTCACGATGACCAAACAAGTCAACGCCGTCTCATTATCCTGCTTCAACACCCTGCGGATGCTCCGAAAGATCTTCCGTTGGATCCCCACCGAAACCAGGAAGACGATCACCCAGGCCCTCGTCACCAGTCGACTGGACTACGGGAACACCCTCTACGCGGGAACCACAGCCAAACTCCAGAAAAGACTCCAGCGCATACAGAACGCTTCTGCACGACTCATCCTGGACATCCCTCGTCACAGCCACATCTCTGCCCATCTGAAAGACCTGCACTGGCTCCCCGTCAGCAAGAGGATCACGTTCAGACTCCTCACCCATGCACACAAGGCTCTCCACGACATGGGCCCAAAATACCTCAACAGCCGCCTCACATTCTACGCACCCACCCGATCCGCCAGCCTCGCCCTCGCCGCCGTCCCACATATTCGCAAATCCACCGCCGGAGGAAGATCCTTCTCCCACCTGGCGGCCAAGATGTGGAACTCCCTCCCCACCCATCTACGACTGACCCAGGACCATCTCTCCTTCAGGAAACAACTCAAGACCTGGCTGTTCAAGCAGTAGCTACTTCCCCCCCCCAGCGCCTTGAGACCCTAGCGGGTGAGTAGCGCACTTTACAAATTTGTTTGATTTGATTTGATTTGAGGTAGTGGCACATAGCTTTAAAAGTTATTGTCAAAAATCCCAGTGTATGGACAGTATAGGTGGTGCTGCACATCAATCAAGTATAAATACGCTCTTTTAAGCACAATTAGAAATTAATTTCATGACTTGAGTGCTTTAGTATTCTTAAAGTATGGAAAAGAAACACCTCAGTGGCACTATACAGTGTGGAAAAACATAGCGTTTCTGCTGGTAGAAAAGGCCTGCTGTGCATAGAAACCGCATTTTCCAAACTTTTCACTGCAGAACAACAGATGGAGGTTCTGTAAATTAGCACATTATAATCAAATTTATCACATTGTGATGTCAAAATACTGAGGTCCTCATTACGAATTATCGTAATGGGGTGAGTATTTCCCACACTTGATAAATACCATTACCACAGGGTAAGGCTTTTACAATGTTTGGTAAATACCTCCTATTCTGAGTTTTTGCGAGAAAATAACATACAGATTTATTTTTATTTTAACTACACATATCTACGCATGTTTTACCTTTTTTCACGTAGTATTTCTCCATTAAATTTCAGCAATGTTGACCCACCAGAACTTCTCAGGGGAAAAGTACAAAGTTGTCACAATTATCACACAACTCATAAATCCAAACCCTGCGCAAAGGCACATCCCCGAGCCTACTGATACCAATTAAGTCCTATTTTAAAAATCCCTGCAGGTTACTAACCTCCCAAAGTGTCTCACTGCCCCACAATGGGGTTTCCTTTGTTAGGGGCTCATCCCGCTTTAAATGCTGTAAAGTTCTGTCCTAGGTCAGAACAACCGTCAGAGTGTGTTGTGAAAGGAAGTTCTAGCTCCAGAGTGATGTCACTGTTATGCAAATTAGCATGTTTGAAAAGCCTACGTCTTTTGGTCATAGAATGTTATCAAATACTGTATATAATCAGAATCAACCAAAACAAAAGAACAGAGCAGCTAACCGTGGTCAAGCACAATTACTTTCTTAGTTTCACAAATAAACTTTTTAAGTGTAACTACTTCCAGCACCAGCTGCAAAAAATATGCAAATTCAATAGACAAGTTAAGGACAAAAAGGAAGGTGCACTAAGTAAATCAAGCAGGTCTTCGTTCTTGGGAAATTCTTCTTTATTCATCAATTTCTTTTGAAAAAACACCAGCGGCACACAGCTGTTGCTGCTGTTGTTTTTTCAAAAGAAATTGATAAATAAAGAAGAATTTCCCAAGAACGAAGACCTGCTTGACTGTATATAATCACCCTTCCAGCCTTCCGGGGAAATGCCTGACGCCCACTACAGCCAGTCTGGCCCTGAGAGCCATACACATAGAGGTGAGAAGTCTGTCCTTTTCTCAGATGAAAAGAGCTTGTTCAACTTGCATTACTTCCTCGTCCTGTCTCCCCGTCCCATTCCTTACACGTGAGCAGCTAGTCTGCTCTACAGAAACCCCTAACCTAGCTGAGCTGTTTGCACTTCCCCCTAGGATGACGTCACCATCACGTGACTATAAAGGGGAAAGTGCATCAGAGAAACATCCTGAGAATACCAAAGAAACCAGAACGAAAAACAGACAATCACCCAAAGAAAACCCAAACCAGGGAGGGAGGGAAGGGCTCAGGAATGGGACGGGGAGACCAGGACTCGGAGTAATGGATATTACCGGTGAGTAACCGGGCATTCCTTCACTGTGCAGACCTTCAATAAAGTTGGGTATTGTGGGATTCAGTGTACTACATATCCCAAATGACCAAAGATGGCCCCAATTGCAGTTTTTCACTGATTACCTTCTTTAACTTATACAACAAATGAAAGACACAATGCAAATCGAAGTTGGAACAAGAAACTGATTTTTAAATAGACAGTTACCAAACACAAGAATTAATAATTTTTGGAAGTAAATTTAAACTAAGTTTAAGGCAAAGCAGAACAACTAGAATCCGTTTTGGCAGAAGGAACTCAGAAGCTCCAGGCAGGCGGGTGAGAAGGTGCAGTGTAATCATTATTCAGATTTTTTCCTAATAACTCTTTAGCATTGCACTCTCCAAGTCAGACAAAGAAGGTATTAAATCAAATGGTACCACAGCTATCAAGTATAATGCAATTACAAGATTTTATTAATTAGGAGTTTGCAAACCACAGTCCTTTTTTAAGTAACACATCTAGGTCAATCATTTTCCCTTTCAGTTTCAACGCGTGCCTAATGACCAGATAAGTAGGCACACTTCTCAAGATGCAATGCTGATCAAATGACTTAGTACGGTTCACCAAATCGATTTCACCAAGAGGATCTTAAAAAATAAAGGATAACTAGGAGAAATAATAGGAAAACAGATACAAGTTCCATGCTAGACTGCAAATGTTATACAAAATCATCTTGTGTGAATCTTTAGAGGATCATACATCAGTATTGTTCCATCAACAGATTGCACCATTTCCAGAGTTTTCTTCATGGTCTCCGTCCTCTCTCACTTCACTCAAATTTGATTACACATGCTAAAAACTACAGACTTTATCATCCAACGAATCTTAATATATGTACTGTCTCCCATCACCTTACATAAATTATCTTCAACCTAGGAAGATTTATCTGGTTTCAATGGTCATTGTATCATATGTGGCAACACTGAGGGCTCAACGCCAGGCAACATCGTCAAGTCTTCTGTCTCTCCTAAAGTGGCTGCCTAGTATTTTCTGTTGGTTCTTTGGGGGAAAGAAGGCAATGAAACAATTGTTCCTGCGAGAGCAGAAATCTTATACATTTTCCGTAAAATACTTCAAACTTGAAAGTTCCACTCCTTCCTAAGTTGATGAAACTTTGCCACCATCTTAGAATAAAGCATTTACACAACACTACCAACATCTTTTGCATTTGATGTTAAGCCAATAATGAGAGGTTTGGTGAAGTTTAAAAGTTCATTTTCTCTTTAGGAGATTAGTCGATATTTTTGTTTCTTTTATTCAGGTTAGTCAGATCAGATCAATTATGGAAATAATCAAAAACATTTGTTAGAACAGGCATAGAAAATAACAGCATGTTCAATTCAGAATATTGCCCCTATTCTAATATAAATGACCTATTCCATACTAACACAAGTCCATAAAGGATTCCTTCTGGAAAACAGCAAGTAGAATTTTGAAGCAAAGTCAGATAACTGAAAAAAATGAGCAACTTCCCATAAAGGGTAGTTTTGAAGGTTCAGCCGAGTACTCCGGACAGTTGCAGTAGCAAATGTCTAAATGAGCGAGAGAGTGAGAGAAATAACAGCAGTAGCTATGATCAGCATAAAGACAGAAAGTCTCATCAATCTGCGTAAGGAGAAGTCAAAGAAAATCACGGTCAGCAATAGCTTATGGTAATTCAAGCTAGCACAACAAAATGCTAAGGGGCATGGCAGGTGAGGAGCGCATTGAATGCCTTGACTCTCTAGCTAGGAGCACATACTATATAGAAAGGCCACTAAACATGTTGGAAAAACAGGCGAATATGCCATCAGCATCCAATAGAGGAAGTTCTTCCGATGGTCTGTCATCTTCGTCTGTGATTCCCATGGTAAACATCTATGTCAACATGAAGTTATTCAGATGTGGCTAGAACGTATCACAAAAAGTTACATCCACAACGGTTCTCATGGGAACCTTTTGCAAGCCTACTTTATTATCTGGATGGTATTCCATTGGGTAACAATGAGCTGCTCTATAAAATAAAACATTTGAATTCTGGCATGCCCTGGTGAGATCACGAAATGAAAGCTGCTTTAAGCTTTTTCTTTTCATAAATACGCTTGTTCATCATGAATATGTGGCTAAGAAAACAATCTAAATGCAATGAAGTTATATGGCGTGAGAAGAAGAGAAATACATTTTGCATGAAACAGCACATTTCACAAAAAGGTCAGGCTCTATAATTAAGTTATAACCATAAATCACTATTTATGAAAGGCATTTTTTTTAAAGGGATAGAGAAGAATAAAAGATTAGTCCAGCCTAGCAGTTGGAGAATGATAGTAATGAAAGCTTTCCGCAAAATTAAGCAGCATTTTCATTTTTGCACATTTAATAAAAACACATTTCCTACCGTCTACTTTATTATACATTTCTATGTTGACGTTTTTAACACGTTACTATATTATTATGTGGTACATTTTCATTAAAATGTTCAGCTTCCTCATTCCCTTTGTTCTTTGCTATGGTATATGGAATACTTTGATTCTTGCATTCTTCCTTTTCACTCTACTTCACCATAGTCCAAATTCAATTTAATTATTTATTATTAATTATTTTAGGTGTTTTGTATAGTGAATACAAGGCCCAGGGGTGACAGAGAACTTTATATAGAGCATATGTGTTTCAACCAGGTATGAGGACAAAAACATGTTATTGTGTACAACACAGGAAGAAAACAGTATATCTGACATAGGGAGGCAAAGCAGATACTGTATTTAAACAAAATCCACACAAGAACATATACAGTGGATCAGGCCAGGTTCTGGCTCATCCGATAAGTCTTGATCTCAGGAGAACTCAACAGTCTAAGCAGAAGATATGATGAAAATCCACTACATTATCTGAGGGCATAGAGCAATTAACAAGTAGCTTTTTAAATACAATACACAGAAAAATAGTGATTCTGGCATGAGCACTGACCGCATTTCTAGTATTTACAAAATGTATAGAATTAGAGTGTTTTGGGTGCAATTTAATGACAGGTAGTCAACCTATGTGAACCTATGCTGAGAGTTAGGCCAAAGTCAGACTCATCAGATGGTGACCTGACCTGAGCTGCACCAGTTCTCAGAGGGGATAGTAAAGAAAAGCTATCACCCAGAAAACCTCAGGATTATCTCATTGATATTTGAGACTATTCATGGAACACATTGGTAAAGAGTGGTGGTTAGGATGCGGAGGTTGAAAAATGTAAATTCAGAAGCAGTTATTTCAGCTTTTTTTTATGGGAGAGGATAGAAAAATGAGGCTGGAGCAGCTCAAGAGTTCCATGTGTCAGCGTATAACCTGAGAATGATTGGTTGAAAGTTGTTTTTTGTTCATGGTTGGCGTCTGCAGTGAAAGAGTCAGACAGTGCTTAATTTGTGAAATAAAAGTGCCAGAGTTCTTGTCAGGAGCACATTGCAGCTTGCACCACCCATTGCCCCTGCCAGCGTTGCCAATGACAGTACCAACACAACTACTAACTATCACAGATCACTATGACCATTCAGATTATTCCAGGCCCCCAAAGCTATAGAAATGACTTGAAAAACAGGTGTCAGTCATTTTTTAAGTATATTGAATTAACAAATGACTGTTGTTGTGCTGGTCTCTAAATTATACAAACAGTGCCACCGTGTGGCAGACCATCATAAGCACTGGTGCTGACAATTAAGTGACGGTGCCGAGCACCAGAAACAACCGGCTCAAATTAAGTACTGACTGTCAGAGCTGCGTAATTGGCATAATCTTTTGGCAACCCTCAGTTTCCTAGCCAGATAGTGAGAGAGGTTAAAGTGTAGGGATTTGTGTATTAGAGATGAAAGCTTGCATACAAATCTACTGTGAATGTGCAACCAGCTTCTAATTCTTGTTTCAGAGATCAGATTTATGTTGTCCCCTTCAAAGTTTTGGCTTTACACTTTGGCCAACATAATATGAATCACATGAGCAGCAGACACAAAAAATATCATTTTCTGTGTCATGTGTTCAGAATTCCTTAATTTAGTCATTTGTGCCACGCAGTGCATGATATACCATATCCCAATTTGCAACTGTTGAAGGATTACATTTTAGTTGTTGGAAGACATTCTTTCCAAAATGCAATTTGTGTTCTAATTTAATTCAAACATTTTAGATTGTTTATCCTCATATATACCACAGTAGAACTGAGAACAATTTTGATAATTGATGGTCTGCACGATGTTACATATTTAGTTAATCTCTGGAGATTTAACTTGTGGTTGAATATTTTGATACAATAAATTATTGATCATCCCTATTTTCTTTCTATCTCAAAAGCTCTTTCCTTGATTTTAACTTCACACCTGGCCAAATATATATCCGGTTCTAAAACGATTTTTTGCACTTGTTCGCTATAAAAATGGATTATCTTACATCTACATTTAAATCAGCAGTACATTCCTGGCGTTCACTTTCACTATCAGTCCTTGCTCCAAAAATGATGGAGATAAAACAAGTGAGTTTCAGTCCTACTGTCCTATTCTAGGACATTTAAAACATAGTTAAGTGCAAATTTGTGGTTGAATATATTTGCATATCAAGGGACTATGAGTAAGTCCCAGATGTTTACAGGAAATATAATTAAAAATGAAAATTGTTATAATGGAACATACTATGTAGCAATTGTATGAGAACGACTTTTTGGACACTAGAAATGTTTTTCTTTTACATCGATCATTCCACATTCTTTATGCCTTCTTATGCGAATTGGAAGCCTGGAGGTTTCTAGCATGTACTATAAACAGAATATGTAAAGTCACCAAATGTAGATTTGTCTCCCTTTGTAGATTTAAATACTCTAGTCCTTTGAGATTATTTCTTTGGTTTTATGGTCATTATCGCATAAATATATATTTCCATACTTCACTGCTTTGTGCACCAGCTCCTGCAATAGTGCCATCCATTTGCAAAGTTTCCTCAGGTGCTAAACTGTGCCCTGGAAAACGTCTGACTAAACGAAAACGCTCACACTGGCATTGGATGCTGGGGATGAGGGCTCAGCTCTGAGATAGATCCCCAGCACAGTATAAAGTTCCCAACATATACAGGATAGGGCTCAGCTATTGGGGATTTCTTCCTTGATTAGCCTTCTATTGGACGGGAAACCGATATGCATATTGAATTTGGGAGTCCCAATCCTACTCTGAAAAATTCTTAAATGCTTTTTGAAACAAACGCACTATGAAGGTACAAAGATCTTTTCCTTCACCACCTACTTTAGTTTCAAGGATTCTCCAGATCTTTTTGTCCTTAATACCGCCAAATGCTGACTCTGTTCATCAATGTCTTCCTTGATCCTAATAACAGCCTCCTCATTTTTTGCGGGTTTCAGCTGTTATCTGCTCCAGCTCTTTAATTTTCTCAGCAATTGTGCTGACGTCCTCTGCAATCCCACTCACCATTTTTTGCATGGTAATCTTGACCTCAACATAGTGGGCTTGTGCCTCTTCCCTGTGTTGCTGCATGAGCAGGAATATTTCAGTAGGAGTAGGTTTCTGAGCTTTAGCAAGGACAGTGCAAACAGAGAGTGTTCCTGTTCTGACACCAGCTTCAGTTTAATATCAAAGTGCTCTGTTTGATCGACCACTAAGTTTATCTCCATCATAGGTGTCGTGGAGCCGCTCATAGTGTCTTGTGTTATTTTTGTGGGATGTGATCCGTTGGTTAATAAACTTCCACTTGTGGGGACTTTTGAGGAAAGTTTCTCATCTGAGTTCTTCAGATTTCGATTAGACTTTGGCACATCACTGGACTTGGCTAGTATGTTTGGAACATGTTAAGATTTTCAGCTGTAATGTACAAGATTTGAAAATCCCCATACGCAAAGACTGGTATCTGCATCGTTTACCCCACATAACACTGAGTTTATATGTATGCTTGAAACTCATATTGCATATAAGGATAAGCAGTTACTTAAGCAGAGGGGATTTGAGCAATTAGCTTGCATCACCCAACAGGTTTCTATAAGAGGGGTCGCTACCTTCACAAGAGAGGTAGCTTTTCCTTGTTAAAGCAGTTATTGGATGGATTATTGCACAAATTAAGGCAGGGCTACATATATTGGTGCAATATATAGTCCCAATACAGATAGTCCACACATTTTTAATAAACTCCCAGTTGAACTGTCTGGGTGGACTGGGGAATTGATCTTATTGGGGTACTTCAACTATGTCATGGACTACAAAATAGATTATTCTATTTACTCAGCAACTCCTAGAACGACAAGAGTGAGTAGTTCCCTAAAACAGCTCATACACCTACATGGCCTTAGAGGCCTATGGAGGTGGAGTGAAGGTGAAGAGAGCAGGTTTACATTTTATTCTCATGCCCACAATCCTTATTCCAGCATAGACATGGCATTTATAACATCTGATGTAGAGGATGAGGTCACTTTTGAAATTCACTGCATAGTAATATCTGATCATAACCCACCTTGTCTGTATAATTTCAAAAGGTAATAGCAACAAACCTAACAGGTGGAACTTCAAGAGGGCATTAATTAGAAATGTGTTATATATTCAACGGTGGTGTCTAACTATTTCTTTAAAAGTCATAGAAACAGTGCCCTAGTAATGATAGTATTAGATGCAATGAAAGCAAACATCCGGAGCATGACTATGCAGTATGTTACAGTTGGTAACAAAAGCTCAATATGAAACACATAAAAAAGATCTCAGGCCATTACGAATCTTTAAATTAATGCATGCTGCATCAGCGGCTGGATACCTTCACGGGTGACACGCAGAGCTCAACAAATCTACTAACTGATTGATTGATTAAAAATGGAGATGGTCACAACATGTAGATATATAGAACACTTCCCTAAGAAAGGTTTAAAATTAAGCTTAATCAGAGGAACTTCGGCTTTTTACTCAGGAAAGGATGGGCAATGAAAATGGGGAGTCAGTTGCTCGTGTAGTAGCATACAGGCTCAAGGAGCATGATAGTATTACTAGGATTAATACAATTAAGGATTAGTATTGCACCATACTCAAGAATACCTGTGAAATCTTTTAGCCCTTTCAAGAAATGTTTTGAAAAAATTGTATCATGCTGACATAACTATAGAGGAGGCACCTATACATGCGTATATTAATAAGAATGGGCTGCCAGTGCCACAGCTATCTCAATCGCACACAAAGAGTTTAGATAAGGAAATTACGACTGTAGTCCTTTTTTTAAGCTATGTCCTTAAACTCCAGTGGTAAAGCGACTTGACCAGATGCATTTCCTTTTGAATTTGTAAAATCTTTTTCTTCAGAGATAAAATTGAGAAGCGACTTGGCGTTTCTGATTTATGGAACAAAATCAATATAGCAGTTGTTCTTAAAAAGGGGAAGCCGCCTGATAACTGTGGTCTTATCGACCAGTATCCTTACTCAACTCAGATACAAAAATATATGCTAAAATCATTGTGAGCAGGGTTGCCTATGTAGTTGGGTAACTAGTGAGTCTGGAACAACATCGTTTTATTCCAGCCGGCCCACAACTGTACATATATAACCATGTATGTATGTATTTATTTTTTGTAAAGCGCATAAATCACCATTCGGTCTCATAGCGCTGACAGAGGGAAAAAAGTGAACAGAACGGATGGGAGCTAAGTCACAGATTAAAATAACCATGTCTTGAGGTTTTTACGGAATGTTTTATGGTTGGGGTCTGATCTTAGAGCCAGTGGTAGGGAATTCCATGTGACAGGGCCTATCTTCGAGAAACTTCTATCCCCGTTTCTCACTGTCCTAACCTTTGGGATTTTTAGAAGGTGTTTATTAGATGAACGTAAGGTTCTATCTGGACAGTATCCCTGCAATTTATTTTTCAGGTATTTGGGTCCTTGTCCATTAATTGACTTATGCACTAGGCAGCATATCTTAAACTTAATGCGCTTCCTAATTGGGAGCCAATGTAATTGTTTCAAACATGGAGCCGAGGGGGTGCGCGGAGGAAGGTCCAGAGTCAACCTTGCTGCTGAATTCTGAAGCGTTTGCAACTTGGTCAATGCGTTTTCGTTTATGTCTGCCAATAATGCATTGCCGTAATCCAAACGGCTTATGATAAGGCCTTGAATCAGCGGCTTCTGATATATCAGAGGTAGCCATTTGAAGATCTTTCTTAGGCTTCTCATAATGCCAATACTTGTGTGGACCACTTTGTTTATATGAGGGGCCATGGTCAGTTTGTCATCTAAAGTGACGCCGAGATTCCGGACAGTGCTTTTCGGGGTTGGGCATAGGCCCAGTTCCTGTGGCCACCATTCCTCAGACCAGATTTTATTGGCTGCACCGAAAAGCATTATTTCAGTTTTGCCGGCGTTCAACATTAGGTAATTGATGGTCATCCATTCCTTTATCGCGGACATGCATTTACGGAATCTCACTTTGGCATCTGAGGGGTTTGAGTCCAGGGTGATCAGGATCTGGGTATCATCGGCATAAGATACCGTGTCAAAGCCGAAGTCCCTAATTATCTTGGCTAGAGGTGACAGATAAATGTTAAATAAGGTAGGGCTCAAAATTGAGCCCTGGGGGACACCTTTATCATTCTCAACCACCACTGAAGAAAATGGTCCTGTTTTAACCCTGGAACATCTCCCTGCTAAATAGCTCTGAATCCATCTGAGGGCATGACCTCCGACACCAATCCCGGCCAGTCGTTCTAACAGGACGCCGTGGGATATGGTGTCGAAGGCCGCCAAAAGATCTAAAAGAATCAGAATAGCAGATTGTTTTGCGTCCAGAGCCAACCAGATGTTGTCAACCACCTCTAACAGGGCGGTCTCGGTGCTGTGGGAGGCTCTGAACCCCGACTGGGAGATGTCCAAGAGCATATGCTCTTCCAAGTGTTTCACTAGCTGCATGTTGATTATGGATTCCATAGTTTTCCCAAAGAGCGGTAACAATGATATGGAGCGATAATTTATTAATTGGTTAGGGTACGCATTATTTTTTTTTAGAATTGGCCTGACAATGGCTTCTTTCTAAGATGTAGGGAAAGTAGAAAGTGCTAGGGATAGATTAAAGATTGAGGTTAATACTGTGGCCATGGCTGGGGCTATCTTCGCTAGGATCTGAGCCGAGGCTGGATCGTCTGGAGAGCCAGATTTGGCTTTCTTCAGTTTATCATTAACCTCATCCTCTGAAATAGTACAAAATTCTAGTAGGCTGTTATGTGAGCCAGGTGGCTCTGGGGGTGCATGTGGCTGAGGTCCTTGGTTGCATCTGCTTCTTTATGGAAAGATTGATGTATAGTATTTATTTTATCTTTGAAGTAGATGGCGAGCTTGTCCGCCCAATCCTGTGATTCCAGTGTTGCTCCTTGACATGCAAGGGGGTTAGCGAGCTCTTTTACAATGGTGTAGAATTCTTTGGGAGAGTTTCCCGCTAGTTTGGTTTTTTCACCCAAGTAAGTTTTCTTTGCTGTGGCTATTTTACTCATGTAATCTTTGTGCGCGATTTTATAGCGCTGTTTGTCCTCTATGGTATTGGTTTTACGCCATTGTCTCTCCGCGGATCTAGTGGTCTGTTTGGAAGATTTTAACTCATCTGTAAACCAGGGAGACTTCTTGTTCGGGCATTTAGTTAGACGCTTGGGGGCTATAAGATCTAACGCCCTGCCGTATGCTATTACCATGTTTGATACAGCACTACTTGTAAATTAAATGCAGGTATAATTTTGTTGAAAAACCAAAGGTGGTGATGGACGGAGCGTTGACAATACAAACACTCAACCCCAGTCAACTGATCTGGGTTTAATCCATCACCCTTCTTTAGCTCACTCCGCCAGCCCAGTTCAGACATGGCCATATGCAAATTAGTCTGACCCTGTGCCTCATGGGAACAGTCCAGCCCGAACTGCCAAGCCATGTCTTCTCTAGACAGGAATCAAGCTGCCCAGGACCGGTTTCTGGCATTACAGTCGTCTTCAGCCGGGCTTGCTTGACTCCAGTGGCAAAGTGAGCAAGGGACTGACGTCTGAGCATACCCTGCCAACTTAGGGCGAACAAAGAAAAAACAAAGGTGGTGATGGACGGAGTGTTGACAATACAAACACTCACCCCCAGTCAACTGATCTGGGTTTAATCCATCACCGTTCTTTAGCTCACTCCGCCACCCCAGTTCAGACATGGCCATATGCCAATCTGTCTGACCCTGTGCCTCATGGGAACAGTCCGAATGCAAAAACAACAAGTGATGGACTGAATGTGGATCAATGTCACACACTCCCCCAGTCAAAAGATCTGGGCCCAAATCCATCGTTTTTTTGCACTCCACACCACCCTGGGTTAGACAATGGCGATATGCAAATCAGCTCTGACCCTGTTGCCCCATGGGAACAGTCCAGTCCGAACTACAAAAGCCATGTCCTTCCCAGAACGGAATCAAGCATCCGAGGACCGGACCGGTTTCGAGGTAACACCTCTCTTCAGCCCGGCTAGCTTGACTCCAAGTGGTGTGGAGTGCCTGGGACCCACGTCTGGGCATCCCCAGCGCACTTAGGGCGGCAATTGCAAAAACAACAAGTGATGGACTGAATGTGGATCAATGTCACACACTCCCCCAGTCAAAAGATCTGGGCCCAAATCCATCGTTTCTTTGCACTCCACACCACCCTGGGTTAGACAATGGCGATATGCAAATCAGCTCTGACCCTGTTGCCCCATGGGAACAGTCCAGTCCGAACTACAAAAGCCATGTCCTTCCCAGAACGGAATCAAGCATCCGAGGACCGGACCGGTTTCGAGGTAACACCTCTCTTCAGCCCGGCTAGCTTGACTCCAAGTGGTGTGGAGTGCCTGGGACCCACGTCTGGGCATCCCCAGCGCACTTAGGGCGGCAATTGCAAAAACAACAAGTGATGGACTGAATGTGGATCAATGTCACACACTCCCCCAGTCAAAAGATCTGGGCCCAAATCCATTGTTTTTTTGCACTCCACACCACCCTGGGTTAGACAATGGCGATATGCAAATCAGCTCTGACCCTGTTGCCCCATGGGAACAGTCCAGTCCGAACTACAAAAGCCATGTCCTTCCCAGAACGGAATCAAGCATCCGAGGACCGGACCGGTTTCGAGGTAACACCTCTCTTCAGCCCGGCTAGCTTGACTCCAAGTGGTGTGGAGTGCCTGGGACCCACGTCTGGGCATCCCCAGCGCACTTAGGGCGGCAATTGCAAAAACAACAAGTGATGGACTGAATGTGGATCAATGTCACACACTCCCCCAGTCAAAAGATCTGGGCCCAAATCCATCGTTTTTTTGCACTCCACACCACCCTGGGTTAGACAATGGCGATATGCAAATCAGCTCTGACCCTGTTGCCCCATGGGAACAGTCCAGTCCGAACTACAAAAGCCATGTCCTTCCCAGAACGGAATCAAGCATCCGAGGACCGGACCGGTTTCGAGGTAACACCTCTCTTCAGCCCGGCTAGCTTGACTCCAAGTGGTGTGGAGTGCCTGGGACCCACGTCTGGGCATCCCCAGCGCACTTAGGGCGGCAATTGCAAAAACAACAAGTGATGGACTGAATGTGGATCAATGTCACACACTCCCCCAGTCAAAAGATCTGGGCCCAAATCCATCGTTTTTTTGCACTCCACACCACCCTGGGTTAGACAATGGCGATATGCAAATCAGCTCTGACCCTGTTGCCCCATGGGAACAGTCCAGTCCGAACTACAAAAGCCATGTCCTTCCCAGAACGGAATCAAGCATCCGAGGACCGGACCGGTTTCGAGGTAACACCTCTCTTCAGCCCGGCTAGCTTGACTCCAAGTGGTGTGGAGTGCCTGGGACCCACGTCTGGGCATCCCCAGCGCACTTAGGGCGGCAATTGCAAAAACAACAAGTGATGGACTGAATGTGGATCAATGTCACACACTCCCCCAGTCAAAAGATCTGGGCCCAAATCCATCGTTTTTTTGCACTCCACACCACCCTGGGTTAGACAATGGCGATATGCAAATCAGCTCTGACCCTGTTGCCCCATGGGAACAGTCCAGTCCGAACTACAAAAGCCATGTCCTTCCCAGAACGGAATCAAGCATCCGAGGACCGGACCGGTTTCGAGGTAACACCTCTCTTCAGCCCGGCTAGCTTGACTCCAAGTGGTGTGGAGTGCCTGGGACCCACGTCTGGGCATCCCCAGCGCACTTAGGGCGGCAATTGCAAAAACAACAAGTGATGGACTGAATGTGGATCAATGTCACACACTCCCCCAGTCAAAAGATCTGGGCCCAAATCCATCGTTTTTTTGCACTCCACACCACCCTGGGTTAGACAATGGCGATATGCAAATCAGCTCTGACCCTGTTGCCCCATGGGAACAGTCCAGTCCGAACTACAAAAGCCATGTCCTTCCCAGAACGGAATCAAGCATCCGAGGACCGGACCGGTTTCGAGGTAACACCTCTCTTCAGCCCGGCTAGCTTGACTCCAAGTGGTGTGGAGTGCCTGGGACCCACGTCTGGGCATCCCCAGCGCACTTAGGGCGGCAATTGCAAAAACAACAAGTGGGAACAGTCCAGCCCGAACTGCCAAGCCATGTCTTCCCTGGACCGGAATCAGGTTTAATCCATCACCGTTCTTTAGCTCACTCTGCCACCCCGGTTCAGACATGGCCATATGCAAATCAGTCTGACCCTGTGCCTCATGGGAACAGTCCAGCCCGAACTGCCAAGCCATGTCTTCCCTGGACCGGAATCAAGCTTCCCAGGACCGGTTTCTGGCAAAAATAAATAAACGTAAATTATTGAATTATACCTTTACTAAGGTATCCCTGTTAGTTATTACCTAGCAAATAAAGCAACATATATGCGTAATTTACTCACCAGTCTTCATGTTTTTACCACAAATAAACAAAGAGAAAGCTCAGTCAGGCCGCTTTTGGTTAGTTTATAGCTGCTGCATTAATTTTGAATGTAACAACATCACTTAGTTGATTATAGTTTGCAACATGAGCAAATTAGTTTCGCACGTGTACTTTGTGTGTGCACTCTATTCTATTTTGATTAATTTTCAAACCACACAATTAATTCATGTTATTGTTATGAGTAAGTGACTTCACGAGGGGTATACAAAATTTTGTTTTTCCACCTCGCTCCATCAATTCCCTCCTTTGGTGATTTATCACCAAATATCTCCCAAAATTTGGCAAATTTTATCTTAACATGTTTCAAGTTCTTTCGATTAGTATAGATTATACTCTAGTATCTTCAATTTTTCTACTGTCTTGATAGAGTTTCTCTTGAAACTCTTCCATCTCTATATCACCCTTTTCACGTTCTCTTTTTTGCTTTTCTTGGATCACCTTCTTTATTGACCTTTTAACATTTCTTCTCTTTCTTATCATGCAACATAATCTTAATATCAAAATCACTACTATTATTATTGTTACTGGAATTAATACTTTACCTATAATAGAACTACCTATGTCATGCAACCAATGTTTAACTGCTTAAAAACTTCTACCAAGTCAACCTCCAGTGGTTCAACTTCTTTGTGCAATTCTGTAAGATTTTCAATATATCTCTCACTGTTTTGACTTTTATCTGGAATATAAGTGCAACAGTGTTGTACTTTCAAAATTCCACAAACTCCTCCCTCTTTTGCAATTCTATTTTTTATTGTTCCATTCACTTGTTCAACTACCCCTGAAGCCTCTGGTCTGTAAGCACAATACAGTTTTTGACGAATGTCCGGTGCTTCACACATCATTTGTAATAGTTCATTCTGAAAATGGCTTCCACGATCTGTTTCAATTGTTACTGGAAAACCGTATTGTGGTATGATTTCACGCAAAAGCAGTTTTGCAACAGTTACTCCATCATTTCTCCGGGTGGGGAACGCTTCTACCCACCTAGAGAATAGGCAAATAATTACAAGCACGTATCTGAGTCTCTTACATGGTGGCAATTCGATGAAACCCAACTGCATTCGTGTGAACGGACCTCCTTCCCGTCCTATTGTTCCCAAGCTCACAACTGTTTTTCTTCTTGGATTAAACTGTTGACAAACTAGACATCTCTGACACAGGTTTTCGGCGATCATCCTAAACTTTGGATTATACCATGTCTGTCTGAACATTCGAATCATGGAATCCCTCCCAACATGAGCTTGACCATGGTACATTCGGGCAATATTTGAAATCATGTTATCAGGCATTACTGGTCTTTTGTCTTTGTAAACCCAGATTTCATCTTCTTCCCTTTGTCTACACCCTGCTTTTAGACAAGTGTTTTTCTCTTCTTCACTACCCTCATCCTGCATCTGTCTCACTTCCTGCCAAGTCTCAACTACTGTGGCTAGCATTAAAGGACTTGAAACATGTTCTTCTTTTTTGTCCCGATTTATGGATGCAAGATTACTGGCGCAGTATTTTGCAATGGAATCAACATACCTTTTGCCTCTAGTGATTTAGTCATCTCGCTTCTTGTGGGCAGCACATTTCACCACTGCAATTTTATCAGGCAACTGAATAGCATCAATCAACATTTTTACAAATTCAGCATTTCTAATGGGGGATCCTGCAGAAGTTAAATAACCTCTTTAGGACCACAATTGTCCATAATCATGAACAACCCCAAATCCATACTGACTGTCAGTCACTATGGTGACCCTTATCTCCTTTCCTAGTTCACATGCTTGAATCAAAGCAATCAATTCTGCTATTTGAGCAGAACAAATTCCTTTCAGACAAGATGCTTCCAGGACATCCAACACTATACACTCGGCATATGCAGCACTCAAAGTACCCTCCTCTGTTCCCTAGCACGAACCATCAACAAACATCATATAATCAGATTCAGGCAATGGTTCATCCCTAATGTCAAGTCTTGGTTTGGTACAATACTCAAGAACATCTAAACATCTGTGATCAACCTCATTTCTTACCTCAGCTTCCATAGCATCAGGTAACAATGTAGATGGATTTATATTCACACATCGTGAAATTGTCACATTATCTGCACCTAGAATTGTTTTCTCATATTTTGTCATTCTGTTATTTGTAAGGTATTGTGTCTTCGTCCTAGTGAGGAGAATCTCCACAGAATGAGGTACATATACCCTCACAGGAAATCCCATCACTATTCTTTCACTCTGTTCCAAACTCACACTTGTAGCTGCTACTGCTTTCAGACAACCTGGCAAGGCTTTTGCAACTGGATCCAAAACAGCTGAGAAATACACAATTGGTTTTCTCAGTTTTCCTTGTCTTTGAATTAATACTGACAATGCATATCCTTCTCACTCACTGCAATACAGCTCAAACTCTTTTTCATAGTCAGGCATTCCTAAAGCTGGAGCTTTACATAAACTTGTTTTTAGCTGTTCAAATGTTTCCATTTCAGTCTTATTCAGTATGATAGGGTCTCTGATGTCTGATTTAGTTAGTCTCTGTAAGGGGTTTGCTATTAGTGGGAATCCACTAATCCACTGTCTACAGTAACCCACCATTCCTAGGAACATTCTAACTTGTCGTTGTGTTTTTGGTGGTTGCATTCCTTGTATCATTTTGATTCTTTCTGCTGTGACTTGCCTAGTTCCTTTAGCAATCTTATGACCTAAGTATTGCACTTCTTTCTGACAAAATTGTAATTTTGATGGAGACAATTTATGCCCCTCTCCTGCCAAATGGTTCAACAATGCAATAGTATCTGATATGCATTCATCTTTTGTCTTTGATGCCACTAACAGATCATCAATATATTGAACTGATACAGATTCTCCAGGCATGCTCAAACTTTCTATGACTTCTTTAACAGTTGATTAAAAATAGATGGACTTTCAGGATACCCCTGAGGAATTCGGCACCATGCCAAAATGCGATCTCCGAACCGGACGCAAATATTGGCTGTCTTTCTGGTGTAATGGAACCGTAAAGAACGCATTACATAGCTCAATCACGGTATACCATTCTGCATCATGTGGAATTTGATAGAGAATTACTGCTGGATTTGGTACAATCGGACAACATGGGAAAACAATCTTATTAATCTTTCTAAGATCTTGTACAATCCAAAATGTTCCGTTAGGCTTTTTCAATCCCATTATCGGTGAGTTACAAGGTCTGCTTTCTATCTCTCTTAAAATGCCTTGTTCAATCATCTTGTTTATTACTGGTGTTATTCCGTCAATTACTTCTGCTGTCATTTTATATTGGGGAATGTTTGGATAACTCACTCCTTCCTTTACAGAAACTTTCACAGGATCTTTCATTAATCCAATATCTTCTCCTGTAAAATCCCATACTTGCTCTTTTACTGTTTCTTTCAATTCAGCAGGTATCTTTTCTCGATCAAACACAGGAAACTATTCATTCTTTTCTGATTCTATCATTGACATGGTCATTTTATATAAGCTATCTTCATCTGAGGTTGTGAGCTCTATGCCATCTGGTGAACCATATTTGGGACAGTTCATTTTACATAGAATGTCTCTGCCTAACAGGTTAACTGGACTACTATAACACACCACACATCGGTGCATATCTTTGAAATTTCCAATTTCTACTTCAACTGGTTTTGTTAAAGAGGTTTTAATCTGCTTATTAGCTACACCTACAACTTGAATTTGCTCTCCCGAGAGAGGAAGGTTTTGAACTTCTACTGATCTAACAGTAGAACGGGTAGCACTAGTGTCCACAAGGAAAGTTACTTTTACATCATTCACCTTTCCATTCACAAACGGACCAGACTGATCTACCTCAAGAGTGGCTCCAAGCACACACTCTGCTTCCTCTCTCAGGCACTGTCAGAAGCTACCATCTGACTCACTGCCGCCTTTTCCAATGCCGACCGGCCCAACACCGCAGGAGTGAAGAACGTCCCAATCCTCTACCCTCACCGTGACCCCCAACACCCGCAATCAAAACGGATGGTGGAGAATACGACACCGGGAGAAGGTGGGTAACAAAACAAGGGAACCCAAGGTCTTGGGGAACACAACTCGTCTCCTCTGGCTTCTTGGCAGCTGACAGCTTGACACAGACGAGACCGCTAAAAATGAAAGAAGGAGACAAGATTAAACACACCCCTACTACTATTACCAGTAGCAAGTACACACACGAACCACCGACCTCCCTGCTTACCCCAGATAACAAATGGAAGTGGCTTGATACGAAACAGGAATTCTTCCACTGCAATCGTATTGGTTGTTTCTTGCGTAACCCCAGACCAACCACACCCCCTCGGGAAACACCGAGAATGACAAAGGGGGTGGAATTCACAATTCTTAGGACAAAAAAGGACAGGGGAAAAAATGGTATCAAAGGGAATACGAAAGACACCCAAAAAAAACCTGGAATCTAAAAAGAACTCGAAGGTAGCACAAAAACGGACGTTATTCAGCTCCTTCGTGAAACCACCTAAACACAGCGTATAACAAGATGGTTTGGATACAAAAAAGGGATAATAACGGGACGTTAAAACTCAAAGGAAACACAGCCGCGAATCCCAGAACGTCACCGAAGATCAAAAACAGGTCCCCAATAAAGGGTTCTGAAATGCCCAAGGGAATAGGAAAACAAGGGAGCAGGGGAAAAAAGGGGATCAAAACCCAGCACTAGAAAAGACCGCTGGAACGGAGCTCGAAGGAAGGGAAACAAGGTAGAACCACAGGAACAGGAAACACACGGCAAGGGACCAATAAAGAAACCAAGCACCTGTTTCCTGTTGGCAGCCCCCTTTTAAAGCGAGCTCTAGGGAGCGTCCATAAATTCGCATATGCACTTGGCACTTTTAAGAAAAACCGCTAACGGGGAACTAGACAGAAGGAACCAGGCCCCCTTGAACCCCAACAGTACCCTCTCCCGAAAGCCTCCCTACAGGCCTTGGCTTCCCAGGGTACAGGCGATGAAACAGACGGACTAACCGGGCAGCATGAACCCTACTTGCCGGAACCCAAGAACGGTCCTCTGGGGGATAACCCTTCCAGTCAATTAGGTATAACAGCCGTCCCTTCATCCGCTTGGAATTCATAACAGTTTTAACCTCATACTCCACATTATCATCTATTAAAACGGGAGGAGGAGGTGGCAACTCTTGAGAAGTGGTGACGTATGGCTTCAACAAAGAGGTGTGAAATACAGGATGAATACCATACTCAGCCAGTAAAGCCAACCTGATCGCAACTGGATTCACCACCTTCTGGACAGGAAAGAGACCTACAAACCGAGGCTGTAATTTTCTTGGTCCTGGCAACTTCAGATTCTTCGTTGATAGCCAAACCCTATCCCCAACTGCATAAAGAGGAGCTGGCCGTCTATGCCTATCTGCCTGTACTTTCATGGCTTTCTTGGACTCAAATAAATGCTGTTGGGCTTTCTTCCAGATTTCAATCAAACTCCTACTCAGGGAATCCACTGCTATTACCCTCTCAGATGGCTGAATAGGAATGGTCTTGGGATGATTGGAATGGAACCCCGTTGAACAATAAAACGGTGACATGCCTAAAGCTGAGTGCATGCTGTTATTGTATGCAAACTCAGCCACAGGAAGGGCTTGTACCCAACTGCCCATCAGTGATGTTAGCAAACAGCGCAAATACTGCTCCATGGTTTGATTGGTACGTTCTGTTTGCCCGTCGCTTTGTGGATGGTAAGCTGTTGACAAACGTACTTCCATCTTTAATGATCGACACAGGGCAGTCCAAAAATGTGAAACAAACTGTGCCCCTCTATCTGAAACAATGGCAGTAGGAACCCCATGCAGTCGGATCACTTGGGCCATAAACACATCAGCCAATTCTCTAGATGTAGGTAACCCTGGCAAGGGAACGAAGTGAGCCATTTTTGTGAATAAATCCACAACAACTAAAATGGCCGCAAACCCTGAATCAAGCGGCAAATCGGTCACAAAGTCCATACTGACCGTATGCCAGGGGGAAGGAGGCACTGGCAATGGGTGCAACAACCCAGACGGAGACATGTGCGAGGACTTACTAACAGCATACACCGGGCATGAGGCCACAAATACCTGTACATCATGGGCCAGAGACTTCCACCAAAACCAACGCATACACAGCTCTTTGGTCTTATTGACCCCCGGATGCCCAACCAAGGACAATGAATGACAATATGTAAGAACCAGTGTACGCAATTCGGGGGGCACAAACAACTTCTTTGCCTGATACAATAACCCATCCTTTAACGTGATTCCAGGTTCCAACAGCCACGGAGCCAGATCTAACTGCTTCATTTCATCCTGCACTTTAACCATGAAATCGTCCATGGAAGCACAACCAACTATCTTATCACCAGGAATCATAAAACAGGACTCCTCCGTCTTGTTTCCTTGTGACAGATCCGCATAAATCCGAGATAATGCGTCAGATTTCCCCTGTTGAGCAGCTGGCCTATACGTGATGGTAAAATCATATTCATTGAAGAATAGCACCCATCTCATCTGTCTGGGAGTTAAAGCCCCAGCGGACCGGAAAAACTCCAAGTTCTTGTGATCCGTATAGATGGTAATGGGGTGACGAGCCCCCCAAAGGTAATGGCGCCATTCCTGAAAAGACAGCTTTATGGCCAATAGTTCCCTTTCGGCAATCGTATAATTCTGCTCAGCAGGTAGTAGTTTCTTTGAAAAGTACGCAATTGGATGCATCAACCCAGATTCATTGTCACGCTGAGACAACACGCCCCCAACGGCTAGCTGGGACGCATCCGCCTCTACATAAAATGGAAGAGCAGGATCAGGATGCATCAACACAGGAGCAGATGTAAAAAGCCCAATCAATCTTTCCAAACCCAACTGTGCCGCAGGCGTCCACTCAAACACCACTCTCTTCTTCAACAATGAAGTCATAGGCGAAACAGTGTCAGAGAAATGACTGATAAAACGCCTGTAGAAGTTGGCGAAACCAAGTAGCACCTGTATATCCGTAACACATGCGGGTATGGGCCAGTTAACTATAGCTTCGATCTTCCGGGGATCCATCTTTATACCATCCGCAGATATCAGGAATCCCAAAAACTCAACATGTGTCGCACCGAAAGTGCATTTATCCAGCTTGACAAATAAATGGTGTTCCAACAACTTAGACAAAACCTGCGAAACATGAGCATCATGTTCCTCAAAGGACGGGGAAAAAACCAAAATATCATCAATGTAAACAATCACACTGACATCCAAAAACTCACGCAAAACCTCATTTATAAAAAACTGAAAAGCGGCAGGGGCGTTACACAAACCAAAAGGCATAACACAATATTCAAACAAACCAAACTTAGTACGGAACGCCGTTTTCCATTCGTCGCCCTCGCTGACGCGAACGAGATGATAAGCGCCTCTTAAATCAAGCTTTGTGAACACCTTGGCATGTCGCAGCTGGTCTAACAACACCGGTATAACAGGTAATGGGTACTTGTTCTTTATTGTGACCTTATTCAACGCTCTTTAGTCCACGCAAGCGCGAAGATCACCCTCCTTCTTCGGTATAAAAAATATGGAGGAAGATATAGGCGAAGAAGAAGGCCGAATAAACCCATTCTTTAACATCTCATCCAAATACTGCCGTAGATGTTTCTCCTCCGGCTCCAACAACGCATAAACCCTACTACAGGGCAAAATGGTCCCCGGAACCAAATCAATATGGCAATCAAAAGCCCTGTGTGGTGGCAATACACACGCCTGATCCTTATCAAACACCTCCTTATATGCCACAAACGAAGGAGGCAAACCGTTCTGATCGCAACCACTCGCTGCACAAGACAACGGAGACACCCTATCAGTCACCTCACAATAACAGTGAAGAAGACAATACTCCGAATCAAGCGTAACCAGCCTCCGCGCCCAATCGATTCTGGGATTATGGGCCTGTAACCAGGGTACCCCGAGTACCACCCCAAATGCTGGTGCGGCAATCAGATCGAAACAGACCGTCTCAGAATGCCATTATCAAATGTCATCAACAAAAGTTCGGTTTGTCGTACAATCGACCCAGAGGTTAGCTCCGTGCCGTCAATAGCCCTCACGGGTTCAGGTTGTTTCTTCATCACACAGGGAACCATCAACGACTCGGCCAACCCAATTTCCATTAAGTTCCCTGTGGCCCCACAATCCAATAATACCGACAAGGAAACTCTACCACAAGATGAGTAAGCGAAGCAAGCCGATACCGTGAAATGATGCGGGACTCTTTGAACCGCCCCTTGTACGTCATATGGGTTACAAAAACCTCTTTCATGGACTAAAGGACTCTCACAATCCTTTCCCACGAAAGCCACAGCCTTATTCTCCGGGATCCGGGACGGTTTCACTGGACACTCTCGAGCAAAGTGTCCACCCCTCCCACAATACAAACACAACTGCAACAAACGCCTTCACTCCTTTTCCTCCTTGGATAAGGGACCCCGCACCCCACCCAAAGGCATAGGTTCAGGATCTGTTTTCACGCCCCCATTCACAGATGTTTCTCTCTTGGTTACAGTTGTCCTTGGGGGTTGAAACCTGATCTTTTCCCCTTTTCTTTCACTCATACGATGGTTGAGTTTGACAACCAAATCGATGAACTCAACACAATCTTCAAGGGGTTCTACAACCTGAGAGACTATATCTTTTAAGTCCTCGCACAAGCCCTGATAAAACAAAGAGGTTCTTTTTGCCATGGGCCATTGTGTCTCTGCTACTAGGCGATTGAAAGTAGCCACATAACCCAAAAGATCCTGCTTACCCTGCCGGAGCTTTAACAATTCAACATCGCTTGCCTGCATAAAAGCATGCTTAGCAAACAGACTATGCATCTGGTTCTTAAAGGCCGGGAAACTATTCAACACAGCGTCATTGTTTTCCACTAAGGGGACCGCCCAACTAGCTGCAGTACCCAAAAGATATGAGATCACAAACGCTACTTTAGTAGTGTCGTCAGGAAAAGCGGTTGGTCGACACATGAAGTGCAAATGGCACTGGTTCATAAATATAGCATATCTGCTACTATCCCCGGAAAACCTCTCTGGAGCTGCTAGAGGCACCGGCACGGGAGTGTTCACTGTAACGGATAAAGGAGAAGGAGACCCACTCTGCCCCCACTCCTCTCATATTGAAATGTGGCTGGTTGAATCAATGGGGGCTTAGCCTTAACTGAGGGATCCCTCCCTCTTCTTTTAGTGCTTTCCTTCACCTCACTCATTGTCCCCCGTAACTCCTGATTCTCCTGACGCAGGGATTGGACTTCACCCTGTATGTGCGCTAAAGCCTGCATGATTTCCTGCATTGAAGAAGCCCCCCCCTGCTGCCTCCTCAACCATTCTTCACTCGGGCGGTGTGTTAATTCGTGGGCTTGGTTTTCTGTTCCAATGCCGACCGGCCCAACACCGCAGGAGTGAAGAACGTCCCAATCCTCTACCCTCACCGTGACCCCCAACACCCGCAATCAAAACGGATGGTGGAGAACACGACACCGGGAGAAGGTGGGTAACAAAACAAGGGAACCCAAGGTCTTGGGGAACACAACTCGTCTCCTCTGGCTTCTTGGCAGCTGACAGCTTGACACAGACGAGACCGCTAAAAATAAAAGAAGGAGACAAGATTAAACACACCCCTACTACTATTACCAGTGCCAAGTACACACATGAACCACCGACCTCCCTGCTTACCCCAGATAACAAACGGAAGTGGCTTGATACGAAACAGGAATTCTTCCACTGCAATCGTATTGGTTGTTTCTTGCGTAACCCCAGACCAACCACGCCCCCTCGGGAAACATCGAGAATGACAAAGGGGGTGGAATTCACAATTCTTAGGACAAAAAAGGACAGGGGAAAAAATGGTATCAAAGGGAATACGAAAGACACCCAAAAAAAACCTAGAATCTAAAAAAGAACACGAAGGTAGCACAAAAACGGCCGTTATTCAGCTCCTTCGTGAAACCAACCAAACACAGCGTATAACAAGATGGTTTGGATACAAAAAAGGGATAATACTGGGACGTTAAAACTCAAAGGAAACGCAGCCGCGAATCCCAGAACGTCACCGAAGATCAAAAACAGGTCCCCAATAAAGGGTTCTGAAATGCCCAAGGGAATAGGAAAACAAGGGAGCAGGGGAAAAAAGGGGATCAAAACCCAGCACTAGAAAAGACCGCTGGAACGGAGCTCGAAGGAAGGGAAACAAGGTAGAACCACAGGAACAGGAAACACACGGCAAGGGACCAATAAAGAAACCAAGCACCTGTTTCCTGTTGGCAGCCCCCTTTTAAAGCGAGCTCTAGGGGGCGTCCATAAATTCGCATATGCACTTGCCACTTTTAAGAAAAACCGCTAACGGGGAACTAGACAGAAGGAACCAGGCCCCCTTGAACCCCAACACCGCCATCGTCTTGTAACCAATACTGTGGACTCACATTCACTCTGGGCGATCGGTTTACCTGCTCGCCTCTGCTGAATCCTGTCTCTGCACTGTATCTCTGCAGATTTACACTGCGTGGTAGTGGCGGTTGTGGCACCTGACTTTGCTGAGTAACTACCTGCTGTTGTTGCGATGATTGTTGTATTACCTCATTCTGCACCTGCGGATTCAATAATGTATTTTCGGGATTAACTCTTGGTGGACACTTACACTCAATTCTATTCAATTTAAAACTTTATTCGATTTCATTACATGAGAAATCATAAAAGTACAAGAGCAGAAAAAGATTATATAAATACATGTGCATAATCAAATATATATATTCTTGTAGCAGATTAATAGGCAAATACAATATGTATATCTAGATAGAGGAGCAAATCTCATACAGTTACACAGAAAACATTTAATAAAGGAGGTCAGAGTCCATTTGTAATGTGCCGCAGTCTAGTCGTAAGCTAAAATTTCTAAAATGTGTAATATAGTAATGATCCAAAATTTTAAGAAAAGGTATAAAAACGTTAAAAAATCCAACTATAGATAAAATCATTGCATTGTTGCCCGACACCTAATAATCACCTTTAAGTACGTGGTTACAGCCAAAATAATCACTGGTGTTTCTAGCAACTGTAGTCTTAGGAGAGCTGCCCTACAGTATCTAATGTTCCAATGTATAAGAATCGGTCTAAGATATTTCTTTGTGGGTACCGTGAAAAATTTACAAAACAAAGTGCAGTGCAGGGTTGATTGTAGTGAGACATCATCACAGGGGCAAACAAGTGTATCAACTGACCAAGCATTTGCTACTGGAAATAAAACCATCCTAAAAAAGGAGCCGAGTCGGAAGCGGGCCAAGACCATACGACTAAACCTGTTGTGTACCGTCAATAAGTATTGTTGTGGGCCCTCATCGCTCATAGTCAATTGATGTGCCATTACCGTGTGTTTTACTCTCTCTTTGCACCATCTTTGCTCCTCGCAATATTTCAGGCAACGATCTTTCAGATCTTTTCTAGAGACGTCTTCCAGGGTACTAGGATCAATAAAATATTCGGGATGGCCAATGGTGTTAGCTAACTTTTTGATATAATTAAACCATGCCATGTTTTTAACCCCATCTAATTTGAGACAGTCTCGAATTACGTCCCTATTAAAGCATGTTTCATCCGTTACCCAGACCCTATGCCACAGTAGCAGAGGGGCTATCTTAATAGTGTCTGATCTATAAGGAATGCCCAGTTCCTGATGGCAGCTGTAGGTAGCGGAAGAAATAGGGACGCCCAAAAGGAAGCGGATAAAGCAATTTTCACAAACTTGTATTATGTTGATCCTTCAATTCCCCATAGCCCTGCACCATAGGACCCAGTAGAAATGCATTTCATCTTATACACGTCCAGCAGCTCTTTTACCGGTCTATCTCCTACTTTTTTCGCAAAATTTAAAACTGCTCCCACAGCTCTGGTAAAAATCAGCTTCCTAGCCTTAATTGCCGATTTCCATGTGCCTTTCTTATCAAAGGTAACACCTAAATAACAAAAGGTATCAGTATTCTCTACCTTACTATTATCAATAAAAATGTTACATGCTGTGCCTCTATTCTTACCGCAAGCCATGGTGAATGTCTTAGTTGTGTTCACTCTTAGGCCCCTTTCTTTCATATAAATGACAAAGCTATTCACTGCCCTTTGTAGGCCCAGTTGGGTCCTTGACATAATCACTGCATTGTCTGCGTATAAGAGAAGAGGAACGTGGGCACCCCCTATAGATGGGTAGTCATTTAGATCTCTACAGAGGTGTTGGCCCAGGCTATTTATATAATGTTTAAAAAGAAATGGGGCCAATATACACCCCTGTCTGACACCCTTTTCAATTGGAAAAATTTTCTGAGCACTCTCCCCTCTTCCCATAGCGCACTCTTGCCCCTGCATTCTTATACAATTCCTTTATAAACAATAATAAAACTGAGTCCATCTTAAGCTCCTCTAAAATCGTCCATAACTTATCATACTCAACACAATCGAACGTTGAGCTCAAATCTAAGAAGGTGAGAAAACGTTTCCCCCTCTTTACCTTGGTGTATTTGTCTATAATTAGGGCCAGATTGAGTCCCTGCTCTGTGATGCCCATACCTGAACAAAAACCATATTGAAATTTTGTTAAAAAGCCCCCCTCCATTGCCCATGTTTGAAGTCTGTTTAAAATTATTCTCCCCACTATTTTCATTAGGGCATCCAGGAGGGATATGGGCCGGTAGCAACTGGGATCATTCCTGTTACCCTGCTTAAAAATAGGTAAAACTATCGCATCTGACCAAGTAGGGATAAGTTTAAAATTACAGGTACTATTTAATGCCATCGTTAACAGTGGAGCCCAGAAATCTATATTCGATCTGTAGACGTCCACTGGAACCCCATCCGGACCTGGTGCTTTCCCTGCCGCACTCTCCCTAATGGCCCGTGTCACCTCCTCTAGGGTGATATTCAGATTAACGGGGAAAGCTCCCTGCTCACTTACTGCCCGAAGAATTCCACCCACCTTTCGCCCGTGATGGCCACATCTATTATGTCTACCTCTTTCTCTTGGTAAAAGGGAGTATTTACGGCTTTCCAGAAACCGCGACTGTCCTTCATTACACATGTCTGATGTAGAGCTTCCCAGGCTTCCTTCTTTAACTGTTTTTTCCGCTTTTTCAGGGCAAGGCGATAAGCTATGCTTGCCTGTTTAATGTCTTCTTCACTTTTTGGGATGGTGTGCAACGTGCTTTTAGGGTGGGTATGAGCTCGGGAGCAATCTCTGTCGAACCACCCCTTTGCTTTAGATCTTCCCCCACTATTTTCCCTCCTTAATAGTTTATGAGCCTCCTCTAGAATCCTTAGGAATGCAAAATAAATGTCCTCGGTAGCGCTCTCCGATGTGAGGCAAATTTCCATTTCAGTCTGGGTCTTACTGATTAGGTCACACAAGAAGGCCTCAGGGTCGACTCTGTCCCATTTTATGGAATAACCATGTGTGGCAGCAAGTCGGACCTTAAACTCATACGGGATCTGCCTCTTCCTATTTTTATGATTTTTCCGAACAAGGAGTTTTAAACTGAGTGGATAGTGGTCACTCATTACAATTGCCTCTGTTTTACACTCCAGAACACTAGAGGCATATCTCTTAGATAGTATAATAAATTCAATAATCGAGTTGCAGCCCCTGCCATTAAAAGTTGACTGGCAAGGCATAGGTACTAGACACAACTCATTCGCAAAACCCAGGTTGAATTGATATAATATATCATTAAACAACTCCCCACTTTTATTGTGTAAGAAATGTGAAGAAGTGTCCTCATTATCTTCGCCTAGGCCACAGATCCCATGTTCACTGTGCGTAGAGAGGGAGCAATTAAAATCCCCTACCCAGATTAAAGGCATATCTTCTGCCATATTTTCCTCTATGGTTTTTAAAGCACTGCCCAAATCCCCAATAACAGTCTCTTTCCTATGGGTTGGAATATTATTGTAGAAATTCACTAGGACCATTTCCTTGTTCCCTCTCAACTTCATATTCAAGATTTGGTAAAACTCAGACCGATAGTTGATCTTGACATTTTCCACCCCGGCCTCCACTGGGATGTAGGTACATAGACCCCCCTTATTGCGGCCATACTCAGTGACAATTGCGGGGGTGTTGAATGTGCTAAAGCCCTGAATGTGGATTTTCCTCTCTGTCCATGTTTCTTGAAGACATAATATATCATACCTATCCACGAATGACAACCACTCTTTCTTCCAATATCCTATCCTGCCGAAATTAGACAAGGATATTTTTTTCTTAAGCTCCTCTATATTCCCTACTAATTTAGGTTTATTGAAATTTCCCTTCACTTTCCCTTGGCTCCCATCTGTACTTTTGTTTTCCATTTGTGCCACTTGATGTTGTGCTACCTTCACTTGTGCCCACATGGCTTTCTCTTTGAGCTTTCTCTGCTTACCGTCAATTTCATCACTGCAGTATTTTGCATGTCTCAATACCTCGTCTACAGAACATGACTGCCATCCCATCAAATTATGCTTAATCATGTCTCCTATTTCTGGTCTTAATCCAAACACAAATCGATACACAAAATGACTCATATCTTTTTCATTTAGTTCCTCATATACACAATATTGTTTAAACACTAACAACAGTCTCTCATAAAATGCATGTACAGATTATTTCGATTCTTGCAAAGTCCTGTCAATTTTTACCCAATCTGTATCTTTCGGTGGAATATTATTTTTCAAAAACACTATTACTTGTTCATATTGCGTCATCACTTCAGGCGAAGGAGCACCTGTCACTTTGTCTCGAGGATATTCCGTTTTTGTCCAGTTCACTGTTATTTTGCACTCAGACCATAGGTCTGCTGGTACTACTATGTCAAATAATCCATCTAAATCTTCCCATAGTACCTTCGAAACTTTTACAAATCGATCCACCTGTCCATACCATTCTACTGGTTTTTCTCTCAATCTGAGGAAATCATTAGTAAATGATAATATGTCCTGTCTAGTCCAAGGAACATGTACATATCCTCCTCCCAGTATTTCTCTCATAGGAAATTCATTTATTACTGCTTCCTTTCCTCTCATTGGGAACGCTAATGTAGATTTATCACAGGTTTCTTCTTTTTTCTTTGCCCATTTTGCTTTCCATTTATTCACATCTCCCCATCTTCTTAGTGAAACAATTAGCTCTTTTATTTGGGTTAATCTTCCTGCAGTAGTCATATTTTCAATATCCCTTTCTGTAAAATCTACCCTGTAGTGTTTCTTTAATGTTTTATTCTTCGCAAGATCTACATCTAATTCACTAGCTAATCCTTCCAAATGGTCATGTATAGATTTTGCTTTCCAAGTAATACTTTTACACATGAACATCAGTTGATCGTCCTGATATATTTTTAGTCTATCCGTTCCGATTGTTCCAATAATTAATTCTTCCATGTCAACCTTTAGTATAGCTACATCTAAAACTTTAGGTTCATGTTCTTTTACTTTCAGAGTTTTAATCCAATCACTTAATTAATTTTTGTTCTGTTGGTCCTACTGGGGTTTGTGTTAAATCTATTTTCTTTAAATTCCTTTCGGGTGTCGCAGAATCAGATTCTGCTCCAGTTTGAAACTTGTATGGTAGGCTCTGATTAAAAGTTAAGTCAGGCGGTATTATGTTACTTGTTCGCCTAATTCCAGACAAATCTGGATAAAACTTTTCTCTTACTTTTTGCAAACTCTGGTTTAAAGGAATCATCAAAGTTGGTTAATTTATTTTCTGATTTTAAAACACTGGAATTACAAGACCTATTGTTACTGGGACTGTTACAGCTTCTATATTTTTAGTGAGTTCCTGTAACTCTAGTTTCTACCACTGGGGTGTTTGAATCCTATCTCATTTTTACCCTTTCTGGAAGGTCTCTAAAATTTGAAAATCGTTATGGGGATCAGCAAATCTATCCTCTACTGATGGTTGATATGGTGGTGGTCTCCTATTTAATATATCCTCCAGCACCATATTCTCTGATTCACCATCTCCATAATTTTTCCTTCCTGATTCCACATTATTCTTTTTCTCTGTGCATTTTCGCCCTTCTATTTCACCTGCCAATCTAACCGGATACATTCCATCACACATATCAGCATTTTTCCATCTTCCCATTCTACTCTCATGTGTTTCTCCCCATAATCCACGTAATCTACCTCTCGATCCTCGATGATTTTCCAACCTTTCTCGCTCTAACTCATGCATCTCATCCTCCCACTCAACTAGTGCCTCAAATTGAGTCGTCTAGCTCTCGGTTCAAGCTTCGTCATCTTTTCTCTTAAATTTCGTAAAACTGCCAGATTAAAAGACCCTACTTCTTGAAATGCTATCGCACCATCATTTTTGGTATATCTAGCCCAATTCTCTAGCCAAATGCATGTATGATAGCCATATTTCGTCATCATGTAAGAAGCAGGTGTTTTTGGCGGAGGAAGTAATTTTCCCTCTCTCGTTATTATCGCCTTGTCTTTCTTGAATAAATTTTTCAATCTCTTAAACCATGAAGGTTTCTCCTTTTCTTCTCCACAATAAAACTCAATTTTTCTGGTTATTTCCTGTATTTCAAAAGATTGCGCACTCTTCCCCCAACTGCTTTGTAACACCAGCCTATCACAGCACGGTACACACTATCGCACCAATTAGAACAAGAATGTTGTCTTAGTGCTTAACCAATAGTCTCGCTGCTTTACTGATGCACAAATCAGCCCTTACTCTGTCTTGGTCTGCCCTGTTCCCATGTTGCACTGGGCCAGGGACAGGCTAATTTGCATATAGCCAGGTTCTGAACTGGGATGGTGCAGTGAGCTAAAAAACGGTGATGGATCAAGCCCTGATCTGTTGACTGGGTAGGAGTGTTCTGATTAACTCAGATTCTCTGTCCATCACCACCCCCTTTTTGAAATTATTTTGGCCACCATAAGTGTGGAAGGGTATGCTCAGACATGAGTCCCTTGCTCACTGCACCATCAGGATTCAAGCAAGCCGGGCCGAAGACGGCTGTAATGCCAGAAACCGGTCTCCGGAAGCTTGTTTCCTTTCCAGTGAAGAATTGGCTTGGTAGTTTGGTCTGCCCTGTTCCCATGATGCACTGGGCCAGGGACAGGCTAATTTGCATATAGCCAGGTTCTGAACTGGGATGGTGCAGTGAGCTAAAAAACGGTGATGGATCAAGCCCTGATCTGTTGACTGGGTAGGAGTGTTCTGATTAACTCAGATTCTCTGTCCATCACCACCCCCTTTTTGAAATTATTTTGGCCACCATAAGTGTGGAAGGGTATGCTCAGACATGAGTCCCTTGCTCACTGCACCATCAGGATTCAAGCAAGCTGGGCCGAAGACGGCTGTAATGCCAGAAACCGGTCCCCGGAAGCTTGTTTCCTTTCCAGTGAAGAATTGGCTTGGTAGTTTGGTCTGCCCTGTTCCCATGATGCACTGGGCCAGGGACAGGCTAATTTGCATATAGCCAGGTTCTGAACTGGGATGGTGCAGTGAGCTAAAAAACGGTGATGGATCAAGCCCTGATCTGTTGACTGGGTAGGAGTGTTCTGATTAACTCAGATTCTCTGTCCATCACCACCCCCTTTTTGAAATTATTTTGGCCACCATAAGTGTGGAAGGGTATGCTCAGACATGAGTCCCTTGCTCACTGCACCATCAGGATTCAAGCAAGCCGGGCCGAAGACGGCTGTAATGCCAGAAACCGGTCCCCGGAAGCTTGTTTCCTTTCCAGTGAAGAATTGGCTTGGTAGTTTGGTCTGCCCTGTTCCCATGATGCACTGGGCCAGGGACAGGCTAATTTGCATATAGCCAGGTTCTGAACTGGGATGGTGCAGTGAGCTAAAAAACGGTGATGGATCAAGCCCTGATCTGTTGACTGGGTAGGAGTGTTCTGATTAACTCAGATTCTCTGTCCATCACCACCCCCTTTTTGAAATTATTTTGGCCACCATAAGTGTGGAAGGGTATGCTCAGACATGAGTCCCTTGCTCACTGCACCATCAGGATTCAAGCAAGCCGGGCCGAAGACGGCTGTAATGCCAGAAACCGGTCCCCGGAAGCTTGTTTCCTTTCCAGTGAAGAATTGGCTTGGTAGTTTGGTCTGCCCTGTTCCCATGATGCACTGGGCCAGGGACAGGCTAATTTGCATATAGCCAGGTTCTGAACTGGGATGGTGCAGTGAGCTAAAAAACGGTGATGGATCAAGCCCTGATCTGTTGACTGGGTAGGAGTGTTCTGATTCACTCAGATTCTCTGTCCATCACCACCCCCTTTTTGAAATTATTTTGGCCACCATAAGTGTGGAAGGGTATGCTCAGACATGAGTCCCTTGCTCACTGCACCATCAGGATTCAAGCAAGCTGGGCCGAAGACGGCTGTAATGCCAGAAACCGGTCCCCGGAAGCTTGTTTCCTTTCCAGTGAAGAATTGGCTTGGTAGTTTGGTCTGCCCTGTTCCCATGATGCACTGGGCCAGGGACAGGCTAATTTGCATATAGCCAGGTTCTGAACTGGGATGGTGCAGTGAGCTAAAAAAACGGTGATGGATCAAGCCCTGATCTGTTGACTGGGTAGGAGTGTTCTGATTAACTCAGATTCTCTGTCCATCACCACCCCCTTTTTGAAATTATTTTGGCCACCATAAGTGTGGAAGGGTATGCTCAGACATGAGTCCCTTGCTCACTGCACCATCAGGATTCAAGCAAGCCGGGCCGAAGACGGCTGTAATGCCAGAAACCGGTCCCCGGAAGCTTGTTTCCTTTCCAGTGAAGAATTGGCTTGGTAGTTTGGTCTGCCCTGTTCCCATGATGCACTGGGCCAGGGACAGGCTAATTTGCATATAGCCAGGTTCTGAACTGGGATGGTGCAGTGAGCTAAAAAACGGTGATGGATCAAGCCCTGATCTGTTGACTGGGTAGGAGTGTTCTGATTAACTCAGATTCTCTGTCCATCACCACCCCCTTTTTGAAATTATTTTGGCCACCATAAGTGTGGAAGGGTATGCTCAGACATGAGTCCCTTGCTCACTGCACCATCAGGATTCAAGCAAGCCGGGCCGAAGACGGCTGTAATGCCAGAAACCGGTCCCCGGAAGCTTGTTTCCTTTCCAGTGAAGAATTGGCTTGGTAGTTTGGTCTGCCCTGTTCCCATGATGCACTGGGCCAGGGACAGGCTAATTTGCATATAGCCAGGTTCTGAACTGGGATGGTGCAGTGAGCTAAAAAACGGTGATGGATCAAGCCCTGATCTGTTGACTGGGTAGGAGTGTTCTGATTAACTCAGATTCTCTGTCCATCACCACCCCCTTTTTGAAATTATTTTGGCCACCATAAGTGTGGAAGGGTATGCTCAGACATGAGTCCCTTGCTCACTGCACCATCAGGATTCAAGCAAGCTGGGCCGAAGACGGCTGTAATGCCAGAAACCGGTCCCCGGAAGCTTGTTTCCTTTCCAGTGAAGAATTGGCTTGGTAGTTTGGTCTGCCCTGTTCCCATGATGCACTGGGCCAGGGACAGGCTAATTTGCATATAGCCAGGTTCTGAACTGGGATGGTGCAGTGAGCTAAAAAAACGGTGATGGATCAAGCCCTGATCTGTTGACTGGGTAGGAGTGTTCTGATTAACTCAGATTCTCTGTCCATCACCACCCCCTTTTTGAACTTACTCTGTCTTGGTCATAAGGACCAATCCCTGCGCGACACTTTTGACATCAGCTCTGCTCCGGCTTCTGCAGCTTCAACTGACCCCTCCTTTACAAGGTTTATCGAGAAGCCGTATTTACACTTTTATACAACTGAATCGGTTAGTAACTACACGTCTGTTTCGCTAAATCAAAGTGATGGTTTTCTTAATCGCATAAGTATTCTGTATTTCCAGTAGACAGCGTTTACCTCTTCTCTACCACAGAATTTTAAACTCGCAGATAAAGTAGCACATCCCTCTACCTTACCCTCCTCTCAAGCTCGGGTTAAGCTCTATTACTCTCTCAGCAGTAAGTTTTAAATCAGAATACACAATGATCCCTGTACTTAAGGCCAAGATTTTATAGACTGCCTTCGCTATACATTCACCCTTTCACACGTAAAGGTCCCTAAACTTGTAACATACGACAATGTCACTACTTTGAAACAGACTATGTGATGTGCGACTTCACATGCCACACTTCCTCTGCCTGAAGACAGAGTTACCAGCTTCCCAGACTTTCCGGAAGCCTTTTCCAGACTACATATAACATAATACAAACTCAACAGATGTTAGTCATAATTCTGTACATCAAATCCTGTATACATCACTTTATACATTATCCTAGCTAATTCTATAGCAACCTTTGCTCTGCTACCAAGTTAATTACTGATGCAGCGCTACTTCGGAAATATCTTCTAAAACCTCGTCACCTTTCGCTGAAGTTTCAAATCACACATTTACTCATCAGTGGGGCCCATAACACTGCGAGTCACTCGTACACACTTTCTCTACTTCATGGATTGGTGAGACTCAAAGGAGAGCTGCTGGATCATAGCGGAGTGTCTAAATTAAGCTAAATATTTATATTATGTACGCCTGCAGTTTAAATTGTTTACCATGGTTTTATCAAAAAGACAATTTATTCAGACACACCACCATTAATTGTCATTGGATCTGTTAGTAAAAATTAGGCTAAGGATGAACAAGACCAGCTTAATTCTCCATTTTTCTAATTTTTATTTAAAGAAAATCTTCTAGCATGACCTTTATTTATTCACTTATAAATTTGTTTAATGCAAATAGATTTTAAGAGAAAGAAAGAATTTTACCTCATACATTTATATTTCGCTTTAATTCAAACTCAAAAATAAGCACATTATTATTAAGTTTATAGGACATGAATATTAGCAAAAGACATAATAGTTCCCAAAGTTCATCTCCCTATTCTCTCTAGCTATTAACCTCATCTAAAGACTCCTTACTCATTCAAGTAAAGTTAAAGTTCAGAAAAATTCAAAGTCCTTACTCCCTCAGGAAAACTCAGCATTCCGGCAGCATCTCAGGATACACAGATGGAAATCGAAGAAGAGAGTTTTTTCTTAAGTCCGGACACACTCTTTTCCCTTTTTCCCTACTTAATCTATCTGCAAAAGTAACTATCAGTGTCTTTTAACAGTTCTGATTGGTTAATTCAAGGGGTGGATGAGCATAACCTCATCATCTTATTGTTTAATTTCTGCAAGATCAGCTCAATGAAAATGGTCTTTGTCCTTATTATATCCGCTTCGCTCATGTCCTTTAACTGGTAAGTTTTAGTTCTTTTCCCATGTTTCTCAGCAAGGATGTCCATTTTGTTGGCACACAGCTGGACTTTCAGGGCACGCTGTCCTTGACCCATTCTGCACAGGCACAAGCAGTTCTTACTCGTCTGCAGTTCATTTCACCATGCGCATGCGTACTGCACTTCAATCTCGGAGTCACAGAAACGTCCATTTTGTTCTAGGCCTCATAGGCCAGAACGGGAACTACTATAGAAACAAATACAATAAAACATAAATTATTGAATTATAACCCTTCTGTTTACCTCCCCCTTTACTAAGGTAGCCCTGTTAGTTATTACCAACAAATAAACAAACAGAAAGCACATTCAGGCCGCTTTTGGTTAGTTTATAGCTGCTGCATTAATTTTGAACGTAACAACATCACTTAGTTAGTTGATTATAGTTTGCAACATGAGCAAATTAGTTTTCCACGTGTACTTTGTGTATGCATTCTATTCTATGTTGATTAATTTTCAAACCACACGATTAATTCAAGTTATTGTTATGAGTAAGTGACTTCACGAGGGGTATACAAAATTATGTTTTTCCACCTCGCTCCATCATATGTTAAACCTATAACAGTTGTTGTCATAATGGAGAGTAAATCTAAAATGTATAATATCACACTCAGAATGACACAGGGGTGTGGCTTATCCCCTTAATATTTCCTGTATACCTAGAACCTTATCTGTTAGCGCTAAAAAGGAATCCCAATATAGTTCCTGTTTTGCTTAAAAATGCCAATCTGACGGTCTCATCTTGTGTAGACGGCTTTGCCGTACATTCAAATAATGCCCACCTCACGATGAATGCAACGGAATGTGGGGCAAAAAAAGTTTGGAGAAATTTCAGATTATAAATTTATTGTTGAGAAGACTTAAATTATATCTAATTATGCAGTTCAAGGGCAGGACACAAGGGTATTTGGAGGTGGCTACCTATCTTGGTATCAAGATGTGTTGCAAAGTAAGCCAAATAATTAAGATTAACTTTGAATCGCTGCTCACACAATGCTGCAGGCTCTCCAGGAATTGGAATCGACTACCTATCACTATAATGAGGCATTGTAATTTTATTAAAATTAATGTGTTACCAAAATGATTATATTTATTTAGATCAGTTCCATTACATATTCTCAATACACTCTTTTGGAGGTTTGAGTTAGGAATGAATAGTTTTATATGGAGCTATAAAGGAGCTACACTACCAATCAAGAGGGATTGGTTTGCCTTACCTGATTTTAAACTATATTATTTGGAAATAATGGCACAGCCGATCCCACATTGGTGTATTAAAGCCAATAACAAGCTTGCCACAATGTTTCAAATGGGAATGGGACAGAGCTTTCGAAATTTGTTTTGGTCAGCTAAAAGTGATTCAGGATATCACAAAAGAGTGTGTATTAAGTGCATAAGTGGTGCTATAAATATCTGGGACCAGAGAGTTAATCTGTAGAAGATTAAACCTTTAAAACACTTGTCATAGTTATATGATAATCCACTACTCCCAACCATTTTTAGTGATAGGATTATAAAGAACTGGGCTAACTTATGCCTTTTCACTGTGGGATAGTTATTTCACAATGGTAGACTCTGCTCACTTACTGAATTTCTGAATATTTATCATATTCCAAAAAAATAGTTTTTAAAATAGCTAAAGGTACGAGAATTTTTACTAAAAAATCGGTCTCCCATTAGCTTAGTGTAGTACTTTACTTTCTCAAGGTTGTCCATTGACCTTAATTTTTTCAGGAAAGTATGAAAAGATTAATGTCATGACGGTTCACAGGCACAGGGATAAATCTGATATTACATTCTAATGCACATGAAGTTTTTCCTACGGGAATATGGCCTAAAGGAAATTATGCCCATAGTCGTCTTATATATCTAGATTCTAACTGTCAATGTTTTTTGACTCAATCTCCCCTTCTTCCATTTCATTTTAATCAATCAATTCCAAAGTACTGTACAGTGATAGGACCATATTCATGTTTTTATCTTTCATAGTGTCATGCTACTGTGTAGTTTTGATACTTGTTTTTTACAGCACTGATGTGTTCAAGGATTCTTTTCGGTAAATGGTCTGTCGTGCTTCATACATATCATAGTCCACCTGGACACTCCAGCATATAGGCAATAAGCTTTCAAAATTCTTTCTGCTCACTCAGGGTTTACAAGCTACACATTTTCAATACTTCCAACAGCCAATTAGTTGCAAGTCTATCCAATTGGCATTTTCCTCCTGAAAGTGGTTACGACACTGTGTTATGTCAAATAACATCATCAGGAGTCCGTAACCTTGCAGCATAATTTATTAGATGAAGCACACGGACAACACATGTTAATCCCTATTGACTGCTCCAGATCTTTCATCAACTGTCAAGATCTGGAACACTCAATCTGAACCCAGGTTGGAAATTCCACAGTAGAACACAACACACATCTTACCTCTTAAATATAATGAACAATGAACTGAGAAAAAAACAAATAGTAAACTAATAACGAAAACCCAAATTAAACAAAATGGGATTGTAAACGATGAAACTAAATAGCAGAGGGCAATGTAAAGGTCTGGTAGGTATACAGCAACAACAATTGTGAAATAGCACTGTAAAAGTCTTGTAGTTATATACAACAGTTGTGAAATAGCACAGCAAAGTTTGACAACATAGCAATATAATATATTAGTTCAGAACATAGTCCTGCAGGTGAATTTGACAACCTTAACAATATAATATCATACAAGCATTAGCTCAGAACACAGTCCTGAAGGGGCTTGGGACAGCTTGTAGCCCATCTGCCCATCCTCTTTGAGGAAATGGCAACTGGTTCATGAACAAAATGAGTATTTGCATTAGCACGCTCATCATAAGCGGTGTTGGTGAACTCTCTACCTGCCTGGACCACACCATCTCCATCTCTACTCCCACAACTATGTAACCTCGACCCCGTAACATGGTTTGCATCCAATTTGCCAATTCCACACTCGTTTCCAATACACCAGTCCTCAGAAATACTCATTCTTCCAGTAGGTACCCTTTTGAAAGCACTATCCACCTTTCTCTGATGGTCCATCTTTCTGATCAAAGCACAACTCCTCTTGTTCCACCAGTTACCTTTCTCCACGAAGATTGTCTGATTGGACACTTTCACCCCCTGCATATCAGGAAAACACTTTGAACCGTGTCTCATTTGACCATGGAGTTTATCACGGGTTTATTAGAGATTGCTCTGACGAAGAATTACTTTAGATTTAATTCTATTTATTACCAACAATGCTCGGGGACATCCATGGGGGCAATTTTTGCTCCCAACCTGGCTAATCTTTATGTAGCAGACCTGGAAGACTAGTTCATCAACAACATTAATAACCCCTTCCAGAGGAACATAAGGAGCTGGAAGCGATATATTGACAATATTTTCTTCATTTGGAGTGGAACAGATGCGTTTCTGGGTGACTTTATGATGTACCTACATACCTGTCAATCAGCCCTAACATTTACATACCATAAAGACAAAGAAATGGTTCCATTCCTAGACTTGAAGATTAGATGCCGTAATAATCAGCTTAGTGTTACCCTATATCAAAAACCAACAGATAGGAACACATTACTGCAATACAACAGCTTCCACCCCAGGGCCTTAAAAGATGGACTGCCATACGGGCAATTTCTAAGAATAAGGAGAAATTGCTCCGAAAAGGAGGACTTTTTCAGAGAAGCAAATATACTCAGCTCCAGACTTCGGGAAAGAGGATATCCAAAAAGGCTGGTAAAAACATCTATGAAAAGAGCCTGGTTCAGCCCACGAGAGTTTCTCCTCAACCAAACTAAAAAAGCAAGCATTAAGAAAAGTGTATGTGTAACCACTTTCTGTGCTATGAGCACACAAGTACAGAAAATCATAAAAAAACACTGGCCCACGCTAAATACACTTAACACATGCCGTGAAATACACATGTTTGCCTTCAAAAAGGGTAAGAACATTAAAGATCATTTGGTCCACTCGGATACGAGTAAGTGCTCAGAAAAAACAACCATCCAAGACTTGTGGTTATTACCTCCAATTCTAGGTCACTATAAATGCACCAACTGTGTAGCCTGTGACCTTACCCTAGAAACCAAGGAATTTGTACATGGCAATGTAAAAATCAAACTTCGTGACTTCACCAACTGTTCCACACCGAATGTCATCTATGGTCTATGGTGTCCATGTAATTTGATATATATAGGCCAAACAACTCAACCAGTGAAGGCGCGCATTAGTCAACACAGAAGCAGCATCCGCTGTGAAGTGGACAATGCACCATTGGTACACCACTACAAAGAGAAAGGCCATTCTGCCAATGACATCAGATGGCAAGTTATTGAAAAAGCAAGGATCCCCCCTAGGGGTGGTGATACATCTCTCATTCTCCAAGCGTTGGAATGTAAGTGGATAGATAAGTGTGGCTCGATCCGCAATGGCTTAAACAGTTTGGAGGAATGGTGTAAGTTCATAAGCCTGTATTGAATATGACTGACTGTTTCACTGAGATAGACAGGGCTCTGTCTATCGTCCCCTAATACAGAACTTGATATTGTATATGCTCTGTATACACTGCCTCTATACATCTGGCCCCTGAAGTAATACATATGCATATCACTAAATACATGTCCCAGTGTGATTACACAAGTAGACTCGAGGTATTATAATATCTGTGAACCTATTGATATTTCACTGTAAATATAGATCACTTGATATGTTTTAATTATGGTTGATAGATTAATTTTGTTTAAAGTGATTATGTTATACAATATGCTGGTGTTATTCTAATAATTTCATGAATTTCTGTCGCAAAATTAATTTTGTCTAAATGTGACTAGTTTAGTATGCTAGTTAGACATTGTTTCTAATTTATGAAACGAATGCGAATTGACTTCATGCCCATATCCAGACGGCATGGATAATACACTTGTATCGCTATTAAGAAGATTACAAGACTAGACAACCTTCCAGTATCCACATTCCTTAATTAATAGAAGCAGCTAGATGGCTTCGTTGACTACAATTCCCCTAAATATCAGATATTACACCGCACATTGACCACTATAAGATGGGGACTGAAGATCACACACCTTGCTGCCTAGCAACGATAGCTGGCACTTCCTGCTTCCGGTCTGTCTCGTAGAGAGAGCGAATGCCGCTGCCGAGCAGAATCTGAGAAGCAAACGATATTAACTGCGATTTAGTAAGTTTCGAGTGGTTATTTTATAATTCTTTCAACTCTTGGCCTTAGTTAGTACTCGTGCCAACTTCTCGCTTCATTATAGGTGAGCAACAACGAAAACGCGATTCAACGCCAGGAGCTCATTCTCTCCTAAGCAGTTCCAATGAGGCAGGACTAAACAACGTAAGTCTGCCTTTAATTGCATGATGTCTTCACCATATCACTGGGTGATCACAATAGATGTGCCTTACTATAGCGAGTGCATTTTTCTAACATAGAATCATTGATTTTAGGTCGATACATCCGCGCATCCTCCTCCAATGACCAATTATACTGGTAAGATTAGCTCTACTCCCTACAAGCTCCCGTCCTTCAATCTAATAATTAATTCCAATATTTTATAACTATACCCTGTTCCTTGCTTAGTCCCCAGATACACAGTCCTGATGAGACCCGGTACCTAGAGAGGGTCGAAACGCCGTCGACAACATATAAAAGAGACAGCATGGAAATTTTATCATAATATTCATTTTGTTTGTCCTTTTCTTCCTTTTGAATTTCCCAATAACCGTTTGTTATGTGTAAATATGTCACTTAAATGTTCACTTCAATAAGGTTATAGTCACTACACTTGGGGTCAGGACAATATTTTATATGTTAAAAATTATAAAAATCTGAGAATTGTATGAGAATTGTATATATTTATATATTGTGATATTGTTTATTTGTGTGCAAAATAAATGTACCTACTTCGGCTGAAGTTAGGTATACTTGATTGAAGAGTGTGGGCGTGCTTGTTTAGAAATATCCATATTGGAAATTTGATTTATGCATGGACCTATGGTCAGGTCATCCATTTAATATTTTCTTTTCTAATTTAGATTTTGGAAATTAATTCATTGCGTTAAGTGGATATTGAAAAATTGAAATGAGTTCCTTGTGAACATTGTGTTGTACTTATCGTTTGACCATGGGGTCTCTTAATTTTCACCACATCTCCCCCCTAAACTGCACATCTTTCTCTCTATTCAAAATACAATACATTTCCTTGCTCTTCTTCTGAACTTACTTCACCTTGTGATGCTCATATTTCAACTAAGGCAATCTCTCAGCATCATCTTTTTTATCCAAAACCCAAATGGGTGACAATTTGCATGAGGAATGTCTATCCCTGAGCAACACAAACAGAGACACCACAACATGTCCTGAACTGACTTCATTACCTCATTTTCAGCAGACATAGCTAAATGAATGCTTTCTTTAAACAACCTGTTCACCCTCTCCATCATTCCGTTGCCTTGTGGGCTGTATAAAGCAATTTCACTGTAATTTCTCAATGCAAAACATCATTTACCTCTTGTTTACCGCTTTAAGGTAATGGACCTTTGCCACCGTTTATTACCATCAGGAGACTTTACATAAACATGAAAATCAAATGCAAGTAAATATTTAAGGCAATAAAAAGAGTTGTGAGTAGATTTAAAGGGTTTTAGTTTCTAGTCAAAAGTTAAGATTCTCTGACCCTTTATTCATTATTCAAATATCAATCAGGTTGCAGAAGTGAAAAAATAGGAAAAATAGAATTAATACAGAACATGTTATAGATTGCATACAAGGCACTCCATAAAGGAAAGGAAAACCTGTTTCTGTGTCAGTCAGAAAACTCTTAAATAGTTTTGAGAAAATATAATTCTAGAGTGAGTTTTGCAAGGCTAATCAATAATTAATAATTGGCAAAAATCTCCCATAAAGAGAAATAAATGCTTAGGACAAATAAATCCTTAAAGCCAGTTAGTCACAGCATAAAACTTAAAGTTCTATCAGCTGGTCCTCCCTGTCCTCGCTCTGCCTGCATCTCTGCCTGTCTGTGTCAGAAGTTGGGCATGGCCCCTCCTTCCTCCTTGGCTTCGCAAAAGTGCCTGATCTGCCTCATGTCCTGCTAAACAAGCATTTGCAAAGCAATAGGTCTCGCATTTGCAAGAGTTTAAGCTTATTGGGATTGTAAATGACAATGCCTTTTATTTATCTGTTTTTAAAACCAACACATAGATAAAAGGTTTGTCATTTACAATGCCAATAGCTCAAACTCTTGAAAATGCAAGACCTATTGCATTGCAAATGCTTGTTTCATGTGTGTGCATGATGAGGCATAAACCTAGTTCTGCATTATCTGCAACATTTCTTTTATGATTCTTCGCCACATGATGCCAGTTAGGCAAAGCATGGAGCCGGAGAGCCAGCATGGAGCCAGAGAGCCAGCATGGAGTTGGAGAGCCAGCATGGAGCCGCAGAGCCAGCATGGGGCTGGAGAGCCAACATGGGGCTAGAGAGCCAGCATGGAGCCCGAGAGTCAGCATGGAGCCTGAGGGTCAGCATAGAGCTGGAGAGCCAGCATGGAGCTAGAGCCAGCATTGAGCTGGAGAGTTAGCATGGAGTTGGAAAGCCAGCATGGGGCTGGAGAGTCAGCATTGTTCTGGAGAGCCAGCATGGAGCCCGAGAGTCAACATGGAGCCGGAGAGTCAACATGGAGCCGGAGAGTCAGCATGGAGCCAGAGATTCAGCATGGTTCTGGAGAGCCAGCATTGAGCTATAGAGTCAGCATTGAGCTAGAGAGTAATCATTGAACTAGAGAGTCAGCATTGAGCTAGAGAGTCAGCATGGGACTGGAGAGTCAGCATGGTTCTGGAGAGCCAGCATTGAGCTAGAGAGTCAGCATTGAGCTAGTGAGTCAACATGGAGCCGGAGAGTCAACATGGAGCTGGAGAGTTAGCATGGTTCTGGAGAGCCAGCATGGTTCTGGAGTGCCAGCATTGAGCTTGAGAGTCAGCATGGGGCTGAGAGTCAGCATGGGTCTGGAGAGCCAGCATTGGGCTAGAGAGTCAGCATTGAGCTAGAGAGTCAGCATTGAGCTAGAGAGTCAGCATGGGGCTGGAGAGTCAGCATGGTTCTGGAGAGACAGCATTGAGCTTGAGAGTCAGCATGGAGCTGGAGAGTCAGCATGGAGCTGGAGAGTCAGCATGGAGCTGGAGGGTCAACATGGAGCCGGAGAGTCAACATGGAGCTGGAGAGTTAGCATGGTTCTGGAGAGCCATCATGGAGCCGGAGAGTGAGCATGGTTCTGGAGAGCCAGCATTGAGCTATAGAGTTAGCATTGAGCTAGAGAGTAATCAGTGAACTAGAGAGTCAGCATTGAGCTAGAGAGTCAGCATGGGACTGGAGAGTCAGCATGGTTCTGGAGAGCCAGCATTGAGCTAGAGAGTCAGCATTGAGCTAGTGAGTCAACATGGAGCCGGAGAGTCAACATGGAGCTGGAGAGTTAGCATGGTTCTGGAGAGCCAGCATGGTTCTGGAGCGCCAGCATTGAGCTTGAGAGTCAGCACTGAGCTATAGATTCAGCATGGGGCTGGAGAGTCAGCATGGTTCTGGAGAGTCAGCATGGAGCAAGAGAGTGGGCATTGAGCTGGAGAGTCAGCATTGAGCTGGAGAATCAGCATTGAGCTGGAGAGTCAGCATTGTGCTGGAGAGTCAGCACGGTGCTGGAGAGTCAGCATGGGACTGGAGAGTCAGCATGGGACTGGAGAGTCAGCATGGGTCTGGAGAGTCAGCATGGGTCTGGAGAGTCAGCATGGGTCTGGAGAGCCAGCATGGAGCCCAAGAGTCAACATGGAGCCAGCGAGTCAGCTTGGAGCCAGAGAGCCAGCATGGAGCCGGAGAGCCAGCATGGAGCCGGAGAGTCATCCATGCACATGCCTAGCCCTTTAAGTCCTTCGGCCAAATTCTCTGAATCATTCTAATACGTTTTTAATACACAGTACAACTGAAACATTAGCACGTGTGGGGGGCAGAAAATCATAATCTCTTATTTACTACACAGTTCTCATGGAAGGCTTCTGTCTCAAGACAACGCTGAAACAAACCAGCTACAGACCACAGGAACGTTTTCTTTAACATACATTACCTGGATTTAGTATAACTATTAACAGGCCCTTTTAATCATACATAATGTAGCAGCAATGACGTAGTTTCAACAAGCACTCACACTGCATTTATTGGGTTTGCAAATACAAACCTATTTTGTTTGCCCATATTCTTCTTGGGGATACCATTTAGCATAAGCAAAAACAAAAATATGTTTCTCGCGAATGCTGAATGGCATCGGCAACAAATAAATACATTTAAAAAAACTGTGATGAAACATGCGAAGGTATGTGCCATGATACTATTGCAGGCCTAAGTGGAGAAGCGTGGCTCAATGGTTAGAACGGCAGACCCTGATGCAGAGGTCTGGTCCGAGACCAGGGTTCAATTCCCGTCTCGGCGGCTCTTGGACTCAATTTCCCCAGACCTGATAATTCTCACCTCGCTGCCAAGTCAATCATGGGTCCACTCTGTGACTCTGGGCAATAGCTTGCTTAATCTCCACAACGCCCCCAGCAGCGCTTGGATGCCTGGCTTCACTTTGGGGGTGCACAGGAGTGGACATTTTACAGGAAAGATAGGATCGGTTCCAATGTGGTATGAATACAGCGCTACGAGACCTCTGAGTAAAAGTGCGCTATATAAATACAAACACATTTTTAAATGTTTTTTTTTTCTAAGTGCCCACACATGCGTACGCATATATGCGTCACTAGGCATCTGTGCATGCATAATGATACCGCAGGATTTGGGTTTTTATTTACCATTCCAAAATGTTGGGCGCCCATTATTAGAGCAGTAAATTAAAAACTCATAAAAGTACATCTTTTCCATGGAAAGGAGCAGCCTAGCGTTAAATTACGGCTCCTGGGGTCTCCAGATAATAGTTATAATTGGTATTTATTGAGTTATTCATTTATGTTTTTACATTAGGCGGGCGGTGGAGCACCAGTGGAGTAAGTGGGAGGATAGCAAGGGTGGCGGGATCAGTGAGGGAGGCAATTGTAAACCTGGGTGGAAAGGGAATTAAAAGGTAAATTTTTTAAAAAGGCGAGAATTGTGACGGGACGGGCATGGAGCAGCAGATGAGCTAGGAAGGGCAGAGGTAGATGAGAGCAGAGAGAAGTAACAGAGGAGCTGGGGGGCACACGAGGGTGATGGGGAAATTCAGAGGGGAAGCAGAATATGAGGGACATGGCGCAACTCATGCAGCCGCATAAAGTACTGAAAGAACCAGGGGGGTAGTACAACATGTCCCACACTGGGAGCATTGCACAAACAGCCCCTGACTGAAACAAGCACTCCTTCTGTTGTGGAGGGGGAAGCATCTCTCCACACAGAAAATGATGGACATTCCGTTACGGAGAGTGAGAGCGGCCATTGTCCGGGGGTGGGTGGGGGTCTCTGCTGAGAGCACGATGAGTCCACCCCGGTAACGCACAAACCGGGGCCCCGGCACTGGGTGCTCCTAACTGGAGCAGACACACACCGCCTCAGTGAGAGAGAGAGACAGACGCAGCTCCCCACCGCTAACCACTAACAGGGCTCCACAGAGCACCGGCCCTCCCCGGGGAGTGGCACCCGGTCCGTGAAGGGCACCGTACTGCCCCTCCAAGAAAGCATGGCACGAACAGCTCCAACCCGGTGCCCCTGGCGGAGGCAGATCCCTGGGGTGGTGGGACGCACGAGCCCCCCACCTTGAGGCAAACAAACAACGTTTCAGAGAGAGTGAGTGCAGCCCCCCCTTCACCATCACCCGTCAGACTAGGCAAGGGCCATGGGGAGGCTGCGTGGCACCAACCTCCCTAGACTAGGGCAATTCAAACACCCTGGAGGGAGGGGGACAAACTTAGCCCCCACCATGAAAATAACAATTCTTCAGAAAACAGCAGAGCTGGCTCCCACCAGAGGAAAGAGACACAGAGCCCCTCAGTTAGGGAGCGAACAGCCCCACACTGGAAAGAGAGCCTCCAACTGACAAAGGGGAGGCTTGCCTTACTGTTCACTGAAGCCTGGGGGTCGCATTACAGGCCCTGCGCCAGCTAGCAGCGAGGAGAGGCGCTGAGAGGGGAGAGAGAGAGAGAGAAGGAAAACACACAGAGTCTGCCGGGATATGCCTGTCGACCCCGTGCACCTTTCCACTCTCCGTGCCTGCTTCAGGGCTGTACTGAAAAATATTCTTATCTGCTTGTTAAAATAAACAAGCAGATAAGAAAAGTCTTCACGACAAGCCAAAAACCAGGCCATGGTGTCCGGAGGGCCTGTCCGAAAAATGGACAGGTGGCACCCAAAAACACTCCTTTCCCTTGGGAAGGCAGCGTTTACCATAAACAATACCCAGTGGAAAGGAGGGGCGGGGCTTAGAGTCCCCTTTTTCTAACAATATCTCTCGCAGAGGCGGAGCAGCTTCGCTGCCATGCCCACGCGAGACCTAAACAAATGTGAGCAGAGCCAGCCTACATCTCTCTCCTCTCATCCAATATTTCTATCAAAAATGCACGACTGGTCTTCGTAGCTTGACCAATAAGAGATTCAGAACACATCGACTCCCCATGGGCTGACTGGACAAGTCATCAATCAGGTGAGTTCTTGAGTCTTGTACTAGATGATTTCACATACTGAAAACAATTACATTTTCTGCAACAAAAAGTATTAATTACGCGGAAACAGAGAATACATATTATGAGAAAAATGTGTGCTTTGAACTTTTCACTCCATGTTAGGAAGTGAAGTAAGCTTTGTTTAAACAAACTGTAAACTGATAAAAGTATGTGAAGGTCTTTCCTGAAGAGTCGGAAACAGGAAAAGTTCTTTCATGAAAGCTGGGAGGGAAAGAGCACACATTCAATTCCTAATCTTCAAGGCTAAAGGCCATGTTAAGTTGAGCCTGCCAAAGCAAAGTCAGCCTTCTTACACCGTAAAATGTGTGTTAATTCAGCACAACTATATAGGCTGCTTTGATAGTTGAAAACATATTTCTAAATTAAAAGTACATTCTCTAGTGAGGTTAAATCTAGAATAATCACAGTTAAACAACCATGACTAATTAATCGTGCAAGGTTTAACATGAAAGCACTTCAGACTGAAAGCATTTGACAAGGCCTCATTTATGTGTCATGTGTTTTCACTTTGTACCAACATTTTGCGTGCCATTTGTTGTTAAAAAGCAGTTTGTGTCTGAAACACAAAACAGAGCAATGCCTAAATCTAGGTGGAATCTGGGCTACATCAACTCACCCTTTGATGATAACAAATCATGATACCTCAAATGATTTGTAAATCATCACACTAATTTTACAGGTGACATTTGATCAAATAGCACACTCATTACTAGTTCAGTGTAATATATTTGCTCTACCTAAAATATTACAACTCATTTTTACTGTATGTAGACATGGTCATTTCATTAGCACATTTATTTAACACAGGTATATAAGGAACAAAACTCCCACTAAAAATAGTATGTTCATTATTACTTGTTATTACAAAAAGCTGAGCATATAACAATTTTACCGCTATATCTAAGGCAACACATGTTTTTTATGTAATCAGATCATATATAGCCAAGCTCAAAGGTTTAGTGCAGAGTTCTGTAAGTAGTTTCTTGGAACAGTTACTTTCCTCTAAATTAGGTAACTAAAATAATCAAAGGAAAATTCAAAAGAAGAGTTCTCTTTTCTATTTCTTTTCTTCCTCTTTTCTTCCTTTTTCATCATTCAAAGATTCTTTTCTCTTCACCTCTTGACAGTTCTCATTTATTGTTTCAGCAGTTCTTCGATCTTTGTCACCAGCTTGCAATCAAGGTGGCTCATACAGTTCAAACCTCGCATTACACAGTTCATCATTCAATGTGGCATTCTGTACGTTTTCCATGCAATTTGGCCACACAGGTGCTGAGAAACTCTGACAGGGGTGCAAATGATTTTTCAAGGTACCACTACAGGTGTTTTGGATACCCTTTCAGCCAGCTACCTCTACTCATAGGCCCACAGCACTAATTTCTTCTGCACCTGACTCTTTCACCCTTTTGACACCACTTTCATCTGAGTCAGTTTCCACTTTTTGCTTTTCCAGTGCCACATGAATTCGTTCTAGTGCTGCTTCATGCTCTATCTGTTCCCTTACAGCTTGACTGACCCTCTTCTGAGGACTATTGACCACTGCTGTCATTTCTTCTTGAAGAGGAACTGTTTTATCAGGGGGAGACAGGATTATACATGTATGAGAGGCATGCACCCAATTTGAAATGCCACCACATTTCACAACATTCTTTGCCAGGATCATTTCGAACAGGCCTTTCGATTTCACAGCATCTCTCAGATCAAGGTTTTGGCACCATTCATTATGTAGATCTTGTGTAGCAGCTGCAATCTGATGAGAAACTGCATGTTCCACATCAGCTAGACCTTCACAACAATGGTTAGTCTTTTCATCTGTGGTTTTCACACATTCAAGCCACTTCAGTGATGCTTGAGACTCTGTGCTGTCTGTGTGTTGCTTTATTGTACTTGAAACTTCAGGCAGATAGCTACAATCCAATCCTTGTCTAATCTGTGGTTCTGCACACATCCTTGAGACCTCATTATGATTTGATTTTAGATAAACTGGCAATCTATACCTGGGCATCAGTTTTTGCAATAACACATTTGCTACTATGCAGCTGTCATTTTTTTTCAAAATCTGTTCTTGAGTTCAAAATATTTTATTGAAATGTTTAGTCAACGATTAAAGACATTACAAAAAACAGTATCATTTGGTAAATCAATACCTATATAACAAAGTATAAGTCAGACTTCAATAATAAAAAGAACAATAGGCATTTGGATCATATATATATTACCTACTGGCGGTTGCCAGTAGGTAGTTATAGTTAGGATTGATTTCCATAGGGAAATCGCAACATTCTATTGGGAATAACTTTGGCGCCGGTTGAGGAATCTGCCTGAAATTTTCCTCAACTTTGCCTCGCAGCGCTCCGGTCCTTCCCTGAAAGTTTGGGGGGGATTCGTCAAGCGGGGGCCGAGATAAAAGGGGGGTCCCAAAACGTGTTTTCCCCATGTTAATTTCCATAGGGCGGTCGGCCGCACTTTTAGCTCGAACGGCTGAATGGATTTTCACCAAACTTGGCAAAATTGTAGGGACTGGTAGCCCGATGTGCCTTTGCTATGTCTCAAGATATGTGCTCCAGAGGATTTTGAGTAATTTAGGTTAAAAAAAAATTATATATCTATAGCCGCGCCCCGGTACGCGCACCGGGGAGCGCTCCGGGCGTGCCACGCGACTTGCGCACGGAAAGCTGATTGGCTCTTGGGTGTCTGTAAACATTCGAAACAGTCAGGAGCGGCCGCCATCTTGTGTCTCGGTAGGATCGAGACACAAGAGGTGGTAAAAACAAAGGGGGAAATAACCAAAAGGGGGCAGGGTAGACCCCCCCTGACCCCCTAGGTTTGATGTGGGGGCCATAAAAGGGTCCCTCGGGTAAAAAAAAATGTTTTTATTTTTTCGGTTTTCGCGGGGGGAGCGCCGGGTACGCGCACCGGGGAGCGTACTTTGGTGAAAAATAGTTAAAATAATAGTGTAAAATAATCATTTTGAGTGATTACAGGTAGGGTAGCTCTGAAAAGAGCTTTTGGGTTCAAAAGAGCTTTTGGGTTCTGTGGCTGTTTTAGGTACCTACAAGTACGTCCCACACACACCCACACCCCCACACCCACACACTCCCCACACACACCTCACACACGCACACCTCCACCCACACCTAAACACCCCACACCCCCACACCGACACCTTACACATCCACACCCACACCTGCACATTCCACACACCCACACTCATACACACACCTCACCACCCCCCCAACACACACATACACACGCACACACAGATACCTCACAGACACACCCCACACATCCCACAGACACACATCCCCCCCCACACACACACACACACCCACACCTCACAGACACACCCACACATCCCACACATACACACATATCTTACACACATACCCCCCCACACCCACAAACACCCCACACACACCTCACACACCCACACCTCCACCTACACTCAAACACCCCACACACCCACACCCACACACACACCTTACACACCCACACCCCCACCCACACCCACATACCCCATACACCTACATACACCTATACACCTCACCCCCCCAGACACATACACACACACACCTCACAGACACACCCCACCATCCCCCACACACACCTCCCCCCACCACACATGGTAGTGTACCCTGCTCCCTTATGATGTTTTCAAGTATTACATTTTACTCTCTTCTGAATCTACACAAAATTGGCAGTGATATGGTGCATTAGAGACAGAGAGTGAGAGAAAGGAGGCAGGAGATGAAAAAGAGATGTAAAAAACACATTGGAGATAATATAGTGGGGGAAAGGAAGTAACTATGAGCAAATTTACTATGTAACACAAAAAAGTTGCACTGTAAGTCTCAGTTTATATTATAATCATTTTGGTAGTATTTAATGAATTACATATAAAAATGAATAATGTCTCGAACAATTTTTAATTATTAAATAAAAATGTATTGTTGAGATTGTTCATAATTTAATAACACTTCTAACATTACATCATCCGGAATGTCCTCCAAATTTTCATTACATGATTCAAATGATTCAAGACAGTCAATTAGTTGTTGATCCTCAGACTCATCCATGAAATCCAAGTCTTCGTTAAGAATATCTTTATCCATAATTTCAAAAGAAATTGTATTGCTCTCCTCTTTACCTTCCATTTTTGCTGTAAATTGCATACAAAATAACTATATCAGTAGAGTTAGGGCATTGTTGGGTTTAAGTTCAGACAGGTACTTCTGAGTTTTTAACAGTGAAGTTATTTTTGGGCAGTGTATGGTATCAGGCAGGAAGTAGAAATATAAAAAAGTGCTTGTGATGAAGCCTAAGTAAATTCATAATTATACCAGAGAAGCCTAACTCAATCCATAAGTATAACAGAGAAGCCTATCTCAATCTATAACTATAACAGAGGGACAGTAAAAAACTATCAGAAAACGTTTTTCCAATTTAAGTTAAAGTGCAGAACATAGTTCCCCTTACAAATGAACAACTTACCTTTCAGAAAGGAGTTGATGTTTTCAGAGGAAATCTTTTATAAATGTACCTCAGGTAGTACTAGTCAAAATGGCCGTGTTTCCCTCTCATTTTTCATTTATATTCATGTACATAACCAATCAAATGTCAGGGAAAAAAAGTAGAAAATGAAAGTAACATTTTAATTGGTTGTAAATCCAAACTCTTCATATGTGTTTTTGTCAAATAATTTACCTCAGGATATTTAGACAGGACTACTATACTCTTCAATACAGGCCTCACCTTTTGTGCACCCCTGGAGAATCCTGACCTGATCTGTAACCCTGAATAGATCGTTTGCTTTTTGTCATTGCTTTGTTGTTTGGTAATAGTGGTCTATAATGTGCTATTTTTTTCTTTAACACAGATTGAAATCAAGATTTCAAGAGTAAGCAAACATGCCCTCAAGGGAAAGGAGAAGAAAACAACATAACCGCCAAAAAACAAAAACAGCAACGGAATTACAGCACTTTTCCACAACAAATACTTCAAAAAACAGGAACCAAGCTCCTGGTAAGACAACTAAGTCTTTCATACGGAACATATGTACTTCAAAAAAAATTGTTGGACAGCATGTAGAAAAAGAGAATGAGAGAGTAAATTTGAGAAGGGAGGAGAGAACCTCAAAGAATCCTACAACTGGAGCAGGAGAGAATAATATGTATAGGAATAGAAGGCAGAATCAGTTTAGAGACATTCGTAAACAAATGTTTCGCAATAGGGTGGTTTTTAAATTTGTTAAAAAACATTAGTAAAGGTAAACAGAGAGCTGCTTTTTATAAGAAAAAGAAAAGTGTAGAGAAGATTGTTGATCAGGCTTTTGAAGTTAAGAAAAAATTATTTATTTTAATAATCAATAGAATTAGGACACTTAACAAGACAATTGATGTTTTCAAATCAAACAGTTCAGATTAAAATGGTAATTGAAAAACGATTTTAGTGCAAATCAATGGGTTTTAGTAGTGAAAATGAATGTTTGTATATGAAGCACATAGGACCTGTGTTGTGTTCCTAAAATGGTAATTGAAATACGATTTTAGTGCAAATCAATGGGTTTTAGTAGTGAAAATGAATGATTGTATATAGGATCTGTGCAGTGTTTCTAAAATGTTAATTGAAAAACGATTTTAGTGCAAAACAATGGGTTTTAGTAGTGAAAATCAATGCGTGTAAATAGGATCTGTGCTCTGTTCATAAAATATTAAATAAAAAACGATTTTATGGTAAATTAATGGCTTTCAGTAGTGAAAATGAATACTTGTACATAGGACCTATGTTCTGTTCATAAAATGGTAATTGGAAAACGATTAGGAAGCACACTGAGCTTGTTTGCTGTTGGTTTGTGTTATTTTTTTGGTAATGCTTGGTAGCATTGTTTGCAAGAGAGAGGAAATGTATTTTGTAAAATAGTGAGTTTTCAGTAATGAAATGGAATGCTTGTACTCCAGCAATGCATCCTTTCACAAGGGGAAAGCTGCATGTGAAAGCGGTTGCCTCAGTCTTACGCTTGCTGTAAGGCAGGCGCAAGATTTTGACGTAACAGTGTCCTAAAAGTGATGCAGTGAAATCTCATAGATTTTACTGTGTCACTATTATGAGGCTTTTTGCGGGGGAATGCCCCCTCTGTGTACATTACATATATACAATACATACATTACACCTGACAGAAGTATAATGTGGCGCAGAGATTTAAAAAGTGACGCATCTACCTACATGCGTCACTTTTTAAATATGGCGCAAAAAGGTACATGTTTTATGCCGCCGATGCGTCACAAAAAGTGACGCATTAGCAGTGCAAAACTGACGCAGGGCCTCATAAATGAGGTTCATCTTTTTTTGCACACTACTCCAGTTTAGTCCTGTCCATTGCACTCTTGGACACAAGCCTCACCTTTTGTGCTCCCCTGGACAGGCTTCATCTCATCTGTACTCCTGCTTAGGTGTCAGAATCCTATCACATGGGGAAAGCCCTATGTGAAAGCGTTTGCCTCAGTCTTATGCCTGCTGTGATGCAGGTGCAAGATTTTGATGTAACAGTGTCCTAAAAGTGCCGCAGTGAAATCTCATAGATTTCACTGCGTCACTATTACGAGGCTTTTTGTGGAGAAATGACCCCTCTGTGTACATTACACCTGACAGACGTATAATGTGACGCAGAGGTTTAAAAAATGACGCATCTACCTACAAAATTTTTGGGGGGTAATGCTTGGTAGCATTGTTTGCAAGAGAGAGGAAATGTATTTTGTAAAATAGTGAGTTTTCAGTAATGAAATGGAATGCTTGTACTCCAGCAATGCATCATTTCACATGAGGAAAGCTGCATGTGAAAGCGTTTGCCTCAGTCTTACGCTTGCTGTAAGGCAGGCGCAAGATTTTGACGTAACAGTGTCCTAAAAGTGATGCAGTGAAATCTCATAGATTTTACTGTGTCACTATTATGAGGCTTTTTGCGGGGGAATGCCCCCTCTGTGTACATTACACCTGACAGAAGTATAATGTGGCGCAGAGGTTTAAAAAGTGACGCATCTACCTACATGCGTCACATTTTAAATATGGCGCAAAAAGGTACATGTTTTATGCCGCCGATGCGTCACAAAAAGTGACGCATTAGCAGTGCAAAACTGACGCAGGGCCTCATAAATGAGGTTCAATTTTTTTTGCACACTACTCCAGTTTAGTCCTGTCCATTGCACTCTTGGACACAAGCCTCACCTTTTGTGCTCCCCTGGACAGGCTTCATCTCATCTATACTCCTGCTTAGGTGTCAGAATCCTATCACATGGGGAAAGCCCTATGTGAAAGCGTTTGCCTCAGTCTTATCCCTGCCTTTGAGGCAGGTGCAAGATTTTGACGTAACAGTGTCCTAAAAGTGACGCAGTGAAATCTCATAGATTTCACTGCGTCACTATTACGAGGCTTTTCGTGGAGAAATGACCCCTCTGTGTACATTTCACCTGACAGACGTATAATGTGGCGCAGAGGGTTAAAAAATTACGCATCTACCTACATGCGTCACTTTTTGAATATGGCGCAAAAAGGTACATGTTTTATGCTGCCGATGCGTCACAAAAAGTGACGCATCAGCAGTGCAAAACTGACGCAGGTCCTCATAAATGAGGTTCTTTTTTTTTGCACACTACTCCAGTTTAGACCTGTCCACTGCACTCTTAGACACAAGCCTCACCTTTTGTGCTCCCCTGGACAGTCTTCATCTCATCTGCACTCCTGCTTAGGTGTCAGAATCCTATCACATGGGGAAAGCTCCATGTGAAAGCGTTTGCCTCAGTCTTATCCCTGCTGTCAGGCAGGTGCAAGATTTTGACGTAACAGTGTCCTAAAAGTGACGTAGTGAAATCTCATAGATTTCACTGCGTCATTATTACGAGGCTTTTTGCGGAGAAATGACCCCTCTGTGTACATTACACTTGAAAGAGGTATAATGTGGCGCTGAGGTTTAAAAAATGACGCATCTACCTACATGCGTCACTTTTTAAATATGGCGCAACAAGGCACATGTTTTATGCCGCCAATGCGTCACAAAAAGTGACGCATCAGTAGCGCAAAACTGACGCAGGGCTTTATAAATGAGGCTCATCTTTTTCTTGCACACTCCTCCAGTTTAGTCCTGTCCACTGCACTCTTGGACACAAGCCTCACGTTTTGTGCTCCCCTGGACAGTCTTCATCTCATCTGCACTCCTGCTTAGGTGTCAGAATCCTATAACATGGGGAAAGCCCCATGTGAAAGCGTTTGCCTCAGTCTTATCCCTGCTGTGAGGCAGGTGCAAGATTTTGACGTAACAGTGTCCTAAAAGTGACGCAGTGAAATCTCATAGATTTCACTGCGTCATTATTACGAGGCTTTTTGCGGAGAAATGACCCCTCTGTGTACATTACACTTGAATGAGGTATAATGTGGCGCAGAGGTTTAAAAAATGACGCATCTACCTACATGCGTCACTTTTTAAATATGGCGCAACAAGGCACATGTTTTATGCCGCCAATGCGTCACAAAAAGTGACGCATCAGTAGCGCAAAACTGACGCAGGGGTTTATAAATGAGGCTCATCTTTTTCGTATACACTACTCCAGTTTAGTCCTGTCCACTGCACTCTTGGACACAAGCCTCATGTTTTGTGCTCCCCTGGACAGGCTTCATCACATGAGTATTCCTGCTTAGGCCTTATAATTTTTTTTTAGAATAACATTTGAAAAACAATGAAAAGGTCATATGAATAAGCTTTTCATTACACTACTAAAATATTTTTGCTGCAAATTAATGAGTTTTACATTTTTGAGAAAGTTTAAATAGTAGGACCTGCACTGTGTTTCTAAAATGTTATTGAAAAATCGATTTTGGTGCAAATTAATAGCTTTTACATTTTTGAGAAAAAATAATAAGTGTGTGCATGATTACATTAAAAAATTTGACCTTTTCACAATTATGTCACCTGTGTTACCTGAGATTAGGAAGTAGATTGTGCAGATGAGGTGAGACATGTCCAGAGGGACAGAGGAGGTGAGGTTTATGATCAAGACTGTAGTGGGAGAGGGGCCTTTCCTGGGAAGCATAGGTGGTGAAGCCTGTGTATAAGAGTGCAGTGGACTAGACTTCATGAAGTCTATCCCCTACTGGACTCTTAGACACAGGTCTCATCTTCTTTGTACCTGTGGACAGAGCTGTCTTCCACTATACTCTTCAATACAGGCCTCACCTTTTGTGCACCCCTGGAGAATCCTGACCTGATCTGTAACCCTGAATAGATCGTTTGCTTTTTGTCATTGCTTTGTTGTTTGGTAATAGTGGTCTATAATGTGCTATTTTTTTCTTTAACACAGATTGAAATCAAGATTTCAAGAGTAAGCAAACATGCCCTCAAGGGAAAGGAGAAGAAAACAACATAACCGCCAAAAAACAAAAACAGCAACGGAATTACAGCACTTTTCCACAACAAATACTTCAAAAAACAGGAACCAAGCTCCTGGTAAGACAACTAAGTCTTTCATACGGAACATATGTACTTAAAAAAAAATTGTTGGACAGCATGTAGAAAAAGAGAATGAGAGAGTAAATTTGAGAAGGGAGGAGAGAACCTCAAAGAATCCTACAACTGGAGCAGGAGAGAATAATATGTATAGGAATAGAAGGCAGAATCAGTTTAGAGACATTCGTAAACGAATGTTTCGCAATAGGGTGGTTTTAAATTTGTTAAAAAACATTAGTAAAGGTAAACAGAGAGCTGCTTTTTATAAGAAAAAGAAAAGTGTAGAGAAGATTGTTGATCAGGCTTTTGAAGTTAAGAAAAAATTATTTATTTTAATAATCAATAGAATTAGGACACTTAACAAGACAATTGATGTTTTCAAATCAAACAGTAGATGTAAAAGAGTAATTAATCGGACTAATTTTTGTAAAGTTTTTTCAGGAGAATGGATGCACAGTTCAAGTTGTGAGCCATTTTTTAATGAGGAGAGTTACTTCCAGGAGAATGATTTAGTGCATGCAGTTGACACCAGTGGTCGAGCGTATGAAGTGAAAGACGGTTGTCCGATTGAAAAAGAGAAACTTGTGCCTAGAGAACCAGAAGAGGTGTTAACTGATGAAGTTTTAGGGAGACGTACTAAGGGTCCAGTGTACACTTGGAAGTGTAGTCGTATTTGTAGTGTGCGACAGGAATTAATTGATTTGTTTTGTAATTTCTTACGTACATATAGTAAGAAAAGTCTAAAGCAGAAAGTGAAGTTGTTGCAAGACTTAGATCCTTGCAGAGTGAGAGAAAACACAGGTTTGCAAGGCCATTTACTGGCTTGTCTTTCTAGAAAAGTCTGTCAGAGTGTTTTTATCATTTTAGGATGTTAGCAGTGCATCATACCAAAATGAGGAAATTAGTGAGAATGTTGTATTATGCAAAAAGTCCAGCAGTTAAGCTTAAACAATTAAACAGTGCTCTTTTGCATGGAACTGAATTAGATGTGAAGAAGATTTGAGAAGAATTTGAGATTTGTTATTTTGGTGAAAAAGAGGATAGTGTAGAAATTGACACAGCAATCCAAGGTAATGTGGAAGGCAATGTACAGATTTCAAGTACAGAAAAGTTTGAGCAGGAAATTACCAGGTTTAAGGTGAAATCAAGTGAAAGGCCGAATTTTATTTGTGTGTGTTGTCGACGAAGTCATTATAAGCATCAAACTAGATTAATTGATTTATACGTAAAAAGTGAAAAGATGAATAATTATGAGTGGAAGGATTTTGCAACTTATTTGTGGGTGGAGAATTGTTTTGATTTGAGTTCTGATCAGCGTATTTGTAAATATTGTTATGATAAATTAAATCAAAACAGAATGCCTGCTAGAGCTGTTCATAATAATCTGGAGTTGGTAGATATTCCCCGTGAATTGATGGATTTAAATACATATGAGTCTATTTTGATTCAATGTGTCCACCCTTTTCAGGCAATTGTTCGCATGGAGCCTAAGATAGGGAAATTGCCTCCTACAGATTTGCAGAGAGGATTAAAGGGAAGAGTTGTTTATTTGCCTCTTGATTTCAAAAAAAATATTGATACAATTGGTATAGAAAAAGTAGAAGAGGAACCTTTAGTTATTCTAGTTAATGGGGTTCCGACAAAGAGTAAGAAAATCTGGCAAGATTTAGTGGATGTTAGGAAAGTCAAAAAGGCAACGTTGTAGTTAGTCAAAAACAATGAGTATTACAAAGGTGTATGTGTTGCAGCAGAGGAAACAGCTGCAGATGAAGATAGTGATTGTTCAGGCGGCCAAATTGAAAAAGTTGATGTGTCTAGAAGTGAAGAAATATATGAACATTATACTGTTCATCCTTTGCATTCCAAAGAAGTAATGGGGAATGCACTTGAATTGTTTCAAATGAAAGCAGCAAAAGGAAGTCCCATTCGTGTATGGGAAGAAAGTTTGGAAGATCGTTGTTTTCCACAGCTATTTCCAACAGGTCGAGGTGGACGATATGACGATCGTCCACTTCAAATTCCTGCATCTGAATATCGAACTGTAAGATTATATGCTGAAGATCCAAGGTTTTGTCAATGTATTCCCTATTTGTTTCATCTACTGTATGAAAGTGACTTGTCTGGGCTTTCTTATGCAGTAAACCATATACTGAAAAGTGGAGCACATCTGCAAAATGTTTCGGCGAGGGACTTTATGGAGAAAGTGAATCTGCAAGATAATATTTTGGAATCTCATCTAATCAATCTCATGGCATGTCAGCGTGGTACAAATGAGTATTGGTACCGTCGTCATGGGGAATTGAAATGTATGCTAAGAAACTTATGATCTCCTACATGGTTCCTCACTCTTAGCTGTGCCGAGTATGCATGGGACGACTTACTTCAATTTCTACGAGAGGCAAATGCAAATATACAAAATATGGAATTCAAAACACCTGGAGAACTGTGTTCTTTGGATCCAGTGAATGTATGCAGATATTTCAATCATAGATTTGAAGCTATGATGTCTTTTATTACCAACAAAAAAAATCCTCTCCTTGGAGAGGTTTTGGATTTCTTTTGGAGAAAGGAGTATCAAGCGAGAGGTGCTCCTCACATACATATGTTGTTGTAGATTAAAGATGCACCCAAATTTGGAACAGATTCGGATGAAACAGTGATGAGTTTCATTGAAGAGTATTCAACATGTGCTTTTCCGAAAACTACAGAGGAAAACAGTTTAAGGCAACAAGTTTTACGCTTTCAATCCCATCGTTGTGGAAAGTACTGTCGTCGAAAATTCAGAAACAAGGACAAGTTCTACACAAAATGTCGTTTCGGCTTTCCACGACCAGTGATTTCTAAAGGAAGAGTAAATAATTTGATGTCTTCTCTGCGACATACTGTGACGAGGAAATCACCAAAAAATACATACAATTTAAAAAGAAACGAAGAGTCCAAGTACAACAACGACTACAACCCAGTGATTTTGTCCATGTGGAATGCTAACATGGATATTCAGTTCGTTGCTGACAACTCTATTGCTGTGGCTCGATATGTGACGTCTTACATCACAAAAAAAGAAAAGACAGAACTGAAGGAAATGTGGGAGGACATTTCACATGAAAAGAGTCTAAGCAAGAAATTATACAGTTACAGTCTGAAGATGTTGTCGCATCGAGAAATTGGAGCATATGAATGTTCTGATCGATTGTCGTCAGCAAGTCTCTATGCCAAATCTAGAACCATCATTTGGGTGAGTCTAGGTCTTGCTGCAACACGAAACCGAGTTTTGAAATCTGTACAAGAAATAGAGTATTTGGCGGAGAAAGAACCAGAAAGTACAAATATTTTGAAGACAAACATGTTGGATACATACTATCCAAATAGAAGTAGTCATCTTGAGAACAGTTGTTTGTATGAAGTTCTGCAAAACTATATTTATAAGAGAACCATCAGAGAAGATATTAACAATGGAATATATGCTATCATTGGGTGTGAAGGATGTCTAGTGAGACAGAAAAAAGGCCATTTGATTAATCATCGAAAATTGAGTTGCGAAAATCCAGAGAAAAAGGGAATTTTACTATTTAGCTCTTTTTCAACTCTTTAAGCCATGGCGTACAGAAGAGGAACTACTTGGAGATTTTCTGTGTTACGAAGATTCTTTTAATGCAATCAAGGATACCATAGAATGCCCTGTTTTTCCAAATTATCTGCAAATGTTGAACGAAGAAATAGAGCAAGAAGCCACAATTGCTGCAGAGATTGCTAGAGACAGTTCTCAAGACAGTCAGAGTTCTGCTTCATTGAGTCAGGATCCACTTGGAGGACCAATTATACAAAATGAAGCTGCCACTGCCATGAATGAGGTGGAAAGAGCTATGGAACAAGCTCAAGATGATGTAGTTAACTTAGAAGATTTGGTGAAACAACTAAACCTTGAGCAGAAACAGATATATGACGAAGTCACAGAACAGATTGAACATAGATTCAGTCATGAGAAAAAAGAGTGCTCATGTACATCATTTAAGCCTGTCCAACTGTACGTGAGTGGAGAAGCGGGAACTGGAAAAAGTTTTCTGATTAAAGCAATTGCAACTTATCTGCAGAAAAGGACTGAATCACCGCTGTCTTGTGTTGTTACCGCTCCAACTGGGCTGGCTGCACTTAACATTAAAGGGATTACTTTACATCGTTTACTGATGCTGCCAGTGGAGCATGATAACAAATTGCAATATCACAAGCTATCTGGAGATGCGTGTTCCGAAGTTTCGAGAGTCCTGAAGAAAATGAAACTTCTTATCATTGATGAGGTAAGCATGGTGTCAAATATAATGCTTGCTTTTGTGCATTTGAGAATGCAAGAAATTCTTAGAACAGACTATGATGTCTTATTTGGAGGAAAACACATTATTGTTTTTGGAGATCTACTGCAGTTGACTCCAGTGAAAGGACAACCTGTGTTCAAAATGCTCACGCATGAAGATACCAGGAAGTGCCTAGGAAGCATTGGAAACGTTAATATATGGTTAAACTTCAAATATGCAGAACTGCTTCAAAATATGCGGCAGGCAAAGGATGAAGATTATAAAAATATTTTACAAGATGTAAGAATCGGAAAAGTAAGTCAGCAAGGGAAAGAAGCTTTACATGGACGATTAATTTCAAATTTGTACCCAAATGAAAACATTCTTCTAGAGAATATTTTTAAGAAAATTAACGAGAAGAAATCTGGCATATGTTTGATGCCAACTCTGAAAGAATGTTCCATGTTCAACAACAAAATGTTAAAGTTAGAAAATGAAGAGATAGTGAAACTGGAAGCTACAGATAAAATAGAGCATATGGGAGCAACAATTATTTTGTCTGAAAATTTGAAATCAAAATTGGATTCATTAGAGAAGACTATATCTAAAACTGCTGGTTTTGAAAAGACTCTGAATGTGTGTTTAAATTGTCGTATCATTTTGAGAAGGAATTTAAATGTTGAAAGAGGTCTGGTAAATGGAGCAATGGGTCATGTTGTTGGTTTTGTGAATTACAAAAATAGAGATGGAATTGAAATTTTAAAAATTAAATTTGATGGCATTGATGAAATAGAACAAATTTGTCGTTGTTCAGCTAGATTTTTGCTCGTGAAAGACTTATATGTTCGCCAAAAACAGTTTCCTATTTGTTTGGCATATGCGGTGACAATTCATAAGTCTCAAGGTTTAAGTGTAGATAGCGCTTTGGTGAACATTGGAAGTTCTGTGTTTAAAGAGGGTATGGCATATGTGGCATTATCACGAGTCAGAACTTTATCAGGATTGTACTTGATTGAGTGTGATGAAACAAAGATTTGTGCAGATCTACATTGTGTTAAAGAATACAATAGGTTAAGAAGAGAGTATGCTCCACATTTGCCTCAATATCCTCTAATTGAAAAACGTGTGGTAGGCCGAAAAAGAAGAAATGAGAGTAATTGCAGTGAGGTAGTAGCAAAAAGACAAAAAGTAGACGAAACTGTAAGTGTAAGCAGAAGGAAAAAGGATTCTGTTGAAGATGTTGTTGGATTTCAGTTTGAAAACAGGTCTGGTGTCAACTGCTATGCTAATGTAGTGGTTAATGTTGTTTTTTTCCTTCAAAATATACAAGAACAGATTGTTGAAAATCGGGATCAAAGATTCTGTTGTTTGTTGAATTCCGTGTTTGAGAAATGTACCAGTAATAGAGCAAAAATAGAAAGTGTTTCAGAAATTCGAAATCTTCTAGACATATGTACTGGTCAAAATCAATTTTCACAGAATATTCAGCAGGATTGTCAGGAATTTTTATTGTATATGTTTGATGTATTGGAAGATGAAGGTGTAGATATAAAAAATCTTTTTAGCCTTTCTTATCAATGGCAGCATGACTGCGACAACTGTACTTTATCAAGTTCTACTAGAATAGACACTGAAAGATTTATATATTTGACTTTACCAGACTGCAAATCAGTGCCTTTTAATAATCTAGTTAAAGCAGCGGATCACAATATGGTGTGTCCCCAATGTAAGTCTACTATGCTGTCCACATTATTTCTACAAAATTATGGTCAGTATGTCATTTTAATGTTCCAACGATGTAGACCTGATGGAACTAAATTGACAACTTCTATTAAAAATTTCGTGGCTTCACAGTTATCGATATCAGGAAGAACCTTTGCAACTGCAGCTATTATTTTTCATGAAGGTCCTTCTACAACATCAGGGCATTACACATGCTATTTAAAAAGTTGTAAAGGTTGGACCCAATGTAACAACACTCATTTGACTTTCAAACAACGTTTGCCTTTTGGCTTAAAAAATTCATACCTAGTGTTTTTACAACCAAAATTTAGGTAAAGGTAATTGGCCTATGAAGACGGGAGCAGTTAATAAAGGTTATTTTGCTGTTTAAAAATATATTCTGAGTAAAAGTGATCCAGGTAATATAAAAAATTGACTTGCCATATAGGTACTGTAAGTGGATCTCATAGTAAGTGATATTAGTATTATACAAAATGATGAACATGAGTGAGTCAGAGATGGTTTTACAAATACTTAAATATTGTGAAAATGTTGTAGAGCCTTTCTTTCAGAACGTCGGAAAAAAGGTCATTTCAGAGTTTCTTTGAATTAATTTGAAAATATACTCATACATCTGACACTATTTGGCCAAAAGGAAAGGTACAGGAATGAGTAAAGAGTCATGACTGAAAAAAAGGGGTATATGAAAATAATGAAAATATTTCAGATGTTCTTGGAGCTTTTCTTCTAGAAAGTCGATGAAATGGATTTTTTACTGAACAGCAAAGTACTTTGCAATGAGAAAAGGACCTCTATGATATACTATTTGGCCTCAAGGAAAAGTAAGTCAATCAAAGATTAGTGTACATTTGTCATTTGTCAGTATCTAAGGTTTCTTTTTAAAACACAATCTTTTAGATTGTGTTTTTTTTCCCGCTGTCATATGATGAGTAATTTGAACTCACTGTTTTAAGTGAAATTCAATATATTCTGAGAACAGCAAAAATAAACTATGTAACATGTTGTACAAGTTATTCTATACTTTGGATTGTGTAAATTAAATTGTATTCCCATTCTCTGACACTCACTTTCCTTTTTCCATCCTCTTTCAGCTCTTTTTACTCACTTATAATGTCTTTCTCTCACTCTCTGTAACCCCCGTTCCTTTACTCCACTTCTTTGACAACCCCTCATTCTCATTTCAGCTGTCTGCATCCCCTCTCTCCCTTGCATAACTTTTCAGCTTTCAGTCTCTCTGCTTTACTTCCCTTTTCCGTATTTTCCTCCTTTGCTCTTTTAGTAATTCCTGTTTACTCACTCAGCAGTATTATCGCACTCTATCACTATAAATCACCCACTCTCCCTCGCTTATCTTTGTTTGCTCCTTTCTTTTGACCTCTTCTCTCTATTTTTCGTTCACTACCTCTATGTCCTCAGTGCCTCACTCTACTTGTGTTATGTTCACTTGTGTTTATCTTTTCCGTCTCAGTCATTATCTTTTTACTTACTACTGTTTCCTGATTTAGTTTTGCTAAGTCACATTGTTTTAGTATCTTTCTTACCTTCAGTTCATTTCTCTGTTCTTCTCTTCCTCTCTGTCAGTGAATCTATATGCATTACTTTTAGTAATTTGCTCTCATTCTATTTCTTTTTTTCTCTTTTTATCCTTCTACCTTACTTTATTTCCCTTTCTGTGTCCTTCACTCTTACTTTATTTCTAGATACACTGTTATGATTTTTAACCTCTTCATTTGTATATTTTAATTTAAAATACACATTTTACTAATTATAACTTATTTTTTCTTCTCTCTTTCACAGATACAAAGTGCAGTAAAGAAATAATTAAAGTTACATTTATTATATGGTAAGTATGACTAAAAAATGTACTTTGTCATCACCCTTTGCTTTAAGCTTACTAATATTTTCTCAACCAACCTCACTCCTGTGTCTTTATTCTGCTTACCACACTTATTCTTATTCTCCATGTTTACTCCAATTTCCCTATTTCCTCTCTCATATTCAACTTCTTTCAATCCCTATTCTTTACTTCACTTACCCTCTGTTCCCTTCCTTTGCTTCTTCACTCATTTTGTTTTTCTTAATTATTTATCTTACTCCTACACACACACCTCATCCCCCTCTCAACACATACACACACCTCTAACATACACCCCACACACACACCACACACACACCTCATACACACAAAAAATCCCCCCACACAAACTCTTCACATACACACACACATTCCATACACACACATACATCGCACACATATACACCCCACACCCATACACTCCTCACACATACTTCACACACCCTCACCTCCACCCACACCAAAACACCCCACATACCCACAGACACACCTTACACACCCACACCGCGACCTACAGCCACTGACTCCCTATAAGTCACACACCCTGCATTACTTATCTTTCTTTGCTGTTTCACTCAAACCCATTCAGGTACTGTTTTCTTTACTCTCTTTGTCCTTTCTCTTTGTCACTCCCCATGTCTTATCCTAATTCAATTTTTCACCCTCTTTCACCCCTCTTTACTTACACTAACTGGTCTTTTCTTACCCTCATTCGCCGTTCTTCATTTATCCCGGTTACGCCACTACCCTTCATTCTCAATTTTTTACTGTCCTTTCTTTTTCTTTCAACACCCACTCACATTCTCCCACTATCTCTACTTTAGTCTTCTTCCTCTCTCTTTTCCCTTCTTTCGCTCCTTTAGTCATTTTACTTTTCTCACTTTCACCCTATTACACCTTCTCTGTTTTTTACTATGTAATAAACAATCCCTCTGTGTTCATCCTGTAGCTCTCTTTCTCTTAGCATTACTCTCTTTGTGTTCTTCCCTCATGGTAACTCCTTCATTAAATTAATTTTTTTATTTTTTTGGGGGACGCGTACCCTAAGAAAAAAAAATTGACAGAGATTCATTAAAAATATAGGTTTATTTTTATAAATGAAAGGTAGTTCTAAAAAGAACTGTTTTTTTTCTTCTTTTTGTTGTTTTATATTTTTTTAATGTTTTTTTGAACATTTTGTACTTTTTTGGGCTTTTCAAAACAGTTTTTATTTTTTTTTTATTTTTTATGGGGAGAAACAAAAAACAGGGAATTGTAAATGGCTCAACAGGAGAAAAAAACGGAAAAAATTACTGTTTTTTGGGGCATTTGTGATTGTCACCAGGAAGGACGACGAGATTCATGCTCTTTTCACCATAGGCGATGAGCTTGCCACATGCAATACATGTGATTCTAAAATCTGCAAATCGTGGCTGAATACAAGGCATCGTCTCCGTTGTTTCTGGTCCCGATGGAGTGGGTTGCTTTCTTTTGGAGCTGGTCCTTGAACACTGGGGGAGGTGACTGGCCAGTTCCCTGATTTCTGCACGAGAATAGTTGTTAGGATGCTTTCGGGTCATATGTCGAATCATGGTATTCTTACCAAATGAATATTTTTTGTCTGGATTGCCCCTTGAGAGTTGTTCGCCACAGATTAGGCAAGTTACCTTGGCCGCATTCACTTTTTTCTTGCCCTGTGGGAGTGAAAACAACTCCCATACAATGTGTTCTTTTGGCTTGTATGGGGTATTTTGTTCAGGCAGCCATCTTCTCCCCTCCTCCTCCTCCTCTTCCTCCTCCTCCTCTTCTTCACCACCAATGTATTGTTGTGGTGGTCCTCTTGGTGATGGTGGTGGTGCAGATGCTCTAGCTGTTGCTGCTACAGTAGCAATTTCAAAGTACAAAAGAATTGTCTCTATAGATGAAACAGGTCTTCCTCAGTCAAAGGACAAAGTCAGAATAAGGAAGAAAGGTGGGGTTTTTCATCATTTGGGAAAAAATCTGTCCTGAACCAATCAGAAGTGTTATTTTCAGGTCACAAGACCTAGGCTTTACTCATGTGGGAAAACAAACTGTCCTGAACCAATCAGAAGTGTTATTTTCAGATCACAAGACCCAGGCCTTACTCATTTGGAAACCAAAACTGTTCTGCACCAATAGAAAGTGTTATTTTCTGGTCACATGACTCGACGCGCTTACGCTACGCACCCTGGGGCGCGCCTGTAGTCGCGCCCCGGGGCGCGCCCGTGGGTGCGTAGCATAAGCGCGTCAGGACGTTCCGCGATTGTATGCGATCGCGTGCTTTCGGTTGCGATTACGCTGTGCGTCATATGACGCATCACGCGTCTATGCAATATGTCACGATGTTGTTTTCGTTCGCGAAAATAGCGCTAACGGGACGCTCCCCTGTACGCGCCCCGGGGCGCGCCACAACATTGCGCTGACCGGGGCGCTCCCCGGTATGCGCCCCGGGAGCGCCCCGAGTAAAAAAATTACCACGGTAAACTCACCCTGAGAGCAGCGAGGGGGTCCACGAACGCCGTTGCCACCGCCAGAGAGTCAAACAAAGCATTTCACCGCGCCGCCACCCCGGGACCACAGTTCCCGGAAGCCTCAGCGGCGGCGCGCACCTGTGACCTCGCACCAGCGCCCGGAGGCGCTTAAATCGGCGCAGAGGTCGGCGGAGCCTGGGGACCACGGTAAACTCACCCTGAGAGCAGCGAGGGGGTCCACGAACGCCGTTGCCACCGCCAGAGAGTCAAACAAAGCATTTCACCGCGCCGCCGCCCCGGGACCACAGTTCCCGGAAGCCTCAGCGGCGGCGCGCACCTGTGACCTCGCACCAGCGCCCGGAGGCGCTTAAATCGGCGCAGAGGTCGGCGGAGCCTGGGGACCACGGTAAACTCACCCTGAGAGCAGCGAGGGGGTCCACGAACGCCGTTGCCACCGCCAGAGAGTCAAACAAAGCATTTCACCGCTCCGCCCCCCCGGGACCACAGTTCCCGGAAGCCTCAGCGGCGGCGCGCACCTGTGACCTCGCACCAGCGCCCAGAGGCGCTTAAATCGGCGCAGAGGTCCGCTCCGCGGGACGCGAGCGGGACGCCCGGGGCTAAGCCCGGGCAAAGGGCGGGCCCTCTACGGCCCTCAGCGGCACGAGGAGGCCAGGCTAGGCCACCCCCCTGATACCTCCCACATATCCTATAAGGTACTGTCTCCAGTTTTGTTCATATTTGTTCATATTTGATTAAGAGGCCTTTCATTCCATTACTGGAAGTTTGACTGACCTGCACGGCAAATCGTAGTCAACATTGTCTGTATTCACCAGATTTGCGCCTTGAAGATCATCAAAATTTATTTTTTTCAATCATGGGGAAAAAGTTGATTCCCGCCCCGGTTGAGGCAGTGAACACTATCGACTCATATTTGGTTCAAGTAGTCAGTAATATTAACAATAAGAGAAGGCAATCTCTTGGGCTAAGCCAATCACCTATTTTGCATACAGATAGCCCCTCCACAAGCATCTTAAGTACAGCGACATCGGATTCACTCATTGAAAAACCGCCGTCAGTTTCTGCAGAACAAGATCCTCAAAATAACAGCATTGAGGTAGCTGCTGACGTTGACTTGCCAATAGATAGAACTGATTTAATAGATCTATCAGATAGTGTTTTCATTGATGTGAACCAACAGCCAGTTGTCCCGGAGGAAGACTCACAATCCCCGCAGCCCTCAACACGGGCTGTTAGAGCCTGCAGAAGACTCCCAGCAAAGAGGGGGGGGAAACAATTAGGAAGGAAAAAGCCCGCCACACCACCCACTAGGCTGGGGGGGAGATATGTAGAGCCCGACATTGATATAGAGTCCAAACGCACTATCGATGAGGATCTTTTCAATAGGATTCAAGAGATGATAGACATCAAGATCAGGACAATAATTAAGCCCCTCATCGGGAAATTAGATAAATTAACATCTAAGGTTAAAAAACTGGGTGGGGTACATATTAAATTAGTAGATGAGGTAGAGAATCTATCCTCTCTCGTTACAAATCTAACACCCACAGTTGTGGAGGTTACCCCAACCGAAAGTAATTTACAACCCATGCAACAGGGTCCGCTGCTTTTGCCAGCGTTGCCCTCTGTACCTATTCCTGGTCAGGATATTGCTGTAGACAATGGAGATGGCCGAAACAGTACCACTGGCTCTACAGTGGTTAAACAACAAGAGGATGTTTCAGCCCAATTTGTAGTGGAAGCTTCGCCAGTAGTGTTGTTGCTGGCGAATGTCCCGGTTCTATCACAAGGGAAAAAAGAGTCAAATCAAGATCTAAAAGATAAAGCATTACATTGGCTCTCTAACAATATGTATATGGCACAACAAGGGCTTGACAAACTGGTAGGGGATATCGTTATGACTAGGAGGGTCCCCTGGATTGGGAATAAGCCTAAAAAGTTCAAGGGGGACTGTGTCATTTTAAACTTTGCCAATGCCGAGGTCCTCCCAGAAATTTTGAACAATGTTTTCCCACCCCAACGTCGTAGCGGCTCTATAGTTCCTCTTACTCTAAAGTTCTTTTATGATGAGACTCAGCTTGCTACTATACCCATTATTCCTAGTTATAAAAGGCACGTTAACCCCAGTAGCTGGGGTGGGGGTACCACATCTCAACATTTTAATGACTGGTTTAAGCGTCCAGTATATCGCGAGCCAGGAAGATTAAACTACCAAAAAGAGATAACTAACAGGCAAGCCCCTGCACAAGATCCAAGGTTTAATGGCTGGGGTTCTGGCCTTCACACTGGTTGAGAAATGACCATTTTCTTACACGCCCAAATACCCCACAACCTATGTGGAACCCAGCTTTATATGGACAGGGTCAGGTGGCTACTCCTTTTGAGTGGGGCTTTGCCACAGGAAATAGGTTTGGCCCTCTATCTGACCTGAATACTTGCGATTGACTCGTACCAGGATTTGACACGGATAGGGAGGTGTTGAACAACCCAATAGTAAAATGTGGAGTTTTGAATACTTTTGAGTACCCGAATAATTGTGTCCCCAATGTAGCATCAGAGGGTCAAGTGTTAATGAACTCTGCCCAGCAACTGCTTGCATCTTGTACTGTGGCTGCGGTAAACTCGAGTACGGGGGAGAGGGCATACAGAGCCCGTGTCTAGTTGACGACAGCCAAGGTCCATTATTGCAACTAGTAGCTGAGGGTGATTTAGAGGTTGCAAATGAACTAAGGTTACCCACTGATTCCTGCAGGATTGTTAGTTGGAGTGTAGCAGGCTTAGCTGCAAAACGCCAGGATAATTCCTGGTCGAGCTTTGTCACTAAGCACCATATAGTCGCCTTGCAAGAAACATGGGACACATCCAGCAATCTTTGGTGGGATGGGTTCACCTGTTTTACTAAACCAGCAGTGGCTAGCAGGGCGGGTAGAGCTAAAGGTGGCTTGGTGATTTTGTTTGCATTAGATTTAGTGGGCAGCTATAGACAGATTAATACTGACTCTGACAATATCCTATTGATTGAAAGGGTGATTAACAAAACATGTAGGATTTTATATGTAAATTTCTACAATTCAGGGAATTCTGAATATAGCGGTCGCAATATCTCCAGTTTGGATAATATTTTAAATACAGCAGTACAGAATATCGAGGTAGCTTTTGAGTTTATTTTATTAGGCGATTTTAACATCCATTTATGTAACCTATCATGTAAGGGAAGAAGTACAAATGAGTTTGATGAGGCAGCCTCACAGGGCCCTCATTTTGAACATTCTGCAGAGGGCCAGGAGCTTGAAGATCTGTTGGCTAATTACGACTTGTATGAACCGGACAGTGGCCTGAGACTGCCAACCTTTACCGGCGCCCAAAACGGCACAGTGATCGATTACATTTTTGTCTCACCAGGGATCTTAAATCGGACCATGGCTTATCGCACAGTTGCTACACACTATAGTGACCATAACCCAGTTTTACTCGAAGTGGTCTGGGGCGCCCAGATGGGGCTGCCACCAATGAAACTAAAATCGGCACATCCCCTGAGGACCACTGATCAAGATCGACGAGTGAAGTGGGCTAAAGTGATTCCGGAAAATTTTTATGGAAAATGTTTTCCTAAAATTAAAGACAATGTGGAGATCTGTAAAAATCCGGGTACGCAAGGTATCCACATAGTAGCGGCCTATGAGGCAATCTGTAATCAGGTATCCAAGGATCTTTTAGCAAAACCAATCCAGGGCGCACAAGGACATAAGCGATGGTTTGATTCTGCATGCTCAAAAGCCCATAGAGAACTGTTGGCAGCTTTAAAAAACACTCCAAGGGATAAAGATGTAATCTTGAGATTAAGGAAAAACTATAAGTCAGCCGTCAAGAAACGCAAAGACACCATTAAAAGCGAAACATGGGATAATCTTCTCTCGGCAGCAGTGCTGAAGGACAGTAGGAGATTTTGGGAGATTATCAAACAGCCCATATTCTCTGATGACAGCAATGCACCTATGGACTGCGTGATCACAGATGAAAAATGGTTGTGTTTCTTTAAAAATGTTTATGGGGGTGATGAAGTCGGCTGTAAGGATGTTCCATTAATAAATGTGGACCTTCATCCCATCATCTTTAATCCCCAAGAAGTGGAGAAAGCTATCTTGGCTACCACCAAACATAAGGCACCTGGCCCCGATGGAGTCCCTGCTGACTTTTTTATGTACTCTCCTAAACTGTGGGCTGAGGTTATGTCAAATGTCTTTAATGCAGTTAATTGCAACCCAGCTCCCGCCTCGTGGGCTAGATCTACCATCGTCCCCATTTTTAAAAACAAAGGCCAGCGGGACGACCCCGCATTCTATAGGCCCATATCCCTCTTGGACTCAACGATAAAAATTCTGGGCAGAGTCCTTTTATCTAGACTGAGGGAGAATGTTGAGGGCTGTGGCGGGTTGTCTGACCTACAATATGGTTTTAGGGAGAGAAAAGGGACCATCGAACAATGTATTAATCTGCATTTACTCATCTCAAAGTATACGGTGGCCAAGGAGGGGTCAGTGTTTTTGGCATTTATGGACCTATCCTCGGCCTTCGACCTCGTTAATAGGGCAAAACTTTGGACAATTCTTTTGGAGATGGGTATTGATGAAGCTTTGGTAACGTTCATGGCCACCATGCATCAGGAGCTTTTTGCAGCTGTCCGAGTGTCAAACAACGGCAGATGTACCCCGCTTTTTAAATCTCTAAAAGGGGTTCGGCAAGGCTGCATCTTAGCGCCCACGCTTTTTACCATCTACATCAATGGCCTGGGGGAATATCTGCGAGACCAGGACGCGGACATGCCACGTGCAGGAGATGTCCACATCCCGGCACTCCTGTACGTGGATGACGCCGTGTTGATTGCTCGCACTGGTGTAGGTCTGCAGCGCCTTTTGGACGCTTTTGGCTCCATCATGGATAACCTAGACCTTAGGGTTAATGTTTCTAAATCACATCAGCCATGACCTGCTCCTGGATAGAATGGCCAGTCTGGGAATAAAAGGTGTAGCCTACAAGTGGCTAGAATCCTTCCTAACTGGGAGACAACAGAGGATTCAACAGGGAGATGATCTCTCAAATGTAGGTATGGTGGAGTGTGGAGTCCCGCAGGGCTCAGCACTATCTCCACTACTTTTCAATCTCTACCTAAAACCCCTGATTGAGTCGTTAGTGCACATGGGCTGTCGAGTGTTTAACTACGCCGACGACACTCAATTGCTTTTTAGCATTGAGAACACTACTGAAGCCCAGGCGCATATGCTAGAGGTTCTTAGGTTTACAGTCAGTTGGATGACTGCCAACCTACTGAAAATCAACCCTGAAAAGACAGAAGTCCTGGTGATATCTACAGGAACATCACCCTGGGGTGATGGATACTGGCCACAAGAACTTGGTCCCACTCCAATACCAGCAGCAAATGTAAAAAGTCTCGGCATAAAAATTGACAGTGATCTGTCAATGTCTGCCCAGATTTCTACTGTAGTTGGCGTGTGTATCGGTCTAATTAGGCAATTACGCAAACTTGTCCCTCTCCTTTCTCAGTCGATGCTCCGCACGGTAGTGTCAGCCACGATTATATCACGATTGGACTATGGCAATGTCCTTTATTTAGGCCTGCCAAATAGTCTGATCAAGAAACTACAAGTGGTTATGAACGATGCAGCTCGCCTGATTTTTAAGCTTCCCAGGAAAGCTCATGCCTCCCCCCTATTACATACACTTCACTGGCTTCCGGTGAAGCAGAGGGTGGAATTCAAGAGCCTGTGTGTTGCACATAAGGCAATATACGGACAAGCACCAGTTTACATCAAGGATCGTCTGACGCGTTACAATCCGAAACGATCACTTAGATCCTCGGATGCTCAACTATTGGTTTGCCCTCGTTTCAAATTGGCAACAAAGGGTGGAAGATCTTTTTCCACACAAATTCCACAGTTGTGGAATAAGTTGCCAGATTTGCTTCGTAAGGAGGCCAATCTCCTACAGTTCAGAAAACAACTGAAAACAACATTATTCAGGGAAGCTTTTGGCCTTTAATTATGAGATACCTTATTTCTTTGCTAGCCTGGAAAATTGGTTGTGTTTCTTGGTCTGAAAGCGTCTTGAGACCGGTGGGTGAACTGGCGCTATACAAACTAAAGTAACAATAACAATAACAATAACATACTATGGTTATGGGCCGTGAACGTTTCAAAAAGAAACATAAATCATTCTTTTGCAGAGGGGCCCTGGTTGCCAAGGTATCCACATTTCCATACTTGGGTGTCTTGTTTGACCAGAACGGAACGTGGGGGCCACAGATTAGAGCAAAGAGGCTGGCGGTTATAAGATCTTCCTCAGCGCTCTTGGGCTTTGCTGGCAAGCTGGTAGCCAGGCCCATGGAAGCCCTTTTAAAGATCTATAAGTGCAAGCCTGTTGCTATTGCCCTATATGGATCCCCTTTGTGGGGGTACGTGAATCTTGATCCCATCCAAAGGGCAGAAAATAGATTTATAAGGTCGCTTCTCTCTATCCCCCAGTCAACTCCGACTTTTTCCATACATAAAGAGGTGGGTTTACCCTACCTGTCAGACTCTTTGAGTTTAGCACCTCTAACTCTGTGGCTGAAAATGTGGCTGAACGAAGAGCTTCCTTTGAACCACATAATATTGAAGGATGTCTTATTACTTGATAAACATAGTAGCATCCCATGGTTGGCCTATTTAATTAAATCATTTACGGATTTGGGCCGCCCAGAACTCTTTCGAAGCCCAGATAAAATTAGAGCTCTGGACATAGACCTTATAAAACAGTCATTTAGGGTTATGAAGGAAATGCGTCGTGAGGAAGCTGAAATGCAGAAGCCAGCAGTTAGGGCTCACAATCTCTTGGTGAGCGAACCTTCCCTTGCATCTTATCTCATTTTTGTTACAGTCCCTTACCACAGGTTTTTACTAACTAAATTTAGGTTTAACCTGGTACATTTTTACTTAGGTTCTTTTACATCTTGGCAGAAGCCAGACTTAGCCCCCCCATGCAGTTGTGACCATTTTTCTGTTCAGGACACAATGCATTTTATTATGTTTTGTAGCCTATACCACGAGCAGAGAAGAAAATATTTGCTCCCTATCCTGAAAGAAGCAGGCTTTACTCAGGTGCGCCCGGCGTTGCTTTATTTACAACTCCTGACAAATCCCCGCACAACTTTCTGTATTGCCAACTTTTTAGTGGCCGCTGCAAGGGCAAAAAGGGGGGGTCAGGTGTCGCCTTAAACTTTTTTTAAAGTTGTTGTGTTTTTCTTTATTCTGATGGATTGTATAATGCATTTTCTATTTATTCTTGTATATAGTATTTATAATATAATATGTATTTAGTTTGATGTTTTTAGGTCACTGAAGGGTCATTTATGTATACATCCCTTCTCAGGGTTTTACTGTTTTGTTTCTTTGTATGACTTGTAATAAGTCGAATAAAGATATTCTGACTGACAATTGTTCAGGCAGCCATCTTCTCCCCTCCTCCTCCTCCTCTTCCTCCTCCTCCTCTTCTTCACCACCAATGTATTGTTGTGGTGGTCCTCTTGGTGATGGTGGTGGTGCAGATGTCATGAGTGATGTCACTGACCATGTCATGAGTGATGCAATATGTGACGTCATCAGCAGTGCATTGCACGCGCAAGTTATAGTGAGTCCAACTAACTATAACGTGGGAATTTCAATGGTTTTATGCGAGTAAAACTTCCAGCTAACTATAACTGGTGTAAAACCTATGGTTTTTTCAGTGAATATATGTATAGATATATATAGATATATATATATATATATATATATATATATATATATATATATATATATATATATATATATATATAAGGAACAAAAAGGAGGCAATAAAAGGAAAGGGAGAAGGGGGATAAATATAACAATTATCATCGAACATACAGAGAGCTACTATAATATATAATAAGAAAAAAATTATTTTTGAATTAATAGGCATAAATACAATAATAAATACAACTTTAAGATGATAAATAGACATCTACTGGTGACCAAAAAGATTGATAAGAAATTGAGTTATGAGTAATCCCATTCATAGATAATTGGGCACCTCCTCTGGTAAAAATAACCCATGACCACCATGCATGAACAAATAATCCAGATATATCCTTCCAACAAAAAGTAAAGCATTTTAGCGCTGCTAAGATCAGGAAATTGAAACGTTTGCTATCCAAATCTTGTAAATGCAGGGAAAAAAGAATGGATTTACATATTATTAATTGATAAGAGATGTCAATGTGTAAGTCGAAAATATTTTTTATAACGTCCCAGACTTCCAAACAAAATTTATGAATTAAGGGGCAATCAAAAAGCATATGTTGCAAGGTATCCATATGCAATTTACAATGCCAACAGTGTGCAGAGGGAAGAAGGTTTGCCTTATATAATCGTGTTGGTGTCCATAAACGATTACATAGAATATAAGAATTGGTTTGGTATATTGAAACAGGCAGCCAACCAGATATACTATTAAGCCAAATATCCCTCCATGTATCAATAGATAAAGAAAGTGAAAGTTCAGTATTCCCAAAATTCGAAATCATTTCTAAATTACTACCTAAAGTATCAGATAATTTTTTATATAACATAGAAACCCTGTGAGATGAAACAGAGATTGTTTGAATATAAATTGGTAAATCAACTTTAACATTAGAAGGAATATCATTGGGAAAGGAATCTAGGATTGAATTATATAAATATTTGTATTTAATAAAATCAGATTTACATAAACCAAGTTTATCCTTTAACAATTCAAAAGAAATAAAGGTATTATTAAAATAAACATCTTTAGGATAGAAAATACCTGCTTTAATCCATGAAAACCAGAAACTAATATTTCTATTCAGTTTGATAACAATACTATACTATAGAGATAATTCATCAGTATTATTCATGGGAACAAGAAAAATGAAATCAAGATCGTTATATAACATTTTAGTGGATTTAATTATAACTGATTTTTGGAAAAATGAGGCGTTATGGACACCCGAGTAGGCAAAGGGAATGGATATACTATTGACCTCTCAATACATAGCCACGCAGGAGGATTATGTAAAGAAGATAGATTAAACCATAATGAACTTTGTTTTAAAATAAAAGCTTCATGATAACGGAAAAAATCAGGGATACCAAAACCAGCATTACGCTTAGGTACTTTAAATTTTTTATAACTAATACGAGGAGCTTTGTTGCTCCATAAAAACTTTGACAAAATGTTATCAATGTCTTTATAAAACTTTAATGGAAATTGAGTAGGGATCATGGCAAGAGTATAAAAGATTTTGGGAGCAATCGTCATTATTATGGAATCCGTTCTACCCCACCATGTAAGGTGTAATGACGTCCAATTAGAAGTTTTGTTTTTAATATAATTTAAAATAAAATCACAATTTAAATTAATGGTTGATTTGATAGAAGAGAAAAATAAGATTCCAAGATATTTAACTTGTTTTTTTGCCAAATAATTTCACGTATGGGAAGCATATCATGAGTGCAATAAACATTTAAGGGAAAACATTCTGTTTTTTTGGTATTCAAACTATAACCAGAAACTTTAGAGAAACTCTTTATAATATTCATTAAAGATGGAAATGAAACTAAAGGATCACTCACACATAGAAGCACATCATCTGCATAAGCAAGGGTTTTTACAAGAACATCGCTAATATTGTTCCCTTTTATAGTATCACAATTTCTTATAGAAATAAGAAAAGGTTTGATACCAATCAAAAATAACAGAGGAGAAAGAGGACATCCTTGTCTTGTACCTCTAAAAAGTGAAAATTGAGTTGACACTTGGCCATTAATAAATAAACGGGCCGTAGGGGCAAAATATAAAGCTGAAATCATGCGTATAAAAGTATCTCCAAAATTAAATGATGATAGTGTAGAAAATAAAAATTGCCAATGAATTAACATTAGAAGGAATATCATTGGGAAAGGAATCTAAGATTGAATTACATAAATATTGGTATTTAATAAAATCAGATTTACATAAACCAAATGTTTCCTTTAACAATTCAAAAAGAAGTAAAGGTATTATTAAAATAAACATCTTTAGGATAGAAAATACCAACTTTAATCCATGAAAACCAGAAACTAATATGTCTATTCAGTTTGATAACGCTATTATACCATAGAGATAATTCATCAGAATTATTCATGGGAACAAGAAAAATGAAAGCAAGATCGTTATATAACATTTTAGTGGATTTAATATTAACTGATTTTTGGAAAAATGAGGCGTTATTAGACATGGACACCAGAGTAGGAAAAGGGAATGGATATACTATTGACCTCTCAATATATAGCCACGCAGTAGGATTATGTAAAGAAGATAGATTTAACCATAATGAACCATCGCATCACTCTAAATTAGGCCCTGTGAGTGCCCGTAACTACTTGTTTGTATTAACAATGGGCAAGAGAAAGTCTATGGAAGGGTTGGCACAACAGTCACAATCAAAAAAGGGGAGAACGGCAAAAAAGATCATCCATCCTGGTTCAAACTGTACTCTGACACGAATTGAAGCTCTTGTGAATGACCTTGAGGAAATGTTGGTAGAAAACCCTAATACCCAACAGGAGGTGAACCCTGATCCTCGAGTAGAAGGCCAAGGACAGCGACGAGGAAAAGTGATTCCTGCTATCTTTAATAAAAAGCCCCCGCAAAACACTACAATCTGTATTGTTCATAATCCACAAGAGGGTACCCCTGGTTTAGACATACCTGAAATCTCTGACGAGATTAACTCTGTAAATGCTATTTGTGGAAATACTGATCATGGGGGCATTCCAACAAATGTAGGGGAGCTAGCTATTAGCTGCACCAATAAATTTGCCGTGTTGGAAGGTGAATCAGGGGAAGCTGCAGATGTAATTGCGCAGGCTGCCAAAATGGGTACCAGGGCCACGGACGTAAGCGTAGAATCAGAAGAAGTCTTCCCAAAATGTGGGTCTTTCAATAGGGTGATCCTGAAGAAATTAGAGAAGCTAGAAAGGGATATGGTCTTCATAAAAAAGCTACTCGATCCCCCATCCCAGAAAGAAAATATCGATATGGCAAATAAAATTCCGCAGCCTAGAACAGCCGCACTAGTTACGACAACATCCAACTCAATAAAACCCTCAATTCCCGGGTTGCCCCACGAGAGTGTACTACCAAAAAAAGGGCCAGTGGTCCGCAGTTTGGGGTTTATGGATACACCCGCGGTACAACACAGTCGTAGGACTATGTTATATACTGAAAATGTGAAGTCACGGGGTATAGTACCGGGAAACAAGCCATTTGTTGTTAAATAGCAGTTTGTGTCTGAAACACAAAACAGAGCAATGCCTAAATCTAGGTGGAATCTGGGCTACATCAACTCACCCTTTGATGATAACAAATCATGATACCTCAAATGATTTGTAAATCATCACACTAATTAACTACAGATGTTTTGGATACCCTTTCAGCCAGCTACCTCCACTCATAGGCCCACAGCACTAATTTTCTTCTGCACCTGACTCTTTCACCCTTTTGACACTGCTTTCATCTGAGTCAGTTTCCACTTTTTGCTTTTCCAGTGCCACATGAATTCGTTCTAGTGCTGCTTCATGCTCCATCTGTTCCCTTACAGCTTGACTGACCCTCTTCTGAGGACTATTGACCACTGCTGTCATTTCTTCTTGAAGAGGAACTGTTTTATCAGGGGGAGACAGGACCATACATGTATGAGAGGCATGCACCCAATTTGAAATGCCACCACATTTCACAACATTCTTTGCCAGGATCATTTCGAACAGGCCTTTCGATTTCACAGCATCTCTCAGATCAAAGTTTTGGCACCATTCATTATGTAGATCTTGTGTAGCAGCTGCAATCTAGTGAGAAACTGCATGATCCACATCAGCTAGACCTTCACAACAATGGTTAGTCTTTTCATCTGTGGTTTTCGCACATTCAAGCCACTTCAGTGATGCTTGAGACTATGTGCCGTCTGTGTGTTGCTTTATTTTACTTGAAACTTCAGGCAGATAGCTACAATCCAATCCTTGTCCAATCTGTGGTTCTGCACACATCCTTGAGACCTCATTATGATTTGAGTTCAGATAAACTGGCAATCTATACCTGGGCATCAGTTTTTGCAATAACACATTTGCTACTATGCAGCTGTCATTTTTTTTCAAAATCTGTTCTTGAGTTCAAAATATTTTATTGAAATTTTCAGTCATCGAATAAAGACATTACAAAAAACAGTATCATTTGGTAAATCAATACCTATATAACAAAGTATAAGTCAGACTTCAATAATAAAAAGAACAATAGGTATTTGGATCATATATATATATATATATATATATATATATATATATATATATATATATATATATTCACTGAAAAAAACATAGGTTATAGACCATATATAGTTAGGAATTAGCATTTACAAAACCTTGACAATTCACTGAAAAAACCATAGGTTATAGACCATATATAGTTAAGAATTAGCATTTAAAAAACCTTATTTTACTCACACAAAACCATTGAAATTCCATATATAGTTAGTTGCACTAACTATATATCGCGCACCCGCAATCCACTGCTGATCATGTCACATATTACATCATTCATGACATGGTCAGTGACATCACTGATGACATCACTGATGACATCTCAAATGACATCACTGATGACATCACTGATGACAACATCCAGTGACTGTATGTTTCTGTAAAGTTAAAATATGTCTTACATATTGAAGAATGAGTGTATGTATAAGTGTCTGGATGAAGGATTTAGTAGGTGCGTGACTGACTGTATGAGTGAGTGATTAAATGTGTCTCACTGAATGCATGGGTTAGTGACTAAACTGTCTTAATTTGTGCATCATTATGTCTGTTGTGATGTAAACTGCTGCATGTGTTGATCATTAGCTATACGAGAGGCTATATGTGTTATTGATTGGTTGCCCAAGTATTTGTATGGGAGATTGAGTTTGTGTAGGGGTGGCTGGGAGGTGTGTGACTCTGTGCATAGATGTGTGAGCAGTTGATTCACTAGGTGTATGAGTTCAAGAGTGCATGTGGAAACAGCTACATGGGCAGTTGACTGTGTGCATGAGTGTATTGATGAGTGAATGGATATCTCAATGCTACATGTCATAGTAAGTACATATGTAAAACACAGTACATGTGAGAGTTGGCATATATAAATAACTGTGCATGAGAGCCACTGAATGTGTGAGTGGTTGTATGGATCATTGTGAACTTGTATCAGGGATTGTATAAGAGAGTAAATATGTGTTAGTATATGTTTGAATAAGTAAGGTGTGTATAACTGTATAGTTGAAGAAATGGAGGTGAGATTGTTTCTTTGCATGACTGACTAGGTGTGTGAGTAACTCCATGGATGAGTGACAGTGTGTGAGTGTCTGTATACACTGAGTGTATCTAAGGTTATATTAGAGTCTGAAGAGGTTTATCGTATTAGCACAAGAATGATGTCAAATGAGATGTCATCATTGATGTCATCAGTGATGTCATTTGAGATGTCATCAGTGATGTCATCAGTGATGTCACTGACCATGTCATGAATGATGTAATATGTGACATGATCAGCAGTGGATTGCGGGTGTGCGATATATAGTTAGTGCAACTAACTATATATGGAATTTCAATGGTTTTGTGTGAGTAAAATAAGGTTTTTTAAATGCTAATTCCTAACTATATATGGTCTATAACCTATGGTTTTTTCAGTGAATTTTCAAGGTTTTGTAAATGCTAATTCCTAACTATATATGGTCTATAACCTATGGTTTTTTCAGTGAATTTCAATGGTTTTTTAATAGCAAATATCATAAACTGTCGAATGTCAAGTACGTGGTAAGTAAAAACATTTTCGTGTTTATGCACACTGATCTGCTTTGAATGCTGCCCCCCACCCCTCATTTCTATTAGGAGTACTCTCTCTTTGCAGATAGTGAAGGGTAGTTAACGCAGGCCTTTGCCCCCGTTGTAATCCGTCGTGCCTGCTTCTCTCTCCATTTGATTGATTGTTCTCTTTGGTTCATTCTCTATTTACAAACAAGCACAGAGTCGCAATACTCTGTTTAGTCTTTGCAGATAGCGAAAAATTGTATAAAAAAACAAAAGGAATTGAGCAAAATCAGTAGGCCACTAATGGGATCTCTTTTTGACCTCGCTAAAATAGAAACATTAGGAACAACCTGTTGAAAATAGCAATGTGTATGTACATAAGCGGCGTTCATTTGTGTTCACAGTACTCCTTGTTGATTGTTTGAATCGAGCATTGAATTGTTCGAAGTTGGTTCTCTTAAGGATCTTCTCTGCCTGCAAACGAGGAAGAATAGGAATATTCTCTCTCCCTTTGCAGATAGTGAAGGGTAGGTAACGCAAGCCTTTAACACGTCGTACCTATTTCATTCCTCATTGATTGATTGATTGTCCGAACATTGACTGTTTGGGAATTAGTTCTTTTTGGAGGTATTCCCTGTTTGCAAATAAACGTAGGAAAATCTTTGCAAGTAGTGAAAGGGTACGTAATGCGGACCTTTCTCCCCCGTTGTAATCTGTCATGCCTATCTACTCCCCACTGATTGATGCACCTGTTTCACCCGGACCATTTACTAGAGATAGGTCATCTGGCCCGACCAGAGAGCACCCCTAGTGAAAAGGACATATGCAATAATAACGAAGTGATCACTGTATCCTGTTAACAGAAACTTTAGCATGAAACAACCTGGAAAGAAAAGAATAGGAAAACGAAAATCAGTAGGCCACTGATGAACTTTTTATTAAATAACAAACAAAGAAACGATAACAATACGTAATGATAAAACCTATTATTGTCCTAGAAACAAGAAACGTTAGAAGTAAGCCCGTAATAAGAAACCTGAAAACATCGCCCCTCACTGCCCCAAAACGTGTCTGTCCCACCGCCTGCCACGGCCAAATAACGGCAAACTGGGAAAGATAGAAGTCAGCAGACATCCGCCCCATTCTAGAAACTTCCAAAGGGCAACAGGTTTTCGGCTACGCCCAGCCGGAAGCAACACATATAAGGCGGGTCCTGCTGCCACGCCTCGGCCAGGAGATCATCACGTAGGGTGTAGCCGGAGGAGAGGCCGAGGCCAGCGGGACCCGGCCAGGGGGATTGACAACACTGGAGAGTTTCAGGGGGGGGAATGTCCGTGTCCTCGACCCTCCCCTCTCTCTCCCAGTCTGGCCGCGGTGGCCCTTGAGAGTTGCAGGTTGTCCCTCCACACTCTCTCCCGGTCCGGCCACCAACGACCGGGGGCTGGGGCCGACGGGATCCGGCTGCAGCCGATGAGCCAAGGAACCCGTTCATGAGGCCAGAGCAAAGGGCGTCCGGCCGCCATCCACCGGAGGTCCGGCCCGAAGACGGACTGGACATTTCTTCTTTCTTCTATAATTGCTGCAACAACCCTGGGGGGGGGATGTCTTGCACATGCCTCCGACCCCCCCCCCTCGTCCTCATCGCCTGGTCCGGCCATAACAAATGTCAAGCGAGACGCCGTGGGGTGCACTGGGAGGGAGAGACGGTGCGAACAGGCCTCTCCCGCCTCCCCAGGTGGAGGCTTCCCAGATGCACCCTCAGCGCTCCAGGCGCCCGGAAAAGGGTTCTTCCACTGTGGCGATGCTGCAACGTCTCGCCCGGCAGGGTGGAGCCCGTCCGCTCATTTGACCCCGCGATCGCCAGTAGCTACCGAACTCTAAAAATGGCGGTCGACCTGGCAAGAGCGGGCCCAGCATAAAGAAATGGCCCGGTCACTGGTTGACTCCACCACCGTAGTCCTCCACGACCTTGAAGATTCTAGAGGAGCCGCGGGAGTCTGCGACCCCCGCAGACACCCCCGATGGGGAATGACTGCCATGATCGCCCGTGGAGTGACGAAACTGTGTCCGCGGGACGTCGGCGCTCCCATGCTGCCGCCAGCCTCAGTTTGAATGACTAGAATCCTGCAGACCTCAGTTCCGGTGAAAGCACAGTGTGACCCGGTAGGAAAAATTGTTGCACCCCCTCCCCTTTTTGACTGATAGTTCAAACCACCGATCCTTTCCTTTGCCCTTTTACCGGAACTTTGGACTGCCTCCCCCTCTTTTACATTTTCTAGAGAAAACAAAACATTAACCACTACATTAGCATAGCAGTTGACACCAGAACTGTTTTCAAATTGAAAACCAACAACATCTTCAACAGAATCCTTTTTGTTTCTGCTGTGACCCTGCTACAGCACAGGCATTGTCCCCAGCAGTAATTCTGCAATGCCGGTAAGTATAGCTGTGGTGCCTAGTGGACTCACTCACCCCCGCGGCGCCCCACGCCGTTATTTGCTGGGTGGCAACTTACTAGACATCACCTTCGTGACATCCAGATTTCAGCGCTTTCTGCTGCCTTGGAACTATTCGCACAACAGACCGCTACTGACAATCCACCCCCCAGGACGCCCCACGCCGGATACCCAAATCAGTGCGGCACCCAGGCAACATCTTCTGAATTTTCATAATTTGAAAGAACTAGTAACATGTCCTCATCAGGAATTTCCTCATGAAAAGTCTGCAATGATGATTCTTGTAACTCTATGGTCTCCAAACATTCGATAAATTCGCCATCAAGAGATTGATCAAAAAAATCATTCAAGTCATCTCCTCCTTGTGAGAATATTTCATTATTGGTGCTGTCAATTTCAATAAATGTATTGGATAATTCAAAAGAAATTGCCACGGTCTCTTCGTTGTTTAAATGTTTTTACTGTTTTTGTTTTGTTGTATATATTTATAAGTTATTAAAGTTTTATAATCCTACTACTTTGTTGGAGTGCTATATATTTTTAATATGACACATAATTGTAAAAACTTTGATGTACAAAGAGTCATCCCTGGAATCTTCCGCTTCAGGCTCGGTCCCCTCCCCAATCACAATACAGGATGGTTTTCAGATAGTAGGAACACGTGTGGTGTGACGGATCTCATCGGGTGTGGGCCTTGATCTACTATAACTCCTTTGAAGAGGGGTGATTCTTTACAGCTGGGGCCATAAACTACATCTGCAGTGCTAGCTGATAGCCTGGACAATCGGACACAGAGGAAGAGGAGTGTCAGAGGGTGCGGTAGTGAATAGGGCGAAAGGGAGGTGTCGGGCGGGCACAGAGTGTGATTCTCAGGGAAGAGCAGCGCAGATGGGGGGAGGTTTATTGCCCATGCATAAGACAGAGAGCGGGGGTGATTAGTGCCTGGGGAAGATGCTTGCGAGGGTGGGGAGCCATGCTACGAATCGACAGCGTGCAGAGAGTGGGTCTGGTCAAGGCATCTAAAATGGCTGCCGTGCACGACAAAAGTGTGGCATTTCAAAAAAGGCAAGATGGCGCAGACAATGTTTTTCAACACTTCCTCATTTCCTTCGAATCGAACGTTAACAGACGTTGGTGCATATTACCAAAGTTAAGCGATATTTATCGCTAACGATGCTTAGCAACGAATTTTTTACCGCTAAGCATCGCCAGAAATTATCGAAGATAAACCTTGCTATTATCAAGGTTTATCGCAAATGCGATAAAAAACGGCCGCAATGCATGAATATCGCTAAAAAGTCAGCGATATTCATGCATTACCGAGCTAATGCTCTTAGCCATGTTATCCACCTCCCATTGGATAACATGGCTAAGAACTGCTCAGGGCAGGTGTTAGTTTTTGGAGATATTCGCGCTTAGCGCGAATATCTCCAAAAGTTGGTAATAGGAGATAGATATCTTGCATGTTGTAATGCAAGTTATTGTGGTATATGGAACTCATACCATAATCTCTCAGGAAAGCAGAAACTGATCCTTTATGGACCACCTGAGAAGGCCTAGGAGGTGAGGGGTACTCTACTTTGCCCCCTTTTCACGTTCCGAACTATTTTTTTTTACTCTCTTCTGTAATTACACAAAATGGCAGCGATAAGATGCATCAGAGACAGACAGTGAGAGAAAGGAGGCCGGAGATGAAAAAGAGATGTCAAATACACATTGGAGATAATATAGTGGGAGAAGGGAAGTAAATATGAGTAAACTTACCATGTAACATAAAAATGTTGCACTCTATACTATAAGTCTCATTTTATACTAAAATCACTTCGCTACAACCTCATAAATTAAAAATAAAAATGAATAATGTCTCAAACAATTTTTGATTTCTAAATATAAATTTATTCTTCTGAATTTTCAAAATTTGAAAGAACTAGTAACATGTCCTCATCAGGAATTTCCTCTTCAATCATCTCATCTGGAATCTCCTCATGAAAAGTCTGCAATGATGATTCTTGTAACTCTATGGTCTCCAAACATTCGATAAATTCGCCATCAACAGATTGATCAAAAAAATCATTCAAGTCATCTCCTCCTTGTGACAATATTTCATTATTGGTGCTCTCAATTTCAATAAATGTAGTGGATAATTCAAAAGAAATTGCCACGGTCTCTTCATTGTGAGCCATTTTATTTTGAAATTGCTTGCTGTAAATTGCAGAAAAAAATAATCACTTTCATTTATCGTTTTTAGTAATACATAATATAAAACTAACTTTATCAAGTATTTAGTATAACAGAAGGACTGTAAATAAATAACAGAAAACATTTTTCAAATTATCTTCAAGTGTACAACATAGTTCCCCTTACAAATTAACAACTCACCTTTTTAAAAGTAGGAGAAGTGTTAGTACTGTGTAAATCAAACACCAGCAATTGACCACCAAAAATTCCTCACAAATGTACCTCAGACAGTAGTATCACAAAATGGCTGTGGTTTCCTCTCATTTTAGATATATACATAACCAATTAACTTTCATCACACACAAATACAAAACCAAAGTAACATTTTAATTGGTTCTAAATTTCAACACTTTCAAATGTGTTTTCCCCATGCAATTTTCCATAGGACATTTAGATACGTCTACAGCCTGAATGGCTGAACGGAATTACACCAAACTTGGCAAAATGGTACATCAAACCTAAGAGGTCAGGGAGGATCTACTATGCCCCCTTATGGTCATTTGCCCCTTCGCTTTGGCCTCCTCTTGTCTCTCGATCCTACCGAGAGACAAGATGGCGGCCGCTACGGACTGTTTGGAATGTTTACAGACGCCGGAGAACCAATCAGCTTCGCAAAGCTCCGTAACGCAAAAAGTACGCGAAGCGGAGCGCTGTTACAGATATATATCTTTTTTTGAACGTTAATTTCTCAAAATCCACTGGAGCACATATATTGAGACCTAGCAAAGGCACATCGGGCTACCAGTCCCTACAATTTTGCCAAGTTTCGTGCAAATCCATTCAGCCGTTCGATTATGATTATCTTTATTTTTTTTTGCCCCGCGGGGCCCTTTTAAAACCTCCACAACAAACCTAGGGGGTCAGGGAGGATCTACTATGCCCCCTTATGGTCATTTGCCCCTTCGCTTTGGCCTCCTCTTGTCTCTCGATCCTACCGAGAGACAAGATGGCGGCCGCTACGGACTGTTTGGAATGTTTACAGATGCCGGAGAACCAATCAGCTTCGCTTCACAAAGCTCCGTAACGCGAAAAGTACGCAAACTGGAGCGCTGCCTGGTCCGCTGTTACAGATATATATCTTTTTTTGAACGTTAATTTCTCAAAATCCACTGGAGCACATATATTGAGACCTAGCAAAGGCACATCGGGCTACCAGTCCCTACAATTTTGCCAAGTTTCGTGCAAATCCATTCTGCCGTTCGGGCTAAAAGTGAGGCCAACCGCCCTATGGAAAACTCAATGTTAAAAACACGTTTTGGGACCCCCCTTTTTTCTCGGCCCCCCCTTGACGAACCCCCCCCCCAATTTTCAGGGGCTGCTCAGAAACAAAATGTTCCATTTTCCTGAAAATTTCAGCCAATTCCGTCCACAAACGCCAAAGTTATTAGACATAGAATTTTCAAAAATCCCATAGAGAAAAAATCCTAACTATATATTACCTACTGGCGGTCGCCAGTAGGTATATATAGTTAGGATTTTTTCTCTATGGGTTTTTTGAAAATTCTATGTCTAATAACTTTGGCGTTTGTGGACGGAATTGGCTGAAATTTTCAGGAAAATGGTACATTTTGTTTCTGAGCAGCCCTTAAAAATTTGGGGGGGGTTCGTCCAGTGGGGGCCGAGAAAAAAGGGGGGTCCCAAAACGTGTTTTTAACATTGAGTTTTCCATAGGGCGGTTGGCCTCACTTTTAGCCCGAACGGCTGAATGGATTTGCACGAAACTTGGCAAAATTGTAGGGACTGGTAGCCCGATGTGCCTTTTGTAGGTCTCAATATATGTGCTCCAGTGGATTTTGAGAAATTAACGTTTAAATAAAGATATATATCTGTAACAGCGGACCGGGCAGCGCTCTGGTTCGCGGACTTTTCGCGCAACGGAGCTTTGTGAAGCGAAGCTGATTGGTTCTCCGGCGTCTGTCAACATTCCAAACAGTCCGTAGCGGCCGCCATCTTGTCTCTCGGTAGGATCGAGAGACAAGAGGAGGTCAAAACAAAGGGGGAAATAACTATAAGGGGGCATAGTAGATCCTCGCTGACCCCCTAGGTTTGATGTGGAGGTTTTAAAAGGGCCCCGCGGGGCAAAAAAAAATAATAATAATAATAATTGAACGGCTGAATGGATTTGCACGAAACTTGGCAAAATATTAGGGACTGGTAGCCCGATGTGCCTTTGCTAGGTCTCAATATATGTGCTCCAGTGGATTTTGAGAAATTAACATTCAAAAAAAGATATATATCTGTAACAGGCAGCGCTCTGGTTCGCGGACTTTTCGCGCAACGGAGCTTTGTGAAGCGAAGCTGATTGGTTCTCCGGCGTCTGTCAACATTCCAAACAGTCCGTAGCGGCCGCCATCTTGTCTCTCGGTAGGATCGAGAGACAAGAGGAGGTCAAAACAAAGGGGGAAATAACTATAAGGGGGCATAGTAGATCCTCGCTGACCCCCTAGGTTTGATGTGGAGGTTTTAAAAGGGCCCCGCGGGGCAAAAAAAAATAATAATAATAATAATTGAACGGCTGAATGGATTTGCACGAAACTTGGCAAAATATTAGGGACTGGTAGCCCGATGTGCCTTTGCTAGGTCTCAATATATGTGCTCCAGTGGATTTTGAGAAATTAACGTTCAAAAAAAGATATATATCTGTAACAGCGCTCCGCTTCGCGTAACGGAGGTTTGCGAAGCTGATTGGTCATTCTGTCACTGGGCTATAGTTGGGCTACATCTGGCTGATATTTGGGCTACATTTGTTTTTTTGTGTGTCTGGCGGCCATCTTTGGGCTACATTGGGCTACATTGGGCTTCATTGGGCTACATTCGGCTAATTAGCAAATAGCTCATCGCAAACTAGGAATGGTAAAGAATCGCTATTTATTCCTTAAAGTTCGCTATTTAGGAAATGCAAAAAACTTTGATGATATATATGGCGGTTCATCTCTAACAAGATAAGAAGCATAGGGATACATTTATGATGACTGGCGCATCACCAGGGATGTCTTAGTCATTCTGTGCCGCTGTTCCGTCACCTATGGTGTGCTGCATTTACAATGCGGCGCATCATGGGGCAAAAACAGCACAGATGCGTGATGTATCTGTGCCGTAAAGGTGGCGCATTGCTGGAGTTGTATCGCAAGTGTGATGAAGCTCCAGCAAGGGTCGGGGGTGCCCCTGTCGCAGGGTTTCTGTTCTCACACAGAACTGTGGACAGAGGATTGGAACCTCGGCGAATGCATTGCTGGAGTTGTATCGCAAGTGTGATGAAGCTCCAGCAAGGGTCGGGGGTGCCCCTGTCGCAGGGTTTCTGTTCTCACACAGAACTGTGGACAGAGGATTGGAACCTCGGCGAATTAGGGTGTCCCAAAACTCACGTTAGTAATCAAAAACTCCTTAGCAAGCTAGGTACAGTGTCACATTGGATATAACAAACTCTCAATGTTTAGACAATCCAGAATATGAACTTATAGTACCTCAGGATACGTGGAACTCATGAACAGTCGGTCGTTATAGATTTCTTAGAAACCAGAACATGGAGTTAAGAAGAACAGATGTGTATTTGAAATGTTTATTTACTAATGCCGTCTTCTCAGGCGTAGTACCTTAGATAATAAAAGTACACATATTATCAGTAGCAAAATTACCAGCATAGTTACTAGTACATAAAAAGTGAATGGTGATAGTATGTTAACATGCTGTAAATGAATAAGAGTTAGCAACACTTATAAGCAGCCGCGGGCCGTGGAGGGAGTTACGGTGAGGCAGGGAGGCGGGGAGGGGGAGAAGCAGGGTGGAGAATACAAGTACACATATTATCAGTAGCAAAATTACCAGCATAGTTACTAGTACATAAAAAGCGAATGGTGACAGTATGTTAACATGCTGTAAATGAATAAGAGTTAGCAACACTTATAAGCAGCCGCGGGCCGTGGAGGGAGTTACGGTGGGGCAGGGAGGCGGGGAGGGGGAGGGGCAAGGTAGAGAGGGCTCCACCCTGCTTCTCCCCCTCCCCGCCTCCCTGCCCCATCGTAACTCCCTCCACGGCCCGCGGCTGCTTATATCTCACCCTCCCTAATACACATATTATATTATTTGCTAAGAAGGTCTCTTTGTGTTGGTTTAGGGCGTGCCCATACTTTAGTGTCTTAGATTTGAAGGAATCACATCAGCATACACCAGCTCTCTCTTCATGTGAACCGCATCAACTGTTGTGTATGTGTGTTCGGCAAAGCAATATAAAACCCGCCTCATGCCCAGAATTGGCAGAAGTTGCACTTATGTTATGAGTATGAAGTCGTGGAGATCAGACCTCATAACAATTCTGTATCGTGTTGTTCTTGAAACTTTAGCACTCGCTGTACAGATATAGTTTAACAAGTAAAGCAGATAGTAGACCAATAACATATTATTCTCATGTAAACCACGATGAACTACTAGGTGGAAAGCTAAAGCAACAACTAAGTGTCGTGTGCAGAAGTTGCAAAAAAGGAAAAATGGCGTTTAAACCGGTAATGAGCCCATGCTAACTTAACACGGTGTAAAGATATCCAGGACCTAGATGACACCTCCTCATGATCCGGAAACGAACTGAATAAGATAATAGAAGTGCCATCTCATGAGAGCAGATTGCAAGTTTATATGTGGACGGTCCGCAAGGTAAAGCATTAAAAACTAGGAAAATTTAATGCTAAAGAAAAATAAAACAGCCAAGTACTTTATCGAGTCTTAAGCCAATAGGCAAGGTAAATAATAAAAACTTGACAAATAAGTTAATGAATTGTCAATGAAATGCTAGTACTCAGCATATCAAACATGAAAAAGGTCTATGACATAACTGTGTATGCAAAATAAGCTGCAACAGCCTCCAATAGGAAGTCACCGTCTTCATCCGAAAACAGTTCAGCCATCCAATTTAAAAGCGGAAAAGAACATACGTGCTCTCCCAGCACCGGATCCTCTATCACCATCAGAGGACAGCTCGGTGGGTTTTCAAGAAAGCTCTCTTCCAAGAAAGACTGTGCTGCCGCCAGTAAATTCCAGGGACCAAGTAGTCCATGCATCAATGCCACAGCCATAATCCTTTCGCCAGGACAAACCAACTCGTGAGTAATGATAGGAGTCATCAGCTGATTAAAGTCGACGTCAGGAGAAACCGGTCCGCAGAGACACAAATCAATGGCCCAATCGAAATCACAGGTCAGGCAGTGAAATACAGGCTGGATACAGGTGAAGTAGGAGAACCGAAAAGATAATCCATATGCCGTGCTTAATATCGCCAACGGCATTGTGCCATAATATTCTAGCATGCGATTGCGGAACAGTGTCAGCAGCTGCAGGGTCGGAGGTTGCATAGGAGGGACATCCATATTTAAAAATGTAAAAAAGCACAAGAGCGTCCGCTGGTAATGCAAGTAAAAATGCCAATCCACGAACCAGAGTGCAGAAAATACAATGAAAGGAAGCAGGGATGACTCCAAAGATTTTCTCAAATGAAGTCACGAGGCCACTGGTAACAACTTTAAAAAAGTGTGTCAGGGACTTTGTGGAGGATGCGTTAAAGATAGTCGGAAACATGTTGCTGAAATTGAAAGGCAAATCTTAATTGAAAAGGGTGTGCACCTCTGTACGGGTGTTCGCTATGTGAAGTACGAAAGTTTCACGGGCCGAACTCAAGGCCACCTCTCTCTGAGACAAAAGAGCTCTTATTCTTGCCATGCCGTTGAAACGTGTCCCAAGGTTGGTATTTGTGGCCAGATTGAAAACTCCCTATGTTCATGTGTGGGAGGAAATAGAACATTTCTGCAGCAAATAACCCGTTCACTTACTGTTACGATAAAAGGAATACTTTTAATTAACTCAGAACAATCTTCATTATTGAGCATCAAATAACTACCATTTTCCAACAACTTGAACGTGGGGATGATAGCAGGAACTGGCGTGCCTTGCAACACGCAAGCCATATTTGGTCGGTGTTTGTTGCATGAACCGTGTAACTGTATGTGCCTACACATTAGTGAATGATCTGGCGTCTCAGTGCATTCCTCTCCATTCAGATAAACTTCTTGATCATCTTTGAAACATCTGTATGTGTATGGAAGCGACCAGACCTCATGAAGAAAAGCACTACCTAAAGGTTCATAACGACCTATTGGTATATATTTCATACAATTTGAAAACTTATATAAAGCAAAAGGCAGCGTTATTAAACCGTGGATAAGGCATGTTGTCAAAAAACCCGCAATCCTCTGCTGATGATGTCACTGAGCATGTCATGAATGATGTAATATGTGACATCATCAGCAGTGGATTACGGGTAATAGTATCTCTAGTTTACTCCCCTATAGCTGTCTTTATTTTAACATAAGTGTGTGTTTCCCTCCCTTATACTTACTGTTTTTGGTTCGCTTCCAGTTCGCGTACCGGCGAGCGAACTAGGAAGCGAACTAAGAGAAATAGAGGTTGGCACAGTTCCAAATATTGTACCAATTTTTTAATAACGGGGAGGTAGTTCTGAAAAGAACTTTTTTTTTTATTTTTCTGAACATTTTTTTACTGTTTTTGAATTTTTCGGAACAGTTTTATATTTTTTTGGGTTTTTCTTGGAGGGGGCAATGAAAACGATTCATTGTAAAGGGCTCAACAGGAGCAACAAAACAAAAAAAAGAAGTATTTATTATTTTGGGCGTTTCGGACAAACTTGCATATGATAGTCAATAGCTCTGTTGATCAGAGTGATGCTTCTTTCTCCGTAGGAAATGAATCCATCGCAAAATACGCAGGTGTGTTTTACTTCACCAAATCTCATTTGTATATTTGGCACCATCTCCCTGCCCTCTGGTCCCGTTACTTCCGGTACAACAGATCTTCTGGCCATAATAGGGAGATTATCTAGGTCGTTCCGAAACTGTGCAGCACTGTAGTTGTTAGGATGCCACCTAGTCATATGGCGATGCATTGTGTAGTTTCCGAAACTGTATTTTTTGTCGGTCCCTCTGGACAGTCTATCTTGACATATAAGGCAAGTTACGTATCTTGCATTTACTTTTTTCTGACCTTTGGGAATTTTAAAAAATTGCCAAATGAAGTTTTCTTTCCGGTGAGACGTCCTGGGCTGCTCAGGCAAAAACTGCCTCTCTTCGTGCTCGTCCTCCTGTTCCTCTTCTTCTTCTTCTTGTTGAATTATAACTTGAGCAGGTGGTCCACTCTTCCTTGGATGTGGTGGAGGTGGTGGGGAAGCACCAGCTGAAGCTACTAAAGAAGCCATTGCTCAGTGATCACAAAGGGTCTTTCTCTCACAATGATGAAAGTCAGAGTGAGGAAAGAAGGAGGGATTTTCATCATTTGGGAAAAACAAGAGTTCTCAACCAATCAAAAGTGTTCATTTTAGATTATATGACCTAGTCTTACATCATTAGGAAACCAAAAGTGAAATGAACCAATGAAAAGTGTTATTACCAAGTCACATGACTTGCTGTGTTTACGTTAAGCGCTTTGCAGGGCCTCCCGGTTTGCTTCCAGAAACCTGCGCTTTGCGACTCGCTTCGCGTACCAGTTCGCTAACGTAGTACGTCATATGACGTATCACGCGACAACGTGAAACGTCATGCGGACGGGAGGCGTCACGATGTTGTTTTGTAACGCGGCACTTGCGGTAAAGAAACGTTTACCGGCTCGCGGTCTATTTCGCGGCATCAAGGTCAGCTAACGGGAAGCTTCCCGATTTGCGAAGCGGGAACGAAGAAAAAAAAATATTTAAAAAAAAAATTATTCATAAACATATAAAATATATTTTTGGATTTAAAGAAGAATACATTTTACAGCTACAGATATTAGCTGTTAAAAAACCAATTAAATTCACAGAAAAAACCATAGGTTATGGACCATATATAGTTAGGAATTAGCATTTACAAAACCTTGAAAATTCACTGAAAAAACCATAGGTTATAGACCATATATAGTTAGGAATTAGCATTTACAAAACCTTGAAAATTCACTGAAAAAACCATAGGTTATAGACCATATATAGTTAGGAATTAGCATTTAAAAAACCTTATTTTACTCACACAAAACCATTGAAATTCCATATATAGTTAGTTGCACTAACTATATATCGTGCACCCGCAATCCACTGCTGATCATGTCACATATTACATCATTCATGACATGGTCAGTGACATCACTGATGACATCACTGATGACATCTCAAATGACATCACTGATGACATCACTGATGACATCTCATTTGACATCATTCTTGTGCTAATACGATAAACCTCTTCAGACTCTAATATAACCTTAGATACACTCAGTGTATACAGACACTCACACACTGCCACTCATCCATGGAGTTACTCACACACCCAGTCAGTCATGCAAAGAAACAATCTCACCTCCATTTCTTCAACTATACAGTTAAACACACCTTACTTATTGAAACATATACTAACACATATTTACTCTCTTATACAATCCCTGATACAAGTTCACAATGATCGATACAACCACTCACTCATTCAGTGGCTCTCATGCACAGTTATTTATATATGCCAACTCTCACATGTACTGTGTTTTACATATGTACTTACTATGACATGTAGCATTGAGATATCCATTCACTCATCAATACACTCATGCACACAGTCAACTGCCCATGTAGCTGTTTCCACATGCACTCTTGAACTCATACACCTAGTGAATAAACTGCTCACACATCTATGCATAGAGTCTCACACCTTCCAGCCACCCCCACACAAACTCAATCTCCCATAGAAATACTTGGGCAACCAATTAATAACACATATAGCCTCTCGTATAGCTAATGATCAACACATGCAGCAGTTTACAGAACAACAGACATAATGATGCACAAATTAAGACAGTTTAGTCACTAACCCATGCATTCAGTGAGACACATTTAATCACTCACTCATACAGTCAGTCATGCACCTACTAAATCCTTCATCCAGACACTTATACATCCACTCAAGACATATTTTAACTTTACAGAAAAATACAGTCACTGGATGTTGTCATCAGTGATGTCATTTGAGATGTCATCAGTGATGTCATCAGTGATGTCACTGACCATGTCATGAATGATGTAATATGTGACATGATCAGCAGTGGATTGCGGGTGCACGATATATAGTTAGTGCAACTAACTATATATGGAATTTCAATGGTTTTGTGTGAGTAAAATAAGGTTTTTTAAATGCTAATTCCTAACTATATATGGTCTATAACCTATGGTTTTTTCAGTGAATATATATATATATATATATATATATATATATATATAAGGAACACAAAGGAGGCAATAAAAGGAAAGGGAGAAGGGGGATAAATATAACAATTATCATCAAACATACAGAGAGCTACTATAATATATAATGAGAAAAAACTTATTTTTGAATTAATAAGCATAAATACAATAATAAATACAACTTTAAGATGATAAATAGACATCTACTGGTGACCAAAAAGATAGATAAGAAATTGAGGTATGAGTAATCCCATTTATAGATAATTGGGCACCTCCTCTGGTAAAAATAACCCATGACCACCAAGCATGAACAAATAATGCAGATATATCCTTCCAACAAAAAGTAAAGCATTTTAGCGCTGCTGTGATCAGGAAATTGAAACGTTTGCTATCCAAATCTTGTAAATGCAGGGAAAAAAGAATGGATTTACATATTATTAATTGATAAGAGATGTCAATGTGTAAGTCGAAAATCTTTTTTATAATGTTCCAGACTTCCAAACAAAATGTATGAATTAAGGGGCAATCAAAAAGCATATGTTGCAAGGTATCCGTATGCAATTTACAATGCCAACAGTGTGCAGAGGGAAGAAGGTTTGCCTTATATAATTGTGTTGGTGTCCATAAACGATTATATAGAATATAAGAATTGGTTTGGTATATTGAAACAGGCAGCCAACCAAATATACTAGTAAGCCAAATATCCCTCCATGTATCAATAGATAAAGAAAGTGAAAGTTAAGTATTCCAAAAATTCGAAATCATTTCTAAATTACTACCTAAAGTATCAGATAATCTTTTATATAGAATAGAAACCCCGTGAGATGAAATAGAGATTGTTTAAATATAAATTGGTAAATCAGCTTTAGCATTAGAAGGAATATCATTGGGAAAGGAATCTAAGATTGTATTATATAATTATTTGTATTTAATAAAATCAGATTTACATAAACCAAATTTTTCCTTTAACAATTCAAAAGAAATAAAGGTATTATTAAAATAAACATCTTTAGGATAGAAAATACCTGCTTTAATCCATGAAAACCAGAAACTAATATTTCTATTCAGTTTGATAACGCTACTATACTATAGAGATAATTCATCAGTATTATTCATGGGAACAAGAAAAATGAAATCAAGATCGTTATATAACATTTTAGTGGATTTAATTATAACTGATTTTTGGAAAAATGAGGCGTTATGGACACCAGAGTAGGCAAAGGGAATGGATATAATATTGACCTCTCAATACATAGCCACGCTGGAGGATTATGTAAAGAAGATAGATTAAACCATAATGAACTTTGTTTTAAAATAAAAGCTTCATGATAACGGAAAAAATCAGGGATACCAAAACCAGCATTACGCTTAGGTACTTTACATTTTTTATAACTAATACGAGGAGCTTTGTTGCTCCATAAAAACTTTGACAAAATGTTATCAATGTCTTTATAAAACTTTAATGGAAATTGAGTAGGGATCATGGCAAGAGTATAAAGATTTTGGGAGCAATCGTCATTTTTATGGAATCTATTCTACCCCACCATGTAAGGTGTAATGACGTCCAATTAGATGTTTTGTTTTTAATATAATTTAAAATAAAATCACAATTTAAATTAATGGTTGATTTGATAGAAGAGAAAAATAAGATTCCAAGATATTTAACTTGTTTTTTTGCCAAATAATTTCACGTATGGGAAGCATATCATGAGTGCAATAAACATTTAAGGGAAAACATTCTGTTTTGTTGGTATTCAAACTATAACCAGAAACTTTAGAGTAACTCTTTATAATATTCACTAAAGATGGAAATGAAACTAAAGGATCACTCACACATAGAAGCACATCATCTGCATAAGCAAGGTTTTTTACAAGAACATCGCTAATATTGATCCCTTTTATAGTATCACAATTTCTTATAGAAATAAGAAAAGGTTTGATACCAAACAAAAATAACAGAGGAGAGAGAGGACATCCTTGTCTTGTACCTCTAAAAACTGAAAATTGAGTTGACACTTGGCCATTAATAAATAAACGGGCCGTAGGGGCAAAATATAAAGCCGAAATCATGCGAATAAAAGTATCTCCAAAATTAAATGATGATAGTGTAGAAAATAAAAATTGCCAATGAATTAACATTAGAAGGAATATCATTGGAAAAGGAATCTAAGATTGAATTACGTAAATATTGGTATTTAATAAAATCAGATTTACATAAACCAATTTTTTCCTTTACCAATTCAAATAGAAGTAAAGGTATTATTAAAATAAACATCTTTAGGATAGAAAATACCAACTTTAATCCATGAAAACCAGAAACTAATATTTCTATTCAGTTTGATAACGCTACTATACCATAGAGATAATTCATCAGAATTATTCATGGGAACAAGAAAAATGAAATCAAGATCATTATATAACATTTTAGTGGATTTAATAATAACTGATTTTTGGAAAAATGAGGCGTTATTAGACATGGACACCAGAGTAGGCAAAGGGAATGGATATACTATTGACCTCTCAATACATAGCCACGCAGGAGGATTATGTAAAGAAGATAGATTTAACCATAATGAACCATCGCATCACTCTAAATTAGGCCCTGTGAGTGCCCGTAACTACTTGTTTGTATTAACAATGGGCAAGAGAAAGTCTATGGAAGGGCTGGCACAACAGTCACAATCAAAAAAGGGGAGAAAGGCAAAAAAGATCATCCATCCTGGTTCAAACTGTACTCTGACACGAATTGAAGCTCTTGTGAATGACCTTGAGGAAATTTTGGTAGAAAACCCTAATACCCAACAGGAGGTGAACCCTGATCCTCGAGTAGAAGGCCAAGGACAGCGACGAGGAAAAGTGATTCCTGCTATCTTTAATAAAAAGCCCTCGCAAAACACCACAATCTGTATTGTTCATAATCCACAAGAGGGTACCCCTGGTTTATACATACCTGAAATCTCTGAAGAGATTAACTCTGTAAATGCTATTTGTGGAAATACTGATCATGGGGGCATTCCAACAAATGTAGGGGAGCTAGCTATTAGCTGCACCAATAAATTTGCCGTGTTGGAAGGTGAATCAGGGGAATCTGCAGATGTAATTGCGCAGGCTGCCAAAAGGGGTACCAGGGTCAAGGACGTAAGCGTAGAATCAGAAGAAGACTGCCCAAAATGTGGGTCTTTCAATAGGGTGATCCTGAAGAAATTAGAGAAGCTAGAAAGGGATATGGTCTTCATAAAAAAGCTACTCGATCCCCCATCCCAGAAAGAAAATATCGATATGGCAAATAAAATTCCGCAGCCTAGGACAGCCGCACTAGTTACGACAACATCCAACTCAATAAAACCCTCAATTCCCGGGTTGCCCCACGAGGGTGTACTACCAAAAAAAGGGCCGGTGGTCCGCAGTTTGGAGGTTATGGATACACCTGCGGTACAACACAGTCATATGCTGAAAATGTGAAGTCACGGGGTATAGTACCGGGAAACAAGCCCTCACACCAGAGTGTACTACCTCTCAAGGATATAAGGTTGGGAAGAGATGGGAAACTTAAGGCAGGCCAAAATACAATACCTCAACTAAGTGCTACAAGAAACCCAGGCACAACAGCTTACATGACAGGGGTCCCTAAACTAAATCTGAGCTCAGGGCACGAACCAAGAGAATCTATCTACAACAAAGCCATCCACTGGATTAGATATGTGAGGGGTTGTAGATCCATCATCAGGGAGGACATAATTAGTGTCAAGAGACTGTCTCTGTTCAGCTCCCACACAGATTGTATCGAAATCCAACTTTGTAACAAATCATTGGCAGACAATCTAGTGGCTCTAGAGTTTCGGACCTGCCCCCCGAAACACTCTAATATCCAGATTAGATCCTCCCCTTTGTGGTCAATAACAAAAGATAATGATTTTTCGGATTTAAACAGAATAGATTGACTTGACTTGAATCTGGAAAGTAGCCTTAACATGTGCACTGATGGAAACACACTTACTATAGTTAACGAACCCCTTGGCCCCTACAGTATAGATACCAAAAATCAGAACAGAAGTGGACATAACATGGAAGAGGAGGGTAATCTAGGCACAATCCGTATTCTCTCCTGGAACATTGCAGGCCTAAAAAAAAATTGTCAATCCCAGAATGGAACGATTTTATTGAGAAGTATGAGGTATGCATGTTCCAGGAGACCTGGAGTAGGACGCCCCTGTATAAAACAGGTTATTCCACCTTTTGTGTCCCTGCTGTAAGTCAAGGCAGGGGCCGCCCATCAGGAGGACTTATTATATGGGCCAAGGTAACATTGAACTGGGATATTACCCGCCATAATTCAAACTTAGAAGATATCTTGCACCTATCATTCAGGGGCCCCCTGAAGGGTAATAGAGTAGACTTGTTTAACGTGTATGCTAGAGGAATGCCAGCCTCTAACAATTCGGTCACAATATCAATATTGGAATTAGCCCTAGAGTGCACCCCCCACGATCCAACATCATTGTGGGAGGAGACCTTAATTGCACGTATGAACCCCTAAGCGAGGATGATCTACTGGGGGTTATTGAGGAGGATAACAAACAGTCTATTCCTCCACTGAATTTGAGACCTATTAAGAGATGGTCGGTTAGGGCATTGCAGATCAATGCCCTGACATTGGAACACAATCTACGTGCATTAAACGGCAGAACGACTTTGGACCCTAATGGGGCCATGACTTTTAATAGCCCCAATGGCCAGTCTTGTATTGATTACATCCTCCGGGACACTAGATTATAGGGGAATGTGGTTGATATCGAAGTTAAACAGATGCCGGATAGTGACCATAATCCCCTTTGTGCAGAAATTAGATGGGATCTAAAAAGGAAGGCTCTAAGTAGCCTCCCATGCACTAAAGAAGTAGTCCCATCTAACTGTAATAGAAGGTTAAAGTGGCACAAGGTGGCATGTCAAGAGGAAACTCTGATTAGTATAGGCCTCTTGGTGGCATTAAAGGGTGTGGAACTTAGTATGCTCAATGTCTTGCAGGTTGATATCCCTAGTTTAGATCTTGGCAAAACTTACAGGGATTTCATAGAAAGTATAGGCTCCTTTTTTAAGACCACAGGACCCAGAGGACGAAAAAATAATTCATCTAAAAATGGCAACCCTTGGTTCACAGTAGACTGTAGGAAAAAGAGAAAAGCCATTTCATTAGCTGTCCGTAAAAAGGATCCCATAGCTTTAAGGGTAGCTAGAAGAGAATATAAAAGCACAGTAGAATTGGCAAAACGGACATGGGAGGAAGATCATTGGCAGGAACTTAGGAGGGCAGCCTTCCAAAAAGACTCAACTGTTTTTTGGGATCTAATAAACAAATCATCAAGAAGGGGAGTGGACTCTGTCCCACACCATATAACTGAACAACAATGGCACTCCCACTTCTTGAATCTCTATTGTTGTGAGGCTGACTCCGAACAACTGCTAGATGCACAACTAGAACCAGAGTCAGACAATTTGAACATTGAACCAGCTGACCCCTTTACTTTTCTTGAGGTCCAAGCAGCCATTAAAAATATAGCCCCTGGAAAGGCCGGTGGTCCGGACGGCTTGCCTGGCGACCTTTTACTACATGATCCGACCCTATGGGCTAACCTTATTTTTCCTCTGATGAATCTCCTGGCACAGGGCTACCCAGTCCCTGAGTAGTGGAAAGGAGCAGAAGTGGTCACAATATACAAGAAAGGGGCTAGAGAGGACCCTGCCAACTGCAGACCGATAAATCTGATTGATGTAATTCAGAAGGTGGTTGGCAGGGTTCTCATATCTAGAACGGTGACATGGCTAGAGGAGGGAGACATCCTGACACACCTACAAGCCGGGTTTAGGCAGAAGGTGGGCACAATAGACCAAGTCTTCAGATTCACAGCGATATATTGGAAAACTGTCTCCGTTGGTAAAGGCTCATTATATCTGGCCTTTATAGATCTGAAAACTGCCTTCGACCTTGGCCCGCGCATTAAACTATGGCAGGTACTTCTGAGCTGGTAAAAAGATTACACGATGGGACCTATGCAAGGATCAGAAGGGGTCAACTGACTGATAAAATACCAGTGAACAGGGGGGTCCGCCAGGGCTGTGTGATGTCCCCCACTCTGTTCTCCCTCTTTATAAATGGGGTGGCAGACCATTTGAGGGAGGACCCAGTGGACGCCCCCACCCTGGCGGGTAAAAAAATACCAACCCTCCTTTTCGCAGACGATACCCTCCTAATGTCCAAAACCCCCTCTGGTCTCCAGAAACTTCTGGATAGGTTTGATATCTTCTGTGAGGAACGTGGGATAACAATCAACACCACAAAAACAAAACTAATGGTATTGTCCCAAACCAAGAGACCCAGGAAGATCAATGTGGCACTCAATGGATCCTTATTGGAAGAGGTGGACGCCTTTGACTACCTGGGAGTAAGGGTAAATCGTAGAATGAAGTGGGACTCCCATCTAGCAAAAATGCTCCTAAATCTGAAAAGAGTTACGGGAGCCATCTCTAGAGAGCACCGAGCCTCCACCAGTAGGCCCATTGCCCCTGCCCTTGTTGTTTACGAGGGGAAAGCACTGTCCGCAGCAGATACTTACGGGTCGTAACTATGGGGTTTCGACAATATTCAAGAATTAGCCAAAATTGGGAATACATTTTTAAGAGACCTGGTGGGCCTCCCAGTTTCCACCCCCTTGAAACCATTATTTTATGACATGGGCCGCCGCTCAATTAAAGATATTGTTAGCCTCCGTCCATTATTATATTGGGTGCGACTGAGAAGGACACCGGAGCTGTCACACTATGCAGTAGTCTTAGATGAACTCATCACCCTGAACAGGTTGGCAAAGATTGTATGGCTGAACAATTTGAGGGAACTGGCTATCAACTTGGGGCTAAATGAAGCATGGTTGTCCCAATCACCGCCCCCGAAAGAAACCATCATGAAAATATATTGGGAATGGGTTCAAGCCAGGGAGCTCGAAAAATCAAATTGGGGTGTTCTAACTGATCAGTTTTTAGAGTGTAAGCCGGTGAGGAAGCTGGAACCTTTTTTAAATATTATCAAAGCACCCAGAGACAGAACCCTGTTTTTAAAACTTAGACATGGAACACTTCCCCTAAATGCATTTACCAGGTGCTGGAAGGCTTCTCTGTCTAATCATGCTAGCTGCCCGGGATGTGCAAACCCCACTGAGTCCATAGCCCACTTCTTATTTGCTTGTAGAGCATATAGTGGGCCCAGGAGAAGATGGTTAAAACCAGTTTGCAGAGAACTGGGAGTCAGGCACCACGCGACGGCACTCCGTATATTGGTAACGGATACAACATCTATGATGGTCGTCTGTAGAGTCGCAAAGTTCCTGGGGAAAGCTTGGCAGATACGTTCAAGGCTAGTAAAATTGAGAATGGGGTAGGAAACTGTGTATGATAATTAATCTAACTACCCAAAGAAACAAATATCTGTAGTTCTCTGTCTCAAGGTTTTTTACTCACATCTTATTTTTAACTGTTTATTGTCTCTATGTGCTGAATAAGGATTTTTTTAAAAGATTTTATATTCTTTTATGATGAAATTGTATGTACTTTTCTGATAACTTTTATCGAATAAAGTATTACAACAACAACATAATGATCTTTGTTTTAAAATAAAAGCTTTATGATAACGGAAAAAATCTGGGATACCAAAACCAGCATTACGCTTAGGTACTTTTAATATTTTATAACTTATACGAGGAGCTTTGTTGCTCCATAAAAACTTTGACAAAATGTTATCAATGTCTTTATAAAACTTTAATGGAAATTGAGTAGGGATCATGGCAAGAGTATAAAAGATTTTGGGAGCAATCGTCATTTTTATGGAATCCATTCTACCACACCATGTAAGGTGTAATGATGTCCAATTAGTCGTTTTGTTTTTAATATAATTTAAAATAAAATCACAATTTAAATTAATGGTTGATTTGATAGAAGAGGAAAATAAGATTCCAAGATATTTTAACTTGTTTTTTTGCCAAATAATTTCACGTATGGGAAGCATATCATGAGTGCAATAAACATTTAAGGGAAAACATTCTGTTTTGTTGGTATTCAAACAATAACCAGAATCTTTAGAGTAACTCTTTATAATATTCATTAAAGATGGAAATGAAACTAAAGGATCACTCACACATAGAAGCACATCATCTGCATAAGCAAGGGTTTTTACAAGAACATCGTTAATATTGATCCCTTTAATAGTATCACAATTTCTTATAGAAATAAGAAAAGGTTCGATACCAATCAAACATAACAGAGGAGAAAGAGGACATCCTTGTCTTGTACCTCTGAAAAGTGAAAATTGAGTTGACACTTGGCCATTAATAAATAAACGGGCCGTAGGGGCAAAATATAAAGCTGAAATCATGCGTATAAAAGTATCTCCAAAAATTAAATGATGATAGTGTAGAAAATAAAAATTGCCAATGAATTTTATCAAACGCCTTTTCAGTGTCTAAGGCTAAAATTCCAGAGGGTAAGGAAAGGGTGGAGCTTTGTTGAATAATATGCAATAGAGTTCTAGTATTATTAGCAGAGTATCTATTCTTCATAAATCCAGATTGGTCGGGATGTATAATAGAATCTAATATGGGGGCTAGTCTAGAAGCAAGTATTTTAGCATATAATTTACAAGCTTGATTAATTAAAGAAATAGGGTGATAAGTAGACACAAGAGTGCGATCTTTATCTGGTTTCAGGAGTACTATAAATAAAGCTTCTGTAAATGATCAAGAGGTAGTACCTGTGGAGCCAAAAAACGTAAAAAATTTGTATAAAAAAGGCAATAGGTGAGATGAAATTCTTTGTAAAATTCTGCAGGAATCCCATCAGGACCAGGAGATTTATTCTTTTTAAGGGATTTTATAGCTAGTAGTATTTTGTCTTTTGTAACAGGAGCATCTAACCCATTTTTATCTTTTTGTGAAATCTTGGGCAACTTACATGTGGTTAAAAAGGAATCAATTAAAAATTCATCCTGAAAATCGGGTTTATTATATATTGTAGAATAGAAATTAAAAAATTAATTAACAATGTCATTATGAGAAAGAGCAATGTTACCATTGGGACACTGAAGGGATGTGATTTGAGTTTTATCTTTTTTGATACGCAAATAATTAGCTAATAGTTTTCCAGATCTGTTGGCATTAAAACTAAATCTGGCCTTAGCAATTGAAATTTGGACCCCAGCTCTTTTAATGAGGAGACAATTAAATTCATATCGCAATTTTTGTAACTTAAATTTATATTAAGGTTTATTGGATGTAATAAAAAGTCGCTCAAATTTCGCAATCTGTGACTGTAATAATTTAGTCTTGGCATGAAAGGTTTTATTTTCATGGGCAATAATAGATATAGCAACACCTCTAATATTGGCTTTGAAAGCATCCCATCTAGTGATCAAAGATGTAGAACTTTCAGGGTTGAGTATAAAATATTCTTGAATGGCCGATAATAGTTTAGGTTTATTATAATCATTTTAAAGTATACCAGTGTTTATTCTCCATCTAGATTGTTGAACAAAATTAGGGTCCAAATTCAAAACCAAAGAAATCATAGCATGATCTGATATATCAATGTTACCAATAATAGGAGTAGTTATTGAACTGATGAGTTGCCTGGAAACCAAGAAGCAATCAATTCTAGAATGGGAATTGTAAGGGTTGGAGAAAAACGTAAAACGTTTTGCTGTTGGAAAATGCAACCTCCAAATATCAGCTAACGTGGTGGCTTGAATAAATTACTTGAAAGCAAAATAAACTTTGGAAGGGTGAAACTTAGTTGTAGATAATCTATCCAGTAAAGGGTCAAAAATAACATTAAAGTCTCCTCCAACAATCAGAGGGGCATTACCAATCTTCAGAACCTCTGTAGTAAGATTAGTCCAAAAAACTGGGTCATCTGCTGTAGGACCATAAACATTTAATAAAAATAGACATGTGTCTTGAACTTTATTTTTACCATATTTGTAGCCCAAACTCCGCAATTGAGGACGAATAGCAGTGAATTCTTTGCGTATGGAGACAGTTTCCTTAGCAAAGTCTTGATGAATGAAAATGTTGTTGCCATTTACCATCAGTGAAGGTATTTCTCTAGCTGCTTTTCTGATTAGCACTAGATGGTGGTGCCAGAGAAAATCATTTGCCGTGGTTTGGTGTGCATAGGGTTCCTGTGAGAGGGAATCCTGTGAGCCTTGTCAATCTCAAATTTTTCTGGAAATTTAATTTGTAAAAGACTAGGCAATACGTTTTCCAGATATAATCTGCAGTTATTTCCCTCAACATCCTCTGACAAATTAAATATGCGTAAATTATATTGTCTGTTACGATTTTCCAAGTCCAATAATGCTGAACTCATAGGTGAAATTTTGACCACAAGTGGGGAAAAAGTGTCACGTTTGACCTTATTATCCTGTATTTTAATAGAGTTATCTGAAATTTTCATTGACTGGCTAGCCATTTCTTTACGCACATTTTTGATTTCAGAAGCAATGGTATCTGTATTGATTCGAAGAGCCTGAATTTCTTCTAAAATGAAAGATAATGAGGGCTCCGATGACTCTACTACTTTAGATTTAACAGGAGGAGGATAGACTTGTTGTTGTCTTTTATTATTAATGGTACTTTTATTTTACATTATAAAGTAAAAAGAACAAAGATTATAATTGCAGCAGTAAATAAATGTAGAAAACAACCAAAAGCTGTGGAGAAAGACCAAACAAATGACTGGTGCAGCAGCTAAAATGGGCTGGGGGAGTGGCTAGGCCCAAGCCAGGCCCTTCCCTGACAACTCACCCGCCCCCTTGACTAACTTCCTGGCTGTACCTTAGAGCTGGGCTGGGAGCAGGAACCACAGGGCGAAGAAACCCACTTCCGCTGTACATAAAGCTGCAAAAACGCTCCACATGTGGGAAAAGACATTTAGTAGTGCAGCAACCTCCTTAATTAAAATTTCTGACTGGAAATCATCGTAAATTAATAGAAAACGGGCTGAAAACGCTCAAAGACTCCTACACGGCGGCCATATTGAATCGCGCGCTTGCGCGAATCTTCAAATATGTTCTGATACAACCTTGTTGTTCTGTCTCTGAAACATTTTCTTGTACCTCTTTTAAATCTTTCCAAGTGTAAGTTATTGACATCAAAATTAGATCAACAGTATCCTTTTCAGATTCACCGGTGAAAATGCCTTTGAATGCATAGGCTCACAGAACACAACATTGTGCAACTGAATTAATATTTCTCTCTCACATGACAATACTGACTCCGATTTGAGCAGATATACTGTGTGTTATGGTAAGGGCAATCAATTTCGACTTTTGGGCAGAGGTAACTACTGAAAGCCATGAAGCTTTGACAACATGATGTTTAGGGAACACAGCATGCGCTGCTCTTAATGTGTCATTGTTACCTTTCAAACATGGGCCATCTAGAAAATGAAAATTGTTGGGCTCAATCAGACGTTCATCATTAAAGTCTAACCTTGGTTTCATGCATAGGTTTATGACACCTAGACATTCAGGTTCAGTTTCATCACAAACAATTTCATTTGCTGGTAGTATGCTAAATACATTTGAAATGAGCCCTTTCTTGGTCACAGTATTTTCCCAAAACAGCTTCACATAGAAAGGAACCTTTTAAGTAATTGGAAATTCCATCATTATATTCTCACTCTTTTTATAACTGACATTTACCACAGATACTAAATTAAGGCGGCTGGGCATTTCTGTGATGTTGAGTCATTGGGAAATACATCACAGACCTTTGAACACATTCATGTTTTTGAACAGGCACTTAGAGAGCACAGCCCTCCCTCTCACTGCACATTGGTGTATTTTCTTTGAAATAAACTTGCATTACTAGTGCCGGGGCACAACACCTTTTCTCTTTCAACTCTAAGAATGCTTTAGTGCAATTGTTGTCCAATGGAAGCGGATCAGACACATCCTTGTGTGTCAGCCTCAGTAAAGGCTTAGCCACTAGGGAAAGGTATAGTAACCACTCTCTAAAGCAGCCAACCATTCCCAAAAACATTCTGACTTCTTTCTGAATTTGAGGTGGATTTATCTGGAGAATTAGTTCTACTCTCTCTGGTTACACCTTTCTTGCTCCTTTTCCAATTATGTGTCCCAGACATTCATTTTCTTTTTGACAGTACTCCTGACTATCCTCGTGCAATGGTATTGTGAAATGAACTTGACAAAAATCAATAACAGAAAGCATTCTTTAGCACATGAAATATGAAAAAATATGTTGGCTGGATTTGGTACCATAGGACAACATAGAAAAGTTATGCTGTTAATCTCCTGCATTATTATGTTGTTTTCATTTAGTTTCGGTAAACCTGTGATCAGAAAGTTACATAAACTTCCAATCAATTCCATCAAAAATCATTTACTCGCTTTATCTCCAATTATGAGTAAAACTTCTGCAACTGATGGTGTTCTTGAAAACATGTAATCTGATTTTAATTTGAATAAGACATGTTCTGCATGTGTTATTAATCTGACATCTTTCTCTGTGAACTCCCTTATTTTGTGTTTATTATTTCTTTCAAATCAGAAGGTAATTTTTCAACTGCCATTTCTGAACACAATGCTACAGCTGCCTCTTGTTGAGCCATTTTAAAATGTTCATCCTCATCAGGAATCTGATAATTAACATCATCTGATGTACAGTAATCTGTGCTGTTTAATTTGCAAAACAATTGTTTTCCTGCTAGGCCTGAGTCACAAACAACAACTTAGCCACTTTTTTCAAATGGGCCTATTTTTGCTGCAAACTTCTCTAAACCTGGGTTTGTAATTTCTCTGTTTAAAACTCCTACAACTAAGGGGCCGATTCCGATCCGGTAAAATATTCCGCCGTACGAGTCGTATTCGTATCCGAATCCCTACGAATGGAAATTTACCGTCCGACCTGCGAATTCCGATTCATTTCCGACGATTTCCGTACGAATATCAGCTAACCGTACGAACCACAGTCGGTGAGCCATACGAATAAGCATCGTGATTCCTACCGTACGAATCGTAACCAGGCCGTACAAACTCACTAGTACGATCCCGTACGTAAATCCTGTCCGCGATTCGTACGGGCCAAAGAGTTCGCGCATGAAGATTGATTCGTACGGGATGATTCGCCTCACAGCAAGCTGCATCAACACATACCACACGTGTACCCCTCGCTCAAGCCTACACGATGCCTCCCACCCGCCAACGGCCTATACAAGTCAACAGCACACACAAGTACGACACGCACACACCCCCATCAAGCCTACACGAAGCCCCCCACCCGCCAACGGCCCGTACAAGTCAATCGCACGCACAAGTACGACACACACACACCCCCATCAAGCCTACGCGAAGCCCCCCACCCGCCAACGGCCCGTACAAATCAATCGCACGCACAAGTACGACATGCACACACCCCCATCAAGCCTACGCGAAGCCCACCACCCGCCAACGGCCCGTACAAGTCAACCGCACACACAAGTACGACACGCACACCCCCCATCAAGCCTACGCGAAGCCCCCCACCCGCCAACGGCCCGTACAAGTCAATAGCACGCACAAGTACGACACGCACACCCCCCATCAAGCCTACGCGAAGCCCCCCACCCGCCAACGGCCCGTACAAGTCAATCGCACGCACAAGTACGACATGCACACACCCCCATCAAGCCTACGTGAAGCCCCCCACCGGCCAACGGCCCGTACAAGTCAACCGCACGCACAAGTATGACACGCACACACCCCCATCAAGCCTACGCGAAGCCCCCGCCCACCAACAGCCCGTACAAGTCAATCGCACGCACAAGTATGACACGCAAACCCCCCCATCAAGCCTACACGAAGCGCCCCTCCCGCCAACGGCCCGTACAAGTCAACCGCAAGCACCAGTATGACACGCACACACCCCCATCAAGCCTACGCAAAGCCACCCACCCGCCAACGGCCCGTACAAGTCAATCGCACGCACAAGTACGACACGCACACAGCCCCATCAAGCGACCAAGAACCCCCCCACCCGCCAACGGCCCGTACAAGTCAACAGCATGCACAAGTACGACACGCACACCCCCCATCAAGCCTACGCGAAGCCCCTTACCCGCCAACGGCCCGTACAAGTCAATCGCACGCACAAGTACGACACGCACACCCCCATCAAACCTACGCGAAGCCCGCCACCCGCCAACGGCCCGTCCAAGTCAATCGCACGCACAAGTACAACACGCACACACCCCCATCAAGCCTACACGATGCCCCCCACCCGCCAACGACCCGTACAAGTCAATCGCATGCACAAGTACGACACGCACACATAACGCCAACACCTAAACCAGCACAAGGACTTTGCTAACGAGTCGCACAACAACACTGAACATGTCTCCTGTGTACATACCATTGAGAATCAATGTCCTGGTCACAGCCAAACAGCCAAACAGAGGTCAACACTAACACCCACCCCATATAACACACACCCCACCAATTCAAATTAAGCCACACCCACTATTTGACCAATAAAAGGGTCCACACATACAACCCATCATCCTTTGCAACATACCCATTCTTGCGAAGACATCTCACCAACAATTGCAGCCACACACCTTCACACATACACCCTATTTCATCTACACCCACACCACCCCCTTCACAATCAGACCCACACACCCTCATCCATGCACACCATCACCCCCTCAATCACATACACCCCACACCATGAGCACACCCAAGAATCCAAAGTTCACTAACCCGGAGAATGAGATACTTACAGATCAAGTCATCAGAGTCGAGCCACAGCTGTTTGGCGCATTGGTCAGACAGACCAGCCTGGCAGAAAAAACACGCCTGTGGGAGAGGATCGTAGACCGGGTCAATGATGTTGCAGCCATCAGGCGCGCCCGGGGGGAATGCCAGTCCAGGTGGTATGAGCTGCGGAGGATGGTGAAGAAGAAAATGGACCAGGACTACGCCAATGCACACTACACTGGAGGCGGTGGTCCCCGCAGACCTCCTGTATACCATCCCTGGGAGGAGAAAGTCATGGCCCTGCTGCCACCGGTGGGAGTCCACGGAATTGAAGGAGCCATTGAGTCTGGTGAGTGTACAAAAAACACATGTTACATGGGTGGACTTACAACAGTCCCCAGCAGCATGGGGTGGGTGGCCATGAGTCCCAGCAGTACACAACCAAATGGGGGTAGTTGCAAGGGGGAGGCACAAAGGGTGGAGTGTGTAGGGTAAGAGGCTGCTCCCATCCCATATGTTCCAGGGACATACCCAAGCACCATGCCCAATGCACAGGGATAGGGAAATATCACACAAGATAGTAGACCACAGCTCATAAACTATTTCATGTTGCTGACACACCTTTCGGAGATGCATAATTTTGTGACACAGTAAGGCAGTGTAGCAAGCAAGCGAGCACTAACAACCTGTCTCTCTCCCTCCCTCCCTCTGACTCCCTCCATCCCTGTCTCCATCCCTCTGTTGCCCTCCTCCCTCCCTCTGTCTCCCTCCCTTTCTCTGACTCCCTCCATCCCTGTCTCCCTCCCTCTGTTGCCCTCCTCCCTCTGTCTGTCTCCCTCCCTCTGTCTGTCTCCCTCCCTCTGACTGTCTCCCTCCCTCTGACTGTCTCCCTCTCTCTGACTGTCTGCCTCTGTCTGTCATCCTCTGTCTCACTCCCTCTGGCTCCCTCCCTCTGTCTCCCTCCATCCCTCTGACTCCCTCCATCCCTCTGACTCCCTCCATCCCTGTCTCCATCCCTCTGTTGCCCTCCTCCCTCTGTCTGTCTCCCTCCCTCTGACTGTCTCCCTCCCTCTGACTCCCTCCATCCCTCTGACTCCCTCCATCCCTGTCTCCATCTCTCTGTTGCCCTCCTCACTCTGTCTGTCTCCCTCCCTCTGACTGTCTCCCTCCCTCTGACTGTCTCCCTCCCTCTGACTGTCTCCCTCTCTCTGACTGTCTGCCTCTGTCTGTCATCCTCTGTCTCACTCCCTCTGGCTCCCTCCCTCTGTCTCCCTCCATCCCTCTGACTCCCTCCATCCCTCTGACTCCCTCCATCCCTGTCTCCATCCCTCTGTTGCCCTCCTCCCTCTGTCTGTCTCCCTCCCTCTGACTGTCTCCCTCCCTCTGACTCCCTCCATCCCTCTGACTCCCTCCATCCCTGTCTCCATCTCTCTGTTGCCCTCCTCACTCTGTCTGTCTCCCTCCCTCTGACTGTCTCCCTCCCTCTGACTCCCTCCATCCCTCTGGCTCCCTCCATCCCTGTCTCCATCCCTCTGTTGCCCTCCTCCCTCTGTCTGTCTCCCTCCCTCTGACCGTCTCCCTCCCTCTGACTGTCTCCCTCCCTCTGACTCCCTCCATCCCTCTGACTTCCTCCATCCCTGTCTCCATCCCTCTGTTGCCCTCCTCCCTCTGTCTGTCTCCCTCCCTCTGACTCCCTCCATCCCTCTGACTCCCTCCATCCCTGTCTCCATCCCTCTGTTGCCCTCCTCCCTCCCTCTGTCTCCCTCCCTCCCTCTGACTCCCTCCATCCCTGTCTCCATCCCTCTGTTGCCCTCATCCCTCTGTCTGTCTCCCTCCCTCTGACTGTCTCCCTCCCTCTGACTGTCTCCCTCCCTCTGACTGTCTCCCTCTCTCTGACTGTCTGCCTCTGTCTGTCATCCTCTGTCTCACTCCCTCTGGCTCCCTCCCTCTGTCTCCCTCCATCCCTCTGACTCCCTCCATCCCTCTGACTCCCTCCATCCCTGTCTCCATCCCTCTGTTGCCCTCCTCCCTCTGTCTGTCTCCCTCCCTCTGACTGTCTCCCTCCCTCTGACTCCCTCCATCCCTCTGACTCCCTCCATCCCTGTCTCCATCTCTCTGTTGCCCTCCTCACTCTGTCTGTCTCCCTCCCTCTGACTGTCTCCCTCCCACTGACTCCCTCCATACCTCTGACTCCCTCCATCCCTGTCTCCATCCCTCTGTTGCCCTCCTCCCTCTGTCTGTCTCCCTCCCTCTGACTGTCTCCCTCCCTCTGACTCCCTCCATCCCTCTGGCTCCCTCCATCCCTGTCTCCATCCCTCTGTTGCCCTTCTACCTCTGACTGTCTCCCTCCCTCTGACCGTCTCCCTCCCTCTGACTGTCTCCCTGCCTCTAACTCTCTCCCTCCCTCTGACTGTCTCCCTCCCTCTGACTCCCTCCATCCCTCTGACTCCCTCCATCCCTGTCTCCATCCCTCTGTTGCCCTCCTCCCTCTGTCTGTCTCCCTCCCTCTGACTCCCTCCATCCCTCTGACTCCCTCCATACCTGTCTCCATCCCTCTGTTGCCCTCCTCCCTCTGACTATCTCCCTGCCTCTAACTCTCTCCCTCCCTCTGACTGTCTCCCTCCCTCTGACTCCCTCCATCCCTCTGACTCCCTCCATCCCTGTCTCCATCCCTCTGTTGCCCTCCTCCCTCTGTCTGTCTCCCTCCCTCTGACTCCCTCCATCCCTCTGACTCCCTCCATACCTGTCTCCATCCCTCTGTTGCCCTCCTCCCTCTGTCTTTCTCCCTCCCTCTGACTGTCTCCCTCCCTCTGACTCCCTCCATCCCTCTGGCTCCCTCCATCCCTGTCTCCATCCCTCTGTTGCCCTTCTACCTCTGACTGTCTCCCTCCCTCTGACCGTCTCCCTCCCTCTGACTGTCTCCCTCCCTCTGACTCCCTCCATCCCTCTGACTTCCTCCATCCCTGTCTCCATCCCTCTGTTGCCCTCCTCCCTCTGTCTGTCCCCTCCCTCTGACTCCCTCCATCCCTCTGACTCCCTCCATCCCTGTCTCCATCCCTCTGTTGCCCTCCTCCCTCCCTCTGTCTCCCTCCCTCCCTCTGACTCCCTCCATCCCTGTCTCCATCCCTCTGTTGCCCTCATCCCTCTGTATGTCTCCCTCCCTCTGACTGTCTCCCTCCCTCTGACTCCCTCCATCCCTCTGACTCCCTCTATCCCTGTCTCCATCCCTCTGTTGTCCTCCTCCCTCCCTCTGTCTCCCTCCCTCCCTCTGTATCCATCCCTCAGTGTTCCTCCCTCTGTCACCTCACCCCAGCTCCCTGGGCACACACACAGTTGCACCCAAGCACTGCACAGGCCTTATAAAGACCATAGCGTAGAGTGTTTAGGGATGTCTCCTAATTACCAGCAGTCATCTACTAAGTGCCTGCAACACACCCACCATTTGCATGCGACACTGTACTGTGTCAGGACACACAGTTGGAAAGCTCTGTAGTACACAATGGGCACATGTGTAGGCAGCACAAGTCCCTCCTGTGATCATTGCAGACACAAACACCAGGACAAGTCACACATCCTGTGCAGAAACACACAACCACGATTGTGCCAGCATGCTACATGAGGGGACAGCCAAATCATGAAGGATGGACTCTTTCAAATCACACGCAAACTACTAGCATGGCCTGTCATACACCCCCCTTACAGAAACTCATCCCCTGGGGACAGGCAATGGAGTGCAACACTGTCCCAATTGTCATGTAGCACAACTAAACACTCACTCATATGAATACGCATATAACTTTTACATGCACATTGCAGATGCTCCTGTCCATTGTGCCTCTCACACAATGCACGTGCCCCATCTCATGAACGTTGTGGATGCACTTAAGTACCAACATGGACATGGGTATTGACAAGGTGATGCGTCTTGGAGAAGTGCCACGTTTCAAAGCCATGATCTAGAAGTGTGTGGACAGGTCCAGGGGTGTTGGCATTGTTTGGCCTTCACGGAACAGCAACACCTATCCAAAGTAGAAGAATGTATAAAAAAGATTTATGCCCTGTCTCTTACATGGACATGCTGCATCTAAACTCTGTGCATGCTTGACGCAGACATAAGGATTTACACCGTATCCTGGATGTTGCGTGAACTCGAGCACTGCTGTATATGTGTACTGCCGGCAAGACAAGACACAGCAATGGCTGTGTCAGTCATTGCCAAGAGAATGGAAGAAGGAAAATACCCCAGAGTACATGTCAATTTACTACCACTACATACACAACTGAACAATGACAACAATGTAAAGCTTGTGGAACTGTGATGGTGATAATGGCTAAATAATTAAGATGTCAATTGATAGTGCATTAACAGTGTCTGTCTCTCCCACACACAGGGCAACGTGTGGAGCCCCCCCAACGAGGGGGGAGAAGGATCCCAGTCCCAGGCTCAGTAGGACCCTGACCCCACCGACAGCGACGCCACTCAACGCACTGTGGATGACCCCAACCAACCTGGCTCCTCTGGATCCCAAACCTCTGCAGCAACTGTACCAGCGACATCTGTGCCAACCACCGGAACCATTCCCACCACATCCCAGCAGACAGGTCAGAGCCCTGCCCATGATCCACCAGAGAGCCTGTCTGAAAATGAGGGACACCCTTCGTCGGGCGCCCCTGAGGTGGCAGACAACCTCTACCCTGCCAGCACTCGGGGGGCCGGTCGATCGGATGTGCCCACAAGCGCAGGCCGTGTTCGTGTGGGTCAGGGTGGTGGGAGTGGCGCAAGGCGGAGGCGAGATTCTGGCCAGTCAGCTGCAGGGCCTGGTATGCCTGAACTGACTAACATCCTGGAGGCATACCGGCGGGACACCAGGGAGGTAAGCCAGCTTGCGGAGGCCCTCAACCAGGTGAAAGAACAGCAGGCAGAGCAAATAGCCAGGCAAGACCTACATTATGGACGTGTGGAGGCAAGTCTGGCTCAGCTCTTGACGGTGCATCGGGAAATGAGCCAACCGCTACGTCAGATTGCATGCAGCACCCTCCCTGTGTCACCAGGCCTGCTACATCAAGGCAAAGTGCAACACCAGCCACAGGGAGGGATGAGGAGGAGGAGGAACTGTCTGACCTAGCTTCCCATGCATCATCCATGCCTGCTCCTGAGGGTCCCCCAAGGAAGGTGGGTCGTCCACGGCGACGATGTTGAGTGGCAGTGGGCCATGCACAACTCCTAGGACACCGGACCTGGCATATTACGCTTGGGTGCAACAGCATCACCTATGAGACTCTCCCACATGGACTTGCTGGTCACAGTCTGCCCAATGATGCCAACCACTGAGGCCTGGACTCTGTTGACTCAAACTGTAAGGCATCTCATCTCCAGCAGTGAACTTTGGATTCCCCCCCTTTCTGTACAGCACCTCTTCATGTTTCCTGCACAAGATCACCCAATAAATATTCTAAACATCATACGCATTTGGTGAATTATCTTGTACTCACAGTATAAAATGAGATGTGTCAGCAAATGTATGAAATACAAGGCTATTGAACAAACTGCAGCCATCCACACACTTGGAACTGAGTCTGTGTGAGGACACACATTGGTCACAAATTCCTTACAACTAGATACATGGATGGAAAGACACACCTGTGAGGGATAGTAAATGCTGGAGGGGGGATTGGATCACAAAACTGCAATAACAGCCAGGCCCAGGAGAGTCACTTTGAGGTGTACAGATCAGTGTGACAAAACTAGTTGTCCACGTAGGGAGTACCTACATCTGTGTCATCAGGTATGTGAACTATCATCAGCATGATGCTGTACTGTTGATGTGGTGAATGGCGCACAGGACAAGGGTGGCAGGACAGACTGTAGGCAATGGGCTGTAGCACTCTCCCCAAGCTTACCTGATGAGGTGACCTCCCCCTATGGAGCTACAAGTACTACACTCCTGTGATTGGTGCAACGCATCCAGAACAACTACCCACATCTGACAATTACACCAGAACGTCCAAATCACACCACACCCAAGAGACGTGGTCATGGTGTGTGTCCCCTGTGGCTACTTGACTGACTGTGATGGCTATGGTGAAGTGGTGTGACCAGGTCGTGTACTGCCACGTGACTGTAAGGAAGCCAATTTTTCCTGCTGTGGTGTTGACTAGGTAACACTGTACAATATTGTGCCTATGGAAGGTGTGTGTGTGCTGTACAAGGCACATGACCTGGTGGTACGTAGACACACTGTCATGTGGCTCAGCATAGTCTTGCCAGTATGTGTTGCACACACAGGCATAGAAGCTGTAATGGCTGAGTTTGAGGCGTTGTGATACCAGGAGGATGATTGTCTGGTGTTCTCTGTGTGTAGGGTGGCAGGAGCATGCTCTACAAATGGATGGAAGGAGGGGTATCCTGTAGGCGTGTGTGGTTCTGGATAGTGTGCGCTGCATTGTGGCTGTGTATGCAGCAGCAGGAAAGAGTGAAGACATGACGGCAGGAGGGGTGTGACAACTTGCAAAACAAGCACATACCACAAGGGCATTGGCAAGCCACAAAGTGACATGTGCATGTGAATGCAGGAGTGTCTGCTTCACTCAGGGTCACAGCAAATAACATGACACAGTAATCACCAAAGATCACGGTCACGGGATCAGGCCCCTTAGGGACAAGGGGGGCACAGGACACAGCGTCACCAGGTGTAGACTACAGCTAGTGTGTTCCAAGCTAACCAGCAGCTACACAGCCATCTACCTCACACACAATATAGTATTTTAGCCTTAACCAACACCATGCATATAGTCACTGTACACGTAAACACATAACAAGCATGAGCTTACTTCATGCCATATAGTATACATGCACATAAGTAGGACATGTGCGTTGACATCAAGGAGGCACAATATTCAGTCGAAATCACACGTCATGCACAACATGATGATTTACCTTGTGAGCCCATGAAGCATTAACAAACATACATGGTCATTGGCATTGGCAAGAAGACGAAAAAAGTCTATGAATGATGTCACCTGTGATGCAGCAGAACGATTAGCTACAAGCCTGCCAGGGACTGCCAGTACCTTTCTTCATCAGAGTGGTGTGATGCTCAAAGGGTTCCACCTCGAAATAGCCCCTTGGTCTGAGTACAAATGACAGACACAAAAGGGTGATCAGGCGAGGGAAGGAGAGGATGGGAACTGCAGGGAGGGAGACCTGAAACAGAGGCAAATAACCATTAGGAGTAGTTTTTCAATCACTGACACCAAAAATACCTCATGAGATACACTGTAGGAGACACACCTGTGAAGTGTAATGACTCTAGCCAATTAGAGATCAGTCATCATGCTTTCACATGAGATCCGATGCTGTAACACGGACACATAAAACCTAGGACAGTCTGTCATCTATTTGAGTCTTGTGTAACGCTCACAAGTCAGCTACCATGCAATGAGATCTATGTGGACAAAAAATATTTCACTGTCTCTGATGATGTGGACCCTACAAACAAATTAAAACATATGGCAATGCTACATACGCAAAGTGTAATCTCTGTATTTGATTATGTGTACCCGTAAGGGCCATGTAGGCAAACTTGACAACACCCACAACAGCTGTAAGAATCATATATGATGAGGAAGCTAATGACCTACATGCAATGAAGGCACTCTGTAGCCAGTCTTTTGCTCTATCAACTTTGCATCACTATGCTAAACATGACATGCAGGTAGAAAATAACTCAATAGCAAGTGATGTTGATCCAAGCCACATAATGATACCTACCATTGCACAGAAATTCTGCACGGGACAAGAGATTCATGTGAATGACCGCACTTCACTGGCACAATACAATAATTCACATATGCATCAGCCCAACATTGTCATGTCTAATGCTAAACATACATAACATCATGTGAATTAAAACAGAACTGCTACTCCCTGTGAAGGCTGGCGTAGCAGAATTCTCAACCTGTACTGAGGTAACGACATGACAGTGACATGACATACTGCAACAAGGGGAAATGCATCCAGGCTAACAGAATCACAGGACAGTTGTCTTAACATGTGGAACATACACTGGGCCACACCTACACGACATGGTTTAGTGGTAAACAAAGTGGACTGGCCCACAAGGTGGAGGTGAGGAACCAGACACATTGTAATGCACACAGTGAGGCAGCAATCCCCCACAGAGTTCGTGGTTGTGACCTCTAACACAATGTCAAACCATGGTATATGTAATGTTGCAGTGTCAATGTCTACACACATTGATGCATTCACCGAGTCTAAACCTACAACAGATGACTGTCAGATGGGGTGACTATCCTGTCATGGGAGTGGGCATACATGTAATAAGAAACATTATGTTGTAGCATGTATGCATGGTCTCACTACATGTGCATGAACATGTACCACACATTTGAAACCATACCAATGCTAAACTGCCTCATATGAGTCCTTACCCAAAATGACTTCTCAACATTTCCATGCATGCTCCGTTGATTCGGCTGACGTTGCAATCATAATGAGCAATAGCAGGCAGACCACGATGACCCCAACGGACAACATGCAGGGCGACCTGGGGATGAGTGGCACACAAGGGGTCAAGTTCCGTATAATGTCATTTTGACATTGTCCTGTTGAATAGCCTGATGTTGTAGTACACCCGTACATTCCAAGTACACACATAGCACGTATGTGTGTTGCATTACATCTGCACCTCTGTGACACTGCACAACAAACATCCAAGTGACATTGCATACAGTCAGTTACATACACAGCATGCTAGCCATGCAACTCTATCGTACATGTTTTACCAAAAAGCACCTATGACTCACCATTATGAAAAGAAGTTGCGGATGAGGTGACTCCGGATATCATCTTCAGCCTCCTCGTCACTGGCATCCTGGGCAAGGCCTTCATCCTCAACGGGCGGATGTTCCAGCTCATCAGGATCATGGTAGAGTGGCACGGCCTTCTCCACTGCCATGTTGCGTAGCATGCAGCACACGGGAAAGATGTCACACACCTTGCGTGGGGTGTATTGGAGGGCTCCGCCTGTCTTGTCCAGGCACCTGAACCGGCTCTTCAGGAGTCCAAATGTTCGCTCAATCACCCGCCTGGTCTTCCCATGAGCATTGTTGTACCGCTGGTCTGCAGCTGTCCTGGAGTTGCGTAGCGGAGTCATTAGCCACGGCATGTTTGGATATCCTGCATCTCCTGCAAATTGACATCATGGAAATGAGTGTGTAATATGATGCAGTCCATGAACTATTGACATACTGACTGACATACATAGCTGACAGAGTTTACCCACCAACAAGACATGCCCGGTGGTTGTGCAGCTGCAGCATCATCTGTGGTACCCTGCTACGCCTCATGATGAAAGCATCGTGGCACGATCCTGGAAAACGTGCAGAAACATGTGAGATAATCATGTTGGCAAGACACACCACGAGGGCATTTATCGAGTGGTAGTGTTTCCTGTTGCAATACGCTTGCTCCTGAGCCTGTGGTGGCACCAGAGTAACATGTGTACCATCAATTGCACCAATTACATGTGGCATGCGTTCCAGGGCATAGAATTCCCCCTTGACATCTGTCAACTGTTCTGGAGTAGGGAATGTAATGAATTCATCGATGTGCAGCAACATTGCTGCCAATACATCGGACAATACACGGCTGAACATTGTCTGAGACATCCCTCCCACATCAGCTATGGTAAATTGGAACGTACCTGTGGCAAAGAAATGTAGGGCTGCCATCACCTTTACCTTGGGTGTCAGCGCAGTTGGATACCTATGTCGTGGTTGCAGGTGAACCTCTAGCCTGTCCTTCAGGTCCTTGATCAACTGTCTGCCGAAGCGGTAACGCCGTATGCAATTACGTTCCCTCATGGCTTCCAAGTCTGGCAACGGCCTTTCCAGAGGAGGTGCCCTGCAAACCATATTTAGTAGAAAATGTGTACAACTGCCAGACAAAGACAATAACAATGTACATGGCACAAGCAACACTGCTTCAACAAATCTAGACAATGTTGATTGTGGCGTGGGATACACACTGAGGAAACATGTGCCAGCTGCCAGCCACTACTCCGTGAAGAGTAAAAGACCTGTGGTCTGTGGAATGGATATGACATGCATACAAATGATCTGATGGAAAGGTCTGAGTGAGCATGACGATGTATCATGTCAGTGACACATGTCACGTGAATTGCATTAGGAGGTTGTCTGCACATCCAGACAGCTGACAGCAATACACACACCCACATCACATGTGCCATCATTTTCACAGATCAGACATATTCCTATTGCGGTGTGATATTTCCACAACTATTACATGGACATTATCAGACAGCATAAATGTGAGATTTGTGACAAATGGTCTAAGATACCATCACACATATGAGTGGTAATTTTTCACAAGTGGCATGGTGTGCATACATTAGAAACCCTGTCATCACCGCAAGGACCCAACATAGATGCTCCTACAGCAGATATACTGAAGAGTATGAACTAGTTACTTACCTTTTGTAACAAAATATCTGTAAGGAACAGTAGTTAGTACCATATTCCTAACTTGGAATACATACCAGGCTTTGCAACAAATTGCCTCCGTGGATGCCATCGCTCTGCCCAGTGAGTCGGTGCTATCCAGCCCACAGCGGATCGAATACCATGTCGCAGATCGGCATTCTACAAGGGATTGGCCAAGTATTGCCCGTACCTACAAGCCGCACTCTGGCTGCAGTTCCACAACCGTGTCCCACAGAGAGTGTGTGTAGCGGAAAAAGAGGCATGTGATGTTGGAAGACCTCAGTCCCAGACTCAGGGAGGATGATACCATCTTTCGGTACTGCTCATACCTCGTGGATACCCTGTCCAGCGGAGCAAACTGGAATGCGGTATGTGATTTGGAGGCCTGGATGCCCATGCTCTCTGGTGTGGGGTGGGAGGACAGGAAACATGGGTCGTCCGGGGAGGGGTGTGGGTGTCTGGCAACGTGCCTATCTACAGCCACACCTGCAGCGGGCCTGGGCATGGTGGCCAATATGGCATCAGTCAATTCCTCATGAAACGGCTGCAGGGACTCTGCAGAGCTTGACTGCAGTTTAAGGTGCTCAGTGTGGCGGTTGCTCCTCACGGCCGCAACAGGGAGATGATGGGGCAAGGCTTCGGCCGCCCACATAAACACAACACTGTACATTGCCCGCTCATCCAAAGACACATTTGGAGTAGAGACATTACCAGTGTCTGACGAGGTGTCCAGACCACTCACATCCCCCAGTCCACCTGTCCTGTCATCTTGGGACTGACACTCACGTGTCAGTGGGTCTTCTGAACCCTCCCAATACTCCTTATCACCCATTCCCTGATAATCAGGGTTGTCTTAAGCTGTGCCCGGCTGGTTGAAGTTTACCTCCCCATGCAGCATTAAAAGTGGTGTTCTGTGGCACAGTTTTCACGCCAGAGCCGTATAGTGTGTGGTATCGGGGACAGCACCACCCGAGGACGGCTCCAAGGGTGACACCTAGGGGACTGTTGCCGGTGAGGTTGTGAGGTGAACCAGCGAGGACCAGAATCACCAATCGGATCCTGTCTGTCCCAGTGGGGCCGGGACGAAGGCGCCGCCAGCGTCAGAGCCAAAGCGAGTGACGGCGGCGGGGGCAAAGCACCAGACCTGCTAGTGCCCCCAGATGGGTCCGCTGGGCCCTAAGCCGCGGCGTAGGCCGTCGGTGGAGTGAGGGACATCATGGCCATGAGGAAGCGCACTTGGTCCTCCTGCGTCGCATGCTGGCCAGGGACCGGAGGTCGTGGTGCAGGCTACAACGGCAGAAAATCTGACTGAGCCGCATGGGCAGTGTCACCCAAATCCCATGCTTCATTGCACGTGCATTGTGGTGAGTTTGAATTGCGATGATGTCTCTTTGACTTCTTGTGGTTACCTGACGACTTTGCCCTGGAGGACTGATGTCAAATCCCGGGGCTCTGATGTCTCAACACCCACGCCCAGGCACTTGACCTCCGTCCAGACCATGAGCTATTGCGGTGCAGGGCCAACTGCTGGAGTCCGAGCGGCTTGTGGGACCACTCACACCTAGCTTCATATGTCTGGTCCCGGCAGTCGGAGCAGCTCTTGTTGTCGTGCTTGACGTCAAAACAGTGGAGACACCGACGGTGAGGGTCAGTCACCGACATGAGTCGGTCGCAATCCTCACAGGCTTGGAGATGGCTATCCCTATTGGCACCGTCCAGAGTCGGACAATCCAAGTTAAATGGTCAGAAGTGATCGTACTATGAATTGAAAAAGAAAAATGAGTACGGTTACACTAATACGGGAACAGCGCTGGTGGTGTTAAAAAAGAGGACCTGACGTGAGCACGCTGAGGCGACATATGAGTACTCAGACAACGTCATCACGGCGCACACAACACCAACGACACACGCGGAGCCGCAGGAGATGCCTACCGACACACAAGTGTACTGCTGAGCGGAAATTGCCATATCCAGGATGACACTTGGGGATATTCTAAGGTGAGGAATATAATACTGACCTGTTTATTTCATATGCAAACAGCATGCACAATGTCGCACAGGGCACACACATGACGTGGTCACACAGGGTCATGCTGTGCGGCAATTCGACCTCTGTGACAGTGGGCATGTTGCTGTCATCATTTGACAGTTCCCTGTACTGAATGGTGTGCCATTCCAGTGTTGATGTGCATCACGATATGTTGCAGACGTTACTCAGGTGCGAAGTGTTGAATGTATGTGATACACATGTGCAAAATGATTACTGACATGTCTCAACAGCTCTTCACACATCAACTGAGCCACAAGGTCACAGTCCCTGTGCTTCTTCAATGTCTGCCACACCTGGGGCATGCTGATGTAAGAATGCCATGCTGATGTATGCATCCACATCGTCAACATGAGTGTAGACTACATCCCTGCAATGTGATTTACTGGAGTCACTCTCCCAATGGTGACATGAAGGAGGTCAGGAACACAGCCTACACAAGCGTTCACTTGAGCATGTCTGACGCACTGTCCCCAATGGTACGTGCGTGTGTACGCCTCGTTTCCCTATTGTATTTTAGCCATACGCGAGCACAGCGTACCCCAATGGTTCGTGCGTGTGTACGCCTCGTTTCCCTATTGCATTTTAGCCATACGCGAGCACATCGTACCCCAATGGTACGTGCGTGTGTACGCCTCGTTTCCCTATTGAATTTTAGCCATACGCGAGCACAGCGTACCCCAATGGTACGTGCGTGTGTATGCCTCGTTTCCCTATTGAATTTTAGCCATACGCGAGCACAGCGTACCCCAATGGTACGTGTGTGTGTACGCCTCGTTTCCCTATTGCATTTTAGCCATACGCGAGCACAAAGTACCCCAATGGTACGTGCGTGTGTACGCCTCGTTTCCCTATTGCATTTTAGCCATACGCGAGCACAGCGTACCCCAATGGTACGTGCGTGTGTACGCCTCGTTACATCATTGAATGGGTTGCATTTGCAATGGCAATGACACAGTACTTGTGTGGGTATTCAAATAAATACATAGGGAACATCTAGGGGAATAGTGGAATTATCAGGATGCAACCAGGTTGTCATGGATACAGAAAGTTTTGAGCCTCCTACAGGTGTCCTAGAAAATTCAGTTGGGCAAAAGCATACAATGTTGCAAAAGTTGTTGTTCATCTCTGGCTCAGTTTTCAAACCATGCATATGTGTGTCATGGCCTTATGTGTGATGTGATTGGATGAACATAGGATGCAGACTGTGGTGGCCTATCACACACTACTCCTTGGACTCACAGACCCTCTGCAGCACAGATATAAGGCAGCATGTGGCTGTGGGAGGGCACTTGCCTGCACAACATTGGAGTGGTAACCACAGCTGCTGTCTCTGTATCCTCTGGACCCTGAATAGCTGAGCATGGAGAGGGCACCTGCATTCACTGATGGTGAGAACAAGGCCCTGCTGGATGCCCTCCTGCCTAACTACAGCAAGATGTATGGGAGACCAGAGGATCAGGTGAGTGATGTGTGCAATACCTTGGAGTGTGCACCTGTTGTGTGTGTGACATTTTAGCCTCTGTGTATGTATAGTGGATAGATGCAATGCTGTTGGGAGTGAGTGCCAGGGTGTACAGTGTTGTTTCAAGAGAGTTCTTTGTTGTAGTGGGGTGTGTGACAGCATGTCACGTGCTGCAGTGCACCCAGATGTAGCATATATTTCTCAGTGAGCGCCATGCTCAAAGAGTGTTTTGAACCCCTCGTGTCATCTGTAGGCTTTCAATGGCATGTAATGCAGTATTGTTTGCTCACAGGCCACATACTCCTGGACAATGATGCAAATGTGTGGAGCATACGATGCCCTGTTGCCCTCAAGTATTTTGTGCACATATGTGTGTCTTTGGAACATGGACCAGGTGTACTAATGGTCTTTTACTTTACATTCCTGACAGGTATCTGCCTATGAGAAGGGTGAAATCTGGGTGGACATCGCCAGGGCTGTCAGGAGTGAGGGGGGGCCTCGCAGGAGGCTCAGAAACATCAAGAAGAGGTGGCAGGACATCCGGTGCTGGACCCGCCGCATCGCCAGAGTACAGCTGAAGCTGGAAGCTCCATGCCGGCATGGCGGCACCCGCCACCTCACCCCCCACATGCTCCGGGTCCTGGAAGTGGTGTTCCCAGACCTCCATAGGCAGTTGCAGGAGGGACAGCAGCAAGAAGGGGGTAGGTACATGTCTGTTTGTTGTCATGTGTGTCACATGCTAGAGGGGCGTGGCCAAGGAGCCGCCGAGCATGGATGCCTGAGCCCTGAGCTCCAGGCCGGTCTCGGGACTTATCCTGATCGCAGACCCCCCCCGGCGGCGCCAACACCCGGGCTCGGCAGTTGAGAGCCGCGGGTTGCCCTAGCGCCGAGAGGGACTGCGCTGGGTCCCGCAGCAGCAGAGAATCGCGCCCCTCGGCGGGCTCCGCGAGTGCGTCAGCCGGCCATCTTGCCTGGGCCTGTGCGTGCCGGCAGATCCCCGGCCTCGATTTCTGGGGGCCGCCGGAGCTTCTCGGACGTGAGAGGCTGGTGGGCGGCGCGGACGGGCGCCTACATCCCGGGAAAAGGCAGCGACGCCCTGGGGCCCTGCAGACCGGGCCTGACACACCGGGCATTGGCGGTACGGACGCCTGGACACCGGCGCAACAGACAATCGGAAGCGGCTGCTGGGGGCGGAGGTGCCCGCCGTCGGAGGTCGGTACAGCAACCGCCTGGCGCCTTGCTCCTGCGGCTGCATAAGTGGAGCGCCGCTGACCAAGTGCCCGGGGGCACTGATTTGGAAGCGGGACTATCGGACTTTGGTGGTGCTTGCCGGGCCTAGTGGCCAAAATCGCTGAGGGGGCCCGGGGATCACCAGAGGGGGCCCTCTTGTGTCCTGCGATGACCAGCTACACCGGTGACCTTGCCCTTCGAGCTCCCTGGGACGACTGGCTGGCGCCGGGGAGGGCCTGGGCCCATTCCACCCCCTTCGCGGACCTCGAGCAGCAGGTGCCCGGCGGGGACGATTTGGGCGCAGTGCAGGATCCCTGGCGGCCTACGCTGTTGGCGCTGGGGGCCTGGGGCGCATCGCACCACTTTGGAGATAGTGGGGCCGAGTCCTGGCTGTGCTGGCTGGTTGCCCTCCCTTCCTGGGCTGGGTCCTGCTGACCAGATAGGCCTTTATTGGCGGACTACCACGTTTGGCCTTGCTGCGGATCCAGGTTGGGTGTTCGTGCGGGGTTGGTAGTGCTGTGCTCACCGGTTCGCCACCATGGGAAAACCACGGAAGGGAGTGGGCGCCGCGCAACCGGACCAGGTGGAGGATTCGTCGGACCCCCTGGACCAGCAGCAAACTGCGGGTGACCGGACGGCGGGGTTACAGCAGCAACAGCTGGACCAGATTCTCCAGGCTATCGGAGACACGAGAGAGGCGCTGCGCCAGGACATCGCCCAGGTATCCACGAGCCGTGGCCTTCTGAAGGCGGACCATGGAAAGCTTGCGGACCGGGTCAAAGCCACTGAACTGGCGATCGAAACGATGGAACCAGCCCAGAAGACGTCGAACGCTGCCCTGGAGGACCTAACCCGCAGGGTGCAGATGTTGGAACGGAGGGCGGCCGACGCAGAAGGGCGCAACAGACGCAACAACATCCGCGTGGTGGGATTGCCTGAAAATATCGAGGGGGGCGATATGGTTGCGTACCTGGATGTAGGAAGGTAGATCCCTGACTATGGTTGCCCCCAACTTTTTGCCTGGTGTTTTGCTGGTTTTCTGACTTAGTTGACCTGGGACCCTGCTATTCAGGGCCCCAGGCCTACTGCTCTCTCTGTAAAATGGATTCCATGTACCTTAGGTACATATCTAAATTGGATACTGAGTCACCTTATCAGTCCCTGTACAGTGTACCTTAGGTACCCAGGGCATAGGTGTACCCAGGGCCTACCAGGGGCTGCAGCATGTATTATGCCACCCCTGGCTGGCCATCCAAATCTGACACAACTGGCTGCTTGACAGCTGGGGCAAGGTGGTGTAATCACCCTTTGCTTTAGATATAGTATACCTTTATCTAACCCTAAAATGGACACACAGATCTCCTATCAGTCACTCCTATGGCAGGCCTTAACAATCCTGAAGGCAGAGTGCTTGGAATCGTGTGAGATGGTGCTCTGGCATGAGCTGAGCCTGTCTGCGGCTTTCGGGATCTATCCCTTAGCCGTTTCCATGATATCGCATACCATATACTCTTAAGTGCATTATAATCCTCGCGGTTAAATGCCAACTCTGGTATCGCTTTATCAAAACATATCGAGTAAGGTGTCATACGAATTGGAATACTAACCCCTCGCCAATTCTGGCGACGGGGTTAGCATTCCACCCTTCTAGAGGGACACGACATGTATGTAACCCCTAACCCCGGTTAAAGTCAGACATAGCCTCAGCTCCACAAAATGGATGCTGCCACCGAGACACAAGTCTGCCCTCCTGCTGCTGGGAGTCCTCCCAGAGCAGGAGGCAAGGACAAAGGGTTTCCTGCCAGGGGCGGTGCCAGCACCGTCCCAGACAGGGTTTTGTGTATTCCAGGTAGGCAGGGCTACAGAGGAAGGTGACTGCAAGTGGCACCCCGGTGCTCACTGTGCATAGGCCGGCTGAAACCAGTTCCAGGGGCACTCCAGCCCCTGGCCTGGGGAAAGCCCGCCAAGGAAGTGGGTGTAACCACCCCCTTCCTGGTCCCACCCATAGGGCAGGACCTAGTCGCGTGCCAGCCCCCTTTTCCCAGATAAAGGTAGAGACTGGCCCCCTTCCAAATCAGATCATCTTTGAATCCTGAAACTACTTTCCACGAAAGGAACTCAAGACTTCTTCCTAAGATTTCTCCCTTGTGACTAAGGAGTAGTCACCCTGCATCCGCAGGCACCATCTTAAGAACACTGCGGTCTGCTGCAAGTCTCTCCTCCGGATCAAGACTGCCCAGCTCGACGAGAACCGGCTTCCCTGGCACCTCTGACCTCTACCTACATCATCAGTCACGCTGAGATTCGTGGGTGTGACGAGACCTCGAGGGACCGGCCATCTTCAAGACTGCACGACTTCTGCACAGCAAGCCCGCCGAGTAATTTCCTGGTGAGTGCTTTGGGGTCCGAGAAGCCCCGACCCTGAGCAGCTCCAGCACCGAAGTGCAGCCTCCCAGCATCTCCACGATCTGCGTGGGGCCCTTCTGCTTTTTGCTGCTCACCGCGTTGTTTGGCTACTAGCCCGCTGGCTTGTGGCCTTCTGAACGACGCCCGATGACATCACTGCTGCTAGTCTGGTTGCTCCAGACTGGCCCTTGCTTCCCTCCATCGGAGAAGTACCCTGGACCCTCCTGGTCCGCCTAAGACGCCATTTTAGGTCCACCGCGTGGGCCTTGCATTTGCCAAGACTTGTTGCCCAATCCTGGGTCCAGCGACGTCGACAGCAAGAACCTTCGTGGGACAGCTCGCACCTCCATCCTGGTCGCCGACAACGCCTCCTGGTCCGAGAGACTGCAGAGCCCAGCAGCGCCCACTCACCTGACTGCGGTGACTTCGCCCGGTGCCATCCTGGTGCCCATTTAATCACTGGCTAGTGATTCAAGAACTTGGTCCCCTCTGCTTTCAGGTTTTCTTCTTCCTTGATCCAGGCTTGGATCCATCGAACTTTTCTTCACTGGTCGCCTGCCAGCAACTTCCTTCTTCCAGGCTCCTGGTCCGGCAACGAGATTCCCGACGTCTTTTCAGACCTATGCAGCTGCAGCCCCTGGGCTAGGTAACTTCGGCACTTCGGTGTCCCAGCATAGCCTCACTATCCTAGGGTCAGGATCCACTGTCGTTTTCTTCCTACCAGGTCGGGTTCGCCCGTGAACACTAACTTTACCTTTACTAGCTTCCATAGACTTTGTCCCGCATCCCGCGTGAGAGTGCACACTCTGCACCCGAGTCCCCTAGGTCTCCTAGAAGTAATCTAACGATTCTATAGTCAAGTCCTAGCGATTCCAAAGCCTATTAGTACTGTACTTACCTGCTAGTAATTTCGCATTCCACTTTTAAAGTATATGGTTTTTCGTGCCCCTCGGGCATTTGTGTATAACGTGCTAACTTAAGTATTTTCATAAGAGTTTTGTTGTGTGCTTAGCACCCTGTCCTCATAAAGAGTACAGGGTTGTTGTGATTCTAATAAATACATTGTTTATTTTCATAACACTTGTGTGGTGTCCTTTCACTGGGTGTTCAAGGGGTAATGTGATGGTAAAACAGCTGGCTTAACACGCCCTCTAGAGTCTTAGCCTTAGACTGCTCGTATCCATGCTACTAGGATAGCTGGTCTATAAGGTTGACTTACAACCAATCATCAATAAGGGTTGTTTGGACTGATATATAGTGATCACTAGAATAGTGAGCACTGCACATCAGGCCAACTTCTAACATTGGTGAGCAGCGGTTGGGATTTGAGCTTGCTGTTGTTTTACCACACATGCCCTAAGAATATCTTGTGAAAGATCACATAAGTACTAAAGGTACATATAACTTAGCTTAGAATACTCTGAGTTCTACTGAACCAGCTGTTGTAGCTCCTAGGGCCTAGCACACCCTAAACTACAACTCTAGCAAGGGATCAGTAGGCAAACATATAGTGTAGGTAAGTGCACCACTTACACCTCACTAGAAAAGCATGTCTACCCAGGGAGATTCTACTGAGACTCCCCTGGTCAGTGTTGACCCTCCACAGGTCACTTCAAGATATGCAGCTCTCAGTTTCCAGGAGATGAGACAGATCTGTGTCTCCAGAAAACTGAAGCAGGGGTCTAACCCCACCATTCCCTTTCTGATAGGTCTCTTAGAGACATATGATGCCAGAAAGCTTTCTCAGTTACATGAGAACATGCCAGCCTTAGAGGGAACCTCTGGGGATCCAGACCTCCCCAACACTGCTACTGCAGTTGAGGAGGAGGATCAAGAGGAACTCTCTGGGGATGAGGTAGACAAAGGTCTTGAGGTAGTCAGAAGGCTAACCAGGGCCAACTTAGACTTACTTGGGCTAGGATCTGGGGGACCCCCAGTACTAACCCGAAGTGGGCCTAACCTTGGAGTTAGGAGAGATAGATCTCCTTCTAGGGACTCCATTAGATCTCTGCACTCTAATGCCTCTTCTCAGGGGAGAAGGAACTCTCCCCAGAGGAGATTGACTTCCCCTCAGAGAAGAGAGCATGAAGCAAGGATGAGACAAGCTAAACTGAGGATTGAAAGGGAAGAACTTGCCCTGGCCAAAGAGAAGCTTGCCTTTGCTAGAGAGCAGCAGATGTGTGGGTTAGCTCCCACTGGTGGCAGCAATCTCCCAAGAGATAGAGAGAAGGGTTTAGATACTAAACACCTGACTAAAATAGTGCCCCCCTTTAAGCAAGGGGATGACATCCAGAAATGGATGGCTGCTCTGGAGAGGGCCTGCACTGTGCAGTGCATTCCCCAGAGTCAGTGGGCAGCTATACTGTGGCTCTCCTTTGATGGCAAAGGTAGAGATAAGCTCCTCACTACTAGAGTTGAGGATGCTAACAATTACCAGGTCCTGAAAAATGCACTGGTTGATGGGTTTGGCTTAACCACTGAGCAGTACAGGTTGCTGTTCAGGGATACCCAGAAAACTCAGTCTCAGGACTGGTCTGACTTTGTTGATTGTGCCACTAAGGCTTTGGAAGGCTGGCTACTGGGTAGCAAGGTTACTGACTTCACAGGATTGTATAATCTTATTATGAGAGAGCAAGTCTTAAATAATTGTCAGAACCAGTTATTACACCAGCACCTGGTAGACTCTGATCTGACCTCTCCACAAGAATTGGGTAAGAGGGCAGACAAATGGGTCAGAACCAGGATTAGGCCCAAGAACCAAGGTGGTGACCAGAAAAAGGAATCAACCAAGCCTCAAGAGAAGGGTGGGAATAAATCTCCAGATCAAACCACATCAGGGCCCCAAAAATCCTCTGAGGGGGGTGGGTCCCAGAATCCTTCCAACAACCAGAAGAAACCTTATTGTTATCCCTGTAAACAGGTGGGTCATTTAAAAAATGACAGCAGTTGCCCAAAGAATAACAATAAGGAAAACATACCCCCAAGTAACATTCCCAAACCTCCTGTTACTACTAGTAGTAATCCCCCAGGTGGTGGGAGTGCCCCCAAGAATTTGGGTGCATTTACTTTGGGAGTTCCTGGGGACTCTGGCCTAACCAGGTCCCCAAACTTAGATACTCTTGTCTGTGAGACTGGCATGGGGTTTGCCAACTTCACAACTTGTCCCAACACTTTGGGCAAGTACAGACAGGAGCCCCTCATCAATGGTATAAAAGTTGAGGCCTATAGAGATACAGGGGCTAGCATCACTATGGTGACTGAGAGTCTAGTCCCCTCAAGGCAACTTTTACCTGGTGCCACATACCAGGTGACCAATATTGATGGAGTACAGAGAGATCATCCCATGGCAGTGGTCAATCTCAGCTGGGGAGGTGTCACTGGCCACAAGAGAGTGGCAGTGTCACCAAACTTGCCTGTAGATTGCCTACTGGGGAATGATTTAGAGCTCTCAGCCTGGGCTGAAGTAGAGCAAGAAACCCATTCTAAAATGGTAAACATCCATGGTAAGGTTAGTGGGGCAGTGGTAGCCACAGCCCCAGTCCAAGATGCCCTCCCTGAACAGGTCAGGAGGGTTGTGCCAGTCACAACCCAATCTCAGACAACTTCCTTCCCAGAACAGGTTGTCAAGGCTGTCAAGGTAACAGCCCACACCCAAACTGAGCCCCCTCCTGAAAAGGTTGGGAGAGTTGTGATGGCCACAGCTCAAACTCAGACAGATGATAGTGTTGTGAAGCCTGAAACTATGGATCACTCCACTCAGACAGAGAGTATTGAGGAGGAAGAGAAATCTCCCTCCCACCAGACTTTAGGAAAGGATCAGCCTCCTCAGGGAACTGATCTGACCCCTTGTGAAGAAACTGCCACAGAGGTAGTCAGGCCTAGCCTGGCAGAGCCCCTGATGTCAGTGGACCCTTCCAAGGTGGGACCCAGTCTGGAGCAGGTAACCTGCCCCTCTCTACCCTGCCTCAGTCAGCCCAGGGCTGTAGAGGTCAGGGAGGCCAGTGTTGGACCCCAAGGGGCCCCCTGTCCAAAAGAATTTCCCAATCAGCAGATTAAGGGCACTGAAGCTAGTAGTCCTAGCCAAGTGAAAATAAAACATACTCCTGAGGGATCCCCCTTAAAATTAGTTAGGGACCTCCCACAGATGGACACTGTTGGGCACAGCCAAACTTGGGACCTGAGGGCCCCAGACCTGACCTGTCCCTCCAGTAAGCCAAACAGAGGGACCCAACCTCCAGCTGTAGGTAGCCAGAGGTTGACCCTGAGAGCCCAAAACAACTCAGTCTTGGAAAGAAAGGCCTCTATGGTGGAAAATGATTGGAGGAAGCTGAGCCCAAAATTAGTGGAGCCTCACTTCAGTACTCCATTTCAGCACCAGCCTTTTACTTTGCCAAAACACACCACAGGTAGAGATTCCCTATGGTGGAGACCCTCAGACACCCTTAGGGTGAGGGATTGCTTAGTGGACCATGAGATAGGGGGTAACCATGCCAGTGCTGGTACTTCCTTATATGGCCACTCAGGCAATATAGGCTTACCTGGCAAGGCTAGCCTTATCTCCTTTCGTTTGGGGGGGGGGGGGGTTATGTAGGAAGGTAGATCCCTGACTATGGTTGCCCCCAACTTTTTGCCTGGTGTTTTGCTGGTTTTCTGACTTAATTGACCTGGGACCCTGCTATTCAGGGCCCCAGGCCTACTGCTCTCTCTGTAAAATGGATTCCATGTACCTTAGGTACATATCTAAATTGGATACTGAGTCACCTTATCAGTCCCTGTACAGTGTACCTTAGGTACCCAGGGCATAGGTGTACCCAGGGCCTACCAGGGGCTGCAGCATGTATTATGCCACCCCTGACTGGCCATCCAAATCTGACACAACTGGCTGCTTGACAGCTGGGGCAAGGTGGTGTAATCACCCTTTGCTTTAGATATAGTATACCTATATCTAACCCTAAAATGGACACACAGATCTCCTATCAGTCACTCCTATGGCAGGCCTTAACAATCCTGAAGGCAGAGTGCTTGGAATCGTGTGAGATGGTGCTCTGGCATGAGCTGAGCCTGTCTGCGGCTTTCGGGATCTATCCCTTAGCCGTTTCCATGATATCGCATACCATATACTCTTAAGTGCATTATAATCCTCGCGGTTAAATGCCAACTCTGGTATCGCTTTATCAAAACATGTCGAGTAAGGTGTCATACGAATTGGAATACTAACCCCTCACCAATTCTGGCGACGGGGTTAGCATTCCACCCTTCTAGAGGGACACGACATGTATGTAACCCCTAACCCCGGTTAAAGTCAGACATAGCCTCAGCTCCACAAAATGGATGCTGCCACCGAGACACAAGTCTGCCCTCCTGCTGCTGGGAGTCCTCCCAGAGCAGGAGGCAAGGACAAAGGGTTTCCTGCCAGGGGCGGTGCCAGCACCGTCCCAGACAGGGTTTTGTGTATTCCAGGTAGGCAGGGCTACAGAGGAAGGTGACTGCAAGTGGCACCCCGGTGCTCACTGTGCATAGGCCGGCTGAAACCAGTTCCAGGGGCACTCCAGCCCCTGGCCTGGGGAAAGCCCGCCAAGGAAGTGGGTGTAACCACCCCCTTCCTGGTCCCACCCATAGGGCAGGACCTAGTCGCGTGCCAGCCCCCTTTTCCCAGATAAAGGTAGAGACTGGCCCCCTTCCAAATCAGATCATCTTTGAATCCTGAAACTACTTTCCACGAAAGGAACTCAAGACTTCTTCCTAAGATTTCTCCCTTGTGACTAAGGAGTAGTCACCCTGCATCCGCAGGCACCATCTTAAGAACACTGCGGTCTGCTGCAAGTCTCTCCTCCGGATCAAGACTGCCCAGCTCGACGAGAACCGGCTTCCCTGGCACCTCTGACCTCTACCTACATCATCAGTCACGCTGAGATTCGTGGGTGTGACGAGACCTCGAGGGACCGGCCATCTTCAAGACTGCACGACTTCTGCACAGCAAGCCCGCCGAGTAATTTCCTGGTGAGTGCTTTGGGGTCCGAGAAGCCCCGACCCTGAGCAGCTCCAGCACCGAAGTGCAGCCTCCCAGCATCTCCACGATCTGCGTGGGGCCCTTCTGCTTTTTGCTGCTCACCGCGTTGTTTGGCTACTAGCCCGCTGGCTTGTGGCCTTCTGAACGACGCCCGATGACATCACTGCTGCTAGTCTGGTTGCTCCAGACTGGCCCTTGCTTCCCTCCATCGGAGAAGTACCCTGGACCCTCCTGGTCCGGCTAAGACGCCATTTTAGGTCCACCGCGTGGGCCTTGCATTTGCCAAGACTTGTTGCCCAATCCTGGGTCCAGCGACGTCGACAGCAAGAACCTTCGTGGGACAGCTCGCACCTCCATCCTGGTCGCCGACAACGCCTCCTGGTCCGAGAGACTGCAGAGCCCAGCAGCGCCCACTCACCTGACTGCGGTGACTTCGCCCGGTGCCATCCTGGTGCCCATTTAATCACTGGCTAGTGATTCAAGAACTTGGTCCCCTCTGCTTTCAGGTTTTCTTCTTCCTTGATCCAGGCTTGGATCCATCGAACTTTTCTTCACTGGTCGCCTGCCAGCAACTTCCTTCTTCCAGGCTCCTGGTCCGGCAACGAGATTCCCGACGTCTTTTCAGACCTATGCAGCTGCAGCCCCTGGGCTAGGTAACTTCGGCACTTCGGTGTCCCAGCATAGCCTCACTATCCTAGGGTCAGGATCCACTGTCGTTTTCTTCCTACCAGGTCGGGTTCGCCCGTGAACACTAACTTTACCTTTACTAGCTTCCATAGACTTTGTCCCGCATCCCGCGTGAGAGTGCACACTCTGCACCCGAGTCCCCTAGGTCTCCTAGAAGTAATCTAACGATTCTATAGTCAAGTCCTAGTGATTCCAAAGCCTATTAGTACTGTACTTACCTGCTAGTAATTTTGCATTCCACTTTTAAAGTATATGGTTTTTCGTGCCCCTCGGGCATTTGTGTATAACGTGCTAACTTAAGTATTTTCATAAGAGTTTTGTTGTGTGCTTAGCACCCTGTCCTCATAAAGAGTACAGGGTTGTTGTGATTCTAATAAATACATTGTTTATTTTCATAACACTTGTGTGGTGTCCTTTCACTGGGTGTTCAAGGGGTAATGTGATGGTAAAACAGCTGGCTTAACACGCCCTCTAGAGTCTTAGCCTTAGACTGCTCGTATCCATGCTACTAGGATAGCTGGTCTATAAGGTTGACTTACAACCAATCATCAATAAGGGTTGTTTGGACTGATATATAGTGATCACTAGAATAGTGAGCACTGCACATCAGGCCAACTTCTCACACTGGAGAACTGGCTGAGGGACGTGGTGGTCTCTGAGGGCTTGACGCCCTTCTACACTTTGGAGAGGGCTCATAGGGTCCCAGCGCGTCCCCTTGCCCCGGGCCGACCCCCGAGGCCGGTGATAGCCCGGCTGCTCCACTTCAGGGACCGGGACATTATATTGCGGCAGGCCAGACTAGCCGGCCCCTATAAGGTGGACAACGCCTCTGTATCCATCTTCCCAGACTATTCCCAGGAGGTCCAACGCAGCCGCTATTCCTTTATCGCTGTAAAAAGAGCCCTCCGTGACGAAGGGGTTCAATACTCGCTGTTGTTTCCTGCTCGCCTGAAGGTGCTGGTGGATGGAGTAGCGACGTTCTGTGACTCCCCGGACGACGCCTGGCAGTGGTTGGAGCGATACAGAGCGGGCAAGGATGGATCGGGCAATTGGACGGAGAGTGCAGAGACACGGCCGAGACCGCGCAGGAGCAGGCGCAATCGGAGGAGAGAGCAGGGTAGAAGGTCGCCATCGGCTTCTCAAACTGCACAGGAAAGGAGAGATGCCCTGAAAGCGGTGTCGGACATATCTGGAGTGGTTCATCAGACTCAGGTGGCAGACCCGAGCTCGAGACAGGATTCGGAAGAGGTAGAACCAGGGGGGTCAGATGAAGCTTCGGACAAGGACATAGGGGAACGGCTCCGGATCACGCCGCAGACGGCGGATGGCTTACTGGACGAGTGACTGCGAGCCGTTGAGTACCAGACAGTAAGGGGGTCTGCGGGCCCGGCGGGGTGAACGAACTGAGGGCTCCAGAGGCCTTGTGCTTTGGGCCCCCAGAGGGGCAACTGTGCTCCGCATCTTATGGAGGGTGATGGGCCTCTGGCCTGATTGTTGATACGGGGTGGTGCAGCCGGGGGTGGGGTGGGGGAGGACTGTTACTAGCCGGGATCGGCACCTCTGGTGGGATGGGTTTGGGCTGTCCGGCGGGTTGGTGAGTGGACACCTCCTCGACCTCACGTACTTCGTGAGTCTCTGGTAGTTACCAGAGTTTCCCTCGTATTCGGGGGTGGGGTTTGGATGGGTGACAACTGTTTGATGCCTGTTCTGGGGGTGGGTGGGAAGGGCGTTGGTTGGGGATGTTATGGGGCTATTGAGTTGCTGGGTATTGTCAGTGTGCCGGTGATACTGTTGGGGTTTGGACTGCGCTATGTGCCCACTGATGGCGGCTAGATTGGAACTGAAGTGCATTACCTGGAATGTGCGGGGGCTTAACTCCATGAGGAAGAGGTATAAAGTGCATGCATACTTAGTCCGGAGGGGGGTCCAGGTGGCTTTCTTGCAAGAGACGCATTTAACTTTGGCGGAGGGTCAGGCGCTGCAGCGGCGATGGAGAGGGCAACTCTTCTATACTACTTATTCTGCGCATGCTAGGGGGGGTACTCATTTGGGTGAGGGCGGGTGTCCCCTTTCAACCGTTGATCACTAGAGTAGATCAGGACGGGAGGTTTGTGGCAGTTTTGGGGAGGCTGGATGGCCGGGATGTGGCGTTCTGTAGCGTATATGCCCCCAACTTTGATCAGGCAGCGTTCTTCTCCATCTTGTCGAGTCGACTCTCGGATGTGCTTGTGAGTACGGTGTACATGGGTGGGGATTTTAACTCGGTAACAGATGTTGAGTTGGACCGTTCTCATCCGCCGCTGGCTCGATCGGCGGTGCGTAGAGTAGCCGCGGTCCGGAGTGATTGGCAGGACCGCTGGGGACTGCAGGACGCGTGGCGGACGTGTCACCCCACAGACAGGGATTATTCGTTCTATTCGGTACCGCATGATTTACATGTGCGTCTTGACACGTTCCTCTGCTCCAGTGGGGCCCAAGAGCTCACGCATGATTGCGAGTACTTGGCGTGGACCATATCGGATCATAACCCTTGCCTGCTTACGGTCATTTGGACCAGGCAGCGACAACCGGTTCCTTCGTGGCGGCTGAATCCGTTGACGCTGGAGGACCCAGTCTTTCACGCTGACTTGCAGACCTGCATTGAGCGCTATTTCCTAGAGAACTCGGGGACAGCGTCCACTCGGGCACTTGAGTGGGACGCCTTCAAGGTGGTGGTGCGAGGCGCGTGCCTCTCGTACGTGTCGGGGGTTCGCCGGACGCTGTTAGCCGATATCGCGCGGGAGGAGACTGCACTGCGCCTGGCGGAGAGGACCAGTCACGCAGCGGGTAGTAATAAGGACGATGTGCTGAAGGCTCGGGAACGGGTGGCCGCCCAGGTGGAGAGGCTCCGTTGTCATGACTACCGGGAATACATGGTCCGGGCGCACGCGGAGCGAGATCGGGTCGGCACGCTGCTGGCCTGGCTGGCGAACCCTGATACCAGGGGTACGCCGATTTTGTCGTTAGCTACATCGACCGGGGACGTGGTCCATTCGCAACTGGAGATTAACACTCAGTTCCGGGAGTATTATGCGGAACTCTATCGGAGTCGGATGACGGCTTGCCCTGCGGAATTGGATGCCTTCCTTGAGGAGGCCCAGCTACCACGGCTAGGACTAGAACAGAGCACTTTGCTTGGGGCGGCTATTTCGCAGGGAGAGATTAGGGCGGCGATTAAACATATGGCCAGGAAGAAGACACCGGGGGGGGATGGTCTCCCTGTGGAGTTTTACGCGGCGTTTTTGGACTTGCTGGCACCACGCCTCCACCAGGTGTATGGGGAGGCCTGGGAGCGGGGTAGGCTACCGACGTCGGCGCGAGAGGCGATTGTCATCCCGCTGTTGAAAAAGGGCGGCGTCCCTACGGCTAGAACGGAGTATCGGCCATTGTCGATGCTCACAGTAGACTATAAGGTGCTGAGCAGAATATTGGCGACGAGGCTCTCAACTCATATGTGCTCGTTGGTTCATCCAGACCAATCGGGATTTATCCCCACTAGGGACACCTCGACGTGCATACGACGCCTGATACGCATTATGGATATGGAGGGGGAGGGCCCTGTGGGGGCGGCGGCGCTGTCAGTGGACATTGAAAAGGCCTTCGACAGTGTGGAATGGCCTTATCTGTACTGCGTGCTCCTTCGGTTCGGGCTAGGTGAGGGCTTTGTCCGCTGGACGAGGCTGTTATATGAGTCGGCCACTGCTAGGGTCCGGACGGGCCGCTCCATATCGGCGGCGTGCGCGGTTGGGCGGGGCACTAGACAGGGTTGCTCCTTGTCCCCGCTCCTTTTCGCTTTGGCGATCGAGCCGCTGGCGGCTCGGGCCCGACAGGGTCGGTCCTTTGCCGGAGTACTATCCTGAGGCGACATGCATTATATCTCCTTGTATGCAGACGACCTCTTGTTGTTCCTGGCAGATGTAGATTCATCCGTGGCGGGGCGTGTGCCTTGCTTTGGGAATTCGGGGACCTATCGGGCCTTCGGGTTAATTGGTCCAAGACCTGCCTCTTCCCCTTAACCGCTCTATGTGTTCAACCGGTGGAGCTGGACGGTCTGCGCTGGGAACCGGATTGCCTGCAGTATCTCGGAGTTCATATATACCACACCCATTCGCTACTGTACGAGGGAAACGTGGGAAGGGCCATGAGAGGCATCAGAGGTAGTATGAGGTTTTGGCAGGTCCTCCCGTTATCTGTCGCGGGGCGGATAGCCTTGTTAAAAATGGTGGTCCTGCTGAGACTCCTTTACTTTTTCCGGACGTTGCCGGTGTGGATCCCATCCTCTTTCTTCCGCACTCTGAGATCCGTGGTGATCGGCTTTATTTGGGGCACTGGCAGGCGACGGGTAGCCCTGAATACTTTGCTCAGGTCCCGGGATGAGGGTGGTATGGCCGTGCCAGATTTCGAATGGTATTACCTGGCTGCTCAACTTCAATGGCTCACGCAGGCAGTGGCGCGAGAATTCAGAGGACCGGACGGCCCGCAGGGGCGGCTTGTGCAGCGCCATGTTCTGTCCTTTATTGTGCTCCAACAGGAACTTCGGTTGGAGCAGCTGACACTTGAGGAGCGTACTCTTCGCAAGTGCTGGCTGCGCTGCCACAGACGGGGGGGTGTCGTACGCCCTATGCACCGGAGATACCACTTGGGATGTGTACTGCCATCCCGCACGGCGGAGATTGGTCGGCGCTAGCAGACTGGGAGGACCTTGGGGTCCACATGCTGGGTGACTTGTATCAGGACGGTGTCTTGCTGCCGTTCGGTGCATTACAAGAGACATTCGGGCTCCCGCGGGGTGACTTCCTGTTGCACGCGGCTTTGGTTGCAGGGATTCAGAGGCGTTGGAAGATGGGGTTGGTGGAGCCGCCCACATCACTGGGCTGCCAGTACGTAATGATGGCGGCTGGCACGCATAAGGCCATCACATGCTTATATAGGAGAATGGCGCTGGCTGAACCCCCTCCCCTTGATGGGCTGCGGGAGCGCTGGGAGGCTGACCTTGGACGGCAGATACCGGAGACGACTTGGCCCCAGCTGGTACGTAGGGCCTGGAAGGGCACCCGAAATGTTCGGTTCCAGCTGGTTCAATATTATACCCTCCATAGGGCATATTGGACGCCGGCCAGGATCCATCGAATTTTTGGAGGTGCGCTGTTGACCTGTCCACGCTGCGCAGCGGGGGACGCTGACTTTGCACATATGTTCTGGTCCTGTACGGGGCTCGGCACGTACTGGATGGACGTTGTTGCTTGCCTGAACGCGGTCACGGGTCGGCAGATTGATGCAGACGCGGGGGCATGCCTGCTGCTTTGGTTTCCCCATACTCCTGCCACTAAAGTCACTAGTAAATTTTATGATTTGGGGTTCATAATGGCCAAAAGGGAACTTACCCTACACTGGAAAACTAGAGGGGGACCCAACTTCCTGAGGTGGCGGAGGTGTTTCCTGCAATGGGCCTCATCTGAGAGCACTCTCCGATTGCAATTAGCTAGGCGCGCGGCTAACGATAAAGCGATGGAGACGGCTAGGGCGTGGAGCGCACTAGTGATAGAGTTGCAGTCGCGAATGGAGGCTGATGAGGAGGGGGAGACTGGTGAGCCGGCGAATGGGACAGAGGAGGCGGGACGGGGCGGGGTGGAAGCTGCGGGGATGGAGGGGAGGAGTTCCACTGACAACCAGAACAGGGAGGGGGCGGATTGAGGGGGTTACCGGACCCCGGGGTTGTGACGCTGCACTTTGATAATGCTGGATTATACCTGGAGCTGTATGTGGATGGTGAATAAAGGGGAGTGCCACCCGCTGTTGTAATGTTGGACCAAACGAACCGCAATTGGGGATGTGAGGCACACTGACAAGGGGGGGGGGGGGTAGAGAGGGAGGTGGGATGTTATGGTTAGGATTGTTGAATGGGTATGTGTGTACAAGACGGGGAGGAACGATATATGAGGGGGATGATCTGAGACTTGAATGGTCTGATTTGTGCACAAAATTAATAAAAACAGTTTAAAAAAAAAAATGTGTGTCACATGCTACCTGCAGTGCTCCAAGGCATGGTAACACTCCCATAGTTTGAGTGGTGTGGTCAGACATGCACTTTATGCATTGGCATTAGAATATCCCAGTTTCAGCTGCTGATTCTTTACATGCCTTGCCCTACTCCACATTTGACCTGCGCTTTGGCTAATGCTTGTTTTTCACATGTACTCCTATGGGGCAATGTCTCAGTATGCATCTTCCTTTGCACATCATCATGTTGGAGGGGGGTCTGAGACACCTGTTGGTACCTTACATGTAGCACCACATGTGCACTGTGTCTGCCCTTCTTCATATTTTATTTACAACAAGGGGTGGTGATGGACAGAGTCTCTGAATTAAGCAGAGTACTCTCACCCAGTCAAGAGATCAGGGCTAGATCCAACACCGTTTTTTAGCTCATTGCACCATCCCAGTCTCAGAACCTGGCTGTATGCAAATTAGTCTGTCCCTGGCCCAGTGCATCATGGGAACAGGGCAGACCAGACTACAAAAGCCAATTCTTACACTGGGAAGGAAACAAGCTTCCGGGGACCGGTTTCTGGCATTTCAGCCGTCTTCGGCCTGGCTTGCTTGAATCCTGATGGTGCAATGAGCAAGGGACTCACATCTGAGCATACCCTTCCACGCTTAGGGTGGACAAAATTATTTACAACAAGGGGTGGTGATGGACAGAGTCTCTGAATTAAGCAGAGTACTCTCACCCATTCAAGAGATCAGGGCTAGATCCAACACCGTTTTTTAGCTCATTGCACCATCCCAGTCTCAGAACCTGGCTGTATGCAAATTAGTCTGTCCCTGGCCCAGTGCATCATGGGAACAGGGCAGACCAGACTACAAAAGCCAATTCTTACACTGGGAAGGAAACAAGCTTCCGGGGACCGGTTTCTGGCATTTCAGCCGTCTTCGGCCCGGCTTGCTTGAATCCTGATGGTTCAATGAGCAAGGGACTCACATCTGAGCATACCCTTCCACGCTTAGGGTGGACAAAATTATTTACAACACGGGGTGGTGATGGACAGAGTCTCTGAATTAAGCAGAGTACTCTCACCCAGTCAAGAGATCAGGGCTAGATCCAACACCGTTTTTTAGCTCATTGCACCATCCCAGTCTCAGAACCTGGCTGTATGCAAATTAGTCTGTCCCTGGCCCAGTGCATCATGGGAACAGGGCAGACCAGACTACAAAAGCCAATTCTTACACTGGGAAGGAAACAAGCTTCCGGGGACCGGTTTCTGGCATTTCAGCCGTCTTCGGCCCGGCTTGCTTGAATCCTGATGGTGCAATGAGCAAGGGACTCACATCTGAGCATACCCTTCCACGCTTAGGGTGGACAAAATTATTTACAACAAGGGGTGGTGATGGACAGAGTCTCTGAATTAAGCAGAGTACTCTCACCCAGTCAAGAGATCAGGGCTAGATCCAACACCGTTTTTTAGCTCATTGCACCATCCCAGTCTCAGAACCTGGCTGTATGCAAATTAGTCTGTCCCTGGCCCAGTGCATCATGGGAACAGGGCAGACCAGACTACAAAAGCCAATTCTTACACTGGGAAGGAAACAAGCTTCCGGGGACCGGTTTCTGGCATTTCAGCCGTCTTCGGCCCGGCTTGCTTGAATCCTGATGGTGCAATGAGCAAGGGACTCACATCTGAGCATACCCTTCCACGCTTAGGGTGGACAAAAATATTTACAACAAGGGGTGGTGATGGACAGAGTCTCTGAATTAAGCAGAGTACTCTCACCCAGTCAAGAGATCAGGGCTAGATCCAACACCGTTTTTTAGCTCATTGCACCATCCCAGTCTCAGAACCTGGCTGTATGCAAATTGGTCTGTCCCTGGCCCAGTGCATCATGGGAACAGGGCAGACCAGACTACAAAAGCCAATTCTTACACTGGGAAGGCAACAAGCTTCCGGGGACCGGTTTCTGGCATTTCAGCCGTCTTCGGCCCGGCTTGCTTGAATCCTGATGGTGCAATGAGCAAGGGACTCACATCTGAGCATACCCTTCCACGCTTAGGGTGGACAAAATTATTTACAACAAGGGATGGTGATGGACAGAGTCTCTGAATTAAGCAGAGTACTCTCACCCAGTCAAGAGATCAGGGCTAGATTCAACACCGTTTTTTAGCTCATTGCACCATCCCAGTCTCAGAACCTGGCTGTATGCAAATTAGTCTGTCCCTGGCCCAGTGCATCATGGTCCCCGGAAGCTTGTTTCCTTCCCAGTGTAAGAATTGGCTTTTGTAGTCTGGTCTGCCCTGTTCCCATCATGCACTGGGACAGGAACAGACTAATTTGCATACAGCCAGGTTCTGAAACTGGGATGGTGCAGTGAGCTAAAAAACGGTGTTGGATCTAGCCCTGATCTCTTGACAGGGTGAGAGTATTCTGCTTAATTCAGAGACTCTGTCCCTCACCACCCCTTGTTGTAAATATTTTTGTCCACCCTAAGCGTGGAAGGGTATACTCAGACATGAGTCCCTTGCTCATTGCACCATCAGGATTCAAGCAAGCCGGGCCGAAGACGGCTGTAATGCCAGAAACCGGTCCCCGGAAGCTTGTTTCCTTCCCAGTGTAAGAATTGGCTTTTGTAGTTTGGTTTGCCCTGTTCCCATCATGCACTGGGACAGGAACAGACTAATTTGCATACAGCCAGGTTCTGAAACTGGGATGGTGCAGTGAGCTAAAAAACGGTGTTGGATCTAGCCCTGATCTCTTGACAGGGTGAGAGTATTCTGCTTAATTCAGAAACTCTGTCCCTCACCACCCTTTGTTGTAAATATTTTTGTCCACCCTAAGCGTGGAAGGGTTTACTCAGACACGAGTCCCTTGCTCATTGCACCATCAGGATTCAAGCAAGCCGGGCCGAAGACGGCTGTAATGCCAGAAACCGGTCCCCGGAAGCTTGTTTCCTTCCCAGTGTAAGAATTGGCTTTTGTAGTTTGGTTTGCCCTGTTCCCATCATGCACTGGGACAGGAACAGACTAATTTGCATACAGCCAGGTTCTGAAACTGGGATGGTGCAGTGAGCTAAAAAACGGTGTTGGATCTAGCCCTGATCTCTTGACAGGGTGAGAGTATTCTGCTTAATTCAGAGACTCTGTCCCTCACTACCCCTTGTTGTAAATATCTTCTTCATATTTTGGCACTGATCTCGAGTCTCAACATGTGTTTTCTGCACGAGTCAGCCTCAGTGGCCTTTGTCCATGGTACTCTTTCTAATTGTCATGTGTTAGCTACAGGTGCACAATGTACATGTGCAATATTTTGGGCTTATGCATACTCACACTGGGCAGTGCGTGTGTGCATATTCTCAAAATATGTTGCATGTAGTTAGTAAATAATATTGATGGTCAGCCACACAATGTGGCTTTGGGTGTAGACAGCTGTGATGCCAGTGTAAGGTGATGGGACACTTGGTTCAGGTCCCAGGATGGCATCACATGTCAGTTCAGGCAGGACTTTTCCCATGTGGCACAAGCTCAATGCAATTCAAACATGACCAGGTCTGGGATTGGGTGGCAGGGTGGGCAAATGAACTGTGATGCATCATCAGCTATCCTGTTGTCAGGCAGTGGATCATCATTGTGTCTCTCATACAAGTTTTTGCCTTGCCTGTTGCTTGTATCCTACTATACATTGAGCGTTGTGTCTCTCACAATTGCCCAAGACTAGACTTAGCATTGTGCAGAGTTCAGTATCATGTGACTCATGATGCATGCCATGTTTGGAAATGTGCCCAAATGATTTGTAGCTGATATGTCTGATGTGTACAGGTGACTGATATGTTTTTCTTATTCTCCTTGCCAACAGCATCATCATCAGAATCTGGAGGAGACACAGGCGCAGACCAGGCAGAGGGACCCAGCGACAGTGCCACCTGCTTTGAGGAGTCAGAGGGAGGCAGTGGCACGGAGGGTGAGGAGAGTCTGCAGGCCGGGCGACATGTGACTGACACATCCTACCATGCAGACGACTCCGAATCAGACTCTCAGGAGGAGGGGGAATATGCAGCAATGGTCACTTCTTCATCTTTGTCTGGCCTCCCCTCCTCCAGTACCATCTCCACCCTCCCAGTTGTTAGTGTCCCTAGGGTCCGTGCTAGCCCCCGTGTCTCCTTTGTTCCCGGCACCGCAGCCCCTGCCCCTGTGTCCCCTGCTGCCCTCAGTGCTGAGTCTGTGGACCTACTCCGGCAGATTGCAGTAGGTCAGACATCCATGTTGACTGTCCTCCATGGACATACACGACTCATTACACAGTTGGTGTCGTTCATGGAGGGCATGTCATTGGCCATGTCTGATTTACGTCGGAGTGTGGCTGCCATAGAGTCAACACTGACGGCAGCTCTGTACACCCAGCAGCATCTGTCCACCCCCCATCCTTCAGACCCATCCACCTCTGCCTCTCCCATACCTACACAACATACACGCAGACGCCACAGGTCAGACACACCCAGCACACCCACACGACAGAAAAAGATCAAAGCTCCACGCACCCAATCTCAAGGGGATGTAGGCACACCCACAGGGAGAGGGGACACACGCATCCCCACACCCAGGAGAACAGACTCACAGCCCTCCACCTCCACCCCCAATGTGTCCCCGGGTTCAGGTGGTAGTTTTTCCGCACTGGCTGAGGTGTGCAGCCAGGTTTTTAAAGCAACTTTCAGCGATGCACCGACCAGTGTGGATGAATCCACTACAACTGCACCCACTCCACCTGTCATTCCCTCTCCTGTCCATGCGGTGCCGGAGGATTCCACAGATGATGCCCCCGTAGTTTCCACTGCGGATTAAACTCCATGTGCAGGCAAGTTTGGGTGTGAGTACATCCATGGAGGCACACACTGTTAATCTGACTTTTTTGGACTGGCCATTGGCCTTTTATGAGCAAGGACTCTTATTTGCGTTTTCAATTTGAACCAGCTGAATAAAGCTATTTATTTCATTTTCTGAACTTTAGTTTGTCTGATAATGTCTGTGACTGCTGTGTGCCTGGGAGCTGGTATGATGTTCAAATTTGGGTATGTTAACATGTGTATATCTCCTGATGGTAATGAGGTTAACAATGGTATGTTTTCGATTTAACGGCTGGGCACTGGTGGGGGTCTTAGCCACACACACACTCTGATGCTGGGCACTGGTGGGCACTGGTGGGAGTCTTAGCCACACACGCACTCTGAGGCTGGGCACTGGTGGGGGTCTTAGCCACACACACACTCTGATGCGGGGCACTGGTGGGCACTGGTGGGGGTCTTAGCCACACACACACTCTGAGGCTGGGCACTGGTGGGGGTCTTAGCCACACACACACTCTGAGGCTGGGCACTGGTGGGGGTCTTATCCACACACACACTCTGAGGCTGGGCACCGGTGGGCACTGGTGGGGGTCTTAGCCACACACACACTCTGATGCTGGGCACTGGTGGGCACTGGTGGGGGTCTTAGCCACACACACACTCTGATGCTGGGCACTGGTGGGAGTTTTAGCCACACACACACTCTGAGGCTGGGCTCTGGTGGGGGTCTTATCCACACACACACTCTGAGGCTGGGCACTGGTGGGGGTCTTAGCCACACACACACTCTGATGCTGGGAACTGGTGGGCACTGGTGGGGGTCTTAGCCACACACACACTCTGAGGCTGGGCACTGGTGGGGGTCTTAGCCACACACACACACTCTGAGGCTGGGCACTGGTGGGTATCTTAGCCACACACACACTCTGATGCTGGGCACTGTTGGGCACTGGTGGGGGTCTTAGCCACACACACTCTGATGCTGGGCACTGGTGGGCACTGGTGGGAGTCTTAGCCACACACACACTCTGAGGCTGGGCACTGGTGGGAGTCTTAGCCACACACACACTCTGATGCTGGGCACTGGTGGGGGTCTTAGCCACACACACACTCTGAGGCTGGGCACTGGTGGGGGTCTTAGCCACACACACACTCTGATGCTGGGCACTGGTGGGCACTGGTGGTGGGTCTTAGCCACACACACACTCTGATGTAAATGTAAATGTACAGGAATTTATATAGCGCAAATCACCAAGCGGTTTCTAAGCGCTTGCTTAGGGAACCCGTCCTGGTATTCCCCTGTGAGATAACACCGGCAGGGTATCCGCTAGGTGAAAGCCAGGCATCCCGCCGCGAGGGGCCGTTGTGGAGATTAAGCAAGCTATTGCCCAGAGTCGCAGAGTGTGAACCCGTGAATCGAGTAGGCACCGGAGCGAGAATTGTCGAGTCCATGGACATTTTAGGACTCAAGACCCCGCCGAGCCGGGAATTGAACCCTGGTCCCGGGCTGACCTCTGCTTCCAGGTCTGCCTCCTCTAACCAGTGAGCCACACTTCTCCACTCTGGGCACTGGTGGGAGTCTTAGCCACACACACACTCTGAGGCTGGGCACTGGTGGGGGTCTTAGCCACACACACACTCTGAGGCTGGGCACTGGTGGGCACTGGTGGGGGTCTTAGCCACACACACACTCTGATGCTGGGCACTGGTGGGCACTGGTGGGGGTCTTAGCCACACACACACGCTGATGCTGGGCACTGGTGGGGGTCTTAGCCACACACACACTCTGAGGCTGGGCACTGCGGGGCACTGGTGGGGGTCTTAGCCACACACACACTCTGATGCTGGGCACTGGTGGGCACTGGTGGGAGTCTTAGCCACACACACACTCTGAGGCTGGGCACTGGTGGGGGTCTTAGCCACACACACTCTCTGATGCTGGGCACTGGTGGGCACTGGTGGGGGTCTTAGCCACACACACACTCTGAGGCTGGGCACTGGTGGGCACTGGTGGGGGTCTTAGCCACACACACACTCTGAGGCTGGGCACTGGTGGGAGTTTTAGCCACACACACACACTCTGATGCTGGGCACTGGTGGGCACTGGTGGGGGTCTTAGCCACACACACACTCTGAGGCTGGGCACTGGTGGGCACTGGTGGGAGTCTTAGCCACACACACACTCTGAGGCTGGGCACTGGTGGAGGTCTTAGCCACACACTTACTCTGATGCTGGGCACTGGTGGGCACTGGTGGGGGTCGTAGCCACACACACACTCTGAGGCTGGGCACTGGTGGGGGTCTTAGCCACACACACACTCTGAGGCTGGGCACTGGTGGAGGTCTTAGCCACACACACACTCTGATGCTGGGCACTGGTGGGCACTGGTGGGGGTCTTAGCCACACACACACTCTGATGCTGGGCACTGGTGGGCACTGGTGGGGGTCTTAGCCACACACACACTCTGCTGCTGGGCACTGGTGGGCACTGGTGGGAGTCTTAGCCACACACACACTCTGAGGCTGGGCACTAGTGGGGGTCTTAGCCACAAACACACTCTGATGCTGGGCACTGGTGGGCACTGGTGGGGGTCTTAGCCACACACACATTCTAATGCTGGGCACTGCTGGGTGTGTTTTCTACACACCTCTTACACTTACACTGACATGGCAGACGTATGTCCCACATGTCTCCGTATTACACTGGTGATGTGCGGTGACGTACCGTACCCCGAGGTTGATGACGTAGGTGCGGCACGTCTCCGTATTACACTGGTGTTGTGCGGTGACGTACCGTACCCCGAGGTCGATGACGTAGGTGCGGCACATCTCCGTATTACACTGGTGACGTGCGGTGAAGTACCGTACCCCGCGGTCGATGACGTAGGTGCGGCACATCTCCGTATTACACTGGTGATGTGCGGTGACGTACCGTACCCCGAGGTCAATAACGTAGGTGCGGCACGTCTCAGTATTACACCGGTGATGTGCGGTGACGTACCGTACCCCGGGCTCGATGACGTAGGTGCGGCACGTCTCCGTATTACACCGATGATGTGCAATGGCGTACCGTACCCCGCGGTCGATGATATAGGTGCGGCACATCTCCGTATTACACTGGTGATGTGCGGGAGTGTGTGGCGCAACGTACCCAGACATTACAGTCGTGCAATGGAGATGTGCGCGTGTGGCACCACGTACAGGTATGTTGGACTTCAATGTACTCACCGTCTGCGCCGTCATAGGTTTCTGTGTATGAGGTGGTGGCCGTACAGGATTGGGATGAGACGGACGATGGCGTTCATGTCTTGTTTGTCGCGTACAGTGGTGCGGTTGTGCCGGAGTATGGTTTCACGGTAGTTTTCAGCTCTCGTAGAAAAAGAGCCGTACAGAGTGTGTTCTACACGGATCGTACTTCCTGGTTCGGGAGACGCGGTCTAGTTACGTTCGGACGTAGCGTGGAGTGTCATCCGACTTCAATTCGTATGGACTTTCGATTTGTACGGAGTTTTTTACGAGGCGTACGGAGTGACGCTTTTGGTTGTGATCGTACTTGCTGGTTCGTACGGGGACGCATACGGGTACGATTCGTACGGAGACAAACGCTCCGAACGGCAATTCGGAGTGCTTTTTAACGGATCGGAATCGACGCATTAGTGGGACCATTTGAGCTTGAAAATCTCCTGTCATTGGTACATGTTTCTGAATTGACATTTGCATTTGTTTAACTGGCATATTTTGCACCTGCATTTCTCTCTGTGTTTCCACTTGCTGCTTCAGGTTTAAATTTACATTTCTTCTTCCAATGCACAAATATGTTACAAGGATGGCAAAAAGACACCTTTTCCAGCAGTGCAACATCCATACCTGAATTTGCACAAACCAAAACACCTTTACTTCCATCCTTGTAACTCCCTTTCTTTCTGTGCAAACAACTGATTCTAAAAACTTTTCTATGCAAACCTTCTCTGTACCATCAAAGGTTTTTCCTCAAACTCTTTCTGCTTCATTCCTTGTCCAGCCCTTTAGGACCCTTCATCCTTCAGAAGCCCATCTGTCAGCTTTCTTTGCAAACAAACGAATACTTGCTGTACGTGCACACTGATCTGATCAGAGAACTTTAAATCAATCACCATCTGAGTCACAAAGAATCTCATGCCACTGGCATCAGGCCCACACCTTCACAAAAATCATGAACTAATTTTTTAAGCTCCTGTGTTGTTCTTTTAATCTGTATCCAATTAACATCCTTTGCTGGCACTCTGCCCTGCAGGAAAGTAATCACTGCTTCGTTTTTCTCCATAACAACAGAGAATGATGGTGCATTCATGCAAACCTTTTTCATTGTCTCCTCACCTGGCCTTTGCACAGCAACTTTATATTCAAACCACAATTCAGCCTGCATGGCAATGTCAAAATACAATTTCAAATTAATACACAACTCTTTTAAAATTTCAACAAATCCATCAACTTGTGGGTACCACAGCATAAGTTTGTTTCTCAATTTTGGGAATGTGTTCAGAAATGCTGCAAGTTCACTTTTGTTCCATGGCACATGAACATGCACTTCTCCCACCTTTTCTCTCAATGAGTAAGTAAAAGATTCTCGCTCCTCCTAGTTATTATTTTGCTCAACAAGGTCTGGTGGTTTCTTTTTCTTATCCAGTTTCCTTGCTAGGTCCGGTGGTTTCTTTTTCTTCTCATTTTTTCTTGCCCACTCTCCTAATTTCTCAAACCGATTGCATTTGAAAATATATTTTATTATTTCTGCAATGTGCAAATGCATTCATGAAGAACATATTGTCTAATTTGCTTCATTGTTCATATATACCCTGAAACTTTTCTGAAATGGAAAAGTTCCTGAAACGTCTATTTCATATTTGTGACCCAAATCAGTCAGTCTATCATGTGTAATGACTGCACATTTAGTTGTTTCCTTACTCAGGGAAATGTACTCTTTTTCCTGACACTGGTTCACATTTTCACGATTTAAATAGCAGGGGACTGTTAATTTCTTCATATTCAAATGTTGAATTTAAAACATTAAGCTGTCTCTCTTTTTCAGGGTCTGGGTTAATTTGTTCCCCCATGCTCTCTATCTTTTTAATCACTGCTGCTTCCTCAAAGCAGTTTTGAAAAATTCCATCTCCAAATATATTTATTTTATCCCGGGTTGTTGGTGTTGTAAAGACCATTTTCCCCCCACCTTTCAATGCTTGGACTGTCTGGGGTAGTTTCTGTTCAATAATCTGTGAACTCTCTTCAGATCTTTGAAGAATACTGCTGTCATGCTGGCTTTCGGATCAATTGGAACAAATCCACTCTATATCCAGTGGCAGGGGTGGCGGACTCCCAGTCCTACCCGAGCTGCCTGAAGGTGTCCTCGGAGGGGTTCACATACCTCGGATTGTACATCACTACTAACACTGTGGCCAACTTAGAACATAATGTTCAACGTATCCTTGACAACTTCCAGGAGGATGTCAAAAGATGGAGGAAACTCCCTCTAATGATCATGGGACGGACAACAATGTATAAGATGATCACTCTCCCACAAATACTATATATTTTACAAAACACATATTGTAAAATCCCAGAGGTTATATTTACATCCCTTAACAGTGAACTCTGTACACTTCTGTGGGATGGGGCTCAGCTGCGTATAGTGCTGCAAACCCTACAACGGAACCAGTACAACGGGGGCTTGGCCCTACCTGATATCAGGGCTTACTATAGGGCGGCACACATTATTGTAATTAATGAATGGAGTCATGCACCAAGAGATCACCCTACTTATCTGTTGGAAAGACTGAAATTCGGGGATCACACACATCTACATTACCTCTATGGTGGGAAGGGTGGCACCCGACTCCTCCCGGCCACTCAACTGATGATAGAGGTATGGAAACAGAACAGGCAGAGAAGCAAATGCAATGGGATAAGAGACCTACTAGGGAAACTCCGCTATGGGAGGGTACCAGATTGAAGTAAATTGGGAAATTAAGAGGTTTTCGTCTCTGGGATTTAATAGGAAACTCCAAGATGGGAGATGTCATGGAAAGAGTCACACTGGCGTTGTTCACCTCCCCGCAAGCCACTTATTAACTCAACCAAAATCAGGCCTATGCTTACCTTCGGCTGCAACATGCCTGGCGGACTGAAGAGTTAGATGCGGAGACACTGCCGGAGTATGCCCTCTAGAAGGTAGACTCATTCAGGAAGAGATCACAAGGAAAGCTATCTCGCTAACGTGTAAGACACAAATCAATAATATTCCTGACAATCTGGCCCACTCAGAACTAAATGGGAATGCATTACTGGCCTGTTAGAGAACCTTGACTGGGAGGTGCTCTTATGCACCCACGTGAAGTGGCGAGTAAGCTGCGACTGCGCCTCATACAATACAGGATTCTACACAGGACATATTTTTACATGCAATGGATAGGACGGACAGCCCGGAATGCCTTGGGTGCCATGCAGAGCGCGGTAATGTATACATACCCTCTGGGAATGCACCAAGATTCAGGTCTATTGCAATAAAATAGTGTGCGAATCAAATAAAATACTGGGGGCTCAACTTGAGCTGGATCCTCGCTCCCTCTTACCGGGAATTGCTACTGAAGTGGATCTCCCACGACATAAGCTGCTGCGGGTCAACCTAGTATTGAGAGTTGCTAAAAGGGACATAGCTCGCCACTTAGGTGCACCTCAACTCCCTACGTTACAGGAATAGAGAAACAGTTTGAATTTGTATATGTGGCGGAGAAAATTACGTACTAAGCAAGGGGGTATCGTCGAAAATTTCGTAAAATATGGTCACCATGGTTACGCTGCTATGGACTGCAGCTAGGATCAGAGGGGGAGGGGTTGGATACGTCAAGGGACGAGCCAGGAGGATTGTCTTGATAGTTACATTGCCTGGCCTATTGTGGGAACATGTGGTTGATGTGGATGTGAAACCCAATATGTGTGCATATGCAAATATGCAAAGTAGAACTGTGCTCTCTTTAAGAGGAAGTGTAGTTTTTTATACTGTCTTCCACAGATTTTCCAAGTCTACTAATTCCTTGATTTCTCGCACTCATGAATCAATTGTTCATTGTTTAAAAGCAAATAAAAACATTTATTTAAAAAAAATCTGTGAATTCTGAGTTTCTGAAATAAACGATGACATAATTACTCCTTCTGCAGCTCTTTGAACTTTTTGAGTAGGGACCATATTTATTAAGACAGTCACAATTTGTCTAGGCACTGCCTGTGCATCTGCAGCTTGTAGTATTTGTACTGAATCAGTCACATTTAAAGCAGTAACACCTGGAGATATCACTGTCAGTGCTGAATCAACAGATAGTGGGTTAATCTGAAATGTCTGCACAGTTCTTTCAATCTGTGTTTTTCTGTTTAACAGAAGCAGTAGCCACTGTAGTACTTACTGGTACAATATTATCAGTATTTTTAGTAGGAGACCACATAAGGTGTTGGACACTCAGTTAACAATGCATCCATTATTTCTTCCCCATAATCATTATTTATTTGAAGCTTTTTGTCATCTTTAATTCCCTTCTCCTGTATCTGGTGCTTTACCTTTTTATTCTCACTTGCTTTGTCTCTTGCTGCCTTTTCCCACATGCTTAAAACTTCAAATTGTGCAGCTCTAGATGGTGTCTTTATTTCACGTAACACTTCACTTAATTTGTCAATATTTGCAATTCAAATGTACCATCTTTTGGAAACCTCAAAGGACCCTCTTTTTTTTTAATGATCTTGCACCATTGGTGAACCCACATACATGAATTTTGTCCAAAATTGGTAGACATAAAATGCACAGGTGTTCCTTCAGGAGCATCACCAATTAAAATCTGATTTTTCCCTTTACCTACCAACAATTTCTTAAAGCCTTAAAGCAATTCAATGTCTGCAATATTTTAATGCTATTTATTTTCTTTAATGCTGTCAGTTTCAATTTCAGTCAGTTTAACTCCTCCTACTGATACTATAATAATGTGCTCACTGGAATCCCATTTATTCATGGTGGACTGTATTGGATGAGTGAAGAGCAACAAGTAAACCATGAATAAAGAAGGAAAAAAACTAAGGGTTGAATATGCAGTTCTCTTTCAGTCCATTGTGCACCATGATCCTAATAGTCCTCTTTCGCCCACCACTCCTATATACTTGCATCTGTTATGTTCTTATTACATGATATGATTTGGACCAGCTCCTAGCAACAAGGTTCTCTGTTGGAATCCGGATTGAGTAGTGCAGCAGAGGATCTTAGCTGTGGAGCTGAGAGGTTGGCTCTGGGGGTCGTTAAGGATATTCTTAAATAAATCTTCTTTCTACATCTATTGTGTCCTGTGATCACAAAAAAGGGCAACGAAGATGGGATGCAGTGACTGAAGAGGACATTTTGCAGAAGATTTTGGATATTAAATATACTTATCCGGACTTTCTATTTATTCTGGAAGTAACAGAAAGACAAAAAACAGAACCGGAAGACCCCCAGTTTGATCAACCGTCTACATAAAGGTCAGACATATGGTTGTTCTGACGATTGGGAGAGCCTGTTGTTATTTGAATCTCACCTGGTAACGCCATCTGAAGAGAGGGTCGCGTGCTGTACCAGCGAGAGGAGAGTCGCGCACTGTGTCCACAAGAGGTGTGCAATGTCTTGCTGTGTCCGCGAGGTGGGGGCGTGACGACATAGCAGTGTCCCCGTGTGTGATCTCGGTATTTACATTTAAGAGATTCACGAGAGGTTCTACACGGGAGCTTATTGTCTCTGACGGTGGGCTTGACGACGACGTACGCTGGTGCATGCGCAGTGCGTGGTGAAAATTTTGAGGAAAGGCGACTGAATTCAAGAGAATTGATGTGATGCTCCACGTAATGGCGTGTGACCAACGTGCATGAAACATCATAGCGGTAACCTAGCAACCAATTTCGTCGATCGTACACACGCATAGAGGGAAGCTGTAAGCGTGTGTTTACTTTACTCAGCTGATGAAAGTGCTTTGTGGATCGGCGAAGGTTTACTAACTCGCAAACTTCATTTTGTTTTTTTATGATTTTGTTCTATCATACAGTGAGTGACTTGGATTTTACCAACCATTTTAAGTTAAATGCATGTTGACATTGTGGTAAAGAACTTGATTCTGAAGCCAATTACAAAAAGAAATCGACAAGTCATAAATGAGTGAATTGAACAAGAAGGAACTTTTTACTTTTTAAAATTTGACAACATTTGTAAGGGAAGTTTTATCTGTGTAGACTATATATTATAGAATAATTCAATAATAATATATTAACAAGGACATGGCTACTCAATCATCCATCACCACTCCAACTACATTTCTTCAAAAATCTTGTTTTCCATGCATGGATTGTGAAGATTGTCGAGAAGCTTTCACCACTTATCTATAAGCTATTGGTGGTGATGTGTTCATTCCTAAAAGGAAGTTAGCCATATTAAAAGTATGTTTGGGAGTTGAAGGAAGAAATGTTTTGAATACCTTACCTAATTTTGAACCTAATGTTAGGAATGTTTATAATTCTTCAGATGAAGAGGAGGAAGATTTTTATGAAATGGCTTTGACATCGTTAGCTGATAACTTTCGAAAAAAAACCTGAGTATAGTTGTAGAGAGGCATACATATTTTTCCCGTTCCCAAAAGCAAGGACAAAAAATTTAACAATATGTAGCAGCATTGAGAAAATTATCTATTACATGCAAATTTAAAGACTTAAGAGATGATATTATTAGAGATCAACTCATTAACAGAACTAGCAATAAGAGAGTTCAAGAAAAATTGTTGGATTTAAAAGATCCATCTTTAGAAAAAACTATCGCAATTGCTAAACGTATTGAAAACACTTCTCAATATGTGAAAGAATTGTCAGAGAATAGTTCTAAAAGCGAAGCAGAGTCCAATAGAGTATGCGTGTTGAATTCCAATCCAAAAAATGTTGTTAAAACTAATAGTGAATAAAACGTTATTGTGGGAAAGAAACTAGTGGGAAACCACAAAAAAAGTTGTTACTACGCAGGTGGCTGTGGGGTCTCGGGGTCGCCGCGCTCTGCGAGCTGGGGTGCAGAAGGGGGTGAGCAGCTGTGGTGGCCTGAGGAGAGCGTTGGCAACGAGTGCGGATGGCATCGAGGAGCTGGCATCTGGGAGGACGGGGAGAACTACAGGCGGGACCGGAGGTCTATTGCACTAGCGGAACTGGGGCTGTAGCCCTACGGTTCGTTTACCCCCCCTGGCAGAGAGGCACTGCCCATAGCGGGGGATTTGAATACTTGGCAGTACCCGAGCACAATGGTGGACCACGGGGCCTGATGACTTGGAACGGGTGTGAAGAGTTGAAGACCTGATTGTACGGAGCGGGGGCTGTGAGTTGCTCCGGCAGGGATCCTAGGAGTCTGCGCTCTCGTGGATGGCACTGAACAAGGGAGCTCTGGGATAGGCTTCTCCAGCTGGTCCTAACTGTAATACTGGAGGGGCTCGATTGTGAGCTCCATGGAGGTGCAACGCTAACAACTCCGAAAACTAGATAATCACTGAGGCCAACATGGACCCATAGGGGGCTGTCACGGGCTCCTGCTGAGACCTAGCGCCGCGACCACAGGGGAGCAAGCAGTAGATAGACTCTTCCCGGGGGAATGTGGTAACAGCGCATTGCTCTCAAACGAAACTGAGCGATCCCAGCCAGGCCGCAAGGAGCCGGGAAGATTGCCACCAACGGCCGCTTTCATGGGGAAACCGAAAGGAAAGAAGGAGGGGGCCCAGCAGATGTCAGATAGTGAACCCTCTAGCCAGACGGAACAAAACGCGCTGGAAATGTCTCAGGACCTTAACCTGCAGCAGCAGTTCGACAAAATCTTAACAGCGATTGCAGACTCTCGCACCGCTCTTCAGCAAGACATAGCACAGGTGTCCACAGGACTGGGACTCCTGTGTGCAGACCACTCTAAATTGGTGGAAAGGGTGAAAATAGTGGAAGGGGCAATTCAGGTAGAAGAACCAGCACAGGATGCTCTGAAGGCCACGATGACGAATGCTCTGGATTGTATTACTGCACTGGAGAAGCGTGCCGAGGATGCTGAAAGCAGGAACCGGCGGAACAATATACGCATAGTGGGACTGCCCGAGAAAGCGGAGGGGTCGGATATGGTGCAGTACCTTGAGAACTGGTTGAAAGCAGTAGTGGCCTCGGATGGTTTGTCTTCCTTTTATACTCTAGAGCGAGCCCACCGAGAGCCGGCCAGACCTCCGCAGCAGGGGCGACCCCCCAGACCAGTGGTGGCCCGCCTGCTGCACTTTAGAGTCAGGGATCTACTACTCCAGAAGGCACGCACGGACGGCCCCTATCATTTAGGGAACAGCAGGGTCAACCTATTTCCGGACTATACTTTCGAAACCCAACGACGTCGATCATCCTTACTTGCAATCAAGAGGGAACTGAGGGAAAAGGGACTTCAGTACTCCTTGCTGTTTACAGCCAGATTACGGATAATCGTGGATGGCAAGACATGTTTCCATGAAACCCCAGATGAAGCATACGCATGGCTGGAATCCTACAGAGCTGGGAAGGATGGTCAAGAACGGGGGGCTCACGTTTCGGAGGGGTTGCCACAACGTAAATCGCAAAGGCTCCAGCGGAAAGGGCGAGTCTTGAGGAGGCGGAGCGGCGGGGAGCGCTAGAAGCGGTATCTGTTCTGTCAGGGGGACGGGGGATGCGCTCTCTGGAAGGCACAGACTCGGACTAAGACAAGGAACGCTCCGACACAGAGATTTCGGAGACGGGCAGTGTACGGCTACCGCAGATCACTCCAGCGACGGCGAATGGGATGTTGGATGAATGACCAATTGCAGCTGGGGTGATTTACAAGTTGTAGATGGGGCTGTTGAGAGACATCGGGTACACTGAGGATGGGGGCGTACGATATTTTGCTGTTGCTCACTGAGTTTTCGGGTGATGATTTGGGGGTGGGAATGTATGAAGCGTCCAATAATATGGGGGGGGTTTGTAGGGTGGGATGTGAACAGAGGAAAAGTGGCGGCCCGTCGGTGCTGAGCTCCCCTCGCTGCCCTTAAGGCATGTCCCCAGAAACCGCTGGTGGGCTTAGATGTGTGCTATTTGTTGTAATGGTTTGGATGGGGACTAGCTGTTTGGTTCTAGGTCCTGTTCTTGGGGGGAGGGGCTGTTGGGCTGTTGGGAGGGGAGTGGAGTTCAGGGGTTCACCGGTGTGGTGTCTGTAACATGTATTGAGAGGAACATAACACATATGAGCGCTGGGGGCTGTAGCTGATCTACGTTGTATAACCTGGAACGTAAGGGGGGCTTCACACAATGACACGTCGCCATAAGGTCCACGCATATTTAGTTAGAAGAGGGGTTCACATAGCGCTCCTACAAGAGACTCACCTCACTAAGGCAGAGGGCATAGCCTTGCAAAGGAGGTGGAGAGGTCAGATATTTAACACCACATACTCAGCGTTCGCAAGAGGAGCATTGATATGGATTAGGGCGGGAGTTCCTTTCCAGGTGATGAGGCAGACGATAGATCCGGAAGGCAGGTTCGTGGCAATAGAAGGTAGACTCCGAGGGTAAGACATAGCGCTGTGTAGCATTTATGCGCCAAACATTGACCAGTCGCGCTTTTTGTGGCGCTAGATAGATCGCACCCTCCGCTGGTGGACTCCCCGTACACAGATTAACTAAATGCAGGCTGGATTGGCAGAACAAATGGGCATTAATAGATGTGTGGTGCATGCACCACAGACTTGACCGAGACTACTCCTACTTCTCGGCGATGCATGATCTACATGTTCGGCTAGATGCGACACTATGTTTGCCTTCATTGGTGCCTACTGTAGTGAATACTGAATATCTCGCCAGGACACTGTCCGATCATAACCCACTGTTGTTCACTATGCATTGGATGACGACGGGGTCGGCCATCCCCACCTGGCGTCTCCGACCTGAGACACTAGAAGACCCGATTTTTCAGAGAGAAGTGAGTGAAGGTATAACACACTACTTCACTGAGAATGCTGGTACGGCCTCCACAAGGGCGCTGGAATGGGACGCCTTCAAGGTAGTAATGCAGGGGCTCTGTATAGGTAAATATGTAGAGGTGCGGAAGGTGCTATTACAAGATGTAGGCCGGGCCAAGAGCAGACTGAGGAAGGCGGAACTGACGCGGCCAGAACACCCTGAGGTGCATGGGGAAGTAATGGCGGCAAGAGAAGAGGTGGCAGTGGAGATGGAGAGACTGCGTTGCTTTGACCATAAAGCCTACCTTGCGAAATCGCCCGCAGAGGGAGAAAAGGCGGGAACGCTGCTGGCTTGGCTGGCCAATCCGACAAAAAGGGGTTCACCTATATTGGCCCTAGAAGACGATGAGGGGGAGGGGGTTTAAACCCAGAGCGAGATCTTACATCGATTCCTGCAGTATTATGAGACTTTATATGCTAGCTCCTTGGTGGCGGGGGATCTTGAGATCGACTCCTTTCTAGACGAGGTAACACTCCCGGAACTGGAGGAGGAGCAGGCGAAATGTTTGGGCCACGATATAACGTTAGACGAAATTAGGAGTGCTATTAAGTACATGGCCCGAAATAAAACACCGGGGACGGACGGTTTGCCTATCGAGTTCTACTCGAAATATATGGACTTACTGGCCCCGAGATTATTAGAGGTCTACAGAGAGGCGAAGGAGTTAGGTCAACTCCCTGGCTCCATGCAGGAAGCGCTTGTAATCCCGCTATTGAAAACAGGGCGAATGGGGACAGATACGACCTCTTATCGCCCATTATCTATGCTGACTACTGATTACAAAATATTAAGTAGGATATTGGCGACTCTCCTACTGCAACATATGACCATGTTGATCCATGAATCAAGCTGGGTTTATCCCGACTAGGAATACATCCCTTAATGTTCGGAGATTGATACGGATAATGGAAGAAGATCAACCAGGAGAGCGCCACCCAGAGTGGTTGTACTTGTACAAGGTGTTGGGTCGATTTGGAGTGGGATCTGACTTTGTGGCTTAGACAAGAGTGCTGTATACATCCGCGGTAGCGAGGGTGCGAGTTGGCTCATTGATATCATCTCGGTACCCGGTAGCTCGAGGGACGAGACAGGGGTGTTCGCTGTCCCCCTTATTTTTCGCCCTAGCCATAGAACCGTTAGCGGCAAGGGCTAGACTGGGAGACAAATATGACGGCCTGAGGTGCAGGGGAGAACAGCAATATATCTCGCTGTATGCCGATTACCTGCTGATGTTTCTGGAAGACGCAGGGGGAGCACTGGAAGGAGCAGCGAACTTGCTCTCAGAGTTCGGAGATATCTCGGGCCTGCGGGTGAATTGGTCGAAAACATGTTTGTTTCCGATGAGGCATGGAAGGACTCCACCCATCATGCCTATGGAAGTGAGATGGGAACTGGATTGTCTGGCATATCTGGGGGTGCATGTTTATCATAATGCCACGGATATGCTGGAGGGGAATGTCGGGAGAAGTGTGAGGGCATTGAAGGGTAATATGGCCTTTTGGGCTGCGCTTCCGCTGTCTGTGACAGGCCGCATAGCGCTATTAAAGATGGTGGCGCTGCCTAGGCTGTTATAGTTCCTTAGGGCGCTACCTATATGGATACCGAGCTCGATATTTAAATCGTTGACATCACTAATAGTAGGATTCCTGTGGGGGGCGGGCAGACGTAGAGTAGCGCAGGCGACCCTGATCAGACCAAAAGCGGAGGGAGGGCTAGCGGTCCCTGATTTTGAATTATATTACTTGGTGGCCCAGCTACAGGTATTAACGCAAGCAGTGGTCAAGGAATTTAGGGGCCCAATGCATCTACGAGGTAGGGGGATTCCCCGCCATGTCCTCTCTTTTATAGCCATGCAACAAAAACTGGATCTCAAGGGTCTCTCTCTCTGGAAGAAAAGACACTAAGATTATGCTGGAATCACTCCCAATCCAGAGTGGGGGTCTTGCATCCTTACGCGCCTGAAATCCCGTTAGGAATGGCTACTGCACTACCCCACGGAGGCGATTGGACGCCATTACAGATCTGGGAGCAGGAAGGGATCCAAGTACTTGGAGATCTCTATGAGAATGGGGAATTGTTGTCCTATCAGGCGTTACAAGAGAGATATGATCTGCCTAGAGGAGGGTTTATAATACATGCCGCGCTAACAGGCGCGATGCAGGCACACTGGAGGGAAGGGCTTGCAGAACCCAAGATGACAACGGCGTACCAGTACGTAATGATGGCAGCTGGCACATACAAGGTGGTCACCTCCCTTTACACTAGAATGCTGAATGAAGGGCTAGCGCCCTTGGACACCCTGAAGGCAAAGTGGGAAGATGATTTAGAGAAACCCATACCGGAAACAGCCTGGGCACAAATAATGCGTAGGGCTTGGAAAGGTACGAGAAACGCGAGATTCCAGCTGGTGCTAATTTATATACTTCACAGAGCATATCTGACCCCGGGGAAAATTAGGAAATATTTTAGAATAGAGGAAGCAGCGTGCCCCCGGTGTGCGAGTGAAGGAGCAGAGCTGGAACATATGTTGTGGTCGTGCCCTAAGTTAGGAGGATATTGGGAAGAAGTGGAAAACACACTGAATATGGTTACAGAGGGACAGCTGACTTTTGACATTGTACATGCACACTGCACTGGTTTTCTCACACATCTAAAACTAAAGCGACAAGTAAATTTATAGACTTGGGGCTAATACTAGCAAAAAGAGAAATAACAAGACATTGGAAGGCAAAGGAGGGACCTAAGAGGGTAAGATGGAGAACTGAGTTTTTAAAATGGGTAAGTAGTGAGAGTGTGATTAGATATCAGCAGGCGAGACGGCTTAACAATGAAAAGGCTTTAGAATCAGCAAAAGCATGGGAAACATTGGTACAGGCGTTAGTGGAGCACCAGATAGAGGAAAAAGAGACGGAGTGCACAGGGAGGGATGGGGCCCCCTAGGAACAACAGGTACACAAAGAGATGTTGTCAGTCATGGCTGCGTTACGATACGAGATGGACTGTAATGGTAGCAGGTACGCACACCGGTGAGGAGGGAGGGGGAGGGGGTTCGATGAAAGTTGGGGGTGAGTTAATTGGTGATTAGATTGGGTAGCCTATGGGTTGCAGTATGGCTACACATAAATCCTCATTTAAATATGTCACGGCATTGATACTGACTGAATGGTAAGATGTAGCAAGGGAGGAGGACGATGTAGGATTGTTTCATGCTGCTGATGTGTGCTACTGTTAAATGTACAATGAATATATAAAACCAATAAAATATGTTTACAAAAAAAAGGTTCTCTGTTGGAATCCGGAATGTGGAGTCCAGCAGAGGATCTTAGCTGTGGAGCTGAGAGGTTGGCTATGGGGTCGTTATGGATATTCTTAAATAAATCTTCTTTCTACATCTATTGTGTCCTGTGATCACAAAAACATCCAAATTTTAGTATGAAACGCAACCGATCGAGACATCCACTTGAGGCACTTACGAAAGAGATTGAACCCTGAATCCATTGAAGGAGTCGTTTGACACAGCCACTATCAAACATGAAGAAATGTGGTCAGTAATTCACAGAAAGTAAACTCCAGACCACGGTGATGAGGTGCAGAAAAATGTGCGTTGACATTGGTGTTCAAGTTTATGGTTGTTATATGCTGGTGTCATCATGTACGCCTGGTGGAGTCTCATCTGAAGTTGAATGGGGCAGTGCTGGAGATTTACTACTGGTAAACAGGTTTCTAGACTAGTCTGAAACCTGGACAAATATTCTGAAGGCAAGGAATCAGCGGGAAGATGTAACCATCAAAACAACAGACCTAGAAACTCTAGTTCCAGTCATAAAAATTTAGAGGTCTGAATATGGGATGAAGAATCCCCCACTACTCTGCAACAGCAGACCAACTACTAAGAAGGCAACTGAGGTATAGAAGATAAGGATTTCAAGATTGTGTTGCCCAGTTTGGTACTATCAATACTCAAGGTCTGTGGAGTTCGATTTCCTGAATTACTTCCTTTAAGAGGCAACACCTGAAGGCAGAAGTAGTCTGTACATTAACGGACAACAGAGCATCCACAAGAGAATCCAGGTGAGGACACTGCTTTCAACCACTACAGAAAATACCTCTTGATATAGTCCTTAGCAATCAGATGGATTTCTGGGATACCCAATTTCCAAAATATCTGGTCCAACGCCTCATGCAACAGTTTCACCTTGCGTTTGGCAGACAGGAGCCACCTTAGATAATTTGCTGGTGAGTATACTCCTTCCATGCTAGATGGACGAACTGCTGATAGTACAATTATTTGATGTGTCGCCCGGTCTTAGAACCCCATGACTTCCTGCCAATGGGGAAGAGATCCTACTTCACCCTGCTTGTTGGGTATCACTTGCTAATTGTATCACCTCTCAGTATCTGAATCTGCTTTACTTTGAGATGAGGTAGAAAAGCTCTCAGGGCCACTCCCTTAACTCCACAGGGCCTGATGAAACACATGTACTTATGAGTCACCAGCACAAGTAGGTGTCAAGGGGGGTGGAAGGGTTCCCCTTTTAAAATGTTGAGAGCAAGAGTCCACCTACGTATCAACTCTTCAGTATCCAACCCCTTTTGCATGGATTGCTCATCAAAATTCATGCTGTCATTGTAAAGACCCCAGAATGACTTATTCATTTTTCATCTATTTGAGAAAGCTTGACACCATAAGCATGGCATTAGACAACTTTAGTGCCTTACTGCCAAAAGCAAAAATGTTCTTCCAAGAGAGTCTAAATTTTTGAGTCAATAAAGGTGGTGCTGTTCCCCACAGCACCACCTTTATTGACTCCAAAAATTAGACTCTCTTGGAAGAACATTTTTGCTTTTGGCAGTGAGGCACTAAAGTTATAGTTTCCCCAGCTACATGGCTTAGGTTTGTCTCAGGAAGTCTGAATTGTTAAACTTTCAAAGGAAGAATGTACAGACAAACAGACAAACAGTACAGGTTGTAAGAGCCGACCAGTACTTTCATGAGGCTGCTTTATTTCGGTGTTTCTCTCATGATTCGGCAACGTGATCCATCAGAGGGTTATTACAGATCAAGTTTATATTTGACAACTGCTTCCCTAACAAAATGTAAGCAAACTCTGAAGTCTTAGATTATGCTGAATGCAGAATGTGTCAGTAGCACTCTTTATAGCTGTCACGAATTGTACTTCAAGGGCGGAGACTGGATCCTCCCTTGATAGAAATTCCTAAAACTTGTCCAATGCCATATTAGAGTTGCTAGATGATAACAAGCATTTTCCACCTCACTTTTGTCCTCTTTAGTGTGCTAAAGGTGAGCGGGCATTTGCACTACCATAGAGTCTGTTACAAAACAATACTTTATACATTGAAAAGAGTGCCTTTGTGGTGATCAGCATGTCTGGAAAATTGCTTTGAGATACATGTTATAATTAATTGCCACAGTGTCCAAAATTACCTATGTTATGGAAGCCTTTTGGGAGGCCTCAAAACCAGCACAACAGATACAGATACCAAAGCGTCAAATGATAGAGGATACTGCAGTTCACAAAGGGAGAAGGGCCAGATTTCAGGGTAAGGGCATAACCAACATCAAGGGCTGGAACAGAGACTGAACCTCTTCCAAACGTGTGACTGCCCCCTCCGCCCACAGCCTTCTTTGTGCACCTTAGCCATCCCCCCCCATAACGAGTAATAAGATCCAGAGACTTAGTTAGTGCATAACGGCCGCTGTTTATTTTGAAAGCATGAAACATAAACATCACATTTTATGGTCATCCCTACGTTCCATTATTTCTACACTGCATCACATCTATACACTTTTCACACTGATGCCTTGCTCTTTACATTCCTTAAAGCACTTCAGCACAGCCCCTTGTTTGATGAACTCCCTCCAGGCTAAGCTTGCTACCGCCAATTTGTGTGGTTGGCCGCCAGGCCCGACCCGAGCTGCAAGTGCCATGACCAGCTACTGCTGACCCCATGCTGGCCCCTCACCTGCTTCCTCAGTGTCCCTCCAAGAAGGCAACACAAGGACACTGTTTAGCGGCTCGTCAACTAGGCTAGTGTGCTACCTTGTCTGTCTTGTCTTCGTGCGGTCAAGAATATGCCTTCCTTGACCTCGGCCTTTCTGAACCACTCTTGCCACTGCCAAGACCCCGGGCTGATTAGTGAATTGAAACCCCGCCGGCCAATCACCAGCTCCCTCCTTCTTTTTGCCCTGCTCTTTCACTGGCATTTCTTTGGCTCAGTGAGGCCTCGCCCTCGGGAGACGTTCCTCGCCGGCCTCTTATTGTCCGGCTTCACCTTACTGGCCAGCATCATAAGCTACTGGCACAAAGCCACAGTCAGTTGCCAAAACAGAGGCATTAACTGCTGTGACGGGTAGATCAAGTGCACCAATGTGGACATTTGCAGAGATAGCCAGCATGGCACTGGCGTAATGAAAAGTGAGGGGGCCTCCCTGCACGGTACTTAGAGGGGCCCCCTCCGGGCTCAATCAGGAGCTTTTCGGACAGAGTGCAGTGCCAAGGGGGCCCCTTTGAGCTGGAGGCCACCCCGCACCGCAGGGGCTGCGGGGGCCTGTGTTACGCCCCTGCAGCATGGCATGTTTGAAGTATTCCATCTGCCGGGCAAACACGGGGATAGCGCACCAGGGTTAACTGAGAGGGAGGGGGCACCTAGTCCCGAGCCCCGCAGGGTGACGGCTGTGGCGGATCCAGATTTAAGGATTTTCAGCTGGAACGTTGTAGTGAATGAGCCACTTCAGTGGTCTGATGATCTGTGATGACCCTCGATCACCACCATTGTGTACTGATTTTAGTGTGCTATGTTACTTTAGCCTTAATGTAGGATGGTCTTGCATTACAATAATCTTGCCAAAGAATAGAAGGTATGGGATGTCGAGGTGCAGTGTTGTTGGTGATGGTGCACACATGTGCTCCATAGTGGATACTGAGGGATTAAGTGCATAGTGTTATTTGAGTTAGGTGAATTATGACTTTAGCCTATTGGCTTTGACGTGGTATAATAGCATTCTGCTTTCCAAGTAGTAGAGGCCTATGCTTGAGCAACTCTATATTCTAAACTGCAGCCATCTTCTGAGCCTCTGTAGGTGAGAGGTGATATTTGAGATTACATGTGTTGTTCATCGGCAGTGAACCAGAGCTAACCAGTTCTTATCAGGAGGAATGTGCCTTCTTCGCATTGGCGTCATAACAAAACGCTTGGCCAGCTGCTGTTGGGTGCCTGGTGTGGAAGGGTACAGGAATCTTGTGAGAAAGGTAGGCGGGTTCTTCCAGAAGCTTCGATAGAGGATAGAGTTCTATATTAGAGAAAGGGGGTCCGTGAGAGAGGCAGAGAGAGAGAGTTTCTGAGAGGCAGAGAGATTCTGAGATTCTGAGATGGTGAGACGCTGAGATGCTGGTCTGGTGTTTTGACGGTCTGATGATACATCACGGTGCAGACGTGCAGACGTGTGTGTGCAACAGAGAGTCCGGAACCAACCAGTGAGGGAAAGAGGGATGGACCCTTCTTCAGATGACAAGACGCCTAAGATTAGGGTGAGGTGTTCGATGTATATCTAACTTTATCTAACTATGCTTTTATTTTCAGGCCTATGTATATCTATGTGCTGCTAATGTTTACTGTGATGTTTAGTTATTTCTTTCTTTTGTCATCCTATTATCATGTAATAAAGAAACCCTAGAGCATATCATTTGTTGGTATTCCTTGTGAGGGAAGGTTGAGACCCTTTTTTACCAAGTACTTACAGAGGGATGGGTGATTTCCCTCTAATGGGTAATTGTTGATACGGAAGGGAAAGTGCCTCCCATCAGGGATGTCTAAATTACATTGCCAGGAGGAGGATGCGTTGTTTACCCTCTTGGATTGGGAGGTGTTGTGACTTGCTGTTATTTGCGAGCTCCTCAGCAATGGTCTTATATGTTGTCAGTGTTTATTCCTTTCTTGGGTAAGTATTGTGAAATGTGGTGTCTTTCTGTAACCTGAGAAAGGATGTGGTAAGTAATGACCTGGTGACTGACAGAAGCACCAAAACATACAGAGAAGGTGGTCATTACTATTGGCGTAGTCGGCAGGATATGAACGTTGATTTAAAAGGGGAAATATTGGTTTGGTTTTTTTTGCAATTGAAAGCAGACTATCAGATATCAGTTGATTTATTTGCATGGGGGTAGCCCATATGGTGTTCTGGCTCATGAGTGAGCTAATTGTGTTTGGTTGAACGAGAATTGCTGTGTGTTTAAATGTGTTTTGTATAAAGGGCTTGTGAATAGCTTTTTTACTTTAGGCAGAAAGGGCGGGATCCCTTTACAGTGTTCCGTAAAAAGAATGCATTTAAAATGTGCTGAGCTGCAACATGAATGTAACATCTCAGAATATAACCCTCAAAGGTGGGATGATGTTTCAGACAGAGATAGTGGGGTTATTTTTACTGTGTTGTTTAACATGCATCCACAATTTGAGCATTTGCCAAAAGAGCTGAAGGAAATGTTAATTGCTGCCCAGTGTGAAAATATTCCTTTGACAACAGACTTAAAAGTGCATGATTTATATGTGAAAAATGTTACAGAAAATCTAGTCAGGTTGCCAATTGCACAGGCTGTTTTAATTAATTCTTCCGAAGAGAGAAACGATAAGAAGACTCGTGTTTTAGAATTACCGATTACCGGGTGTGGAGATAAATCAGACCTATCAGTGCACGATACATTTTGCTTTAAAAGAAAAATGCAAGCATATGAGTTTGAAAGAGTACAACAGCGAATTGTGTATGACTGGTTACTTCCAGGTTTTAAAAATGTATTTTGGGATTTTAACCAAAAGCAATGTGCCCATTTTAGCAATTCAGATGCTGAACAAATGCCCATGACTATGTGCTTTGGCACACTAAAAGATACTGGAAAGAGCAGCGTGAGAGAAAAGGTGATTTGCTTATGGGAGATTGCACTAGTAGTAAAATGGCCCATATAGGCAGAATAGCAGTTTGGTAGGATTTCACAGAAGCAGGGTTGGTGACCCCAGCAACTACTGTTTAAACTGATTTTATGTAGCTGGTGCACAAATGTGATAATTCTTTGCCCATGACAGTTGACGGTTACAAATTAAACAAACATATACCTTCTTTGACTGATGCTGTCCCAGATATTGTTACAGAAGTACCCTGAGATTTTGTATGCAACTTTTTAAGGTTGCCAATGTTTTGTCTTTTAGTTACCAATAGTCCTATAGACAAATGATAGTTTAAAAGACAATATATATATGAAGGTCCATGCATTCAAAGGTGGGCTGTTCAATGTGGTTTCAGTTTAGTGTATTCCATTTACGAATGGAAAATTTCACAGCTTTTGGATTGTGAACGGCTGGGAACTGACATGCTTTGCCCTTGAGGAGATAACATGCATTCCACAGAGCCTCCTCTTTCCTGGGCTCTTTGTAAGGGAGGGGGGCGATCGCAGGGGCATTCTCCGCTGCTTGTTATGTTTGGCGAGCACCCAATTCTTTTTGCGGAGAATCTGTGTGAAGGAGGGGGGATTCCACTCTTCAGACTGTGGAGCTTCCTTTAATTGGAAAGATAGGGAGGCTTGCACAAAGGTGCAGGCTTCATCACCATCATGCCCCATCCTTATGAGGAGAGAGACAGGGCAGACAGAAGTTGGCAGGTGCTTCACTCCTGGAATGTGAGCTCTTGGTAAGGGAGGGATTGCAAGGCAGAGCAGTGTGTCTCTGTTATGGTTGAAACTGAGCCAGCTCTGAGACGCGGACATCTCTGGAAGGGAGGGGGTATGTTAGCATGGAGTGAGAAGAGCGTACAAATGACTGCTCCAGCCCTTCTGGCTGTGTAAGGAAAAATTTGATTTTGCCCAAATAAACTTAGAGAATATAATGCAGGTAGCATTCTTAAGCTATTCCCCAGATCTAAAGGAGAGCTTTGCAGACAGAAATTAAAATATTGGACTTTGAGAGATGTAAAAAGAAAATTATGTGCTTTTGAATTGAAGTTTTTTTGTAAGATGAGTGATACGTATTTATCGTTTCAGGTTGCTGGGAGGTGCTGCTGGGGGTGCGAGTGATACCTTGCCCCGCCCTGTTTGTTTTTTTGTCTTTTTTATTTTTATTTTTTTATTTTATTTTATTTTATTTTTTTAAAGTGGAACTCTCCCAAGCCTGGAGCCAGACCGGAGCGGACGGTGATGTCCTGTGGCTGATGGCAGAGGGGAGCTGATGATCTATGGAGAACCAGATCAGATGGGGTTCTTCCTTGCCGAGGGGATACTGAGGAAGTTGGATGCCAGAGAGCTGTCATCTACATAGATGGACTGCTTCTTTCTAAGCGAAGAAGGGATCAGCAGAGTGTTCTGCAATTGGAACTGTCCCCTTTTAGTGAGGCTGACTTTAACAGAATGAGAGCTGTGTGTCTTTCGCACAGGAGAACTGCGTGTGCACCCTGACAAGAGACAGTGGTGTTTTTTGTTTTGCTTTTTTCACAGAAAAGAACACTTTTTTCCCATAGAGATGTTGTGCTGCACTTGGAGTAGATATTTTCTGAGCTACAGTTGGCTGCCTTGGCAGTAGAATTTGCAGTTTCATTATCTGAGGTTCAAATGACACAAGCTGAATTATTTTTAGATATTTCACCTGAGTTCTTGTTTTAGGTAATACAGCAAGTTTAAAAAGAACAAAAAGAGAAAACCAGTTCATTATGTTCTGCTTTGCATTCAATGTTTTTGAGTAGTCACTTTAACACAAGAGTTATTGCTTATGCTTTTGATTCTGTGGTGCAGTTTTTACTCTTTCAAATATGGCCTACAGTCTTGAATGTTTCACTCTGACAATTTAGTTTTCAAGGTTTTGCCTTTAAATGAGACATGCAATGTTTCAATGACAATCAGATCTTCAGTTAGATGTTATTCAGTTGCTAGTGACTTTGCAATAATGCCAATTGTGCAGTTCACAGATGCAGTCATAGCTGTGTCTTTAGTTTAGTGATTTTATTTTTGATATATGTGAATGGTGATGTTCAAGGGTCAAGGGGTGCAATGTAGTGCATGAGCCGCTTTAGTGGTCTGATTATCTGTGATGACCCTCGATCACCACCATTGTGTACTGATTTTAGTGTGCTATGTTACTTTAGCCTTAATGTAGGATGGTCTTGCATTACAATAATCTTGCCAAAGAATAGAAGGTATGGGATGTCGAGGTGTAGTGTTGTTGGTGATGGTGCACACATGTGCTCCATAGTGGATACTGAGGGATTAAGTGCATAGTGTTATTTGAGTTAGGTGTATTATGACTTCAGCCTATTGGCTTTGACGTGGTATAATAGCATTCTGCTTTCCAAGTAGTAGAGGCCTATGCTTGAGCAACTCCATATTCTAAACTGCAGCCATCTTCTGAGCCTCTGTAGGTGAGAGGTGATATTTGAGATTACATGTGTTGTTCACCGGCAGTGAACCAGAGCAGACCAGTTCTTATCAGGAGGAATGCGCCTTCTTCGCATTGGCGCCATAACAAAACGCTTGGCCAGCTGCTGTTGGGTGCCTGGTGTGGAAGGGTACAGGAATCTTGTGAGAAAGGTAGGCGGCTTCTTCCAGAAGCTTCGATAGAGAATAGAGTTCTATATTAGAGAAAGGGGGTCCGTGAGAGAGGCAGAGAGAGAGAGTTTCTGAGAGGCAGAGAGATTCTGAGATTCTGAGATGGTGAGATGGTGAGATGGTGAGATGCTGGTCTGGTGTTTTGGCGGTCTGATGATACATCACGGTGCAGACGTGCAGACGTGTGTGTGCAACAGAGAGTCCGGAACCAACCAGTGAGGGAAAGAGGGATGGACCCTTCTTCAGATGACAAGACGCCTAAGATTAGGGTGAGGTGTTCGATGTATATCTAACTTTATCCAACTATGCTTTTATTTTCAGGCCTATGTATATCTATGTGCTGCTAATGTTTACTGTGATGTTTAGTTATTTCTTTCTTTTGTCATCCTATTATCATGTAATAAAGAAACCCTAGGGCATATCATTCGTTGGTATTCCTTGTGAGGGAAGGTTGAGACCCTTTTTTACCAAGTACTTACAGAGGGATGGGTGATTCCCCTCTAATGGGTAATTGTTGATACGGAAGGGAAAGTGCCTCCCATCAGGGATGTCTAAATTACATTGCCAGGAGGAGCATGCGTTGTTTACCCTCTTGGATTGGGAGGTGTTGTGACTTGTTGTTATTTGAGAGCTCCTCAGCAATGGTCTTATATGTTGTCAGTGTTTATTCCTTTCTTGGGTAAGTATAGTGAAATGTGGTGTCTTTCTGTAACCTGAGAAAGGATGTGGTAAGTAATGACCTGGTGACTGACAGAAGCACCAAAACATACAGAGAAGGTGGTCATTACAAACGTTGCGGGCATCTCGAGGAAGCTGGGCCTACCTGACTGAAACTCTCTTGTGGAGGGTTACTCCATTTGCATCTTTCAAGAAACCTGGAGTAGGGAGCCCTGCCACAAGGTAGGCTATTCATCTTACTTTGTTCCTGCAGTATCCTCTCCCTCGGGGAAAGGCCGCCCCTCTGGAGGCCTTCTCATATGGGTTGCCATCTCACTTGACTGTCAGGTGGTTCAGCATGCCACCAACTCACCCGATCTCCTTAGCATTTCATTAAAGGGTGCACGGGGTGGTCTGATCTTGGATATTTTTAATATCTATGCCAGAGGCATGAAAGGAGGCTCGCAATCACCCATAGTATCGGTGTTAGAAGACTTGCTTAGGAAGCGTCCCATTAAATCTCACGTCTTGGTGGCGGGGGACCTGAATTGCACGTTTGAGCCTCTTGGGTTGGACGATGCATTGGGAACTGACGAAGAGGACTCGAGGAGAGGAATTCCTGCCTTAACTCTGCCCCCCATTAGGAGGTGGACCCAAGTGGCGGTCCAGATCAATTCCCTAAATTTGGAATTTGACCTTAGGGCTGTTAATGGGAGGACGAAGTCTGACCCAGCTGGAGCCCACACCTACAACAGGCCGAATTACACGTCAAGAATAGATTATATTCTTCTTGACGTAAATTTATGGAGTATCTTACGGGATATGGAGGTCCTACCGACAATCGAGAGTGATCACAATCTCCTCTCACTTGCCCTCCTTCCCCAGTGGACTAGGGATCAGGGGGGAATCTGGGGCTAGATGTAGGTAAATGATATTTACCGATTCATAAATACCGAATTTTACCGATTCGGTATTTATGAATCGGTAAATATTAAGGGGGGAGATGTAGGTATTTCCAGATGAGGAAATACCGAATCGTTAAAAATCGGTATTTACCGATTCGGTAAATACCGAATCGGTTTTTCCTATTGATTCCTATGGGCTGTGAAGCCCATAGGAATCAATGGGAAATACCGATTCGGTAATTACCGAATCGGTAAATACCGATTCCAGCAAGGGTGCAGGGGGTGTCACTTTGACACCCTCTGGAACCCCAAAAATAGGCATGTGCGCCATGTGGCACACAGACATGCCGTAAGGGCATGTCTGTCTGTCATATGGCTAGGTGTGCATGCACACATGTGCATGCACACCTGGATTCGGTATTTTAACACCCAATTGGATTGGGTGGTAAAATACCGAATTTGTAGGGCCTTTTGGACTCAGAAGAGTCCCACCTACATCTGGGATTTACCGAATCGGTAAAAATACAGATTCGGTATTTTACAGAATCGGTAAATTTACCGAATCGGTAAATTTACTGATTCTGTAAAATTATGCCCCTACATGCCAATTCTTAAATACAGGTCGGTAACGGCCGAAATCGGCTGTTACCGACCGGTATTTTGGCTCCTACATCTGGCCTCTTATCCTGTATAGCACCTAACTCTCACGAAGTTCACCCCTCTAACTGTGGCAGACGTCTGAAGTGGAGTAAGCTCACTTTAGACGAAGAGAAAGTGTCAACTATTGGGGCACTTTTAGTTGCAGCGCAGTCCAGGCTGGACTCGCTGATTCCCTTGTTTGAGGAAGTTACCGAGACCTTTTGCGACATAACTAAGGCCTTGAGTAACCTCTTCATTCTCCCAAGTAAGGCTCCTCGAGCCAGCAAGAGTAAGAAGCCGCCCAAAGTGCAGGGTTGGTTTACCAAAAAATGCAGGGAAAAGAAAAATGCATTGGTAGGTGCTGTTAAAGGCAAATCCCAGGCTGCAATTAGGTTTGCGAGGAAAGATTACTCCCAGACCACAAAAGCGGCAAAAAGAGAGTGGGAGGAGAGGTTCTGGGCGGACCTTATGGAGGCAAGTGTGGGCAGGGATGCCAGGGGTTTTTGGAACCTGGTAAGATCCAGGGATAGGCTAGTCGGTACTTTGCTGACATGTAACATCCCAGCCCAGAACTGGTTTAACCACTTCCTGTCCCTCTATACCCCTCCTGAGGGGGTCCCTTCTGACTCCTTTGCCCTAGCCGACTATACAAGGGACACTGAGGGCGATCCATTTACTGCCAGAGAAGTGGAGGTCGTAATTAATTCACTGGTACCCCTAAAAGCTGCCGGGCCTGATGGGATACCCGGCGACCTGTTACACGCCAACCCCAAGGAGTGGGGGAAGCTGATTTCCGCGCTACTTAATGCTATCATGGGGGGGCGCTTCTGTACCTGAATCCTGGAAGGGGGCGGAGGTTGTCCCGATATTTAAGAAGGGGTGCCGGGATAACCCCGCTAACTACAGGCCCATAAGCCTCATCGACTTATCTCAAAAGGTGGCAGGGAAGGCGATTTTGGGGAGGGTGCTCCAGTGGGTGGATGACAATAACATTCTGTCGGATTTCCAAGCTGGATTTCGCTCTGGTACTGGGACCATCGAACAGGCTTTCAGATTGGCCCTCCTGTATTGGAAGGTGGTGGTACTGGGCAAGGGCAGTCTATATTTGGCCTTTATGGACCTTAAGACTGCCTTTGACCTGGTACCCAGGGAGGAGCTGTGGAGGGTCTTGCTGGGCCTGGGGTTGCCCCCATATATCCTATCGCTCCTTATGAAATTACACACCGACAATTATGCGCAAGTGCAATGGGGTATGAATGGGGAGAAAACCGACAGGATTCCAGTGAGAAGGGGTGTCCGCCAGGGATGTGTGCTAGTTCCCACTCTATTCTCTCTCTATGTGAATGGAGTGGTTGAGCATCTGCTAAAAGAGCCTGCAGACGCACCCTCCCTGGCGGGCAAACAGATTCCAACATTGCTCTTTGCAGATGACACCCTTCTCATCTCAAAGACTCCCCAGGGCCTACAGAGACTCCTAAATAGTTTTCAGGAGTTTTGCTCCTTTAGGGGATTGGTGATCAATACTGACAAAACCAAGTATCTGATCATGAATCCACCTAAAAAACAAGGGCGTCCCCCGGCCCTGAACTCTGTTCCATTAGAAAGGGTATCAGAGTTTGATTATTTGGGAATCCGTCTTAGTGATTCACTGAGCTGGACCCCGCATATCAATATGATGCTCCTCAGCCACAAGAGGGTGGGTGGTGCTCTGCTTAGGGAACAACGTTCTTCCATAAGCAAACCTATCGCCCCAGTTGTGGAGATCTATAAAGCCAGAGGGGTCAGCGCTGCCCTGTATGGGGCGGAGTTGTGGGGTACCTGCAACCTGGATGTACTAGCAAAATCAGAGAGCAAATTCCTGAAAGACCTGATGGCTCTCCCAATGAGTACACCCACAGTTCCTGTGTTGTTAGATCTAGGGTGCAGATCGATTATGGATCAAGCCCGGCTCCGCCCCTTGCTGCTTTGGGCCCGGTTGTGGAGGGTCCCTGAATTAGCCTCCTATGCTGAGGCATTAACTGAGGTTATGGATATGGGGGGTTGGTCCAGGATCAGATGGCTGAGGGATGTTAAATGCCTTTTAGAGGAGTTAGGGCTTGCTGACGCGTGGGTATCTAGATCTGCCCCACCTAAAGCCATGATAAAGAAATTGTATTGGGAATGGGTCTCCTCTAAACTCTCTACAGATCCACGCCATTGTAACTCCACTGCAGCCTTTCTGAGGATCAAAGATGTGGTGGCTTACGAACCATATCTTGATATGATTTCCATTCCCTTTGATCGGGCTCTGTACTTCAAATTTAGAGTGGGAACTCTACCTGTAGGCGATCTGATAGCCCGGTGGAAATCGTCCCACCAATCCTCCCCTTTTTGTGCTCTTTGCCCTACTCGGGTTGAGACGTGGCGCATATTCTTTTTGAATGCCCCGATTATTGCGCACCTAGGAGGCGCTGGCTTAAACCCCTGTGTAGACTTTTAGGCACCCGCCAGCACATTGTGGCCTTACGTATCCTATCATCTGACACCTCCGCCTTAGTGGTTTGCGGTGTGTCAAAATTTTTAAAGTGGTCTTGGTTGATTCGTGTAAAAAGGCTTTCTGTTTCAATTTAATTCTAATTTTAACTGTATTTTAACATCTCACTGTTTTTATTCTTTTTTTGAACCAGTAAGAGATCATTGTAAATAGTGCGATCTGTTTTATTACTTGTTGTACAGCTTTTATGATATTTTACATATCGAAATAAAGCCTATCAATCAGAATCAGTATTCCATCTGCCGGGCAATCGAACTTACCACAGAGAAGATGGGGAAAGAAGCTTCGCAGTTGTAAGGGAGAATCCTAAAGAGAAGGGTGCTGGCGATTTGAGAGTGGCACAAAGTCAGACAGAGGGATCGACTCCTGTGATCGTAAGGGGGTCAAGACCTCCCCTTCAAGGATGCCCTTGTCAATTTGCCCCCCTTTTGTGGATAGTTTTTTAATTTTTTTATTTTATTTTTTCCAGCAAGCAGCAACAATGCACATCATACATGTATTATCTTTTTAGCATATATCTTATTTTGTCATGCACTTACAATAATTCACAAAGAAAAGAAAAAATAATACAAACAGCGGCATAGAATACAGTAATTGCATCATAAGGCTACAATCAAAGGAGCGCCCGTCAGAAAATCCTGTGAAATAGTTGTGACCTGACATGCTGTGTACATGAAAGCCAAGTTTGACCAGTCGTTTGCCATTCCCTCAAGTATCCCCCCGTGCACATCTTGACATCTTTTCTCCTGCATTCAAGGGCCGTCTTGTGACACCTGCAGATATTCCATTAGTGGTTGCCAGAAGTCTCTAGGTCTGGAGGCCTGAGGTATGTCCTCTGCATATGCCCCCAGTGTCTCTTTACAATATGTCATGTTGGTTATCCAGTCTTTGAATCTAGGTGATCTTTTACTACCCCACTTCATGGCTATTCGTCTTTTTGCAAGTAAGAGTGTCACAGCCAAGAATGTCCGTCTTTTGGCTAGTTTAAGTTTGCGGATTCCCAGCAGACAAACTAGTGGTGTGATTGGGATTTGCTCAGGCAGCATAGTCGATAACGCATCTGTGATTTCCTGCCAATACTTTTGCAGATGGGGGCATGCCCACGCCATGTGCAAAAAATCAGCCCTGGGTGTGTTACATCGCACACATTTGTCGTCTGCTTTAAGGCCGTTATGTCGTTTAACCTGTGTGTAATGTGTCTGATGGAGAAACTTAAAATGAATTATGCTTAGGTTGCAATTTGATGTACGTTAATGTAGTTGAGCACAGCTGTAGCTCTAGTCTTCTTCGGATATTGTTTCACCAGTTGTTTTTTCCCATCTCTGGAGCGACATATCGGGTCCTAAATTCTGTTCGTTCTGGGAAGCATTGTATAGTCGTGTTACTAGGTGTTGGCATGTGGGCGCTGTCAAAAGGATCTGTAATGTGTTTAATTGTGTGGGTTCTTCCAGAAATGATGTGTACAATTCCTTGACTGCTAAGCGTAGTCGTAAGTATGCAAACGCCTTTAATGGCGTTTGATGTGCACATAGGGATGGGTCCCTCCGCATGATGAATTTATTGTGTGAAAACAACTTACCCATGGTCAAAAACCCTATTTCCCCTAATATTGTTCGCATTTTCTTTTCCTGTGTGACCGAGAGTTTGGGGTGGTTAGCCAATGGCAGCGCTGGGGCGTATAGTGGAAGCTTCTGTGCTTGATATGCTAAAGTATGCCACGCTCTGGATGTGCAGTGGGCCATTTGTATTGTTTCTCTGGGAGTAAATCTAATTGGATCCGATATGTAGCTTGTCAGCAGTTTTGGAAGAACACTGTCTCTCTCTACTGCAATATGTGGGATGTGTGCGTGCGGTTGTATCCAATAATGTGTGTGGCGTGCTTGCGCACAATAGTAATACAATTGGAGGTCCGGGGCGCCAAACCCCCCTTGATAATATGGTTTTGCTAAGGTCTTCCAGTTGACTCTGGCCTGTTTCCCAGCCCATGTTTGGCGTTGAAGCGCAGACCTTATTCTAGAAAAAAATGTTTGTGTGAGCCATATCGGAATATTCCAAAATAAGTATAAAAATCTAGGTAGGACTATCATTTCCTGCAGCGCAATTCTATCAGCTAGTGATAGATGCAACTTAATCCATTTTTCCACGTATTCTTCCAATTTGGTCATGGCTTTCCCCTAATTTTCCCTGATCACTATTTCTGGGTCACTGTGAATCCAGATTCCAAGGTATTTTACTGGTTCAGTGTGCCATTGTACTGGATATTCTAGATTTGGTTGTGGTGTCTCTAATGTTAGTGGTATTACTACAGATTTATCCTGATTTATTCTAAGCACGGAATACTTTTCATAACTGATATATTCTCTTATGAGTGGATTTAAATTAGTGTCCGAATATCCGGTATAGATTACCATGTCGTCGGCATATAATGAAATTCCGATAGGTCAAAGATTAAATTGTAGGGCAGCTTTCGGGTGTTTCTGTCTAATTTTACAAGCTAGTGGTTCCAGTGTGGGTGCAAATAGAATAGGTGATAAGGGACAGCCCTGCCTCGTCTCGCGGCTTATGTCTATATGCTTAGATGTGATGCCGTTTATTCGTATTCTGATAAACAAAACAATGTGCCAGTACTGCTCAATTTTTTATTTTAATTTTTTGCAAAACGAGGAGCAAGCAGCTCATCTGCATGGACCACTCATTCAGTCCAAGTTTACTTTCCAGAAAAGTTTTTATTATTTCAAAACTCTGTTATTATGTTTTTTGTTTTTTCAAATGATTTACAGGAAGCTTATACATTTGACAATTATTTATAATCAAACGGAGACTTTAAGTTCTCAATGGGGAGGGAGGGGGACTTCTATTTACTATATAAAATATGTGAATATGTACATCAGTGAGGAAAAAAAAGAGAAGAAAAAAACAACCGTACTTCAAATATCAGTTTCAACACCAGCAATCATACTGTGACACATTCATAAAAAGCTTGCTCTTACATACTTCCTCATACATCCAGAAGGAAAAGGAAAAAAGGTCTTTGTTTGAAGGATGTGTATGGGTGGCCCTAGACTGTTGGTCTTTTTTAGTAGGTGGGGCACCTATCACAAAGAAATATTTTCAATATTTACTTAATCATAAAATTAGGCCATCTCACAGTCTCACTCTCCGCAGCGTTTCAATCGGCTTGCTGTGGACACAGCAAGCCGATTGAAACGCTGCCGAGAGTGAGACACTGCCGAAAGAAGATTCTGCGTTCTCAACCCGAGAGGAGACTTCGCGTTCTCTACCCGAAGAGACCTATCATAATCAGACGTGAACCAGTGGCGAGGATAATCAATCCCAACAGTCTAATATTGGATCAAGAATAAATTATTCTGCCTATTTTCTTCAAAAAACTAATTTTTCATCGAAGACAAGACACCTTAAAGACAACCGATTCACTCCACGTATGGTCCTGATGAGAATTCCACCAACGTTTGGGATTCGAAACGCGTCGACCTTTTTTCTTTTCCTTTTGTTAGGCTAATCATTTATGATTTATGCAGGATTAAAAAGACTGTGAGATGGCCTAATTTTATGATTAAGTAAATATTGAAAATATTTCTTTGTGATAGGTGCCCCACCTACTAAAAAAGACCAAACAGTCTAGGGCCACCCATACACATCCTTCAAACGAAGACCTTTTTTCCTTTTCCTTATGGATGTATGAGGAAGTATGTAAGAGCAAGTTTTTTATGAATTTGTCACTGTATGATTGCTGGTGTTGAAACTGATATTTGAAGTACGGTTGTTTTTTACTTCTCTTTTTTTTCCTCACTGATGTACATATTCACATATTTTATATAGTAAATAGAAGTCCCACTCCCTCACCATTGAGAACTTAAAGTCTCTGTTTGATTATAAATAATTGTCAAATGTATAAGCTTCCTGTAAATCATTTGAAAAAACAAAAAACATAATAACAGAGTTTGAAATAATAAAAACTTTTCTGGAAAGTAAACTTGGACGGAATGAGTGGTCCATGCAGATGAGCTGCTTGCTCCTCGTTTTGCGAAAAATTGAAATGAAAAATTGAGCAGTACTGGCACATTGTTTTGTTTATCATAGTATTGGCGCAGCCTTACTGCGCTTAAGCCAAACCCTTTCTTGTTTATTCGTATTCTGGCCCTGGGATCAGTGTACAGTAATGAGACCCATCGTATAAAAGGTGTTGGAAACCCCATTTTGGTCAGGACTGCAAACTTAAACTCCCACTCCACCGAGCCAAAAGCTTTCGCCGCATCCGGTAGGGCGGCTGCTGCAGGTACCTCTGGGTTTAGGCTGTGATACATTGCGCATATGGTACGAATATTTTGTGTTGTGGATCTAGTCGGTATGAAGCCAACCTGGTCTGGTAAGACTAAGGATCCCAGTAAGGGTTGTATCCTGTTTGCTATTATTTCGGCTACAATTTTTACATCTATGTTTATGAGTGTGTGGCCGGGTGACGGGACCAGATGAGGGTACGAACACTTGCATTGACTGGTGGACAACTGAGGAACGTTCCATCCCCTCTCTTCCACCGTATCAGGGTGCTTGGGAAACCGAGTCCGAAGAATGGTGGAACCAGCATCGAAAAGGAATAGAGGAGGGCGCCTTTAACTGTGTCGACAGCGAGGACGAGAACACGCCCCTTATTACGCGCTGCACTGCGGATTGGATATAAGCCCGGAAGAAGAAGTACCAGGGTGTTCCTACACCGGAAAGAGCGGAGAGAAGAGTGGAGAGCGAGCGGAGTACGAGGAGAACGAAGCGAGAAGGAGGCGACCCGAAGAGGAGGAGACGAGACCGGATGAAGCTGTGCCAGGAGGCTAACGGTACCGCGAAGCGCCCAGCCACACTCACGGAGGAGTGTGGCTCAGCCAGGTACGTCAGTGCGTATCGGGCTGGCTGGGGAGGAGAGGTGATGCTGTGTAAATAGTATAAATACCCCTCTGGCCTGTTGTGATCGTGGGACAATGGCGGGCCGGAAAATCAGGCACAGAGGTCGTATGTAGTGAGCAATAGCGTGTCTTTTATTACACAAGAGAACAGAGTCAGTACAACGCTGGAGAATTGCAGGACAGAAGCGAAGTTCTGGGAGAGGACGTCTCGATCTTCTTCGGATTCTTCGGTATCGTATGGTCCTTCGGGGAGGTCGGGTGCTGGGGTGGTCCTCAGAGGTTAGGAAACAAAACAAGGAGCGGTTAGTCCAGCTGGACTTGCTTTGGTTTGAACCGTAACCAACACAGGGAGGATAGTGAAGGGGTTCGATGGAAGCGACGGTGAGGGAGGGGAGGCGGGACGGACTCGGGAGGAAAGAGAGAGAGAAAAGAGTGCTCTGTGAGGGGACGTGAGGGTTATCCTATGTACTACGTGCTTTACAAGTGGTGACGTGCTATACAGGTATTCTACAGTGATGGCCAGGCCAGGTGAAACTAAAGAGAGGTCGGTATTTACAAAGCACCTAGTGTGCTACAGAGGTGGATAAGTTGGTACTCACACGCTCCGCCGCAACTCCCTGGTGAGTTGCGGCCGCTCTTCAGCCTCCTCCTCTGGACTCCACCAGTCCTCGCTCCACTCTTCTTCTTCTTCTTTCGCCTGGTCTGCGTCTGCTCCGGTCCGAGCCTCCTGCCACGAGATCGCTGCTCCGACGGCGTCTCTGTCCCGGCTTCCGCTTTTTCCGTGTTCCGGCTCTGGCGATGAGGAGGGACTTTCGGGGTCGTGGGGGTGTAGTTCCGGTCCGAGACTGTTCCTGTAAGACAGAGAGGGGAGGGGTGCGGGTTGTCATGGTTATGTCCACGGACGCCTCATACTCGTTTGCCGAGAAGGGTGAGTGTCCGATAACAGGTGGTCCGGGGGGGGGGGTCCGGGACTGAGCCGCATCACATCCCCTTCCCCTAGCTGTCCTTCTTGTACGGGTTGGGGAGACGGGATAACGGGAGAGGAAGTCGGCATTCCCTTGTTCTGAACCCTTACGATGGATGGTTTTGAAGCGGTACGGTTGTAATGACAGGAACCAGCGGAGGACTCGGCCATTGTGTCCCTTGTTCCGGGCCATCCATTCTAATGGGGCATGGTCGGTGTATATGAGAAACTCCCGGCCTTCCAGATAATATCGGAGACTCTCGACAGCCCATTTTATGGCGAGAGCCTCTTTTTCAAAGACCGCGTAGTTCATTTTGCGGGGAAACAGTTTTCTGCTCAAAAACAGGACCGGTCTCTCGTTCCCTTTCTCAACTGTCTGGGAGAGGACGGCTCCTAGACCCTGGTCTGACGCGTCGGTCTGCAACATAAAGGGTCGGGTGTAGTCCGGGCTGACCAATACAGGCTCGGTGGGCAAGGATAGTTTCAGTTCATGAAAGGCATGCAGGAGTATGGGTGTAGGGTTTCTTAGGGTGACATCAGTCTTGGCTGTTTTCTTAAGCAGGTCCGTGAGGGGAGCTGCCCTTTGGGAGAAATTGGGAACGAATCTCCGGTAATACCCTAGGAGGCCCAGGAATGCTCTGAGGTCTTTTCGTGTCCTGGGGAATGGTAGGGCTTGGATGGCTTCTACTTTGTTCTGTTGGGGCCTGATAACTCCTTCTCCTAACAGGAACCCCAGGTATTTGACCGTTTGGGCCGCTAGGGTGGTATTGGCGGGGTTGATGGTAAACCCACAGGCTCCCAGGGCAGTGACAACACGACATAGATGATCCAGATGTTGTTCCCAGCTATCGCTAAAGATGACAATGTCGTCAAGATACGCACCCGCGTATAGGGAATGGGGTCTCAGGATTTGGTTCATGGCTCTTTGGAAGGTGGCAGGCGCGCCATGAAGGCCAAAAGGCAAAACCGTGAACTGGTATAACCCTGCCGGGGTAGAGAAGGCAGTCTTTTTCTTATCCTGTTCCCTTAGGGGGATCTGCCAATACCCCTTGCAGAGGTCGAGCGTGGAGATATATTTAGCTTTCCCTATCCGTTCGACCATTTCGTCAACACGAGGTAAGGGGTAAGTGTCAAAGGTGGATACCTTGTTCACCTCGCAGAAGTCTATGCAAAAACGTATCGACCCATCGGGTTTGGGTACTAAGACAATAGGGGAATTCCAATCACTTATGGAGGGCAATGATCCCCATACGTAACAGTTGATCGACTTCCTGTTGTATGATGTTCCTACGGGCCTCGGGGACCCGGTAGGGTCTCAACCGGACTACCTTCCCAGGGTCTGTGTGAATGGCATGCTCTGTAAGCGTGGTGTGCCCTGGGGTAGAAGAAAACACCTGGCGGAAGGGCAGGAGTGCCTCCAGGAGGGTCTGTTTTTGTCTCTCGGTCAGCTCGGGGTCAAAACAAGGGTCAAAGGGAAGTGCTGTGTGGTGGGCATCACAGGTCAGGACGGGCCGTGGTCCCTCCCATTTCTTAAGGAGGTTTATATGGTATATCTGTGTCGTACCCCGAGCGGGGTCTAGCTCCAGCTCGTACGTCACAGTGGTCACTTGTCGGAGAACTATATAGGGGCCTTGCCACTGGCCTAATAATTTCTGATCTGATGATGGCATCATCAAGAGGACCAGGTCTCCGACGGAAAAGGTACGGTTTTTGGTGCCTCTGTCGTATTGTCTTTTCTGGGTGTTCTGGGCGTTTTCCATGTTTTGACGGACTATGTCCCGGACAACTGACAGGTGGGTTTTTAGATTCTCGACATACTCAGGGAGGGGTCGTGTTCGGTCCGGTTCGGCTTCCCAAGCCTCTTGGGCCATATCCAAGAGGGTACGGGGAGGGCGACCATACAGGAGCTCGAATGGCGAATACCCAGTACTACTCTGGGGTTTACATTGGATGGCAAACAGGGCCAAGGGCAGCATCTCTTCCCATCTTTTGGCTTCTAGGGCCAATAGTTTCTTGAGGGTTTGTTTTAGCGTTGCGTTGTAGCGCTCGACCAAACCATCTGTTTGCGGGTGGTATGCTGAGGTTCGGATCTGCTTTACCCCAAGGTGAGAACACACCTGTCGCATAAGGCTAGAAACAAAAGGGGTGCCTTGGTCCGTAAGGATCTCCCTGGGAAACCCTACCCTAGAAAAGATAGCAATTAGGGCTTTGGCTATGCTTTGAGTGGTGGGATGACGTAAGGGAACAGCTTCAGGGAAGCGGGTGGCGTAATCCACAAGGACTAGGGCATAGCGACACCCGCTTCGGGAGGGAATGAGAGGGCCTATAATGTCCATCCCGACTCGACTGAACGGTATGTCAATGAGGGGGAGCGGGAGTAAGGGCACTTTAGGTGGCCGGTATCTGCTGTTTTTCTGGCAAACCGGACATTCTCGGCAATAGGTTTTGACATGTTGATGGACGCCCGGCCAATAAAATTTCTCCAAAATGGACTGGCTCGTTTTTTCATCGCCAAAGTGACCCCCCAGGAGGTGGCTGTGGGCTAGAAATAGCACCTGGTCTCGGAAGGGACCGGGGATTAGTAACTGGGGAGGCTGCTGAGGTCCACCTTTTCTGTATAACAGTCCTGTTTTCTTAAAAAAACAGGGACCTACTTGCAAGGGGTCTTCGTTGTCTACGGCCCTTGCCCATGCTTCCTGAAGGAGGGGGTCTTCCCTCTGTGCGGCTCTGAATTCCCTGTCTGTCTGCCAGGGGTGGTCATCGGGTATTGCGGGGAACGCACTGGAGTAGCTCTTCTTTTCTTGGCGTCTCTGGGTCCGTGTCTTCTTGGGTCCGAACGCCGGGACCCTTACTGGCTGTTCCTGAGAAAAGGGTGTAGGAAGGTAGATCCCTGACTGTGGTTGCCCCCAACTTTTTTGCCTGGTGTTTTGCTGGTTTTCTGACTTAGTTGACCTGGGACCCTGCTATTCAGGGCCCCAGGCCTACTGCTCTCTCTGTAAAATGGATTCCATGTACCTTAGGTACATATCTAATTGGATACTGAGTCACCTTATCAGTCCCTGTACAGTGTACCTTAGGTACCCAGGGCATAGGTGTACCCAGGGCCTACCAGGGGCTGCAGCATGTATTATGCCACCCCTGGCTGGCCATCCAAATCTGACACAACTGGCTGCACGACAGCTGGGGCAAGGTGGTGTAATCACCCTTTGCTTTAGATATAGTATTCCTATATCTAAACCTAAAATGGACACATATATTCCTATCAGTCACTCCTATGGCAGGCCTTAACAATCCTGAAGGCAGAGTGCATGGAATAATGTGAAATGGTGCTCTGGCATGAGCGGAGCCCGTTTGCAGCTTGCGGAACCAAGTCCTAATAGCTGTTCCATGACAACGCTATACCATATACTCTTAAGTGCATTATGTACCTCGCGGTCATATGCTAACTTTGGTATAACATTATCAAAACATGTCGAGTAAGGTGTCATACGAATTGGAATACTAACCCCTCGCCAATTCTGGCGACGGGGTTAGCATTCCACCCTTCTAGAGGGACACGACATGTTGGTAACCTGTAACCCCGGTTAAAGTCAGACATAGCCTCAGCTCCACAAGATGGATGCTGCCACCGAGACACAAGTCTGCCCTCCTGCTGCTAGGAGTCCTCCCAGCACAGGAGGCAAGGACAAAGGGTTTCCTGCCAGGGGCGGTGCCAGCACCGTCCCAGACAGGATTTTGTGTATCCTAGGTAGGCAGGGCTTTAGAGGAAGGTGACTGCAAGTGGCACCCCGGTGCTCACTGTGCATAGGCCGGCTTGAACCAGTTCCAGGGGCACTCCAGCCCCTGATCTGGGGAAAGCCCGCCAAAGGAGAGGGGTGTAACCACCCCCCTCCTAGTCCCACCCATAGGGCAGGACTTAGTCGCGTGCCAGACCCTTTTTGCAGGATAAAGGTAGGAAGTGGCCCCCTTCCAAATTAGATCAATCTTTGAATCCTGAACCGACTTTCTACGAGAGGAACTCAAGACTCTTCCTAAGATTTCTCCCTTGTGACTAAGGAGTAGTCACCCTGCAGCAGCAGGCACCAACCAAGCATCGCGGTCTGCTGTAAGTCTCTCCTCCGGATCAAGACTGCCCAGCACGACGAGAACCGGCTTCCCTGGCACCTCTGACCTCAACCTGCATCATCAGCCCAGCTGTGATCCGTGGGTGTGACGAGACCTCGAGGGACCGGCCATCTTTGAAGACTGCACGACGCTTGTCCAGCACGACCACCGAGTGACCCTCGACTGAGTGCTTTGGGGTAAGAGAAGCCCTGGCCCTGAGCAGCTCCAGCACCGAAGTTCAGCCCTCCTGCATCCACGAGATCGGCGTGGGGCCCTTCTGCTCTTTGCTGCTCACCGCGTTGTCCAAGTCACTTGCCCGTTGGCTAGTGGCCCTCTTACGACGCTTCACGACGACAACCACCGCTGGTCTGGTTGCTCCAGACTAGCCCTTGTTTCCCTCCAAAAGAGGAGCACCCTGGACCCTCCTGGTCCACTCCAGACACCATTTTAGGTCCACCGCGTGGACCTTGCATTTGCCAAGACTTGTTGCCCCAATCCTGGGTCCAGCGACGTAGACAGCAGACACCTTCGTGGGACAGGTCGCACCTCCATCCTGGTCGCCGACAATGCCTCCTGGTCCGAGAGACTGCAGAGCCCAGCAGCGCCCACTCACCTGGTCGAGGTGACTTCGTCCGGTGCCATCCTGGTGCCCACCTAAATCACTGGCTAGTGATTCAGAACTTGGTCCCCTCTGCTTACAGGTCTTCTTCCCTGATCCAGGCTTGGATCACCACGAACTTCTTCACTGGCCGCCTGCCAGCAACTTCTTTCTTCAGGCTCCTGGTTCTTCAACAAGGGTTTCCGACGCAACTTGAACCCTATGCAGCCGCAGCCCCTGGGCTAGGTAAACTAAGTACTCCGGTGCTCCAGCATAGTCCAACACCCTAAGTGTTCGGATCCACTCTTGTTTTCGACCCACCTAGTCGGGTTCGCCCGAGAACAGTAACTTTGTGATTGCTAGTATCCATAGACTTGTTCCCGCATTACGCGTGAGAGTTTCCACTCTGCACACGGCGTCCCTAGGCCTCCTGCTTCTAATCCAAGGGTTCAGCATTGTAGGCCTAGCGTTTCCACAGTCTAGAAAAGTATTACTTACCTGCTAGCAACTTCGCATTCCACTTCTTGTGTATATGGTTTTTCGTGCCCCTCGGGCATTTGTGTAAATTGTGCGACTTAAAGTATTTTCTTAAGAGTTTTGTTATGTGCTTAGCTCCCTGACTCATAAAGAGTTCAGGGTAGTCCTGTTATAAATAAATATCTGTTTATTTTCATAACAACTTGTGTGGTGTCCTTTCACTTGGTGTTCAAGGGGTAATGTGATGGTAAAACAGCTGGCTTAACACGCTCTCTAGAGTCTTAGCCTTAGACTGCTCGTATCCATGCTACAAGGATAGCTGGTCTATAAGGTTGACTTACAACCAATCATCAATAAGGGTTGTTTGGACTTATACAAAGTGCTCACTAGAATAGTGAACATTATATATCAGGCCAACTTCTCACATTGGTGAGCAGCGGTTGGGATTTGAGCTTGCTGTTGTTTTACCACGCATATCCTAAGAATATCATTTGAAAGATCACATAAGTACTAAGGTACATATAACTTAGCTTAGAATACTCTGAGTTCTACTGAACCAGCTGTTGTAGCTCCTAGGGCCTAGCACACCCTAAACTACAACTCTAGCAAGGGATCAGTAGGTAAACATATAGTGTAGGTAAGTGCACCACTTACACCTTACTAGAAAAGCATGTCTACCCATGGAGAGTCTACTGAGACTCCCCTTGTGGCTAGTGACCCTCCACAGGTCAAATCAAGATATGCAGCTCTCAGTTTCCAGGAGATGAGACAAGTGTGTACCTCCAGGAAACTGAAACAGGGGTCTAACCCCACCATTCCCTTTCTGATAGGTCTCTTAGAGACATATGATGCGAGAAAAGTTTCTCAGTTAGATGGGAATATGCCACCCCTAGAGGGTACCATTGGAGATCCAGACCTCCTTGACACTGAAGACAGAGTTGAGGAGGAGGATCTAGAGGAACTCTCTGAGGGTGAGGCAAACAAGGGTCCTGAGTTAGTCAGCAGACTCACTAGGGCCAACTTAGACCTACTTGGGCAAGGATCTGGGGGACCCCCAGTACTGACCCTAATGAGGCCTAACCTTGGAGTTAGAAGAGGTAGATCTCCTTCTAGGGACTCCAGTGTATCTCTGCACTCTAATGCCTCTTCTCAGAGGAGAAGGATTTCTCCCCAGAGGAGATTGACTTCCCCTCAGAGAAGAGAGCATGAAGCAAGGATGAAGCAGGCTAATCTGAGGATTGAAAGGGAAGAACTTGCCCTGGCCAAAGAAAAGCTTGCCTTTGCTAGAGAACAGCAGATGAGTGGGACAGTTCCCACTGGTGGCAGCAATCTCCCAAGAGATAAGGAAAGGAGTTTAGATACTAAACACCTGACTAAGATAGTGCCCCCCTTTAAACAAGGGGATGACATCCAGAAATGGATGGCTGCTTTGGACAGGGCCTGCACTGTCCAGTGCATCCCCCAAAGTCAGTGGGCAGCTATACTGTGGCTCTCCTTTGATGGCAAAGGTAGAGATAAGCTCCTCACTACTAGAGTTGAGGATGCTAACAATTACCAAGTCCTGAAAAATACACTGGTTGATGGGTTTGGCTTAACCACTGAGCAGTACAGGTTGCTGTTCAGGGATACCCAGAAAACTCAGTCTCAGGATTGGGCTGACTTTGTTGATTGTGCCACTAAGGCTTTGGAAGGCTGGCTACTGGGTAGCAAGGTTACTGACTTCACAGGATTGTATAATCTTATTATGAGAGAGCAAGTCTTAAATAATTGTCAGAACCAGTTATTACACCAGCACCTGGTAGACTCTGATCTGACCTCTCCACAAGAACTGGGTAAGAGGGCAGACAAATGGGTCAGAACCAGGATTAGGCCTAAGAACCAAGGTGGTGACCAGAAAAAGGAATCAACCAAGCCTCAAGAGAAGGGTGGGAATAAATCTTCAGATCAAACCACATCAGGGCCCCAAAAATCCTCTGAGGGGGGTGGGTCCCAGAATCCTTCCAATGCCCAGAAGAAACCTTATTGTTATCCCTGTAAACAAGTGGGTCATTTAAAAACTGACAGCAGTTGCCCAAAGAACAACAATAAGGAGAACATACCCCCAAGTAACATTCCCAAACCCCCTGTTACTACTAGTAGTAATCCCCCAGGTGGTGGGAGTGCCCCCAAGAATTTGGGTGCATTTACTTTGGGAGTTCCTGGGGACTCTGGCCTAACCAGGTCCCCAAACTTAGATACTCTTGTCTGTGAGACTGGCATGGGGTTTGCCAACTTCACAACTTGTCCCAACCCTTTGAGCAAGTACAGACAGGAGCCCCTCATCAATGGTATAAAAGTTGAGGCCTATAGAGACACAGGGGCTAGTATCACCATGGTGACTGAGAGTCTAGTCCCCTCAAGGCAACTTTTACCTGGTGCCACATACCAGGTGACCAATATTGATGGAGTACAGAGAAATCATCCCATGGCAGTGGTAAATCTCAGCTGGGGAGGTGTCACTGGCCACAAGAGAGTGGCAGTGTCACCAAACTTGCCTGTAGATTGCCTACTGGGGAATGATTTAGAGCTCTCAGCCTGGGCTGAGGTAGAGCAAGAAACCCATTTTAAAATGGTGAACCTCCATGGTAAGGTTAGTGGGGCAGTGATAGCCACAGCCCCAGTCCTAGATGTCCTCCCTGAACAGGTCAGGAGGACTGTGCCAGTCACAGCCCAATCTCAGACAGCTTCCTTCCCAGAAAAGGTTAGCAGGGCTGTGATGGTCACAGCCCATACCCAAACTGAGTCCCTTCCTGAAAAGGTTGGTAGAGTTGTGATGGCCACAGCTCAAACTCAGACAGATAATAGTGTTGTGAAGCCTGAAACTATGGATCACTCCACTCAGACAGAGAGCATTGAGGAGGAAGAGAAATCTCTCTCCCACCAGACTCTAGGAAAGGATCAGCCTCCTCAGGGAACTGATCTGACCCCTTGTGAAGGAACTGCCCCAGAGGTAGTCAGGCCTAGCCTGGCAGAGCCCCTGATGTCAGTGGACCCTTCCAAGGTGGGACCCAGTCTGGAGCAGGTAACCTGCCCCTCTCTACCCTGCCTCAGTCAGCCCAGGGCTGTAGAGGTCAGGGAGGCCAGTGTTGGACCCCAAAGGGCCCCCTGTCCAAAAGAAACCCCCTATCAGCAGATTAAGGGCACTGAAGCTAGTAGTCCTAGCCAAGTGAAAATAAAACCAACTCCTGAGGGATCCCCCTTAAATTTAGTTAGGGACCTCCCACAGATGGACACTGTTGGGCACAGCCAAACCTGGGACCTAAGGGCCCCAAACCTGACCTGTCCCTCCAGTAAGCCAAACAGAGGGACCCAACCTCCAGCTGTAGGTAGCCAGAGGTTGAGCCTGAGAGCTAAAAACAACTCAGTCTTGGAAAGAAAGGCCTCTATGGTGGAAAATGATTGGAGGAAGCTGAGCCCAAAATTAGTGGAGCCTCACTTCAGTACTCCATTTCAGCACCAGCCTTTTACTTTGCCAAAACACACCACAGGTAAAGATTCCCTATGGTGGAGACCCTCCGATACCCTTAGGGTGAGGGATTGCTTAGTGGACCATGACATAGGGGGTAACCATGCCAGTGCTGGTACTTCCTTATATGGCCACTTAGGCAATATAGGCTTACCTGTCAAGGATAGCCTTATCTCCTTTCGTTTGGGGGGGGGGGGGTTATGTAGGAAGGTAGATCCCTGACTGTGGTTGCCCCCAACTTTTTGCCTGGTGTTTTGCTGGTTTTCTGACTTAGTTGACCTGGGACCCTGCTATTCAGGGCCCCAGGCCTACTGCTCTCTCTGTAAAATGGATTCCATTTACCTTAGGTACATATCTAATTGGATACTGAGTCACCTTATCAGTCCCTGTACAGTGTACCTTAGGTACCCAGGGCATAGGTGTACCCAGGGCCTACCAGGGGCTGCAGCATGTATTATGCCACCCCTGGCTGGCCATCCAAATCTGACACAACTGGCTGCACGACAGCTGGGGCAAGGTGGTGTAATCACCCTTTGCTTTAGATATAGTATTCCTATATCTAAACCTAAAATGGACACATATATTCCTATCAGTCACTCCTATGGCAGGCCTTAACAATCCTGAAGGCAGAGTGCATGGAATAATGTGAAATGGTGCTCTGGCATGAGCGGAGCCCGTTTGCAGCTTGCGGAACCAAGTCCTAATAGCTGTTCCATGACAACGCTATACCATATACTCTTAAGTGCATTATGTACCTCGCGGTCATATGCTAACTTTGGTATAACATTATCAAAACATGTCGAGTAAGGTGTCATACGAATTGGAATACTAACCCCTCGCCAATTCTGGCGACGGGGTTAGCATTCCACCCTTCTAGAGGGACACGACATGTTGGTAACCTGTAACCCCGGTTAAAGTCAGACATAGCCTCAGCTCCACAAGATGGATGCTGCCACCGAGACACAAGTCTGCCCTCCTGCTGCTAGGAGTCCTCCCAGCACAGGAGGCAAGGACAAAGGGTTTCCTGCCAGGGGCGGTGCCAGCACCGTCCCAGACAGGATTTTGTGTATCCTAGGTAGGCAGGGCTTTAGAGGAAGGTGACTGCAAGTGGCACCCCGGTGCTCACTGTGCATAGGCCGGCTTGAACCAGTTCCAGGGGCACTCCAGCCCCTGATCTGGGGAAAGCCCGCCAAAGGAGAGGGGTGTAACCACCCCCCTCCTAGTCCCACCCATAGGGCAGGACTTAGTCGCGTGCCAGACCCTTTTTGCAGGATAAAGGTAGGAAGTGGCCCCCTTCCAAATTAGATCAATCTTTGAATCCTGAACCGACTTTCTACGAGAGGAACTCAAGACTCTTCCTAAGATTTCTCCCTTGTGACTAAGGAGTAGTCACCCTGCAGCAGCAGGCACCAACCAAGCATCGCGGTCTGCTGTAAGTCTCTCCTCCGGATCAAGACTGCCCAGCACGACGAGAACCGGCTTCCCTGGCACCTCTGACCTCAACCTGCATCATCAGCCCAGCTGTGATCCGTGGGTGTGACCAGACCTCGAGGGACCGGCCATCTTTGAAGACTGCACGACGCTTGTCCAGCACGACCACCGAGTGACCCTCGACTGAGTGCTTTGGGGTAAGAGAAGCCCCGACCCTGAGCAGCTCCAGCACCGAAGTTCAGCCCCCCTGCATCCACGAGATCGGCGTGGGGCCCTTCTGCTCTTTGCTGCTCACCGCGTTGTCCAGGTCACTTGCCCGTTGGCTAGTGGCCCTCTTACGACGCTTCACGACGACAACCACCGCTGGTCTGGTTGCTCCAGACTAGCCCTTGCTTCCTTCCAAAAGAGGAGCACCCTGGACCCTCCTGGTCCACTCCAGACACCATTTTAGGTCCACCGCGTGGACCTTGCATTTGCCAAGACTTGTTGCCCCAATCCTGGGTCCAGCGACGTCGACAGCAGACACCTTCGTGGGACAGCTCGCACCTCCATCCTGGTCGCCGACAACGCCTCCTGGTCCGAGAGACTGCAGAGCCCAGCAGCGCCCACTCACCTGGTCGAGGTGACTTCGTCCGGTGCCATCCTGGTGCCCACCTAAATCACTGGCTAGTGATTCAGAACTTGGTCCCCTCTGCTTACAGGTCTTCTTCTTCCCTGATCCAGGCTTGGATCACCACGAACTTCTTCACTGGCCGCCTGCCAGCAACTTCTTTCTTCAGGCTCCTGGTTCTTCAACAAGGGTTTCCGACGCAACTTGAACCCTATGCAGCCGCAGCCCCTGGGCTAGGTAAACTAAGTACTCCGGTGCTCCAGCATAGTCCAACACCCTAAGTGTTCGGATCCACTCTTGTTTTCGACCCACCTAGTCGGGTTCGCCCGAGAACAGTAACTTTGTGATTGCTAGTATCCATAGACTTGTTCCCGCATTACGCGTGAGAGTTTCCACTCTGCACACGGCGTCCCTAGGCCTCCTGCTTCTAATCCAAGGGTTCAGCATTGTAGGCCTAGTGTTTCCACAGTCTAGAAAAGTATTACTTACCTGCTAGCAACTTCGCATTCCACTTCTTGTGTATATGGTTTTTCGTGCCCCTCGGGCATTTGTGTAAATTGTGCGACAAAGTATTTATTTAAGAGTTTTGTTATGTGCTTAGCTCCCTGACTCATAAAGAGTTCAGGGTAGTCCTGTTATAAATAAATATCTGTTTATTTTCATAACAACTTGTGTGGTGTCCTTTCACTTGGTGTTCAAGGGGTAATGTGATGGTAAAACAGCTGGCTTAACACGCCCTCTAGAGTCTTAGCCTTAGACTGCTCGTATCCATGCTACTAGGATAGCTGGTCTATAAGGTTGACTTACAACCAATCATCAATAAGGGTTGTTTGGACTGATACAAAGTGCTCACTAGAATAGTGAACATTATATATCAGGCCAACTTCTCACCAAGGGGGCTTCCTTCCACCATCGAGCGAATGAGTCTGTGGTATCCTGAAGGAGTCTCGGAAGGCCTGAATAATCACTCCCCAGAATAGCTTGATCTGGGAGGTTTGGTACGAGTCCGACGGTGAGGTCGGTTCCGGGATATGCGGGGTGTTGCACTCGAATCCGGGCGGTAGGGTACCTTTTTGTGTCACCATGGACACGTTGTATGTCGACCATACCAGTAGGAGGACCAACAGGTGTCACCATGTCTTGAGGTCTGAGGACGCTTTGCCGACACCCAGTATCAGCAAGAGCGAGAACAGGGTGACCATCAATGTGCACTGGACAGTGGAATGGGGGAGGTGTGGTTCCCGGGTTGACACAAACATAGTTCCTGACGAGGCCAACCTCCATAGGTTCTTCCTTTTGGGGACACATGCAGGCGATATGGCCGAAACCCCCGCAGTTGTAACATTGAGGTCCTGGGTTAGGAGGTCGGTACAAGACGGTGGGTGGCAACAAGGGTGGTGGGTCGGGTCTTCGTGGAAGCGGGGGTCGGTGTGGACGACCACTAGTAGTGGGGTGTTGTCGGTTGGTGTGCTCGTCTCTGCTCCGTTGTAGTTCTTGGGCTCTGTTGTAGGCAACAGCAATTTCTTCAGCCGTCTCGAGGGTGAGACGGGCGTGTTGTCTGACCCACCTCTGGGTGGCTGGATGGAGGGAAGCCAAGAATTGCTCTAAATAGATTTTCCCTAGGATGTCTTCCTTTGTGGATGTGTCAGGTATCAGCCATCGATTAGCCAGGTCTTTAACGCGAAAGGAGAGGGCTCTGGGGTTTTCTTGAGGCCCTTCTTTGACCTGCCGCAGTTTAACCCTGTATGTCTCGTCATCAATGCCCAAACGCTCCAGGATGCATTTCTTTATGTCCTCATAGGGTGTGTTCCCCTGGATGTTGGCTTGCTGTTAGGCGGCCTGTAGATCGCCGGTCAATAGGGGGCCCAGGTATTGGCCCCAGCGGTCGACGGGCCATGAGGCGGCCTGGGCAAGTCTTTCAAAATTGGTGAAAAAATAGTCCGGGTCATCACCCGGCACATATTTTTGCAGGACAATCGAAGGGAGGGAGGCAACCGGTCTTTGCTGACCCAGGGCGTCGCTGAGCTTTCCCATGGCCTGGTCGTGTGCTGCTCCTTGACCCTTGAGGACGTCATGTAGCTGGCCTCTGTCGTCCTCTGCGGTCTTCAGGAACCGTTCCATGAGTGCTCCCCACTGCTCTTGGGTCTCCGCCATTTTCTGCACGACGGCCTCCATGCTTCCAGCTGATCCCACTTCTGACACCACCTGTGATCGTGGGACGATGGCGGGCCGGAAAATCAGGCACGGAGGTCGTATGTAGTGAGCAATAGCGTGTCTTTTATTACACAAGAGAACAGAGTCAGTACAACGCTGGAGAATCGCAGGACAGAAGCGAAGTTCCGTGAGAGGACGTCTCGATCTTCTTCGGATTCTTCGGTATCGTATGGTCCTTCGGGGAGGTCGGGTGCTGGGGTGGTCCTCGGAGGTAAGGAAACAAAACAAAGGAGCAGTTAGTCCAGCTGGACTTGCTTTGGTTTGAACCGTAACCAACACCGGGAGGATACTGAAGGGGTTCGACGGAAGCGACGGTGAGGGAGGGGAGGCGGGACGGACTCGGGAGGAAAGAGAGAGAGAAAAGAGTGCTCTGTGAGGCGACGTGAGGGTTATCCTATGTACTACGTGCTTTACAAGTGGTGACGTGCTATACAGGTATTCTACAGTGATGGCCAGGCCAGGTGAAACTAAAGAGAGGTCGGTATTTTCAAAGCACCTAGTGTGCTACAGAGGTGGATAAGTTGGTACTCACACGCTCTGCCGCAACTCCCTGGTGAGTTGCGGCCGCTCTTCAGCCTCCTCCTCTGGACTCCACCAGTCCTCGCTCCACTCTTCTTCTTCTTCTTTCGCCTGGTCTGCGTCTGCTCCGGTCCGAGCCTCCTGACACGAGATCGCTGCTCCGACGGCGTCTCTGTCCCGGCTTCCGCTTTTTCCGTGTTCCGGCTCTGGCGATGAGGAGGGACTACCGGGGTCGTGAGGGTATGGTTCCGGTCCGAGACTGCTCCCGATAGGTTCCTGTAAGACAGAGAGGGGAGGGGTGCGGGTTGTCATGGTTATGTCCACGGACGCCTCATACTCGTTTGCCGAGAATGGTGAGTGTCCGATAACAGGTGGTCCGGGGGGGGTCCGGGACTGAGCCGCATCACACCCGTCTTTACCCTTCCTCCCCAATTACCTCCTGTTCCCTCACAAACTACCCCCACGTTTTAACTCACTAAAGAGGATTGTATAAACACCTGCACCGGTTTCCTCACTACCCGGGTATCCGTTGGGAAATAGCCTCAACAGAACACCCCACTAATAGAGTCTTCTTTCCGCCGCATGTGGCACTGGGACGCGTCGAGAGGAGGAGAAGCGGTCCGCGAAGACCCCGGACAGAGACTGACCAACCCTCGAAGATCCCGCTCCCTACAAGCCTCGGTAGACCCGGCTGCTGTAACTCGAGAAAGACAGTCTTTTCGGAACAAAAAGACATTTATAAAAATAAAGCCTTACATACCCCGTACCTGTCTCCATGCCCCTTCATCAACCCCGCCACAGAGTGATAATGGGCGATACGAATCACATTTTGTCAGGTCTTTACCAGGATTTGGGAGCGCTATCAGTAGGGCCTCTCGCAGCGACAACGGAAGGATGCCTTCTTCGTAAGCTTCCGCGTACATCTCTACTAGATGAGGCACAAGGAGGTCTCTAAATTCTTTATAAAATTCGCCTGGGAGGCCATCTAGGCCAGGCGCTTTGTTGTTTGACAGTGAATTAATCGCTTCTTTGAATTCATCTTCCGCTAAGTGGTGGCTGAAGTATTCTCGATGCGTATCAGATAGCCATACTAAGCCAATATCGTCTAGATAATTATATATTTCTGGCTGGGAGGTTGTAGACTGCATAGTATATAAACTTGAATAGTAGAACATGAAGCTGTCCAGTATGGAGGGAGTGTCGTACAATGGCATGTTGTGTTGGTTCGTGAGGGATGTATGACGTTACAAGGCATACTTTTACAACGCCTACCTTTACATCATAAGTTTTACAACGCATACCATTACAACGCATAATGCTTTTGGGCGCTGGATAGTGAATAGTTTAATTTACTATTCCAACTCCAGTCCCCGTGGATAGTAGGGAAGGTGTTGGATAGTACATTAAACCTATTCCCTATTCTAGAGCGCCCCCCAGCGCTATGCGTTGTAATGGTTTGCGTTGTAAAAGTTGCGTTGTAATGGTAGTTCGTTGTAAAAGTTTAGTTGTAAAGGCTGTATACCGTTCGTGAGTTGTGTTATATGAGCAGTTGTGTGTGCTGGTTTAATTTTGTGCGATAGTGCCCTACCTGGTCGACCACCCTCCCCATAATTCCTAGCTGAATATCTGTGTGATAAGTATTTGATCTCAGTGCCGGCAAACTCATGAAATGTGTCTGTTTTGTGCATGATGTCAGCTAGGAGTGAAGTATCTAATGTAGTGGTGTATTCAGCTTCCAGACGTTGAAATTCCCTTTCCGCCATGTCTAGTTGTTGCTGGATATCCCTGAGGATTCCTGCATGTTTACTGATGCAGTGTCCCCTTATAGTTACCTTGAATGCCTCCCAAAATGTCTGTAAGCTCTTCACAGATCCAGTATTAATCTTAAAAAAATCTACAATTGCTTGTTTTAGGTCGCTGTGGAACACCTGATCTTGAAGTGCGGAGTGTTGCAGTCTCCATGTAAATTGTCTTGGGGTATGAGTGGGGATGGCTAGTTCCAGGCGCACGGGGGAGTGATCAGACAATGTTTTAGGTAAGTGTTCCACTGTCTTAACCCACGTGTAATCAAGTCTGGGCTAAGAGTTGTGTGTCAGTGAGGTGCAGGTGCCTTCTTTTCGCCCTGGGTGTCTCAGCCTCCAGACATCTATCAAGGACCAATCCTCAATGCCCTGTCTCAGAGATTTGGCCGACCGTCTGCCGTACCTATCATTACCTGACGATTCGTCAAGGGTCGGGTCTAAACAGATGCTAAAGTTCCCCCCCCCCCATAGAATAGCCGTCTGATGTAAGTCTCGTAGTTTGGACCAGATGTGCTCATAAAAAAGCAGGTTGTCTGCATTCGGACCATACACCATAACTATCGTGAGAGCGGTGCCGCCAAAGTTACCTTGTAAAATAACATATCTACCTTGATTATCTTTGACAGTATTAATGAGTGTGAAAGGGGTGTTACGTTTAATCAGTATCATCACCCCTTGAGCGTAGTTAGAATAGGAAGATGCCATACGGAACATCGGCCACCTATGTCCAATTCTACCCTCTCTGTGAGCTGTAGGTGTATTTCCTGTAGGCACGCAACATTTACCTTGTGTCTGTCTAAGTAGGCTAGTATTTTCCGTATTTTCTGCGGCTTTTGGAGTCCTCTAATATTTCAGGTCATGAAAGTCAGTGTACGAACTTGTCTCAGATCAGTCGCCATATATTACATAAAGAAAACAAGATTGCCACCGATAACTGAGCCATCCTGCAAGTACATAAAACAAACTATCTGTACACTTGTCGCTGCCAGATGATTATCCTGTTTTCCCCCCCTTACCGCCCCCCTCCCACTCCGCTGTTCCCCTGTCAGCGAAGACAATCCCTTGTGGATTAAACATATCCCTATCCCCCCTCCCTCCACATAGAACCAAAAAGAACCAAAGAATTTGAACAGGTGTGGTGTGCACAAGTGGGCGGGAGCTGCCGAACAATACTATATTTCGATAAACAGTTACATTGTTATAACCAAGTTATCTAGATGAGAGCCTCTATCAGCTCCACAGCATTTAAGTCAGTGCTGAATTATGTGGTTTTATATCTCGTTACTTATCTGCGTGTCGTATGCGCGTTGCGGTCTCAGTCCAGCAGAACTGCTACAGCTTGCCTTTGTGTATGGTATATACGCTCTGCGTTCTGCTCAGGGTGTGTCCAAATACCTGCAGTCTGCCTGCGGCCAAACTACAGGTCGCAATTGACATGGTAGTTATGTCCTTTGCGGTGGGTCATTGGCCAGCTGTGACCAAGTCAAGTAATATCATTCCACATCTGACATGGTTTCCTGGTCTAGCAATCTGTCTCTCGGTGATCTCCTGCGCGTTCCCTGGGTCCTTCTCAGTTGCCGGTACTTCATGACGTCTTTAGGTTCATTGAATATCTTTGTTGATCCTTCGTCTGTGATTTTGAGTCTGGCAGGATACAGCATAGCGTAGGCAATTTGTAAATCACGAAGTTTCTGTTTTGCCGTACCAAATTTCTTCCTCGCCTCTCGGACAGTTTGTGTGAAGTCTGGATACAGGGCTATTTCCATGCCCTCATCTCGCAAAGTATCCAGTTCTCGAGCTTTACGTAGCACAGCGTCTCTGTCCCTGTAACTTAGTAGCTTGGAAATTATGGGTCTCGGCCTGGTGCCCAATGGAGGCTTAGGGGCCAGGGATATGTGCGCTCTTCCTGTTATGAAGACGTCTGAGAAAGTGTCTCTGCCTAGTAGCATTATTAAAAGTTTTTCCACATATTTCTCCATGGGGCCTGTATTTGTAGTTTCTGCTATGTCCATTAAGCGGATATTGCTTCTTCTAGACCTTGCTTCTAAATCTTCTGCCTTAGCTGTCAACTACACCAGCTGTTTGTCCATCTTGGTTTGTTTAGTGGTTGCTTAGTTATTGGCATCTTCTACTTCCGAGATTCGCCGTTCAGTCATGTCTATCGTCTCTGTATGGCGATCTAGTCTCTCTGACATTCGATCCACTTTGCATTTTTTTTGTGAATGAGAGGCAACAAAAATGTGTTCAAATTAAAATTGTAAAAATAAAAAAAAACAGAATTCAGGTTAACCCTACAACCCCCTATACCTCTGAAACATAGAGATGCATTGGGCCCCAGGCTGGTGTGGCTTGCATGAACTACACTGCATTTCAAATGCAGAAACCACTTCAAATATCAAAGATTAGGTGAAGAAAACAATGTCATATTTATGTGACAGAAAGCTCCGAAACTTGCAGTCAGCAACAGAAACCCTACTATCCTGGGTGCCTGCACTTCTCCTGAGAAAAGTGGCACGTTACCTGTTTGATTGGGCCTACTATATAGGACGGGCACGTGCCACCACTGTGACATTGTGAAATCAACACTGTGTCAATGTTATCTTATATGGTCGCATTTTGGCTTTGTTCCTGTCATGTGTGACAGAGTTGTAATCTAGAAATATTAGGAAACACTGGAGGGATAGGACATGTATCATAGGTTGGATGCTTTGAAGTTTCCTATTACACACCTGAAAGAATTTTATTTTTTCACCCATACTTTGGTGTGTAGGGAATTCTGGATAAGAAAATGTGCAAAATCAATGGAACCCATATTTTCCTGGATTTCCTTTGGTCTCCAGTTAATAAAACCTGTAGTTGGTAGGCTACTGTAGTAATCCCCTTTGCAAACAGAGCAGAAATTGCTTTTTTAGGTTTGATGGACATTTTGGAGAAGAAAACATACTGGGCTCCTAGTAAGTAACACCACCCTGAATTACTTCCCTGATCTGTAGTCTTCAGAAAAGCCTGGGGTTGTTAGAGTGTACTTGGTGTCAGCAGGCCTACCTCTCGTCTAAATATTTCAGCCTTCCCCATTGCATAATGAGAGGAAATTAGTTTTTGTTAGGGATAAAAGAAATTTCATATACACATTTGTGACGGGGCGGGTAAAACGCCCCCGGGACAAACCGAGAACACGAACTGGTGGACACATGCCCCCTGTTACCCACTTCTGTCCCTTCTCCGCAGCAGCCCGATTGGCCCGAAGAGGAAGAAGACAGACACCGGTGGGACGCCGAGGAAGAAGAACGGTATCCCTTTAAGGGGGTGGAGCCCCACACCCACGTGACGTCCCGACCCGCGTCAAGAAGAGGAGGAACCCAGGAAGCGACGGACGGCGTTTCCGAGGAGGAGCGAGAAAGGCGAGTGACCGGCAAGAAGAGGACGAGCGAGGACGCTGAGACTCTGGAGACAACCGATACCGAAGAGGAAGGACTGGAGAAGCCAGGAGGCCACCAACATCATGATCCGCCCTGCCACGCACCCACGGGAGGGGCGTGGCTCCAACAGGTACGGGGCAAAGTAGCAGGCTGGGTGGGACGGAGTCCCCGACCTGTTGTGTAAATCTGTAGATAGTGTAAAGAGCCGTGTACTTAGTTCCCTGACCCCGCTCCCTCCTCACGAGCACTGTTTACGCTCGACGATTGAGGGCGACTGGCACTAATACACTTGGTTTCTTTATCCTCACTCCCGGCCCTGTACCTATCCGTGTGTTACCCGTCCCTAACCAGCTCCTATTCTCTGCTTCATTTCCGGTTGCGGTGCTTGACGAGAGAGAGTCCACCCTAACGACTGAATCCTGGAGCCTGGGAGGAAGCCCTTCACTGACCCGGCAGCGTTTGCCCGTGAGAGGATAACAAGCAGGAAGAGGAGATCCTATATAAAAATAAAGCCCTCTTTACGATCATTACTAAAAGTCACTGACTCAGTCCCTTCTGCGCCAGCCACCCCGGTACAACATTATATTGTTTTATTGCTTTCACCAACAAACTAACAGCTCACCTAATCATGTCACGGTAAACCACAAGGAATAATCAGAATTTAGTAATTGTCCACATCCAGCACATAATATTTCCACAATTTGCCCCATATCTTCTCATGTTTTCATTGACAACCTTGAGCTGCATAGACGGCCACTCTTGTTGAGCAGACCAGTCTACCCCATTTTGCCACTCCGCCATCGCCATAGTGTGGAGGGGGTTTTGACCTCCATTTAATGCGATATCACGTTTGGCAACCAACGGATGCAAACCCAAAAAAGATATGCTACATTTTCTGGCTTCCAGCATCCTCCAGTAACCTCAAGAGGGTGACCTTGGGGTTAAGTTCCAGTGGCTGATCCAAGAATGAGGAGAGTTTTTTCCCTACTTTCTGTCAGTAGAAGACCAACATAGAGCAGGACCAGACCACATGGAAGAAGTCTGCATGTGGATAGAAGCATCAGAAGTAGTTAACCTTGGAAATCTTAGCAGCTCAGTGAAACTGTGGCGGGTCATGTAGGAAAAGTGCAAGTAGTTGAGTTGTATCAGTCTAAGACGTGTGGAAATAGCTAACTCTTGGGGGCCATTCTGGCCTGACTTTACTCAGCATCTTCGAGCTTCCCCAGCCAAGACTCCCATTTCTGTCTCAACCTGGGGAAATGATCCAGGACATTAATGACGAGGGATTGGTCTATCTGTGAGATGGAACTCTTGTGAAGCTTCCAAAACAACAGTGTGGCCTCGAGACGGCTAAAATCCGGGATGTCCGTGTCTGGGTGAATATTAGCCAAGAGTCTGTGTGAAGATTGCAGGTATTTATGAAGCTGTTGACACTGCACCAGATACCTCCAAAATGGGCAATTCCTATCCTGTCCTACTTCGCAAAACCCTCTAGCCTTTTCTTGTGGTGCAACCATTAGCCCTGCCCTATTGGGGGTCATCGCCAACAGCCTATGATCCCATCCCGTGAGGCGGAGTGCCGATCTCCAGCTGAGTAATATCTACGGAAGGTATCAAAGGATTGGGCCACATATAACATTCCCATGATCCTGTCAAGGCCAAGCAAGGTCAATTTGGCTCAGCGTGGTATGTAACATCTTCCCACCGTCATTAAATCAGTCATTTATAACAACCGACTATGATGTCATGTAATAACAAATAGAAACAACAAACCAGTGTGGGCTATTCCACTATCACACCAGTATAAATATACACATTCATTTACTAAATTAGAGTACTCAACTATTATGACCCCATTGCTGCGGAATCGTCATAGAAACATGATTTTTTTTTATAAACAATATATCCAGGAGCGCATCAAATCACTATCATATATCATTCCTATTAATATGGAATCTTACAAGACTCAGTCTTTCAAGCAGTATATTTAGGTCAGCCCCTTCTCATAAAGGGTAATAATTATGACACATGGCGTCACGTAGTCCAGTTGCAAATCATTCAATTATGATTATTCATAATGGACATAATTTATTCAGCCCAATCAATGCGTTTTGTCCATTCGGATTTCATCAGGGTTTAAATTATAGTGAAACAATCCATATATCCAGACACTATGGTTGAAGCATCGGTGTAGCATTGTGTTTGTGATCCTATGACGGTCTACAAAATATCCAAATCATCTATATACACCCAGATCTAAAAAAAACAAAACGTTATAATTTCATGTGAGTAGCACCATTAAAAGAGTATACCTCCAATTATCCTACCACAAAAATATATTCAATCCTCCCTGTAGGATTTGTATCACCAGAACGCCAACAGAATAACAGCCACTATCTTCAGAATTGGAATTCCAATTCTGAAGACACCATCTTCAGAACTGGAATTCACCTGGGTATCACAACTGTAAGAGAAGGTAGCATTATCAGATATCCCCTTGAACCGGAGACAACGGAAGGATGTCCGCAACTGGGAGCCAAAGATTAATAGGCAACATGGTTTTGTGAGCCGCCGAGGTGCGAGTATATGCAAGATGTTGGGGATGCCGTGCATCACAAGCCCCATAAAATCGGTCCAAGCCAATAGCTGGACGGAGCATGCCTGACGTCATGGCCTTGGCAGCCAGTGACATTCATCTCTGGGTTCGGAAAAGCATTGAAACCCGCTCCCACTGCAGTGACGCCCTGCAGGAGTGTCAACAAGAGCGAGCCCAGGCAGTTCAGTGTGCTAAGAAGCTGTTGTTGTGGGGCGTAAACTGATAGGACGTTTGTTTATTTCTTTATAAAGTTTTATATAGCGCGAACAAGATCCCGAAGGATATCAGAGCGCTTTACAAAAGGATGGAAGGAAGGATATAAATACAATATCGACATCAAAAAAGAATAAAAAACAGGAATAATCGCTTAATTACAAGACAACTGAATCAAGAAGAGTAATACAATAATACAGGTATAGATCGGTCTACGAAGGGGGTCACACTACGCAGTAAAGAAGAGCCGTATTAAATGATGGTACAATGGTTGTAGGACCAGTGACTTCGAGCAGGTGAACCTAGCCCAATTAAGGTAATAATTTGTTCTTTAGGATTCTTTTGGCTTCCAGTTCGAAAGCAGTCTTTGAGGAGATTTCCATATCTTTGGGGCAGCGCCGGAGAAGGCTCGGTGAGAAGTCGAGTGGTTTCCAGAGGAAAATGTTAGCGCTTCTTGAGGCTCTAACACCACAGGATAATTCAAGCTTTTGTGCTACGTACCTGAGAGTTTTGAAATGCAGCACTTTGTGCGGCAGAACGGCAAACATTAACTGAATTCGAGCTTCGTAGTGCAACCATTTAAGAGATTTTAGGGCTGGGGATATGTGCTCATTTGGTTTGGTACCTGTGACCAGTCTAGCCGCAGTATTCAGGGATGCCCTTAGAGGAGCCAGGGTGTATTTGGGAAGGCCACACAGCGTAGCGCTGCCATAGTCTAACTTTGGCAAGACAAGTGCTTGGACCACCTGCTTGAAATCCTTTTGTGGAAGGAATGGTTTGATATTTCTAAGTGTCCTCATCAAGTGATTAGCTCCCTTACACACATTGCTGATATGGGTTTTCATATTCAGGTGCTTGTCTAGGGTGATTCAGAGAAATTTGGCTGAGTCTATGATGATAGAGGTGCAGTTGAAAGCAGTGAGATGATTCATCCAAAGGTCTAGTTTGGGGATGTGGTTCTGAGGAAAGATGAGAAGAAATCCAGGTTTGGAAGTGTTGAGCAGGAGATGGTATTCAGTTAACCAGTTTTGAGTAGACGTTAGAGGTAGTGTTGAGTGAGATGATGTTATCTGGGGATGAGAATTTCAAATGAAGTTGTGTGTCGGCCGCATACATATGGAAGAGAATGTTTGTGGAATTTGGTGAATTACCTAATGGTGCCAAGAAAACTTTGGAAAGGAGATAGAGTGGACCCCATCTCCTACCTTAGGGCGGATGTTGTATAATCTGCCTTGAAGCTGACTATCTATCACAATTTATTTTCCTTAAGAGTCTGCATGCGAGTTTGTAACCCCAACGGAAAACATTTATGCAGTAAAATGGTTACCCTTTGAGGCCCCCGGGTGAACCTTGCATGACAGATACTTTTGTAGCTATGGCAGCGAAGGAAAGGACATTGATCTTCCAGTAAGAGGACCGCAGGCTAAAAGAGTTTAGCATACCAAAGGACGGCAGATCTTTAATTGTGTTCCAGAATGCCTTTCATGTTCCAAGACATTAGTTTAAATGATACAATAAGGGCTGAGAATCAGGCTGCCCTGGCACGGGCATTGGGCCTGATGTTGCAATAATGACTCACTTTCTGCAGGAATCCTCTATCTGGGGAAGAGTGTACCTGAGTGTGATAGTCATTGTCAGTGAGCTGGGTATTCAAACAACCTGTAACAAATATAACTATCTCTTAGGGGGGGGGGGGTGGAACTTTCCAGGCACCAAGATGGCCACAGCCTAAGCGAGCTCCACGAACCTTCTGAATTATCCTTAAGGTATTCGCCTCATCCGAGGGCTTATCCCCCTTTAAAAAATCGCATATTTCGGAGCAACCTATTTGCTGCATAAGGCAGCATTTATTGTGGTCACAGCAGCTTGCTGGGCGCAATACCTGACTAGAGGCTGTCGCGGCCTGGCCGACTGGTTTGGCGCGGTGAGACGCAACTGTGCTCCTGAAGGAAATCTCCCCGGGGCGGCAATCTGCCCAACTCCTCTGTTGCAGAAGTTCGGATTGCACCGAATGAGAGGCAATACCTTGCTGGCCGGAATTTCTGAGGCACTTGCTGGCTGGAGGCACTCCTGCGGCGAGCAGTCTGGTGTTGAGAGCTCGTCGACCTACTCCCCTGTGGGGCTGCGGTAGGTGACAGCTGCGCTTGACTGCAGTGTGCGCCGACTTATACGCTGCCGGGGTTCGGAGGGCCCCTGAAGGGACGAGCTCCCCTCTGAAGATCCAGCGGCTGCTTCACAGAATCTGTCCGTAACAACGGAGTGGCGGCTCCCCTCTACAGCACAGCCCCTCAAGGACCTCAACATTGCTGGTGAGTGGGATTCGTGGCGGAGTGGCTCCCGGTTCCACTTGGGGTCAGAAAAGTCTCGATTGCACTCCAGTACGTGGCACGTGTACCTGCGTGGTCCTCCTTCTCAGTTCTAGTGATGGGGTGCATAGCGAGGTCCATTTCCCCTGCAGCTGTCCCAGCTTGCACCGGGGCGCGTGCCAGGCATTGTTGAACACTGTTTGCCTGCATACATACACGGAGTGGTGACTGTGTTGCGGATCCACCTCCTACGTCTCCAGCCGCAGTTGTGAATAGTGATTGGGCATTAACTACTTTTATAAGTCTGGGCAGACAGCACAAGGCCCTACACTGTAACACATCACGAAGCCTGCCTGATCACTAATTAAGTTCGGATATAGCAGCGGACACAACTAACTTGGGACGCAGCCACACAACTGGGATAGAATGTTCCTGGCAGCCTTGCAAAGAATTTTTAGGCCCAGCGCGGCTATTGTCACTGGAAGATTGGAGGCGGGCGCAGTCATGGGAAAAGTGGACAAATCACAATCGAAACTGCAATTTGAGCAACGAAAAACACTGAGACACAGGGAAGAGGGGGCGAAATTGGTCACTTCAGGCCAGGGGGATATGACAGATGACACAGGTGGCGATCTCTGTCAAATACTGACGGCCATGTAAAAAAGCCTCACCACGATAGACGGGAAGATTGATTCATTGTCCTACCGCATGGCCCGCCTGTCTGAATGAATTGATATGCATGAGGAACATCTTGACATGGCCAAAAGAAGACTATCAGAAGTGGAAAACGCCCAATCTGAGACATTTGCCACTCAGAAGCAAACGGGGAAGCTGTTAACTACACTGCAAGACAAAGCCGAGGATTTGGAAGCAAGATCCAGGCGCAACAACATACATATAATAGGCCTGCCTGACTCCACAGCTACTTTCTCCCCTGTGTTTATAGTAGAATGGGCTCATTGATCATTAGCCACTAAACCACCGCCTGGCGCCCCTCCCCGCCCTATTATAGTGCGGTTGCTAAATTACAGGGATCGAGATGCTGTGTGGGGCGAGGAAGCTACGCAAACTCAAATATGAAGGTGCCATGTTGTCGCTCTTTCAATCAATCAATCAATCAAAGCATTTGTATAGCGCGCTACTCACCCGGAGGGTCTCAAGGCGCTTGGGGAGGGGGGGTCCGCTACTGCTCGAACAGCCAGGTCTTGAGCTGCTTCCTTAAGGCGAGGTGGTCCTGGGTCAGGCGGAGGTGGGTCGGGAGGGAGTTCCAGGTCTTGGCGGCGAGGTAGGAGAAAGACCTTCCCCCTGTGGTGACTCTTCGGATGCGGGGGACGGCGGCGAGAGCGTGGCCGGTCGATCGGAGCTGGCGTTTGGGAGCGTAGAAATTGAGGCGGCTGTTGAGGTATCCTGGTCCTTGGTTGTGCAGGGCTTTGTGTGCGTGGGTGAGGAGACGGAAGGTGATTCTCTTGTTGACCGGGAGCCAGTGCAGGTCTCGCAGGTGTCCGGAGATGTGGTTGCGACGGGGGATGTCCAGGATGAGCCTTGCTGAGGCGTTCTGGATCCGCTGGAGTCTCTTCTGGAGTTTGGCGGTGGTTCCGGCGTAGAGGGCGTTGCCGTAGTCCAGTCGGCTGGTGACGAGGGCCTGGGTGACCGTCTTCCTGGTCTCGGTGGGGATCCACCGGAAGATCTTGCGTAGCATGCGTAGGATGTTGAAGCACGACGAGGAGACGGCGTTGACTTGTCTGGTCATGGAGAGGGATGAGTCCAGGAGGAAGCCCAGGTTGCGTGCGTGGTCTGTTGGTTTGGGTGCGCTGCCTAGGGCGGGGGGCCACCAGGAGTCGTCCCAGGCGGAGGGTGAGGATCCCAGGATGAGGACTTCCGTCTTGTCCGAGTTCAGTTTCAGGCGGCAGTTCTTCATCCATTCGGCTACCTCCTTCATCCCTTCGTGTAGGTTGGCTCTGGCGGTGGCGGGGTCGTTGGTGAGGGAGAGGATCAGCTGGGTGTCGTCGGCATAGGAGATGATGTTGAGGTTGTGCTGTCGTGCGATGGCTGCGAGGGGACTCATGTAGACGTTGAAGAGGGTTGGGCTGAGCGAGGAGCCTTGAGGAACGCCGCAGATGACTTCGGTGGCTTCTGATCTGAACGGTGGGAGGCGGACTCTCTGTGTCCTTCCGGCGAGGAAGGAGATGGTCCACTGCAGCGCCTTCTACCGGATTCCGACGTTGCTGAGGCGCTGTACTAGGGTACGGTGGCAGACGGTGCCGAAGGCCGCGGAGAGGTCTAGGAGGATGAGGGCCGCTGTTTCTCCGTTGTCGAGCAGGGCTCGGATGTCATCAGTGGCTGCGATCAGGGCGGTCTCGGTGCTGTGGTTGGTCCTGAAGCCAGACTGCGAGAGGTCGAGGGATCCGTTCGTCTCGAGGAAGGCGGCCAGCTGCTTGTTGACGGTCTTCTCGATGACTTTTGCGGGGAATGGGAGCAGCGAGATGGGTCGGTAGTTCTTGAGGTCGGAGGGGTCGGCTGATGGCTTCTTTAGTAGGGCGCTGAGTTCGGCGTGCTTCCAGCTCTCCGGGAAGGTAGCGGTGTCGAAGGAGGTTCTTTCCAAACTTCACCCCCGTGGTGCAGGAAGCTAGAATGCAGTTCACTCCCATGAAGTTCAAACTCCGGGAGCTCAATCTGGATTATGCAATGCTTTACCCAGCCAGGCTCAAGGAGCGATAGGTGGCAAGCACTAGATCTAGTTCAACCCCATGCTTCTGCAGAACGTCCTCAAAGGATCCAGCTCATCAACTGCTAGACAGCGATGTTCAGACACTGAAGAGCAGGACAGCACTTTCCATGTAAACCGTGATAAGCAAGATTAACTCTTCTTTAACAAAAGGGATGCTTACTCTAAACAGAAGATATATTTTACGAAATGTGCTCCTATGTAAGATCACTCTATGTGTTATGATCAATTTGTAATGGGGTGTGGGTTGGCATTGAATGTAGCAGCGATCTGCAGAGCACCCATCAGAACAGGTACTGGGCCAGTATGTTATCGCTTTGTATTGCTGTAGTTCCACTTGTGTGTCTGCTGCACCGAGTGCACATAAGTTTAATATTGCTCATCTCACTCGCTAATTAATGAACGGGGCATAGTACCTGGATGGTAAATATGATGGGTGGACGGTTGGGTATCACAGGAGGGGGTAAACAGTGTTCTGTCTGGTAACATTCGCCCCTGTGTGATACCCACTTTATGATGACAAAGAAGTCATTTTTTTTGCTGTTTGTTGTGTTGATTTTAATCTGGGTTATGTGTGGTAGTGGGAGGAGGGTGATGCTTCATCTGTGCCTCGGCCGTTTGGCATAGCGTGGGTGGGCTGTATGCTGCCTTGAGAGAGGGGGGATCATTGTTTATTTTTTGACACTGCAGTACACATGCACCAGGTAAACAAGGTCCAGATGCAGATATGGCAACAATTAGAGGGATGGCTGGGCATAGTTACATGGAATACTAAATAGCATCTAAGTTATTAATTCATGACTCACATAACAAAGTTCGGCTCCTGACTTGGAATCTAAGGGATCTTAATGACCACAGGAAGGTGAGAAAGGTGATGGCCTATCTTAAAAGTCATGAGGTTGATATCGCACTGATTCAAGAAACACATCTGAATAGAAGGGGGTTCCCCACTGTGTTTTGGATATGCAGCAGGTAAGGGGGTTAAACAGAACAGAGAATCAACAAAGAAGACCATGCCGCTGTATGATAATAAGGTCCAATACAGGATCCACAAATTCAACGGGGGCAACAAATGGTACTTTCTCAGCCAAACATCACATCAAACTCCTTGAGTCAGAGATTTATTCATTGCTGCTTATTTTATTCGCATATTTTTATACAAAAGATTTTTTATAGAATTTTTTAGATAAATAGCATCTCATAATAGACTTTAAAATTTAAACACATTTAGTGGCATTCAGTATTCACAATCGAACACGTCTTCCCTCACTCACCACTGGCATTATACATTCATCTCCACCCTCATATCTATACTACTATCATTCCTCAGAACAACCATTCATTCATTCATCCATATCAATAGTACACCATCGTAGTTTTAACATGGAATCAAGGTGGTAATTGATTTCATAGACAAATGGGGATGCGGGGCACAATAGGTGGAACACAGGATCTTGAGATCTGTTATTTTTCCTGTCAACAGTGGAAGTCACGCCAACGCGCGTTTCGGTATTCAGGCCAGCATGGGTCACACCTTCGTCCTCATTAAAGGCGCGAATTCTCTCAGTTCCGCAATGCATTGCGGAACTGAGAGAATTCGCGCCTTTGATTGTCGGAGTGAGAACTACCATCCTTTCCCCACACAACACTTCATCGATAATGAGGCTATTATGAAACCCCCAATTGGCCGGACCCCCCGACTCGCCTAAAGGCTCTTGGGCCCACCCTCCAGTGAGAAAGGTGACTTTTTATGACTTGCCAGATACTGCGAAATCAACAATCGAGTGGATATCTTCACGCTGAAGAAAACTAGTGCGAACCGAGCGTTTCAAGTTTGTCGGAAAGGACGGTCACTGCTTTCCTTGATCCCGGGAAGACATTTCTCTAACGTGTATGTCACGGAGATACTCCTGAAAAAACTGGATCCAGAGTGGCGCCTCTCTCGAATCCATAGGCACCCAGTTAAGAAGTATACACCATTGTCCCCTTGTGTAAACCCTCCCCACCAACCCCCATCGCCCTGACGAAGGAGTGGCCCATGCTGGCCTGAACACCGAAACGCGCGTTGGCGTGACTTCCACTGTTGACAGGAAAAATAACAGATCTCAAGATCCTGTGTTCCACCTATTGTGCCCCGCATCCCCCTTTGTCTATGAAATCAATTACCACCTTGATTCCATGTTAAAACTACGATGGTGTACTGCTGATATGGATGAATGAATGAATGGTTGTTCTGAGGAATGATAGTAGTATTGATATGAGGGTGGAGATGAATGTATAATGCCTGTGGTGAGTGAGGGAAGTAGGGAACACGTGTTCGATTGTGAATACTGAATGCCCCTAAATGTGTTTACATTTTAAAGTCTATTATGAGATGCTATTTATCTAAAAAATTCTATAAAAAATCTTTTGTATACAAATATGCGAATAAAATAAGCAGTAATGAATAAATCTCTGACTCAAGGAGTTTGATGTGATGTTTGGCTTAGAAAGTACCATTTGTTGCCCCCGTTGAATTTGTGGATCCTGTATTGGACCTTATTATCATACAGCGGCAGGGTCTTCTTTCTTGATTCTCTGTCAAGAAACACATCTGCCTAATAGCAGTAATATGCTTACCTTTAGGCGACTTCAGGGTCAACTCACCTCAGCGGGTTTTACCACACATGCTAGGAGTGCTCTTATATGGGTAAATGTGAAGTTAGGTGTCACATTAGAAGAAGCAGATGGGGACCACAATAGCAGATATGTAATTACCAGGTGTAAAGGGCAGGGCATTGAAGTATATGTTGTAAATGTCTATGGTGCAAATTATCACGACCCGCATTTTTATCATTCATTATCCGCTTGCATCCTGAAAAAATCTGACATTCCACAACTTTGGGGTGGCGATCTCAAGTGTGTACTGGACCCTTCCCTAGATCGCTCCAAGGCTTTCTCCAGAGGCCCATCAGCTGCAGCCAGAGCTATAAAAGATATAGCATTACAGTTGGGTCTGCTGGATGTATGGCGTGCGAGATCCCGGGCACAGGGGGCTTTACCCAATACTCACCATCTCACGATACCCACACCAGAATTGATTACTGTTTAATCTCTTGACCACTGCTCACCTGTGTGACAAATTGCACTCCACTTCCTCGCTCCTTCTTGGACCACTCCCCTGTACTGCTGGACATGGATATCCCTCCTAAAAAGAGCGCTCCATTCACATGGAGATTTCCTCCATATTCGCTGTTAGATAGAGTCTTTATAGCAGAGGCAGCATTCTCAATCTCAGAATTTTTCAGCATTAATCTTGAATCAGTTAATTGCTTCACCACAGTCTGGGAAGTGTCTAAAGTATTCATTAGAGGGGTTGCTGTCTCCAAACATGCGGGAGTGCTGCGATCATTGAGTAACAAGTTAACTATGCTTGAGGGGCAGTTAGCCAGTACGGAATGTTCCTTGCTTCAGGGGGGGGGGGCATTCTGAAGAAAATTGGAAACACTAGAAGAATACAATGAATACAATGAAGTGGTGGATGGTGAGGTAAAGCATTTGGGTAAATACGCCACTGCAAAAATGTATGGTGTGGGGGAACGCCCCGGCTCGGTTCTTGCTTCACTGCAAAGTCATAAAAGAGAATCGGCCAAGATTGAGGAGCTGTGGAACGAAAGGGGAGATCTATTGCATAATCCTTTAGAGATAGCGGCTAGATTCTGTAGATACTATATGGATCTATACAGCTCCAAAGTAGTTACTGATGAATCTGCCTTTCTAGAATACCTGGAACATTGTCCACTTCCATGGCTTACCAATGAGCACTTATTGGGTCCCCTGGATCCTAACAAAAATCGCACAGCACTTAATGAGATGCATGATGGTAGTGCGCCTGGACAAGATGGCTCACAATGACTTTTTATAAAGCGTTTCAGGAACTCCTCATCCCTCATCTGACTATGTTATTCAAGTAATGATGGAAGAAGATGTTATGCCCCCCACTATGAGGGAAGCTTTGATTGTGACCTTGCTGAAACCATGTAAACCCCGAGCGAGTGTTCGTCCTATAAACCACACTCGCGGTTGAATGTAGATACAAAAATATTTGCCAAAATTTTAGCAAAGAGGCTGACTCCTATGGTCCCACTGTTCGTTGGACTTGAGAAGGGAGGCTTTGTCCCGGGGTGCACAGTAACATGTAACTTAAGAACTGTATTCAGAGCCCTACAGCATACTAGGCCAGACGTTAAAGCAGCAGCTGTCTTTCTTGATGCAGGAGAAGGCTTTTGATTCAGTAGAATGGGCATTTGTGAAGGCAGTGTTGTGTAGGGTGGGAGTGGGTGAGATCTTCCTTGACTTAGTGACGCTGTTATATAACATGCCAGGGTCAGAGTTGGCGATGTGGTTAAGGCCCCTATAGCAATATCGAGAGGCACATGACAGAGCTGCCCGCTTTCTCCTTTACTTTACGCCATAGTTGCGGAACGTTTGGCATGTGTGCTTAGAGATTAAACCAGGTGATGCGATTGGCGCCACATCGGGCTTAAAATCAACTGGTCTCAATCCATCATTTTCCCAATAACCACGGCCATGACCCCAATTGACCTGGCCTACCCATTGAAGTGGTCCATGGACCCTGTACGCTACTAAGGCATTCTAGTTCACACTGACTTTGAACTGGTTCTCCAGAAAAATTACGGGAAAGCGATCTCCAGATTGGAGGATGATGTTAACCGATGGATTCACCTACGGCTCTCGCTATTAGGTTGAATTCCCCTTATGAAAATTATTGCCGTCCCAAGATTTCTATTCCTGTTTCAAAATATTCCGATTACACTCCCTAAACATAAATTCAAACCTCTCCGTACACTACTGATACAACTTGAATGGGAAGGGAAGCAACCTAGAGTGAAATGGGATATACTCACATTGCCTTATTCCATGGGAGGCCTTATTGCGCCTGACCTGGAATTATATTACAGATTAGCGCAGTGCTCGCACGTGCAATATTGGATCCATGGTCCCCAAAATCTACTGCATTTACATATTGAAAAGGTGGGGGTTGACCCTTTAGTTCTACTACGCAAGCTGTTCCAGGCACCCACCAGACATACCGGTGTTCTGGTCTCAATTAATTCCACCATCCATGCTTGGCAGGTTTTGTTAAATAGACAAGCTGGGGCTCTTGTATTCTCCTCTGATCCCAGTGGTGTGGTGTCACTGGTTGTCATTGAGTGAAGAAAAAGAAGTAACAAAAGCGCTAGCATCTCTTAACATCGAAACAATTGCTGCTGAAGGACATGACCGCTCTCCGCTCACACAATACCACTTTTACGGAGTTAAACATGTGTTACTTGAATTACTTGGAGAGGATATGCAAGAACCACCCACATTATTATCACTCACTTTTTTTTTTACCTCCACAGCTAAGATTATGACCACTATTTATGATTTAACGCAAAAATCTAGGCGGGCACATTCCTCCAAGGCAAGGCTAGAGTGGCAGAATGATCTGGGGATAATTATAGATGACAAAACTCTGAGGTATTGCTGCGAAGTCACTAACAGCATTTCATTAAATTGGAGGAATCATCTCATTCATTTCAATTTTCTTAATAGAATTTACTATACACCTGAGAGATTATTTCGATACGGCTTGCGGGATACACCAGCTTGTGAAAGCTGCAATGAGGAGTTGGTTGGTTTCATGCATGTTCCTTGGCTCTGTCTGAAAATAGCGACATTTTAGAATACGATCATTCAGACTTTAAAAGAGGTCACAGGGCTCTCATTGCCACTCGACCCGTTACTGATGCTGCAATATACATCTGTTATTTTCACCGCCAAGATGCCCCATTTCTGGGTGGAAGGTGCGCTTTACAAATACACGTTATGTTATGTTATGTTTGGATACACTACAAATTTGAAGAAAGGAGTCAGACGCCTGATAGCAATGGGCTTACTGCTCGCTAAACTCAGAATAGCAATGCGCTGGTCTAGAAGCCTGGTACCGAAAATAGCAGATTGATACAAAAACACGTTATATTATAACATGCAGTCTGAAATTTATAACGAACTTCTTCCTCCACAGAGTCGCCCCAAAGGTTTTTGGGGTCTATATCAACAATATATGATTGGAAAATAAATGGGTGAACCAGAAGGCAATGCTAATGTGTAAGCCTACTTAATTGTTAGTCATGTGATGATTAGTTCATTGTTGGTTCGAAAATGGGGGTTAGGTCGGATGTACATAGGTGACGCTGAGAGGCAACACCACTGTAGTCAGTATAGCTGAGACACTCACAAATAATATCTATAATACATCAATCCTCTGTTTATAACGCCTGCATGGTGAGTCTTTACTGCTCTTTTTCTTTTTGTCAATAATGTGTATTCAGTTGTGAATTATTGTAAAATGATTAAATAAAACAATAAAAAAAGAAATATATATATAACTCCCTTCCCCCCACCCTATTTGCAGACTCTGGAAGCATCTGTTGCCCTACAATCGGTCATAGCATGGACTACAATAAGCCACTAGGCCAAAAGCCTAAAGTGGGGTCTCCTCTATTACAAGATCCTGGAGCTTGACAATTGCTATAGGTTCACTTGTTAAAGTAGAAACGTTACCCCATCTGGATTAAGTGTCACCAAAACGGAAATACCAGGCATGTTTATATCTTCCTGGGAGAGCACCAGGGTCCTCGCCCCGGGACCAAAAGAGTTCTTGCGTGCCCATCGACAAGTCTTCCCAGCCGATCGCTCTGGCTACCACATTCTCCACTGCTGAACCGGAATCCTGGTGCTGCCGGGGGATCCAATCGTTTTTTATGTGATCATGCTTGCTTTCTCTTAAGTGGTTTGGGGAAGTACAGGGAGAACTCTCTGCTCGGGGGCCCCAGTTTCATTGGTCCAATGGAGCTTTCTCCTCTCTGCTGCTCACTCCCAAGCCTGCCCCGGTATATGAAAGAAATAAGTTTCGGAGTTAAAGATCACCTTCAATTTTGCAGGAAAGATGAGCATGTACTGCAAGCTGAGGGCACAAAGCTTTTGTTTACGCTCCTTGAAAAAGCGCTCCTATGCTGCGAAACTGCTTGCACGTGGTCAGGATAAATTATAATAAGCGAGTTTTGAAAGTGGAGGTGCTGTTGATTTCTGTCTTCTTGGAGGATGACATCCCTGTCACTGTGGTTAAGAACCTGAGTGATCACCATGTGGGCCGGAGCCACAGGCTGGAGTAACTGGGCCAGGCATCTATGAGTGCGTTCCACCAAAATCCATGGTGGCAGTTTATTGTCTTTTAATTCTACACAGTGACTGTATATCTGTGCAACTTGCTAAGCTTGTGTTATTTTACCATATTATTTTATCATGTGATTTTAAGCTGTTTTTATGCCGATTTAAAGATGTTAATGTTTATTTCATGGTGGTAAGACCCACCCTTTTATGATTTTCACAAATCAAATAAAGTATTATTATCTATCGTCCAGGACCCATGACAGCAGTCAATCCTCCAGGAACAGCTCTGTGTCAGAGGCCTTGAAGCCCTCGGGGAAACCAAGAAACCAGAGGTTATTCCTGTTTGATCTATTTTCAGCGTCTTTGACATGTTTCTCAAGCACTGCCATTGTTGAGAGCATCTTGGAAAACTGAGTTTTAAGAGTGGCTGTTTCATCTTCCACAGACGACAACTCGCTTCCGGCTCCATTACCCGATTCTTGAGGTTGTTCTGCAGTGAGATATCCACTTTGACGTTGTCTACCATAGTCTCCACGGCCTCTATCGAATCCTGAATTGCCTTAAGGATGTTTGGAAGGTTGGATTATGTGGAATGCCTCCCTCAGCATTACCAGGGGGTTGTCAGTGGCTCCTGTGGCATTCGAGGCCAGTGTCAATCTTAGTTTGGGTCAGGGCAGTGGGTGGGGGTGTGTCTCTCCCCATATTGTCCAGTACAACTCAGGGTCCAGTGCAAAACAGTCAATCTCTGCAAGCCATGGTCCACCTACCCCCTCGGGCAACACAAGCAGCCAGGGCTAAGTCCTTATTCGTATATGTTTTGGGCGCAATTAGACCCAGCAACGTAGATGGAGGCAGCAGGGCAGTTTGCAAGAGACAAGGCCCCAGACCCCATGCCTGCACCCCAGGCATCTCTCACTGTAGCAGAACCACTGCTTAGCAGGTCCCAAGATGGCAGTAATAGGTGATTTCCAGAAAAACGTGGAGCTAGGGTTCGACGCTGCAGGAGTACTCTCTAGTTAATCACTGGCTTGGAAGATGTTGGTTCCTTTGTCCAACCACACAGAGAGCAAAATGCACCTGCATGTCTCTAGGTGGCTATCTCAAAGGCCTATGAGGCACTACACTTAATGCAGTGTTCACATCAACAAGAGGAGAGCATAAAGCTGATGGGGGCAATGGCTATCCAAGTAGTGATGCAGAGGTTCACAGTCACTGCAATGTCCATGTGAAGCCAAGTCTTAAGATGTTTTTTTGCCCAAGGGGTGAACTCTTTAGCTCACGCTCATTATCACAGTTTTACAAGGCCTCTTTGGCGGCTATTGCACTGTGTAACCTTCAAGGCCACCAAGATCTGTCTTCCACACACTTGAGTGGGCCCTATTGTGGTTCGAAATGCCTCACTCCTCCCGCCTCTGCCACTGCTCTCTGTCCAGCATGTGGCAGCCCCTACCAGGCACCAGGGCCTTTGCACAGTCTTTCTGTCTGGGCCCCAGCACTGCATATGGCTGTGCTCAGAAGCCAGAAGGGCTGGCATCACATGTGAATTTGGGTGCAGCCCCACCTGTCTGAGGCCAGCTGAGCCGCCAGCTCAGAACATCACTTGGCGTGAGTGGTCAGCCTCTTCTCACCTGAATGCCTGCACTGGGGCCCTCTCCCAAGGCTCACGTCGTCCCTCCATCCCCAGGGTAGTTGCCTCGCTCCTCAGCTCTCCTCTTGCTGCTGGTCCTGGGTCGCATAGATTCCTGTATGACCCACCATGGAAGTGGTCAGTTAGCAGCCTGAGGTTCTCCTTCAGGCCAAAGCCCTGGTACAGCTCAATCCCGGTCCGTCAGAGGCAGCCACATCCCGGGACCCCAGTGTCGATAAGATAGAGGGGTAATGCAGGAAGAATGGGAGCAGCCCCAAATTGAGAGCGACATCTTGCCTGCCTTAGCCATAACCCCACCCCCCAACCTTAGGCATAATTTTAACAGTTGCAGAGTACTCGGAGTAGGAAAACTTACTAAGAACTACACATGTCATCCCCTCCATGAATTCCCCTGGACCTATAGTTATCTGAAACGTTTTTACTTGGGCAAGGTCTGTGGGTGCTGGTTGAATCCAAGCCCAAATACTGAAGCCACCTCCCATGAAAATTGATAGCTAATTATGGAATTTACGCATAGTTGGGCCTGGTTTCACAGTGCCGCTGTTGTTCAACCATCTGTGATCAGAAGCAAGAGTTTTGGAGAGCAGCTTTGGCTCTGCCCGCGTTTATTCCCCTGAGTAAAACATTTGATTGGAAAGAAGTTGTGTGCTTCCGGTGAAAAAAAGCGAGGTATTTCATTTTTTTTGCTTTGTGGTAAACCTTATGCTAAGTTCAACAGAATTGTTTTAGTTACTGTAGCAAACCAATGATCTAGACTATAGACCCGATTTCTTCATTATAAAAAGTTATGATAAAGGCAGTTGACCAGATGCATTTAGTGTGGAAAGCATAAACAAACGTTAATAGACTTTTACGGGTGGGTTATTATTCTATATTAAAGCCTGTAGAGTATATAGGTGTAATTTTATTACTGCATGACCTTTGGTTTAGGCAATAAGCCAAATGAAGACAATGGACCTGATTGGTTACTTGAACAAAATTATGGCGACACCATAGATTTGTTAATTCTGAAAAGTTAAGAAAAAGGCATGAGGCCTGCCTTATTCATTGTGACAAGCATTTATTACAGCCAACAAGCAAATAGCAGTGGTTTGTTCTTACATTGCGTCACAGGCTGTAAACAGGCATTTTGTTACATGAAATCTCACAGATTACAGAAGTAAAGGGGTTTGGTGTTGGTCACTCTTCAGACCCACCCAGGGGTAGAATATTTTTCATTTTGATCATCCTTTTTAGGCCCTTTTTTAAGGGTGTTCGCTATCATTTTACCAATTGTAATGTTGCACATATTTGTGTTTTGCAGCTGTATGCCTGATCATTGCCGGCTTGTGTATAGCTCTGTAGGCCTAAGTGGGTATGCTGCCAAACCAAAGGTCAAAAGCAATAGCATCTTATTAGGCCACTGGGAAAAGTTATGTCAGATTTCCTAGGTTTGATCTGTTTGTTATGAAAAATCCAGTGGGCCTGACCTACTTAATGTTAAAGGTATGAGCTTCAGGCAATATGCTTTAAGGGTGGATTGTTACTCCAGTGTGCTAACGCTTGAGGTAGCCATTTTGGTACATGGAATATATCTGATTACCATAGTAGGCAACGGTTTTGGTGTTGGTGTGCCACTGGTACCAACTGTGGGGATGAAAGATTTACTCTATGATTAAAAATATTAGGCCCACTTATGAGGGATTGTATATTAGTTTGACAACTTTAATTTTGTACATATTTTTGATGTTATTTCTATGTACTTAAGTGTTGCCTTGTGGGAAAGCTTATACACAAAACAAAAGGCTTGAATTTGTTATGGCGACAAGCCACTGATCAAAACTGTAGGGCTTATTGGTTCATTGAAAAAGTTATTTTCAGATGCCATTGATCTGATCCGTGTATTACAAAAAGATACAACAAAGACAGAAGATTTGATTTATTTGCTATGAAACATATAAGTTAAAGCAAATATGCTTTTAAAGAGGCTGTATTTGCACCGTTTTAAAGCCTAAAAACATTGCTTGTGTTTTATGTCATTTCACAGATTGCCTTCCATTACCACCTTTCACAGACTTGCTGGTAGGTATTTGCACTGCAAGAATTCTTATTACAACCTCTTTGAGAGGCCTGACAGGCTCAGATGTTTGCCAGGATCATGCAATAAAAAAACGATTACAAAATATATATATATATATATATATATATATATATATATATTCACTGAAAAAACCATAGGTTATAGACCATATATAGTTAGGAATTAGCATTTAGAAAACCTTATTTTACTCACACAAAACCATTGAAATTCCATATATAGTTAGTTGCACTAACTATATATCGCGCACCCGCAATCCACTGCTGATGATGTCACATATTACATCATTCATGACATGGTCAGTGACATCACTGATGACATCACTGATGACATCTCAAATGACATCACTGATGACATCACTGATGACATCTCATTTGACATCATTCTTGTGCTAATACGATAAACCTCTTCAGACTCTAATATAACCTTAGATACACTCAGTGTATACAGACACTCACACACTGTCACTCATCCATGGAGTTACTCACACACCTAGTCAGTCATGCAAAGAAACAATCTCACCTCCATTTCCTCAACTATACAGTTATACACACCTTACTTATTCAAACATATACTAACACATATTTACTCTCTTATACAATCCCTGATACAAGTTCACAATGATCCATACAGCCACTCACACATTCAGTGGCTCTCATGCACAGTTATTTATATATGCCAACTCTCACATGTACTGTGTTTTACATATGTACTTACTATGACATGTAGTATTGAGATATCCATTCACTCATCAATACACTCATGCACACAGTCAACCGCCCATGTAGCTTTTTCCACATGCACTCTTGAACTCATACACCTAGTGAATCAACTGCTCACACATCTATGCACAGAGTCACACACCTCCCAGCCACCCCCACACAAACTCAATCTCCCATAGAAATACTTGGGCAACCAATTAATAACACATATAGCCTCTCGTATAGCTAATGATCAACACATGCAGCAGTTTACATCACAACAGACATAATGATGCACAAATTAAGACAGTTTAGTCACTAACCCATGCATTCAGTGAGACACATTTAATCACTCACTCATACAGTCAGTCACGCACCTACTAAATCCTTCATCCAGACACTTATACATCCACTCATTCTTCAATATCTAAGACATATTTTAACTTTACAGAAACATACAGTCACTGGATGTTGTCATCAGTGATGTCATTTGAGATGTCATCAGTGATGTCATCAGTGATGTCACTGACCATGTCATGAATGATGTAATATGTGACATCATCAGCAGTGGATTGCGGGTGCGCGATATATAGTTAGTGCAACTAACTATATATGGAATTTCAATGGTTTTGTGTGAGTAAAATAAGGTTTTCTAAATGCTAATTCCTAACTATATATGGTCTATAACCTATGGTTTTTTCAGTGAATTTTCAAGGTTTTGTAAATGCTAATTCCTAACTATATATGGTCTATAACCTATGGTTTTTTCTGTGAATTTCATTGGTTTTTTAACAGCTAATATCTGTAGCTGTAAAATGTATTCTTCTTTAAATCCAAAAATATATTTTATATGTTTATGAATAATTTTTTTTTAAATATTTTTTTTTCTTCGTTCCCGCTTCGCGAATCGGGAAGCTTCCCGTTAGCTGACCTTGATGCCGCGAAATAGACCGCGAGCCGGTAAACGTTTCTTTACCGCAAGTGCCGCGTTAGAAAACAACATCGTGACGCCTCCCGTCCGCATGACGTTTCACGTTGTCGCGTGATACGTCATATGACGTGCTACGTTAGCGAACTGGTACGCGAAGCGAGTCGCAAAGCGCAGGTTTCTGGAAGCAAACCGGGAGGCCCTGCAAAGCGCTTAACGTAAACACAGCAAGTCATGTGACTTGGTAATAACACTTTTCATTGGTTCATTTCACTTTTGGTTTCCTAATGATGTAAGACTAGGTCATATAATCTAAAATGAACACTTTTGATTGGTTGAGAACTCTTGTTTTTCCCAAATGATGAAAATCCCTCCTTCTTTCCTCACTCTGACTTTCATCATTGTGAGAGAAAGACCCTTTGTGATCACTGAGCAATGGCTTCTTTAGTAGCTTCAGCTGGTGCTTCCCCACCACCTCCACCACATCCAAGGAAGAGTGGACCACCTGCTCAAGTTGTAATTCAACAAGAAGAAGAAGAAGAGGAACAGGAGGACGAGCACGAAGAGAGGCAGTTTTTGCCTGAGCAGCCCAGGACGTCTCACCGGAAAGAAAACTTCATTTGGCAATTTTTTAAAATTCCCAAAGGTCAGAAAAAAGTAAATGCAAGATACGTAACTTGCCTTATATGTCAAGATAGACTGTCCAGAGGGACCGACAAAAAATACAGTTTCGGAAACTACACAATGCATCGCCATATGACTAGGTGGCATCCTAACAACTACAGTGCTGCACAGTTTCGGAACGACCTAGATAATCTCCCTATTATGGCCAGAAGATCTGTTGTACCGGAAGTAACGGGACCAGAGGGCAGGGAGATGGTGCCAAATATACAAATGAGATTTGGTGAAGTAAAACACACCTGCGTATTTTGCGATGGATTCATTTCCTACGGAGAAAGAAGCATCACTCTGATCAACAGAGCTATTGACTATCATATGCAAGTTTGTCCGAAACGCCCAAAATAATAAATACTTCTTTTTTTTGTTTTGTTGCTCCTGTTGAGCCCTTTACAATGAATCGTTTTCATTGCCCCCTCCAAGAAAAACCCCAAAAAATATAAAACTGTTCCGAAAAATTCAAAAACAGTAAAAAAATGTTCAGAAAAATAAAAATAAAAGTTCTTTTCAGAACTACCTCCCCGTTATTAAAAAATTGGTACAATATTTGGAACTGTGCCAACCTCTATTTCTCTTAGTTCGCTTCCCAGTTCGCTCGCGGGTACGCGAACCGGAAGCGACCCAAAAACAGTAAGTATAAGGGAAGGAAACAGACACTTATGTTAAAAGAAAGACAGCTATAAGGGAGTAAACTAGAGATACCATTACCCGTAATCCACTGCTGATGATGTCACATATTACATCATTCATGACATGCTCAGTGACATCATCAGCAGAGGATTGCGGGTTTTTTGGCAACATGCCTTATCCACGGTTTAATAACGCTGCCTTTTGCTTTATATAAGTTTTCAAATTGTATGAAATATATACCAATAGGTCGTTATGAACCTTTAGGTAGTGCTTTTCTTCATGAGGTCTGGTCGCTTCCATACACATACAGATGTTTCAAAGATGATCAAGAAGTTTATCTGAATGGAGAGGAATGCACTGAGACGCCAGATCATTCACTAATGTGTAGGCACATACAGTTACACGGTTCATGCAACAAACACCGACCAAATATGGCTTGCGTGTTGCAAGGCACGCCAGTTCCTGCTATCATCCCCACGTTCAAGTTGTTGGAAAATGGTAGTTATTTGATGCTCAATAATGAAGATTGTTCTGAGTTAATTAAAAGTATTCCTTTTATCGTAACAGTAAGTGAACGGGTTATTTGCTGCAGAAATGTTCTATTTCCTCCCACACATGAACATAGGGAGTTTTCAATCTGGCCACAAATACCAACCTTGGGACACGTTTCAACGGCATGGCAAGAATAAGAGCTCTTTTGTCTCAGAGAGAGGTGGCCTTGAGTTCGGCCCGTGAAACTTTCGTACTTCACATAGCGAACACCCATACAGAGGTGCAAAACCTTTTTCAATTAACATTTGCCTTTCAATTTCAGCAACATGTTTCCGACTATCTTTAACGCATCCTCCACAAAGTCCCTGGTGCACTTTTTTAAAGTTGTTACCAGTGGTCTCGTGACTTCATTTGAGAAAATCTTTGGAGTCATCCCTGCTTCCTTTCATTGTATTTTCTGCACTCTGGTTCGTGGATTGGCATTTTTACTTGCATTACCAGCGGACGCTCTTGTGCTTTTTTACATTTTTAAATATGGATGTCCCTCCTATGCAACCTCCGACCCTGCAGCTGCTGACACTGTTCCGCAATCGCATGCTAGAATATTATGGCACAATGCCGTTGGCGATATTAAGCACGGCATATGGATTATCTTTTCGGTTCTCCTACTTCACCTGTGTCCAGCCTGTATTTCACTGCCTGACCTGTGATTTCGATTGGGCCATTGATTTGTGTCTCTGCGGACCGGTTTCTCCTGACGTCGACTTTAATCAGCTGATGACTCCTATCATTACTCACGAGTTGGTTTGTCCTGGCGAAAGGATTATGGCTGTGGCATTGATGCATGGACTACTTGGTCCCTGGAATTTACTGGCGGCAGCACAGTCTTTCTTGGAAGAGAGCTTTCTTGAAAACCCACCGAGCTGTCCTCTGATGGTGATAGAGGATCCGGTGCTGGGAGAGCACGTATGTTCTTTTCCGCTTTTAAATTGGATGGCTGAACTGTTTTCGGATGAAGACGGTGACTTCCTATTGGAGGCTGTTGCAGCTTATTTTGCATACACAGTTATGTCATAGACCTTTTTCATGTTTGATATGCTGAGTACTAGCATTTCATTGACAATTCATTGACTTATTTGTCAAGTTTTTATTATTTACCTTGCCTATTGGCTTAAGACTCGATAAAGTACTTGGCTGTTTTATTTTTCTTTAGCATTAAATTTTCCTAGTTTTTAATGCTTTACCTTGCGGACCGTCCACATATAAACTTGCAATCTGCTCTCATGAGATGGCACTTCTATTATCTTATTCAGTTCGTTTCCGGATCATGAGGAGGTGTCATCTAGGTCCTGGATATCTTTACACCGTGTTAAGTTAGCATGGGCTCATTACCGGTTTAAACGCCATTTTTCCTTTTTTGCAACTTCTGCACACGACACTTAGTTGTTGCTTTAGCTTTCCACCTAGTAGTTCATCGTGGTTTACATGAGAATAATATGTTATTGGTCTACTATCTGCTTTACTTGTTAAACTATATCTGTACAGCGAGTGCTAAAGTTTCAAGAACAACACGATACAGAATTGTTATGAGGTCTGATCTCCACGACTTCATACTCATAACATAAGTGCAACTTCTGCCAATTCTGGGCATGAGGCGGGTTTTATATTGCTTTGCCGAACACACATACACAACAGTTGATGCGGTTCACATGAAGAGAGAGCTGGTGTATGGTGATGTGATTCCTTCAAATCTAAGACACTAAAGTATGGGCACGCCCTAAACCAACACAAAGAGACCTTCTTAGCAAATAATATAATATGTGTATTAGGGAGGGTGAGATATAAGCAGCCGCGGGCCGTGGAGGGAGTTACGGTGAGGCAGGGAGGCGGGGAGGGGGAGAAGCAGGGTGGAGCCCTCTCTACCTTGCCCCTCCCCCTCCCCGCCTCCCTGCCCCACCGTAACTCCCTCCACGGCCCGCGGCTGCTTATAAGTGTTGCTAACTCTTATTCATTTACAGCATGTTAACATACTGTCACCATTCGCTTTTTATGTACTAGTAACTATGCTGGTAATTTTGCTACTGATAATATGTGTACTTGTATTCTCCACCCTGCTTCTCCTCCTCCCCGCCTCCCTGCCTCACCGTAACTCCCTCCACGGCCCGCGGCTGCTTATAAGTGTTGCTAACTCTTATTCATTTACAGCATGTTAACATACTATCACCATTCACTTTTTATGTACTAGTAACTATGCTGGTAATTTTGCTACTGATAATATGTGTACTTTTATTATCTAAGGTACTACGCCTGAGAAGACGGCATTAGTAAATAAACATTTCAAATACACATCTGTTCTTCTTAACTCCATGTTCTGGTTTCTAAGAAATCTATAACGACCGACTGTTCATGAGTTCCACGTATCCTGAGGTACTATAAGTTCATATTCTGGATTGTCTAAACATTGAGAGTTTGTTATATCCAATGTGACACTGTACCTAGCTTGCTAAGGAGTTTTTGATTACTAACGTGAGTTTTGGGACACCCTAATTCGCCGAGGTTCCAATCCTCTGTCCACAGTTCTGTGTGAGAACAGAAACCCTGCGACAGGGGCACCCCCGACCCTTGCTGGAGCTTCATCACACTTGCGATACAACTCCAGCAATGCATTCGCCGAGGTTCCAATCCTCTGTCCACAGTTCTGTGTGAGAACAGAAACCCTGTGACAGGGGCACCCCCGACCCTTGCTGGAGCTTCATCACACTTGCGATACAACTCCAGCAATGCGCCACCTTTACGGCACAGATACATCACGCATCTGTGCTGTTTTTGCCCCATGATGCGCCGCATTGTAAATGCAGCACACCATAGGTGACGGAACAGCGGCACAGAATGACTAACACATCCCTGGTGATGCGCCAGTCATCATAAATGTATCCCTATGCTTCTTATCTTGTTAGAGATGAACCGCCATATGTATCATCAAAGTTATTTGCATTTCCTAAATAGCGAACTTTAAGGAATAAATAGCGATTCTTTACCATTCCTAGTTTGCGATGAGCTATTTGCTAATTAGCCGAATGTAGCCCAATGAAGCCCAATGTAGCCCAATGTAGCCCAAAGATGGCCGCCAGACACACAAAAAAACAAATGTAGCCCAAATATCAGCCAGATGTAGCCCAACTATAGCCCAGTGACAGAATGACCAATCAGCTTCGCAAACCTCCGTTACGCGAAGCGGAGCGCTGTTACAGATATATATCTTTTTTTGAACGTTAATTTCTCAAAATCCACTGGAGCACATATATTGAGACCTAGCAAAGGCACATCGGGCTACCAGTCCCTAATATTTTGCCAAGTTTCGTGCAAATCCATTCAGCCGTTCAATTATTATTATTATTATTTTTTTTTGCCCCGCGGGGCCCTTTTAAAACCTCCACATCAAACCTAGGGGGTCAGCGAGGATCTACTATGCCCCCTTATAGTTATTTCCCCCTTTGTTTTGACCTCCTCTTGTCTCTCGATCCTACCGAGAGACAAGATGGCGGCCGCTACGGACTGTTTGGAATGTTGACAGACGCCGGAGAACCAATCAGCTTCGCTTCACAAAGCTCCGTTGCGCGAAAAGTCCGCGAACCAGTGCGCTGCCCGGTCCGCTGTTACAGATATATATCTTTTTTTAAACGTTAATTTCTCAAAATCCACTGGAGCACATATATTGAGACCTACAAAAGGCACATCGGGCTACCAGTCCCTACAATTTTGCGAAGTTTCGTGCAAATCCATTCAGCCGTTCGGGCTAAAAGTGAGGCCAACCGCCCTATGGAAAACTCAATGTTAAAAACACGTTTTGGGACCCCCCTTTTTTCTCGGCCCCCACTGGACGAACCCCCCCCAAATTTTCAAGGGCTGCTCAGAAACAAAATGTGCCATTTTCCTGAAAATTTCAGCCAATTCCGTCCACAAACGCCAAAGTTATTAGACATAGAATTTTCAAAAATCCCATAGAGAAAAAATCCTAACTATATATACCTACTGGCGACCGCCAGTAGGTAATATATATATATATATATATATATATATATATATATATATATATATATATATATATGCATAATATATGAACACATGCATAGTAGGGTATACATCTGCGCTCTTCTACCACTAGTCAAAATGAGTGTCATCTACACTGTGATTCCATCCATGACAGCATAAAGGATGTTCCTCACCCTTTAAGGTGAGACAACTTTGACTTTTTATGCAATATTCCCCACACAAAAACTAATTTCTTGAATATGGTTGTCTAATCCACACGGATCACTGACATAACCTCGAATGACCGAATATCAACTAGACAAAATATCGGTTACAAATTATCGACCACAAAAATATCGACTCCCAATACTTAACTAAGAAAGCACATAAATATCGAAACCACAATATCGTCAAAATAAAATATCGACTACAACAATATCGACCTACAATATTATCGCATTCAAAATCCCCGATTTTCACATCTTAACGTGAAACATAGCTAAAATATCGAATACAAAAATATAGAATACAAAAATATCGTCATTTAAACATTAAATTATACACTTTGGGGTCGATTCCGATTCGGGAAAAACCGCTCCGCATAGCCGTACGGAGCGTTTTTCCCGTACGAATTGTACCCTGCAATGTCCCCCGTACGTACGACGAAGTACGATTCGTACCAGGAGTCGTACTCTGTACGAGTCGTACAGAGACCGTACGACTCTAATCTCCGTACGATTCTCCCTCGGAACCCGCAGTACGCGACATCTGTACGGTTCGCGGCTGGTTTTTATGACCCAGCAAGTACGATACGTGTCGGGTACGCACCGTACGACCCTTTTTCTACGGGAGCTGAAAATAGCCGTAAAAGCAGAGTCCGCGCCGAAACAGGTAGGAACAGCCCCCACGGTACGGTGCATACCCCCCATGATCGCAGGGGTACGCATCGTACCCTACGATGGGTGTAAGAGCCGTACCCCCATTGTACGATGGGTGTACGAGCCGTACCCCCATTGTACGATGGGTGTACGAGCCGTACCCCCATTGTACGATGGGTGTACGAGCCGTACTCCCATCGTACATGGGGTACGGCTCGTACACCGATCGTACAATGGGGGTACGGCTCGTATACCGATCGTACATGGGGTACGGCTCGTACACCGATCGTACAATGGGGGTACGGATTGTACACCGATCGTACATGGGGTACAGCTCGTACACCGATCGTACAATGGGGGTACGGCTCGTACACCCCATGATCGCAGGGGTACGGTGCGTACCCCTGCAATCATGGGGGGTACGCACCATACCCGGGGGGCCGTTCCGTACCTGTTTCGCCGCGAACTCTGCTTTTACGGCTGTTTTCAGCTCCCGTAGAAAAAGGGTCGTACGGTGCGTACCCGACACGTATCGTACTTGCTGGGTCGTAAAAACCAGCCGAGAACCATACAGAAGTCGCGTATAGCAGGTTCCGAGGGAGAATCGTACGGAGATTAGAGTCGTACGTTGTCTTGTGCGACTCGTACGGAGTACGGCTCCTGGTACGAATCGTACTTCATCGTACGTATGGGGGACGTTGCAGGGTACGATTCGTATGGGAAAAATGCTCCAAGCGGCTATTCGGAGCGGTTTTTCCCGAATCGGAATCGAGTGCTAAGTGTCCAATACGCCACAGACATCACTTTTGCTTATCAAATAAAAAAACGAATTGCCCTAGCCTATGTACCCGTCACAGATGTTGCTGAACACTATAACTAATTATTAGACAGCCCCTACTACAAAAGAAATGAAGAAAGAATAAGCCCTTTGCTTGACTACTTCGAAGATAGATGGGTAGGCAGACTACACCGATCTGGCCATAGAAGACAGACAAAATATCAAATAGCCTGGTGGAATGTCTACCTTAGCACATTAAACAAAGAAGCAAAAACAAACAACGCAGTTGAAGGATGGCATAATGCCTTCCAATCAACTACAGACAGAGGGAGACCTACCGTTCACAAATTACTACAATCCTTACAAAAAGAGCAGAGTTACCAAGAGCTCAGAATGGAACAATCAGTAACCCTGATAGGCCCGAAAATAAGCAAAGAAACCAAAAAAATGTATAACACACTCCAAAGCCAAGTTACCCTCTATCCAACTAGCAAAGGACTGGAATATCTCTCAATGATCGCTAAAACTCTTCTATAAAATATAACATAAATATACATCCAACATTAGCCACTTTGAAATATAAAAATTGCTACCTTTCTTATATGTAACAAATAGTAATTAAATTATCAAATACATTGTAAAAACATATATTAAATGTATTATGATAATTTATTTACATAAATGTTACATATAACATAACAATATAACAAATAAATACAGCTTTCCCACCCAAAAACAATTTTTTGTAATACTTACATTTCCGTCAACGGTTCTGAAGAAATACAATGGCAAACAATTCATACGAAAGAGTTCAAAATGTCCATATAATCCAAGTAAGCCCAAAAAAAAATGAAAAAATACAAGCAAATCCATGGCGACTCCTCTCCAATGTAATTCACAGGATGTACCCTTCAAAACCCGAAAATAGTACTTTAAAAAAATAAACGCTCGTGGAAAACCCAAAAATAAAAGTATGTGTGTAAAAATAAGAGCATATAATACTCGTCACACAACTTTAAAAAAAAAAAAGACCTCCTCCTAAACTTCAACCCGCGAAGAAAACCTGAAAAATAGAAAACAACATACCCACCCACACAAATACACCCGTACAGATATAAAAACACATATATATTAACATATCCATTTAAAAACATTTAAACATATTAGCATACCTCACACACCTAGACCTGAAACGCGGTAAAAACCAAATATCGTACACTCTAGCTTTCACCTACAACACAATCTCGGATTGATAATACCATCTAACTAGCCTAAACACACCACACATACACTTTAAATAACTTCATTAAATAATAAAATATAATTTAACAAACTTACCCTCTCCAACGCGAAGCAGCATCCAACCGCAAGCTGTTGAAGCACCAAATGAGCCAAAGTAACATTACGAGGTTAAAAAATAGTCCCTGTAAATATGAAAAGGCTATTTAATTTCTATTTTTCAATACTTTACATTTAAAAATACAGCCTTCCATTATATATTATTACTGATGAATATTTTTTTTAATATTTATAAAATGGGCTTTATTTTTAACAATTATTTCCACTATTATTTAACTAACTGTTAAATAAAAACTATTATTTAGATGTACACTTTGTAATTAATTTAAATGTAAAAATTTCTTCTATATGTAACTTACGGTTAACATAATGTATATAAATATGTTAGTTATTTTCACAATTACCTATGTATTTTATTATCTTTTGTATTATTTACCTATGTAAAAATTAATATTATTAATATCTTCAATATTAATTTTATTAATTTCTAAATTAACCTATTGCAATTGTGGAAACAAAAAAAATGTTATTATTGTGAAATCTTTATAAAAATGTATCAATCAATATTCTGTACATTAAAATGTAAAAAAAATGTATGTACATCAAATATAACAATTATTTGCAACATGTTTATTATTCAAATATTTGTATTTTGTATGTGATTTCAATAATTGTTATTAAATAAAATGTACAATATGTTATTATGTTTATTTGTAAAATTTGCTTTTAAAATAAATGTGAATAAACAAACATTATTTAAATATAATTTGTAAATATATTGTTACATGTATATTTTGACTTACTTTATTTTTTGTGATAATAAACACTATCTACTTATTAGTTTGTACTGCTAATAAAATAATTTACACTACTTACCATTTCTTTTTCAATTTCAATAAACTGTATTTCAATAGTTCCATTTAACCCTATGTGTGTATAATTTTTATAAAAATCTTTTTATTAACAATTGACAAAACAGGTGGCAATCATCACAGTATAGCATTAATTCGGTTACCTTTGTAGCGCAAGGAGTCTCGGGACATATATAGCAATCACAGTGCATAGGGATAAAAACAGTGTAACAAGTAGAGTTCAAAGTACAAGTGGTTCGTCAATCAAAGCGGTTCGGGGGGCTCACAGATGTTTCCTCTGTAATCGTTCCAGGCAGACCAAATCCGTGTCCATTTCCCCGGGCAGCCCCTTGCCTCATATACAGTCTTCTCCTGGAGCATGCACCAGTCCATATCGGACTTCCATTGTCCAATCTTGGGAGGTTGAGTCGCCCCCCACAGCCTTGCTATGTTCCTTTTAGCGACCACAAAGCCTAGAGTGGCTAAAACTTTCCCACTAAGCGATAGGTCTGTAGGTTCCCATATGTTCAGCAGGCATTTCTTGGCTTCAAGTCTAACCTCTACCTCCCAGACATCCTGCATACATCGGGTCACTCGGGTTCAGAATTGTCGCAACCGCGGGCAGTCCCAAAGTATATGAAAAAAGGTTCCCACCTCCCCACAACCCCGTCTACAGAGACCATCTGCGCTTCGGCCCATTCGCTGTAGTCTGGTCCCTGAAAGGTAGACCCGGTGTAGGATTTTTAGTTGGATGAGCCGAAACCTGGCCGGAATAGCCACCTCCTTAGGGGAAGCTAGTGCACTGCGCCATTCCTCCTCATCTATCTCTAGTCCATCAGCTTCCCATTTACACTTGAGGGGGGACAGTAGGTCAGAGGACTGATTGATGATTTTCTTATATGTGAGTGAGATTGCGTGTTCGGGAAGGTGACCATCAAGAAGTCTGTCCTCCAGCGGTGAGGAGGCAGGAGGCTGCGTGCCCGCAGGAATGTTGGCTTGTAGGGAGTGTCGGACCTGAGCATATCTAAAGTGTTCTGATTGGGCTAGTTTGTATGTTTGCTGGAGTGATGCAAATGGTACCATCCCCTTCGGGCCCCACAGATCTGCCTATGAGGTCCCAGTTGCGGAACCCCTTAGTGCGGCCTAGCCTGCCGAGTCTCTCCGAGACCCACAGGGGGGTTGCCATCGTGAGGGTATCCGCCCAGCCCAGTGTGCGCTGCACGATATGCCATATCTGCACCGAGTGGTGCGTAGGCCCCGTAAGCGGGTGTCGTCCCGGTTTGGAGTAGAGTGCCGCCTCGAAGTTTCCACCCTCCAGCAGCCATCGGTCCATTCCAAACGCCGGGTCATTCCCATCGCTGTAGGTGCATTGATTAATGGCCGAGAGATGCGCGGCCTAGTAGTATTTGCGGATGTCAGGGAGTGCTATACCCCCGTCAAACCCTCCCACGGTCAACTTCTGTATGGATATGCGGGGCATTCCAGCCCACAGCAGTTCCCTCTGAGTGGCCTCAATAGAGGCGAAGTACACCTTCGGGACAAGGTCCAGGTGATTTTGGAGGGCGTACAAGAACCTAGGCAGTGTCATCATTTTGAAGAGTGCCGCCCGTCCGAGGAGGGACAGTGGGAGTCGCCGCCAGGAGGCAGTATCTTTCTTGAACCGCTGGAGGGGCGGAAGGAGGTTTCTCTCGTATCTCACCTCCGGATCTTTGGAAATGAATACTCCCAGGTAGCGGAATCCCTTGGTGGCCACCGTGATAGGGCAGTTCCGTGGAAGCATGGGAACCTCTCCCTGTAGTACGCAGAGAACGGATTTGCCCCAGTTGATGCTATAGCCAGAGTTTTTCCCAAAGTTGGTTATAATAAATAATATCCATAACGACTATTAGGGACTTTCGGGGTCTGGTGAGGTACAGTAGGACGTCATCCGCGTAAAGCGAAATGCTGTCCTCCCAGCCGTCGGCCCAGCGTATCCCCTTCAGGGAGAGACTTGAACTAAGTGCTTAGTATAGAGGAGGCGCACCCATCCTATAAAGCTGGGGCCAAATCCTAGTTTGCGGAGGACCGCCATCATGTAGGACCACTCAAGCGTGTCAAACGCCATCGTAGCGTCCAGGGAGAGCAATACCGCGTCTTCTTGGAGAGTGTGGCAGCGGCCCAGGACTCCGTGTAGCCTTCGGAGATTGAGCGCAGTGTTGCGGTGTGGCATAAAGCCAGATTGGTCCGGGTGGACCAGAGTGGGGAGGACAGGCTTAAGTCTGTTAGCAAGGACTTTGGCTAATATTTTGGGCTCTGCGTTTAGAAGTAATATGGGCCTGTAAGATGCGCAGGAGTTCCTAGGTTTCCCTTCTTTGTGAATGGCCACTATCGTGGCTATGCGTTGATCCCGAGGCAAGATACCTTGTTCCTTGCACTCCTCGAACATCTTTTTTAGGTATGGGCCGAGGCTGGAGGGGTTCAGCTTATAAAGTTCTATCAGTAAGCCGTTGGGCCCTAAGGCCTTCCCAGACCGGAGGTCTAAGATTGCTCGGGTCAATTCCTCAACTGTGATCGGCGCCTCTAAGTCCTCGGTGTGTATAATTTTTTGTTATTAAAAAATGATTCAATAAATATAATAGTTAATATTTTTAGATATGTTTTTAAATTCATTATTATTATTATTTATGTATCAATGTATCAATAAAGTAACATTAATTACAATTTCTACTATAATTTTTATATTTTTAAACAAATAAATATTGTACTATTCTAGCAACCAAAAATAATTTTCAACAAATATTTTGCTATTCCCACTCCACCAAGTATAAATTGTGGGAAGGTGCTGGACACTAAACCCATATAAATTACTATTCCCACTCCACCAAGTATAAGCTCAGAGAAGGTGCTGGATACTATAACAACATAAATTACTATTCCCACTTCACCAAGTATAAACTCTGAGAAGGTGCTGAACACTAAACCCATATAAATTACTATTCCCACTCCACCAAGGATAAACTCAGACAAGGTGCTGGATACTATATTATTATAAATTACTATTCCCACTCCACCAAGTATAAACTCTGGGAAGGTGCTGGACACTAAACCCATATAAATTACTATTCCCACACCACCAAGTATAAACTCAGAGAAGGTGCTGGATACTATAACAATATCAATTACTATTCCCACTCCACCAAGTATAAACTCTGGGAAGGTGCTGGACACTAAACCCATATAAATTACTATTCCCACTCCACCAAGTATAAACTTCTGGGAAGGTACTGGACACTAAACCCATATAAATTACCATTTCCACACCACCAAGTATAAACTCAGAGAAGGTGCTGGATACTATAACAATATAAATTAGTATTCCCACTCCACCAAGTATAAACTCTGAGAAGGTGCTGGACACTAAACCCATATAAATTACTATTCCCACTCCACCAAGTATAAACTCAGAGAAGGTGCTGGATGCTATATTAATATAAATTACTATTCCCACTCCACCAAGTATAAACTCTGGGAAGGTGCTGGACAGTAAACCCATATAAATTACTATTCCCACTCCACCAAATATAAACTCTGGGAAGGTACTTGACACTAAACCCATATAAATTACTATTCCCACACCACCAAGTATAAACTCAGAGAAGGTGCTGGATGCTATATTAATATAAATTACTATTCCCACTCCACCAAGTATAAACTCTGGGAAGGTGCTGGACAGTAAACCCATATAAATTACTATTCCCACTCCACCAAGTATAAACTCTGGGAAGGTGCTGGACACTAAACCCATATAAATTACTATTCTCACACCACCAAGTATAAACTCAGAGAAGGTGCTGGATACAATATTAGTATAAATTACTATTCTCACTCCACCAAGTATAAACTCTAGGAAAGTGCTGGACAGTAAACCCATATAAATTACTATTCCCACTCCACCAAGTATAAACTCTGGGAAGGTACTTGACACTAAACCCATATAAATTACTATTCCCACACCACCAAGTATAAACTCAGAGAAGGTGCTGGATACTATAACAATATAAATTACTATTCCCACTCCACCAAGTATAAACTCTGGGAAGGTGCTGAACACTAAACCCATATAAATTACTATTCCCACTCCACCAAGTATAAACTCTGGGAAGGTACTGGACACTAAACCCATATAAATTACTATTCCCACACCACCAAGTATAAACTCAGAGAAGGTGCTGGATACTATAACAATATAAATTACTATTCCCACTCCACCAAGTATAAACTCTGGGAAGGTGCTGGACACTAAAGCCATATAAATTACTATTCCCACACCACCAAGTATAAACTCAGAGAAGGTGCTGGATACTATAACAATATAAATTACTATTCCCACTCCACCAAGTATAAACTCTGGGAAGGTGCTGAACACTAAACCCATATAAATTACTATTCCCACTCCACCAAGTATAAACTCTGGGAAGGTACTGGACACTAAACCCATATAAATTACTATTCCCACACCACCAAGTATAAACTCAGAGAAGGTGCTGGATACTATAACAATATAAATTACTATTCCCACTCCACCAAGTATAAACTCTGGGAAGGTGCTGGACACTAAAGCCATATAAATTACTATTCCCACTCCACCAAGTATAAACTCTGTGAAAGTACTGGACACTAAACCCATATAAATTACTATTCCTACTCCACCAAGTATCAACTAATAAAACATTTTACCATTTATACACTTTTTAGAATTTCTTAAAATGTGCCACTATAAAACCAATTTTTTTAAAATATTTTTAAATATTTAAAAAATTAATAAATAATACCACACATTTTTCTCTATAATATAAAAAATTGAATATTACAAACAATACATACACAAAAACAAATATATAATTGAGTCTTTTTAATTTTTGTCCTTTAACAATAGCAATTTTTTTACCATAGCCTAATACTTTAAAGACTAATCAGTGAAATGTGTTTTTTAAATTTATATATATTTTTTTTAATTTCATTTTTTTTTACAATTTTTAAATGTTTACATTTAACTTTCAAATTTTGTAATCTTTATTTTTATTATATCTATATACTAAATCAAATTTTTTACAAATTTTTAAAGTAATATTTAATTTAATATATAATAGGAATTTTGTGTTGAAAATTTCTTTAAATGTCAATTTTTTATATTTATTTTTTTAATTTTAAAATTTTAAATTAATTATTAAATTAATTTTATCAAATTTTTGATAATACCCAAAATGTTGTATAATTATTTTTAAATTTTAAAAAATTTAAATATTTTTGAATTTTGTTCTAGCTAATTTAGTACAATACCCAAATATTTTTTAATTTTTATTTTAAAATTTAAATTTAAATACATTTTGAAATTTATTTTCTCAAATTTATTATGAAACCCTACAATTTGTATATATATTTTTTTTAAATTGAAATTTGATTTTTATTTTGAAATGTACTTTACCAAATTTATTACAATAGCCAAAAATGTAATGACATTTTTTTTTATTAATTTGGAAATTTATTTTAACAAATTTATTATTATAGGCACAATTTTGTATATATTTAATTTCAAATTTAAAATTTGAAATTAATTTTGAAATTTATTTTAGTAAATGTATTACAATAGCCAATTTTTTTAAAAAAAAATGTTAATTAGAAATTAATGTAGAAAATTATTTTTCAAATTTTGGAAAAATATTTCTATTTTACAATAGAAAATTATTTTTCAAAATTTATTTTAAATTAATTTAAAACACTTCCCACCCTATTCCCCTAAAAACCCACATCCCGCTCCTAAGAATTGTTATACCTTTTTAGCTACATTACATTTTTACATACATTTTTTTTAATATTAGGTAAATTGTACAAATTTTTAACTTTTACATAAAAAGTTTACAATATATTTTAAAACACTTCCCACCCTATTCCTCTAAAAACCCACTACCTGCTTCTAAACATTATTATACAATTTTTAAAAATAATTTTAAAATAAAAAAATATATATTATATATTTAATAACAATAAATTAAATACATTTTAAATAAATAATCAAACACTTTTTACTATTACTACATTATAATCAATCTACATTAACATTTTTCGGTATTATTGCAATCGATATTATGACAGTCGATATTCTGAATTTCTGTATTTTGACTTTCGATATTTTTTACCTATACAAATAGACGATATTATTTACAGTCGATATTATTTACTCAATATTTTTAACTTCGATATTTTTTACAACACTTAATAATCGATATTAATAACATCGATATTACTTACCTCGATATTACTGCCATCTCGATATTCTGTAGTCGATATTCTGTCCAGTCGAAATAAAAAACTCGATATTATGACTGCACACCAATCCACACATGTGCCTTTTATTTTTTTTATTTTTTTTCAGGGACTCAGAAGGGGACTGCCGCCCCAACTATTCCTAATTGTTTATCTGAGAAAAAATATTCTTGCTACTCGTAGTGGTCCTACTCTCACAGATAGGGCCTCCAGGACCTGAACCAGTATGTATCTTTCTCTCAACCACATTCCATCTCAATCAGTATCCACAATACCTTAACATACACCTCTTTCTTTTCTTCCCCAGACCCCAGGCAATGGCAGTCCTGATGAGACCCTTCTTATTCTTACAAGACTCGAAAACTTTTTTCCCTCAAAAATTGAACGTGCAACTAACAAGAACAAGGACATTTTTAGAATAGTTTGAGAATGTTCCTCCCCTGCAGTGGCAGTTAAGCCATTTACCCCCTCTTAGGAATGGACAGGCCATATGGCCTCCTATTTTTATGATAGGATTACAAATATTCAGGAGACCTTCCCTAGAACACCGTGTGCGCACAGGGACAGTTGTGAGCATGACCCCTCCTCAATCCAAGTAAGAGCACTGCCCCTGGCCCAGTTTCCACCTGTCTCAATGGATAAATCTCTAGAAATCACGAAAGGCCTCAAATCCGGCTCTCACTCCTACCCAGGCCTTCTGCCACTGTTCTGGCATCAACAGCGGAAATTATTAACCCGGCGGTTAATCAGATCCTTAATCTCTCTTTGCAGATGGGGCTGGTCCCCGACAGGTGGAAAAGGGAGAAAATTCTTCCCCTATTAAAAAAGCTGACACTGGACCCTGAATTACCCTCTAATTACAGGCCAATATTTTTGCTCCCTTTCTTTTCCAAGGTCTTGGAAAAAGTTGTCAATCAGGTTACAACCTCATTTGTCGAATCCAATTAAGTACTCCATCAGAGTCAGCCAGGATTCAGGGCAAATTTTAGTACTGAGACGGCACTGTAAAAAGTCTTGGAGGCCATAAAGGACGCTCTGGATAAGGGTGGCAAGGCCGTATTGATATTATTGGACTTATCTGCGGCCTTTGATACCGTCCCCCATGACCGACTCCTGTTGAGACTGCAGGAGTGAGATTTTGGGGGCGCGGTTCTCAACTGGTTTGCCTCCTTTCTAAATGATCGCCAGCAAACAGTTTGGTTCCCGCCTTTTGCTGCCCCTATTCCCCCTTTGGAGGTGGAAGTTCCTCAGGGCTCAAATTTGAACCCCACTCTTTTTAATATATATATATATGGCCACTTTAGCGACTCTGGCCGAGGGTCATGGAGCAAAATTTGTATCGTATTTGGACGATACACACCTGCTCTTTGTTAGACCCCGCTCAGCCCAAGCACTGCGGGAGCGTAGCATGCACCAATCCCCTTCCCTTGTCCACCCGAGACCCACAGGATTAACACACTGTGAGCACTCCAGTGAACCCGAAAAGAGGGTGGTATAATGACGAGACACCAAGTCTCCCACCCTGTAGAACTGCAGGACACGGCTCCCTCCTTCACGCTTCTGCACCTAGGGACAACAAGGAAAAAAGCAACACCTCCTTTTGTACAGGCTCTATAACGTCTCAATGACAGTGACCATGTCCCACCCCAACATGCACCCTCTCCTTACCAATTGTAAGCGCAGGCTTGGCTTCGTGAAAGGACTGGAAACGTCAGATACAAATAAATCCAGTCAGGGGCACTTAACACTCTTACACAGTGTCCTTAGTTGCTTTTTTATGATTTCAAAATAACGAAGCACAAAATTGAAGGGAAAAAAACCCTAGGGCTCAGTTATACAAACACTCAGCCAAAACGGGACAAAAAAAAACCCTTCACAAATGCCTAAAACTGGGCTGGCAGTAACAGGGAGGAGGCACTCGATTTCCCCGTGTGTATTCCGCGGTGTTCGTGTATCTCTGGCCAGTAGCGGAGTGACCTGAAACGTCACTTCCGCACAAAACGAGGCGGAAGGGCGCCCGTGCAAACACACTGCACCCGGCACCCGGCCCCGAGAAAATGAACACGGAAACGCAAAGCGTCTTCCCGTGAATGACAAGCGGGCACAAGTTGAAAAAAGGCCCTAAATCGTGAGCGGGGGCCCCCACTCACATACACGAAAGAACACACGCTGGAAAAACCTAAAACGGGGACGGAAAAAGAAAAAAGGGAGGAAACAAGCCAGGGAGCAAACAAAAAGGCTAACTATCTACCTACGAGGGAAAACAGGGAAGGCACGAACACAAAATCTCCCACGATCCCGTGAGAGACAAAAAGGGTGTAACGAGCACAAAAATAACGCACAGGGAAGCAGGGAAGCAGGAATCCAATGCAACAGCTTGGCAGCAAGGGAGCAAGATACCGAGGTCCCAACAAAGGCAATATCAAGCAATGAAAGTAAGGTAGGACCAACATTTTATAAGTGCAATTCACATCATGTGACGATGGTCCATGGACACTGACATAGGACTAACCCCAGGTCCGAACAGTACCCCCCCCCCTATGACCCTCCCCACAGGACGGGGCTTCAATGGATGCTGCCTATGAAACAATCGAACCAGCCGCGGGGCATGAACTCCACCAGCCGGCTCCCAAGTCCGATCCTCCTGTGTATACCCCTTCCAGTCCACCAGATAGAAAAGACGGCCCCTGATCCATTTGGAATCGAGGATAGCGTGCACCTCGAATTCCTCCTGTCCATCAATCGTCAGGGGAGGGGGTGGGGGCAACACCTGTTCCGAGGGCACATAGGGTTTCAACAATGAGGTGTGGAACACAGGGTGCACCCCATAGTCCTGTGGCAACTCAAGCTTCATTGCAACTGTATTAATAACCTGGACTATTGGAAAGGGACCCACGTACCGGGGCTGCAGTTTACGTGACCCCTGTAACCTCAAATTACGGGATTCCAACCACACTAAATCGCCCACCTTATAAGAAGGAGCTGGGGCCCGATGTTTATCCGCCTGTACCTTCATAGCAGCTTTAGCTTCAACCATGCTCTCCCGGGCCAAGCCCCAAATGTCGCTCAGTCGCCTACAAACATCGTCAATGGCTGGCACGCGTCCCGTGGGCTGAATAGCTACCGCCCTAGGGTGGTATCCAAGCGAACAATAGAATGGAGTCATGCCCAAAGCGGAGTGTAGGCTGTTGTTATAGGCAAACTCCGCAATGGGGAGGGCTACTACCCATGCACACGACAAAGACGAAATCAGGCATCTCAGGTATTGTTCCATCGTCTGATTAGTGCGCTCAGTCTGGCCATCAGACTGAGGATGGTATGCCGAGGACAAACGTATCTCCGTCTTCAGTACCAGACACAACTCGGTCCAAAAATGGGACACGAACTGCGCACCCCGATCAGAGATAATAACCTCAGGCAGCCCATGTAAACGCACCACCGAGGACATGAAGACCACAGCCATCTCCTTTGCCGTAGGAATTTTACAAAGCGGAATAAAGTGGGCCATTTTGGTGAATAGATCCACCACCACCATTATGGTGGTATATCCAGAGGCTAACGGTAAATCAGTCACAAAATCCATGCTTATAGTATGCCATGGAGAAGGAGGTACCTCCAAAGGACACAAAAGCCCTGAAGGTTTGCTATGCAAGGGCTTGTTGATGGCACACACAGGGCAAGCCCTCACGTATCCCTGAATATCACTTATCATGGAGTCCCACCAAAACCACCGCATACACATGTCTCTCGTCTTCCTTATGCCTGGGTGGGCCACCAACGCAGATGAATGGCACCATTCCAAGACCTCATTCCGCAAAGAAGGAGGTATTACCATCCTATCACCATGATACAACAACCCTTCTTTCATAGTAACCTGGGGCACGGATAACCAAGGAGTCAAATCCAACTGCTTCAATCGCTCTTTCACCAGCACAGGAAAATCATCCATACCCGTAACCCCCACAATCCGTTCACTCTCAATCATGGCCCTATCCTCCTTCGCAAGACCATCACTTTTAGGATCACCATGAATCCGAGAAAGAGCATCTGATTTAACTTGCTGGGCCGCCGGCCTGTAGGTGATGATAAAGTCGTATTCATTAAAGAATAACACCCACCGCATCTGACGGGGTGTTAATGCCCTAGCGGAACGGAAATATTCAAGATTTTTATGGTCAGTGTAAATGGTGATAACATGCCTGGCACCCCATAAATAGTGTCGCCACTCCTCGAATGCCAGTTTTACAGCTAACAATTCCCGTTCAGCCACCGTATAGTTCTGTTCGGCGGGCAACAAAGTTTTTGAGAAAAATGCGATGGGATGCATATGACCAGTAGTTTCATCACGCTGGGATAACACCCCACCCACAGCACACATCGAAGCATCGGTCTCTACGTAAAACGGCAGGGCAGGATCAGGATGCACCAATACCGGCGCCGAAGTGAAATGCTCCAACAAAGACCGAAAGGACCTCTGAGTCTCACTGGTCCACTCAAAGGGGACCACCTTCCTCAACAGACGAGTCATCGGTGATACCACTGTCAAGAGGACTAACCTGCACTCCTGTAGTCTGTAGGGGCGATCTAGTGGGGGTCTTCAGAAGATATGTTCCCAACTCCCAATCGCCCCTGCACCCAGAATCCTCTGAGTCCAAGAACGAAAGGGAATGGGGAAGTGGATAACAAACAAGAGAGACTGCCACACCCTGGTGTCGTCTAGGATTGCGATGTGTAGTGACACCTGTAAAAGTAACAAAACATTAATACGTTCCCTCAAGGTTTGAAGTTCACTTTTCACAGTTCACATTGCAAATGACTTATTCACTTTATTGACATCACAGTTTCAAGGAATACCTGATAAGAGTGTGGAATGCGCTGCTCTCTTTAGATGAATCAATAGCAGGATGAAGTTGGTAAGACTTTTATCCAGAAGGAGCCTGAACCTCCCGTAGTGTGAGTAAGGATATAACCTATATGCGCATATATTATAACCCCTAAACACTTCTCCGACTAGAATGCAGTTCGAGGAGGAGGTAGGTCCACAAATTATGAATTCATACTTCAAACTGGAAATCCGCTATATTAGACCTTTTAGGCTAAGTAGGAATGAAGACTGCACTGAATGCCTTTGACACCTCGATATCTCTCAGATGACTCTTGGCTCAGGAGTTCATGAAAAGATGCCGCTATGAAGTGTTCAAAAGGACAATGCAGCTTAGCAAGGATGCTGCGAAGGAACTGATATGACTGGAGTTCAAACTGGAACTTTTATAGTAGTGAGCAAATTCAATAGTAAGTCTCAGAAGTTCCAAGCGCTTATAATCCAGAGGTAGCGCAAGGAATATTCCGCCTTGGAAACCAGACTGAAAGATAATCCGCTAAATCACTGTGGAAGCGGCTTACCTCACCACTGACGAAACGATGGTCTAAAGCGAAGTGACAAGTCTTTCAAAGGATACAAAACTGGAAACGAGGAGACTGTGAGTGCGGTTCTTCTCCTGCTGACGAAAACCAACATGGAACGGCCACCAGAATGAAAACCTCGAAGAGACTTTCCGGAATGCTGCCGCTTGGTCCAAAATGACGGTTGAAGTGCGCAGAGAACCGGGAGAGCGCGCACAAAATGGCCGCTCGAAATGAGAAAGGCTAGAACGCTAACCTTGTGCTAGAGCGGCACAACGCTGACTTGACCAGTCCGCTATACCGTTCCTGTGTCCATGAATTTCTGCAACCACAGGAACGGTAAAACCAGGGAAACTTCTTGAATTTTACCCCTGGCAATGGAGAACTGCGTGTTGACACCAGGGCGGGCTTGACAACCACATCTGAAAAATGCGAAATAAATCGCCGATAGAAATTGGCGAAACCCAGGAGTACCTGGATCTGTTTCACTGATGTAGGCACAGGCCAGGTCACAATGGCCTGTATCTTCTTTGGATCCATTCGGATCCCCTCCGCTGATATAATAAATCCAAGGAACTCTACCTCCTGGGTGTCAAACTGGCATTTCTCTAGCTTAGCACATAAACGATGGTCCTGAAGTGTCTGCAACACCTGGAGTACATGCTCTGTATGTTCTGCCCTTACTTCTGAAAACACAAGAATATCGTCTAAATAGACGATAACTGTGCGATCCAGATATTTACCAAGAACCTCATTAATGAAGAATTGAAACGCCGCCGGCGCATTACATAAACCAAACGGCATCACGGTATATTCAAATAGACCATACTTGGTCTTAAAAGCCGTCTTCCACTCATCTCCGGGTCTCACTCTTACCAGGTGGTAGGCTCCCCGTAAATCCAATTTAGTGAATACGGTAGCCTTACGAAGCTGGTCTAACAACACGGAGATGAGTGGGAGAGGGTACCTATTCTTCACTGTGGCCGCATTCAAAATCCTGTAATCCACACAGGCCCTCAAAGACCCCTCCTTCTTGGGAATGAAAAATATAGCAGATGATACGGGAGAGGAAGAGGGACGAATAAACCCCAACCGCAACATCTCATCGATGTATTCTTTCAAATGCTCTTCTTCGGGCTCTGACAACGCATACACCCGGCTGCAAGGCAGGGTGACCCCGGGTACCAGGTCGATCTTACAATCATAAGCCCTGTTAGGGGGTAGTTCCTGGGCGTGTATCTTATCAAACACATCCTTAAACGCCATATATTGAGGGGGGACAGAACCCCCATCCGTCACTGCGCAAACCAAAGGATCGTTCTGTGCACCTGCGATGGCATAGCAATGTCTCAAACAATGTGCTGAATCCAGCGTCACCAGTCTCTGTACCCAGTCAATCCTGGGATTATGCTTCTGCAGCCATGGTACCCCCAACACTAATCCAAAGGAAGGGGCATCAATTAAATCGAATACCACCTTTTCAGAATGCCCGTTCTCACATAAGAGACACAGAGGTGTAGTCTGGCGGGTGATACACCCCGACGTCAACTCAGTCCCGTCAATTGCCCTCACAGGCTCAGGTTGGTCTTTCAGCTGGCACGGAACTCCCAACTTCCCTGCCAAAGTGATGTCCATGAAATTTCCGGTAGCGCCAGAATCTAACAACACTGAAACGGAAACACGATCCTGTATAGAAAGTATTAACTGGGCATTGATAACGAAATGTCTTGGTGCTTGGTCTACAGATCCAACAACCTCGTACTGATTACTCTGTCCTCCAACTACCCTGTGGTCTACCTGCACACATGCTACCTTTTTGCTAAATCCCGCACCAGAAGGCTTCACAGGACATTCCCGAGCGAAATGCCCTCCTTGACCGCAATACAGACACAGATTGTTCTCTCTCCTTCTCTTTTTTTCCTCCGGAGCCAAAGGCCCCCTCACTCCACCTAGTTCCATGGGTTCAGGCATCGCCTTGTTCTCCCCCACTGCCCTTGTTTCGGCTTTCACAAAGCTACCTCTAGTTGCCTGAAACCGACTACGTTCACCTCGCCTTTCAGACACCCTGTGGTTCAATTTCACCACAAGGTCTATGAATGCCGCACAATCTTCAGGTGGATCCACCACCTGTGATACAATATCTTTTAGCTCTTCACAAAGACCCTGATAGAATATTGATGTCCTCTTTTCAGTGGGCCAATGGGTCTCAGATATCAATCTGTTGAAGGAGGCGATGTATGACAACAAATCCTGTCTGCCCTGCCGCAGCTTCATTAATTCTGCATCACTAGCCTGCATAAACGCATGTTTAGCAAACAATCCCCGCATCAGTTCTTTGAATGCGTTGTAGTTATATAACACGCGATCTTCGCTGTCCACCAACGGTATAGCCCACTGAGCCACGTTACCAGCCAGGTAAGAGATTGTAAAGGCAACTTTGGCGGAGTCGTCAGGAAAGGCATTTGGTCTACACATAAAGTGTAGCTGACACTGGGTCATAAACATCCCAAACTTCTCGCTATCTCCAGCGAATCTCTCAGGGGGGGCTAAGGGAACTGCAACTGGAGATGACACTGTCACATTAATGGGTTTGCTACCACTCGCCACGCTCTGTCCCGTACCCCCGCTATACTGGAAGGTTGCAGGGTGAATAACGGGAATGGTTCCTCTGTGTTGTAACTGTTCTCGGGCCCTAACAGCCACCAATTCCTGTTTCAACCCAGCATTCTCCTGCTGTAACTCCTGAACCTGGGACTGTAACGTCTGTACTGCCCCCATAATGTCCTGCATAGAAGGACCTGTACCATCCCCTAATGCATTCCCGTCCTCGTCCATGCTTGCTCAGGCAGTGCTAAAAACGTGGGCTTGATATTCTGTTAGACCCCGCTCAGCCCAAGCACTGCGGGAGCGTAGCATGCACCAATCCCCTTCCCTTGTCCACCCGAGACCCACAGGATTAACACACTGTGAGCACTCCAGTGAACCCGAAAAGAGGGTGGTATAATGACGAGACACCAAGTCTCCCACCCTGTAGAACTGCAGGACACGGCTCCCTCCTTCACGCTTCTGCACCTAGGGACAACAAGGAAAAAAGCAACACCTCCTTTTGTACAGGCTCTATAACGTCTCAATGTCAGTGACCATGTCCCACCCCAGCATGCACCCTCTCCTTACCAATTGTAAGCGCAGGCTTGGCTTCGTGAAAGGACTGGAAACGTCAGATACAAATAAATCCAGTCAGGGGCACTTAACACTCTTACACAGTGTCCTTAGTTGCTTTTTTATGATTTCAAAATAACGAAGCACAAAATTGAAGGAAAAAAAACCCTAGGGCTCAGTTATACAAAATCTCAGCCAAAACGGGACAAAAAAAAAACCTTCACAAATGCCTAAAACTGGGCTGGCAGTAACAGGGAGGAGGCACTCGATTTCCCCGTGTGTATTCCGCGGTGTTCGTGTATCTCTGGCCAGTAGCGGAGTGACCTGAAACGTCACTTCCGCACAAAACGAGGCGGAAGGGCGCCCGTGCAAACACACTGCACCCGGCACCCGGCCCCGAGAAAATGAACACGGAAACGCAAAGCGTCTTCCCGTGAATGACAAGCGGGCACAAGTTGAAAAAAGGCCCTAAATCGTGAGCGGGGGCCCCCACTCACATACACGAAAGAACACACGCTGGAAAAACCTAAAACGGGGACGGAAAAAGAAAAAAGGGAGGAAACAAGCCAGGGAGCAAACAAAAAGGCTAACTATCTACCTACGAGGGAAAACAGGGAAGGCACGAACACAAAATCTCCCACGATCCCGTGAGAGACAAAAAGGGTGTAACGAGCACAAAAATAACGCACAGGGAAGCAGGGAAGCAGGAATCCAATGCAACAGCTCAGCAGCAAGGGAGCAAGATACCGAGGTCCCAACAAAGGCAATATCAAGCAATGAAAGTAAGGTAGGACCAACATTTTATAAGTGCAATTCACATCATGTGACGATGGTCCATGGACACTGACATAGGACTAACCCCAGGTCCTAACACTCTTCACCTGCGACAAAGACACGGATTTTAAAGGAGATGCGATTATGCCTGCTTATCAGAAGTGTTCTCCTGGCTCCAGTCTAATCAACTTAAATGCAATTCAGAAAAGTCGGAGATCATCTTCTTCTGCCAACCCCCCAGCAACGTGTGGGGAAATTGGTGGCCAGTAGACATGTCTCCGCCCTCAACTCCGGTAAAGACAGCGAAAAACCTAGGAGTAAAGCTGGACGAGAATCTCTCCTTGCAGGCATAGATTTAGGCAGTTGTTGGATCTTGCTTTGGCACGCTGAAAATGCTAAAGCAGTTTCTGTCCCTCCTGCCTATTACACATAGGAAAACGGTAGTCCAAGCACTGATAGTCTCCAGGCTGGACTACGTAAACGTACTGCACCTAGGGCTGTCGGAGTATCTACTGGCAAGGCTGCAGGTGGCCCAGAACGCAGCAGCCAGAGCAATTCTCATGCTCGCCCCGAGAGCACGAAGGTCTTCACAGTTGTAATCCCTACATTGGCACCCAGTTCGTAAGAGGAACCATTTTAAAGCTATGGTCCTGGCTATCAAAGCTCTGCACAGCTGAGGTGCCGACTACATCAGGAAAAGTGTCCAGTTCTACTGCCCTCACTGTACACTAAGATCTTCAAAGCTTCAGTTGGCACGCACTCTCAAATATCACAGAGCGCAAATAGGGGGACGCTCCTTCCAGGTACTGCCGGCTCAACTGTAGAACATTCTGCCACTGGAACTAAGACTGATGCAGGACCTTCTTGCGTTTCGGAAGTCACTGAAAACCTGGTTATTCCAGCAATAATATTCAACTTGGTCTCCATAGCACAGGGTAATGTGGTCACTACGCCTTCAGCGCCGGGACACTCTATTGAGTAGCTGCACGCTTTACAAATACTCATTTAACATAATGTAACGCCGTCGACAAACGTACAAAGACAGACTGTTTCTTTGAAGTGTGAGACAATGATTAATTCCCTGTGTCTCTAACTCTATTATCCCCTCACTGCTGCTCGCTGAGAGGTCGCTCCCCTACTCTCCCTTGAGAGACCTGGTATCGTGTGCTGCCTTCATTGAAAATTGCTTTATCGTGTGTTGCCTGCATTCTTTATCGCATTGTAGCGCTTCGCCTCGTGTTGCTTGCTTCTGTTATTGTTTCTCTAGCGCTTTGCATCGCTTCCACTGCATTAATTTTCAATTTACAATTAGAGCGAGTTTACCCCCGGCGCTGTGCTCTGCCCTCCCCTCCGCTGCCATTTTGTTGATTGTTGTTGTCCTCGTAAGCCCGCCCCGCCTCCCAGCTGAGACGCCCTCGCCCCTCCCCTTTCCACTTTCCATTTATGACCTATGACCCAACGCGCAGCGTCTACGCGCAGCGTCCGCGCCCAATCCGCGCCGAAGGTGCGCCAAAGGTAAGCCCGTCTACGCCCGTCCGCGCCTGGACCGCGCCCAGCACCATACCCCCTGCCCCTCGCGCTGCCCAGTCCTCCCGCATTACCTACGATGCCGCCTCCCTCCTAGCCCTTAACCCCGGCCGCGCCCCCACCTGCGTCCAAGCCGCTCCTGGACGCACCCATGGACCTTTCTCCTGCTACTCCTGCATATTCAGCAGCACCGTCACCAACTCCGCTACGACCACAACACAGATTCCCGACCCCAACCACCTAGAATGCATCCTTCTCAACACCCGCTCGGTCCACAGGCACGCCATTGACCTTTGGAACCTACTAGACACCATCTCTCCTGACGTCGCCTTCCTAACGGAAACATGGATGAACGCTTCCTCCGCCCCTGACATCGCCATCGCCATCCCTGATGACTATAAGATCACACGCAAGGACCGCACCGACCATACAGGAGGTGGAATCGCTATCGTCCATAAGAAAACAATCCGCATCTCAACCAGCTCTGACGCCAACCTCGCCAACTCCGAACACCTTCACTTCCAGATCCACATCGACCCCAAGACCACACTCAGAGGCACCCTCCTCTACAGACCACCAGGACCACGCGCAAAATTCAGTGAAGACATCACGGACTTCATCACCCCACACGCGCTCCCCTCCAAAGACTACATCCTTCTGGGAGACCTCAACTTTCACCTTGAAAAGATCAACGACCGCAACACCGCCACCCTCTTAGACTACCTCGACAACCTCGGACTTAAACAACTGGTCACTTCCCCCACCCACATCGCAGGTCACACTCTCGACCCCATCTTCACCTCCAGCAACCATGTCTCCTTCAGCCACACTACGGATCTCCTCTGGACTGACCACAGCTGCGTTCACTTCACCTACAACAAGCCGAAACCCATCATCCACCTCCAACCAACTCTACAAAGAAACTGGAACAAAATCACCACAGAACAGATCTCCACATCGCTCCTTCAAACCTCCCCAGCCCTCTCTTCTAACGCCAACGAAGCCGCCTCCAACCTCACCCTTTGGTTATCCAACACCGCCGACACCTTAGCACCACTGAAAAAACGTCAACACAAACTTGGCATCAAGAAGGCCGCATGGTTCAACGACGACCTCAAGAAGTCCAAGAAACTATGCCGCTCCCTTGAAAAGGCCTGGAAAAAAGACCCATCCACCAGCAACAAGGACGCCTTCAAAAGCGCCATCCGTACTCACCACCAACTGATCCGAAAAGCCAAGAAAACAGCATTCAAAGATCGACTTGACAACAACGCCCACAATAGCAAGGAACTTTTCAACATCGTCAAGGAATTTTCCAACCCCTCGGCCAACTCCAACGACATCACCCCTTCTCAAACCCTCTGCGATTCCCTAGCCTCTTTTTTCCACAACAAGATTGCTGACATCCACAACAGCTTTGACAACCAACCCGTAAGCCAACCCACCCTACCATCAGCTGACCATCTTCCCCCCGTTAACACCCTTAACGCCTGGAAGCCAATCTCCACTGAAGACACCATCCACCTGATGAACTCCATCCACTCTGGATCCCCCACAGACCCATGCCCTCACCACATCTTCAACAAAGCAGACTCCGTCATAGCTCCGCACCTCCGAGACGTCATCAACTGCTCCCTCAACTCCGCTACCTTCCCAGAAGACTGGAAACACGCTGAACTCACCGCCCTTCTGAAAAAACCAACAGCAGACCCCACCGAACTCAAAAACTACCGCCCCATCTCGCTTCTTCCATTCCCGGCCAAAGTCATCGAGAAAGCCGTCAACAACCAACTCGCCGCCTTCCTCGAAGCCAACAAATCCCTCGACCCCTCACAATCTGGCCTCCGAGCAAAACACAGCACTGAGACCGCCCTCATCGCAGCAACAGACGACATTCGAACTCTGCTGGACAATGGAGACACAGTCGCCCTCATCCTCCTCGACCTCTCTGCAGCCTCCGACACAGTCTGCCACAGCACCCTTTTACAACGCCTCAGAAACATCGGAATCCAAGGAAAGGCACTGGAATGGATCACTTCGTTCCTCACCGGAAGAACCCAGAGAGTCCGCCTCCCACCTTTCAAGTCCGAGGCCACCGAAGTCATCTGCGGCGTACCACAAGGATCCTCACTCAGTCCCACCCTCTTCAACGTATACATGAGCCCCCTCGCGGCCATCGCCCGCCAACACAACCTCAACATCATCTCTTACGCGGATGACACTCAACTGATCCTATCTCTCACCAAGGACCCCAGCACCGCCAAAACTAACCTACACGAAGGAATGAAAGAAGTCGCCGAATGGATGAAACAAAGCCGTCTGAAACTGAACTCAGATAAAACAGAAGTCCTCATCTTAGGTAAATCCCCCTCTGCATGGGACGACTCCTGGTGGCCGGAAGCCCTTGGAAATGCACCCATCCCGACAGACCACGCACGGAACCTTGGCGTCATCCTGGATTCTTCACTCTCAATGAACAAACAAGTCAGCGCCGTATCCTCTTCCTGCTTTAACATTCTTCGCATGCTCAGAAAAACATTTCGCTGGATCCCCTCCGAAACAAGGAAAACAGTCACCCACGCTCTAGTCACGAGCCGACTGGACTACGGAAACACCCTCTACGCAGGTACCACTGCTAAACTCCAGAAGAAACTACAACGAATCCAAAACGCCTCAGCCAGGCTCATATTAGACATCCCACGCAACGAACACATCTCTGGTCACCTTAAAGACCTCCACTGGCTACCCGTCAATAAGAGGATTACTTTCCGACTGCTTACCCACGCACACAAATCACTCTACGACATCGGACCAGATTGCCTCAACTCTCGACTGTCCTTTTACACCCCCTCCCGAGAACTTCGCTCTTCCAGCCTAGCCTTCGCCACTGTACCTCGCATCAACAAGTCCACCATGGGAGGCAGATCCTTCTCATACCTGGCTGCCAAAACATGGAACTCACTCCCCGCTTACCTTCGCCTCACCCAGAATCACCTAGCGTTCAGAAAGCAGCTTAAAACGTGGATATTTGACAAATAATCCTCCTCCCCTTCCTAAGCGCCTTGAAACCCTCTGGGTATGTAGTGCGCTATATAAATGTTATGACTTGACTTGACTGACTATTGAATAGAAAACTGCTGTCTTTTGTTGTAAAGCAACCAATATACCGTGTATGTTCACATTGCACTTTACGTTCTCGTCTTCATATTCGGTTTTGGTTTGTCTTTGCACCTGGGGTATACTCACTCTTCCTGTTTCCGTTGAGAAACACTCACATTTTTTTGTCTAACAAATAATACTTGTTTAATAAACTGGGTTCGGCTGAACCATAGTTGCTTAACTACACTGGCTGCTCTGGAATCTTCTTTTCCCTACTCAAGAGTACTACTGATATACATATACAGGTTGTTTGAAAGATTCATTCTACACGGAAAGATCTGTAAACAAAAACAAAAACTTTCCTAAAAGTGAGTTTCATGTGAGCACTTGCCAAGGTTGACCTGGTCTCCCTGTTCACATGGACATACGGGGTGCTCTTGTATAAATATAAACAGCATAAAGGATGGGGCAGTGGGAGAGCCCAGTTCATCCCCACTGCCCTGTGAAAGACAGCATATTTGTCTTCTCAAATCTGCCTGAAAGTTAGTTTACTTCAGTGCCAGGGTTAGTGTGCCAGTTTTTAGGTCTCGCTGAGTCAGCGCGCATGCGCTGCTCGGAGAGACTTCAGAAAGTGAGTTTTGAAAGCGCTTCTGGCTGGCGACCAGCTTGCTAGAACACGCACACGCGCGCGCGACGTGCACATCACTTTTTCCCATCGCGTGCGCACAACTAGCGTTTTTATTTTATCGCGGCCGCGCCGTGTTACTTTTACGGCCGCGCAGCCAATGCTTGTTTTGATGTGCATTGTGCTCGCTCCTGTGGCATAATCTTCCTCTTCCTTTTGTCTCTCTGCAGATCCACGTATTCCTCCCCTGCCCTTTTCTTTCATGTTGCCATGCTCATTGCTTACAGTTATCTCCAATCATTGCCCTGTGTCTCTTTTGCATTTTTACCTCTGTCCACCCTGATCCGGTCTGTAACAGAAGCTTCTCTGAGCCCCCATCTCCTGGTGCTGGTTCTTTCTGCTGTGTCTCTCAAAGGGCCCCCTTCCATCGGTGTTTGTGTCAGCCTTGGCGCGTTCCCAATCACCTGCTGTCCCCCCATTGGTCTCTGCCTTCGCCATCGAAATGCAGTACACACGGTTGATGTTTATTTATTTCCTTTGTGGTTATTGACCTAAGCAGCCATGTGACATGCATCTCATCAGCTCGTTGCCAAGGAAACCCCAAAACATGAGGGGGCGGTAGGACGCCGGCAGCTTTCCTGGATTCTGGACCTCCTCACACAAGCAGAGGATGAACAGAGCGCAGTGTGGCACAGCGCTCGTTATGCCCAGATGGGTGCCCAGGGCTGCGCGCACAGTGAGGTTGGCATGTTTTATTCAATGCTCTCAGGATCGTGCCAGAGTGCATAAACGGATCATGTCTCAGACGCTAAAAGTGTTCGTCCGAAATAGTGAAACCCTCTCCGTTTTTATTACATCCAAAGTGAATATGCATGCACCATTTTTACATAACCACAGCTTATGTGAAGCTTATTTGCATTGGGTTCGTTGGCGATGAATAAGCGCTACATTAATGCAATTACAATACAGTATATAACCCTCCCCTCACACAATAATACCACAAAACTCAGCTGTCAGGTGGTCGATTGTAGATCTAACAGGCTGCATAATAATGTCCTTACACTGCTTGGCACTTTTACACTCACATAAGACAAAGCTGTTATGGGTCATGTCCATCACTCAAACGCTTACCAGCCCCTATCACCAACTGAGCAGCCGTGGAGTAACTGAAGAGATCTGCAGCATGCCGCTGGCCAATCAAGGACTTTAATTTACTCCACTACAGCAGGTCCAACAAGCCACATACTATCACTGCTTCTTGATACAGTGCAATGGCAGCCAGAAAGGGATGAAATTAACAGTTTATCCCAGCAGATCTCGCCACCATTTCTCCCTCCAACCTATTCCTGCTGAGGAACTTTAAACAAAATATCTCTGAATGGGCAACCAGTGAAATAACCAGCCAAATGGACCATGATCATACCAAATACCAACAAGGGACCTACAGAGCCACTCAAAGTTACTAGCTAGCTGAAAACGATAAACGGTGCGTCTACCTCTCACTTCTTCATCCATCACCGTGCTAAACTCTGCCTCCCATAACACGATAACCGCTCCTCGGTAGTCATCACATACAACAAGGAAACTCTTCCCCCATAAGATCAAAAAACAAAGACAGTACCCTTCCAACCACACACCCAACATGCTGTAACATGCTACCCATGGAGGCAAGTGCTTCAGCACCCTACATAGGGGTTATAAGCGCTATATAAATATTGTAATACAATACAATCAAAGTGCGGCTTGAAGCATAAAGTCGTATCATGTGACTCAGAAGATTATCCTCAGATGAGCATTGAGAGCTCCTTGAGACATAGATGTAGGGACAGTGTTTGTGCCAATAGTGCTACTCTCCCTCTTCTATGTGTTATGCATGTGAGTGTATCATAATGTATTTCGAACAGGGTAAGTGGTGGTGTGTATGTAAACAGGTGAAGGCAAGGTAGGCCTCACCTTCTCTCTAAAGTGGGGGTCAGCGGTGCACTTTCTAGGTTTGTCTATTCCATCCTGTAGGGATGGTGGGCGAGATTTATAGTAAGGCTTTCGAAAAGTCTACCCAACTGCGGAACGCGTACAGTTCATGTGAGCCAGGTGCGTGCACAGGAATCCCCTCCCACAAAGCAAGACAAGACAAGAACATCAAAGCGACCGCAGCCACTCTGATTCCCTTTGCCACCAGCCACTTCACGCGCTCCGCAGGTCATTAACAGGACCATCTGCTCGTGAATCGGAATGCTGGCATGGTTGCCCAGCCCCCCCAGTGCTGCCTTTCCTCTGCCATTCTATGGTTTCCAATACGTCTTACTAAAACCTAGAGTGGCACATGCATTCTTTTAGCATCTCTCTTGCTGCTCAGCTTCAACCGGTGCCCGACATCGCACCCCAGTTCTACACTCCTCACATGTATCGCCCTGCCCCACTGGAGCTCTGTTTACCACCACTGCATGGCCCCAGCCCCTCTGAAACTTTGCAAAAGTGTCACTGCTGTTAAATTATCGGGCAGAATAAATAAAGCCACAGATGCAACTACTGGACTTTGAGAGCTCTATTTAAATTACTGCAGCATCTGTCACGTGGTTAACTTTGGTGTCCTGTCTTCAGATGCACCCGGTTCTGGCGATGTGCTCTTTGGCACTTTTCCCTAAACTATCAGTTAATGCTTGTTATTGTTGTTGCTTTCCCTGGCGTCTTTGTTTCTCTTTTCACATGCTTGTTCACTTTTAATGCACTATGCCCCCACCTCGCAGAGGAAGCATCCCATCACCTCACAGATCACACAGGCATGATTCCACACGCACCTTCACTGTGCTCGTGTCTTTTTTTTTTCTTTTCTCGTGCATGTTCACTTTTAATGCACTATGCCCCCACCTCACGGAGGAAGCATCCCATCACCTCACAGATCACACAGGCACGATTCCACACGCACCTTCACTTTGCTCACATCTTTTTTTTTTCTTTTCGCGTTCTAGTTCACTTTTAATGCAGTACCGGGCACATGCATCAACCTATTTAGGAAGTGCAAACGGTGCGAATCGGTAAATTCGGCCGGTTGCGCTTCCTAAATACGTTTTTGGGATGCATGAAACAATGTTTCAAAATTTGCTTTTTTTTGCATTTCCTAAAAATGCGAATGCATTTAAGGAATCGCATTTGTGAGATTCCTTAAATGCAATGCATCAATTTTTTTAAAAATGCGAATTTTGAAATAGTAAGTGCAAATTAACACGAGGTTGACCCTCGTGTTAATTTGCGAAAATCTTTAAAAAAGCAAAAAAATGCATTTTTTAAACTTTCATGTTACAGACACACATGTCCTTAGGACATGTGTGTGTGAAACATGCACTTTAAAATACATTTCAGGGGTGCAGGGGGGGTCCTTTGGACCCCCCTCTGCACCCTTGCAATGCATGAACAAATTGCGAGTTCAAAAAAAAAGAAATGCAAAACGGCATTGATTCCTATGGGCCTCTAGGCCCATAGGAATAAATGTAATGCCATTCCTTAATTGCGATTCGCAATTAAGGAATCGCAATTTCCGAAAATTAAGAAATCCTAAAAACTTTTAGGATTTCTTTATGCATAGGATTTTGCAATTCCTAAATTGCGATTCCTTAATTTTCGCAATTTAGGAAGTGCAAAATCCTACAATGATGCATGTGGCCGTACGCCCCCACCTCGCAGAGGAAGCATCCCATCGCCTCACAGCTCACACAGGCACGATTCCACACGCAAATCTCGCATGCGCCCATACCCTCCACCTCATATGCCTCTATACCTCTGCTCCTTTTAAACACCACCCCCCATCCTCTCCCTGAGACACCAGAGCAGATAGCAGTCCCTGGGTCATCCCTGCAGCATTCAAGGGCGCCAAAACCTGACAAGCCGCAAATGGTTTTCACAAGCTTTCTCACTCGCAGGCAGCTTGAGGTCAGTCGGTAACTAACCGCCAGTGGCGAGAGTTCACTAACTCAATATTTACCCTTTAATCGCCACCCAGGCACTTCCGATAGATACCATCCCAACATGGCGACTGTGTACACGGGTGTGTGTGACCTAGAAATCCCAAAAGTAGAAGTTTCAGTCCCTGCGTCAGTTACCCAACCGTCATCACCAATAGCATGAGAGGACAATATTACGAGGAAATGGCTTGGCTTCCGAGTTTCTCGTTTTTGTGCCTTTAAATGTGCCCAAGGGCAGCGCTGGCGCTGATTGGTTCTCATTACTGCTGCACCTATAACTACATTTGCTGCTGGCTTAGGCTTGTTCACATTTCTTCCTTCTTTTCACAATGCCTAACTCTATTTCTTTTCACCTTTTTTCCCTCCCTGCTCTCTTGCTTCCACTTTTCCTTCCCACAATCTCCGTTTCTCCCCCTTACTATCTACTAATCTTTATTTCTTCCCTTTTACTTTTTGTCTTTTCCTTCAAACTGTAAAAAATATCCCAGGAATCTCAGCGCTCTCAAAACAGGAATAACAAATTCTGATTGTACTTGATTACTATTGCACCAGACCAATCACAATTACTATCTCATAATCGGAAGGTAGCGTAGGTCTGCTGCGCTTCAAACTGATAACTTGCCGGTTGTACAAGATCACAGCAGCAGGGGCCTAGCCCACCATGCTATTTTACACAAGCTCTGAGTTTTTTTAAAGTCCATTCCCTCGCACTCCCGCACTGTTATGTTTCAGCTGTACATTCCTCAGGTCCAAGTTTTTAGTTACAACTGTGATGCTAATTCTGTTTCAGATACAAACTCCCAAGCCCCTCCCCTCCTCCCCCTCAGCGGCGTGACTTCCATTCGTACAGCAGGTGCAGTGGCACCGGGATCCAGAACCCTGAGGGGCCTGTTGAGCCCTGATTATTGCTGTATTTTATAAATCAAACAGCAAGCAGGGTGGCCCATTACTTGCACTAGGCCCATGACACGCTGGCTACGCTACTGCCACTCACAATTTAGGATGCAAATCACATCTTAAATATTTGCTCCCAGGATTTGCTGCAAGAAAACCTGCCACAAATCGCGGGAGTAAACTGCGCGAAATTTCATTTTTTTGCAACCTCCATTAGAAGAAATGTAATTGTTTTGACTGCCAACGTGTTGCACTTTATCCTCTGCAGAGTGTTTAAGACACTGTAGGCAGATGGAATTTCAGAAAATAAATGTCATAGACCAGACCAGCACAGCACCACCATCTCAGCTTGACTCAGCACCACCTCAGCATCACTGATCACGGCACCATTTTAACACCACAGCATCAACACAGCACCACCTCCGCATCAGTACAACACTATCGCAGCATCTGCACAGCATCACTTCAGCACCAGTCAGCGTCACTCATCACCACTGCAGCAACACCACCTGGGCTTCACTCACCAGCACCTTGGCAAGACCACAACCACAGCACCACCTCAGCATCACTCAGGCCCAGCGCAGCACCACCCCAGCACAGTACCACCTCAGTATCACTCAGCACAAGGACAGCACCACCTGAGCACGCCCGCAACACCGATGCATCAGTGCAGCAATAACTCAGCACGGTTTCTGCATCTGCGCAGCACCACTTCAACACCAGTCACGGTCACTTAGGACCACTTCAACAGCACCACCTGAACGTCACTCAGCAGCAGCTGAGCACTACTACAACTATCAGCGCAACACCACCTCAACATTATTCAGCCCCAGCGCAGCACCATCTTAGATCCAGTGCAGCACTACCTCAGCACTACCTCAGCACTATCACAACACCACCTCAGCACCACCTGACTAGTAACACAGCACAACCTCAACATTAGTGCAGCACCAGCACAGCATCACTCAGCACCAGCATCTCCTCAGCATCACTCAACACCACCACCTCAGAATCACTCTGCACCACCTCAGCCTCATTGAACAACACCTCAGTATCACTCAGCACCACATGAGCAACACCTCCGCACAAGCACACCACCACCTAAGCACTACTTCAGTTTAACTCCGCATGATCTGAGCACCAGCACAGCACTACCTTGGCATTAGTGCAGCACTGCCACCTCTGCATCAGCGTAGCACCAGCACAGCATCACTCAGCACCAGCGCAGAATCTCCTCAGCATCACTCACCACCACAGCACCACCTCCGTATCAGCACAGCACCACCTCCGCATCAGTCCACCACCAGCAAAGCACCAACTCAGTACCAGTGCAGCCCCATCACAGCATCAGCGTTGCACAACTTCAGCATTAGCGCATCACTCAGCACCACTTCTGCACAAGCACACCACCACCTCAGCACCATGTCCGTATAATTAAAGTGCTCTGATACCTACGGGTCAAGCTAGCACTATATAAAAGTTTTAAAATAAAAATAACTACATAAAAATTGTAAATGACAAAGCTATTAATTTCGCTATTCTCAAAACCAACACATAAATAAAAAATTTGTCAGTTTGCAATACCAATAGCTCAAACTTTCCTAATGCGAGACCTATTGCATTTCAAATGCTTGTTTAGGTTGGCATTTTCTCAATTTCTCGGTCCCCTTCTATTTCTTTCCTTCTCTTTTTCAGTTTTTTAGAGCATACCACAGCAAAGAAGTGCTATTATTAATTGCCACACATTTCGTCTGCAATGTACCTCATCCAGCATGGCCACTGCCTCTAAACCAGGCAACCATCATGTATTGGCAGCATTTGTTTAGTGCATCACTGTTTCACCATTGCAAGGTCACCAAAACTTCAATTCTAAACAAGATAGTCATAGTGGAACTTTAAAAACACTATCAACTATATACAAAACCCTTGCAATATGGCCACCTCCTGCTATGTTTAAATATACTTGTTACTGCAAGTATATGCTTTCATGCGGCGATCTCCGGAGAATCAGCTATCCCTCATTCCTGTGCTACCGTGCACGGCCAGCAGAGCAGCAGAGCAGAAGCCGCATCGGAGCCGAAAAGCAGAAGGAGGTCGGAGGTCAGCGGCGAAGAGCGAGGCGAGCCCTTAGGACTGGGGGAGTCTTGCTTGCCCGCCCGTCGGCTGGTCGCGGCCACAGCCGCATCGCCAATCAGTCAAGGTGCCAGGTGGTTTTCCATGTTTACGTGCAAGCTGTGCGGAGTAGAGGAGAGGAGAGGAGGCTACGGGTGTGGTCAGGCGTGAGCGCTGATCAAAGCGCTGTGAGGACAACGCCGCCCCCCCCCCCCCGCCAGAGAAGCCAGGCCCCGACTTTGTGACTGAGCGGGCTGCGAGGCGGAACTGAGAGGCAAAACTGCGCTGGCACAGGTGAGCTCCAGGCACTTCGAGGGGGGCGGGTGGCCCTTGTCGTAGCGGGAGCTTTCTCAGCAGGAGCGGCTGAGTGCTCCCTTCCCCACAGGAGCCGTCTCTCTTGTTGTCACCCTAGCCTCGGCAATAGTCTCATCACGTCGCGGGCCAATGGGGGCTTGACTAACCCCCAAGGAGAGGTGCCACGACCCACAAGGACCCTTTCAACCCCTTGCCTTTCTCTCCCGTGCGGATGGGACAGTGAGTAGCTGGGAGTCTGCCCACCCGGGTTCCTGCACGGAGGGCGGAGCGGGCCAAGTGGAGATCCTGAACCCCCGATGCAGCAGGGGGATGTAAAGCCTCGAGTGTAGTAGGGGCTGCAAGGCATCGAGTCTGTAGAGCAAAAAAAAACAAAAACAAAAAAAACACAATAACTGCGAACAACAGTGAGAGCACACAGGGTTATCTGGCGCCCATCCAGCGAGGAGTCAGTGAGCCCAGCCCGTGGTCTTACACCAATGGTACTGCTGAGTGACTCGTGCTCCTGGCATTTAAGCTGAATAGCAGAGACAGCAGAGACAGGTGGTGAAGAGCGGAGGGAGAAGAAACTTCCTCCCGTGAGCTGCATGAGATGGCGCAGCAAGCAAGCAGCAAGTATCGCCAGACCAGCCAGACCAGCCAGAGTCACAAGAGCCCCCTGTACGGCAGGGAGTCACGACCTGTTTCCCAGAGTGGAGAGAGCTGGGAGCAGGGGGTGGGCAGTTAGAGACCTTCTTATCACTTGGTCTACAGTTTGAGGAACTCACCCGCAGCCTTGTTGTCCCCCGGCTTGAAGACCAGAGCTGCAACAAAAAGCCACAACACAACAACACAACAAAGATGAGGTATGGGAAAGTAAGGAAGGCGGTATCGGTCCCAAAACGAAAAAGGACCAGGCAACCGATATCGGCGATGGCCCCCCATCCAGCCAGTGATACCCAACCAGCAGACGGAACCCCACCTGAAGGGTGCCGCGGCTCTTCCCAAAAGGCTACGACTGAGATCAAACTACACGAAGAAAAGCAGTCTGATCTTTTAAATTATTTTTTAACTACACCCAAAATTCCTCAACAGTCTCAGCCCCAGGAGGCAACCAGGAGCAGGAATCCACCCCGGGAGTGGAAATTAACTTCCCCTCCTCAACAACACCCGAACGTCCAGCCTTGGGGAGGCGAACACACCAAGTCAGCTCAAATCAGGGAGGTATTTACCTTTGGCGCCACTCCAACCAAACCACAGCCCAGTCTTGGAAGCCTTGGAAGCTGGGGTGGTGCCAATTCAGATCCATGTAACTTCAACAGCCAACAGAATATATTCTTGGATGAGGCTTTGGGCCTGCAATCGGCCCATCTGGAGTCAGACACCCAGGGTGGTCTCCAGTCGCAAACCTCTCCGATGAGCCCATTGAAAACACAGACTGGTTCCACTGCAAAAACCCAGAAACAATATACTTTGGCAACCTCCCAAGGAGAAGAAGTCTCTCCCACCGCAACAGAAGATTTGCCGGACCCTCATCGGAAGATAATCTGCGCTCAAATCCATGCCCAAAGCACCGCACTGAGCAATAGTACTGCTCAAACACCTCACCTAATCAGTATCCCTACCGCTCAATTGACGGAGCGAAGACATTGTCCATCGCCCATGGTTATGCATTAATTTGCTCCATACGAACTAACTATGCCTCCATCTCAAAAGACTCCTACCAAAACCGACCCAAGTGACCAGCTCCTAGCAGATCTGTCCTATTTTTTTAAGGATACCCAAAACCCTGCAAATGACTCTGCTACCGTCTTAAACTCCAACCACGATGCTCAAACAATCCTCAGCGTTTGGCCCCAACTTTTGCAGACATTTCAACAAACAGTCAACGCCCTACACTACCATTCAGACAAACTGGACGTACAGGTTGATCTCCTAAACACGCTAGCCGTATTCACGGCAGGGATAGATAATAAATTAGACCAACTGAACAATCTAATTATGGGTGCCCAAGCGTCGACAAAATTAATTCAGTCGGTATGCTGCTGCTCCCCAATAATCGATTCTCTATCATCGCTCCCTGACTTCCTGGCCAGTGTTCTACTGGAGGTAAGGAAGTTGAGGGGCAACAGCACAGGCACCACATCGAGAGTTCCAACTCAAAAGTCACCATATTGGACCCAGGATTATGCCACCTCCCAGTCAGTTGCCAAAGAAGGCACTAAGCCAACCGAGGGCACAGACCCTCGCTTAAACCAGGCAAGGGACCAACCAACCCCAAGTCACACACAACCTGGCCAGGCAGAAGTTGAGCAGGGAAAGATGGGGTCGCCTTATAGAGGTACCACCAGTTCGGCTAACTCTCCGAAGGGCCTACTGGCCAGTCCCCAGTGTTTGACACTCACCACTCAGGATGATCAGTCAGGGTTTGAACCCCAGCTAAGCAAAAGAGAACGCAAGCGCCAACGCAAACAAAGAAATAAGGCCAAGGCACCAGGAACAGCTGCCAACCCGGGATATTACCCGCTTTTTTCAACAGCATCAAGCAAACAAGTTCCGAGTGTGACAGATGCACTACCTTCGCTAGGAAATCTCGCTGCGCCCAAGACAAAAGATGTCCCACCTGTAATTAACACCCAACCCACAATGGGGTGTCCCCAGGAAATAAGTGATCCTTCTATGCGAGTAGTCAAAAAAGAGTCCGGCCCGGCTCCAGTAAACAAGGACACGATAAAAGACAAAAAAGGGACACCAAGTATTAAAGAACCTCAAGTGTCTCCAAAAACAGAGTACGTCACACCCCCAGTCCAGGGAGACGTTACAATGATGGGTCAGAATCTGACTAAAACGTTCCACATTCAGAGACCAGATCATCCCACAAATCATCGCTGGTCGCCAAGGTCTAGGACCAACTTGATAGTACAGGAGAACAAGCACAATGAAGGATCGAGACCCAATAAAAACAAAATGTCCCACCCTCAAACTGAGACTGCCAATGTTACATCATACTCTTACATCTTACTAGCCCCAGAATACAAATCAAAGGGCTGCCATGACATCCTCAACAGAGCAAACACACTCAAACTGACAGAGGGGACCCCTGGATTTATGGGCTTAGTATCAGATGAAATCGAGGCTATCGAGTTCCTCCCACCAAGAGGAACACAACCATCGGAGGTAACTCTGGTGACATTCAAGGAGGCAAAGTGGGCATCCACGTTTTTGAACAACAAAGCAACCCTAAGGGAATGGGGTATTCGAGTCTACCCATACTCTTTGCCGGGCTACCCAACCACACTCCTTAATCAACTAACATTACCTAAAAAAAGTGGGATAACAAGGGAGAAGGGTCAAGAAAAAACCCACTCAATTCTAAAAAACGCCTTAGGGCCAGAAGAAGACTGCAACATCCAATTCAGAGAAGTAGCCACCAAAGACATTGGCCAAAGATGGGACTGGCTCCCAGCAATTTTATCAACTAAAAGCCACGAATGACCAGCCAACTCTATGATCACGCCAATCGGCACAAAAATTCCAGCGCAGCCACCACAGTCAGGAGCAGCATCCAACTCCCCATCAGACCAAATTACCCTACTATGCTCCTGGAACATAAGTGGTTTACACCAAAAAATTGGGGACCCAGACACGCAATCTTTCTTGGGGAATCACTCAGTAATAGCACTACAGGAAACCTGGGCTTTACAGGGGTGCCCAGTGCTTGGGTTCACTGAGACATGGAATCCAGCAACCAGGAACAGTCGCTTTGGCCACTCGAAAGGCGGGCTGGCAACTTATGTATCAAACTCTATAAAAGCCCGAATAACACGATGGCCCCTTAAGGAAGACTGGATCCTAGGGGTCAAGATCGATCCTTGGCGGAAACACCGCCCCCTCTTTCTTTTAAATGTGTATATCAACCCCAGTACACGCACAAAAAAGGTCCATCTGACCCGTCTAACCGAGATTATGAACGATATAGCCACGAACCAACCCAATTCAGACTGCATAGTTACTGGGGACTTTAACACCTACCTATTTCAGGGGAACATAGCAGATAATGATGCCCCCCCCCTAATCCAAATCATCGAGGCCACTAAGCAAACTAAACCGCTTATACAAACTCAAAGTATTCTAGGCGATCTATGCGTGGGCCAATTTTATAGTGCAGGTTACCTTGTCATCAATGGCAGAACAGCCGGGGACACTCCACCAAAGTGGACATGGACAAACGGCTCAAAGCAATCGTATCTGGATTATACAATCTGCACCGCACCCCTGTTAAATTGTATCATTGACTTCAGAATACACCCAAGAATTGAAAGTGATCACAGGCCCCAGGTCACAGTCTTCAACATAAACCCAGAGTATCACAAAATGGCACCATCGACACTTCAGGGAACCCACACAGAAAACTTAAAGCGCCTAAAGTGGACTGAAGAAATTAGCTCGAATATTCTTCAGGCAAGCTCGGACATAATAAGACTGGGCCAGGAGCATGAGGCTAGCCCAACCGAACAATGGTCCATGTTATGCTCCCACCTGACTCATCTGTTCCCTGTAAGGCATCAAGCCCAAAGGGCAAACTCGACGCATCAATTTACATTATCTCAGACGACAAAGTCACTAAAGAAAGCAAGAAATAAGGCCCTGCGGGCACTGGCCAAATTCCCGGGAAACAGTGATTGCATATCCAACTATCAAACCTCACAAAAATCACTCATGCGAGCGATCAAAAAGGACAAATGGGCTCATGAAAACCAATTCTGGAGTAAACTGGTGTGGGAAAGTAAGCAAAAAAACTCAAGGAAATTCTGGGCGCTTATTAACCGCACCAGCTTAGTAACAGTGTGTACGGGGTCGGCCAACATCCCCAAATCAGACTGGGCAAATTTCCTGCTTGATCACTTTAAGTCTCCTGATTATCCAAGCCTCTTTGGAAACACCATCGTAATTGAGACCAGCCAAGGGCATGGTCCTTCGTGGAGAATAACACATGAAAAGGTCTCGAAACTATTGTCAAAAGCAAGACCCGACGGGGCACCAGGCCCAAATGGCCTGCCACAAACTTTGTTCAAATCCGATATTACCCTCTAGTCAGGAACATTGGCCAATCTCTTCAATTATGCATTAAGAACATCCACGATTCCAGAGTCATGGCGGGGAGCCATAATACACCCAATTTATAAATCTGGATCCCATGCCCACCCGAGCAATTATAGACTCATTGCCCTACTGGACATAGAAGCAAAACATTATGCAGGTCTTCTATTAGAGGACCTAAGGTTATGGGTAAAGGACAATAAGCTTTTGCCAATGAACCAGACAGGGTTTGTGGCACACTCAGGAACCCGTACCAACTTGCTAGCAATAACAACTGTAGTCGACAGGGCAGCTGCAACCTCAAGATTAGTTCATTGCTGCTTTGTCGACTTCAAAGCAGCATTTGATAGAGTCCCCAGGGAGGCCCTATGGGCCAAACTAAAGATGTGGGGGATTCCAGAGAAACTACTAGAGGGAATAATTCAGCTCCACGCCAGGACGTGGGTGCGGGTGAAGCTGGGGACCGGCACACATCTCTCATGGATAATAATGACAACTAGAGGAGTGAAGCAGGGATGTGTGCTGGCCCCTCTCCTTTTTAACTTATTTGTAGCAGATCTGTCAGCGGTCCTAGACGACACTAATAGTCACTCTCCGAAGGTGGGCGGCATGACTCTAAGTAATCTCTTATATGCCGACGACCTGGCTCTCTTTAGTTTAACCAGGGTAGGGTTGCAAAGACTCCTCGATAAACTGTTCGATTATACGATCAGCAACCAACTCAAGGTTAATCTAAAGAAAACGCAAGTAGTTACATTCGGCAAGAAACGACACACAGGGGGCGGGTGGTCATTCAATAATGTTAGTTTAGAAATTGGCCAGTCCTATAAATACCTAGGCGTCCACCTGGACTCAAAATGTAGCTACAAAAAACAGCGTAGAGAGATCGGAGTTAAAGCAGTGACCCTAATGGTGTCACTAGGCAAACTTGCGAAAGATCTTTCGGGTCCAACCTTAGCCCCCCTTCTGGAGGTAATGAGAGCAAAGGTTGGCCCCACCTTATCCTACGGCGTTGAGATTTTCTGCGGTAAAATTAACATAACCCTGAACCAACAGACCACTAAAATTTATAAAGGGGTGCTCTGGTTGCCAAAGACCGCTTCTGCAGCGCAGATCAGGTTGCAGATGGGGCTAATAAACTACGAGGCCTCAGCCACAGGGGCATACCTTAACCTGTGTCACAAGTTAAGACAAGCTGAGCCAGGTACTTTAGAATCCCTAGTCTGGCAAGAAATCAGCCAGATAAACCCGGGGGGTTTGTACGGACGTCTTTTTATAGACGCCATTAACCAAATGTCAGCAAGCGATTTGTGGGCCTTAAACCCAGGCCAGATAGCATTTAAAAAGGCTATAAAAAATGTGTGAGAATGACTTCTTGTCTCACGAACAAAGCACTATTTCTGAAACGTAGCCACGCCTGGGTCACGATAAATTCCTACAGACACCTGGTCCCAGCCTGCTACCTGGCCAGCACATATCCATTTTACCTGAAACGCGGCTTTATTGCCATCAGACTGGGTGACTGGCGTTTCTTGCAGGATTTACCATCATGGCGACGTACATCGGAAGATCTCACTTGTAGAGGGTGTGGGGAAACAGCGGAAACCATGTTGCATGTAAGCTGCCTTTGCCCAGCCCTTAACACAGAACGCAGGTCTGGACTAAAATCAGAATGGAATAGGCTGGGTGTTCGGTCCTGCAGGCAAGCCATCATGGCAGCTTTGAACCCGGAAAACACAGTGCTAAACATAAAATTTACAAAATTTATCCTGCGAGCATATCACATCTTTAACCTAAGGAGACCATGCTAAAGTGCCCAATCTTTTCTTTCTCATCGAAAACATTATTAACTGGCATTATTCTTAGCAATGTTAGACATAATTTGGTTATATCCAATGCAAGCTGGCGCCTGTTTCAATTTTTGTGATTTTAAAAACACACTACGAGATAAAATCCCTGTTTTTACAATGTTTGTTAATGGATTGTGCCTTTATATCTACACTCGTGTTCTTATTCCTAGAAGTTTTTATTCTAATATTTGGTCAGGCTGTGAATCTGTACATTTTTTTAAAGATATGTTTTATATCTAAATAAAGATCATTATTATTATTATATGCTCATGTTTAGAAGGTCATTAAGAACAATGGGGTCACCCTTTTTCCCTCTGAGCCTGGGTATTGATATAACAAGCTACAATTAGTTCAGTTGGGTAAGCACTGAAAAATACCTTTTAAAACCTAGGCATTCCCTTATAAGAACAATAAACATCAAATGAAAATATTCATACTAGTTAACAAAACTAAATACAGCACACCTACAACATTTACAAAAAAGATATACATTTATTTTTAAATTGAATTTCTATCACAAAGTTATTCACAAATTAATTAATACGAGCTGTCAAAAAGAAATCACACAAAAACAATAACATTACAAAAACAATTCGATAAGTGACTGAAGTGATAAGAAGTGAGGCAATTTACGTGTCAAATTCAAACAAAACAAGACAATGACATAAATTCTCTGGTCTTTCACTATAACACGCACTGTTTATTTGTTTCCTAGTTATAGTGAGCCTGGACATGAGCCTGTTTCAAGTCGACGTTTCGACCCTGTAAATTAGTGTGTGTGTATATATACATCAAATAGGGTCTTCCTCAGGACAAAGCAGCCTACCTAGTAGTCCAGTAAGCAATTGAAAAAAGTCTACTTCTCCGGTCCCGGATGGAACGTGACCAAAGGCGAAGAGCTTTCACTTATAAGTACTCATCAAATGGACATAAAATTTATCAGCGTGCCATCATACAAGGACTTCTACGGTCAATGTTTAAGATGAAATCCATTTTCAAACTCTGTTCCAGCTACCGGACGCGTTAAGCCCTACATTTATGAAACCAGGGATGTGTGGGCACTGCCAATGCTTGTTTTGATGTTTGTAAAGCATTTACCCTGTAACTGTCAGAGAACTGGAAAATAGTCCTGTGCAAGAAAGCATTTCTTTTCCAGAAAACGGCTTAAAAAGATTTGCTGTGCTAAGGTCACCATCTGGGGAAAACTGGTGTAAAACCTACCCATGGTGAACCCGGAAAGCTATTCATTACGAGAACAAAAAGAAAGAAAGAAGACAAAATCTGGAAATCAATAAGGGGTCATTCACTCATGGGTTTCCCAAATAAACTAATCATTGAAATAAAAACAAATGAAAATATGTAGGAAGAAATAGGTGAAAACGTTTTTCTCTGTAATGTTTTGTATTTTGATGAGCGATTTACAAAAGTAATATACTATTATGTCTGTCAGACTATTCTGCTTCTACGGGTATATAATGTTTATTGGTTGTCCAAAAACACAAGAGCGATAACAACGGAGCAGTAGCTTATAATAAATTATCAATGTGTACAGGTCATGCAATCATTCATGTGGCATAATCTAATTACTAAAAAAAAAGGTATCAACGAATCCGGACCATTTTTTAAACTGCCCAAGATAATAAATATTTTAGGAATGCTGGTTATATGTGCAACTCTGATTTTGGGGTGGCACCATAAATCAATTGTTTCAGGCAGCATCATGCAAAATGTGTTCTATCTTGCACAGTGGCTAACGTTTGGAAGCTAGAAATGGTGCTAAATTCAATTTATAATAAAAAATTATTCCACTATTCTGTATTTACCCACTTCTCCTGATAAAAATGGTATCCCGCAACAGGAACCAGTCAAACCATGGATGATGTGAAATTGGTATGGTGTTATTGAGGTCCTCACACAGCTACAGTTCAGGTGCATTTCAATAAAGTGCGTAAGGTCCACCATTACATGGAAGGAAGTGTTTCAATTTGCGAGAAGAGTGGGAACGCAGGGTGGCAAGACTTTGGCCATTGGCAGGAAGTGGCCACATTTTGGTCACATAAATATGGGGGAAATAGCCTATTTTTATGCTTATTTTCACAAGGGCGGGGTATTCTGGGTAAGGTAAGGTGCTGGGATACATGCAGGTCCCACTACCCTAGATTCCCTGGGCCTCTAGGTTTCAAAAATGCTCATGGTTATTAGGTTTCCTTGTTTGCCAGTTGACCAATGGATTGAATAGTGCAGCCATTCAACATAGAAATCTAGATTTCTTTGGGTGTAGTTTTGAAATATATTGCAGCACAAGGGTAACCCCCTCCCCTTTCTGCTTCTACTCTAGTGTTGTGGAAGGAAAGGGGGCATATGCCAAGATGGTCCAGCACCTAATCGCATTCCTTTGCTCACTTTTTTCATGGTTGTCAGGTGGTTTATCAGTCTTTCTGACTGGGCAGATTGGTGGTTTACCACCTATCTGCTTGTCCTGATGGTAGGGGAGGTCAGAATATTCAGCAGACCACCAGGGAAATGTGAAAAACAATCAGTTATAAGGTTAGTCCATCCTGCACCACACTGCATTCCCTACCATGGGCTCAAGGCAATCTTTCTACCACATGGGGAAGGCAGAATGGCAAGGTAGTTCACACTGTGCAGGCCATGTCAAAAATACGCCTAAAATATCCAAGGTTTGTTTTTAAATTGGGGCGGGGGAGAAGGGGTTGCAATAAGACTACTGGGGCTTTAGGGGTATGGGTATTGCTGGTGCCAGGATGGGCTAGCCCTCACCCCATCATTATGTTTAACCTGTCCCTGATGTCTGGTGAGCTTTCTGTCCCTCAGAGAAGGCACATTGGGAGCAAATTCCCCAAAATCTGCCACCCAGGGGGACAGAAAGTTTGTTGGGGTTATAGGGTGGAGGGTATGGCCCGATGCCAGGATGGGAATGCCCAAACCCCATTTGCTTTTTTTATTTAAAAAAAAATAATCTCTATGCCTGGGGTCTACCAGGCTTTCTGCCACCATGAGGATTACAAATTGTGAGGAAAACCACCATTCTGCCTCCCCCAAAAGGGGTTGAGAGAAGAACATCTAATGGGGTCTTTTGGTATGGGGCTGAAGAATTCCTGAGTGTAGTGGGACTGGAGTGCCCCTCCCCACCCCCCATCTCTGCCCTCAAGTAGGCAGAAAGACTAAATGTGCCCAATTTATGGAGGGAGCAGTTGACAATGCTTGTGGGCTGCTCCACCAACAGCCATCCCTGGGGACTAGTGGGTGTATCTCTGCTTAACGCTCAGCCTTCTGCAATGATCTCTAAGGAGAGGATCCACTAAGGAGAGGTACCATAGGTTATAGGACATTGTCTCCTTTCCAGCAATACCTCTGCCATCCAGATCAATTCTCCGAGGTCTGGAACCTAACGGTCCCGGCTGCTTTCACTTTCAGTCAGTACGACAACAGTCCACATTGCCCTTTGCTCACCACACTGAAATAAAATCTCGGGCTGCAAGGGAAGCTCCACGCTTGTAGTACGAGATTTCTCTAATAAGAGAAAACTTTAGGTGGGAGAGTTGAGGCTTCATGCATCTGGAGATGGTATGAATTTTAAAAGCTCTCTAGGCTCGTTTTTAGCATTTGATGATTGAGGTTCAAAAATGTAAACTTTGACTGGAAAAGAGCATTTTGAATGCTTTTTTTTCTTAACCAGAGATTTGAATTTGAAGATAGAGGGGGGATTATTCCCCAATATCCTCTCGTGGATACATAAGAACTTCTCAGATTTTTAGGTTTCGCCTGAGCCAATGCGCATGCGCATTGCTCCGGCGAGATTATAGTAAGCGGAAAAGAAAAGTCTACCAAAACGGCTGCGGATCGCATACAGTTCATGTGATCTATGCGCATGCACACCATCGACAGCCACATAACAAACCACCATTTATCTGTGCCTCGGCATCAGACTTCAAAGGCTGCCGCTCTCCCGCCCCCCGCGTGCACATCGCGCACCACCATTTGTCTGTGCCTCGGCATCAGACTTCAAAGACTGCCGCTCCCCCGCCCTGCGCCACAGCAATGCCAAGAGCTTGTTTCTGGACGAAAGTGAAAGCCTACCGTGCTTGTTTACAGCAGCCTTGCTCCTCAAATGCTGTTGCTGTTTTGCCATCTCTCTAGGGACACTCAGCTTGAAAACACTTGACTTGCTAGCTGCAATGCTACATCCGCTATGCTTTGCCTCTAGACACGTTGATCCCTCACAGACTGTGCTGACTCTGCCCCTCCTGATTCTGAAACTGACCAACGTAGTCACCACGCAGTCTCTTCTCTCTGTCTTTTGATGTCTACCCTGCCACCATTTACTTCGGACCCTCACCCTCACCCTCACACACCCTCACACACCCTCACACATCACCCTCACCGTCACACCCCCTCACACACCCTCACTCACCCTCACACCCTCACCTATCCTCACACACCCTCACTCACCCTCACAACCTCACACCCTCACACCCCTCACCCTCACAACCCTCTCACCCTCACACCCCCACACACCCTCACCCTCACACACCACATCACTCAGGAACACCACCACATCACTCAGGGGCACTACTACATCACTCGGGGGCACCACCACATCACTCGGGGACACCACCACATCACTCTGGGACACCATCTCATCACTCTGGGACACCAACACATCACTCAGGAACACCACCACATCACTCAGGGGCATCACCACATCACTCAGGGACACCACCACGTCACTCAGGGACACCACCACGTCACTCAGGAACACCACCACATCACTCAGGGACACCACCACATCACTCAGGGACACCACCCCATCACTCGGGGACACCACCACATCACTCGGGGACACCACCACATCACTCTGGGACACCACCACATCACTTTGGGACACCACCACATCACTCTGGGACACACCACCACATCACTCTAATACACCACCACATCACTCAGCCCAACCACATCATCACTCAGCACCACAACAGCACTGTCCTTGCTTGCTACCAACAAGCATTGCCATAGCCAATAGGACTCGCATTAGGAAAGTGTAAGCTATTGGCTTTGTGAATAACAATGCTATTAATTTATATATTTTCAAAGCCAACACATATTAAAAAAAATTGTCATTTACAATACCAATAGCTCACACTTTCCTAATGCAAGACCTATTGCATTGCAAATGCTTGTTAATCTATCTGGTGATCCAATCAGGTGACTTTTTATTTTTGTATTTTGTACTTGCGTTTAGTTGGGTTAAGATGAATAAATACGGTGAATATCTTATCACTATATTGCTTTATTAGTTTAGTGGGGTCAATAGAGAGAGAGAGAGAGCTTTCCAGAAGACGGCATCAGAGTTTAATTTGTTATGAGCAATACCCTTCACATTTCTGACTGTTATTAGTACAATCTCATTCTTACCTGCAGGCCAGGATAAATGAGCAATTTCAAACAATAGGAGGGAGTGGTCTGACCAATCATCATCATTGTATCTTTATTTCGACAAGTTTTGTCATAAAAGAGTTCACAAAAATTAAACATTTTAAGAGAATTAATACAGGTTACACAAATTGTCGAAGTAGTAAAAGCGAGAAAAGTGCAAATAACCAAAGGGCCTGATAATCATGAACAGTCCATAGTTAATTAAAAACGTCCATAAATTCATCCATTGCATATCTGAAATATCAATTCATTCATATAAACATCAGTGCATCTACAGGTTGTGAAATAGATAGATCTACATTCAGGTGATGTTAGTTAGCAGCCTTCTCTTATTCCACATGGCTGCCAGGTATTTAGCTACCACAAATACGGTCACAGTGGAGAGATCTGTTTTAAAAATTCTGTAGGCTTGTAAGCAGTGTGTGAAACCCAGGTTTTTCCAAAGGGGAATGATCCAATACCTTCTATACTTTTGGTAGGCTGGACAGAAAAACAATACATGCAAGTCGTTTTCCTGCTCGCAATTACAACCAGGACAATTTTTGGGAGAAGACGGACACCACTTGCTCGTAAAAGCTCTAATTGGCAGGGTGCCTTATCTCCACTGTAGATACAATTTTCTGGTTAAAACGGGATACATGTCGTTTAAAACACCTTCAAAGTAATAGAAGTCTTTAATAAGTAAAAATGTAGCGGATAAAGTGCCAGTTCGTGCGTTCTGTGTCAGGGCGGATAGTTTACTTTCGTAATACAACTTTGCCAAATGCCTGCGTGGGACCCGCATGCAGGCTGTCTCTGGATTAGACCACAGTAGAGGCAGACCTAACCTCCCAAATTCCTCTCTCAGATACTTGAACCAAGGGAGTTTCCCCACAGTAGGGAGTCTCAGGATTTCCAGAAGCTCCAGCCTGTAGTTCGAGAGCTCTGGGGTGGTCCAAAGCCTCCGCCAAAACGTTAATGGTTTCAGACCCAGTTCCTCGTCTATGGGTCTGAGGCCCAAGTCAAGCCTAAGCGGTGCAAGGGGCGAACTGGGGGGCAGAGCCAAGAGCCGCCTTAGAAATTTATTTTCAGTGGCACAATCTCAGGTCTGCAATGGTGGCCTCGGAGTTCTCCGCCATACGTTACTGCCCCCCTTGCCTGTAGTTTATATATTTCTAGGGGTGGGCCAATCGGTTTAACGGAAGATTTATTTGATAACTTGAAAATGGCCCCTGCTCGCTGGGCCAATTTGAGTTGAGATTTAATTTGATGGGGGGCCCAAGTCATGGTTTCATTTAGGGTCACCCCCAGGTACTCAAAAGTCTGGACCCTTTCCAACCTAGCTGCACCTATCCTCGGGGTTGGGCGTGTGGTTGCTGGAGGATTAAAAATCATGAATTTGGTTTTGAGGGCATTTATCTCGAGGCCCCGTTCGAGGCAAAATACCTCAAAACCATCCAACACGCGTTGAATACCCATAGGGGATTTAGACAATAGCAAAGTATCATCTGCAAACATAATTGCAGGCACCCGGCAACCTGCGAGCTTAGGGGCATCACTGTTCGGTACCGCATTCAGGTGAGCGGTTACCCCGTTGACATAGAGGCAGAACAGGGTCGGTGCAAGCACACAGCCCTGTCTCACCCCCCTGTCAACGGGGAACCTGGGCGACAGCGCACCGTTTTTTCCACACCTGACCTGTGCGAAGTTCTCCTTGTGAAGCCGCATTATTATGTTCAGAAGTTGGAGAGGTATTCCCAGCTCTAATAGCACAGACCATAATTTCCCCCGTGGGACCAGATCGAAGGCTGCACGAAGGTCCACAAAGACAGTGTAAAGTGAACCGCCCTCAATCCTGACAGTTTTCCAGAATAGGAGGGTCAGGCGAAAAATTTGATCCGTAGTTGATGTATTCTTCCTAAACCCTGCCTTGTAGGGACTCAGGATTGAGCATTCCTCCATCCAGTCTAGGAGGCGGTCTAAAATCAGCCTCGCGAAGATCTTTTGTGGCACATCGATGAGGCTGATGGGCCTGTAATTGGCTGGGAGAAGAGGGGAGCCCTTCTTGAAGATGGGGACAATCTCTGCTCCCAGCCAAGTACAGTGCCTGCTACTCCGTAATTGCGCTGTAATCAGTCGACCTGATCCAGGCAGCTGTACCGGTTATGATCACGGTACTGGGTAGGCATATAGGTGTTATAGGCCTTATCCCTAGACCCCCTGCTCTGCCCTCTGGGTACCACCCTGGTCCAGCCCTCCTCTAGCTCCTCTTCAGGACAAAAAGTGTCAGGTGGATAGAAGAACGACAATGGGGGGGACTGGATGATTGTATCGGTGTCACCGGCCGGCCAATTACAGATGTGAGAAATGGTTCTAGGGTCCCTGAAGTTAACTAGGACACAATCCTCGCTAATATTCTTGGTAGTGTTGCCCACCCAGCTCACCCTTCTAACCATCATAATTTCACTGGAGATATGTGGTGGAAGAGGTCTGTGTTTGTTCAGCCAGCTTTCGACTTTATTTTTAAGTGATACAAACGATTCAGCAGCTGGGGTGTCGAGCTCGGGGACTCCCGTTAAGACCACTGCAAGGGGAGCTGCTTTCGGGGGTAGATCTATTACCATTTTCCTGTTCGATATGTTACCCTCAGTGATTTTTCGCTCTCCTTGCGAGATAGGCTTTTTGGCCAACCTCGGAGAGCTAGCAGGAGGGGCAGAATGGGTAGTCCTAATTGGGAGACTCTGAGCTGTGGAGAGGGTGGTTGCTGTGGGATGGGTGTTGGTTATAGGGACAACTCCCTCGTTGATGTGAGGGTTCCCCGGGTGATTTTGGCAGTTTGTAAACAATCAGCCATAGCCCCAGCAACTTTTTCTAGGGTTGTTAACCTAAGCTCAATTTGGTAAAGTCTAGCATCTAAGGGGCCTAGCAGAGACTTCAGAAGAGTACCTATGTTAGGAATCGTTAAGTCTCCCTCGGCCAGCATTACCCCACCAGTATTAGAGTTGTTGGACATCACTGTGGGAGAACTCAGCTCAGGAGATGTGGCCATTCCACTAGTTGCAGGGGGAGCCACCTTGCCTTGTACCCGGACCGTGGGATCATGGTGGCTGGATTGTTTAGCTAGCTTCGCCTTTCTCCCCCCGCTTGTCTGGGCCCCGCGTTTTCTTTTTGGAACGACCCCCTCTCGGTTTCCCTGCAGCTGGCGGGTGTTAAGCTCAGGTAGACTATCAGCTGCCGAGTTGTCACAAATATTGGGCACTAGAGTAGACTCGGGATAGCCTGTAGGGAGTCTCTGCCCCTTGCAAGCCTACTCCTGGGCTTCGGCGAGACAGTGGTTATCAGACAATCGTCCTGGCTTAGGGAGTCAGCAACAGGGGAAACCATGCACCTTCCGGAGTTCTAACAGTTCTGACTTCTCAGAAGCGGTCGCTCCTCACGCTGCTCCCTGCCCTGGTATCGTAGCGCTTATTGCCAGACTGATCATTGCATTAGAGTCCAAGTGCGCACTGCTTGCTGCATTTAATTGTGCCTTACTGTATTAATTGTGCCTGATTGTATCGTTTCATAGCGCTTAACTGCTGGACTGTTGCTCTTTTGTTAATCATCTGTGCGCTGCTCGCTTTGCCCAATTTAATTTTGTGTGCCTGATTGTGCCGGTGCCACTGCCCGTTTAAATCGCGATTTCCAGGCTGTGCCCCAATCTCGTCCTGTTTCACTTTTGGCTTGCTGCCATTTTGTTGTTTGTTTGTTGTGCCTCCCAGCCCGGCTCTCCACCCCGCTCCCGCCTCCCAGCTGCTCCTCCCTCGCTCCGCCCCCCTCCACTATCCTCTTATGTCAGATGCACTTGCGTGCAGCGTTCACGCGCAGCGGACGCGCCCTATGCGCGCCGAAGGTGCGCCAAAGGTAAGCACGTCTACGAACGTCCGTGCCTGGACCGCGCCCGGCGCCAGACCCCCTGCCCCCCGCAAACTCCTCTCCACCCGCATAACGTACGACTCCGCTACCCTCTCAGCACTCAATTCCGGCCGTCTCCCACACTGCTACCAAGCCGCCCCAGGACACACCCATGGAACATTCACCTGCCACTCCTGCAAGTTCTACTGCATCAGGACCCACACCAAATCCACAGAATCCAAACAGAACTCCGACGGTAACCACCTGAAGTGCATCCTACTCAACACCCGCTCGGTCCACAGACACGCCATTGAACTTTGGAACCTACTCGACACCACATCACCGGACGTCGCCTTTCTTACAGAAACCTGGATGAACGCCTCATCAGCGCCCGACATCGCCATAGCCATCCCGGACGGCTACAAAATCATCCGAAAGGACCGCATCAACCAAACAGGAGGAGGCATCGCCATCGTCCATAAGAACACCATCCGCATCACGACCAGTTCTGACGATAACCTCGCTACCGCCGAACACCTTCACTTCCAGATTCTCACCGACCCCAAGACCACACTCAGAGGCACCCTCATCTACAGGCCACCAGGACCCCGCACACAATTCAGCGAAGACATCACTGACTTCATCAGCCCACACGCCCTCCCCTCCGAGGACTACATTCTACTGGGAGACCTCAACTTCCACCTGGAAAAGAAAAACGACAGCAACACCACCACCCTTCTGGACAACCTGGCCAACCTCAACTCGAACAACTTGTTGATACCCCCACCCAGTATGCCGGACACACGCTCGATCCAATCTTCACCTCCAGCAAACACATCTCCTTCAACCACACCACAGCTCTCCATTGGACGGACCACAGCTGCGTTCACTTCAACTAAAAAAAGACCACGACCCACAACCTCCCACAACCAATTCCCCGAAGAAACTGGAACAAAATTACCACCGACCAGCTCTTCACATCGCTTCACCAAAACCCTCCTGCCAAATCATCGGACCCAAACGAAGCAGCCACCAACCTCACACAATGGATCACCCACAGCGCCGACGAACTAGCACCCTTGAAAAACCATCAAATCAAGCAAGGTAGCAAAAAAGCCCCCTGGTTCAACGATGACCTTAAGAAATCCAAGAAGTTCTGTTGCACCCTCGAGAAAGCCTGGAGAAAAAACCCTACCACTGACAACCTGACCACCTTCAAGAACGCCACCCGCAAACACCACCAACTGATCCGATCCACCAAGAAATCAGCATTCAAGGATCGACTTGACAACAACGCCCACAACAGCAAAGAACTATTCAACATCGTCAAAGAATTTACCAACCCGACCGCCGGCACCAACGACATCACTCCCTCCCAAGACCTCTGCGACTCCCTAGCCTCATTCTTCCACAACAAAATCGCCGACATTCATAACAGCTTTGAAAACCAGTCCGGAGACCAATCCACTCCACCCACCTCCGAACCAAAACCCCCTCTAACAACCTTAGCGCCTGGAACCCAATCACCACTGAAGACACCATCCGCCTGATGAACTCCATCCACTCAGGATCGCCAACCGACCCATGTCCCCACCACATTTTCAACAAAGCAGACGTCATCAACTGCTCCCTCAACTCCGCTACCTTCCCGGAAAGCTGGAAACATGCCGAACTCAGCGCCCTCTGAAGAAACCCACAGCAGACCCCACTGAACTTAAGAACTACCGCCCCATCTCACTCCTCCCATTCCCTGCCAAAGTCATTGAGAAAGCCGTCAACAGTCAGCTCGCCGCCTTCCTCGAATCCAACAAATCCCTCGACCCCTCACAGTCCGGCTTCCGAGCCAAACACAGCACCGAAACCGCCCTCATCGCAGCAACAGACGACATTTGAACATTACTGGACAACTTGACCTCTCCGCAGCCTTCGACACAGTCTGTCATAGCACCCTCATACAACGCCTCAGCAACGTCGGAATACAAGGAAAAGCATTGGACTGGATCATCTCATTCCTCGCCGGAAGAACCCAGAGAGTCCGCCTCCCCCCTTTTAGATCAGAGGCCACCGAAGTCATCTGCGGCGTACCACAAGGATCATCACTCAGTCCCACCCTCTTCAGCATATACATGAGTCCCCTCGCATCCATCGCGCGCCAACACAACCTCAACATCATCTCCTACACAGACGACACCCAGCTGATCCTCTCCCTCACCAAAGACCCAAACACCGCCAAAACCAACTTACACAAAGGAATGAAAGATGTAGCCGAGTGGATGAAGAACAGCCGCCTTAAACTGAACTCGGATAAAACGGAAGTCCTCATCTTAGGCTCACCCCCCTCTGCTTGGGACGACTCATGGTGGCCACCGGCCCTGGGAACCGCACCCATACCAACGGACCACGCACGTTACCTAGGCTTCATCCTGGACTCCTCCCTCTCGATGACCAGACAAGTCAACGCCGTCTCATCATCATGCTTCGACATCCTACGCATGCTCAAAAAAATCTTCCGTTGGATCCCCACCGAAACAAGAAAAACGGTCACCCACGCACTGGTCACAAGCAGACTGGATTACGGAAACACCCTTTACGCCGGAACCACAGCCAAACTACAGAAAAAACTCCAACGCATCCAAAACGCCTCGGCCAGGCTCATACTAGACATCTCCCGCCAAGCCCACATTTCCGGTCACCTGAAAGACCTCCACTGGCTCCCCGTCAACAAGAGAATAACGTTCCGTCTCCTCACCCACGCACACAAAGCCCTCTACGACCTAGGACCCGAATGCCTCAACACGCGCCTGTCCTTTTACACCCCCACCCTCCAACTACGATCGTCCAACCAAGCCCTCGCCGCAATTCCGCGCATCCAAAGATCCACCATGGGGGGAAGATCCTTCTCCTACTTAGCGGCGAAAACGTGGAATTCTTTCCCCACCCACCTCCGCGTCACACAAAACCACCTCTCCTTCAGAAAGCAACTAAAAACTTGGATATTCGATAAGTAAAGTACCCCCCCTCCCTCAAGCGCCTTGAGACCCTCTGGGTGAGTAGTGCGCTATACAAATTTTGAACTTGAACTTGAACATTTGCTATGTGCCCCAGCGAGGATCTCTTAGCATTGTCAATTCCCTGGGACAGTCGGCGTTCTAAAATAGTTATTTCGTGGGATAACACCGAATTTGCTCTGACTAAGAAATTGTCCAAAGTACCTGCCACATATGGGCCTGAAGACGTTGCTTTGCTGCTAGTCTCTCGTCTCATCATTGTCCGACTTGGCGTGTAACAAGTTGACCAGTGTTTGTGGAAGCCCTGGATCGCACCACGATAGTCGCAGTGAAGGCCAAGAGGGGTGGCCCGGTCCGGTGTTTCACGGTCTCGAACGGGCTAAAACGGGCCCGCCCTTGGCCCGGGCTTCGCCCGGCGCGCGTTCCGCGCAGCGGGTGGTGTGCCGAAAGATGTAGAGCGTGGGGGGAGGGGCGGGAAGGGCACACAGCGCCACAACCCACGGGCTGCTGGTCTTCGCAGTCCCGCTGGCGTAGAAACAATGCCCCAGAACACACCAACAAAGTCCTTCTCTCGAACGGCTCCCGTGAAGCGGGGGCCGCGAGGCGCTTGTTTTATATCCGGCATGGAGGGGGGGCGGGAAGAGCACACAGCGTCACACCCCACGGGCTGCTGGTCCTCGCAGTCCCACTGGCGTAGAAACAATGCCCCAGAACACACCAACAAAGTCCTTCTCTCGAGCGGCTCCCGCGAAGCGGGGGTCGCGAGGTGCTGGTTTTATATCCGCGTGGAGGGGGGGGCGGGAAGAGCACACAGCATCACACCCCACGGGCTGCTGGTCCTCGCAGTCCCGCTGGCGTAGAAACAATGCCCCAGAACACACCAACAAAGTGCTTCTCTCTAGCGGCTCCCACGAAGCGGGGGCCGTGAGGCGCTGGTTTTATATCCGGCATGGAGGATGGGCGGGAAGAGCACACAGCGTCACACCCTGGTCCTCGCAGTCCCGCTTGCGTAGAGACAATGCCCCAGATCACACCAACAAAGTCCTTCTCTCGAGCGGCTCCCGCGAAGCGGGGGCCGCGAGGCACTGGTTTTATATCCGGCGTGGAGGGGGGGCGGGAAGAGCACACAGCGTCACACCCCACGGGCTGATGGTCCTCGCAGTCCCGCTGGCGTAGAAACAATGCCCCAGAACACACCAACAAAGTCCTTCTCTCGAGCGGCACCAATGATAGGGTTAAGTATACTGATGCAGCATGGTTTGATCTGTAAGTCCAGGGCAGCACCTTTGGAATGGGTAGGAAAGTTGCATTAGTGTGTTACTTCGTTGTCTTGAAGAAAATATTTGAGTCATTGGTGTGAGTGACGATCAGATTGTTTCAAAGGAGGTTAAATATTCCCAGAAAGAAGTGCTTGCATGTTGAGTAGCCAGGTTGTTATGAAGTCTGTAATTTCTTCTAGAAGCATGTGATTCCTACCAGGGGGTGAGAACTTATATGTTTTCTAACTTTAGAGGGAGTGGTGTTACCAACTATCAGGCACTGGAAGGTCTTTCCTGATAAGGTATATTTCAGTGTACGGGATGATTCTTTTAAAATATCAGCTACCCATCTACTTGTTTATCAGTTCGGTCTAGGTGGGTAATCTTGTACCTGGGTGGTTGAAGGAACTCAAAGAAAGGCACGGACGAGAGACGGAATCAGGAATCTGTGAGTATGAGCAAGCCAAGTTTGTTGTCGAATAGGGAAATGGGCATTAAGCAATCGTCAGGAGGCCCCAGCAGCAAACAATATCAACACAATCTCCTACAGAACACATGCCACAAATTTTGATTGGCAACATGATCTCAACAGCAGTTTCCAATAAATAGCAGGCACAACCGCCTGCACCCCTGCCTCTGCACCTCAGGCAATCACCAACGCTGCATTCATTTAGACCTCAATGCCTGGCTCTTCCACAGAACCGCAGACCCGGCGACCCACCCCCCAACCCCGTGCCTTGAGAACCTCACAGGTGAGTAGTCCCACTATATAAGAATACTGATAGATTGATTGGACTGCCCAACACAGTATATTAGACTGAGCCCCCGTACACATCCAACTCAATCATACAGACGTATCACTTAGAATGACACCATTATGCCCACAATAGCATTTAACTATCCCGGCAACACTTACCATCAGATAAAAGTACATGTCTGAACAAAACTCATACCAGATATGTCAGAAGATGGACATCAGCCCTCTACAACATAACCCTATATTTCCACAGTAATATGTACACATACAAACCCACAAAGAACAAGGCAAATAACCTGGGCAGATAAGCATAATGTCTAGACCTCCGGCCAAACACACATCTAAATATCTTATCATCTACAACAAAATTTTAAAAACCCTCAATGTCTACTACTTACCACAACTCAAACAATATCACACTCTGGTATATAACAGAATCATAGAAACAACAAAAATAAAGCATCAGGAACCCCAACTGTCCCCTTAAATTTACACATGATCTTGAACTGTTCTCGCTTCCCTAGTTCTTAAGGCACATCCTGGCTATGTAGAAGCACTCTGTTGCTCCCCATCGAGGCTTGTACTACAGAAATACCAATTCTAGTCTGATTGTCCCCGTAATTTCATAGCATATGATATAGATTCATTGGAACAGATATGCATGCTTGACATTAATTGCATTGGGTGCTATAAATATGTACGACTCGAGGTTGGGTGTTTCAAATCTGTTCACTATTTTATAGTAAAACCCTTTTTAATATTTACAGCCATTGTTTATTTGCTGTACATCAAATAGTTTCTCACCAATCATGAAGACTGGCATCCAGTTGGCCAACTGTGGTCTACTTTGATCACTGCACCTGCTGTCTTACAAGAAGAGGCAAAGAGCAAACAACTAAATGATAATGGTAAAATGAATATATTTTGCTTACGTTTGAAGTTTATTTTGTATCTTGGTATTCAACTGCATCCTTTCATAAGAATGCTTAGACTGGAGACCTCATGGCATCCTAACAGTGGATAAAAGATGAGAGATTTTATCTAACATTAGCTCCCTACTAGAAACCCTCCACCTATTTCCCTGAAAAGTAGGGCATCTGGAGATGCTTTGACTCTGATCTTGTGTTTGTCCCTTTAAGGACAAAAATTCACACCACAATTTTAGCCCTTTAAGTTCTCTCATCTTTTTGATTCGTGGTCTGAAACCCAAAAAACTGGTTGTCATCAGAGTCATTCTTTTGGTAAGCAGAGAGGGGAGACCGTGGATTGGTCTCCCACTGTGTATTCTCAGCAGGGGAATTCTCATTGACCATTTGTCAGCCTTAGCTGCTAGCAGTTTATTAGCTTACTTGCCATGAATAAAGCACGCAGGGGGAAATGGTTACCAGTCTCCCTTTGTTTAATTACATCAAAAGGTTTTGGAGAGGTGGCAGCCCCTTTGTGTTTTATTTCTTAAATCAATATAAAATGTGCACATATTAAGGGCAGACAGAAGAGGGGGCGTGGCCTAATGACAATGGAGTGAGGTAGGAACTCTCACTCTCCCGGCCGAACACTCCCCTCGTAACTCCTCCTGTGTTGCTCCTGGGCCGAGGGGGATGCCCAACGAAGCATGAAGTCTTGCTGATGTTGGGGCTACTTGACTGGGCCCACATCACGGCCCCTGCCTCTTTACCTAGGGCCAGAGACTGGAGCCTAGCTGACCGAGCGACTACGCTACCAAAATGGCGGCAGCACAGCAGTGAAGAGGCCTTGCCAGGGGAAAGTGCTACAGTCGAGAAGACTGCGCCCCTTGAATACCGTGGAGCAGTGATCTGCACAACACTGTTATTGGCTGCAGGGTCCCCATTGTCATAGGTTTCCTGCATGGCCCAGTCTAGTTTCACTATGTTAGCTTAACTGTGCACGTTGTAGGCATCAGTTTACTTTGCACTCATTACTATATATATATAAACATGCTTTCTTTTGTGCTACATTGTACGTTCATACGGTACCTGCATATGTTTATGGGGGTTGTATGACAGAGGCACGCATGGCTAAACAATGCGTGCCTCTACTACGCAGCCCGAACCACAATTGTGTCATAACCACGCATTCCTTTACCATGCAATTTTGTTGTAAAGGCATGAATGGTAAAGGGGTATGCGTAGTTAAGATCGCCACTACCCCGACCCTCCCCGCCCTAAAATTCTAACCACCTACCTCCCCCCACCCTGATGCCTAAAAACAAGCCCTGCCCTTAAAACTACCCCTCCCTCTGCCCTGAGGCCTAAAACCATGCCCCCTAGCATAAACTCCTGCAGCCCCTGCCCCCCACCCTGAGCCCTAAAACTTACCTCTGCGCTGTCCATAAAACTACCCCAACCACTTCCACTGCCCTGAGCTTTAAAACACCTCCCATAATTAAAAAAACTACCCCAATCCACCGCCGCCCATAGCCCTAAAACTGCACCACTCCTGAAAACTCCCCCAAACCCAGCCCGAGCACTTATAACTATCCCGACCCCCACCCTGAGCCCTACAAACTTGCCCCCTTCCCAAAACCACCCCAACCCTCCCATCCTGGGCATTAAAAGTGACCCCAACCCTCATAAATTACCCCCACCACCAACTTACCTGTCCACATACGGAGCTTCCTATTCCAACTCTTCCTCTTCTTCTCCCTGCCCATCCTGAACACTAGACCACTATCTGCCTTAACCACGCATATGCATTTGTTTTCCAATAGTGGCAGGTATACTGCATTTCAAAGCATGATAGGTAAATAAATATTCTAAACCTCCTTCGTGTCTCTTATTGTGGACAGGTAAGAGTGAGAGAGTTTTAGGGTTTGTCCTGTTACGACGATCCCTGAGAGGGTTGAGGGTTGTGTTCTGGGGTGCCTCTTCACTTGCTTCTCTGGTAAGGTTAGGAGGGCAAGTAAGGTCCTATAGCTAGTCACACTCGGACTCATTGATACTGAAGTGGTATGGTGACCCAGTCCCTACATACTGATGTTCTATGTTTCCAAGCATAGTTCTGTTCCAGAGAAGAATTCCTGCAACACCATCAGACACTAGGCGGACTCGGGAAAGCTGAGAAGAGACCGCAGAGCACAGGGACGGTGGCTGCACTCTGGTGACAGGGTTAGTGAAGAGATTTCTTCCCTGAATAGGTGACTGCAACTGACACAAATCTACCATATTCCACAAGTGCGTGGGGGTGCAGCTGGCCCAGACCTGGAGAGCCTTGAAATGGGAGCCCACATGCTAGCAATATCTGGGAGTCAAAATATACTATGGTACGTGGGAAAATCTGGAGTGTAATGTGGGTGGAGTCTTCGCGCCCTATGGTCAAGTGTAGACTTCGAGAAGACATTGCGGGACTTGGTGGCCAGCCGTATTACCATCGCTAAGATGGTAGCACATCCAGGGCTGCTTTATTTTTTTTTTCAGGGTAGCCCATAGTGGTACCTCGCAAAATGTTTTGAGACCCTAATAATTTGGGCCGGCAATGACTAAACTACAGCACCTGGTCACGGATGTTGATCTGGCAGCTCCGGATTTTGAGACTTATTATCTAGCAGTGCACATACTGGGTGGTTCACCCAGTGTGTGATGGGTAGCCAGGCGACTGATGGCGGGGTCGCCTTTAGTCCCCTCTTTGTGGATGCTCATTGAGCTTCTTCTGAGCCCCTGGCGGGTGACCAGGGGAAGCCTAGGGGAACTCTAGGGGCTGAGGCACTGTAGGTTACACTGCCTACAGAAAACTCAGATGTGATTCCCGTACTTCCCTGATATACCATTGCATATGGCCAGGTACTGCCGAGTCCCCCTCGCTTACTTAAACAAGCCACCTTTTTACTTAAACCCTTGGGGCCATCCCATAGGCCAGTCAGATCCACTGTCCTCTTCCCCCAAGGCAACAACGGAGACAACACACCAGCTTGGATTAAGGGTTGTAAACCCCAGTCGTATTTTATTTCATAACAAACAAAACATTGAAATCAATATTTACACCATTTATACAATAAGCAGAAAGTCCGGACCATTATATTGATATGTACAGTATGTGATTTGGCTATCCTTAACATATTTTTTCTAATACATAGCCATTCCTATCATAAGCTAAGTGATCAGCAACATTGTCTTTCTGCGTATACCTGTTTGAGCCTACGGCAAGGTCAATGACTGATCTAAGATCAAGATCAAGCTAGCTCCCACCTACCGGAGTGACCTTGCGCAGGAGGCCTAGTTCACCGAAAGGTTACCACACCCCGGGCACCCCCTACGCCCTCAACAATATCTCCATGAGGGACGGTTGGTTGGTCCATGTAGGGGTTGGCCAAAAAGCGTACCCGAAGCAGAACTTCCCCTCCCCCGCACCATTCCAGCATACCGGCTGTAACTACCCCTGGTGTTCCATGAGAGACCATCTGTCCCCCACAATGGTGATGCCTGCTAAGGACCGTAAACTATGGCCACCAATCATGACCTTACCGCCTTACCAAAGAATACTACTTAATTTTTACATGAAATACGGCAAGATGCCGCCCTAAAAGGAAAATTAGGTTAACACAATAAGCAATTGCTTTCTTTCATTACCTACTATGACAAACAAGAGAAGCAAAACTACACATTCACAAAAACACCTGCCTCAGGGGATGGTGGATGGGGAAAAAGCTTCCAGTGATGGCCTCGGCTCAAGGCCCTCCTGTCCGTTCAGGCACTGCAGCGGCGAAAAAAGAGACCGATCCGCCACTACACAGCCTTTTATTCCGAATCTGGTCGGGGAGTCGGTTGGAACCGGATTCCCGGCCGTATGCCCATCGTATGACCCGGAAGCGCTTCTTGCGCCTCTGGGTCAAAAGCCCTAATGCCCAATCAGGCGCAAGCGAGGACGGAGGCCGCCCGCATCACTACTGTGTGCGATGACCCCACCCCTTCCTGAACCCCGGGGGACCGGCGGGACCGCCATACTCGGCCGCGTGCCCGAGTCCTGGTCCCTCCTCTGTAGGAGCTTGAGGTGCTGCCCCATGGAGTGACTGATGGGGAGAATCGAAGTAAGTGGCATATGGCGTCTCCCGGGGGAAGGGGGACACTTATTTTTCATGGGCGAGATGCTCACGTTTGAGGACATAGAATTGGAGCATGAGCTCAGGGTGGTTATTTCCTGCTTTACGAAGCTGTGACAGTGGTAATCAGGAAACACTAGGGGGATGGAGTGTCTGAACTGCCTAGGCACCAAAGTGGTCATGTTATATGCACAACAAACGGCACATACAAAGCAGTAACATGCTTTTACTCGGCACTCTGGTCGGATGTGACTGCACCTCTGAAGGACCTCTGGTAAAAGTGGGGAGGTCCCTGGGGACCCTAATCTTGAAAGCGGATTGCAAAAAAATAATGGAACAAATCCCTAGGGTCTCTAGGAATGCCCATTTTAAATCAATACATTTCTACTTCATTCATAGGGCATATCTCACACCCGGCAAAGTAAACAGGTTCTACATTGCAACTGGGGCAACATGTCCTTGGTGTGGGGAAGTAGGGGATTAAATATTTTATATGGTCTTGGGATTGTGGGAGGAAGTTGTGAACTTTAATTATATCACAAAGCGTATCATTGCTTGTTCCGCAGGCTTCTGCTAATTGGTTTGGTTCCCAAACACTGCCAAGCATAAGCTTATGTCCATATTTGCCATGATCCTTGCGAAACATGGGATTTCGATAAACTGGAAGGCTGCTAGAGGTACCAGGCTAAATAAATGGCAGTGTGATCTTGCCAAGGGGGCAGGATTCGAGAGTGGGGCTCTACTCAGAGAGGTGAAAAGAGGTTGTAGTGTAGTTCCTATATTCCCAATAGGCTCTGCGCATTGGAATAACATAAACGACAGTTTAGACGTAGGACTGAGGTCGACTAGGTCTCTATTGAATGTGTTAGACTTAATTATGAATGCCAGCTAGCTCAGAGGTTACTAGAAACTTTCTCGAATGAACAGGAAGGAGTTAACTTTCCTGATTAGACAAGAAGGGATTAGTTTCTGACAACCGCATAAACATGACAACTTTGCTCCCCCCCAGAATAACGAGTATATCTCCAGAGTCGTGTGAAAACAATAGACAGCTATTTCACTCAGCCAATCGTGCATGCTTAGTTTCACCAGAGTGCAGAGAAATAGAGAGACGGGCGTTTTCAATAAAAGTTGTTATTTATTGAGCAGTCCTCTTTCTCGTGCAAGAGAAGTGAATTGCCACAATTGCAATACTTATCATGAAGTAAAGTGCGTACAGTAAAAGTAGTATTATGAAATAATACTGTAAAAGCATTGATATGGTTTCTGAGCCATATGATACTTAAAACGGATAAAATATATACATACATAAAATCATTGACTAAACGTACTCAACTGGTGCTTCTAAGATACGCCTACCCCGGTGTACCTAACCTAAGCCTAGTACGTGGGTAGCAGTAAATGAGCTGCAGTTTAAGTTAAGATAGTTTTGCCAAGAATCTGAATCAAGAATTCTCTTAAGGATTTAGTCAACTCCGTACCTTGGTTATAGAATGAAGTAGGTCTTGTATCTCTTTCTCAGGACTCGATTTCCCAGAAACCCGCGAGGGTGACTGGAAACACTGGAGCTGGATTTCTCGGCAGGAGAAAAGACAGCGTCTCTCTCAGTGCGTCAAATGGGAGGGTTGGCTTCCTTCGGCTCTCGCATCAGCTGGGCTTCGGGCAAGTAGATAGCCGCTCTGCTCCAAATCACCATGTGTTTGCTTAAGGCAACGTTGGTATATTTATACCTGGAAGGTGCCGAGTTTGACGTAAGGTTGGACATAAGACGTCACTAAGAACTTACAGTTCTTTCTGGACTCCAGGAGTTCTTGTTCAAAACAAAAGCAGGGGTATTTCCCAGGCTGCTGGAGGCTTGGTTTGTTTAAAGAACGCGTTGTACTTTCTAGGAGTCTGTGGGAGTAGCCTTGCCGTATTTGGACTGCATTGGCTATGACTAAATATGGATATGATTCCTATGCCTTTATAAGGATATGTTTTGTTATAACCACATAAGGGCATGAATCAGGAATATTTAAATAGGGTCCTAGATACATTCACAACAAGGTTGTGGCTCCCTTGAAGCGGCACAACCATAAGACAACCTTGTTAATTTTTGAGCGATCCGGGACTGCTGAAACCAGATAAATCCCCGGGAGGAGTGAAAAATTTGGGAATGGAAGTGGCCAGTGCATGAGTCAGGAGCATATTCCGCAGCTTGGAAATAACAAGTATTGGCATAGCCAATAGGTCTCGCCTGTGGGACCTTATAAGTGTTTAGCCATGCAACACTTGATGTTGTTGCACAAAGGATATTTTACTGGATAACTAAACAATTATATGGTCCCAAAGGGAAGACCTATTGGCTATACCAATGCTTGTTTTTTTTTTTTAAAGGACAAGCAGTGCTATCAGGTTCCGGCTGGCACTTAGTCCACCGCATCCCTCGTAGACACGGCAGCCATCTTTGAATGGTTTTAAAGCCAATTCAAAAGCAGTCCCCAGTGTATGTGAACCCCTATCTCAACTGCGAGACTGTTCTCCTGCTTCCCAATTCTATTAAATACAAATTATTTCAAAAGAAAATTCCTTTCTGAGCTGCACGGCTCATCCTACCCACGTTTCACGTGCAGATTTGAAATATTTATAGTTTGGGCTCCCCGGAATTCAACTGGTAGAGAGGTGTAGAGAGGTAGAGAGGTGTGGAGAGTTGTAGAGAGGCAGGGAGAGGTAGAGAGGTGTAGAAGGAGTGGTAGAGGTAGAGAGGCAGAGAGAGAGGTAGAGAGAGAGGTAAACAGAGAGGTAGACCGAGAGGTAGAGAGAGAGGTAGAGAGGTAGAGAGAGAGAGAGGTAGAGAGAGAGGTAGAGAGGTGTAGAGAGGTGTTGAGGGGTACAGAGGTAGAGGGGGGTAGAGGTAGAGAGAGGTAGAGAGAGATGTAGAGAGGTAGAGAGAGGTAGAGAGAGGTAGTGAGAGGTAGAGACGTATAGAGAGAGGTAGCGAGGTGTAGAGAGAGGTAGAGAGGTGGAGCGAGGTAGAGAGGTTGAGAGCAGTAGCAAGAGGTATAGAGAGAGAGGTAGAGATGTATAGAGGTAGAGAGAGAGGTAGAGAGGTAGAGAAAGAGGTAGAGAAGTAGAGAGAGAGAGGTAGAGAGGTAGAGAGGTGTAGAGAGGTGTTGAGGTGTAGAGATGTGTTGAGAGGTAGAGAGGAGTAGAGGTAGAGAGAGGTAGAGAGAGGTGTAGAGAGGTAGAGCGAGGTAGAGCGAGGTAGAGAGAGGTAGAGAGAGGTAGGGAGACAGCGAGAGGTAGAGACATATAGAGAGAGGTAGAGAGGTGTAGAGAGAGATAGAGAGGTGTAGCGAGGTAGAGCGAGGTAGAGAGGTTGAGAGAGGTAGAGAGAGAGGTAGAGAGTGTTATATGTGAGTCCAGCCACTCACCTGAAAACCATGAAGTTCCTCAACCCCCCTGAACACCTCTCAGTGCTGCTGACCAAAAAACAGAAGCCCTGGCAGGTGCCCAAAGAGGGAAGGGGATTTAGGATGAAAGACAAGAGAGAGAGACTGCTACTCTTCACGCTTTGCCAAGAAGAGGGTGTGTGCCGTCTGGGCTAGCCAGGTTCTGGAATTTGACACAGCAAACCATTCGTAACTTTTCCTAAAATATACAGAGGTAGATAAGTACAGAATGCCCTAAAACTCTTTAGACTACTAGCAATACCAACATTATGTCTTCTACTACTTTTGATTACCTTTTAGGCGTGATGGCGCTTCAAACAGTTTGTCTCTCAATAAGCATTTAAGAAATGTAGTTACAGGTTTCTATGAATATAAAACAGGACTTTGTATTAGACTGTGTATTCTATGTTATGAATTCACATAGTATATTTGTTCTTTCGTAACACCTTATGATCTCACCTGATTGTGAAAAGACTTTTCCAAAGACGTTTCCAAATATATTTCCAGAGTTCAATCCAAGCCTGTTTGAAAACACACTAAGCAACTGTGCCTTAAAATGCTGCCAAAAATATCCAGCAACCTTAAGAATGGCTCACTAAAACGCAATTGTGCACAACAATATCAGAAAAGGCGCACTTTACATATAGTCCTTGGCGCTTTACAATGTTATCAAATGTCCCCTTACTACTGCCAAAGAGGTGCACAACCAAAATCAGTCAATTTCAAAATACAAGGAGAGTTGTTGTCCAATCATAACCAGAAAACATGTGCACCAAGCATCAGAAAGCTTCAAAAACACCAGGAAGCATTGGTGCCTATTTTACAATCAAACACATGTGCAACAATATCAAGCAGTTTTCCAAATTGCATTCAAAAGCAATACCATTAAGTTAAAAGCCAAGTTCTTCACTTAAATAGCACTAATGATATTTTACAATAATAACAAAAAAATGTAAAGCTTCGATTGAACACTTAGCTCTTGATTATTTACAATAACAACAAAAAATGTAAAGCTTCAATTTAACACTTAGCTCTGAAGTGCTTTTAAAAGGAGTCCAGAAATGATCTTATCTCAGTCCTGAGCCGGCTCAAAGACAGGGAGAATTTCTGCAGAGAGAATTTCTGCTGGCAGAGGTCACAAGGTGAAATCCTTCTCTTCAGCTGAGGCTTTGATGACTTGGGGCTCCAGGGGAAGCCTGTGGCAAGAAACAGAAAGCCAAGCAACAGGTGGCTGAGGATCGAAGCTATTTATAGCCAAGATCCTGGGCGTTGCTGGGCGTGTTCAATCCATGTGCTCAGTACAGTTACAGTTCACATGTTAAACCAACTGAAGCATCTGCACCTGTGCCCCCTGATCCTCAGATATCTAACAAGCATTGGCAAGGTTCATACAAAAAGAATAAACATTGGCATAAGCAAATACATTAAAGAAAAAAAAACCATTGGTTAAAATACTTATTGTAGGAACACTGCAATATGATTGATATTCACACCATATGGGTGTTAAAAAACAATGCAGGGGACTCTGTGAATGGCGTGACATATGTTCCTGACAGAGAGGCAGGTAGAGAGACAGAGGTAGAGAGAGGTAGAGAGGTAGAGAGAGAGAGAGGTAGAGAGAGAGAGGTAGTGAGAGAGGGGTAGAGAGAGAGAGGTAGTGGTAGTGTGGGGTAGAGAGGTAGAGAGAAAGGTAGATAGAGAGGTAGAGAAGTAGAGAAAGAAGTAGAGAGAGAGGTAGAGAGAGAGGTAGAGAGAGAGAGGCAGAGAGAGAGAGGTAGATAGAGAGGTAGAGAGAGAGAGGTAGAGAGGTGTAGCGAGGTAGAGAGTGGTAGCGAGAGGTAGAGAGAGAGGTAGAGAGAGGTAGAGAGAGAGGTAGAGGGGTAGAGAGAGGTAGAGAGAGGGGGAGGTAGAGGGGGAGGTAGAGAGAGAGGTATAGAGGGGTAGTGAGGTAGAGAGAGGTAAAGAGAGGGAGGTAGAGAGAGAGGTAGAGAGAGAGGTAGATGTAGAGAGGTAGAGAGAGATAGAGAGAGGGGGTGGAGAGAGAGGTAGAGGTAGAGAGGTAGAGAGGGAGAGAGGTAGAGAGGGAGAGAGAGCGAGAGGGGTAGAGAGGTAGAGGTAGAGAGGTAGAGGGAGAGGTAGAGAGGCAGAGCAGTTCATCAAAATGCTCAGGTGCCAGGATCAGATTGTCAAATTGTTCACAAATTCAGCTAAACACACTGATGCGAATGTGTGGCATTTCAGCAAATTGGCCAGGTGTAATGAGGGGATTAAGGCCAACATACAGATTGGCAAGAAAAAAAAGTAACAAGAGTTGTATGTTAGATGATTTAAAAGAAATGAATGCTGGTGAGGTGAGAGAATTTGAAGCCTCTGGAAACACGAGTGGTCCTGGAAACATTAATGATTCCTGTGACCTCAGAAATGCAAGTGGCTTGAATACCTCAGGTGATACTAGTAGCATCGAGTGTGTATACAGACTGAGGTTAGAAGTTAGTGCCCCTAAATGATCTTCCCCAGGTTTCTATACACACTCCCTCTAGCATCACATCACCGGAGAGAATTTCCATTCACCATTACAGGATGGCCGCTGCCCTGCATAATACACATAGGCGTAGCCTGCCCCTTCCTAAAATAAACCCTTCTTATTTTCAACTATTTCTGGCTAGTCGCACGGAATCATTCAATAAGTGAATTTATTGATCTACATAAAGGCTTACCTAAATTGGGATCTAGTATGTAAGAAAAAGGACTAAAGGTTTAGATTACTCTACAGTGTGTTTATGAACATGGAAAACTATACTTTAAATGTGAATCGTACTTTACATTGAAACACAAAGATTTAAGGTTTTCGTCATTCAAGTGAATTTACAGTACATTATTATTCAGCCAGAATAAATGGCTCTTTTAAGATTTGGATTCTCGTGTGCATCTGGATGCAAAATTATGTTGCAAAACTCTTGTGGGGAAAATGGTGACATCATCATTCAGTGACAAACCCGGGACATGTGTCCTAGACATGGGTCATGCCAGTATGTTTACTTCGGAGTGTGGTAGACGCGGCCCTGAAGGGTCCGCTAGGCCGAAGCCTTGTGTGACACCCAGTGCCATGAGGTGAGCAGGCTGAGGTGTCCTGGGAACAGGGAGGGAGAGAGAGAGAGAGAGAAAAGGAAAGAGTGAGAAAGAGTGAGAGGGGGAGAGAGAGGAGAGAGAGCAAGAGAGGGTGAGAGAGAGCAAGAGAGGGTGAGAGAGAGCGAGAGAAAGAGAGAGCGGGAGAGACAGAGAGAAAGAGACAGAGACAGAAAGCCTGAGGAGAGAGAGAGAGAGAGCCCGGGAGTGCTCATTTTCAAGCAGTGCACTCGTGCTTGTGTGGGCTTGAAAATTACCAAAGCGATGGCTAAAGGTCCTCCTACGCAGCGCATGCGCGCTGTGTAGGCGAGACCTAAAAATGCTGCCGCTTGGACCCAGGAGAATTGAAGACAGACAGGTAGGTTGCGGTGACCTCCCTACTCTAAGACCCAAGGATGTCAGAAGTGTTTATTAGTGATGGCACAGCTTTGTTTGTTTGCTTGATTATTGGAATGTTTGGAGGGAGGTTTCCCATGGGGCAGCCAGCGCTGATTGAAGCTAGGAAGGTATGTTCCCTGTTGGCTGCGTGCGTGTGCAACCTTGCTTCTTCTAGTGCCCAAACTCTCTTAGGGAGCACGCTCGTCATTCCCAGGGCTTAGTAGACATAAACGGGAGGTGTGAAAAAACACCCCTTTTCTCTTTTCGTGGCAGGAGATGCACCAGGAAACACAACAAATCCATCAATGCCAAGATGACCAGTTAACATTTGTGAAGGGTTTTCCATTGCGTGTGAACAGATGTAGCCACATTTTTGATCAGTTTGCGCTACAGACAATTTGGGGCAAAATCTGCAAATTATGCAGCATATGAGGGATTATGTGGCAAGTACGGTAAATCCATAATTATGAGAAAAAAGCGATGGCACATAATCGGATAATTCCAAGGTTAAGGGATTCCATTTTTAAATGTTTTTAATTTTGAGAACACCTTACCATATTCTTACATAATCTTTGCTGCATGATTGACATGCCACATATTTTCAAGGCTCGGCTCTTAAGAGCTAGTGCCGACCCTCGGCTCAGCTGTCCCTGTTAATTTGTTGGCTCATCCATCAGTACATTGCACCATAGTCCGGGCCACTGAAATTATGCATCCGGAGAGGACCAAATTAAGCTTCAGGGTTGAATTATGCGTCAAGAAAAGGCAAATCATTCAGGATAAATGCAGCAAATGTTGTAACAATATCTATTATTTTGGCACTTCTACACATGTAACACTGTCTGGACAAATGTTGCACCTCATTAGTACCAATCTAACACTCAAATACAACAATTAGCAACAGAAAGGTGACCAGGTAATCTTTGTGAAGGGTCTTCCACTTAGCAGCAATACAGGTAGCCATGGTTTTAGTAACTTTTGATCCATTCGAACTAGAAAAAAATGTTGGGTTAAAAAATGCAATTATACAGCAGAGGATGGATTTATGTGGTAAATCAATAGTAGCGGAAAAGGCCACAGCCTTGCATAATTCCAGTGGCCCTGACCTAAGTACGAGGTACACTCCCTTGACGGAAAGAGGAGCAAGGTAGTGCATACTACTACATTGCGTTAATGTGGGCAACTTTCCTACACAAATCATGATTTAAGTTTAAAAGTAAATCCAAACCACAACACTGATGTGCAGGGTTTTGTCGCTTTTGTGATGCAAACTCAGTGCAACATGTTACCAAATATAGACCAGGATCCATAAACAGGTACTTGTCAATATTATTAGAACGCTTTGTTTTCTTACTTCAAACCAATGCATGGTTACTAAATGACTAAATGACTAATGCAAAGCAAATGTTGCTGTACTGTGTAAAGAAGTCAGCTAAAGAGAAGGCGCCACTAAAACATGAGAGAAAAACATGGGCTGCACCTAGAATTGAGCATGAGAAATTTCTGTAGTCATGTTCCAGATTGTAAAAAAGGTCTAAACTTGCTTGAACAGCTATTATTTAGTTAGGGTTCTTGCAGAGCACTAAATCAGAAAATGTAAAAAGAGCTAACATTTTAAAGGTGATGAAAAAATGTAGTTGTGCCAATTTACTTAACTGCACGTTATTGTTTTCATCTAAATAGTAGCCCAATTTTCACTCTCTCTCTGCAGCACCTCACACTTATCTGCAACTATGTTCACAGAAGCTTGTTTGAATCATGCGTTTGAACTTCACTTGCCTCACCCAACACCTCCCATTCAGGCCACACTACATCCAACATCCTTGAAGTGGCAGTCTCCTGAGAACCTACTTTGTACTTCTGGGACAACTGTGCTTAGCTGCAGCTAATAAACCTGGTTTTCGACGCTTAACAGAGTGTCTCATGTCTCTGTCCGATAAGGCTGGTGAACTCGGAGATTAAGGCGTACCCTGCGCCGCCAGGCCCATAAGGCCCGGTTCTTCACAGGGTCTAGGGCAGACAAGACCTGGGCTAGTATGAGCGTCTTGAATTTGGCCTTCCGCATGAAGGCATTGAGAGGGTGAAAAATCTAAATTAGCATGAGAGCCTCGGTCCTTCAGGCCAAGGAAGTAGGAGCAGGAGTAACGCTCAATCCCTACTTCTGAGGCCGAAACTCTGTCTATGGCCCCTTTTGGTCAAAATGGCCTGCACTTAAAACCACAAGACGGACAGATGATTCGCCACCAGCAACTCTGAAGGCAGCAGATGGTGCTGCTGGGTCAAAAGGAATCGAAGGGCCAAGCCTTGATGGACAATTTAGCGGGCCAACTTGTCAGTCGTAATGGCTTGCCATCCTACAGAAAAATTTGGATCCTGCCTCTGACGGGGTGGCTGTGTGCTGGCAAGGACACACAGCCGCTGGAGGAGCAGGGGACAGATGCAGAAGTTATTTACCTTTGGTAACGATATATCTGTAAGAAACATTAGTAGTGATAGATTCCTTACCTTAGAATTACCCGCAGGCGTCAGACTAGATCCCGTAAGTTTTTTCATCAGTAGTACCCCTGCGCGTTGGTAGGCGTCATCGTGCGGCTACGCGTGCTTTGCTGGCGTTGTAGGCGCCAGGATGACGTCGCTGGTGCTACTTAGACGCGCGCTGACGTCAGTTCTCTTATTCCGCGCCAGCAAGCGCAGATCCGGGAAGAGCAAGTACCCCAAGTCACTTTTTGACTGTGCTTTTTGAGGCCTTTTACCTCATTTCTTCGATTTGATCGACTCCTGGTGTCCTAGGGATGCTTGGCTTCAAGAACTGTGGGGACTGTCACCGCATGATGTCAGTGACGGACCCACACCGTGTGTGTCTCTCCGGCCAGGGGCGCGATCACGACTCTAAGTCATGCCCCGACTGCCGGTCCATGCCCCGAAAACTTTGCAGGAGCGGTCCCAAAAGTTGCTGGAAGTCTGGCAGTCGGCACCGTGCCGCTCAAGGTCCTGGTCCTGCGGGAGGTCAATGGACCATCGTTCTTCTGGGTCTAATTCTTCACACTCTGAGTCAGGTAAGTCAAAGCATTCCAAGAAGAAGTCAGAGAAGCGTCGCCGCTCTTCGACTTCCCCTCGCCCGTCGCAGCTGAGGGTGCTGGTGGTGCCACCCCTGCGGCTCCGGCTGAGCCTGCGACGTCGCCCCCGCCTACCCACCCTTCCCGGGTTCGTCGGCGATGCCTGCACATGTGCAAGAATTTCTTGCTGCCATGGCCTGACTCTTTGGGCCGTCTGGCCCCTCCGGCGTGCCTTCGGGCCCTGCGTGCCCGACTGGGAGTCCAGCCCTTTCCGACGCGGGTGGTTCTGACTCCGGCGCCGCAATACCTTCCTGGATCCGGGCTCGGATCCCTGGCGCCATTATATCCCAAAGGGCATGAGAGTAAAAGCTGAGGAGAGAACTGGCATTTACAGAGCTCACTGCAAGGTTCCTGGAGGAGAACATTTTCTTGCAAATGTTTCTCTTCTCTTGAATTCACGACTGTGAAGAGTGGTAGGCAAGGCATTGGGGTTGCCTGTACCATTGCACTTTCCAGACTTGGATGCTGTGTTTAGAAGGCAGGATCGCTAGGAACATGGCGATTGGCAACCTTTCTATTAACGTGTGGCCCGAACAGGGCTTAGACCAGGGGTCAGTAAATGTCCTTGTTAAATGGTAACGGTGGACCAGTGGGAGCCAGGCCAAGTTGTAGAACTTCTATTAATACTTCCATGGGTGGCAATATTAAATGTAACACTACAGATGCCCTTCGCAGTACTACACTGAAAGAGGCACTTTCCTCTGTAGCAGGACCTGGAGGAGACACAAGGCCAGTATAAATGTAAGTATCAAGGACACTGGCTTCCTCAATCTCTTTATACGGGTTTTCCTCACCATACTGTGCAATACAATCGTCCACATTACCATTGATGTTTGCAGAATGTGTGCCAAAAATGTATTTAAAATGTGGGCCTTACTATGTGGGAAGGGCAAGGAATCAGAATCAGCTGGGTTAAAAAAAGGTTGCACGCAAGTCAGTGCCAGGCACAAATCCAGTCAAGATTGCGGCGCCTCTGACCGGAGGTACTCGCTGTTTGTTTTCCATTCATATTGCTGACAAATACCGATCTGATAATTATGTAAAAGGAATACATTTGCACTCTTGGCTTTTAAATCACTTTTGCACTAATATTTTAACTATCGTCGCACTCATACCTTTACTTGTTCCTTTTGCCATCGACCCCGGTCCGTCACGGCTTGTGCTGCTTGTACGGAGGGTCGGCTTGGTGGCTTTGCATACTTCCGGTGTAATACCGGAAACTCTAACTCGCGGTCCAGCTTTTTTCGCCCACCTCCTACTTAAAGAGGAGTGGGGCGCCGGACGCGCTCAGTGGCGTGCCGAAGGCAAGCCCGTCCGTGCCCGTCCGCGCCCGAGGACAGATGCCAGGACCCCTGTTCCTTTTTGGTAACACTTTTACCATTTATTTGTATTTATTTTATTGGTGATATTATTCGTTCTGGAAAGTATGCCTATGTTAAGATATTCTAGCGAAGAAATCAGAACTTTAAATTCGCCTTCGATTAAAATTACTGAGACGCTTGCAGTAGATTTAGCCAGACATCCTGAAATCTTCAGCGTAGTCTTTTCTGCTGACAAGATAGATATCTCTGTATCTCCCAATCCTAGCCCTCCTAATACTGATAAACCTGTTACACAACTTAAGGCCATATATTTTAATGCCCGGTCAGTTCCGAAGCATGGTTCAGAGATCTGGAGTCTACTCGATTTAGAAGCTCCCGATATCTGTTTTGTTACAGAGACCTGGCTGCATGAAAATGCCACACCAGATGTAAACACCCCTTTTTCGTCAGAGTACGAAATAATACAGCTGGATAGGAAAGAAACTAGAGGGGGAGGACTTCTAATCAATCGCAGCAACGAAAAATGTAAAGATTGTTAGCTTGGATAATGTTTTCTCAGATTATCTAGAAATTATCGTGTATAAAATTGAGGGCCAGCTAACAACGTTTGGAAAGGAGCTTTAATATATCGTCCTCCTGGTGTTAAAGGAGAATTTGCAAATAAACTACTTGAGATCATCGCACCACATGTCCTGGACTCGGATATACCTAACTCTCAAGAGTGGACCAATGCTCTTTCAAAGTTCTTTGAGGATAAAATAACGGCCATTCATCATTCTTTTCCTCTCAATCAAAATATAGAGCAGTCTAAAGTCTCGGTAAATTTGACACCGGACCCACCGCATATAATGAGTGAATTCTTAAAATTTGACTGCAACGCAGTCATTTCAATTGGTTTGAAAATAAAGTCTGGATCGCCTTCTGATCAGATTTCTCCTAAAATCTTTTCTATCCTTGCCCCTGTGCTAGCAGGATATCTGCCTAACCTTTTTAATAAATCATTTTTAGATGCAGACTTCCCTGAAATATGGAAAGCAGCGAAAATTAGACCAATCATAAAAAAGCCCACAGCCGACCCTAACATCTTGCTAAATTATCGACCCATCTCACTACTTCCGTATTTTGGAAAAATGCTGGAATCCTTTGTTAATACACAGCTTGTGAGTCATCTTGAGAACAACGGACTCCTAGACGCATCGCAGTCGGGTTTTAGGGCACTCTACAGTACGGAGACAGCACTGGTCGAGGTTGTTGATAACATCAGATTGGCATTAGATGACCACTAATCAACTATCCTCGTCCTGCTCGACCTGTCTGCGGCCTTTGACACCATCTCCCCCCGCATTTTAATACAACGGCTGTGGGAGATTGGTGTCAGAGGAAATGCGCTAAATTGGTTTTTCAGCTATCTATCGAACAGGTCAACTGCTGTTCAGATTGACAAAAACACAGAAGAAAAAAGATCTGTGAGAATGGGCATGCCACAGGGCTCAATCTTGAGCCCTACGCTTTTTTTTGTCAAAAGTATTTTTATTGATCATTTAGCAGAAGAGAAAGAAGAAATCAGAGGAAGAAAACCTGTGACAATCCCGCATTACAGCCCACACAGGGGTTTTGCAAACATGAGTCCAGGGGCGACCCAACAGGGCCAGGCCGCCCCATCGCGAGCAAGGCAGTGTCATCAGCTGAACGCCCAGGACAGTGCCACTCTGCCAGCACAAGGTACCTTAGGTACTAGACCTCTAGGGTGGAGGGTGCCGAGAGTCACCAGTGCACTGGAGGCTTACAATGTAAGACCTCAGAAAGCCCCCCATCAGGTCGGCACAATTGGCACGTGGGCATGTTAAGAGACGTTGCTGTGGGAATAGGGTTCTGTGGCCGCAATGTGTTGGAGCACATAGCGGGATGCCAAAATCAACAAAGAAAACACAGGTAAACACCCCACCCACCCTCCCTCTCCCTCCCTCCTCCCTCCCCTTAGTGGTTGTAGCAATATAGCGCAGACAAAGAACCAGGCGAGTGGCAACAGGGGTTCAGACCTGGAACAGATGAAGCCTACGAACGCTGGGTGGGCAAACTTCGGAGGGCAGGCCCCTGGAGAGGAATGTCACTAATGGGCCCAAGCGGAATTCAACGTTTTTAAAATCGTCCAAAAAGATATCAGCCATCCTCTCCAAGCTAAGCAGCCTCCACAACCTCGAGTGCCAGAGCGAGATGGCCGGAGCCTCCCTCTTCTTCCAGGCTGCCGCCAGAGTAATTTTAGCTGCACCAAGGCAGAGCCACATATTCGTCTTACCCGCCCTGGTCTGGTGTTCGAGGTCTGAGTCACGAAGGCCCAACAGGGTGGCAACCATCGTGGTAGGGATAGGATACCCCAGGACATCTTTAATTTGGGCTAGGATCTCTTCCCAGAAGGGGCGGATAACGGGGCAGTCCCACCAGATATGTTGGAAGTCCCCCAGGAACCCACATCCCCTCCAACACCTGTCGGAGGTACCCGGAAAGATCAGCTTCAGTTTGGCGGGGTGAAGGTACCAATCCATCATGGTTTTCATATGCGCCTCCCTAAGCTCCACCGAGTGGTTAAATTTAGCAATGTCGGACCATAGGTGAGACCACTCAGCATCAGAGATAGTTTGTTGGAGGATCCCATCCCACATATGCATGTACCTAGGCCTAGGGGAAGTGGTGGTGGTGAGAAGGTGTCTATAGATGAAAGTGATTGCCCGTCTCATGGATGTTGACCTAGTCAGAAAGTACTCGAAGGGCGTGAGGGGTCGGGTGGCCGCCTCCCGCACCTGGGGCAAGAGCGCCCAGTGAAGTAGTTGGGCATGATGGTATCGCTCAGTCTCTAAAACTCCATAGTCGCTTTTGCAGTTCTCAAAAGTGAGTGGATCAAAAGTGTGGAACAAATGTGTAAGAGCCAGCCCTACGCTTTTTAATGTCTATATGACACCTTTGGCAAGAGTGATCAGGGCTTACGGCTTTGACGTGTTGTCTTATGCCGATGATACCCAGATCCTAATCACATTGGGCCCGGATTTAAATGAAACCAAACAAAGGTTCAAAAACTGCCTGATCCATATCGAGTCATGGATGAATGCTAATCATCTGCAGCTAAATGGTGGCAAAATCAGAAGTTCTGCTTTTCGGCAGAGCAGCTGAACATTGGACTCATGATTGGTGGCCAATTGAATTAGGCAGCTGTCCAACGCCGAAGGAGTCAGTCCGAAATTTGGGCTTTTACATGGACAATAAACTGTCCATGGAAAGCCAAATTAATCATATCGTGGGCACTTGTTTTGGGCTAATGCGCAGTTTGACGGAGATTTTTAAATGGATTCCTGTTGAGGCCAGGAAACCCCTAATTATAAACAGAATGGACTACGGGAATGCGCTTTTACTTTCCATAAACGAGCACTACCTGAACAGGCTCCAGGTTCTTCAGAACACTGCAGCACGGTTGGTTCAAGGCCTCCCGCGACGATCCTCAGCCACCATCGTTCTGAAAAACCTTCATTTGCGTCCGGTAAAGAAGCAAATTCTCTTTAAAACCTTGTGCCTGGTGCACAAACACATGTATAAAAGCGGTTCTAGTTATTGGTCCAAGAAACTGAGATGGTACAAGCCGCAAAGAGACCTCAGATCCAGCAATGAGTCCCGGTTGACACCCCTGAGAATACAAACTTCCAGAAATGGCGGTCGTGCTTTTTCCTTTCTTGTCTCCGCTTCCCGGAACAAAATGCCCCTCCATCTCCACATCATTTCTGAACACAGCCTCTTTAGAAAAAAGTTAAAGACCTGGCGTTTTGCAAATTAAGCCTTTCTAACATCTACTTCCTGTCAGAGCCATCTGCGAGAACCATGAGACTCCTCGGATGTGGAGGGATTGTGATTAAGAGCTACTCATGTAAATGGGAGGACTTCCCACTGCAGGAGTGTGAAGCTGCCCTTTTTAAACTTACACTCTCACCCCAACTCACTCTATCTGGGGCCTTGATTTATCGTCCCCCAGGACCAGCTGGTTCATGGGTGCCCCTGTTGTCAGACCTGCTGGCTCCTTGGCTACTTAAATTAGCCAATTTTACAGTTTTAGAAGACTTAAATCTTCATTTGGAAAACACAGACTGTCCAGCAAGTAAGGCGCTTATCGCTGATTTAGCTGCATTGAATCTCCCCCTTTGCAATGCTGGCCCCACTCATATAGCTGTTAATTGTTTGGACCCTATCTTCTCTAACCTGCCTGATATTAACTGTCTGCCAGCACTGCCTTTGTGCTGGTCTGACCATTTCGCGGTTAAGTTCCAATATAGTAGCTTACTTAACCTGCCACCATTGTCCTCTGATACATCAGGTCGAACAAGAAATTGGGGAAAATTGGACATTGCAAAATTCAATCAGTTACTGTTAAACAATGCCCCGTCTTATAACTCCATATCATTGGCTTCATTGAATAGTATTTATAATTGGATTACTTCTGCTTTTAATGTTTGCCTTCCAGCCACGGCGATAAAATTTAATAACCACGGCCTCCTGCTCCCTGGTTTACAGAGCAGCTAAGAGCTGAAAAAACCAAGTGCAAAGCTATGGAAAGAAGTTGGAGAAGGAATTATACTCCAGAGTCCAAAAACATCTATAAAGCCACATTGAAAAAATATCATGCGTTATGCAAAAAGGCAAGAGCTGACTATGTCTCCTCTACTATCCTGGGGGCAAAAAATTAACTGTCCTCGCACTCTATTCTCCATGGTTAAGAAGTTAGCAGGTTCAGGGACTCAACCTAGTCCGCCTGTTCTTGACGAACCACAGTGTGACTCTCTTGCTAACTTCTTGATAAATAAAGTTGAACAAATCCATCAGACATTAGGTGGAATGTGTGTGTCAAACCCGGCTCTGCTTGACAGTGATCGGGTACATACCATGGTAGAAGGCTCTCGGCTAAAATTGGAGCAGTGGGCTCTATTGGACACTGGCGCCTTTATAAAAATTTTAGCGAGCATTAAATCGGGCTCTCCATGCGACCTGATCCCTTCCACAGTGCTTCTACAGATGGAACAACCCGCTTTAAGAGTGGTTATGGAGCTATTAAATGCTTCTCTTATGGAGGCAGTGATGCCAATGGTCTGGAAACATGCTATGGTTTTGCCATTGTTAAAAAAGCCAAATGCAGATCCGGCCATGCCATCTAACTTTAGACCGATTTCCCTGCTCCCGACTTTTTCTAAGGTCTTGGAGAAGCATGTGAATGGCCAGCTAGCCATGTTTGTGGAATCCTCTCAATTTCTGCACACCTCACAATCAGGCTTCAGAGCAGGGTTTTCTACAGAGACCACATTGCTGGGCGTCACTGAGATGCTACGTCGGCACTTGGATGATGGTGATACAGTGGCCCTTATATTATTAGATCTAAGTGCCGCCTTTGATACGGTTTCCCACACCGTATTAATAAAATCTTTACAGGCATTGGGCATCGCTGGTTCAGCGCTTGGCTGGCTGTCCTCCTTTCTATCGGAGCGAACCTTCCAGGTGTTATCCACTAGGGCCACTTCAAAGTCCTATACATCTCGGTATGGAGTGCCACAGGGCTCAATTTTGAGCCCACTCTTTTTTAACATTTATGTGCAGCCCCTAGCAGCGATTGTTGAAGCGGCAGGGCTTGCACTGTTTTCATATGCCGATGATTCTCAAATCATCTTTTCTTTTTCGGCTGATAGGAAACAGGGCCCGTCTACTCCGTAATTTATGAAAATTTGATTTTTTAATTCCAATACTTTTGTATGTGACAAACTTTTTAATGTATTTATGTGAATGCCAAGGGTGGTTTTGGTTAGGGGTATACAGATGAGTGGCAAGTGGTCTTTTAAATCTGATTTTTGGTAATGTATGTAGCATTTAGATTGTATAAATTATAATAAGTAGTTGTGATGTGACTTGTGCTTTGATGGTTTTAAATTTTAACCGAATAAAGAAACTTTGACTTTGACTTACTCTGCAATTGGGCTTGCGCAATATTGCATCAAGGATGCAACTCAATTTGCTCAAGCTAAACGGGGATAAGACGGAAGTGCTTATCTTTGGAACAAATTCTGAACATTGGGGCCCTCAACATTGGCCAGATGAAATAGGACCTTTACCTACGCCTTCCTCTCAGGTCCGCAATCTAGGCTTTATTATTGACAATAAATTATCAATGAAACAACAGGCAGTACAAATTGCAGCCACCTGTTTTACCATCTTAAAATGGTTAAAAAAAATAATTTGGATGCCCCCTGTGGATACCCAAAGGACGGTAGTCCAGGCACTTGTAACATCTCGCCTGGATTACGTTAACGTTCTTTTTTGGGGTCTAACAGAGATGTATTGAGTAAGCTTCAGGTGGTGCAAAATTCTGCAGCCAGATTGCTATGTGGACTTCCCAGAATGTCCAACACGGGTAATGCTCTGAGAGAACTGCATTGGCTTAAGGTTGAACATTGCATAAAATTTAAAGCCCTGTGTTATATGTTTAGAATTAAGATTGGTTCTGCGCCTAAATACTTACAAGATATGGTACGCCCATACCATCCTTCGCGACTACTTCTCTCTTCTTCGGAGGAGTTTTTTGTGATTCTTAGGATTAAACTGTCGAGAATGGGAGGTCGCTCCTTCTCTCTGCTGGGGCCAACTATGTGGAATTCTTTACCTGATGCGATGCGGAGGGAGAAGCTGCTCCCAAACTTTCATAAACAATTAAAAACTTGGTTGTTCAATCAACACTGTTAATTCAGATGATTTTCGAGTTTCTGTTGGCTTGCGCTGGGAAACCCTTGTTGGGTAGCTGTGCGCATTATAAAAACAAATTAACATAACATAACATGTGATTTGTGCGCGATACAAATGTCCCTGAATTGAATTGAAAAAATTGCCAGAAGACACAATAGGCTGCACATACTGCATCAACATCAATGCTAGTAGAACTGACACAGGGGTGGCACCAAAGCAGGCACCGGAGTTGTTGCTGACTCCAATGCTAGGCCAAGGGGCACAGACGGCACTAAGGTCAGATCAGCCAGCAGAAGTCAGACTGGTGGCTTCTGTGGATCCTTAGTTCCCAAAGGTGCACCAGAGGGAGAACGTAAAGTGCAGAACGTACTCCGCATATTCTCGCTGAAGGCTTATACTTGTTACAAAGTAACCAATAGACCTGGAAACTCAAAGTGTGTCAGGACCGGACTCTGAATCAATTCCAATAGGGCTCATTAGTGAGACCAGGAGATGCGTTGATGCCCTTGTGCCCTCTCTGGAGTTCAAAAGTGTCAGAAAGGGGCAGTTTTCAGCTTTGATTTTTTGTGCTTCTTCTTTGACTTATGCAAAGACCTCGACCACGATGATGGCCTGCCACAGGAACAGCTTTGGGAGCAAGAATAGGACCTTCCTATCGACTTTGACCAGTCATTGAGCAGAGTCTTTGTGTGATTGGTGGCCTAGGGTTTGGCACTATGTGGCAGTATGGCCTTCAGGTTCCTCTAGGTGCGGTTGCCAGAGGCCTTGGATTTGGGGTAAAATCCCAGTTAGCACAAAACAGACTTGGGAGGCTCGGTCATAGATATCGGTTGGCGACAGTGCCCAAACAATTTAAACGCTGTGATTTTAGGAATGACAGTTCCCTTGCACACTGGATACATTTTCTTCAAAAAATCAGATCAAACAAGAGAGAAAAGGTGCAGAAAGGAACAGACTTAAGCGCGCATGGGTGGCGCTTATAAGCAGCCTCTGCTCCTCACTTCTGGAGCAGAAAGATGTCAGAGCAGAGCTACACAATACCCCCTACCAGTGAGCAGGACTGTTCTAAACGTTTTCTGAACCAGTTTGATGCCTGGGGATTACTCACAATGTGAGTAATCTGAGGTAATAAACATCCATTATTTCTTGCAGTATTAGAACCATGTGCATTTGAAACATAAAATGTGAGTAGGGAAGATAACATTTAGAAAATTATACCTGCATGTTGATAACTAGGGCTTGGGCAAGGTCTGTTTGCTGCACAGTTGCAAACCAGGCATATAAACAATTAATTGCAAATATAAAATGTTTGCTCACTACATTAAAAATTAAATTATGATATTTTATTTGCAAAATAAATATGAACCAGGTGAATACATTTTACAGGAAATATTGGCTACATTTCATTATAATAATATATACAATTTTATTACAGATAGCATCTATATCAAACAGTTGCCTGTTAGTAGGCTATTCTGAATATCTCAGTTACATATTATAATTGAAATATCTTCATCAAATGGTAAACATATTTTCTAGCTCACAACTTCACAGCGTTTAATATCAATGTAGATTGCATTCAAATAAAAGTAATTTTCATAGATTCCAGAATTATACCTGCAGTTGATTTGGTATCTCTTCGCTTAATGTATCCATTTCCAATCTTCCTAATATTATTCTGTGGCCTCACTTGCATGTGCAAATTACAGATTTAAATTGTGGTAAATTCCAGGGATAAACCATTTCCAAACACCATTAGCAACACTGTCTCCCATTCATACTGAAAAACATTACCAAAACACCAATATGGATTAATGGACCATTAGCAACAAGAAGCTCTGTAGCCTAGTCTGCTTAAAGCAAGAAACAAACCTGCTAGAAATAGAACTTACATTTGACTGTCGTTGGAAACAGTAAGTAATTTGTAGGCATGCAAAGTTCTCCTGAAGAGAAAATGGACTATGCTAACAGTATGTACACTGTACAAGATTAAGTACTATTATGAGTTAAAATTGATATTTTATAGTCCACTGTTTATAATTCAATTTTTGCATTTTTTTAAAGGATATGCTTCTTCAACAGTGGTGAATTGTTAAAAATAGTGTAGTGTATGTAAACTTAGCAAATGTGCATTAGTAAAAACATGACTCAAAACCAAACTTTACAGATCATAAACAAAGCGAATTCTAACATTACAATCATTTAACTAAAATATCAGAGGTACCTGAGATTCATAGGTAAATCCCTCACAATGACTAAGCACCAATTGAACACAGCATTGATTAAACAGTTGCAATTCAAAAGAGACAGCTTATTTTGTTTTACAAATCACAGATGTGTTGAAAAAAATATTTCATTTAACAATTAAATACAAGCACTTGTACCACATAAACAAATCAGTATGTATAATGAATACTGCGATACTTCTCACTTGAGAGAGTTTGTGCAGCAGAGTTTGAAAATCTGAAGTCATGACAAAGAGAACAGATTTTAATACAAAATGGAAAATCATAATCCAGTCACTATTCACATATTTGATATTACTAAGATCTAGCAATAGTCACCTCATAGTTAAAAGTGAGGGCTAATGAATGTGATATTTTTAAGTTATTTTCATTAAATTAACAAGTACAAGGACGTATCCTATAAATGATATTTAGTGGCTTCACAGACATGTCAACACTGAAATTCACCTCACATGTTTTGTGTGCTGGTGGTAAATCAGCTCATAATAATTTAGAACAAATACATTTACACAGTGGCATTCTGCAAAGGAATTCCATTAGCATTCCCTTCCTATTCTAATCTACATACCATTATTTTTTTATTGAAGGTGCTTTGCTGGAATGAATATGGCTCGTTCATAACGTTAATTGAGCTTTCAATCTATAACCGGTTTCAAGTTCAAACTAGCAAGGTGGCAAGTGGTACTTGTATTTACAAAATCCTTTGGAAAAAAAGTTGTTCCGAAGCACTTCAGAGGACTTGCAAGATGTTCTAATGATCATTTCTAAAGGCTTTTGAATAGTGGATGCCCAACCCCGAGTGCTAACGAGTCAAGTCTCTCGCTTGACTCTCTGGACCTCCACACAGGATGCTTTACTTACAAGTAATCCAATTGAGAATCATACAAGATAAGTGGGAATTCTAAAAACCTAGTGTGATTGTAGCTAAACTGAACTGATTGCAACACTTAAGAATTTGGTCCCATCCATATACAAGTCCACACAGTAGTGGATGTGTTCATGAAGTGGTCTGGTTTTACTCAAAACACTAAAAAAAAAGAATTTCAACATTGGGTTGAAACTGCACCCCACCACTCTACATGCATTCTGCTGTATTTGGTTGAATACCAATTTCTTTGCATCAACCAAAGAATAATAAAATATATGGTTAACGTATATTTCTATAGCCTCATTTTGCAGCTGGAGTCTATGCCTTACTTTGAAATAAAACAAAGCTATAGGAGATACATCTAAATGCTATTTATGCATAACAAGGGCATTATTTTTTGTGTTAGGCAGTCTAATAAAACTGGTGTTTGCTTTTGCAGTACAGTGTATTATATTAAACGTGAGGATATTGGGGCAAAACTGTACATTTCAGGATTAGAATGCAACACACAAAAATAAATAATGATCAGTTTCAATGATTACAAATTGACATGCTATGTGAATCTGTGCTGGCTACAACTGGCGTAGTTTTATTTATAACAAGTGTCTTCAAAACATATGCTTCCATATGAAGCATTAAAACATTTTATATGGAGTGAAATGGAGTTACAAGTAAGGCAAGTTAAGAATGGTAGTTAAGTAATGTGCAGGACACAAACAGGTATTTAGATGAAAATAGCATAAAATGGAGCATCATGGGTGACTGTTGAACACCTGTGTACTATAAAACAATCTTCTCTCAAAGAAAAATACTCGTACACTTAAACATAGCCTTAACATTACATTCAGAATGTTAAAAAAGAGCAATAGGTCTATTAGACTAAAATCTAGTACATTTACCATGAAAATGTTGTAATTAAACTCTACTTCCAATATAAAACAGTATTAGGCCATTTACTGTCTCTATAAGACAAGGCACCTAATGGTTTATCGTGAGATGGTTAAAATCGACTGAGGAGTACATAATTTACAACAGTAACTCCTCCACTGCCTTGTACATCTTAGCCATTGCAAAATTCTTACTGTATACCTACACAAAAATGTTAAATATTTAATAAACAGCAACAGAACTCTTAAATGAAATGCGTATGTTGGTTACTTTTTTACTCATACTTGAGCTATTGATCCCTTCTTTTTCTTCTAATCATTCTTTTTCCAGTATTTATTTCCTCTTTAATGTTGTAATGCAAAATAATAATAATACATAAATATAAAATTATTTGCTTCCGTTTTATATACATGGATGTGTGCATGTAATAAAATCAGTTAACTTGCTTCTAAAAAATGTAATCAAAAGAAAAATCAGACCTATCAAAACATACTTATATCACTCAACAATAAAATGTGCTGCATCCTAAAATTTCAGAAAAATAAGACTCCTTCACACAAAATGAAAAATTGTAAGATTATTGGATTGCTGTAGGGATGACTAAATGAATGAATAAGAGTGGCAGGCATATGCCACTCTTTTCTAAATCTTTTATCAACAGTCATTATTATTCAGCAACAGCAAAGGAATAATAATTCATTAATTAGCGGCTTATTTTGATACTGCCAGTTCTAAAACTGGATGAGGGTGCTGGTTTAACTATTTACACATTTGAAAGATCAATGGCTTTTATTGCACAGCGATTTAAAAAAGATAAAAATATATAATATTCTAGCAGCTTTCATTGGCTATTTGATCTTACATTACCGTACCAGAAAGTATATATGCATTTTGGTCATATAAATAATTTTATTTCAAGAACTGTGGTAACTACCAGTGATGGAGAGAGTAAAGGAACAAAAATAAACATAAAAGAAGTCAAGTCAAGCAATGCGTAAAAAGAAGTGAAAAATATTAATATTGTTTTCAGGAAAATAAATGCTGAAACAGTGACTAGAAAATTGGTAATATGCCTTCTAAACATGGGAGAACGAAATAAAAAAGGGCAACAGCTAACTAAGTAGAATAGAAGCAAACATAGCCAATGGCCACATCAAAAGAAAAAGATGCCATGCTCAGTTTTTGAGTGATGCTTAAAAAGATGTCTTCATTACATTATTGCTAAAAGTATCCAGGTGGTGGAAAGATAGGCGAATATGCACAGAAACAAATGATGAAAGAATTTTTAACTTTTGATGTATTAAAAGTCTCTCGGCATACCTATAAAAGAGCACATAAAGCTCATCCTTAACTAACTATATTTGATTGCCTTCCTCTGCCTGTTCTTACTCCTGGCATTTAGAATGCTGGGTGACATAAGCCTGTCATATGAAGGACGATAACACTAAAAAAGTAGTAAACTGCCAATTAATTAATGTATTATGGCTATATTTGAAACATTAATTTCCATGACACTCAGGTAAATAGAAGGAATAGCAATCCTGAGGTTGAACTGAACTTTCTGGTTTAAAAAATCTGGAATTGTCTTGAAAATTAGCAGCAATCTAGCATGAATATCACCATTAGCCATAAGCTGATGCTAAAGAAATTGGACTTGAAAAAAAGAAATGTAGCCTTTTTGAATTATTAAAAGGCAGAGAAAATGGTGCGTGTCTGAAGGAACACAATAGAAGTTAACTGGTACACATCTCTTATTGTGGCCAAGCAAGAGCCCATCAGCAAGTTATACATTTATTACATGAAGGCATCCTATTTCTTATCACAGTAGACCTCCATTATCTTTACTGCGGCGACAAGAGCAAAAGTGTAAGATCAAAAACTATCAATTCAATTAACAAAATCAAGGAAGAGCTAGATTGTGTATATATTTTACTGGTTCACATGAGGCCTCATCGATTGTTCAGTTCAATTGGGCCCTTTAACTCCTCATCAATAATTTCATGGTGATGCCTGTTTAAAAGAAAATAATGCTATGTTGAGTGATGTGACTATAATGCCACCACAGCTCAATGTCATGAATGTCCTGCATTTTTGCCAAGAAACTATTTTAAAGTTTTGCTTACAAGTAATAAGCAATGAACACTCTGGGGTCGATTCCGATCCGGTAAAATCCCCGTCTGTACGATTCGTATCCGGAGCCGTTTCCGTACGACTCGTACAGACGCCGTACGACCGGACGATTCCGATCCCGATCGGCCGACCCGGACGCGATTCGTACGGTACACGTCGATTCGTACGGAAAAGCGCACGATCACCTACACACCGTACGGCGCGTACCCCCATGATCGCAGGGGTACGCGGCGTACCCCTGTGGTCATGCGGGGTACGTGCCGTACACCCAGCGTACATGGGGTACGTGCCGTACACCCACTGTACATGGGGTACGGTGCGTACCCCATGTACGCTGGGTGTACGGCACGTACCCCGCATGACCACAGGGGTACGCCGCGTACCCCTGCGATCATGGGGGGTACGCGCCGTACCCGGGGGGGGGGGCGTTCCGTACCTGTTTCGGCGCGAACTCTGCGTTTACGACTGTTTTCGGCTCCCGTAGGAAAAGGGTCGTACGGCGCGTACCCGACACGAATCGTACTTGCTGGGTCGTAAAAACGTGCCGCGATGTCGCGTACAGCGGGTTCCGAGTGAGATTCGTACGGAGATTTGAGTCGTACGGAGTCCTGTACGACTCGTACGGAGTTCGGCACCTAGTACGGATCGTACTTCATCGTACGTACGGGACGTCTACGGATACGATTCGTACGGGGAAAAAACTCTCCGTACGACCATTCGGAGCGCATTTTACCGGATCGGAATCGACACCTCTATTAATATCTATTCCTAAGCTTTCACACACCTTTAACAGTAAGTCCCTCAAGTTTAAATAGGTTAACAGAAAGAACAGAAATTTACTAGAATATATTTTTAAACAAGTGTCTAACCCCTCAAAATAATCCTGCACAACACAGCCATGCAGCTAAAGCCATACTTATATAATTAGTCTAGATGGGTCTACTACATATCTGGTAACTACAGGAAGCAGTGGATTTACACACTTTCTAGCTCCTATTATTTAAAATATTCTGGATACAGGGATTTGAATGTGAATGCAAAGAAAACCTTAATGTCAAAAATATCTTTATTTCCCATGGTTTAATCACAGTCCATACTGCAACTCTTGATACCAAAATAATAATGAAAATGAAATCTGTTCTCACATTCTCAATAAGACTTGTTTTATTTTTGGAAAATAGTGTTTTTGGTACATTGTTGAAATTTTATTTTGCAGCCACATTCCCACTGCTCAAAATATGAGCAAAGTGACATTTTCTAAAAAGTCAAATATTTTCTGGATCTACTTTATTTGGCCATCACGTTGGTAAGCAAATTATTAATGGTGCACCCATTCGTAATATTCAGCATCACAACAAACACCTTTTGTCCAAACCCAAGCAAGATTTAGCAAAGGGAAGTAAGATTGTATTAGTCTAATGTGCAAACGTTTTGAAGTGCGTATGTAATACACTTACAAACTGTAATGAATTATGTGCACCCCTACTGATAAAAAACAACAATCAAAACATAGCATCCAATATACAGTATAGATGCCCTTTACATAGACTTCAAAAGTTAAAGATTTAGGATTTGTCACAATCCATAGCAGTTTTAGAAAAGATGCAACCTAACAATTTAAATTTTACAAAAGATTAAGTGTTTTGATCCTTGAAAACAATGCCAATTCTTTTTTAAAGTTATTTATCTTCAAGAGATAAGGTATTGTGAATAGAACTAAAGAGAACGTAGAACAGCATTTAGCGGTAGTGTAACAAAATACACATTTATGAACACTTGCATCTGAAGGACAAGAAAACAGACAACTATTTTTCTAGTTCTCCTTCAGGAAAAAAAAAACGTAAATGCATGAAATAAAATCAGTACCCACTTTCCCATACAAATATATATATTTATAAAAAATCCTTGCTCTGATAATGTACAAAGAGTCACAAGTTTCACTCATATTTACAAGTTCATCCTTTAAACAAAACATTCAGAATAAAAACGTTCCAGCATTCCTCAAAATGTTTGAAAACGAAACAACTAAAAACAGGATTGATTTCAAGTTATTTGACCGACTGATAAACTTCACAAAGTTCGAAAAGGCTGATGTTCTTCTGTGGTGTGTGTTTTCTCGATGCTGTAGTGAATTGTGAAATGGCTCATTTTAAGACGGGGTGTAGACAAGCTGGTTGAAAGACATATCTGAAAGTCTCCAAGAACTGAAACCCAATGTTTACTAAAGTAACATTTCAGAATTAGGCACTGAAATAGGTTTCCTGTTGGACTTCCCCAGTGATTGTCTTCTCTTTGTGTAGTGCTTCATCTTTAAACTAAGGAAACATGAAAAAAATGTTTTAGAACATATCATACTTTAATATTTCTGTAACAAATGACCAAATACAATTCTCTCTTTGTAGTTTGCCTGTTGTAGATCCCATGCTGGGTACTACTCTCCCATCTAGCGCTGAGTTTGATAGCTACATGAAGAATGGCCTCATTTAGAGTCAAGCAGACTGTATTCCATGCCGCCAGGGAAGCAGAGAAATGTGAGCTGGGCTCCTGTCTGGGAAGTTTAGGTAAACACTGCCTTGCAGCTTAGTGGATCATCTGCACATGATGGATGATGTATGCCGGAGTGCTGAATGCATGGCACTGCATAATGCAATGGAAAACCTATCACAGGCTGGGCAATGAGTGTCATCGGATAATTATGGGAATGATTTTACAAGGAGTCTTTAGGAGAAGAGGACAGAATGAGGTGCCTAAAGAGTCTAGCTACCAATACCAGGAACATGTACTTTGAGACCCACTTAGCGCGATCACATTGGTTTTGTATACATGAAGGGAAAAATAAAGACTGGCTACAGACAGTTAGAAATCATTGAATCCAGCTGAAGACCACACTGCTTTCTACTATCCCAGCATGTCACGTAGTGTGACATGACCTACTACTGAAGGCTGTAGAAAAGTTGAAGAGGACAACAGAAACTCACCTTCAATTACAAAACCGTCCACGTTTCGTTTTTACAGTAAAAAGCGCCACCTCAGTGCCATGCAAGGCAAGGAACATCTTGTGCTGAGACTACAATTTACAGTAATTAACTTGGCCAGTTGGGAGGCAACCACATTCTTTGTCAACTTTCCACTGAAGGGTAAAAGAGATGGGATTATAGTTGCTGAGGACCATGGAGCCCAAGGACTGCTTCTTTAAAAGAGGGGGAATGCATGAGCTTTTCCAGTCAGTGAGTACAAAACTAGACAGAAGTGAGGAAGTCACTAATCTGCAGACTGAAGGAGCAATACTTCTCTTGATTAGCGGAAAAGTATGGGTTAAGCATGTATCAAGAAGGGAACCTACCTTGAAGGTAGTCATAATTATCAATGTCTCCTCTATAGATATCAGCTTAAACTCAGAGACAGATTGCAAGGGTCAGAACTTGAGTCACTAATTGTAGAATTAGATGATGGTTGAGCTAGAAACGTCTGACAGAAGGTTAAAATGTTATAATTCAGCAAAATAGATCACCAACAATTTTAAACATTCCCCTTGTTGAGAGACACAGTGCTACAAACAAGCAAGTGTCGCCTGATACTTGTTTTTCCCAACGACAAATTATAAAGCATTTCGTCATCAGGGCAGTACTTACTGCACCAACTTCTTTCATATGACCTGCCCCTTGACATGCCTGTACTCTCTCCAGTGCTGGGAAAGACCAAACTACTTCGGTATTAAGTACTGCTTTCAGATAATTCTGCATCTGTAGGGGTAGAAATATTGGATTTGTGATGAAAAGTAAAAATATGTATTGATCCCATAAAGCGAAGGGACCGACAATGACTCGGGTGCAATGGAATTTATGTGCATGAAGGTATTAAGGATCTGCACAGACAAGAGGGGACAGAATGTGCTACCCTTTTTTTGCTATCACGAAGTACATTAAGTACACTCCCTAACCTCCTGGCATAGCAACACTTCCTGCATTGTATCCTTTGCTTAGAAGGGAGTGAATCTCTGACGTAAGGGTCGGGGGGAAACTGGGAGGGACTCTGTTGATTTTGTACCATCGTGAAGACATATTTAGGGTAGGTGCGTGAACTCCATGAAACATCCATGCAGCAGCATGGACAATTTCGATCTGTAATTATTCTCTTCCACTTCCAAGGGTGGTCACTCAGCGTTCCGCTGACAGGAGTTTTGAGATCCAGAGGAATGCGCTAATGGAAGCCTCTGCTGTGGTGCATCTGATGTACCCTTGAAAACATACCTTATGAAGGCGCTGAATTGTTGTTGAGCTTGTGGCTGAAAAGGATTTCTGCCTTCAACAGCTTTTCTACTGAGAGAAGGGACTCGCCATGTTTGCTGACAGCTTTGGAACAATTGTTTTTGTTGAAGGGTGGACATGGTCTGCGTCCTTTTTCAAGCATTTCAAAGGCCTCATCAAATGCGTACCATTAAATAGATAAAACAAGTATTATATTTAGGCTGTCTGGTTTTAGGTTTAAACCTATATTAACTGATAAAACCCCACTGGATGGGAAATAACTCTCACCAGTGTAAACATATTAACACTGAAAAACCCCTGCACACACTAAATACCATTCAAAGAAAGGAAAAGGAGAGTGAAAGAGTAATTTTTATTTCTTCCTGAATGGGCCAATACAATGTAACTTTGTTATATAAGGTAGCAGTAAGAAAGACTGGGCTAACATTATTGTGCTCGAGTTTTGTTGTTTAGGGATGTCACTAAAATATTGTTTCTTCCTTTTTTCAGTTTTGTGTCTTTGGTCTAAAGATTCAGGGGTTAGAAGCATTTTTAGGTGTTGTTAATTTATTTTATAAACTGTAGCAAATCAAGAAATATCAAAATCATATTTGAATTTTTGGCTACGTTTGAGTCTTTCACTGATAGAAAAAATGTAGGTTTCATAAGGAGCTTTCCCAATATGTACCATCACATTTACTCGCAGAGAATGGGTAAAAATCCTTGATACATCAGCCCCCTTGTCTAGTGAGTCAGTATTGATAGTAGGTGAATTGCCAAACATCAAAGAAAGAGTCATCCCAACCGTGTCACTTAGCTGGTGGCTCTTAGTCCTAGAGGCCATGAATGCTATATTATCCATGTGGCAACCGTTTACAGAACTTCTGCTGAGTGATGATGCCAAAGGCAAGAAAAGTGAGGATCTTTGGTTATTGATAGTGATTTGAAAAAATGTATACTCTACTGCATGCTTAGATTTTAATAGGAAAGCATGACTGCTGTAGTGGACATAATAAAAAGAACTAGACTCAGAAAACACCCTTGTCTTTCAAGTGTTCAGCAAAATTGGTGTAGATGTGAAACATCTCCTTGAGAGTAGGCTGGGCGAAACTTTTAGTGACTTTGGCACTGCAACATATTCCATGTTAGAGTGCTTGCCACTTGGTAAGCAAAGAAATGTTGGAGAGCAATTCAAGAACTTGTATTTTACAATGTATGAGAAATAGCCGTTCACCAACCATGGCATTTAAAGTCAATAAAGCCTCACTGTGGTACTCTGCACAAGTTATAGATACCTTCCATAAAGAGAAATTTTCTCTGGAGTTTCAAAAGTGCTGCCTCATTTGTGACCGCTTTAATAACTATGAGAGTATATGCACCCAGTTCAATGCATATGTTCAACAAACTGTTTCCGTTGTTTTTAATGGCGCAGAAATATATAACCACTGATAACCACCGTTTCTTATGGTATTGAAATCACTTGAAAACACTGAAAAAAATCCACCAGAATTTACTAAAAATAGAAACTGAAAACAGGAAAGTCTAATTATAGCGCTTTCGGGCACAACCTGGAAATATGGAGCCAAACATAGCATTGTAGAATGACACAGGCATTTATTTGGCATCACACAATACATGCAGCAGCTAGAGATAATTGTATGCCTGCGTTGGAAATAATTTTTTCCTTCAGCAACACTTTATTCACCCTTCAAGATGGTGTTGGAGGGGAATCTTTCATTTCCTCCTATTTAAAAAGGTCACACTAGTTTAATTCCTGGGATCTTACTATTCACCACGAGGTTGCTCTGTCCATTGCTACGTCAAGACATTTGCTTCCTTTGTCTGGAGGTATCCATTAATGGCACCCTAATGAACAAGTTACTTACCTATGGTATGGTAAGAGACATATGTTAATTGTAGGTTCCTTACCTTAGAATTTCCCCCAGGCGTCAGTCTGGATCCGGAGATTTTTCTTTTGCAGTACCCCTGCCTGTGGGTAGGTGTCGACGGTCGACACGGCGTCAAGGTTGCCGGGATGACGTTGTGGTGCCTACTTAGACGCCGCCCCTGCGTGCTGATGTCAGTTCTGACACAACTTTCCATGCCAGAAGCACAGAGTCATGCAAGACACTGACCACTGGTGCGCCACTACTAGGGCCCTGTATGGGAGTCCCTATCCCTAGAAATCAGTTCGCAGAGCGGGGAGGATGGGTGGGGCGATAAGGAATCTACAACTGACATAGGTCTCACAGATACTTCGTTACTGAAGGTAAGTAACTTGTTCATCTGAAAGAGACCATTAGTTGTAGATTCCTTACCTTAGAATAGATCGCCAGCAATACCATCCCCAGAGGAGGGTCTGAGAACCAAGTTCAGACAAGAAGGTTCTGGAGTACCTAACAGGCGAAATAGCCGTCCCTCCGGACTTGGCTGTCCAGGCAGTATTGTCTGGTAAACTTGTGCAAAGATGCTGACGTTGCCGCCTGCAGATATCAAGGAGTGGGACTTCACATGCCAATGCAGTGGTTCCTACCGTAGCCCTAGTGGAATGAGCATGCAACCCCACTGAGAGATCCTTCTTAGGTAAGGTATAGAAGATCTTTATACAAAGGACAACCCATCAAAAGATGGTAAGTAGTTGAACAGCCCGGCCTTTCTTGGCACCTACGTATCCAATAAAGAGTTGATCATCCACCCGGAAATCTTTGGTGTGGTCAAGATAAAATGACAGCGCATGTTTAGGGTCCAAACGGTGGAGTCTCTCCTCCTATTTGGAAGAGTGCAGAGGTTGGAAAAAGGTGTGCAAAGTGATAGGCTATCCTATTTGAAACGGTGTAACCACTTTAGGAAGATACGAAGTCCTCGTTCTAAGCACCACTTTGTCCGAATGCACAGAGAAGAAGGGGGCTTGGAAGACAGAGCTTGAAGCTCACTCACCCTGCAAGCAGAGGTGATGGCCACAAGGAAGGCAGCTTTGAGAGTGAGGAGCCTGAGAGGACAGTTATGAAGAGGCTCGAAGGAAGCACACATAAGGAATGTGAGAAGAAGATTCAAGACCCACTGTGGAATTATGAAAGGAGATGAAGAGAACAGATGAGTAATGCCCTTAAAGAATCTAGTAGGGGGCATGGCCAAGATGGCGGCTCGGTAGGACGTGCAACTCTGTCCCTCCGGCTCTGCAGTTTCCTAGTATTGTGATTGCCCCATCCCCTGGTCTCTTTCTGGCAGAACATGAGCTGTAAACTGCTTGTGCACCCTCCGGTGCAACTGAGGAGGTGTTGATCAGCTGCGTTGATGCTCCTGACGGGGTGATCGCCAGAGGAGAGTCGAACCTGAGGAAGAGGAGGCGGCGGACGCAGCCGCGCTCCTGACGGGGTCGACGCGAGCTCTGTAGCTGCACAGCACCAACACGCCGCAGGGCTCACTCCAGACTCGAAAACAGCCCAGAGACCCAACCGCGGATTACCTAGGGCTCAGCAGCCGGCATGCCGCAAGGGCACGTTAATGGCCCGGAGCGAGGTACGTAGAGCACCCGCCATTTTGATTGCTGGCCTGCCCAGGCGGCGCCTCCTTATTGCCGCCGGCCTCGATTAGCGCTTTGGGGCTCCGAATGTAGGATCCTGGTGCGCACACGACTGGTCCTCCTGCTTTGCCCGGAGTGAGGGCTATAACCTCACACAAGCTACGAACGCTGCACCTCCCAGGGACGGGCCTGCTGTGCATCCGCCATATTGCAGATGGGGCTATGAGCTAGATGACATTGAGCTTGTGATCCGGGATCCCCATCCACAACACCCAGGCGGGATCTCTGGTTGTTGAACCACTCAGCCTGGCGCTGGGACTCATGCCCACCGACGCTGCGAAATGCAGGCTGCCGTGCCCACCAGCTAGACACTTGATGAGAGAGGCCGGCTGGCCGCTTACAGTCCTGTGTGATTCTGCGTGATGCCTGCTGGACAACACGGCGGTGGCTCTGGGGGCCTGACGCACCACTCTCTTCCTCCAGGCCTCCGCTGCCAACCCAGATTGCTGACGGCGGAGCGACGCCTGCTCACACTGCAGGACTGGCACCCCACATCTTCTCCAGCTGCCGCAGAAAGCTGCTCCAGACGCTCTGGCTGGACCACAGCCTGGACCAACCATGCAACAGCAATAGCGCCCAACGGAGTGGTGATCACCTGGCGCACCCATCACAGCCTGACCGTCGAGCGCCTAACATAGCAGGTACGCGACGGCTCCCTGAGTGCCTCGTGAGTGGGCATATATTCTTACCTGGCGAAGACCAACGCGAATCCTGTGCACCTCTACACGAGTGGGCCCCAACGATACCTGTGCCCACTCCCCCTGACGGGCTGAAGACCGGGACAGCCATAGGCCTCTTCACGCACCGCTTCGCAAGGTGGGAGCGAAGGAATCGGTGGCCCAGAGGCTTGCTTGAACAGTACTGGGCAGGGATTGTCGTAGTTTGACAGCGATTGGGTTTGCATTTGCTTCAGCTACACAAACTTTTCACTGTTAGCTTGACTATATTTCGGAGGCCATTTTGTATTCCTGGCTTCCATTTTGAGTGAATGCGCTGCCTCGTGGTCAGCATGCCCTTTTGTCCTTTCTCTCTCCTGATGACCATTTGATCTGCCCAGCAACTGGCTATTTTTAGTAATGGTCAAGCCTGCACATGCGTATTCGGGCTTTCAAGGTTAATGATCGGTCACTGCTTAGGAATGTTCTCCAAACTGACCAATGGTACTAAACTCCTCCCACAAGTTGGCTGTGTTTCAAAAATGCCCTTATATGTACCTAAAATTGTGTAAAGTGTGTACCGCCTATTTTTCAAATTCCTGTAAACTGTATAAAAGAAGCCATGTATTCGATGTTCGGTGTGATACTCCTTGCATTACCGAAGGTTGCTGTAGGATTTTATCACCACCCCATGGGGTCTTAATAAACTTGTCTTTTGCATTTTCAGTGTCCGTGCCAACTTCTATTCTAAGGTATCAAGAGTTTTTGCAGAGTATGTAGGTCTGTTGAAACCTAATACTACAAATTGGCGCCCGAATAGGAACTCATCGGCGAACCGGATGCCTGAAGGATTGGTCGTGACGAAGGATTGGAAACTCGCCCTGGACGCGCGATGCCAGTGAGTGACCCGAGTCTTGGCACCCACGGTGTTTTTTCCTTTCCTTCCGACCTGACCTTCCAGGTGGTGCCGGTCCTCGACTGAGATCCTGATCGTTGGGTTGCCGTGCAGTGACCGATTGGCTGATTCGATTCGAGAACTTGGCAGTTGGAACCTGGACATTTGGAATATTTGGTAAGCTTTGGATTGGTAAGGTAGTCTACTGACACTTACTGTGGCTTTTTGGTTTTGTTTGAGTTAGCTAACATTTGGACCTATGATTTGTACTATATGTGGAGTGCACCTCACATAGGCAGGTAATGTGGAGATATTTCTTTGATTTTGTATTTGTTTGAACAGCCCATCGTGTGTAAAACACTTTAAGTGCCACTTAGTGTAATATCACGTTTTCGTGATATTTTTGACATGCCTGTTTTTATGACCGCTCCGAGGAATGTGCTGTCTTGGAAATGGTACCAGTTATCAATTAAATGAATCTCAGCCTGCTCCCCCAGAGGGAACACCTAATCATGAAATGTATATAAAATTTGGCCTTCCCCCTATTATGTATAGTACATTGTGGAATAAGTATACTAAGGCCGATCCTGAATTGCAATGGCCACTACATGGGTCGTTTGATTTACGAAAGGTTCACTATGTGGAGCAGTGTTTGTTTCAGCGCAGGTCTAGACAGGATATGTTTGATTGTGTGCGTATGTGGGAGAAAGCGGTGCGTGAACGAATGAAGCGTGAACAAGCCTTGGCGGACAAGGAGCAGCGAAAGGCTGCCCATGTTAAAGCTTTACAGTTACAGGATAAGGAACTACAGGACCAGAAAGATAGGGAGATCCGAGAGCGTAAGTACAAATTAATGGTCAGTTTCCTATTCGACGCCCTCCTTATCCTGTCCTTACTAATGAATCTGATGATTTTTCATTGTTAGATCGTTGCCCGCCTCCGTATATTATGCCTACGGCCCCAGAAGTGGATCCTGATTCATCTGAGGAGCAGGATAAAAAGAGGGATACTCGTTCTATGCTTACTACTGCTTGATCTGCGAAATTACGCGGGATGGCTCGTAAACTTAATGTTGATGTTATTTCTATTTCAGAGATTGAAGATTGTATGCGTAAGTGGTCTGAAAAAGAGCAATTGTATTTTCTGGACTATTTTGGGCAAGAAGTTGTTGAACGGTTTAGAAAGTATTCATCGGAGTTAGAATCTAAGGATATAGCAGTTGGTTGTGAAAATTTACGTAAAGGTGTTTTTGTTCTCACAGACGGAGATGTTTTTTTCCGGCGTCTGGTTCAGCTACGGGACGAGATGTTACGACTACGGGCGTTGAAAAAGGCATCGGGTTCGACTACGTCTGGATCGACGGTTGAGTCCAGGGAGTGCCCTATCTTTGGAGCAGATAAGAGTGATACAGTTCATGTTATGCCTATGCGAGAACCTGCGCCTTTGTATGTCCCTCCCAAAGATCAAGGTACAGATGATAATAAGTTGTCTGCGGATTCGAAGGGCTATTTTATATATAATTGGGTTTATACTCCTTGGAATAGAGCGGATGTTATGGCGCTTAAAACAGCTTTACCTGACCCGCGCAAAAATCCGGCAGCTTTTTATGAGGGAGTGGACGGAGCTATTTCTTCATGTGTCATGACATTAGTTGACTTTGATCTTTTCTTTGGGTTAAAATTGCCTCCTGATATGTGGAGGGCAATTCGTAAGTTTGATGATCGACAGATTTTAGGTGCAGATTGGAGGGATCTAGCACAGGCCGATTTGGATAGAGAACCCGCGTGTAAGCCATGCAAATTAATTTTAGACCTCCCGGCGGCTATTTTAATTAAATTAAAAACGCTAATTCCCCCTAAAAAGATTGATTGGACGATGTTGGCCTCTTGTAAACAGAAGCCAGATTAATCAGTCTCTGATTTCTTTACACGCTTCGAGGAAGCGTTTCATGATTACAGTGATCAATTATTAACAGAGGACAGGGGCAGGCATTTGTTTGTTGATAAGTATGTAGCTAATCTCCTACCGGAGATTGCAAAGCGTTTAAAGGCTAGTGAAAGTTCATGGACCACTGTAACTCCCGCTTCTCTCCTAACTATGGCTCAGTATTATGAACGACAGGAATAGGAGGCGAAGGAAAGTAGTGATAAAAAGGCGAAAGATTTGAAGACGAAGGTGATGTTGGCTCAGGTTTACGCTACGCAGCCGAGGGGAAATGATAGGGGTAGACGTGGGTCTTCTGGCCCGCCTTCTTCCCGCTCTGATCTCTCTGCAGATCAGTGTGCATACTGTAAACAGTTTGGACATTGGCTTTCAGATTGTCCGGTGCTTCTAGAACAGCGTATTCAGCGTGGTCGAGGAAATAATAGGTTTCGGAATAATTATTCAGGTCTGAGGGGTGGAGCGAATGATCGTGGTAGGTTTGAAGCTAGGGGTCGTGGTCAGGCTGACTAGAAATACCTTTGATCGACAGAATCACTATCAGATAGCTGAGGGTGAGTCTTCTGAGTTTCAGGATAATATGTATGCATAGGATTGCGTAGGATGGGGTATGGAATCGGTTGAAGTACCAGTAGATCAAAGGGGTCCATATATTTCAGCGCATGTTTTGGGTTCTACTGGTCAGTTTCTGGTTGATACAGGAGCTACTCGTAGTGCTCGGTCCAAACAATTGGTTCCAAGGGCTACCCTGTCTGGCGAAACGATTACATCAATAGGGTTCGATGGAACACTTTCCCTTAGCCCATTGTCTCAGCCCCTTCCATTTCACATTGATAAGTTCACTGCCCCATGTCCATTTTTGTTGTCTCCAAATACACCAGATAATATTGTGGGACTTGATACGCTCAAATATTTTCGAGCAACCATACGCTGCGCCCCTGAAGGGGTGCGGGTTATTTTGAATGAGAATTACCCAGAGATTGTGAGATCGTGTCTCCTTCAGGAAGCCGATGCGTTAGCCTCCCTTCCAAGTACCTTATGGGCCACTTCTGATACTGATGTAGGACAGATGATTATCCCTCCCTTACACATCACTGTAAAGGAGGGAGTGCTTTTGCCCCGTGTACCACAGTATAAAATTCCTAGAGAAGGTGAAGCTGCTTTGACCCATATCATAAATGATTTGATTGCTGTAGGAGTGGTGGAGGAAGTTCCCTATAATGTTTGCAACAGCCCTATTCTTCCGATTCTAAAGAAAGATACAGACACTAGGATTTACCGTTTTATTATTGATTTGAGGGAAGTCAATAAGATAGTAGTGCCCCAATATCCTGTGGTGTCTGATATTACTACCTTACTTACTTTGGTTCCACCCACTGCCACCACCTTCGCTGTCATTGATTTAAAAAATGCTTTCTTTTCGAACCCCATTCATCCCGACAGCCGGTATCTCTTCGGCTTCACTTTAAATAACAGATCATACAGATTTTGTCGAGTTCCTCAAGGCTATACAGAAAGTCCTAGTATTTACAGTCAGGCTTTGAAAAGACAGCTTGATTCTTTTGAGCTACTGTCTGGAGTGGCTCTTATTCAATATGTTGATGATATTTTGTTAGCAGCAGACACGCATGAACAATGTGAGGAAAGTACTCTCTCCCTGCTTTCTTTCCTTGCCAAGAATAATCATAAGGTTTCGAGAAAGAAATTACAATATTGTAGACCGAAGGTGACCTACCTCGGGCATCTACTGTCTAAGGAGGGGCATGCATTAACATCAGATCGAATTCAAGCAATTTTAGACACACCAGTTCCTTGTACTCCGAAAGTTGTTCGTGCTTTCATAGGTGTGACGTCCTTTTGCAGGGAATGGATATTTGGATTTTCACACATTATAAAACCTTTGTTAGCATTGGTATCCAAAAATACACTGACTCCTCTTGAATGGACAGACAAATTTCAGAATGCTTTTGAACAATTGAGACAGGCCCTTTCCTCTGCACCAGTGTTAGGTACACCAGATTATACAAAGATTTTTACATTATATGTACACGAGAAGGATGGGTGTGCATTATCAGTTTTAGTGCAGACACACGGAGATAAACAGCGACCTTGTGCGTACTTATCAGCAGTACTTGATCCCGTAGCACGAGGATTACCTGGGTGCTTTCGAGCAGTTGCAGCAACAGCAGTGTCTATACGACAGAGTGAGGGAATAGTTTGGTCACACAAATTGTTGGTGTTAGTGCCCCATGCGGTAGACACCTTATTGAACCAAATGAAAACACAGCATCTAACGAGCATCTAACCAGCGCTCGTTTAACAGGATACGAGTTAACGCTGTTGGCGCCACATATTACACTGAAGAGGTGCGCCACTTTGAACCCTGCTACTTTACTGCCATATCCTCTTTCTGAGTCCCAAGAGGAAGAACAACCTGATTGTGTTTTTCTGACTGAAGAACAAACAAAGGGCCGTATTGACTTACAGGATACGCCACTTCCAGATGTAGATGGGGAACTGTGGGTTGATGGATCATGTTTAAAGCTGCCAGATGGTATGACTTCCGCAGCCTATGCAATTACGACACTTAAGACAGTGGTAGAGACAGATCGCATACCACAAAAATCGTCCCAAGCAGCTGCACTGATAGCTCTAACGAAAGCATGTGAGCTAAGTGCTAGATTATGTGTGAATATGTACACTGATAGTCGTTATGCTTTTGGAGTAGTGCATGATTTTGGCCTACTGGGGAAGGAACGAGGGTTTCTGACTTCGCATGGGGTGCAAATCATGCATGGAGAGTTAGTACACGATCTCCTGAATGCACTATTATGTCCAAAGAAAGTAGCGATAGTCAAATGCAGTGCACATAAAAAGGTGACAGATAAAATAGGACAAGGAAATGCCTTTGCAGACCGTACAGCGCGAGAGACTGCAATGTTAAAGAATGTTTCTCCCATGTATGTGGTGAAATCGCAGGCTGAGCGATGGCATGACGCCAGAGAGGAAATATTAGACATACATAAATCAACTTCTGAAGCAGAACTTGCAAGTTGGGCAACAGATGGGGTGTTGGATGATGAGGGCTGTTGGCGTAGCAAAGATATGGAGAGATGGAAATTGCCTGACGCTTGTTTGCGATGGAAATTGCCTGACGCTTATTTGTAAGCAATGGTTCAAATGAAACATGGGCTGGCACATGTCGGAGCTCTTGCAATTACCAAATTGCTTACACGAATTTGGGAGCATCCTGAGATTGCCAGCACGGCTATGAGAGTAGTGCAGACCTGTTTGATATGTTTACAGTACAATCCTGCCAAAGGGACTTATACTCCTAAAGGAGGGTTCGCTCCACCGACTGCACCATTTGAAGTACTACAAAAGTTGATCTTATCTACTCCTCATTTTCAACCATTGATGTTAATGCTCCAGTGGAAGCCCGGGTGAATTTTGAGAAGGACACCTTGGACAACTGTCCCCCTTTGTTGGTGGAGCTCCCTCGACTACATTCTGACCTACTTGCCACGTTAATGATGCAAGTAAAAATCGGGCTCTCCAAGCGATCCAGCCCCCCCCCCCCGAGGTCTCTGATGGCCGTTAGTCATATCATTCTTCCAGTCATACTGGCGTTATTAAACGCCTCACTTTCTACCAACATGGTCCCACTAGAGTGGAAACAGGCCAAGGTGCAGGCGCTCAAAAAGAAGCCCAATATGGACCCTCACAATCTTAGTAATTACCGTCCTATTTCCCTCCTCCCTTGGCTCAGCAAGATTCTAGAGAAACACGTTAATTGTGTATTGACAAATTTCCTAGAAAACAACTTGCTGCTTGACCCTTCGCAAACGGGATTCCGCCCCAAGCATGGGACGGAGTCTGCCTTGCTAGCAGTCATGGAGGAGACCAGAGGTATCTTAGATCGGGGAGGATCGGTGGCAGTGATCCTCCTCAATCTAAGTGCCGCTTTTGATACGGTAAATCATAACATCTTGCTGCAACGTCTCCATGATATGGGTATCCAGGGAGAAGCTCTGAAATGGCTTAAGTCATTCCTGAGTGACAGAACCTTTCAGGTTTTTGAGGGAAATTCCATCGCCACAAGTAGATCTCTGGGCTGTGGGGTCCCGCAGGGCTCCTCCCTCAGCCCGACGTTATTTAACGCATATATGGGACCGCTGGCTGAGATCGTCCGCCCATTTGGTATTAAGATCGTTACCTATGCGGACGATACTCAGCTGGTGGTCTCCCTGGCGCAGGGCGAGGACCCTTCAACCACGGTAGACTTGCCGGGCTGTCTGAGCGAAGTCAGAGACTGGATGACACGGTCTTGTCTCAAACTTAACGGGGACAAGACAGAGCTCATGCTACTGGGGCGATCGGCTCCTGCCTCGGTAGAATCGATCTGGCCTGTCTGCTTAGGTCCACCTCCAGTACCTAAAGAAGCCATAAAGAGCCTACGCATTTGGCTGGATAGGTCTTCCAAGCTGTTAAGCTAGCGGCCACCTGCTTTGGCCTTCTTAGAATTCTAAAGAAGATCCTCCCTCTGATACCATTCAAAGCAAAACAAATTGTCGTACAGGGACTGATCCATTCGAGGCTGGATTACGGAAACTCCCTTTATCTTGGAGCTCCTGAGTCAACATTACGGAAGCTGCAGATTATCCAAAACTGTGCAGCTCGCACACTACTGGAAATTCCACGCAGACTTTCTGCCAGATCAGGCTTGAGAAGCCTACACTGGCTTCCGGTTCGAGATAGGATCAGTTTTAAGTCCCTTTGCATCGCCCATGAGTCCTTTTGGGAAACTGGGCCTGCAATTAATATTCCTTTAATTACCCCGTATCTTCCCGGCAGGCCTCTACGCTCAGCTAAAGCTTTTCTGGCAGCTGTTCCAAAGGTTAGAAGACTAAGAGCGGGAGGACGTTCGTTCTCCCTGAACGCATCTAAGCTGTGGAATACCCTTCCTCTTGACCTTAGATCCAACCCAGATCTATCATCCTTCAGGAAACAGCTGAAAACTTTTTTGTTCAATAAATAGGTCCCTGCCTTTTCCTGCATTTCTTCCTCACTGAACAGAACACCATATAGTCATAGCGCTAGGACGCCCCCCGGGCAACTATTTGCGCTGTATAAAACACATTTTCATTTCATTTCATTTCACAGATGGATTACATCCAGCTTGAACACTGTAATAATGTTAGGTATGTCTTAGTGGTGGTTTGTGCCTTCAGTAAATGGATAGAGGCCTACCCCACGAAGGACAATACAGCGTTGACAATAGCTAAGGTGTTACTCAAGGAGTACTTCCCGAGATTTGGTGTTTGTACATTTTTGTGGAACGACAACAGTCCCCATTTTGTCGGGAAGATCGTGGAGTATGTCCTGAAAGGATTGGGGATAAAACAAAAATTCCATCCAGTGTTTCATCCACAGTCAGCAGGTTTGGTGGAGAGATATAATGCTACTTTGAAGCTGAAGCTAGCAAAGATCGTGGCATCCACGTCTTTGAAATGGCCGGATGCCTTGCCCTTAGCATTACTATCTATTAGATCAGTACCACACTCCCGATCTGGCCTCACACCCTATGAAGTGGTGTTTGGAAGGCCCATGAATATTTGGGGAGTTCCTAAGCCTCGCTTAGTACATGATGTGCCTTGTATAATGATAAATAATTATTTGGCACGATTAACAAATGATTTACTTTCTATTCATCAACAGGTTCGAGAAGCGCTCCCAGATAACTCTATCGGAGAGGCTCATGATCTACGACCTGGGGACCATGTGATGGTCCGAGCATTTGAGAGGTCCAGCAGCCTAGAGCCAAGATGGCGTGGCCCTGAGCAAGTGTTACTTGCAACCCGAACAGCGGTGCGAGTTACGAACAGGAAGCGGTGGGTGCATTCTACTCATTGTCGCCGTGTTTCTCCGGATCTGGTGAACGCTGCTGTGCTGTCTGATTATCGGGATATTTTGGATGCAGAGAAGAGTCCAGCCACTACGCCCAGCGAATCTGAGGAAGCCTTCCCGGACCACACTGTTTCTGATGCAGCGAAGTACAATCTGCGATCGAGAAAGGCAGTTGTTTTGTGCGAGACTGGTTGAGTTACCGCCCTGAGGTTTGTGAAAACGGAAGCCGAGAATATCATGGGGGGGGATCAGTTCTGCCCAGTGTAGAGACACCTGTCTTGAATCTCGGAGAAGAAATCAGCGGCTACCTCGGGGCTCAGCACTCATTTTTATTTTTTAGCTTTATTTTGATTATTTTGTTTTGAGACTATGGCGCCTAATACGATGAGAAATAAGAAAATTCTTGGTGCTGTGATTTTTGTTTCCATAATAGTGGTAATAGCAGTAATAGCTTGGATCGTAGAACGAATGGTCCCGGCGAGAAAATATTTGCTGCCTACCACTCCAGTTCCATCTGAGCATTTTCATTTTACCTTGCCTTATCATGAAGAAAGACATAGACAAACATATTTGAATAACAGTTTCATTCAAATTATACACCACACCCACAATATGACGAATACTACAAACTGTTGGGGATGTGGAATGTTGCCTGGACATCAAAAGAAAGGAGGAACTCCACTTATTCCTCTTCCGTTCTCTCATAATGGTTCCTGCAATGCCTGGTACACTCTCCTCTTCACCTTGAGATGGCCAACAAAAGGAGGACTTCTTTTCCGACTTAATAAAGTTTGTCATAATGATAAAGATGGTTACCCACAAGCAGAAGAAACTAAATTCGAGTGGGAAGAATATCGACCGGACAATGTATCTTCACCCCGTATTTTTACTAATCAAAGAACTGTGAACATGTCCAATGTATTTGTGATTACAGTTATTGAAGCAAAAGCTGATCTTTGTGTAAGAAATAAAGGTACTATTCCGGTAGGGAAAAGTGAATGTACTACTACTCTAGCATTTGACACACCAAATAATATTGCTTTTGAAGCATCACGGAATACTTATTTTATTTGTGGAAATAAGGGCTACCATCGCCTTCCGATTGGGTGGTTAGGAACCGGCTACATATCTTTTGTATTACCCCCTGTGTTTATCGCCCCGCCAATGTACCATAATGATTTTGTGCTATACCATGATTTTATATTGAATAGAGTTAAAAGGACATTAGATATTGATGAAGTTGATAAAACGGATACTACTCTGCAGCAATATGTGGACTTCAATTTAGGCCTGTTTTCATTTGTAGGTGCAGCCCTAAACAGTGGAAAAATAAGACGGCTAACACGTATTGTGGAAGCTGTTGCTAATCAAACTGCCTCAGCTTTAGGGAACTTAACTGAGGAGCTCCAAATTACCAGAATTGTGATGCTTCAGAACCGAATGGTTCTAGATGTAGTATTGGCTGACCGTGGGGGTGCATGTCGCATCATCGGTAGTAGTTGTTGTGTATATGTCCCTGACAACTCGCCTTCTGCTGCTGAAATCCACCCCCAAAATGGTACATGGACATTTTCAAATTGGTTCTGGACTTTGCTTAGTACCTGGGGTTGGAAACTATTGACTATTCTTTGTATTTTTATTGGAATACTCTTCTTCCTTTGCCTATGTATCCAATGGGGCCCTACACTATGCTCCGTATGTATCACTGCTTGTATTCCATCCAAACGAGCTAATGCCAAAAATGAGCAAATGATCAGCAACGAAATAACGAACATAATGCTAATTAATATTGATGATGAGCATCCTGATTACTTCAAATATGAGGTAGCTTCAGCTAAATGCTAAAAGGGCCGTCTGTCGTAGTTTGACAGCGATTGGGTTAGCATTTGCTTCAGCTACACAAACTTTTCACTGTTAGCTTGACTATATTCCGGAGCCCATTTTGTATTCCTGGCTTCCATTTTGAGTGAATGCGCTGCCTCGTGGTCAGCATGCCCCTTTGTCCTTTCTCTCTCCTGATGACCATTTGATCTGCCCAGCAACTGGCTATTTTTAGTAACGGTCAAGCCTGCACATGCGTATTCGGGCTTTCAAGGTTAATGATCGGTCACTGCTTAGGAATGTTCTCCAAACTGACCAGTGGTACTAAACTCCTCCCACAAGTTGGCTGTGTTCCAAAAGGAATATGCTACTTACCAGTATGCATCTGTTCTTGGCATGTAGAGCTTCAGAGTTGTACATTTAGCAATAGATCGCCACCTCGTGTTGGGCTCGGATGACTGCAGGTTGTTGTCTTCTTGGAAGAAGTCTTTGTAGTCACGAGATAGGTGACTCCTCCCTTGGACAATACTGCGCATGGTCATCAACTCCATCCTCAGATTGTTTTTCGCCATGATGGGAAATGATGGAGTTAGTAGAAGAAAATAGAAAAGGATGTCCATGCGTGTGCATCTAAGTAAGATGAGTACTGGAATGTATACAAGTCCCGGGGAGGCGGGAGGGCATGTACAACTCTGCAGCTCTACATGCCAAGAACAGATGCATACTGGTAAGTAGCATATTCCGTTCGAGGCATATGAGCTGCAGATTGTACATTTAGCAACGATTGTGCAGCAGTGTTTTCCCTAGAGGTGGTCGCTTGTATCCGTTGCAGCATACTGAAATAGTGTTTTAAGTACAGCTTGGCCTACTGCAGCTTGCTGCTTGGCTTGCACATCAACACAATAGTGTTTAGTGAAGGTGTGTATTGTAGACCATGTTGCTGCTTTGCATATGTCCTCTAATGGTATGTTTCCTAAGAAAGCCATAGAGGCTCCTAGTTTGCAAGTGGAGTGCGCTCTAGGAGGAACTGTTAGTGTACGTTTTGCTTTTTGATAGCATATTTGAATACACTTTACAATCCATCTGGCAATTCCTCCTTTAGAGATGGGATTGCCTTTGTGTGGGGGACAAAAAGAAACAAATAGTTGTTTTGTTTTTCTGAAGGATTTTGTCCCGTCTGTGTAATATAATATAGCTCTTCTAACATCTAAGGTGTGTAGAGCTCTTTCTTCAACAGAGTCCGGTTTTTTAAAAAACACTGGCAACTCTACCGATTGGTTGAGGTGAAAAGGAGTAATGACTTTTGGCAGGAATTTTGGATTGGGTCTAAGAACCACTTTGTTAGGATGTATTTGAAAAAATGGTTCTTCTATTGTGAATGCTTGTATTTCACTCACTCTTCTGAGAGATGTGATGGCAACAAGGAATGCAGTTTTCCATGTTAGGAATTGCTGTTCACACTTGTGTAAAGGCTCAAAAGGGGGACCCATAAGTCTTGTAAGGACCACGTTTAGGTTCCATACTGGTGCAGGTGGTAACCTAGGTGGGATTATTCTTTTTAATCCTTCCATAAATGCTTTAATTGCAGGTACTCTAAAGAGAGATAGATGCTGTCTATTTTGTAAATAGGCTGCAATTGCTGCTAGATGCAGGAGTATGGAAGAATAAGCCAAATTGGACCTTTGTAGGTGTAGAAGGTAGCAGATGATATTTTGGATGGAAACATCCAGTGGATCAATGTTATTGTTGTTAAAGTATATTGCAAATCTTTTCCACTGTGCTGCATAGCATGCTCTGGTAGTGGGTCTTCTAGCTTCCTTAATTATGTACATACAGTCTTGTGGTAGGTTTAAGTAACCAAACTCTCAGATCTCAGGAGCCAGATCGCCAAATTCAGTTGGTTTGGGTCTGGGTGTCTTATTTCTCCATGGTTCTGTGTTAACAGGGATGGCGTGAGCCGTCATTTTTGATGTGGAACCAGTGAGAGATCCAGCAGTGTGGTAAACCACGGCTGCCGTGCCCATGTGGGGACCACTAGTATCATTTTGAGAGACTGTTGTCTGAGCTTGGGTACTACTAGTGGAATGAGTGGGAGAGGCGGAAAAGCGTACGCAAATCTGCCTGGCCAGTTCATCCAAATCGCATTTCCTTCCGATTGTGGGTGTGGAAATCTGGTGGCGAAGCTTGGGCATTTCGCATTTTCGTGGGTAGCAAACAGATCTATCTGTGGATGCCCCCACCTTTGGAAGAATGGTTGGAGAACTTGTGGGTGCAGCTCCCATTCGTGAATCTGTTGTGACTGACGACTCAACAGATCTGCTATCTGATTGTGAATTCTTGGAAGGTGTTCCACTGTCAGGTGTATGTTTTGAGGGATGGCCCATCTCCAAATGGTCTGTGCAAGTTGGGACAGCTGCAGAGAGTGCGTCCCCCCCTGTTTTTGTACATAATACATGGCTGTCAGTCAGTCAGTAAGTACTTTATTCGGTTAAGATTATTAACCATAAAAGCATACAAGTACAAAATTCATTTATGGGAGAGGTGTGGCACCGCGGCAAGGGCGACTGACGCTGGAATCTGGGGATCAGGGTTCGATCCCCAGCTCCGGCGGCAGGTTAGCCCAGCACCATGCGACTCTGGGCAATAGCTTGCCTAATCTTCCCGACGGCCCCCAGCGCCTAGAGACCCTAACGGGTGATTGTGCGCTATACAAATGTGGATTATTATTATTATTATTATTATTATTTACATTTAAATAACAATACAATTTTAGATAAAAATACATCAGATTTCCTTACAATCAAACAATACAAAGTTGATAGGAGTGAGATCCTAGTTCTATCAGAGTACATATCTAGGCCAAGGGGTAGGTTCTAGTAGTTATAGGGAGGTAACTGCTGATATCTAGTTGGTTCAGGACCCCTCCTACTCTCCCGGTGGTATCCCTCTACGCTCCACCTAGTGCTTGGCGAGTATGCAGTTCTTGGGTAGAAATCGCACAGTTCAAGTGTTGATATAGGCCCATCTCCTATTTGTGGCTCCCAGCTTTGCAGATAAGGGACAACCAGGTTGTCCCGAAAGTTGACAATGACTAGGTCTCCCGCTATGGTCTTTGGACGGGAGCCTATCCGCCCCACCCTTCTGACATTTAGGATTGCCCCGTTGATGTTGGATGGAAGTGGTCTATTTTTTGTCAACCAAAACTGGACTTTGTTTTTGAGGTCCTGGTGACCTTCAATCTTCCCGGTGGCAAGCACGGGCACTCCCGAGAGGACACATACGTAGGGTGCTGCCTCTGGTGGTAAATTTATGGATCTATTACTCCCGGCTAGCCCAACAGAACATTTACCTACTTTCGACCGCCCAGCTCTGGGAACAGAACTATGTGCCATTGTCAGTTCATTGGCTACCTCCTTATTTTTAATCACTGATAGTACAGAATCAAAAGGGTTATTCTGGGCAATTATGCTGTGTGCAGTCGTGTCAGAGATTTTTGAGGCAGCAATTCTCTGAGATTGCTTGTTTGACTTAGTTGGCTTGGTATTGTTGTCTATTGTTGAGAGCTTTTCCCCAATTCTCTCTAACCTTTCGATACGCGGGATAATAGGATTTTTACCAAATCTTCAAAGTGGGCCAACAAAATAGATGGTAAAAGGGATATAGGGGTTTCCAGTATTTGACCCACTTTAGGTGTCTCGGGGGTGGTAGTGGCGGTAACCAAAGAGGGGTTTACGGTTGTTTTTTGGTATTTCGATGGTTTCCCCTTATATTTCATGCTTTTACGTTTTATGCTCTGGGTGGGAACATAAGGATGTACTAACCCCTGAGTGGTAATTTTGTCTGTTGTTACAACTGGGATTTCTGGTGGGCTTTTATTAGGTTGATGCAAATTCCTAATCTGAGGGCTTCCAATACCCATCGGGCATGTTGTGAGACTGGATTGTTCAATTCCCTGTTCAATGGGGATATACCTGGTTTTGCAAATAGCGTTTAATTCCTTCCGTAGTAAAGAGTTTGGCGAGTCAATGAGGATTGGAGGGGATCGTTTGCTACCTATGGTGTCTTTAGGGAGGCTATGTTCTATTGACTCAAAAGCCGATGTTACCCTAGTTAAATAAAGGTCAAGTGTTCCCTTAAGTGACCCTCCTTGCGAGGCAGATTGTTTGGCTGATCCTTTAGAGGTCATGATGCGACAAGCTAATGGCCCAACTACACACACCTTGTGTGAGGCCAATGGATATCTACAAAGACTAAGGAAGACTAAGGGGCTACGGAAACAATAAACAGGAACATTCGCTGGTAAACTCTGAATTGTTGGTCTCTAGTTAGGCATACCTTAGTTCAAGTCTTTGGTCCCTAGAGACCAGCCAAGAAGAATGACCCGACCCGACCTCCTCTGGCCTCTGAGGGCCACAGAGGGCCCGCCCTTTGCCCGGGCTTCGCCCGGCGCCCACCCGCGCGCGTCCCGCGGGGCGGGAGGTGTTCCGCGTTCTTGAAGCGCCTCCAGGCGCAGCGGGAGCGTCACGAGCGCGCCAGGTCCCGGGGCTGCTGGGTGATGTAGTTCCCAGTGCCCGAAATGTCCAGGAGCGTCCCTGTAGGATAGTCGCGTTTGCCGTTTCCCTCACGGCTGGACGAGTGAAGGAATCGCTTGGCCGTTCCCCTCACGGCTTCCCCCCACTGCCGGTAGGTTGGGATTATGCCCCCAAAGCACGCTCGGTGCTCCACGTTCTTGAAGCGCCTCCAGGCGCAGCGGGAGCGTCACGAGCGCGCCAGGTCCCGGGGCTGCTGGGTGATGTAGTTCCCTGTGCCCGAAATGTCCAGGAGCGTCCCTGTAGGAGCGTCGCGTTTGCCGTTTCCCTCACGGCTGGACGAGTGAAGGAATCGCTTGGCCGTTCCCCTCACGGCTTCCCCACCACTGCAGGTAGGTTTGGATTATGCCCCCAAAGCACCCACGGTGCTTTGCGTTCTTGAAGCGCATCCAGGCGCAGCGGGAGCGTCACAAGCGCGCCAGGTCCCGGGGCTGCTGGATGATGTAGTTCCCAGTGCCCGAAATGTCCAGGAGCGGCCCTGTAGGAACGTTGTGTTTGCCGTTTCCCTCACGGCTGGACGCGTGAAGGAATCGCTTGGCCGTTTCCCTCACGGCTTCCCCACCACTGCAGGTAGGTTTGGATTATGCCCCCAAAGCACGCTCGGTGCTCCGCGTTCTTGAAGCGCCTCCAGGCGCAGCGGGAGCGTCACGAGCGTGCCTGGTCCCGGGGCTGCTGGGTGATGTAGTTCCCAGTGCCCGAAATGTCCAGGAGCGTCCCTGTAGGTGCGTCGCGTTTGCCGTTTCCCTCACGGCTGGACGAGTGAAGGAATCGCTTGGCCGTTCCCCTCACGGCTTCCCCACCACTGCAGGTAGGTTTGGATTATGCCCCCAAAGCACGCTCGGTGCTCCGCGTTCTTGAAGCTCCTCCAGGCGCAGCGGGAGCGTCACGAGCGCGCCAGGTCCCGGGGCTGCTGGGTGATGTAGTTCCCAGCGCCCGAAATGTCCAGGAGCGTGCCTGTAGGAGCGTCGCGTTTGCCGTTTTCCTCACGGCTGGACGAGTGAAGGAATCGCTTGGCCGTTCCCCTCACGGCTTCCCCACCACTGCAGGTAGGTTTGGATTATGCCTGTCATATTGTCCGTCCGGATTAGAACAGCCTTGTTTTGTACTTGTACTTGAAAGGTTTTGAGTGCTAAGAAAATTGCTAGCAGCTCTAAATGGTTGATGTGTAACTGTTTCTGTTGATTGTTCCATTGGCCCTGTGTGGTATAATGCAAGAGATGGGCTCCCCATCCTGTGAGGGATGTATCTGTCGTGAGCACTATTTGTGGAATAGGGTCTAGGAACAGCCGTCCTTTTGTCAAGTTTTTGGTGTTCCACCATTGCAGAGAGCGATATGTACGGCTGTCTACCAACACCAGGTCTGTGAGCTGACCTTGAGCCTGATTCCACTGTTGTGCTAGACATTCTTGTAGTGGGCGCATTTGCAATCTTGCGTGAGGGACTATGAAGATGCAAGACGCCATCATGCCTATTAGTTTCATGAACACTCTGGCTTGAAGAGAGTGTTGGCATTGAAAAAGGGAAACTAAATTCTGAATGCTTTGAATCCTGGCTTGACTGGGATAAGCTAGAGCTACTGATGTGTTTATGGTAGCTCCTAGATATTGGTGAACGTGCGAAGGCTCTAGGTGCGACTTGGTGTCGTTTATTGTAAACCCTAAGTCGTGTAATGTTTGAATCGTTTGTTTTGTGTGCTGTACACACTGGTTGAACGATCTCGCCTTTATGAGCCAGTCGTCTAGGTAAGGGAAGACATGTATTTGTTGTCTTCTGAGATGTGCTGCTACTACTGCTAAGCACTTTGTAAACACTCTTGGTGCTGTTGTGACCCCGAATGGAAGGACTTTGAACTGATAGTGTTGTCCTTGTATGACAAATCTTAGATACTTCCTGTGCGCAGGATGTATAGGTACATGGAAGTAGGCGTCCTATAGGTCTAGTGTTGACAGAAAATCTCCCTGTTCTAGCAATGGGAGTACTTGTTGTAACGTGATCATGTGAAAATGATCTGATTGTATATAATGGTTGAGGGGCCTGAGGTCGAGAATTGGTCTCAGTGTCCCGTCCTTTTTGGGGATTAAGAAGTACAGTGAGTAGACTCCTGTTCCTTGTTCTTGTACATTCACTACTTGAATAGCATCTTTTTCTAGGAGTGCTAGAACTTCCTGTTGAAGCAGAGTTATGTGTTCTGTGGACATTGGACGCTGCCTGGGTGGTATGTTTGGGGGGTTGCTGTGAGTTCTAGGCAGTAGCCATGTTGGATAATTTGTCTTACCCACTTGTCTGTTGTGATGGAATTCCAGACAGGTAGGAACTGTGATAGTCTGCCCCCCACAGGAGTGGAATGCTGTAGGGGAGGCAGTGGGAAGTCACTGTTTGGGAGAGGAAGAGGAGTGGTTGTTATTACCTCTACCTCTTCCCTTGTTGTTATTGCCTCTGTATCCTCCTCTAAAGTAGCCTTTATTAGAGGAAGTTTATGTGTGTTTTAAAAGATGATGTGGTATGTGCGCCTGTTTGCTTAGAGCCTCCTTTATAAGAGGAGCGGCGAAAAGAACCTGTAGTTTGGGTGGATTGTAATGCACCCATAGACTTAGCAGTGTCTGTGTCCTTTTTCATCTTTTCCAGTGTCTTATCTACTTCCGGCCCGAACAGTTGGTTCTGATTGAAGGGCTGGTTTAGGATGGTAGTTTGTACTTCTGGTTTGAAACCTGAAATGCGTAACCATGCATGACGTCTTAGAATAACACTAGTGTTAACTGCTCTAGATGCTGTGTCAGCTACATCTAGTGCGCATTTAATTGAGGCATTAGATATTAATTTGCCTTCTTGTAGGAGCTCTGCTGCCTGATCCTTGTATTGATCTGGTAGGTGTTCCATTAACTTTTCTAGTTGGTCGTAATGAGCCCTGTTGTATCGTGAGAGTAAGGCTTGTGTGTTTGCTATGCGCCATATGTTTGTTGCTTGTGCAGCAATTCTTTTTCCTGACGCATCAATAATCTTGGATTCTTTGTCTGGCGGAGGTGTGTCACCAGAAGTTTGAGAATTGGCTCTCTTACGTGCATTTGACACTACCAAAGAGTCTAATGGAAGATGTCCCTTAATGTATACTGGATCAGCTGGTGCTGGCCTGTACTTTTTCTCTATTCTGGGATTTAACACTCCACACCTTACTGGGTCTTTAAAAATGTCTGGAGCATGTTTAATGACTCCTTTGATCATGGGTAATATTTGAGTAGACCTTTGTGACTGTTCAAAAATGTCTAATAAGAAGTCCTCTTCAATGGCATCAGAGTGCATAGAAACCCCATGGTAAATTGCTGCTCTGTTTAGTAAATGATTGAACCCAATACTATCCTCTGGAGGGGAGGGTTTTGTTGGGTAGTAATGAGGATCAGGGATGTCTGGTGCATTGTTTGGTGCAAAATTATATGCATTGTTTTCCTTGGGATATTCTGGGTTGATATCCTCATCTAAAGGGTATGTATGTGACTCTGGTTCATCATCCCCCCCACCCAAATCATACTCCTCGTTAGTGTGGTGTGATGATGCGGGGGATTGGATAGGAGAAGTTATAGGTTCAGTATATGGATTAATAGGAGAGGAAGAAGGTGAAGGAGAGTAAGGGTGCATTGGAGAAGTTGCACAATCCTTTTTTGCAGGAACCACAGGTGTAAGTGGTGTGTCTGCTGGCCTCTTTTTGTAAGGAATTTCTTCCACATGTCCAGTTTTTGGGGTAATATGGACTCTTTTCTGTGTAGGATCTGGCCTAAACAGATCTTCCTCTTGTATAATGTTCTTCAGCGTCGATTTTTTCGGTGCCGATAGAGGTTGCTTAGTGTTCTTTGCCTTAGGAGGAGTAATTGAGTCCTGTGGCAATTTTTTCGGTGCCGAAGGTGGCTTAGTTTTATCTGGAGTCTTTGGGACCAATATTGGCGGTTTGGGCGTGGAGACCAGTTTTGCTGGGCCTGCGGCGCCGGAATCTGGTTTCCCTTCTTTGTTTTTGGAACCGGAAGGTTTCGGAGTGGAAGCTTTCGGGTCCGGTACTGTCCTTGGTTTCGGCACCGATGTGTCTTTTGGTGCCGAAGGGTCTTTGTCTCTGGGCACCGAAGGGCGTTTTGGCTTCGGTGTCGACGAGTCCTTCGGTGTCGAAGGATTTTTCGGTGCCAATGGAAGAGGTGGAATTGGCACATGTGTTTTTTTCGGTGCCGAGGCACCCGAAGGCATAGTCTATTTCCTCGGAGCCGAGCCCGAAGGCGGGGCGTCGGAGGGTAAATTTCGGTCTCGACTGGGCCCCATGGGCGGAGTGCTGACCGTTGCCTTTGTTTTGGGTAGTGTGTGTCGTGCAGGGGCAGAGGTACTCACAGGTTGTCGAGATGGAATCGAATCGTCCGAGTCCTCTGCCCCCGATATGATCTGGAGATCAGGCGAGTCTTCCTCGGCGACGAGTGGAGCCTCGTCCTCGGAGATATCTTCGATCGGATCTTCATCCGCGGAGACTTCTTCTTCGACGATCTCCTCCTCAAAGATGGCCTCCGGTGCTGGTGCTGATCTCCTCATCTCGTGTTGACGGGCCCTTCGATCCCGAATGGTCTTTTTCGATCGGAAGGAGGCACAGGCTGTGCAGGTCGACTCGTCGTGTTCCGGCGATAGACAGAGGTTGCAAACCTTGTGATGGTCGCTATGATGGAATTTTGCTCGACATACCGGGCATCTCTTGAATGGAGTTCTGTCCATGAGGCGTAGGCCGTACGGCGCCGATAGGCCCAACGGCCCATGTCGACGCGCCGGGATGTAGCTGGTGATGTCTAAAGTCTGTTCGATGTCGAAGAAGTTTGTTTAAAGTTTCACGCTTCGAAAATGCAGAAAAGTGTTTTCTAGCCGGAGCGGAAAACTTTCATCCGAACCCAGTGGCGGAAAAAAACAATCTGATGATGGAGTCGATGACCATGCGCAGTATTGTCCAAGGGAGGAGTCACCTATCTCGTGACTACAAAGACTTCTTCCAAGAAGACAACAACAACCTGCAATCATACGAGCCCAACACCAGGTGGCGATCTATTGCTAAATGTACAATCTGCAGCTCATATGCCTCGAACATGCCCTTATATGTACTTAAAATTGTGTAAAGTGTGTACCGCCTATTTTTCAAATTCCTGTAAACTGTATAAAAGAAGCCATGTATTCAATGTTCGGTGTGATACTCCTTGCATTACCGAAGGGTGCTGTAGGTTCGTATCACCACCCCATGGGGTCTTAATAAACTTGTCTTTTGCATTTTCAGTTTCCGTGCCAACTTCTATTCTAAGGTATCAAGAGTTTTTGCAGAGTATGTAGGTCTGTTGAAACCCAATACCACAGGATGAGGCTGGGAGGCTAGCTTGAGTGATACCCCCCTGCATCATCCAGCACCAGTGAGACAGAGCGTCAGCCTCTTGGCACCTATAGGAGAGCTACTACCTCTGCCTCAGAGCAGGTGTGGTTCCAAGCACACTACGCTTACGGAGCTACAGTCCTACGGCCCTTCCCTGGCTTTTCACATCAGCCTCATCTAGAAGACATGGCAGCAGCCTGAGTGAGAAGGGAGAAGACCCTCAAGGACCTTCTGCTGAAACAATCTGGCAGCTCCTACACAGCACAGACGGGCCCCCAAGCGCTGGGTCATTCCGAATCGCTGGAGGGCGCATATGACCCGGCCACGAAGGCCTTTATGATAGAGCTGTTCGATGCCATTAATGAGGATATTCTCGACCTAAAAGGACAACTCACGGCAGATCTCAAAGAAGTCCAGCGGGATGTAGATGAAGTGAGCGAAAGGGTGTTCGTCCTTGAAGAAAATGAGCTAACTTGGGAGGAAGATCTTCACCAACTGCAGCAGGAAGTGCTGAGGCTGCAAGGATCAAAACTTAGATCTACAGGCCCATGTAGAAGATCTACATCTTGGCCTTCTTTCGACACGTGCTGGGAGACGGCAGTCAGCAAGAAATCCAGATGGACTGAGTTCATCGTGTGGGCCTGCCTAGAGGAGAGAAAGCACCCCCGCCTGATATCCTCGTGTGCGTGCACGACTTTCAGCTCAAAGAGCAGATCCCACGCAAAGCCCGAGCAGTCCAGCCGATACAATTCCAAGGGCACTCTCCAGCTCTCTTTCAGGACCTTGCAGCCTCCACTCTAGCCAAGCAGAGAGGATTTTGTGAGGTCACCTCCTATCTGCATGACAATAGATTCCCGTATTCATAGGGCCACCCGTTCTGCATAATCTTTAAACACAAGGGGAAGCTACGACAAAATAGCTCACTGCGGGAGGCGCTGGACCTGTTGGGGTTAGAAAACGCTGAAGATTCGACAAGGGGAGACGACCCCAAAGTCCGGGCTCCACGACGACCCCCCTCATTGGCAGACTTGTCAGGAAGACATCAACCTCTTTGAAGCCAGATCCGGAGGAGGTGGCAAAGGAACGCGCGGCTGTGTTCACATTTCTCTCCCAGTCCCTAGAACGCTTGTGTTCCCCTTGAACATTCCAGCATAGACCGTAGGGGATGGATGTCAGAGCGAAGCCGGAGGGGCACATGAGATGACCACCTTTCCTGATCTAACGGACTGCGTCTCCGCGACTCTTGGTTCTCCAAGTATCCTGCTCTACGGTTTTCCTCAGGGCCATGTTCCCTTTAGACTATGCCTTCCAGACAAACTTTTGTCTATTGTTACTTCTTGGGGTTGAGTTTCTGCGGGTTGTTTTCTTTTATGTATCGGTTGCCTTTTCTGTAGGGGTTCTTCGTACAAGACTTTGCACTCCCACCCTCCGCTCGCAGGCCCGCGCTCCCTCTGACCCACATACCACACAAGCCCCCTGATGCACGGGAATGCCTAGAGTCCAGCAACTTCACTTGCCTCCCTACTGCGCAGGCAGAACAGCTGGAGGACCTCATCAGGTTGGAAGAGGAGATCAGCCATCTTCCGGCTGAAGCTTGCCAAATCTCCGAGCCCGACGGCTTCCCTGCCCTGTTTTATAAAATATTTTGTTATGAAGTAGCACCCCTCCTAACCCGCCTTTATAATTCCTTCTTAGAAAGTGGGGCTGTGACGGATTCTATGTAGGCGGCGGCGATTTCTGTAATTCTCAAGCCTAATAAAGACCCAGGGCAATACAGCTCCTACCGCCCGATTTCACTGCTCAATGTTGATGCGAAGCTTTGTACCGGAATACTCGCAGCCCGATTGAACCCCCTGATGGCAGGTCTAATAGGTCCAGACCAGGCGGGATTCATCCCCACATCCCAAGGCAGTGACTCCTCCACCTGATCGATAGTGTCCACCGCTCCCAAAAAGCAGCGATACTCTTTGAGGTGGATGCCGAAAAAGCGTTCAATAGAGTATGCTGGACATAGCTCTTCGTGGTTTCGGACTTGGCTCCCATTTCATGCAATCGGTGCAGTGCATCTACCGCGCCTCCCGGGCATTTGTTAGAGTTAATGGAATGTCCTCATCTTCTTTTGAGATAGCCCGGGGCACGAAGCAAGGGTGCCCACTCTCGCCTCTTTTATTTGCACTTTATATGGAACCCCTTACACAGAAAATTCGCGATCACCCTAACATCCATGGCATCCAGTTTGGAGGAGATAGCCATAAGATAAGCCTTTATGCGAATTATGTCATCCTCTCCCTCGCTAGGCCTCTCACCTCGCTCCCCGCACTAGTGGACAAACTTGAATCATTTGGACTGCTCTCGAGCTTCACGGTCAACTTTGGCAAATCCCAGGTCCTTATTCTATCCCTACCGCAAGCTCAAGCGGAGGCCCTTAGGCAGTCCCTCCCTTTGCATTGGTCTAACGACCCTGGGCCCTATTTAGGCATCCTTCAGACACCTTCGATCCCACGCATACAAGAACTAAACTACTCGTCACTGGTGACCCAGACGAGGAAGGAACTGGATGGGTGGATTAAACATAATTTATCCTGGTTCGGGCGCATTGCAGCGGTCAAAATGACAATTTTGCCAAGCATACTCTACCTCTTCCAGACCCTCCCGCTGACACCGCCGCCTAAATCCCTGCGCAACATTCAGCTCTCTCTGAACAAATTAATCTGGGGTAATAAGAAAGCAGGCCTATCTATAGCACAATTGTCACGTCCCAAAAGCGATGCAGGGGTAAAGCTGCCGATGGTCCTCAGCTATCTCCAGGCTGCGCACCTATGCTACATGCTGGAGTGGAATAGCCCACTTTCTGAGAAGCACTGCACCTTCATGGATCAGGCCGTAGCTGGGGTGAATGTCTGGAGTGAAAGTTGGCTATCCTGCCGCTCCCATTCTTGGGGCCTTTATTCATCTCCAGTCACGGCAGCAACGATGAAAGTTTGGGATGCGGTGGCACTGTCGAGGGGCCTGCCTGACGACCTTTCCCTCCCCAATGATGCTGTTGGTTGACAACCCGGATTTCCCCCCAGGATGTAAGACTGCCATTGTCCAACGCTGGAGGGAAGCTGGGTGTAAGCGTTTAGGCCACCTGTTTGATCTTGAGGGCATTATCCCATTTGAGCCTGTACATCCGGACCTCACCCTACCCGGGACAGAAGAATTCTTGTACCTTCTACCTTCAGCTCTGACATTGGTCTACTTCCCCGGCCCCGGCCCTCCTCACACGTCTCTTGTAAGCTCACCCCCTTTGAAAAATGGATAGCGAACAAAACAGACGACAAGCACCTCATTTCAGAACTCTATGCTTTCCTTGCCCCACGAGCGACTGGGAAGCGCTCCTGGGGACAGGCCAGATGGGAAGCAGAATTGGGTCCGGTCTTATAGACAAGGAGTGGGACAACATTCACTATAGGGCTCACCACACGGCATACAACACTGCGGGGACTGTATCTGCATTCAAGGTGGCATCCTACTGGTATCTCATGGTATCTCACGCCGGCGAGGATACACCAATGGGACAAGAATTACACAGAGGAATGCTGGCGGGGCTGTGTCCTGAAGAGCTCCCTTTCACACCTTCTATGGCACTGCCCGAGGCTAGAGAGGTATTGGCACCAGGTGCTTAACGACATTGATGCTGCATTCGACACTGAGATCCTCCCCTTCCTGGCCTACACTTTGCTAGGGCTGTCAAATCCAATCACCTTTCCACTACGGCCACTTAGTGGCAGGCAGATGGCACTAGCATTACTTGCAGCGCGCCAGGCGATTCTAATCCACTGGGGTACTGCTAAGGTGCCGGACCACACGGCCTGGTTACATAGTCTTTGGATGATTCTAGACATGGAACGACTAACAATGAGTCAAGATCACAAGAGCAAGAAATATGCCGAACGCTGGGCTACCTTTATAACACTGCTATAGAAGGACCTACGCGAGGTCACCTGCCCCGAACTCTTCCAAGTGCTACGACTCATACCCCTTTCTTCGGACTTAGGCAACCCCTACATGAGGGAGTAGTAACGTTTGGGTGGAGGACAATGGGCTCTGCGAGACGTCGCACATCTTTTTGTGTACTTGGTACGGTTCCCCTCTCTTTCCCTTTTTTTTTTTTACAGGGGCGGGAGGGAGGGTTGGTTTTTCTTATCTACTGTTTGTTTATTATGGTAGGACAGCACGCTCTAACCTGCACTGTTTGATGGTTATGTTCTCCCTGCCTGATATGCCTCACATTGAGCATCGCCAGCCTAACGAATGTTGGACTGCACGCAGTAATCAGATACATATTTGCAATGCATTGTCCTTTAGCCGCCGACCCATGTGGTTGTAGGCTAATGGCTGTGTACAGGTGTAACAGCACCCTCCGACTAAATCAATAAAAAGATTTGTTCCATAAAGAATCTAGTAACAATAGGAGACTTGAACAAGGATGGCTGATCTGGCAGCCAAAGAAAAGCAAAGATAGCTGCACCTTTGAGGGTGCCCAGAGCGGAGCCCTGCTGGGACTAAGTAAGTATATACAAAAGGTCCTCAAAAAGGGGCCTGAAAGGGATCCACAGCCTTTGCTGTGCACCATGCCACAAACTTGTCCCATCTACAGGAGTATATCGATTTAGTGGCGGGATGCCTGGCTGCAAAGCTGACATTCAGACTTCGAGAGGAAGGTCGAAAGCTGTCAACAGTCGCTGCTCAATCTCCACTTAAGGAGGTGGAGTCTGGACAGGTTCGGTTGGAGAACCGTCCCCTGCTGCTACGACAGAAGTCCTTCTGAAGGGGCAGTCAGATCAGAGGATTGATGGCCATGCTCAGAAGCTCGGGGTACCAGATTGTTCGTGCCCAGTCCAGAGCCACATAAATAACTTGGGCCCGTTGTGCTTGATCTTCTTGAGCACTCAGGCACAAGTGGTACAGGCAGAAAGGTGTACAGGAGGCCGCAGTTCCACTTACGACGTAGCCCGGACTCCGCCAGAGACCAGACGTCTCTAATTCCCCCCTCTCCCAGATGGACGCCCCATCCCAGAAGTGACACATCTGTCACCACCTGTTAGATCTAGTTGGGGAAGGGAGAGGGATCTTCTGCTGACCCAATCTTGGTTCGTTAACCACCACTGCAGTTGTTGAGCAGTACCCTCTGAGATCTGAACGTAGTCTGAAAGATTCCCCTGATGCTGCGCCCACTGAAACTTTCAGGTTCCACTGCAGAGCTGGCATATGCCATCTGGCATGATCCACTAGCAAGATGCAGGTGGCCATGAGGCCCAGCAGCCTCTGAGTCATTCTCACCGAAATCCAGGATAGAGGCTGAAACATTGGTATCATAGCCCGAATATCCCGTACTCGCTGCTCGGGAGGATAGGCCCAAAATGGCACTGTGTCCAAACAGCTCTGATGAAAGGGAGCGTCTGAGAGGGAGCCAGGTGTGACTTCAGCATGTTTATAGTGAACCCCAGCGAGTGCAGAAGGCCTGCCGTAGTCTGGAGGTGGGAGATGACAGCCTAGGATGAGCACGCCTTCAACAGCCAGTCGTCGAGATAGGGAAAGACTGGAAGCCCTGATCTGCACAGATGAGCTTCGACCACCGCCATCACCTTTGTGAACACCCAAGGGAGAGGAGTTGGCCTAACGGCTAAGGCGCTCGACCTCGGACCTGGGGATTTGGGTTCGAGTCTCGGTAACGACGCCAAAACCTCCTGTGATTCTGGGCAAATCACTTAATCTCCCCGTGCCTAAAATGAATGTGTGTCCGTCCTCATGTAACGTAACTAGGGCTATGTAAAGCGCTCTGATACCTGATTCGGTTTGGGTCTAGTTCGCGCTATATAAAACTCTGCAAAAAAAAAAAAAAAAAAAAAAGCTGACCTGGTAAGGCCAAAGGGGAGCACGGTGAACTGAAAATGCTTGTGGCCCACCGTAACCTGTAGAAAGCATCTGTGGGCTGGCAAGACGGGAAAATGAAAATAAGCGTCCCTGAGGTCCAACGCCACCATCCAGTCTCCGGGGTCGCCGGCAGACAGGACCCGAGCCAACGTGAGCATCTTGAACTTCCTTCCTGAAGAAGCGGTTCAGGGCCCTGAGGTCTAGAATTGGACAAGGGACTAGCAACCAGGACCTACCTCTTGTGTAGGGACCCTCACTATAGCTCCCTTGGTTAAGAGAGCCGGGACTTCATGGCGGAGAAGTGCAAAATGATCCTCCAATATGCGGTCGAAAGCTGGTGGCATGGAGGGAGGTGTAGTCTTGAAGGGGAGGGAGTAGCCCCTTCGGATAATTTGCAAAACCCACCTGTCCAACGTGATGGATTGCCAGTGAAGGAGGTGATGGCGAATCCTGCCTCCAACTGACCGTTGATGGGCCTGAAACGTCGGACTAGGAAGGTTTGGAGGCTGCGGCGGGGGAGGGAGGGTTGAATGGCATGGCATGCCAGCTGGCTCCCAGACCCTTGAGGTTGCTGGGTCCCACGTCCACTGCCATGCAGAGGCTGGGCAGCTTTTGTGAACTGGAGGCTAAACTGGCTGTAGCACTAGAATGTTTAAAGCCCTCCAGTGCCGAGTCAGCCTTGTCGCCAAAAAGATGACGACCATCAAACGGCATGTCAATCAAGCTTGATTGGACATCCCCCGAAATGCCAGATGTCCTCAACCAGGCATAGCGCCTAAGGGCTACAGACGTGGCAATCAGTGCCCAGTGAGGTGGCGGTATCCAGTACACATCGAATGGCGAATTTGGCTGTTTCACTCCCATCTGCCAATGCCTGGGAGAGAACGGCCCGGGCCTCCTTCGGGCACTGAGGCAGGACCTGTGCGACCGTATCCCAGATGGTATGGGAGAAGTGGCCTAAGAGGCACGTGGTATTCACCAACCACAGTGACAAGCTGGAGGAAGAGAACATAACGCTTCCCAAGATGGTCCAACTTCTTGGAATCCCTATCTAAAGGGATAGAAGGGAATGCGCCTTTAGAAGAAGAGGCTTGGACCACCAAGCTCACAGGGAAAGGGTGCTGGGTCAAGAAATCTGGGTCACCCCAGGTGGTGCGGTGGGCAATTGTCCTCTCCACAAGAGCCACTGTGCGGGGATGGACCAAGTTCCCAGGAGGACATCAGTGAGGGCCTCATTGAACGGCAATAGGGATTCAGAAGAGGAAGCCGCAGGCTGAAGCACCTCTGTCAGGAAGTTAGTCCTGACTGACAATGTAGGGAGCTCAAGGCCCAAGACCTTCACAGCCTTTCTCACCACCACAGCATTGGACGTTCCCTCCTTCGTAGCCACGGTAGGGGGAGAAAGCAAACCAGTATCTGGAGAGATGTCCAGACCACTGGCATCACCCAGGTCCTCTCGCCAGTACGGTTCTTCTAGCTGGTCAGTTATAGGGTCCAGCAACCCCACCTGTCCTCATCACCACCCTCTGGTCGGTAAGGAACACCAGTGATGAACAAGGGAACAAAAGTTCCCTCCAGCGTAGGTACCAACATGGGTCTGGCTCCGGATGGGGATGGCTTCGGGGGCATTGCCGGGAGCGTCGTCATCCGGGAAGGTTGAGTAAGATCGGCTGGCGTCGATTGAATCCAGCCCTGGATCCAGGGGCCCTCTAGCGCTGGGCCAGAGCCGCTGGCATCAAAGGCCCAGGACTACCGACCTGCTCCGCGGGGACTGAACAAGTGCCGGGGGAGTCGGGCTGCCCAAAGACAAGGTGTAAGGCCTCATAACATTTTCAAAATTAGCCAGGGAGGAAGGTTTGGAGTCGTCCCTGGAACAGGCACCAGAGACGGAGCCTTCGAGCGACAATGCTTCGAGTCTCACATCGTGTTAGCCGACCGACAGGGAGAAGGTGAAGAGCGCTTGTGCTTTTTCGCCTTCTTCTTTTGTTTGAATTGAAGACCTCGACGACTTAGAGTGCGACGAGGAGTAGGGGCTCTGCGAATGGTCTCAAGACCTTCCTCTCGAGCAAGACCAGGAATGACGCAGAGCTGACTGCCGGGCCTCCAACAACTTTCGGGACTGCTCCTGCAAAGTCTTCAGGTGCATGGCCTGGCAGTCGAAGCATGACTCGGGTCATGCTCACACTCCAGACACCACAAGCACACGCGGTGCGGGTCCGCCATCAACATAATTTTGTGACGTGACCTGGAGGGCTTGAAACCAGTCCGTCGTTGGGACATCCCTCGCGCACAAGGAATCAAAGCCTCGAATAGATGCCAACAAAAATCACAAAAAAAGCTAGCCAAAAAACGAATAAGGGGTAGCTCTCTCCGCATCTGCGCTAGGCTGGCGCGGAAAAAGAAAGAACGGACATCAGCCCGCAGGGGCAGCATCTAGTTAAGCACTGTGATGTCTTCCCGGCAACCACGACAGTCGCGGAGTCGACCGACGCCACCTACTGACGTGCAGGGGTACTGCTAAAGAAAATTCGCTGGTTTCAGACTGATGCCTGGGAAATTCTAAGGTAAGGAATCTAAACTAACAAACTCTTTCAGATTAATGTCTTGCTTTTGAGCTCTGTGAACAATCACAGAATCAGGACAGATAGGATCTTGAATTTAGACAGGATCCTGAGATGTCGTTTTATATTTGTACCAGGGCCCATCCGAATCAAAGACAAGAGCAATTCAGCTGCCCCCGACTCCCACCTATGGCACAATAGAGCAAGTAACACTTCCCCTGCTGGCTCCCAGTCAACGTTGTCACCTACCACCCTTCTAACCCCCTTCCAGAAGCCTCCACCGGTCCCATTTTCCACCTCTGAGGAACTTACAGAAAAGGGAATAGCATGCTGAAATGAACCTGGAAAGAAAATCTACCTTACCATTCTCCATAGCGTTAGGATTAACTTTTATCAGGTGAAATTAGATGCAGAGACACCAACCAAAATCATTCATTCTGGACACCTGCTAGGTCTTCACCTAAATCAGTCCAACTTGTAATCAGGACCTAGGTGTTCTACACCATGTCTTTGCAGGACTTTCAACAATTTATGCGAAGTGTTTGAAGATGGGGAAATAGTGTACTGTTCTCTCATATTATATTTGGATAGCATTTAAATGAGGAAATCCTATGCTAGTTCTACAGGCATAGCAATTCCATGTTGTCACGCTGCCTAGTGAACTACAGCAGCATAGTCTGCAGTTTTTGGGAACTGATACTTTAAATTCCTTATTATCTGATTGCATTAATTATTTGTTCCATGCTTCTTCGGAACATGGAACAAAGACTTCACATGGTTGTCCCTCATCCTCCTCTTCACATGGTGAATACAGTACTTTTTCCTGTGGTGCAAGAACATATGGGGCAGGGGCAGGTCTGTCTGGCTCGGGGGTAGGAGGGGTGGGAGGTCACTGTATGTTTAGGAATGTGATTTTGGCATAACTCGGTTGAAATATACTCCTCAAATGTTATTTGCCATTTGGTCCCAGTCTTACTAGAAATTGGTAAACGTTGTGATGAGGGACTGGCCAAATGGTCTCAGTCTGTGGGCCTAATTACATCCTTCTGTGGTCCTCTTTCAGGTCTATATACATTTTTGTGTCTTGAGTCCTAACTACCTGATGTGTTCAGGAATGACAGAGTCAAGGGATCTTAAATGTCATCCTTGGACTATTTTTGGGGGTCAAAATATTTTGGGTGTTGAAACTCAAATGACACCTAATGAGGGTGTGACGAAGGGCACAGGCTGCTGAGGCAGATGCTCAGTTCCTTTTCAGGGCCAAACCTTCCCAAATTTCAAAGTAGGCTTTAGGTCACCTCAGGTGACCACACTCTAAACTTCAAGTGACTCTACTGAGTCTCGCTGGAGTATAGAGAGCATTCTGAGCGACCCACACTTATAGGTGTTGCTCATTGTGTACCTCGAGGTAAGGTCTCTGTACCTGTGTGGTTTTGCTGTGCTGTCATTATAAATTCCTGAATGGACCCATGATTGTCTGAAAAATGTCCAGGTTCATTACTCTTGAAAGGACTATGGGGGTGCTTGTTGGCCTCTACTTCATCTGAATCTTTTAACTCGGCAGCACAGTAAGACACCTATAATAAAGACTACCATGGATGGTCAGTCTACAATTTAAACACGGTCACACCACGCAGGTTTCTCCATCATGATCTTAAGAAAGCGATAGATTAAGTGTCCGCAAATTATCTGATCGCTTCAAGTTTGAATAACAATATGGAAGAAATCAAAATGGTATATTTTCCATCAGCCACAACCTAGGAGACATTTTCATATGACCAAGTAGGTGACTATGAAGCCTTGCAGAAGCTGTTGATGTTCTTTGATACCATCCAGTCTTTGCTGTGTATAAAGTCTTGGTTTTTTGTGTTGTTAAGATACAGTCTCAGAGCGGAACCCCAAATCTTAGCTGCAAACCCACTGGTGTAAAAAAATATTCTAAGGTGGGGTCTGCCTGCTGAGGCATTGTGTAGGTTTTGACTATGTGAACAATAGTCATTCTCATTCAGCTAAACATTTGTAGAATGAACTGAATGCTGCAGAAAAAGGCAGAGAATAGCAAAGGACTGTTTGAAGTGCTGTATCATCTTTGTGAGAGAAGCAAAATGCCAGTGTGTTGCTCACCTCTCTGTGTTTTCCAGAAACAGAAAACAAATAACCAAGATTAAGGAGTCGTAAGTATACATACACCTTTCGCCTCGTAGATAGCAAAATATTATTTTCACAAGGACTCATCATATGAAGTCCACCAATTGTTTTAATCCACTTGCATAGCGAAACTGGGAGACTGCTTGGGTTGCCCAGACCTCATTGCACCACAAATGCTTTCTGGGGTCATTTATGTTGCTGAGATAGATTCCGGGTGGGAGATTGTTTCAAAGACATTGGCAATGTCAACTAATTGGAATAATGCTGCATGGTTGGAGTCATTCTGATTGGCTTCCGGCATCCATCAGATTGAGCTAATGCATGAAACACCTGAGAATTTTGCGGGACAGTTATTTTAAGCCGGCTCAAATACATTACTGTATGCAGTTTTCTCACTTCTTTTGTCCCAATAGGAGGTTGTGGATTCACAAAAAATTGTGGATTCACACAGCAATTTACATTTGAATACCACTGACAAAAATGCCCGGCGTAACATATTTTATGCAGCTTTAACATTTCCGGTACTGTCCATAAAATGTTGTGATTAGCGCATGTGTATAAGTGCATGGAAAAGTAAGCAGGTCAGTCTTTAAAAGTGATTAATGGTCACTCACAAAATGAACTGAGCGGCAATCAGCTAAAAAGCTTTTTGTTAGGGATGTATGTTTTGAAGTCATTCTTGGATGTAGGTCATCTATTGAGTGGAGAACTGAAACCAGTAAATGTGTCTGTGTCTATCAGAGGCAAGGATAGAGAAACTGGATTTCAATAAGCAATTACAGTAATTAAAATTAGACTATTCATTACCACATAAAGAATATGTTAACAGAAATATTTAAACATGTTATTGTTAACAAATAATTAAGAACATATTTTGTCACAAGCATAATTGAAAATGAGAAATGATAAACAAGTAACCTACCCACAATCCTATCATCAGCCACTGGTTCCATTCTCCTGAGAAACACTGTGCATTGGAATGAGACTTTCACACTGCTCACTGTCTTCTGGCATTCTTTAGATAAGAACATTTTCAAAATGATAAATTAAAAGAGAGAAATTTGAATGGAACGGACTGCAGAGGAAATTGTTTAAGAACAGTATTGCATACAGGCACTTTTGAGATTCTGGTGATCAAACAAATGCAGCAGTGTCCTTTCAGAAAGTGTAAAACTCAAAGATCGAAACAAATACACACTATCCCTAGACATCAACCTGCAATCATCATGTAAGGGGAATAATTAAATAAAAAATATGTTACTTACCTGTGACTCTAAAGCACCGGTATGTTTCATAGATGACCATACTTCTAATTAACAGGGTTACGCTGAAGGGCCCTGTGCTCTCCGCTATAGAGGAAAAGCCCCAGTTTGGGAAGCTTTAAACAAATGGTAAGTTCTCCTGGGGTTATGGTTTCAATGATCTAGGAGACTTTTTTGTAATGTTTCTGGGGGACAGCAGAACTTCCTGCAACCCTCCTTCCCCGCCCAACATAAAAAAAAAGAAATTTGGTGGTGCCAATGCTCTTCTTGGAACATCATCATAAAATATACATGTAAATAGCCTTCGCAGGGCATTATGGGGCGCTCATTGAAGAATCAGTGAATAATAAATAAGCAGCTGCGGTCACTCATTTAATCTCTTTTTGATTAAAAAAATGTAAACAATTCTGGATGTGCCAGTTCCACCTGGAAACCATTTGCTTTTTTGTAGAGGTCTGTCGGGGTCCCACACCCCCTGCAATGTTTTAGATCACACAGGAGCAGCCATTTGATTTTATTAACCTATGGCACCCCACTCCAATATTCTCATCAAAGGTTGCAGGGGTAGCCCCAGATCCAACTGCTCCTGCAGGAGCGGCTTCACCCTTTTTTTTTTTATTAAGTGGGGTGCCCTGGTGTTCACCTTCGGGACCCTACAGCTGGTCACTCGTCGGGGCTGGTGGAGGGGAGCCCATGGCCCCCATAGCTCTGCAAGCTCCCCTGTCTGCACCCAGGGTATTTTTTGGCAAGGCAAGGACCCCCCTCCCCCCACCCGGCCTAGGGTCAGAGCATCCTTACCCTGTCCCCTTATGTCTTTTTTGTATGTTTTTCTTAGGCCTTGGGGCTGGGTCCCAAGTCCTAAGATGGCTAATGCCACATTGGTGTTGATGTGGTGGCAGCCAATCAGATCTCATCATGAGACTCGTCAACACCACCTATCCTCCAACACTGATATATAGAATGTTTTTGAGCCTTAATTGCTCAAAAGCTACTGAAAGGATTTACACCAAATCACACAAAGTATTCTTTCTCGACCCAGGTAAAGCTTTCTGCCAAATTTGATGTATTTTACCAATCCAAATCTGTAATACTGTGCCTGGAGTGGAAATGTTACAGCACTCGCTAATCCTATCCTTAAAGACTTTGCTGTAAAAATGGCAAAAGATTTTGGCCCTTTCTAGCTCGACCTGGATGGCACTGTGCTAATCCTATGCTTTAAAACCCTATATCGTGCACAGCAAAGACTTAGTGGTGTGGGTTTGGCAGCCTGCTGGGGGTTTAGCCAGGGTCTGGCGGGATGCCAAGCCATGGCCAATCCCCCACTGCGCACAGCCAACGGCTGTGCCCAGCTTGGGGATGGCTGCCTGCGAGGGAGTTGGAAGCAGGGCATGGCTGCAAGAGAGGCCCTGTGGCTTACCCCACACTGTGCAAAAGGCTGTGTGCAGAATGGGGTTGGCTGCCTAAGGGGGTTAGTTGCAGGACCATGGCACATGCAGCGGGGATATGCTTTAGGTATGGTAATAAAATATTACTCCACATAAAAAAAAACTAGAAATTCACTGAAAAAACAAAGGTTAAAGTAAAGTTATAGTTAGGTGTGATAAAAAGATGATAATTATTTTTTTTTAACAAAAACAGCTTTAGAAACTCAATGGGGGGGGGCGTGGCCAAGATGGCGGCGGAGTAAGACGTCTTGCTCGGTCCCTCCGTCGACGCTTTATCTTTGGCGTTGTTTTTAGCCCTGCAGAGCTCCCTTCCCGAGGTCCGCGGCCGCTGCCGGGCACCCGGACACTGCCTGGAAGATCTCCGCGAAGCGAGCAGCTGTTTGGAAGCAGCGTGACCGACTTGCTAGGCGCGGCCTTTCACCGGCGCGCGACCGGGGTGTTGCGCCCTGTGCGGCCGGAGCCCGCTTCTGGCGTGCGGCTGCTGGAGTCCCCGGCGCAGAGGGCCGGAATCAGGAAGGCCCGCGTCGAGAGCTGGCGGACATCGCGGCGCCGCACTGAAAGCCAGCGGGCCGCTGCCAGGAACCCAGACGGTGCACCCACGTCTTCCCGGCCAGCAGGGGCTGCGGCCAGACGGCGCTGTCCGGCCTACCACCGGCTGACGACGAGCGGATCCCTAGGAGCAGGGTAAGAGGATCACCGCGTGGGGAGCGGCGACGAGCGACGGGGGCCCTGCGCTGCACGTCCGCAGCCCCGTGCATCTAGGGGTCGGGCTGTGCCTCAAAAGACAGACCTACCCACGCCGGGGAGAGAGCGTTTAGCGTCTACAGTGCCGGCGAGGTGGCCTTAGTGGGCGGTCCCGCGGTTAGTGACTTCTGCGGCCACGGTGCACCGTAAACTTGGTGGTCCCCTGGACAGCGTGCTACCCCAGGCCCTGACTATGCAGGGAGGCCTTGGGTCTACGTTCGAGCCCCTCCTGCCCGGCCTTGCACCGACACGCCTCGGCCTTATGTCGAAGACGAGGAGGAAGCGGGCCTGAAGATACGGGTCGGAGCCGTTGGTGGGAGACCCCTAGCGAGTTTAGCCTTGTGACCGAGGTGTTCGTGCAGTGGGGACCGCCGCACGAAGCAACCCCCGGGTGCCGCGTCTCGACCGCGGCCTTGGGGCAATTGAAAGGAGGAGGCGACAGCGCACCAACCATTGCCTAGGGTCACCGGAGGTGAGGGAACGACATGGCGTCGACCAGGCCCAAAAAGGATAAGCCCCCGAAGGATGGGGTTCCGAGGAGCTCGCCGCTGCGGCCTGTGCCAGTGGCCGATAAGCACCACAGTCCAGATGACAATGAGGCCCCTGCCACCAAAGCCTTTATGCGAGAGCTCTTCACGGCCATGAAGGAAGATATCCAGGAACTGCGGACGCAGGTAGCCTCAGATCTAAGGGAGGTGAGGAGGGACGTTGACGCTATTGGAGACAGAGTCGCAACTCTGGAGGAGCATGACCTGGGGACGGCCGGGGACATACATCAGCTCCAGCACGACGTCCTACGCTTCACGGAGCAGAACCTAGATCTGCAGACGCATGCGGAGGATCTAGAGAATAGATCTCGGCGCAACAACGTCAGGATCTGGGCGGTCCCATGGAAAGGAGAGGGAACTGACCTGCGGGACTATGTTGACAGCCTCTTTCGCCACGTCCTGCAAGAGGAAGATCTCCGTGAGATCCAGATGGACCGAGTTCATAGGGTCGGCCTCCCACGTGGATCCAATGCGCCTCCCCCTGATATCCTGGTATGTGTCCACGATTTTCAGCTCAAAGAACGGATTCTGAAGAAGGCACGCGAGCACACTCCCCTCATGTTTCGTGACCATCGCCCAGTACTTTACCAAGACCTCGCGGCCTCCACTCTGGCCAAGCGGAGAGACTTTCGGCCGATCACCACCTTCCTACGTGAACAAGGGGTCCCCTACTCCTGGGGGCATCCTTTCAGGCTGGTCTTCAAGTGGAAGGGCAAGCTGGTCCAGGTGCGATCCTTGGAGGCGGCTCGTGAACTGCTGGGCCTGGAGGGAACTGAGGCCCAGACTGAGGCCTCGTCCTCCCCATCGAGGTGGCGTCGTCGCTCCGCGGAGTGACGAACAGTGGGCAAACCAGCGAAACCTTCTGGTCCGGATTTATCCATTAGCCTACAGGAGAGAGGGGCGGCAATGGCTTCTGTGGCATAGGTGACGGAGACTCCGGAGGGTTCCTGATCTCTGTCTTTGACCGCTTGACCTCTGCAGGATGATCGCTGGCGTCGGAGGGACCTGAAGTATGGACTTTGATGGGTAATGTAGTGCCACGCTCGCCGAGAAAACTGTCCTGTATCAGGACCTGGGTGGCTGGTGGGGTTAAGTCAATGCCCCAGCCCTTTGGACTTTTGTGACGGACTATTGTTCCCTCCTTTTGTCTACGACGCAGGGGGGTTCTGTCAGTTGTTTGGGGTTTTGTTTCTGGGGTGGTTCCTTGGGGGGGGGTGGGGGTGGTGGGAAGTTGGACCGGTGGGGTTTGGGAGGGAGGGGGGACTTCGCATCAGCCGTTACATGCCTCCATTTCGAAGCTGTATGATCTGCTGTCAGATTGTGGTGTGCCCTGCCTTAGTGGAGCTGTTCATGTTTTGCTTTTACGATGGGGAAGGATTTGAAAATTGTTAGTCTGAATGTACGGGGCCTTAACAGCCCGGTTAAGCGTGCGGCTATTTTGTCCTTGTTGGAGGGAGCGGAGAGCGATATCTGCTTGCTGCAAGAAACGCACCTCCTCTCCAAGGATACCAAGAGAATGAGAGATAGACGTTTTCCAATTCAAATGTGGTCCTCTTGCACTACGAAGAAACAGGGGGTAGCGATACTGATCAGTGCGAAAGCACACTGCAAAATATTATCTCAGGTGGTGGATATCAAGGGTCGATTTCTAGCCGTCAGGATCCAATGGGGCGATACCCGCCTTACAGTAGGCTCCCTCTATGCTCCCAATGTACAGCAGGAATCTTTCCTGACCTCAATGCTTGCGGACGCTCTGGCGTCTCCTGACCCCTGGGTACTGGTAGGGGGTGATCTGAATATGGTTATGGATCCGTCCCTTGATAGGTCAGAAGCGCGCTCGCACCAATCTGGGGCCATATCCAAAGGGGGACTGTTGTGGCTACAGGAAGGGGGGCTCCATGATGTTTGGCGTACACTGCACCCGTTAGAGCGCGACTACACCTATTACTCGGCGGCCCACAAGACCTACGCGCGCCTCGAGCACTTCCTTACTTCTGCCTCCCTGATGCCCCAGCTCTCTTGGGCGGAGATTGCCCCGCGCTCCCTATCCGATCAGGCCCTTATTTCTGTGCGGGTGGCTGGGGGCGGCGGCTTGCGATCGTCCGGAGGCTGGCGCCTGCGTAACTCCCTCCTCAATTCCGCCTCAGTAGTGGAGCGCCTGCGAGGCACGATCACATATTACCTTGCGACTAACGATGTGGACGAGATGCCGCTGAGCTCGGTGTGGGAAGCGCTTAAGTTGGTGGTGAGGGGCGACTGCATAGCGATCTCGGCGTCGCTGGCTAAACTGCGCAAGGAGAAACGGGAAGAGCTTGAGCGTGATGTGCAGGGTTTGGAGGCGATCCATAAGCGAACCGGGGCGCAGCGGGTCTGGAGAGAGCTCGAGACGAAAAGGCGCATGCTTAAGTATCTAGACCTTGACCGCGCCGAATATGCACTCTTGCGTTTACGCCACAAGTTCTATCTTAGTGGCGATAAAGGGGGCAGGATGCTGGCGCACCGCTTGAGGGCTCACACGCAGCAGGCGGCCATCCCGGCCGTTAGGGACGCGCATGCGGTAGAACAGACTGCGGACGACCGCATGGCGGCGACCTTTCAACGCTTCTATCACACACTGTATACGTGTGAGCCGCCCGAACCCGGTCATGTCCAAGACTACCTGGTGACCTGCGGTATCACGCCCCTCTCCCAGAGCTCGGCGGCGACTCTCGACGCGGAGATACGCATTGAGGAGGTTATCTCTGCTATTTCGCGCTTGAAGACGGCCAAGTCGCCGGGGCCGGATGGCTTCTTGGCCACCTTCTACAAGAAGTTCTGTGGGGTGCTGGCATCCTTCTTGACGCGCCTCTTTAATTCCTTCAGGGAGACGGGAAGGGTGACTCCCTCCATGGCTGAGGCCGTCATCACGGTTATCCCCAAGGCGGGAAAGGATGCTAAGGAGTGCAGCTCGTACCGCCCCATCTCGCGCCTCAATATTGACATGAAATTGTTCTCCGGTATCCTGGCTGCGCGCCTTAGCCCGTACATGGACGGAATAATTGAGCCTGCTCAGGTGGGATCCGTCCCTACGTGACAAGGGGGTGAGAACACCAAGAGGCTCCTACACCTGATGGACTCGGTGCACCGTTCCCGTACACAGGCCTTCTTCCTCTCTATAGACGCCGAGAAGGCGTTTGACTGAGTCGACTGGTCGTACCTGTTCGCGGTCCTGAAGACCTTCGGGCTAGGAGACACCTATGTCAACTGGGTGCGCTGCCTCTATGACTCCCCTTGAGCGGCTGTGAGAGTCAATGGTTGTTGATCGGAGCATTTTCCCATCACATGCGGGATGAGACAGGGCTGCCCCCTGTCGCCCTTACTCTTTGCGCTCTACATGGAGCCATTCGCTCAACGCCTCCGGGACAATGCGGCCATAAATGGGATTCGCTTTGGTGCTGAAGAGCACAAAGTGAGTCTTTACGCTGACGACATGATCCTGTCGCTCACCCAACCTCATACTTCTTTGCGGCACCTCTCCCGGGAGCTCCGGGAGTTCGGGTCGGTGGCCGGCTTCAAGGTCAACTTCCTCAAATCCCAAATCCTCAACCTCTCAGTGCCGGCGGAAGATGTTTGGGACCTACAGAGGGACTTTGACTTTCAGTGGGTTCACACGGACATCCCCTACCTCGGGATTCGTTTGGCACCCACAATACCGCAGACTGTTTCCCTCAACTACAGGCTTCTGCTTGAACAGACGGCCAAATCGGTCTCGGATTGGTCCCGGTTACAGTTGGCCTGGTTCGGCTGACTGGCAGCAATAAAGAGGACGATCCTCCCGCGCATCCTCTATCTCTTTCAGATGTTGCCCTCACGCCCCCCGCCAGGAGCATTGAAGAAATTGCAGAGGCTGCTCACCACGTTTTTGTGGAATCATAAACGTCCCCGGGTAGCGTTCGCCCAGGTTACGACCCCCCGAAGCGAGGGTGGCTTGGGCTTCCCTTGCGTAGAGGCATACTATCAGGCGTCTTGCCTGCGCTTTATCCTTGAATGGAACAGGCCACTGTCCAGCAAACACTGGCTATTTATGGACCAGACGGTGGCGGCCCGCAATATTTGGCGCGAACTGTGGCTCTCGCGTAAACATAGGGCATGGGGCATGTATTCATCGCCGGTCACTTCACCAACGATGGATGCCTGGGATCGCCTGGCACGCGGGCGGGGTTGGACCTCCTTTCCGTCACCTCTGACGCCTATTGTGGACAACCCGGAGTTTCCCCCGGGCTGCGCTTCGCCGGTGTTTCAACGCTGGAGGGAGCTGGGCTGTAAGAGGGTGGGCCACCTCTTCCAATTGGAAGGGCTGATCCCGTTCTCCTCTCTCCGTAGAGAGTACTTTGAGCTGCGCGAGTCCGACGCCTTCCCTAACTCACAGGTCGCTCATTGGGTCACGCTGCCTTCTAACGTAGCTGGCATGTCCCGCCCCATGACGAAACTAGAGCGCTGGGTTGTCTGTAAAAAGGACGACCGCAGACTTATTTCTGAACTATACGCATTAATTATGACGCGGCCGCATACACAGCGCACCAAGGCACAGGTCTGGTGGGAAACGGAGTTGGGCCGCCGGCTGACGCTCAAGGAATGGGATAAAGTGCACTATCGCGCACACCACACCGCTGCTAATGTGGCTGGGGCCGATCAGCCTACAAAATGGTGTCCTACTGGTATCACACACGGGCTAGGATCCATACGTGGGATCCCAAATGCCCGAGTCTTTGTTGGCGGGGCTGCGGTGCGACGGGCACCCTGACACATCTGCTCTGGAACTGCCCCAAGCTGGTGCGTTACTGGCAGGTGGTTCTGAACGACATAGGCAACGCATTTGGTATTACATTTCCCAGGGCCCCGGAGTATGTGCTGCTAGGTCTACCTCACCCTAAGGCGTTCCCCTTGCGCTCCCTGCGTGGTAGGCAGATAGCCCTAGCTCTATTGGCCGCGCGCCTAGTCATCCTTGCGCAGTGGCGCTCCCCTGCTGCCCCTGACCCGAGAGATTGGATTAGACGGCTGTGGTTGTTGTTGGGTATGGAGAGGCTTTCCCTCTGTGTGGATGGCAAGGGTGAGACATATGCGGAGCTGTGGGAACCATTTATACACTTGCTGTCACAAGATCTGCGGGAGGTAACATGCCCCAAGTTCTTACAAATTCTGTAGCTTATCCCGTTGGAACCGGTGGGGGCGAGCTCCTGAGGAGATTGGACTGGCTTGATGAGGGCGGAGATGCAGTAGGGGGCAGAGGCGGAGGCACAGGCAAGGCTGATGCGGAGTGGGGAGGGGGGCAAGGGTGGTCCATGGTGGGGGGGGTTGGAGGGGGTGGGTAGGCTTCTGTTTTCATGTTAGTGTTTGTTTTTTCTCTTCTATAAAATGCAGTACCAGCACGAGAATTGGTTGCGCCATCTGGCCGTCAGTTTATCCTCGCCGAGTCGCCCTCCGGGATGTAGACCCCATGGCTGTGTTTCAATGTTGTCCGACTATGCTCTGCCGGCCGGTGGATGTAGGCAGCCTAGCTGTGTTAAATGATGTGTCGCAGCTTCATAAAAAACGTTTGATTCTAGAAACTCAATGGGAAAAATCGAAGGTTATAGTAAGATTATAGCTAGGCGACAAGGTCAGTGGCAACATTAACGTTGTGAACTAAAAAAAAAAGAAATTCACCAGTTATGGTTAGCAGAGCAACTATAACTTGTGCTCCCACCAATCACTGCTTAGGACCTCATATATTACGTCACTCATGACATGCCCTATGACAAAGTTTATAACTTCCCGAATGACATCTCAATTGACATCATTGATGACATAATCCAAGCTTCTTTTCTACGCATTATCCTACAAACTAATATGGCATAAGAGGCCTGAAAGTACAAACTAGCTCAAAATAATATGAAGCATCATTAATGTCATCATGTATACAATTCCCTTAATTGTAGCAAGAATGTGTTATGTGCAACATTGACCCTATACCATACACTTCATGGGTAGCCTAGTTCACATTAACAATCAACCACAAATATATGGGAAGCCCTCATTGCACACGGTGTTCAATATGTATACAACTGTTCAGAGAAAGCCAAGTTCCTCAAGATACTCAACGTCTAATACGGGCAGCTTTTATATATTTCAAACCCCTCACATTCACCGAACCTACATTGAGAAATGATGTTGATAGGAGTAGAAAAGTGGGTACTAATTCAGAGGTAAGGAATCTGTGGCTAGATGTCTGTATCAGAAGAACAAGTTACTTACCTTCAGTAATGCCTTATCTGGTAGAGACAATATCTAGCAGCAGATTCCTTGTCAATCCGCCCGCTCTGTGAACTGATTTATTTCTATCTTTCATATCCCGCTTGATAATGAGATATTTCCCCGGCTTGATATTGGGATACTCCTTCTTGCAGATGCGTCTGTATTGACAGAGAGAGATACAGACATTTCTCTTTATTGGCACACCGTTTCCTTAGCCAGTTTATGTAATTGGCTCTGCGGGTTTTGACACAGAATGCATCATTGAAGAGACGGATGTCAGCAATTTGGGAAGGGGCATATAGGACTCCGTCAACTCCACATCTGGTGGTCGACATCACTACGAAGTTGCACGACTCCCTCTACTCACACCCAGAGGTACTGCTGAAAATACTTTCCGGAACCAGTCTGGCGCCTGGTGAGAATTCAAAGGTAAGGAATTGTGGCTAGATCCTGTCTCTATATACAAACCACAATATCCATGGGTCTATTCATACAAACGCACTAAATGTCTGTGTTTGTGAGCCACAAAGGATCCAAAGAAACCGCAACCTGTACACCTCTTAACAGGCTACAAGGAAATATCTTTAAAAAGGACGGATTCCCATCACTCACCATTGGTGACATGCTTCATCATCTGAGTCTCCTCCTAGTAACTCGCTGGTGTCACTAAGGGCTGCAACCCTTTCGAAAGGACAGGGGAGCTCATGGATGTTTTTATGATGTTTGGATTGTAGCGATATAACACGCTATGATAGATCCTACGGATGTGAGCAATTGGTTAGTGTCGGGGTGATGAGTGCAGTGCAAAGTAGTGAAAATAGTGAGTTAAAATTGAACAGTGAGAGAAAAAATCTTTAATTGGTATCTCTCAAAGCTCAGGCTTAAAAACAGTGCAATGACAGTTTTCAACAAATAACTGTCTGAGAATAGAAACCAAGGGTCAACAAGTTTCTGCCAAAGAGGAATTATTCATCCTCGGCCTTCTTCAGGACAACAACGATATTGCTCTGCATTAGTGAAAAACAAATATAAATAAGAAAAGGTTGGAACAAATACAACCTATTCACCTGTATTCAGGGATATACAAGTCCTCAGCAAGTGACGGATTACTGTTAGCATCCGTATTGCACGAAGAAAAGACCTCACCTCACCTGGCAATGGCTCAGAAAAAGAAAGCACCGCTCTGTACCTCTGGCGGTTCGTTAAGTCGTATGGGGAGGTCCTGTCTCGACCAGATAAAGCATTTCCGAAGGTAAGTAACTTGTTCTTCTGATACAGACATCCAGCCACAGATTCCTTACATCTGAATTAGGTACCAAAGCAAAAACATCCCCGGAGGATGGCCTGCAAACTGATTGAATCAAAATCCCTGATTCGAACCAGCCGATGTCTAGCTGGAGCATAAGAAGACAGAAGAGACTGGCTACTCTGAGGCAGGAAGAAAAGCTCTGCAGCACAAGAACTGTTGTAGGAACCACGCGTAACAAAAGCAGAAGAACAAATATTTACAATGCAATAGGTCTCGCACTGTTGAAAGTTAGAGCAATTGGTGTTAAGCTACTTAAGAAATAGACGCTGTACTTTCAGAAGCGTTGCCTGTGCACCGTCAGTTAAAATAATAGTTGACCTACCCTCCTTTATAATGTTGCCCCTACTTCATGCTGGGACAGACTTTTATTTTGTTATAGAACTGCAAACGGCAACAGTGCGCCTGCGCCGGGTGCCTAAATACAGCCCAGTAGGGGGTGTCAGTCTGCTCCGCGTGACGTCACGCCGCAAGTGATGTCTATGTCACTTTTATAAGCGCCACATTGGCGCGCTGACTTCAGTTACATTTCATGACATTCCATGCCAGGAGCGCAGAGCCATAAAGTGCACTGAAGGTGGTGTGCACAGAACAATTAGGGCCCTGAAAGGGATCAGCCCTGACCCTGAAAACCTGTCCACAGAATGGGGAGAGAGGGTGGAAGCGCTTTGGTAAGGAATATCCGGCTAGATTATGTCTCTACCAGATAAGGAGTTGCGGAAGGTAAGTAACTTGTCTATCTGCTAGAGACATCTAGCTGCAGATTCCTTATCCTAGAATAGAAACCCCAGGAAAACCATCCCCGGGGAAGGGACTGTGGACAGGTTTAGACAAGAAAGTTCTGAAGGATAGAGCGGCAAAAAAAGCTGTCCCTGCGGACTTGACTGTCCAGGCAGTAGTGCTTAGTGAATGTGTGCTGTGATGCCCACGTTGCTGCCAGACAAATGTCAAGGACTGGAACACCATGTTGCAACGCTGTGTTTGCAGCCTGAGCACTGGTGGAACGAGCTTGTAAGCCTTCAAGAGGTCAGAGCGTAGCAGATTTTGATGCAGAGGACGACCCATCGAGAGACAGTCTTCTTTTGCACCGCACAGCCTTTCTTTGAAATGTTGGTCGTCCACCCAGAACTCTTTAGTGTGGTCAAGGAGAATGACAACGCTCTTCTTGGGTTCAGGCTGTGAAGTCACTCCTCCTTTTTAGAAGGGTGTGGAGGAGCATAGAAAGTGGGCAAGGTGACAGATTGCCCCACATGGAATGGTGTTACTACTTTCAGTAAGAAAGGGACCCTAGTGCTAAGCACCAACCTATAAGGGAAGATGGTCAGGTAAGGAGGCATGGATGACAAGGCCTGCAATTCGGTCACCCTCCTAGCAGAAGTTATTGCCACCAAAAAGGCTGTTTTGATGATAAGCAGGCAGAGGGGGCATTCTGCAGAGGTTCAAATGGAGCACACATGAGTAAGGTGAGAACCAAATTAAGCTCCCACTGAGGCATGATGAATGGGGCAGGTGGGAACATATGTTCAAGCCCTTTAAGGCATCTATTTACAGTGGAGGATTTAAATAAGGACGGTTGATCTGGCAGCCTCAAGAAGGCAAATAGGGCTGAAAGAACCTTTCTTTACAATATTGTACAAATTTTTGCCACCGGCAGGCATACATGGTCTTAGTTCAGGGACACCTGGCTGCCAAAATAACATTGCAGACTTTGGGTGGAAGGTAGAATGCTATCAACTGCCGCTGCTCAATATCCACACAAGAAGGAGTAGAGTTGACAGGTTCGGATGGAAGAGCTACCACTGCTGCTGTGACAGAAGATCCTCCTGATGGGGCAGCCTGATCGGAGGGTCAATGCTCAGTTGGAGAAGCTCGGAATACCAGACTCTCTTTCCCAGTCCGGAGCCACAAGAATGGCTTGGGCCCGGTCACTCCTGATCTTCTTGAGCACTCTGGACAGAAGTGGTATTGGCGGAAAAGTGTACTTGACTCCACTTAAGATGAAAAGTGCGTTCTCGGTGGAGGAGAACAGATCTAGCCAAGACTCTCCTCACTTCTGAAAGAGACCTTTCGCCACCTCTGGATGGAGACGCCATACGTGATCCACTAGGCATCGATGGCTGAGCTTGTCCGCCCTGGCGTTCAGGGAACCTGCAGGTATTGAACCACCAGGGATATGCCCTGCTCTTCCAGCTATGTCTGGAGGCGCAAAGCCTCCTGAGAAAGGGTCCACGACCCCGCCCCTCACCGTTTGTTGCAGTACCACATGGTGGTGGTGTTGTCCGTGAACACTTGTACCAGCTTTCCCTTGAAGGAAGGAAGAAAACTTTCAATGCCATGCAAATCGCTCTGAGCTCCAGAAAGTTAATGTGGAGTCCAGATTCCGTAGGAGACCAGAGTCTCCACTTCTACCAGATGGCCGCCCCATCCCAGGAGTGACGCATCTGTCATTACTGTGTAATCTGATTGGGGAGGGGAGAGGGAACAGACTCTGACCCAATCGTAGTTGGTCAGCAACCACTGCAGGTGCTGTGCAGTTCTCTCCGAGATCTGGGCCATATCGGAGAGATTACCCTGATGTTGTGCCCACTGAACCTTCAGGTCCCACTAAAAAGCCTGCATATGCCATCTGGCATGTGTCACTGGCAGGATGTAGGAGGCCATGAGGCCCAGCATCCTCAGTCAGTCTCTCGGAAATCCAGGATAGAGGCGGAAACATCAGTACCATAGCCTGAATATCCTGGACTCGCCGCTCAGGAGGACAGGCCCGAAACTGCACTGTTTCTAGAACAGCTCTGATAAAAGGGAGCATCTGAGAGGGAGTTAGGTGTGGCTTCTGCATGTTGATAAGCAGGGAAAGCAGGAGGTTCACAATAGTCTGGCGGTGGGAAACAACAGCCTGGGGCGATCCCGCCTTCAACAGCCAGTTGCCGAGATAGGGGAAGACTATCAACCCTGATGTGCCTAGATGAGCCTCGACCACTGCCATCACCTTGGTTAACAGCCGTAGGGCTGGTAAGGCCAATGGGGACCTCTGTGAACTGAAAGTGTTCATGGTCTATTGTGAACGTCAGGTAACACAGATGAGCAGGTAGGACAGGAATGTAAAAATAGGCATCCTGCAAGTCCAACTCTACCATTCAGGGTCTAGGGCAGACAAGATCTGATCCAGAATGAGCATCTTGAACTTTTCCTTTTTGAGGAAGTAGTTGAGGGCTCATAGATCTAGGATAGGATGAAGCTCCTTGTTGCTTTCGGGACCAGGTATCAGATAGCAACCGTAGCCTACTTCTGGCGCCGGAACCCTCTCTAAGGCTCCCTTGGCCATGAGACCCTGACTTTCTCCTGAAACAAGGCCAGGTGGTCCTCCATCAGCCAGTCTTAATTCGGAGGCATGGAAGGAGGGTTAGTCTCGAAAGGTAGGGAATAGCCTTTTTGGGCTATCTGAAGAACCGATTTGTCTAATGTGATGGTTTGCCAGTTTTGGAGGTCATGGCAGATCCTGCCACCAACCGGCTGCCCGCGATCCTGAAGGGCCAGACTAGGAAGGTGTACAGGATGCAGGGAGGAGGACGGGGTGGGGGAGTGGACTTATTGGACTTCTGGCCGCCTGATCCACGGAGTCGAGAGGAGCCATGCACAGGATGCTGAATCTACACAGTCTTGTGGCTGGGATATGCCTGGTACACCTGAAAGCTACTGCCGTGGCCATGAAAGGGATGAAAAGAGTATGGGGAAGGGTAGTCACCGAGAGGCCCAAGAACTTGGCAGTAGCCCACGAGTCCTAGAAGCGTTCCAGGGCCATGTCTGCCTGATCTCCGGAGAGACGGGTGCCATCAAAGGGCATGTCCATAAGGAAATTCTAGACATCCCCAGAAAAACCTGAAATCCTCAGCCAGGCGTGGTGTCGAATAGCCACCACTGATGACATTCCTCTGCCTAGCGAGTCAGTGGTGAACTTGGCTGCGTCTCGCCCATCCGATACCACTTGGGAGAGAAAGGCACGGGTCTCCTCCGGAACCTGTGGTAGTACCTGAGCAACCGTTTCCCACAAAGAGTGGGCCTAATGGCCCGAGAGTCACAGAGTGTTGACTGAATGCAATGCAAGGCTAGCGGAAGAATAAATCTTCTTGACCCAACTATTCATCCTCTTAGATTCCCTCTCCGGGGGTGCGGAAGGGAACCTGCCTTGGGAGGAAGAGGCTTGGACTACCAACATCTCGGGGGTAGGACGATTGGTGAGGAATTTCAGATTGCCTGGTGCACGGCGATGCCGGCGGGCGATGATCCAATTCACAGGAGCCCCAGTGCTGTGCTTGGACCATGTGCCCAGAAAGACATCAGTTAAGGCCTTGTTGAAAGGCAGGAAGGGTTCCAATGAGGAGACACCCGGCTGCAGGACCTCTGTCAAGATGTTTGTCTTTACATCCACTAAAGGAAGCTGCAGGTCCAGGACCTCGGCTGACCTTCTCACCACCATAGCGCATGAAGCTCCCTCCGCCACGGTAGTGGGAGAAAGCAGGCTAGAATCCAGGGTATCCAGTCCACTGGCCTTACCCAGTTCCCCACACTAATTCATGTCATGCTCAGGCTGGTCCAGCAACCTGTTCCAATCCTTCTCCATTCCTAGCCCCTCACGATAAGGTGATTATATTTTGCCAATAGGCATGTGACATTGGTCGAGCGAAAGCTGAAAGACTGAAGCAAATACCATTTTGTCCAATACATTCAACTTCGTGGGTGCTTTTCTTCCTGCTTGGTTTGCCTGTAATGATATTATGCTTTAGATTGTTTGCCATGGATTCCACTGTCAAGCAACCCAGGGATGGGTGAGAGGACAAAGTCCAATTCTGACGGAACAGGCTTGTATTTCTTGGACAAAGCCCTCGGAGCAGGAAGGGTAGTTAGAGGTTTGCAGCAAGATATTCAAAAACATGGAAGACTTTGCTACCGTCTATGTAGATCAATGTTTCCTGTCTCCGCAACCTTTGTTATCTTTTAACAACTGCAGAGTAATGTTCCTGGTCAAGATTAGCAGGTTCTTTGAGTTCTGGTAATTCAGTCTCTGGAGTAGTATGTAGCCTATTGAGTAAGAACTAACAAAGTAGTATCTGAATCAAGTTAGGTAAAAACAACATCACCCTCATTAGAATCCTGATGGACTGGTCTGGAAAAAACCAAAGTATAAGGATCCAAACCAAAATAATTTGTGCATCCTCTGAAAGGCCACTTTCAATGTCACTGTGATGGCAAGATAGAGAAAACCTACCAATGTACCTGCCAACATGGACAAGGTTAGCTCCCAGGAAACATCCAAGGTCAAAAAGGAAGTTATTTGAAGACGGCTAATAAGAGCAAGCGTGGAAAAGAAAAAAGTTGTTCAGCTGAGGTGGTGGAGGAGAAGCAAGAACCACAGAGAAGAACAAGTTACTTACCTTCGGTAACAATATATCTGTAAGAAACATTAGTTAGTGATAGATTCCTTACCTTAGAATTACCCCCAGGGTCAGACTGGATCTGGAAAGTTTTTGTCAGCAGTACCCCTGCGTGTCGGTAGGTGTCGTCGTGCTGCTCCGCGTAAGTCGCTGGCGTAGTAGTTGCCGAGATGATGGCGCTGGAGCTACTTAGACACGCCCACGCGCGCTGGCGTCAGTTCTGTACACGACTTTCCGCGCCAGGAACGCAGAGACATGCAAGATACTGACCACTGGTGCATTGAAACTAGGGCCCTGAAAGGGGTGACCTTAACCCTAGAAATCAGTTCCCAGAACGGGGAGGATGGGTGGGGCGGTAAGGAATCTGTCACTAACTAATGTTTCTTACAGATATATCATTACTCAAGGTAAGTAACTTGTTCATCTGAAAGGAACACGTTACTGATAGATTCCTTACCTTAGAATAGATACCCCAGAAATACCAACCCCGGAGGTGGGTCTGCGAACAAAGATCACACCAGAGAGTCACAGAGAACAGAATGGCCAAAGAAGTCGTCTCTCCGGACTGGACTGTCAAGGCAATAATGTTTTGTAAAAGTGTGCAGCTAGGCCCACGTGGCTGCCTGACAGATGTCTTGCAGGGGGACACCATGTCCCAGTGCAGTAGTAGCTGCTGTCGCCCTGGTAGAATGGGCGCGCAACCCCGTTGGAGGTTCCTTTTTAGCCAGAGAATAACAGGCCTTGGTACATCAGACGACCCAGCGGGAGATAGTCCTCTTGTGTACAGCCCGGCCTATCTTGGCGCCTACGTAACCAACAAAGAGCTGGTCATCCACCCAGAACTGTTGTGTGCGATTCAGGTAAAAGGAGAGCGCACGTTTTGGGTCCAGACGGTGGATCCTCTCTTCCTCTTTGGAAGGGTGCAGAGGAGGAAAGAAAGTGGGCAAGGTGATAGTTTGCCCGATGTGGAAGGCAGTGACAACCTTTGGCAAGAAGGAAGGACGAGTGCGAAGCACAACTTGTCCGGATGAACAGACATAAAGGGAGGCTTACAGGAAAGAGCCTGGAGCTCACTCACGCACCTAGCGGAGGTGATGGCAACCAGGAAGGAGTCTTCAAAGTAATAAATGAGAGGACAGTTCTGAAGCGGCTCAAAAGGAGCGCACATCAAATAAGTAAGAACTAGATTCAAGTCCCACTGCGGCATCACAAACGGAATAGGAAGGAAAAGGTGAGTAATGCCTTTGAGAAATCTATTTACAACCGGCGGCTTGAAAAGAGAGGGCTGATCAGGGAGCCTGAGAGAGGCCGAAATCGCAGAAAGGTAACCCTTAATAGTGCCCAGAGCAGAGCCCAGCTGGGCTAGAGAAAGAAGGAACAAAAGAACTTCTGATAGAGGGGTAGAAAGGGGATCCACAGCCTTTGCTGTGCACCATGCCACAAATCTGTTCCACCTGCAGGCGTATACCGATTTAGTGGAGGGACACCTGGCTGCTAGAATGATATCACAGACTTCAGGAGGCAAGTCAAAAGGAATCAACTGTCACCGCTCAATCTCCACGAATGTAGGTGGAGGTTGGACCGGTTCGGGTGGAGGACCGCCCCCTGCTGCTGCGACAGAAGATCCTCACAAAGAGGCAGTCAGATCGGGGGATCCATTCTCATACTGAGTAGCTCGGGATACCAAACTCTTCGAGCCCAGTCTGGGGCCACAAAAATGACTTGGGCCCGGTCACGCCTGATCTTCAGCACACTGGGTAGAAGTGGTATAGGCGAAAAGGTGTACAACAGACCGCAGCTCCACTCGTGACGAAAAGCATCGTCGAGCGAGTGGCGCCTTGGAAATTCCAACAGGCAGAAGTGATGACATTGCACGTTCTCTTCGGTGGCGAATAGATCTGACCAAGGCTCTCCCCACTGTTGAAATAGACCTTGCGCCACCTCCAAGTCAAGATGCCATTTGTGATCCATCATGCACCTGTGGCTGAGTTCGTCCGCCCTGGTGTTCAAAGAACCTGCCAAGTGTTGAACCATCAAGGAAATGCCTTGACGTTCCAGCCTTGTTTGTTGCCACATGGCGGTGGTGTTGTCTGTGAACACCTGCACTACTCTCCCTTTGACAGAGGGAAGAATGCTTTGAGTGCAAGTAGGATCGCCCGGAGCTCCAGAAGGTTGATATGGAGCCTGGACTCCGCCGGAGACCAAAGGTGTCTGATCTCCGCCACTCCCATGTGGCCACCCCATCCCAGGAGGGACGCATCCATCACCACTGTGTGCTCCGGCTGGGGAAGGGAGAGGGATCTGCTGCTGACCCAACACTGGTTCGTGAGCCACCACTGCAACTGTTGTACAGTGCCCTCCGTGATCTGGACGTACTCTTGACAGGTCCCCTTGATACTGCGCCCACTGGAACTTAAGGTCCCACTGCAGAGCCCGCATATGCCATCGGTCATGATTGGTCAGCAGGATGCAGGAGGCCATGAGGCCCAGCAGCATCAAGGTCATCCTGACCGAAACCCAGGACAAGGGCCAAAAGATCGGAACCCTAGCTCGAATGTCCTGGACTCGCTGTTCGGGAGGATAAATCCGAAACTGCGCCATGTCCAGAACCGCCCCGATGAAAAGGAGCGTCTGAGAGGGAATCAGATGCGACTTCGGCACGTTGATGGAGGACCCCAGCAAATGCAGGAGGTCGGCCATAGTCTGGAGGTGGGAGACAACTGCCTGGGGCGAGCCCGACTTCATCAACTAGTCGTCGAGATAGGGGAAGACTGAAACCCCCGATCTGTGCAGATGAGTTGCGACCATCTCCATCACTTTCGAGAACAAAAGAGGGACGCTGGTAAGGCCAAAAGGCAGCAGCGTGAACTGAAAGTGCTCGTGGCCTACCGTGACCCGCAGGTAACGCCGGTGGGCAGGCAGGATGGGAATATGAATGTAAGCGTCCCACAAGTCTAATGCTACAATCCAGTCTTGCGGATCTAGAGCAGACAAGACCTGAGCAAGTGTGAGCATCTTGAACTTCTCCTTCCGGAAGGAGCGATTGACGTTCCGAAGGTCTAAGATCGGACGCTGGCCCATGTCCTTCTTTGGAACGAAGAAGTAGTGGGAGTAACAACCACGACCTACTTCTGGCGTGGGAAAGCGCTTGATGGCCCCCTTGGCCAAGAGGGCCACAACTTCCTGCTGGGGAAGTGCCAAGTGATCCCCTGACATGCGGTGGGACTGAGGTGGTATGGCCGAGGGGTAGTCTCAAAGGGAAGGGCGTAGCCTCATCGGACTATCTGCAGAACACCCCTGTCCGAAGTGATGGTGCGCCAGTAGGGGAGGTGATGGCGAATCCTGCCACCCACTGGCGTTAGGTGGGCCTGAAACACCGGACTAGGAAGGTTTGGAGGCAGTGGCTGCAGGAGAGGTGGTGGACTGACCCGCCCGCTGGCCCTGTGACCCACCTCTGAGGGTCCCACGTCCGCAGCTGCGCTGAGACTGTTGCGGCGCAGGCCTGTGGCTCTGAAACATTTTCTTGTGCAAATTAAAAAGAAGGAAGGTCTTCCTTGAAGGTCGTTTTAGATTTGGATTGTAAAGTGTTTGGTATTAACTCTAAGTGGTTGACTCCTGAGCAGAGAGACAGACAGGGAGGTGTACGTAACCTGTGTACATGGGGACTAACAAACATATTCTACCATAACAATGCGGTTAAGAACTGGGGGTCAGGAGGTCAACTTATGCTAAAGAGTCATCCATACTTCACCTGAAGATGTTATACTGGGCTCTGATACTTCTGCTTTTCAGGAAAGACTCAACTCAACAAACAGCTTCGGGTGAATGAAGGTTGACACTGGTGGAGAGAAGCTCCTATTAGTACAGAAGATATTACAGATGATTTTAGGAATAAGACGTCTAACAGAAAAATAAGTGAGGATAAACATAGGGGAAACCCTGTGTTGGTATCCAAAGGTCAGAATTCCATGGATTATTGTCTCTTATCAACAGAACCAGAATGGGAACATCACAGAAACTACAGGGCAAGTCAGAAGGAGGATCCAATTCATCAAAATGGCTTTACAAGAACTAGATGCTAGTATGGTAGCAGCATTTTTTCTGGTAAAGAAGGGGCCTCTACTTAGGGTTGTTTACCAGTTTAAGGCCATACAACTACTAGTCCCCTTCCTTTTGACAGCAAGTTCGGTTTCTAGCTCACAACCAGACAGGGGTTGTGCCTTACATTAGAGGGAAGACTGAAAAGTATCTGCTAGGGAAATGTTATTAGCGTTTTTTTCTAATATTAGAAAATATTGTGGGCCTAACCCTGGTATGAGTTATTTGATCTTCCTAATGTCCGAATAAGCTCCCCATTTCCCCCTCCCTATGACTGAAATCTGGTTTAAATGATTGTGCATGGATCTAGTGGGACCCTGGGCATGGATCTAGCGGGAGCCTTAACCCTTTCCTTAACGATTAGTTATAGTAGACTTTTCTACCAGAAATCCAGAGGCCATTGTGTTTCACAGCATGACAACAACGGTGGTAGCCCAAGACATGAGTTTGGTGATTTATAGAGTGGAATTCGCTATGAAAATACTTATGCGGCAGGGCACTCCACTAATTTCCAAGCTAAAAGGCCAAATATGTCACTAATGGGTTCATAGAATGTTACAATAGAACTATCAAGTTATTATTACCAAAGGGTATTTAAAAGAATTTAATGGACTAGGAAAAACTACCAATTGTCCTGTAATGCATTTAAGGTTAATCTCCAGCAAATCAACAGGGTTCACCTTTTGAACATTTTATTCTTGACGTCAGCCAAGGTCATCTAGAAATAGCAGTTGAACATTGGAAGGAGGAGAATGAAGACAAAGATATTTTAGAGTATACGTTGTGCCTCAAACAGTCTATAGATTCCTTGTGAGAACAAGAAAAACAAAATTTAAGTACAATTTAAAGTAAATGAATGGCAAGATATGATGGAAACATCGAGCTGAGGGAGGTTTAGTGAAAGAAAAAGCTTTAATCTTATTGTCAATCACCAATAACAAATTACTGGCTAGCTGGCATGTCCCCTTCCAAGTAATGGAACAAGTAACCCCCAGCTGCAATAGCTGTAATCCATAATTAAAGTTGAACAGATTTTTTTATGAGATTCTCCCAAAGAAATTATTGAAACCAGAAGAGCTATGGAGCCGGGAATCTCAGTTGTCTTATCTGGCAACTACATCTCTCCTGGAAATGCTGTTAGATCCTTAAGAAGAAGGTTGAGCAATTGAATTACAAAATAGAGAGAAATTTGGGTCAAGAGCATAAAAGAGATCTAAACCACCTCTTAAAAAGGTACCCAAATCTCTTCTGGGAGAAATTGGAGAGAAGGGTTTTGATAACCCCTGCTATACTAACTCCACCTAGTGGGCAGCTCACCAGCCTAAAAAAAAAGCTGTGGTCATCAGACAATTTTATCTTTAATCATTGTTTGATACAAGTCAAGCTCCTGCAAATAAAACATTTAAACTGCATTGTTGGTGCTTTCTGGAGTTACGGGGGCCTGCCCGTCTCTTCTGGAATACTAGGACATTCGCTCTCTTCTAGGTGGGCCACAGTCTTATGCTTTGCAATTTTAAAAATAGCTTCCGAAAAGGGTGGATGAAACCAGAGTTAAATGACACCAAAACATATACCTATTCATCTGAAGCCCGCACATCTGAAGTGCCGAGGCAACCAACTTTTGGTAAGATTTTTGCAAAGATCTTCAGCAAAGTTACTTTCACGACCTTGATCTGTTATGCAGAAGCACCAAAAACAAAAATGCTCACCTAAGTAATGGGGATGAATCACAAGAACTTCCTCCAAAGAGGTGGTCAAGGGTTCATGAACTACACTGCTGTAATGAAAACAGTACTTCTTCATATGTTTTTAAGACTAGGATTTGGACTTCATTTTTAAACCAGGGTCTAGAATGAGAAAAGCTTAGACTTTCCTTCCCACAGTGTCACTAGATTTGTTTTCTGGCAAAGATTGTACGATTCTAGGTCATGCTCCTTATCTAATATAAGTGAGGTTCAGTAAAAGACATATCTCTTAGGTAGGTTTTGCATGGCTTAAAACCAAAGGTCTTGGGAGGATTCGCAATGTTGAAACAACACAAAAAAAAATTGGGCACCCATCCATTTAAAAAAAATCTTGATTGCTCTGGATGTATATCCACTGAAGGCAAGGAACAAATAAACTGATGTCAAGAGTTCATAGGGTGGTCAGCACATTGCTTAAGGAGAGAGTGAGACATCACTGACAAAACTTGGTTAGTCACAATGACACAGTTTAAGGAGAGTGAGTATGTAAAAAAATGCTTCTTTTAGCAGATCACCCCCATGTTTTTAGACTGATGCTGCTTGTTTTCAGACTCTGTGTACTAGGACAGTGCTCACCTGGTCGAAGTACATGAGCAATGACCCCAAAACATGGCAAATTTGGCTTTTACTCCTAGTTGGCATATTTTACTTTCCTCAAATGCCACCATGTATGGTGCACAAAAAGGATCGATGGCAGGGAATGTTAAATGCAACTGTTGCTCGGATATGAATTTACCTTAAATAAAATAAAAGACAAGAGGTGTTTCGAAAAAACAGTAACAAGTTGGTTTAATTAAACCCTGTGGCCAGGAAAACCTAGACAGAGTGCTTCTGCTCAAAATCTCTCGATGTACAAAATGTTGTCCCGCAATTTATACAGTTCATCAGGTACAATAAAATGATCTCTACATTCCTAAAGTGCATCTTAGTCGTAAAACAATCGAAAGTGTGCATCTGATAAGGACACAGGTGGCTCTCGACCTCAGGGAGAACTAATGTAGGCCAGTGTGTATGTGTCCAGATGTCCGGCATGAGGAGCGTGTAATTACTATGTGCGGTGTGCATGTCGTGTGCTGAATGGTTGAGTGTACCTATCTACATGTGGTATGTAGCTTTGTGGTATTTCCAGTGGAAAAGGAGTCTTTGGCCAAACATTTTTTATTGCGGCCAATTACCTCGGACTTGTTTGTGGTGCAACAATATATCTGTGGAATCATTCAGGGTTTTCCCTGGGTGTGCGTTTGCGTTTAATTTATGAGGGACTCGACCAGCAATGATGTTAGTTAGTTAGAACCCCTAAAAATAATATGGCAGCCACTGGTATAATTTGTTAATCGACATTATCAACATTGCGCATACAGTTGTCATCTTGCACACTGACATCGTTCTTACAGGTATTGCTTTGGTCTGAATGTACATTGACATTGTTCTTATTGGCAGCAATAACATTATCGTACAATCATGGATTAGGACCTTACTTTTTTAAAGAATCTCTGATCACCAAACTTAAACAAAAATCCATCTAGTGGCAGATTTGCCCCAACTAGCATGGCTTTAAACATTTTCCCATTTGAGGAATTTGATGGAGTTTTTAATAGCATCCTTGAGTGGGTTAGTTGGAATGCCCAGGCGTAATACTGTAAGTCTGGCAGTGCCAACCCTCCCTTTTCCCTCCTCCTTAGTTTCTTTCAAGCCAGTCTGGTTGCTTTATATCTCCAAATGAAAGAGTTAATTTCCTGCTGGCACTTTTGAAGCTGTTTTTTATCGAAGGCTAAGGGGATAGAGTTGAATATAAATGTAAATTTGGGGAGGATGGACATTTTTACCAGGCTTGTCCTCCCAAGAATTGTCAAAGGGAGAAAGGACCAAGATTTTAATAGTGCCCTGCATTCTCGGAAAAACCCGGTCCAGATTGGTCTGCTCTAGCTTGCTGAAATCCTGAGTGATCCTTATACCCAAATATCGCATGGAAGGGGTCTGTAACAGAGTGGCAGTACAGGTTGACCCTGTTAATACTAAAGAGACATTGCAGGACGTTTTTCCACCTTCAACACCCCTCTTCTACCCTTCACAGAACGTAGAGGCCAAAGCCAACACGCAGGAGAGCGAGGAGATACACTGGCCCTTTAACGAGGAAGCAGCAGAAGAATGGGCGTCTTATGCGAAGGAACGCCAGCACCAGGTGTGCTTGTTCACCCGGAGAGGAGAAGACGTGTGGAGAGAAGCTGACGAGGAGCGGAGGAGTACGGACGAGGAGGCAGAAAAGACAGAAGGAGCGGACTGCGGCGAAGCTGGGGCATCGAGAACCGTCGAGAAGCCAGGAGGCCAATGTCTTACAAGTCGCCCCGCCACACACCCAGGAGAGGTGTGTGGCTAACTCAGGTACGCGAAACTATCCGGAACTGGGTGGGACGTAAGGGCGCTTCGCCTAATTAATCCCGATACCTCCTTGTCCCGGTGTACCTTTCCCTGAGCACTGCCTTGCACATTTAGTAGTCCGTAGCAAAGAGTGTTACACGGGTTATTATGTCCTCACTCCCTTTTCCCTTCACGTGTATATATATATATAGCACCCTTCTCACGAAAGACTGTCTCTGTCTGTTTAAACCGAGAGTCAACACGGACGCAGACGTAAAGCCCCGACGGAGTCCCGAAGGATTTCGCCGACTTGATCCATCTGAACGTCATCACAGACGACCCAGTAGAAGTAGATCTCCACGACGAAATATACCTTTAAGGAAAACGTGTACTGATCACCTGTTCAATATAATAAAACCCGTGAAAATTAAGACCTGCCTAGTGCCAATTCCTCTTGGCCCCGTCACAGTGGAGGAGAATGCGGGCATCGACTCCATCTGTATAGAAAAGATGGAAACAGTCGTTCAGCAACTAGTGAAGGGTCAAGAGAGGCTTGAGTGGGTGGTAGAACAACAATTGTCATCCGCACAAGCTGACCGAGAGATCTGGAAGAAAGCATTAGAAGTACGAACTGAAGTTCTTCCCCCATGGTCTGACCCAGTACAGCGAACTGGGAATGTAGAAAGACCCGTCACACATGAAGCACCAGCAGTTTCCCTCCAAAAATACCAACCGGGAGAAGACCCTGACTCGTTCTTGTTGAACTTTGAACGGGCCGCCAGAGCATGCGGATGGCCCACCAGTAAGTGGCCCTTCTTCCTAGCGCCGTTACTAGGAGGTGAAGCACAGGCCGCTTATCAAGTAGCCAACCCCAACGGGGATACTCCTTATAACGACATAAAAAAAATAATATTAGACCACCTAGGACTCGACGCAGAGGCCTATCGATTGCGATTCCGAAAAGAGAGGGAATCCTGGAGAAAATCCCCAAACTCTTTTCATTAGATGGCAGCTGATAAGTGGCTCACTCCAGCAACCAGTAGTAAAGAGGAAATACTAGATCGCATATACCTAGAACAATTCCTAGAGGCCCTCCCATATGCCACTCAAAAATGGCTCAGACAACACCATAACCTGACAACCAACCAAGCCGTCGAGATGGCTTCCACATTTTCCAGAGCTCAACCTAAAAATCCCAGTTGGGATTATGAAAAATCTTATAGACCAAATCAAAAAAACGAAAAACGATTAACGCGACCCGTGGAGCCTCCACGATCTCGCACTTGGAGAACAGAACATCCGGGACCATCGGAACCACAGTGCTTCGATTGCGGTAACTGGGGACATATCACCCGGTTATGCCCGAAGAAAAGAAATTCAGAAGAACCGATGGAGGTGGGATACCTACCCCGAGCTGTACTCTATTCTGCAGAATTGGGAGATTCATACAGAGTAAGTGTTAATGTGAATGGCTCGTCTGTACAAGCACTCCTAGATTCAGGCTGTCGGCAGTCAGTTATTCAGTCACAGCACGTGCCCCTTGATCAATATATTCCCCAAGGGAAAGTAAATATTAAGTGTGTACACGGGGATATTAAGCCTTACCCCTTGGCCGACGTACCAATCCAACCCACCCTGGGAAAACCTCATACCATTAGGGTAGGAGTCCTTACGACTCTCCCTGAAGATTTGATTATTGGGACAGATAACCCAAGGTTTTTACAAATGTTTAAAAAACTTTGGAACGCGGTCCATACGTGCAACATCAAGACGTTGTTCGGAAAAATCCAGACTCAAAAGGAATTAACCACAAAGAAACAACTGCTGTTGTCTTACGCTTCGTTAAATTGTCTAAAAATGCAACCACTCCTACAAAAGGCTCCAGTAAAGCAGCCGGTTATGATTTATACAGCGCCTATGATTATATTATCCCTGCACAAGGAAAAGCACTGATAAAAACCGACATTCAAATTGCTGTTCCCACTGGATGTTACGGAAGAATCGCGCCACGGTCTGGATTAGCGGCGAAACATTTCATTGATGTAGGAGCTGGAGTCATTGATGAAGACTACAGAGGAAATGTCGGAATCATCCTTTTCAATTTTGGAAAAAAAGTTTCAAGTAAAAAAAAATGATCGAGTAGCACAACTGATTTGCGAGCGCATATCATACCCCACCTTGAAGGAACTAAACGTTCTGGATGACACTGAACGGGGGTCGGGAGGTTTTGGATCTACAGACAAACAACATGGTATATTTCCAGCATTTCTCTCCCCAGATCCATGGGTCTTAGATAAAAGTTTTCGTTTCGCACAAATCAATGATCCTACCCTCTACAATGCATGGGAATGGGCTCATGTAAATCAGGATAAAAATGTCGATGTATATCCCAAATTCCTGATACAAAACGATCTACTTTATAGACAAGGAAAAAAAGACGATCCTTTACAACTCCTAGTACCCGTATCCTTTTGGGAGCAAGTACTATTTTTTGGACACAGTCATTTAATAGCCGGACATACGGGTACTGAGAAAACTACACAAAATATCCTCAATAATTTTTTTGGGGCCTGGAATATATAAGGACACCTCTATATACTGCAAGGAATGCGGGATATGTCAGAAGAAAAACATGACCAAGCCACCATCGGTCCCCCTGCAACATTGCCTATTATCGGTAAACCATTCGAGAGAGTCGGAATGGATCTTATTGGACCCTTGCCCAAGACAAAAAAAGGTTTCCAACACATACTTGTGGTTGTTGATTATGCCACGCGGTTTCCCGAGGCTTTTCCTTTAACCACCGCTACGTCTAAACAAGTTGGTGAGAAGATGATTGAGTTATTCAGTCGTGTGGGATTTCCCAAGGAGATCCTAACGGCTCAGGGCTCACCGTTTGTCTCAAAATTGATGAGAGAAATTTGCCACAACCTAAATATCCACCAGATTCGTACCTCTGTATACCACCCTCAGACGGACGGTTAGGTGGAGCGCTATAATCGCACTCTAAAGTCGACCCTCAGGAAGATGATGGAAGTCAGCGGATCCGAATGGGACCAAATGTTGCCCCTAGCATTGTATACCATAAGGGGTCAGAAGCATAGCAGTATGGGAATACCCCCCTTTGAACTCCTATATGGTCGTCTTCCACGCTCTCTCCTGGAGATGACCAAAGATGCCTGGGTGAATGAGACTCCAGAGGAAACCGCCGCCACACTAGACTATGCCAAGAACCTGAGGTCCAGACTGGGAAAACTGAGAGAATTGGCTTCGACTCAACTAGAGGAGAGTCAGAGACGTCAAAAAACGGCCTATGATAAAGGAAAAAAATGGAGGCAACTTAACGAACAGGACTGGGCCCTGGTTCTACTTCCATCATCCACACAGAAATTTCTAGCTGAATGGGTCGGACCCTATAAAGTGGTTGAAACGATTGGAAGAACAAGCTACAAGCTGCAGGTGACCCCGAGTAAACAACAAACATACCACATCAATTTACTTAAGAAGTGGTTGGGCCCACTGCCTGCGGGCATAAACATGGTTTCAGACCCGCAACAACGCTCTTCTACTCGTGATCAACTGCTCCTGAACGATGAACTTAATGAACAACAACAAATGGATCTTCAGGACATACTGTTAAGACATGATTCACTGTTTTCAAACAAGCCAGGCAGAAAGACTCTGGCTGAACATTGTATAGACACACCTCCCGGCAAGAGGGTGAAGATACGCCCCTATAGAGTTCCGGAAGCGAGAAGGGCTGCCATCAAAAAGGAAATAACCGAAATGTTGGCCATGGGAGTTATCCGTGCCTCAAAGAGCGAGTGGTCGAGCCCCATTGTCATGGTTCCAAAGCCCGATGGGAGTCGACGCTTTTGCATGGACTTTCGTGCCCTCAATGACATTTCGACATTTGACGCATACCCGATTCCACGTGTAGATGAACTTATTGAGAAACTGGGTGATGCCCAATACATAACAACCCTAGACCTGACGAAGGGGTATTGGCAAGTGCCCCTCAAAGAGGAGGACATGAAAAAAACTGCTTTTTCAACTGAAGATGGGCACTTCGAATTTACAGTACTTCCCTTTGGCTTGCACGGCGCCCCCGCCACGTTTCTGCGCCTAATGAATACTGTGTTACAAGGTTTGTCGTACTTCACCTCAGCGTATCTTGACGACATTGTCATCTATAGCCCGGATTGGTCCACACATGTGTCACATTTATACACTGTCTTCAAGGTCCGGGAGAACGCTGGGTTAAGGGTCAATGCAAACGCTGGGTTAAGGGTCAATGCAAACAAATCCAAAGTGGCCTTTCAGAAGGTAAAGTACTTGGGCTATCTACTCAGACATGGAGTTATTGAGCCACAGATAGAAAAGATTCGGGCCATAGCTGACACCCCATACCCCACGAACAGAAGGGAAATGAGGGCCTTCCTAGGGTTGGTTGGATACTACCGGCGCTTTATACCACAGTTTGCTCACGTGGCTGCCCCCCTCACTGACTCACTGAAACACCAAGGGAAATCAACGACTCCCGTTTAAACCCACGACTGATATGCAGGACGCTTTCCATAGGCTGAAATCGATCATCACATCTACCCCCCGGCCCTTACATCTCCGGACTTCTCCAGACCTTTTATATTACACACCGACGACTCAGACTATGGCATTGGCGCGGTACTCTCTCAGATGGGTTCGGATAATCATGAACATCCCATTTTATACATTAGCAGAAAACTTTTTCCCCGGGAACTGAAGTATGCGACGATTGAAAAAGAATGCCTCGCCATTAAATGGGCGGTAGAGAAACTCGCATATTATCTTGAAGGGCACAAATTTTCACTGTATACTGACCATGCCCCCCTGTTGTGGATGGCTCGCAACAAATCGAACAATGCCAGGGTTCTGGAGTGGTTCTTGTCCCTGCAACCATATTCTTTCACTATCCATCATCAAAAAGGTTCGGACAATGTCGGGGCTGATTTTCTATCACGCCACCCACTCCCCGATCGTGAGTGTCTAAGGGGGGAGGTGTGTCACAGAGTGGCAGTACAGGTTGACCCTGTTAATACTAAAGAGACATTGCAGGACGTTTTTCCACCTTCAACACCCCTCTTCTACCCTTCACAGAACGTAGAGGCCAAAGCCAACACGCAGGAGAGTGAGGAGATACACTGGCTCTTTAACGAGGAAGCAGCAGAAGAATGGGCGGGGCTGTATGAGGAGGCGGAGATGTCTTATGTGAAGGAACGCCAGCACCAGGTGTGCTTGTTCACCCGGAGAGGAGAAGACGTGCGGAGAGAAGCTGACGAGGAGCGGAGGAGTACAGACGAGGAGGCAGGAAAGACAGAAGGAGCGGACTGCGGCGAAGCTGGGGCATCGAGAACCGTCGGGAAGCCAGGAGGCCAACGTCCTTACGAGTCGCCCCGCCACACACCCAGGGGAGGTGTGTGGCTAACTCAGGTACGCGAAACTATCCGGAACTGGGTGGGACGTAAGGGCGCTTCGCCTAATTAATCCCGATACCTCCTTGTCCCGGTGTACCTTTCCCTGAGCACTGCCTTGCACATTTAGTAGTCCGTAGCAAAGAGTGTTACACGGGTTATTGTGTCCTCACTCCCTTTTCCCTTCACGTGTATATATATATATAGCACCCTTCTCACGAAAAACTGTCTCTGTCTGTTTAAACCGAGAGTCAACACGGACGCAGACGTAAAGCCCCGACGGAGTCCCGAAGGATTTCGCCGACTTGATCCATCTGAACGTCATCACAGACGACCCAGTAGAAGTAGATCTCCACGACGAAATATACCTTTAAGGAAAACGTGTACTGATCACCTGTTCAATATAATAAAACCCGTGAAAACTAAGACCCGCCTAGTGCCAATTCCTCTTGACCCCGTCACAGGGTCACTGTAAGTTGTGAGTTGTCTAGGTTCCAACTCATGATCTCCGTCTTTCCCACATTGATTTCATAACCGGAGATCCGCCCGAATTCCTCTGCCCTTTTTACTACTGTGGGAAAAGCTTCAACCGGGTTTGTTGTATAAACCAGGATATCGTCGGCGTAGAGTCCTACCCACTTCATCCACCCTCCGAATTCGAAGGGGAAAATATTAGGCTCCTCTCTGAGAACTTGCACAAAGGGTTCTATATATAAGTTAAAAAGGAGAGGGGAGAGCGGGCAGCCCTGCCTAGTACCCCTCTTAATTTGAAATGGCTTTGTACAGGCACCATTGATCATAAGCCTGGCCTTTGGGTCCCTGTATAGCAGGCTGATGACTCGAGAGAACCTTTCCCCAAACCGAAACGTTCTCATTACAGCAGTCAAGTAGGGCCAATTGACCCTGTCAAAAGCTTTGGTGGCATCCAGGGTCAAGATGCCGAGGGGAAGAGAGAAGGTTGAGGCAATGTCAATTGCGCCGATCAGATCATATGTAAGATCTGCCAGCTGGCGCCCCTGTATAAATCCCTTCTGATCGTCGTGTATTATTGATGCGATCTCGCTCCCAAGCCGTGTTGATAAGATGGCAGCGAAGATCTTGTAATCGTCGTTTAGGAGCGAGATCGGCCAATAGGACCCACCATCAGTCGGGTCCTTTCCTGGTTTGGGTATCAGAACGATCGTTGCCTCCCTCCATTACTCAGGGGTGCTACGCCTTCCATAAAGATGTCATTGAAGAGGGCCGTCAATGTTGGAATGATAACAGAACCCAAGACACGGTACAACTACCCTGGTAGGCCATCTGGTCCGGCCGCCTTCCCCCGTTTTAAACGATTGATAGCATTACGGACTTCTGTCTCTGATATTTCTTTGTCCAGGCGATCCCTTTGTACTAGTGAAAGGGAGGGCAGTTCGATCTTGTCTAACCATACCTCCCGGGCCGTCACGTCTTCCGTGATCTCCTCCTTGTAGATATTCCGGAAGAATTCCTGGAAGGCACTTCCAATTCCTAGGTTGGAGGTTCTAGCAGTAGCTTCCCCCCCCACCCTTATTTCCCTGATATATTTTTTGGCTTGGTCTGATTTCATTTTCCAGGCCAAAACCTTGCCTGCAGCCTCTCCATATTCAAAGTGTTGGGGCTTGCTAGCCTCCCACCTCATAGCCACTCTACTTTGAAGTATATTTTCTAAGTTTTTCTTTAACTCCTCCCACCTCTCTTGGTCTGTTGAAGAACAGATGGTGGATCCACTCTTCTGATCTATAATTGCTAACTCCTGTTCTATTTTTGTGATTGCTTCTCTGTATTTCTTCCCTCTATAAGAGGCTTGGTTGGTTATACACCCCCTTAAATAAGCTTTGAGTGTTTCCCATACCGTAACAATCGTGGCAGAATTTAGGTTGAGTTCCAAGAATGAGGTGGACTCCGCAATAAGAAAGCTTATCTCTTCATCCTCTAGCAGAATCGTCCGGTCGAAGGACCAGGTAGTATGTCTAATCTGCTGGGAAAGAGTTAAGGTAAAGAGAATGGCTGAGTGATCTGATAAATGCGAAGGTAGATAGACCAGGTCCTTCAGAGCGTCTTTGAGGATGTAACTAAAAAGAGCGTAATCGATTCTCGATTTATGATTGTATTTGAGGTTCTGGAAAGAAACCCCCAAGATGTTACCCGCTCTCTCCCTGCATACATCTGCAAGTCCCAAAGTTGTCATAATTGCTAAAAGGGTTTGCCTGGATTTGGAGTGCGTCAATGCTCTGGAGTTGGGGGACTTATCTAAGATGGGGTTTGGAACTAGATTATAGTCTCCTACCCATATCACCGGGTCTTGGGAGGAAATCAAATAGCTCTGAATTTTGTTCAGGTGTGAAGGGTCATCTAGGTTTGGGCCGTAATAGCCCACCAAGGTGAATGGCCTGCCATCTAGCCATATTTTGGATATGAGCCATCTCCCACTGAGATCCTCCTGGGACTCTATGATCTGAGCTTTGCCTGTTTTTTGAAAATAATGAGAATCCCTCGTGTATTTGTGTTGTGGTCTGTGCATAAAAACTTATCTACCCACTTGAGCCTTTTAAGCATATCATTCACCTCGTGTTTGAGTAAATGGGTCTCCTGAATGACAATGACCTGTGCGGGGGAGTCTCGAGGATATTGTATAATTCTATGCCTCCTACCCCTCACACGCAGGCCATTGACATTCCAGGTTAGAAACTGCAACCCGAACATGGCTCTTTCCTACCCCATCTCTCCAATTCACCTATGGGGCCTAATGAACCACCATTTCCTTGAGACTCAAGCACATCACATTTGGAAAGGTAATGTTGTAAAACAAATGGGACAAGAATTAGCATACGAGGACTCATGGATTTTTGTTTAAGTTTGTGATCAGAGATTCTTTAAAAAAGTAAGATTAAATACTCTACAATCCCTGGCAAAGAACTGGGTGCAAATAAAAATAAAAAAATGTTCAAACTTTGCCCCGATTTGGGATTCCCCGGGGCTTCCCCCATGTTTTAAAGACAGTCTAGCAGTCCCGATTAAGGAGGCTGAGGCTGAGATCCTAAGATGGGGAGAACTATTAGCAGGAGGAACGCTGGTGGAATGGGAAAAGTTGTACGAAAGGGTCGGCCCTGGTTTAACGAGATTCAAATATATGCAGCTTGCTAGCTGGGCCCGTGAGCGGTCTAGGAAAAAGATTCAAGTAGGGAAGAACTGCCTCTTGGAAAAACAATTGGTAGAGAAGCAAGGGGGAAGAAAGGAGGTGGCACTTTGGTACTGGACAATATTGGAGGAGGTAGATGGGGATTTCTCTCTCCCTGAGGAGTTGTGGGGCTTGGACATGGATGTGCAGGGTGACCTTTGGACCAGATCCTTCACCCTCCTTTATAAAGCGGTTAAGCCAGCGTGGCTGAGGCGAAATCACCTGTACACTGTACATCGAGCTTATCTTTCCCCTTTAAGGCTTTCCAAATTCCAGCCAGGAAAGTGCTGCAATGAGTGCCTCCTCCCCGCAGCCTCCGACATACATATGTTCTTGGAATGCCCGTACTTAACTGTTTTCTGGGACGAAGTAAAGGCCACCCTGGACTCAATTCTTAAAACATCAATATCCATCACCTTGCATTAATAATATTTGGGTTGGATGTCAATCTTACGGGACCAGCAGGAACTTTCCTATTTTATGCAATCCTCCTTGCAAGAAAACAGATTTGTAAATGTTGGGTTGACTCTAAGGCACCATCGCACGCTGGCTGGTTGATGTCCCAATATGAAACATCAAAAGTGGACATGGCCAGGACCTGCAGTAAACGTAATCTTACTTTCTGGAATTTGTTGGTTCAGTGGAGATAGAATGATCACCAGATTAGCCAGGGTTTTTTTTCCCCCCGGGTCCGATGATTATGCCTATAAACTCCATGGTCATGGTGGTGGCAGGACCCAAGTAGGTCGATAACAATACTGGTCCAGCAGGCTGATATTTGCCTAGGATGGAGCAAAAATTCCTTGAAAACATCCTCCGCCAATCTGGTACACTTGTCCTCAGCTTGGTAAGGAGAAGGTTCCTGCCCGGTGCCTAATGGACATCCAAGGTGGTTGGTGTTTCTTTTTCTTTGGAACAAGGGATGGCAAATGAGGACAAAAATAAATAAATATATCATGGATTAGGACGTACACTGGTATCATTATTGCGGATGTCAGTGCTGCTGTGCGGGCACAAGTTACGTTATACATTGGCATTGCAGTGACCGGCATTGTTCTGGTCATGTGGGTACAGGCTATGGCATATGTTCACCTTGCATTTACTGATACTGCCATTGTCAGGTCTGCCCATATCATGGCATTCATTGACATCGTATTCAGCAAACACAAGGAGCGCTGAATTCAGACACTCACTCCCAGTCACAGGTCTGGGTTGAATCCATCATCATTCTGTAGCTCACTTCACCACCCCAGTTCAGAAACAGCTACAGGCAAATCAGTCTTGACCTTGTGCCTTCATGGGAACAGCCCAGCCCAAACTGCCAAACCATGTCTTTCCATGTCTTTCCTGGACCGGAAACAAGCCTCCTGGGACTGGTTTCGGGCTAAAACCCCCCAGGCTAGCGTGAATCCAGTGGCAAAGTGAGCAAGGGACCCACGTCTGGGCATACCCTGCTAACTTAGGGCGAACAAAGCAAACACAAGGAGATGATGGACGCAGCTGATTTGCATATAGCTGTGTCTGAACTGGGGTGCCGAAGTGAGCTAAACAACGCTGATGGATTCAACCCAGATCTGTGACTAGTGGCGAGTGTCTAAAAAGTTTCAGCGCTCCATCCATCATCTCCTCGTGTTTGCTTTGTGCGCTTGGCAACAGCACTACTGTTTTCTCTACTAGTGTGACTAAGCCACTAACATAACAAAGTGTAATTGTAAAGCGCCCGTCACTCAAGGGTATCTTGGCTCTGAATAACAGAGTATCATTACCTAACTCAATGGTACTCATTTTATCCACCTCAGAATGATAAAGGCTGAGTGGACCCACTGGGATATGAACCTGTGACCATGAGGTCGAACACAGGCCCCTGAAGTAGACGCACTAGTCCACTAAGCCACCAGACTCCAGGTCTGCCTTTGTAACTTGGCCTATGGAGTTTAAAACCTGCAGCGCAGCTAGTCAAAATAATACTTTTTGACAGGCGAAAAACATCCTTTCAAATGTTAAGCCACCCATATGCAGACCTCACAGCCCACAAGACAGGTTGCATGGAATTTAAAAGTCAGACATGTATAAATGTAAAGTTACAATGTCTTTCCAGTGACTAGTACCCAAAAGCTATTTTCACTGTAAAATGCTCTGGCTTGTCCATAGAGAAACACTGGGAAACAAGATTAAATATTAAATCTGCTATCTTTTTTTAGTCGAGCTAGAAAAAAGTTTAAACCATTATTTTAATATTTATTAAGTGCCAAACACAACGGTGAAGTCGGATGTTTAATAAATATTAAGACGTAACTTTTAAAAAGTTACCTTTTCCCTATCTGAAGCTCCTGGAGGCTAATTTGCATTGGCCCTCCTGCAGCAGCAGATTAGACATGGATTAGCCCAGATGAGGTGTGAACACTGCCCCCAGAGCAGGAACAATGACTTGGGTTCAAAGAGGTGTTTTTTTCCTTCCCCTAGCAGGGAGACCAGTTAGGGTGTACCTATAAAAGTAATTTACCTCAAAGAGGTCTTCACAAGTAAATGTTAGGTGACCCCTGAAAAATCTCCAGCTTTTGCCCTCCCAATTAGACAGACACCAAATCCATTGGGTGGAAGAAACCTACCTACAGAACTGGTTGGGCATGATCCCAGAGGAAGAGAATGTAATTATTCTGGCTACACATCTGGGTGGGCACATAGGCTTTGCACATTGGGTAAAGGGTTCCCCATCTTGGATTTTAGGAGAGCAGGATACTGTAGGATTCTTTGAAGGAGAACAAATAGGAAGTGCTGTGCAAGTTGGTAGGATAACCTCAGGGAAATTTTACCCCATGAATTAAGAAGGGGTCCGGAATCACCCCCACCCACTAACTAGTGGCAGGTATAAATGTGGCATCCCAATGCACCCTCTTTGAGGTTCTGTAAATTACGAATTTGTTCGTGCTCAGCCTCCATTTTGTAAATCGCCACCATCTTGTGTTGCCCTCACTCAGGCAGCACGGCGAACGCGATGTGTTTGTCGTTTCTGCATTCACGTGTCAGGTGGATTCTTCGTTTATGTTTAACTAACGAGTGTCAGGGTCTGGCCGAGTACACTAATTCCTGTCTGAGCTGATTAAATCCCCGTCCGGACTATTTGTTGGCTGTGCGCCACGGAGTTAAGTGGCAGTCTCTTTTGAACCTCGTTATACTGACGACTTCTAAGACCACTGTACTAGCTGCAGCTAATAAAATTCATCTTCTACGACAGACGAAGAGTCCGTGTCTCTGTATTCGACAAGGCAGGTGAATCCCGGGGATTTTAGGCGTACCCTGCGCCACCGGGCCTTAAGGCTGCGGTTCTCCAACTGGCGCCCAACATGGGGCGACTTCAGAGGTAGCGGTTAAGCCCGAGGGTCCTGAGGAGCCCCGCAAGAAAATTCCGGAGGACGCACACCACGTGATCGACCCCTGTATGTCGCAAGTGGACCGAAGGTCTTTGACAGCGCGGCTACTCCTTTCAGACGGCTACTGAAGACTGCTGCCCTGACTGTCGCCCTGCCTTGGATCCTTCTGATGATGTTTGGTAAAGCGAGACGATAGACGGACCTTCGCTGGTGTAGGACAATCCTTAGTTAAGTATTTGGTGGGTCGCTCCCACAATCCTTTGTTTTGTTTTGTTTTTGGGTTTTTTGATTCAGTCATTGCAATAACTGAAGCCAAGGGGTAAGTATGTTTGTGCTGTTTCAGTGAATTATACCCCTTGTTGTTTGTGAATAGTCTAGAGCAGTAATAATGCCTGGATTGAGTAAATATAAAAGAATTTGTTGTTTAGGTTGCACGAGGGATTCCCAGTTGGAGGATTCATGTCCGATTCCTCCAGTTGGAACTCCCACTTATGAGCTTTATTCTAAACATGGTATTGGTCCCATTACCTTTAATGAGACGTGGGTCCGATACACGAAAAATAGCGGAGTTTTGAGATGGCCCCCAAATGGTAGTTTTGACTCCGCCATATTAGATAATTTGGAAACGATTTTATTTAAGAGAAAAGCCCGGCCGGCAATGTTTGACTCTTTTCGCCTGTGGCATAAAGAAGCCAAACAAAAAGAAATTAAGCAAGCAAAAAGGGGTAAAAAGATACAAAATATGTCAATTATAGAGGCCGCTTAAAAGTTTAAAAATAATGAAACAGATGGTGCGGATGAGATATTAGAAAGACAGCATCGCATGGCGATAGAGAGATGCTATCCGGTGTTGCCGGTTTCCTCTTCAGATAAGAGTAAGGAATTGGAAGACGACTCCTTAATGTCCTGTTTATTGAATTCACCTCCGCCTTATGCTCAAAATGCTACTGCACCTTTGTTGCCCCCTCCTATTGCTCAACCGGTGGTTGCTCAATTGCCGATTATTCAGCAACCGGCTCAGCCCGTTAATGCTTCCCTGCCTGCTTTCGCTCAGTTTTTACAGCCTACAATTCAGCCCCCGCCTCTACGAATTCCCACTTTTGTTCCCCAGCCGGCTACATTCCAGTCTCCATTACCTTCTGCATCTGTATCACCTCCCGTTCTCTCGAGGGACTCCCCTACGTCGTACAGGAGATTAGCTGATGCTGTCTCCAATTATTTCTCTCCTCTTCTCGGGTCTTTGAATCTGTCTCCAGCTTTCTTTAGACGACAATCCCGTTGTCAACTTCCTCTTACGGACGAGAAAGTAGTCTTGGGTTCTCTCGCTCGTGAATGGATTGAGAGAGGATTAGACTATAGTATAGAAGATATTATGAGCTCGTTTCACCAATGGGTATAGCCCACACAGAGATATGTTTTTAATGTCATGTGTCAGACTCTTATTAAACATTGGGAAGATATGGAGCTAGATATCGTTCCTTCTGAGCTATTAAAATTACAAGCTGACTTTGATAAAGGTCTTATTGTAGAGCCACGAGTTGCAGACGCGGTGAGAAAACTCATTGCGTTTCGTACAAAGTTTTTGTCTTTGTCTCTTTCTGAGACTGATCCCAACAAAACCAAAGGTATTAAAAATTATCCAATGCGAGAAGTTCCTCCCGTATGGAGGGACGCGATGGTTGGTCCGCCTGCTGTCCCTGCTCATTTCCAGCGTAGATGGGTCCATGAACCCTGGAAAAGGTCTGAAGTATTGGCGCTTAAACAAACTCTTCCGGTCCCGCGTAAAAATCCGGCTGGATATTATAAGGAATTGTCCCAAACAGTTGACGCTTGTATTATGAATTTGGCCAATATAGATATGTTGTTTGGGAATGTTGTTCCACAAGCATTGTGGACGCGAATTTGTAGGGAAAATCATAATGCTGAGTTAGGTGGTGATTGGGCTGCTATTAGAGCCGCTGGTGCAGGTCAAGTAGGTGGTGCGAAACCCGATGATTTGATTATGGCTCTACCAGGCAGAATAATTGAATTAATGAAAACTATGATGCCCGCGGTGCGAGTTAATTGGGATAAGTTGGCCGCGTGCAAGCAAAAGAAAGATGAGAGCGTTTCGGATTTCTTCACCCATTTCGAAGAGACGTTTATTGATCATGAATGAATGAAAATGTTTTTATTCTGCGCATACTTTGCCCCATGGGCGTCAAGGCGCCTAACATCAAAACACAGCTTATCACTCCAGGGAACGTTCAGTTAGAGATAAGACTTCCTAAAGAACCATGTCTTTAGCTCCTTTTTGAACAACTCAATAGATGGCAACCTCTTAAGCTCAATGGGAATCGAATTCCAGAGCTGAGGGGCCACCACTGAAAAGGCCCTAGCTCCCCATCTTGCCAGCCTGACCCTTGGCACGACAAGTTGGAGCAATTCAGCGGATCGAAGGCCTCTAACTGGGACATAGCGAGCGAGCAAGGAACTAATCCCACTCATTGATCCCTCCGCCAATGCTCTGTAAGTCATGCAAAGAATTTTAAAAGAAATTCTGTGCTGCACTGGAAGCCAGTGAAGATCTTTCCTGGCTTTAGTCGCCGAAGCCACCTTAGGAAGGGCCAATACAAAACGTGCAGCCGCGTTCTGCACAATTTGCAGTCGATGTACAAGGCTCTTGTTGGACTCCATATACAGGGAATTGCAATAATCCAGCCTGGAGCCAACAAGAGCGACTGCAATTTGTTTCCGAGCTTGGGGAGAAAGATATTCACGGATTCTATTTAGAGTTCTAATCACACCCCAGCAAGTGGCCACGGTCCTGTTTACTTGAAGGGACATAGAGAGTGAGGTGTCAAATATCACACCTAGATTTCTGGCTGATTGGGAGGGAGAGGGGCAGGTGCCAAGAGACGAAGGCCACCACTCGCTCGACCAGACATCCTGGTTCTTTCCAAAAACCAGTACCTCTGTTTTTTCGCCATTGAGCCTCAGGGAATTAACAGTCATCCAGTCTGCCACCAACTGCATGCATACCCTGAAGCTCAAGGCAGATGTCACCACAGAGGAATGAGCCAGAGACACCATGATTTGAGTGTCATCAGCGTAGGACACTACCTCCATCCCCTGCGATCTTATAAGTCTAGCAAGGGGGGCCACATAGATGTTAAACAGGGTCGGGCTTAAAGCCGACCCTTGTGGCATAGTGGTCAGGATTTGAGTACAGAGGGTGGCCAGCAGTTGTTTGTGGACAAGTTTGTATATAACTTACTCCCTGAATTGTCAAATAAATTGAAAAGTTCTGAAAGTGCATGGGCTGTCTCTTCCCCTGCTAAAATACTAGCTACCACACAGTATTATGAGAATAGAGATAAGGAGGAGAAAGAGAAACAAGAGAAGAAAAATAAACATTTGAAAACGAAGGTTCTTTTACAACAAGCTTATCCTCCGCGTTCTGCACAGCCTCGTTTTCTCAAACCCCGCAGTTTCAGAAGGTGTTTCAGAAACCTGAGTATTTCACGCCACGTCTTCCGTTGGGTCCTAATCAATGTGCGTATTGTAGAGAAGAGGGACATTTCAAGAATAGCTGTCCGGTTTTATTACAGCGTAATAATGGGATGTCCGCTCCACGAGGGCGTGGAAATTCTCAGTCAGGATCTAGAGGTAGAGGACGAGGTGTGTCCTCTCAGGAACAGCGTTCTACTGTTCCATCTACTACGAATTATTTTGATCAACAGAGAGTTCAGTCCACACAGTATTATAATGACGATTATTGTGAAGACAGGGCTGATGATTTTCAGATCGAATAGGACCGCCATGGACAGAGTGAGGGAGTTGTGTTGATTCCAGTAGATCAAAATGGGCCATATGTCACGATCAATACTATGGGTGTTTCAGAACCGTTTCTTTTGGATACTGGTGCGATGAGAAGTTCTATTATGCACACTAAACTCCCTGGGGCACCTTTGTCTGGCTTAATGAATACTTCTGTAGGATTTTCTGGCGCCCCAGTTCGTAATCCAGTTTCTTGTCCCTTGCCTGTTTCGATTGGTCCCTATGATTTGAATGCTCCGCTTATTCTGACAACTGGTTGCGGCGAGAACTTGCTGGGTCTGGATTTATTGAAAAGACTACATGCAACATTGTATTGTTCTCCTTCTGGTGTGCATCTAACGTTGGGTAAGAAATTGACGTCTTCCATGTGTCTATCTTGAGATCAGTTCCCACCCGAATTGCTTTCTCTTCCTGAAAGTCTTTGGGCTACAGGCCCGAATGACGTAGGTTGTCTTGCGATCCCACCGTATGTTGTTACAATTAAAGAGAATGTGAGGATTCCACGCATTCCCCAATACCGTATCTCCAGTGATGGAGAGAGAGCACTTTTGGCTATTGTCGATGATTTCATTCAGAAAGGTGTGGTTGAAGAGACGAGAGGAAAAGTTTGTAACAGTCCTGTTCTTCCGATCCGTAAAAGAACTGATCCTTCGCAGCCTCCTGTCTATCGATTTGTTATTGACCTTAGGGAGGTCAATAAAATTGTTGTGCCACAGTTTCCTGTGGTTCCGGACATTACAGCTTTGTTGACGATGATTCCTGCTTCGGCAGCTTGGTTTTCGGTTATTGACCTTAAGAATGCCTTCTTTAGCATTCCTATTGCTGAAGAAAGTAGGGACATTTTTGGCTTCTCTTTCGGTGGCCGAAGCTTTAGATTTAAGAGAGCTCCCCAAGGCTATTGTGAAAGTCCCTCTATCTATAGCAAGGCTCTTAAGTCACAACTTGATGCTCTTTCTTTGCCTCCTGGCGCTACACTTATTCAGTATGTGGATGATTTGTTGGTGGCTGCTGATACGGAAGATGTGTGTAAGGAAGTGACTGTTGCTTTGCTGCATCATTTGTCTGCTCAACAACATAAGGAGTCTCCTTCTAAGTTGCAATATGCCCGCCAAGAGGTTACCTATCTCGGTCATCTCTTGTCGAAGGAGGGAAGGCGATGGACCCCAGAACGCATTCATGCCATTGCACAGATGTCTGTACCCACCACGCAGAGAGAAGTGCGTGCCTTTTTGGGCATCACTTCCTACTGTAGACAATGGATTCCTAATTTTTCACTTTTGGCTAAGCCATTGTTGGCATTAAAGTTGAAAGATGCGCCACATCCGCTCCCTTGGACGGATGAATGTCAGAAAAGCTTTGTTGACCTACGTGCTGCTCTATGTTCTGCTCCAGTGTTGGGTACCCCAGATTATAGCAAGCCCTTTACATTGTATGTTCATGAGAGAGAGCGTTGCGCATTATCAGTTTTGACACAGTTATTTGGAGATAAGCAGAGGCCATGTGCCTATTTCTCCGCTACATTAGACCCAGTAGCTAAAGCTTTGCCCAGTTGTCTTAGAGCTACAGCAGCTGCAGCGATTTCTATCAGACAATCGGCCGGATTAGTGTTGGATAACACACTTATTGTTACGGTTCCACATGCAGTGGATACCTTGTTGAACAGAACCAGAACACAGCATCTTACGAGTGCTCGTTTGTCTGGATACGAGCTGACACTTTTAGCGAGTCATGTGTACATCAAAAGATGTAATACGTTAAATCCAGCTACACTGTTGCCACTGCCAGATGAGAAAGATGTTCAGGAAAAACATGATTGTTTTCTTCAAACGGAAGAAGAAACGAAGGGCAGGATTGATTTGAAGGACACTCCGCTCAAGGACCTGGATGGGAACCTATGGGTGGACGGTTCTTGTTTCAAGCTTCCAAATGGTGAAATTAGTTCTGCTTATGCTGTTACTACCTTATGTACAATTGTTGAGACGGCATGTATTGGACACAATTCAGCCCAAGCAGCTGAAATAATAGCCTTGACTAGAGCATGTGTGTTGGCAAAGGGAAAGAGAGTGAATGTGTATACGGACAGCCAGTACGCTTTTGGCGTTGCACATAGTTTTGGTAGGTTATGGAGGGAGAGAGGATTCTTTACCTCTCACGGAACAAAGATCCAGCATGGTCAATTAGTAACTGATCTTCTTGAGTCACTTACCTTACCTGCACATATAGCAATCATAAAGTGCAGCGCACATAAGAAAGTCACAGACGACGTGGGTCGTGGAAATGCGTTTGCAGACGAGGTAGCAAAAACTACAGCTAGAGACACTGCTAGTCGAATGTATGTGGCAGGTCCTGCAAACTGGGTTAGGGAAATTGGAATGTGTGAAGACACGATTGAGAGCGTGAAAACGATACAGGGAGAAGCAACTGAGAAAGAATTAAGAACGTGGAAAGAAAGTACGGGAATGTTGGATTTGGCAGCTTGTTGGACAGAATTGTCGGAACATCAGCGATGGTTATTACCGGATGCTTATGTATTGCCGGTTGTAACTATGGCCCATTGCCCAGCTCACATTAGTGCGAAAGGCATTTGTAAGGTTTTGGCTTATGTATGGCAGAACGAAGGAATTCCAAAATGTGCAGAGAATGTGGTTAAGCATTGCATTGTTTGTTTAATGCATAACCCAGGAAAGGGTACCCCAACTCCGGCAGGTCATTTTGCTCCCCCGTCATATCCTTTCGAGGTATTGCAGATCGATTACATTCATATGGATCAATGCAACAACCTTAAATATGTTCTGGTGGTGGTATGTGCTTTTTCCCGTTGGATAGAGGCCTACCCCTTGAAAGATAACACTGCTTAGTCAACTGCTAAAGTGTTGATTAAAGAGTTCTTCCCTAGGTTTGGTTTGCCGCGAATTGTCTGGAGTGACAATGGAAGTGAATTTGTGGGTCAAATTATGCAGAAAGTATGTTCTGGTCTTGGTATCAGGCAAAAATTCCATGCGGCAAACCATCCACAGTCAGCAGGTTTGGTTGAGTGTTACAATGGTACACTCAAACTTAAATTAGCAAAGATTCAAGCCAGTACAGGTGTTGCTTGGCCCGATGCCTTGCCCCTAGCTCTTTTGTCAACCAGAACTACTGTACACTCTTGTATGGGACTTAGTCCATATGAAGTGGTATTTGGACGCCCAGCTAATGTTTGGGGTGTCCCTCGCCCCAAGAGATATTCTGACATACCATATTCTCTGTTAATTGATTATTTGCATGATTTGACTACTAAATTAAGTGTCATTCGTCAACAGGTACAAAGTGCTTTGCCAGAGGCGTCCACAGACCCAGGTCACACTATTCTGCCCGGTGACTGGGTCTGTGTTAAGAATTTTCAACGGACAAAGAACCTGGAGCCTTGTTGGTCTACACCTACGCAAGTTTTGCTCGTCACCCGCACGGCTGTGAAAGTGGTCGGCAAGCGAAAATGGGTGCATGGCGTGCACTGCAAAAAAGTGCCACTGCCATTACCCTTTGACCAGTGGATTCGCAGTGGTATAAGAGAAATCGGATACAGCAGCCATCCCTTGTTTTGTCCCTTTCAGTGATGCTCAAATCTATGGAACTCAGTCTGAGAAAGCAGATGACGACGCACCTTTGAATAGACACTACAGATCCAAAGACGTTATTTAAGGACCAGACAGTGCCGAGCAAAACTCGCTACAACCTAAGGTCGAGAGCTGACCAGAAGAACTGAATATTTTTGAACACTTTTTATTATTCAAAAGACATTTTTTGATCTCTTGCCTCCTTGTTTTTGTGTGATATTTAGTATTAGATGTGCCATCCGTCTCCGTCGCAGGGTCACGGTAGGAGACTCAGACTGTAACCTGGTTTTTGTTCTTTTAGTAAGTGGCTAGCGCCCCAGGATATACAGACGTGCATAGCTGAGTGATTGAAGAAGATTGCCGTGAGCGACATTTTTTTTAGATAAAGATGGATGGTACAACAACCATAGGTAGGGAAGATAGGAAACAAGAAATGAGATTGAAATAGTGCAAATCATTGCGTAGTCGATTTGGCGTAACGTTGTGTATTTTTATGTTTTTGTGTATTTTATTAGCTTGCATAGGTTGGATTGTTCATGTTTTTCACCCAAGAAATGCTGCTAATTCTACAGCTTCTTTGCCTGCTCGTCTTTCTGTCTTTTCACATAAAATGCATACTCTACCCCCTCATGAACAAATAAGGAGAGCTGAATACATGACTAATACGTTTATCCAGTTGTTACATCAACACCAATTGGCTATTAATATAACTGACTGTTGGGTGTGCGGTCTTATGCTACATAACACACAGAAGGGAATGCCTTATTTGGTCCTCCCTTTCTCATATGAAGGTTCGGCTTGGGCTTATCAGACTATGTTTTCGGCCGCATACCACAACAAACTTAGAAATCCTGTAAAAACTTCTGGGACTGGATTGGATCTCAGCCACAGCTCTTTGATTAAAGGTATAGTGGTGATGGCTAAGATTGTAGAAAAGGGCAAAATTCCGTTAGACGAGAAGAGAGCTTATGAAGGATGGAATGTTACCCACTATGTTTCTAGTCTTGGTGACAAAACCAGAAAGGGGGGAGTCTTCCCTTGTATGGACTGTACCCCATCAAGGTAAACTTCGTCTCCGAGTCAACAGTAAAAAGACTGATAATAAGCAGAATTGTTTACATACCTACATCTTCTCGTCCTCTGATTTCCCTCCATTCGTTCCATCTCAAGGAAAATACTTTGTCTGTAAAGATAGAGCTTACACTTGGCTTCCTTCTAACTTTTCTGGAACTGGTTATGTAGCCTTTCTTCTTCCCCCTACATATTCGGCTCCGTCAGACCACCATAGAATTAGATATAGTCGAGGTATATTTGATGCCAAGGACACAGCAGCCCAAGAAGGAGGAGATTTCCTTAAAGGATTTCTTCCCTTTTGGGGCCCGATGGTTAACAGCAGACACATCAGGCAATTGGTTCGAGTGGTCGAGACCACTATTAATGTTACTGCAGGCGCAATAGGTAACATTACAGCAGAACTCCAGGCTGATCGTCTCATGACGTTGCAAAATAGAATTGCGTTAGATGTGATTCTAGCAGACCGAGGAGGTGTCTGTAGATTGATCGGATCTAGCTGCTGCATTTATATTCCAGACGATGCTCCGGCAGTATACCAAGCCATTTCCAAATTGCATACTATCTCCGAGTCGATTCATCAGGATGAAGGGGATTGCTCTTTTATGGGATGGTTTTGGGGGCTACTGTCAATATGGGGATGGAAGATCCTAACGTTCCTGTGAGCAATTTTGGCCGTCATATTCTCTTGTTGTTTGTGCGTTCAATGTGGTCCTGCAGTATGTGGCCTACTGGCTACTTTATGCGTTCCACGTCCTGCCACTCAGAGAACAGAGAATATTAGAATAATGGTGCAGCAACAGCTTGAGGATTTTATGAACATCGGTGCTGATTTCGACTCAGATTAACATGAGTAGGTTTGTTCTTGCCTGAGTAATGGCAAAAGGAGGGTCTGAGGTTCTGTAAATTACAAATTCGTTCGTGCTCAGCCTCCATTTTGTAAATCGCCGCCATCTTATGTTGCCCTCACTCAGGCAGCACAGTGAACGCGATGTGTTTGTCGTTTCTGCATTCACGTGTTAGGTGGCTTCTTCGTTTATGTTTAACTAACGAGTGTCAGGGTCTGGCCGAGTACATTAATTCCTGTCTGAGCTGATTAAATCCCCGTCCGGACTATTTGTTGGCTCACACCATTCTTTCCTCCAGGTTATCTTATCTGCTGTCCTTCGCTGCATGTCCCATGTATTCTCCTGTTTCACGACTGTTCTTCTAACACATACAGCTGTGTTTTCTCTGCTTGTAAATTGAATTGTGTGGATTCATTCGATAATCCACTCAAGGGGTCGAGTGACAAATACAACCGGGAAACTTGAGTTACTTTGGGTTTAAAGCATTGTTTGTAACATTTGTTTATGTCTCCTGCTCTTGTGTGATTGCGTTTTTGCATTGTATTGTAACGTATATAAACCTGTGCGCCACGGAGTTAAGTGGCAGTCTCTTTTGAACCTCGTTATACTGACGACTTCTAAGACCACTGTACTAGCTGCAGCTAATAAAATCCATCTTCTACGCCAGACGAAGAGTCCGTGTCTTTGTATTCGACAAGGCAGGTGAATCCCGGGGATTTTAGGCGTACCCTGTACCACCGGGCCTTAAGGCTGCGGTTCTTCATCTTCAGAAAACTTTCTGGATTTGCTGAAGAACAGAGCAGGACTCAACATTTTGTCTGTGACTGAGGAGAGCCCTGAAGGACTAGACATGCTATCCCTTGCACCCAGGACAAATATGTGGACTATAAGGGTCATATGGCTGACCTACTGTGTAGCTACAGGATCATAACAAGATGTAAGAGGCTTGTTCCCTGCTGACCTGGACCCTGCTGGTGACCTCTGCTGGAGTGAGTCTTGAACCCTAAGTGCTTTTCCTGAGATCATGGGACCCTTGGCTGTGTCTAACTGGAATTCCCCTTTCACCTCTGAAACGCTAGGAATTAGAAAAGTTTTAAGCTTCAGACCCCCAGAGGGCCGGGACAAACCACCCTAGCTTACCTGCCCAAGGTGAAGCCTCGCTAGGATCAGAATATAGGAAAATAGGTTTCTCCTGCTTGAAGCTTCTCGGCAGCAGCAAATATGGTTAAGCAGATCCTCAGCAAGAAGGTATCCAGATCCTTGGAACTCATTGCCCGCTGCAGTCTTGTCCTACTGGAGGATTCTGAGCTCCAAGAAAGAGACTAAGTCCACAGGTAAAAATCTTGACGGGTGAAAGAGCCAAATCAGCCCGCAAGGGCGCTTCCTGGGTTTCGAAATTTGAATTTCTCCAACTGAGCGCTTTTCCATCAAAACCTAACGGCTTCAGAAGGACCTCATCCAAACTTTGTGAGGACTTCCTAGGATACCGTCTGCTGCCCTGCCCAGTTGAAAGAGTTTGAATTCCAAAAAAGAGACTGAGGGCCTGACTATAGGTCTGGCAGTATCTGGTGGTTCACGGACCTGCTTCACCGGTCGATCCTAAATCAGACGTACTGGAGGCGAATGAGACTCATACAGTGCTTATGATTGTGTAGCAACTGTTTTATGACTGATTTAAATATTTTTTGGAGTCATGTCTCCTTTCTGTAAATAGTCACTATTGTAACCTGTATAGCTCACTTAAATGTACACACGTTGTTTTGGTTACTTCACAAACCACTGGGGACACATTGCACTGTTTATATATATTGTAGTATATGTTGTAGTCTAAAGCATTATTGATTTTTTCAATTGAAACATATAAAAGAATGGTTCGAGACTGATTCAGTTGTGTCTTTTCTCTTTGCCACCCTCTCTCTAATAGTTGGATAGGTATTAAGTACCCTCTTTATCGTAGAATTATTGAGTGATATTCCACAGGAACCGTTGTTTTTTTGGATAAACACTTCACCCTGGTTCCTTGTGAGTAGGGTTTCCCTTGTTTTCTGTTTTCGCCTAAATCATCGGCGGCTGCCGTGTCGGCCGGACCTTCTCACGAAGTTAGGGGGGCAGATGGTGCACCCCAACCTCTCATCGTTGAGTTTGGCGGCATGGCTCCTGAGATAGTGCAATATGGCCACTTGAATCTTCCTGAGGATTGCATGGACATATTGAAGGAGGCTAAGAGGCCATCTACTAGGACCTCTTATGCTTACAAATGGAAGAGATTTTGCATCTGGTGCATGTCTAAGAACTATGATCCAACGACCTGCAAGGAGGATGTTATCCTTCCATACCTTTGCATCTAGCTCAGTCTGGCCTTAATTTTCATTTCATTAAGGTTCATCTTGCTGCATTGACTGCTTAGAGAAAGTGTCCTTCACAGACATCCTTCTTCCAGATTCCTGTGATTAAGGATTTTTCGGAAGGATTGACGAAGGTGTTCCCTCCTGTTCGGCTTCCTTCGCCTTCATGGGAACTGAATGTGGTGCTGTCCAGGCTGATGAAAGAACCCTTCGAGCCTATTCATAAGGCTTCACTGCAGCACCTGTCTTAGAAGGCGGCGTTCCTTGTGGCCATTACATCGGCCCGCAGGGTGAGTGAAATTCAGGCATTGTGTTGCCAGGAACCTTATACTGTATTTCATGCTGCTAAGGTTGTTATGCGTACTCACCCTAAGTTCCTTCCCAAGGTGATTTCTGATTTTCATGTTAATCAGACTATAACTTTACCAACATTTTTCCAGAATCCTTCCACTCCAGCGGAACGGTCTCTTCATTCCCTGGATGTCAGAATGGTGTTGAAATTCTATCTGGATAAGACCAAGGATATTCTTAGATCCGACAGGCTGTTTGTCAACTATGGGTCGGTTAGGACTGGTCTGGCTACTTCGAAACAGTCCATCTCTAGGTGGATTGTGTCATGTATCCAGCTCTGTTATCAGAAAGCGAATAAGACCTTAGGGGGTAAGCCTGAGGCTCAGGGCAAAGCAGCTACAACAGCTTTGCTTCGGAATGTTCCCATTGCAGAGATCTGCAGGGCGGCCACTTGGAAGTCGGTCCACTCCTTCGCTAAGCACTACTGTCTGGACTCGGATGCCAGAGCAGATGCTCAGGTTGGGCAGGCTTCGCTGCGGAATTTGTTCGCACAATAGTGGTGTAATATATATTTCTCCACCGCCGGGTTGTTTTTGGATGGGCTTGCCGTTCTATTCACTAGATTAGGACTATACACAGAGATCCCCTACTACAGAAGGAGTAGTTTCTTACCTGTAACTCCAGTTCTGTAGTAGGGGTATCTCTGTTATAGTCGTAAGCGCCCGCCCTCCTCCCCGGTGGAGAAAATGGTACTGCGATGTATGCTACAGGCCTTGCTTTATGCACCTTCAAAAAGAACTGAAAGTAAAAGGAAGGGGCTGAGCATGCTGGGATACCGAGGGTCTCCAGAGAGTTCCTTAAAGGCACGGTATCCTTTTTCCAGACACATAATGGCAGCCTATGGAGGCTTGTCTGTCCTTACCTTCCTCTCTATCATTCCAAGGATTTGGTGAGGGGAGGAAAGTTTCTCTATGGGTGAAACTTGACAGATTGTGTTAAATGTGTTATTGGTGTTATATCCTTGGCATTTCTAGTTGAAGTACTGGACAGTGTAGCCTTGTATGTACAGGCTGCATTATTGTCTTTAATTTTCTCTTAAGTGTCTATGCAGGACTGCAATGAAGACAGCTTAAGAGATTATTTTTGATTGCTCCGGGGTCCACGCACATGGGCGGGACTATTCACTAGATTATGACTATACACAGAGATCCCCATCTACAGAATGAATCATTACTGGGGCACTGGGACTGTCTCATCTAAACATGGCAGTGTTATTTTAACTGGCACAAGAGAAGGGTAACAAGAATTGTATCTCAGCTACTCATATTTTTCAGCGCTGTTCTTAAGTTATAAGGAGCTAAAAATTAAATAAAGAATTCACTATTACTCTAATTTATTATCCCTGTGGGGACAACAGTGTGGTTAAATATGGGTAAGTTATACGTACTCCGCATTTTGTAAAGCTTTGGAATTAGTATTCTCCATGGTCGGTGTGGCCTAAATGAGCCACATCTTACATTTATGTTACGCTGGAGCATACTTCAAAACAGAGATGCCGCCTGATTTTGCCTGCAAGTCCTACATTTTAATAAAAGGGCAGTGTGTATTCTAAGTTATTATAAAGTATCTTTATATTGTGAGTACGCTCTAACAATTGTGGTAGTAGATTATGTTTACGACTAGAATTGATCACAGTGCCAAGTTATGGCTGTACAGTATTTCAACAAATGTTATAATTCAACGCGGTTTTGTGTGTAGATAACCGGTATATCAAGCGTTGTTCCTTTTCAAACAGCAGCCTCCCTGTGTTACTGTTGTTACTCTCTAGCTGTTCTAGAATGACCTATTTTACATTATTGGTCGTGTGACCTTCTCTGAGGAAATGGTCTGCCATTTTTGTGGTGTTCCATTTGTATTGGATGTTGCCGCGATGCTGACAAATACGCACCTTTAATTTTCTTGTTATCATCGCTACATAGTGAAGACCGCACGGGCAAGTTATTGCAAGTATACTATGTTTGTGAAGGTGCAGTTTGTGTGATCCAGATGTGATCCAGATTCAACGTTTTCGTGGTGGAGGTCAGGTGACATGCGCTTCAATGCTGGGATTTTTACTGTTTTGTGTTTTTTCCATTTTAGCTGTTTTTGGTACTCCTAAATGCTTTGCAAGGGATGGCAAATGAGGACAAAAATAAATAAATATATCATGGATTAGGACGTACACTGGTATCATTATTGCGGATGTCAGTGCTGCTGTGCGGGCACAATTTACGGTATACATTGGCATTGCAGTGACCGGCATTGTTCTGGTCATGTGGGTACAGGCTATGGCATATGTTCACCTAGCATTTACTGATACTGCCATTGTCAGGTCTGCCCATATCATGGCATTCATTGACATCGTATTCAGCAAACACAAGGAGCGCTGAAAATTTTCAGACACTCACTCCCAGTCACAGGTCTGGGTTGAATCCATCATCATTCTGTAGCTCACTTCACCACCCCAGTTCAGAAACAGCTACAGGCAAATCAGTCTTGACCTTGTGCCTTCATGGGAACAGCCCAGCCCAAACTGCCAAACCATGTCTTTCCATGTCTTTCCTGGACCGGAAACAAGCCTCCTGGGACTGGTTTCGGGCTAAAACCCCTCATGAGCCAGGCTAGCGTGAATCCAGTGGCAAAGTGAGCAAGGGACCCACGTCTGGGCATACCCTGCTAACTTAGGGCGAACAAAGCAAACACAAGGAGATGATGGACGCAGCTGATTTGCATATAGCTGTGTCTGAACTGGGGTGCCGAAGTGAGCTAAACAACGCTGATGGATTCAACCCAGATCTGTGACTAGTGGCGAGTGTCTAAAAAGTTTCAGCGCTCCATCCATCATCTCCTCGTGTTTGCTTTGTGCGCTTGGCAACAGCACTACTGTTTTCTCTACTAGTGTGACTAAGCCACTAACATAACAAAGTGTAATTGTAAAGCGCCCGTCACTCAAGGGTATCTTGGCTCTGAATAACAGAGTATCATTACCTAACTCAATGGTACTCATTTTATCCACCTCAGAATGATAAAGGCTGAGTGGACCCACTGGGATATGAACCTGTGACCATGAGGTCGAACACAGGCCCCCGAAGTAGACGCACTAGTCCACTAAGCCACCAGACTCCAGGTCTGCCTTTGTAACTTGGCCTATGGAGTTTAAAACCTGCAGCGCAGCTAGTCAAAATAATACTTTTTGACAGGCGAAAAACATCCTTTCAAATGTTAAGCCACCCATATGCAGACCTCACAGCCCACAAGACAGGTTGCATGGAATTTAAAAGTCAGACATGTATAAATGTAAAGTTACAATGTCTTTCCAGTGACTAGTACCCAAAAGCTATTTTCACTGTAAAATGCTCTGGCTTGTCCATAGAGAAACACTGGGTAACAAGATTAAATATTAAATCTGCTATCTTTTTTTAGTCGAGCTAGAAAAAAGTTTAAACCATTATTTTAATATTTATCAAGTGCCAAACACAACGGTGAAGTCGGATGTTTAATAAATATTAAGACGTAACTTTTAAAAAGTTACCTTTTCCCTATCTGAAGCTCCTGGAGGCTAATTTGCATTGGCCCTCCTGCAGCAGCAGATTAGACATGGATTAGCCCAGATGAGGTGTGAACACTGCCCCCAGAGCAGGAACAATGACTTGGGTTCAAAGAGGTGTTTTTTTCCTTCCCCTAGCAGGGAGACCAGTTAGGGTGTACCTATAAAAGTAATTTACCTCAAAGAGGTCTTCACAAGTAAATGTTAGGTGACCCCTGAAAAATCTCCAGCTTTTGCCCTCCCAATTAGACAGACACCAAATCCATTGGGTGGAAGAAACCTACCTACAGAACTGGTTGGGCATGATCCCAGAGGAAGAGAATGTAATTATTCTGGCTACACATCTGGGTGGGCACATAGGCTTTGCACATTGGGTAAAGGGTTCCCCATCTTGGATTTTAGGAGAGCAGGATACTGTAGGATTCTTTGCAGGAGAACAAATAGGAAGTGCTGTGCAAGTTGGTAGGATAACCTCAGGGAAATTTTACCCCATGAATTAAGAAGGGGTCCGGAATCACCCCCACCCACTAACTAGTGGCAGGTATAAATGTGGCATCCCAATGCACCCTCTTTGAGGTTCTGTAAATTACGAATTTGTTCGTGCTCAGCCTCCATTTTGTAAATCGCCACCATCTTGTGTTGCCCTCACTCAGGCAGCACGGTTTAACTAACGAGTGTCAGGGTCTGGCCGAGTACACTAATTCCTGTCTGAGCTGATTAAATCCCCGTCCGGACTATTTGTTGGCTGTGCGCCACGGAGTTAAGTGGCAGTCTCTTTTGAACCTCGTTATACTGACGACTTCTAAGACCACTGTACTAGCTGCAGCTAATAAAATTCATCTTCTACGACAGACGAAGAGTCCGTGTCTCTGTATTCGACAAGGCAGGTGAATCCCGGGGATTTTAGGCGTACCCTGCGCCACCGGGCCTTAAGGCTGCGGTTCTCCAACTGGCGCCCAACATGGGGCGACTTCAGAGGTAGCGGTTAAGCCCGAGGGTCCTGAGGAGCCCCGCAAGAAAATTCCGGAGGACGCACACCACGTGATCGACCCCTGTATGTCGCAAGTGGACCGAAGGTCTTTGACAGCGCGGCTACTCCTTTCCGACGGCTACTGAAGACTGCTGCCCTGACTGTCGCCCTGCCTTGGATCCTTCTGATGATGTTTGGTAAAGCGAGACGATAGACGGACCTTCGCTGGTGTAGGACGATCCTTAGTTAAGTATTTGGTGGGTCGCTCCCACAATCCTTTGTTTTGTTTTGTTTTTGGGTTTTTTGATTCAGTCATTGCAATAACTGAAGCCAAGGGGTAAGTATGTTTGTGCTGTTTCAGTGAATTATACCCCTTGTTGTTTGTGAATAGTCTAGAGCAGTAATAATGCCTGGATTGAGTAAATATAAAAGAATTTGTTGTTTAGGTTGCACGAGGGATTCCCAGTTGGAGGATTCATGTCCGATTCCTCCATTTGGAACTCCCACTTATGAGCTTTATTCTAAACATGGTATTGGTCCCATTACCTTTAATGAGACGTGGGTCCGATACACGAAAAATAGCGGAGTTTTGAGATGGCCCCCAAATGGTAGTTTTGACGCCGCCATATTAGATAATTTGGAAACGATTTTATTTAAGAGAAAAGCCCGGCCGGCAATGTTTGACTCTTTTCGCCTGTGGCATAAAGAAGCCAAACAAAAAGAAATTAAGCAAGCAAAAAGGGGTAAAAAGATACAAAATATGTCAATTATAGAGGCCGCTCAAAAGTTTAAAAATAATGAAACAGATGGTGCGGATGAGATATTAGAAAGACAGCATCGCATGGCGATAGAGAGATGCTATCCGGTGTTGCCGGTTTCCTCTTCAGATAAGAGTAAGGAATTGGAAGACGACTCCTTAATGTCCTGTTTATTGAATTCACCTCCGCCTTATGCTCAAAATGCTACTGCACCTTTGTTGCCCCCTCCTATTGCTCAACCGGTGGTTGCTCAATTGCCGATTATTCAGCAACCGGCTCAGCCCGTTAATGCTTCCCTGCCTGCTTTCGCTCAGTTTTTACAGCCTACAATTCAGCCCCCGCCTCTACGAATTCCCACTTTTGTTCCCCAGCCGGCTACATTCCAGTCTCCATTACCTTCTGCATCTGTATCACCTCCCGTTCTCTCGAGGGACTCCCCTACGTCGTACAGGAGATTAGCTGATGCTGTCTCCAATTATTTCTCTCCTCTTCTCGGGTCTTTGAATCTGTCTCCAGCTTTCTTTAGACGACAATCCCGTTGTCAACTTCCTCTTACGGACGAGAAAGTAGTCTTGGGTTCTCTCGCTCGTGAATGGATTGAGAGAGGATTAGACTATAGTATAGAAGATATTATGAGCTCGTTTCACCAATGGGTATAGCCCACACAGAGATATGTTTTTAATGTCATGTGTCAGACTCTTATTAAACATTGGGAAGATATGGAGCTAGATATCGTTCCTTCTGAGCTATTAAAATTACAAGCTGACTTTGATAAAGGTCTTATTGTAGAGCCACGAGTTGCAGACGCGGTGAGAAAACTCATTGCGTTTCGTACAAAGTTTTTGTCTTTGTCTCTTTCTGAGACTGATCCCAACAAAACCAAAGGTATTAAAAATTATCCAATGCGAGAAGTTCCTCCCGTATGGAGGGACGCGATGGTTGGTCCGCCTGCTGTCCCTGCTCATTTCCAGCGTAGATGGGTCCATGAACCCTGGAAAAGGTCTGAAGTATTGGCGCTTAAACAAACTCTTCCGGTCCCGCGTAAAAATCCGGCTGGATATTATAAGGAATTGTCCCAAACAGTTGACGCTTGTATTATGAATTTGGCCAATATAGATATGTTGTTTGGGAATGTTGTTCCACAAGCATTGTGGACGCGAATTTGTAGGGAAAATCATAATGCTGAGTTAGGTGGTGATTGGGCTGCTATTAGAGCCGCTGATGCAGGTCAAGTAGGTGGTGCGAAACCCGATGATTTGATTATGGCTCTACCAGGCAGAATAATTGAATTAATGAAAACTATGATGCCCGCGGTGCGAGTTAATTGGGATAAGTTGGCCGCGTGCAAGCAAAAGAAAGATGAGAGCGTTTCGGATTTCTTCACCCATTTCGAAGAGACGTTTATTGATCATAGTGGTCAGGATTTGAGTACAGAGGGTGGCCAGCAGTTGTTTGTGGACAAGTTTGTATATAACTTACTCCCTGAATTGTCAAATAAATTGAAAAGTTCTGAAAGTGCATGGGCTGTCTCTTCCCCTGCTAAAATACTAGCTACCACACAGTATTATGAGAATAGAGATAAGGAGGAGAAAGAGAAACAAGAGAAGAAAAATAAACATTTGAAAACGAAGGTTCTTTTACAACAAGCTTATCCTCCGCGTTCTGCACAGCCTCGTTTTCTCAAACCCCGCAGTTTCAGAAGGTGTTTCAGAAACCTGAGTATTTCACGCCACGTCTTCCGTTGGGTCCTAATCAATGTGCGTATTGTAGAGAAGAGGGACATTTCAAGAATAGCTGTCCGGTTTTATTACAGCGTAATAATGGGATGTCCGCTCCACGAGGGCGTGGAAATTCTCAGTCAGGATCTAGAGGTAGAGGACGAGGTGTGTCCTCTCAGGAACAGCGTTCTACTGTTCCATCTACTACGAATTATTTTGATCAACAGAGAGTTCAGTCCACACAGTATTATAATGACGATTATTGTGAAGACAGGGCTGATGATTTTCAGATCGAATAGGACCGCCATGGACAGAGTGAGGGAGTTGTGTTGATTCCAGTAGATCAAAATGGGCCATATGTCACGATCAATACTATGGGTGTTTCAGAACCGTTTCTTTTGGATACTGGTGCGATGAGAAGTTCTATTATGCACACTAAACTCCCTGGGGCACCTTTGTCTGGCTTAATGAATACTTCTGTAGGATTTTCTGGCGCCCCAGTTCGTAATCCAGTTTCTTGTCCCTTGCCTGTTTCGATTGGTCCCTATGATTTGAATGCTCTGCTTATTCTGACAACTGGTTGCGGCGAGAACTTGCTGGGTCTGGATTTATTGAAAAGACTACATGCAACATTGTATTGTTCTCCTTCTGGTGTGCATCTAACGTTGGGTAAGAAATTGACGTCTTCCATGTGTCTATCTTGAGATCAGTTCCCACCCGAATTGCTTTCTCTTCCTGAAAGTCTTTGGGCTACAGGCCCGAATGACGTAGGTTGTCTTGCGATCCCACCGTATGTTGTTACAATTAAAGAGAATGTGAGGATGCCACGCATTCCCCAATACCGTATCTCCAGTGATGGAGACAGAGCACTTTTGGCTATTGTCGATGATTTCATTCAGAAAGGTGTGGTTGAAGAGACGAGAGGAAACGTTTGTAACAGTCCTGTTCTTCCGATCCGTAAAAGAACTGATCCTTCGCAGCCTCCTGTCTATCGATTTGTTATTGACCTTAGGGAGGTCAATAAAATTGTTGTGCCACAGTTTCCTGTGGTTCCGGACATTACAGCTTTGTTGACGATGATTCCTGCTTCGGCAGCTTGGTTTTCTGGTATTGACCTTAAGAATGCCTTCTTTAGCATTCCTATTGCTGAAGAAAGTAGGGACATTTTTGGCTTCTCTTTCGGTGGCCGAAGCTTTAGATTTAAGAGAGCTCCCAAGGCTATTGTGAAAGTCCCTCTATCTATAGCAAGGCTCTTAAGTCACAACTTGATGCTCTTTCTTTGCCTCCTGGCGCTACACTTATTCAGTATGTGGATGATTTGTTGGTGGCTGCTGATACGGAAGATGTGTGTAAGGAAGTGACTGTTGCTTTGCTGCATCATTTGTCTGCTCAACAACATAAGGAGTCTCCTTCTAAGTTGCAATATGCCTGCCAAGAGGTTACCTATCTCGGTCATCTCTTGTCGAAGGAGGGAAGGCGATGGACCCCAGAACGCATTCATGCCATTGCACAGATGTCTGTACCCACCACGCAGAGAGAAGTGCGTGCCTTTTTGGGCATCACTTCCTACTGTAGACAATGGATTCCTAATTTTTCACTTTTGGCTAAGCCATTGTTGGCATTAAAGTTGAAAGATGCGCCACATCCGCTCCCTTGGACGGATGAATGTCAGAAAAGCTTTGTTGACCTACGTGCTGCTCTATGTTCTGCTCCAGTGTTGGGTACCCCAGATTATAGCAAGCCCTTTACATTGTATGTTCATGAGAGAGAGCGTTGCGCATTATCAGTTTTGACACAGTTATTTGGAGATAAGCAGAGGCCATGTGCCTATTTCTCCGCTACATTAGACCCAGTAGCTAAAGCTTTGCCCAGTTGTCTTAGAGCTACAGCAGCTGCAGCGATTTCTATCAGACAATCGGCCGGATTAGTGTTGGATAACACACTTATTGTTACGGTTCCACATGCAGTGGATACCTTGTTGAACAGAACCAGAACACAGCATCTTACGAGTGCTCGTTTGTCTGGATACGAGCTGACACTTTTAGCGAGTCATGTGTACATCAAAAGATGTAATACGTTAAATCCAGCTACACTGTTGCCACTGCCAGATGAGAAAGATGTTCAGGAAAAACATGATTGTTTTCTTCAAACGGAAGAAGAAACGAAGGGCAGGATTGATTTGAAGGACACTCCGCTCAAGGACCTGGATGGGAACCTATGGGTGGACGGTTCTTGTTTCAAGCTTCCAAATGGTGAAATTAGTTCTGCTTATGCTGTTACTACCTTATGTACAATTGTTGAGACGGCATGTATTGGACACAATTCAGCCCAAGCAGCTGAAATAATAGCCTTGACTAGAGCATGTGTGTTGGCAAAGGGAAAGAGAGTGAATGTGTATACGGACAGCCAGTACGCTTTTGGCGTTGCACATAGTTTTGGTAGGTTATGGAGGGAGAGAGGATTCTTTACCTCTCACGGAACAAAGATCCAGCATGGTCAATTAGTAACTGATCTTCTTGAGTCACTTACCTTACCTGCACATATAGCAATCATAAAGTGCAGCGCACATAAGAAAGTCACAGACGACGTGGGTCGTGGAAATGCGTTTGCAGACGAGGTAGCAAAAACTACAGCTAGAGACACTGCTAGTCGAATGTATGTGGCAGGTCCTGCAAACCGGGTTAGGGAAATTGGAATGTGTGAAGACACGATTGAGAGCGTGAAAACGATACAGGGAGAAGCAACTGAGAAAGAATTAAGAACGTGGAAAGAAAGTACGGGAATGTTGGATTTGGCAGCTTGTTGGACAGAATTGTCGGAACATCAGCGATGGTTATTACCGGATGCTTATGTATTGCCGGTTGTAACTATGGCCCATTGCCCAGCTCACATTAGTGCGAAAGGCATTTGTAAGGTTTTGGCTCCTGTATGGCAGAACGAAGGAATTCCAAAATGTGCAGAGAATGTGGTTAAGCATTGCATTGTTTGTTTAATGCATAACCCAGGAAAGGGTACCCCAACTCCGGCAGGTCATTTTGCTCCCCCGTCATATCCTTTCGAGGTATTGCAGATCGATTACATTCATATGGATCAATGCAACAACCTTAAATATGTTCTGGTGGTGGTATGTGCTTTTTCCCGTTGGATAGAGGCCTACCCCTTGAAAGATAACACTGCTTAGTCAACTGCTAAAGTGTTGATTAAAGAGTTCTTCCCTAGGTTTGGTTTGCCGCGAATTGTCTGGAGTGACAATGGAAGTGAATTCGTGGGTCAAATTATGCAGAAAGTATGTTCTGGTCTTGGTATCAGGCAAAAATTCCATGCGGCAAACCATCCACAGTCAGCAGGTTTGGTTGAGTGTTACAATGGTACACTCAAACTTAAATTAGCAAAGATTCAAGCCAGTACAGGTGTTGCTTGGCCCGATGCCTTGCCCCTAGCTCTTTTGTCAACCAGAACTACTGTACACTCTTGTATGGGACTTAGTCCATATGAAGTGGTATTTGGACGCCCAGCTAATGTTTGGGGTGTCCCTCTCCCCAAGAGATATTCTGACATACCATATTCTCTGTTAATTGATTATTTGCATGATTTGACTACTAAATTAAGTGTCATTCGTCAACAGGTACAAAGTGCTTTGCCAGAGGCGTCCACAGACCCAGGTCACACTATTCTGCCCGGTGACTGGGTCTGTGTTAAGAATTTTCAACGGACAAAGAACCTGGAGCCTTGTTGGTCTACACCTACGCAAGTTTTGCTCGTCACCCGCACGGCTGTGAAAGTGGTCGGCAAGCGAAAATGGGTGCATGGCGTGCACTGCAAAAAAGTGCCACTGCCATTACCCTTTGACCAGTGGATTCGCAGTGGTATAAGAGAATCGGATACAGCAGCCATCCCTTGTTTTGTCCCTTTCAGTGATGCTCAAATCTATGGAACTCAGTCTGAGAAAGCAGATGACGACGCACCTTCGAATAGACACTACAGATCCAAAGACGTTATTTAAGGACCAGACAGTGCCGAGCAAAACTCGCTACAACCTAAGGTCGAGAGCTGACCAGAAGAACTGAATATTTTTGAACACTTTTTATTATTCAAAAGACATTTTTTGATCTCTTGCCTCCTTGTTTTTGTGTGATATTTAGTATTAGATGTGCCATCCGTCTCCGTCGCAGGGTCACGATAGGAGACTCAGACTGTAACCTGGTTTTTGTTCTTTTAGTAAGTGGCTAGCGCCCCAGGATATACAGACGTACATAGCTGAGTGATTGAAGAAGATTGCCGTGAGCGACATTTTTTTTAGATAAAGATGGATGGTACAACAACCATAGGTAGGGAAGATAGGAAACAAGAAATGAGATTGAAATAGTGCAAATCATTGCGTAGTCGATTTGGCGTAACGTTGTGTATTTTTATGTTTTTGTGTATTTTATTAGCTTGCATAGGTTGGATTGTTCATGTTTTTCACCCAAGAAATGCTGCTAATTCTACAGCTTCTTTGCCTGCTCGTCTTTCTGTCTTTTCACATAAAATGCATACTCTACCCCCTCATGAACAAATAAGGAGAGCTGAATACATGACTAATACGTTTATCCAGTTGTTACATCAACACCAATTGGCTATTAATATAACTGACTGTTGGGTGTGCGGTCTTATGCTACATAACACACAGAAGGGAATGCCTTATTTGGTCCTCCCTTTCTCATATGAAGGTTCGGCTTGGGCTTATCAGACTATGTTTTCGGCCGCATACCACAACAAACTTAGAAATCCTGTAAAAACTTCTGGGACTGGATTGGATCTCAGCCACAGCTCTTTGATTAAAGGTATAGTGGTGATGGCTAAGATTGTAGAAAAGGGCAAAATTCCGTTAGACGAGAAGAGAGCTTATGAAGGATGGAATGTTACCCACTATGTTTCTAGTCTTGGTGACAAAACCAGAAAGGGGGGAGTCTTCCCCTGTATGGACTGTACCCCATCAAGGTAAACTTCGTCTCCGAGTCAACAGTAAAAAGACTGATAATAAGCAGAATTGTTTACATACCTACATCTTCTCGTCCTCTGATTTCCCTCCATTCGTTCCATCTCAAGGAAAATACTTTGTCTGTAAAGATAGAGCTTACACTTGGCTTCCTTCTAACTTTTCTGGAACTGGTTATGTAGCCTTTCTTCTTCCCCCTACATATTCGGCTCCGTCAGACCACCATAGAATTAGATATAGTCGAGGTATATTTGATGCCAAGGACACAGCAGCCCAAGAAGGAGGAGATTTCCTTAAAGGATTTCTTCCCTTTTGGGGCCCGATGGTTAACAGCAGACACATCAGGCAATTGGTTCGAGTGGTCGAGACCACTATTAATGTTACTGCAGGCGCAATAGGTAACATTACAGCAGAACTCCAGGCTGATCGTCTCATGACGTTGCAAAATAGAATTGCGTTAGATGTGATTCTAGCAGACCGAGGAGGTGTCTGTAGATTGATCGGATCTAGCTGCTGCATTTATATTCCAGACGATGCTCCGGCAGTATACCAAGCCATTTCCAAATTGCATACTATCTCCGAGTCGATTCATCAGGATGAAGGGGATTGGTCTTTTATGGGATGGTTTTGGGGGCTACTGTCAATATGGGGATGGAAGATCCTAACGTTCCTGTGAGCAATTTTGGTCGTCATATTCTCTTGTTGTTTGTACGTTCAATGTGGTCCTGCAGTATGTGGCCTACTGGCTACTTTATGCGTTCCACGTCCTGCCACTCAGAGAACAGAGAATATTAGAATAATGGTGCAGCAACAGCTTGAGGATTTTATGAACATCGATGCTGATTTCGACTCAGATTAACATGAGTAGGTTTGTTCTTGCCTGAGTAATGGCAAAAGGAGGGTCTGAGGTTCTGTAAATTACAAATTCGTTCGTGCTCAGCCTCCATTTTGTAAATCGCCGCCATCTTATGTTGCCCTCACTCAGGCAGCACAGTGAACGCGATGTGTTTGTCGTTTCTGCATTCACGTGTTAGGTGGCTTCTTCGTTTATGTTTAACTAACGAGTGTCAGGGTCTGGCCGAGTACACTAATTCCTGTCTGAGCTGATTAAATCCCCGTCCGGACTATTTGTTGGCTCACACCATTCTTTCCTCCAGGTTATCTTATCTGCTGTCCTTCGCTACATGTCCCATGTATTCTCCTGTTTCACGACTGTTCTTCTAACACATACAGCTGTGTTTTCTCTGCTTGTAAATTGAATTGTGTGGATTCATTCGATAATCCACTCAAGGGGTCGAGTGACAAATACAACCGGGAAACTTGAGTTACTTTGGGTTTAAAGCATTGTTTGTAACATTTGTTTATGTCTCCTGCTCTTGTGTGATTGCGTTTTTGCATTGTATTGTAACGTATATAAACCTGTGCGCCACGGAGTTAAGTGGCAGTCTCTTTTGAACCTCGTTATACTGACGACTTCTAAGACCACTGTACTAGCTGCAGCTAATAAAATTCATCTTCTACGCCAGACGAAGAGTCCGTGTCTTTGTATTCGACAAGGCAGGTGAATCCCGGGGATTTTAGGCGTACCCTGTACCACCGGGCCTTAAGGCTGCGGTTCTTCATCTTCAGAAAACTTTCTGGATTTGCTGAAGAACAGAGCAGGACTCAACATTTTGTCTGTGACTGAGGAGAGCCCTGAAGGACTAGACATGCTATCCCTTGCACCCAGGACAAATATGTGGACTATAAGGGTCATATGGCTGACCTACTGTGTAGCTACAGGATCATAACAAGATGTAAGAGGCTTGTTCCCTGCTGACCTGGACCCTGCTGGTGACCTCTGCTGGAGTGAGTCTTGAACCCTAAGTGCTTTTCCTGAGATCATGGGACCCTTGGCTGTGTCTAACTGGAATTCCCCTTTCACCTCTGAAACGCTAGGAATTAGAAAAGTTTTAAGCTTCAGACCCCCAGAGGGCCGGGACAAACCACCCTAGCTTACCTGCCCAAGGTGAAGCCTCGCTAGGATCAGAATATAGGAAAATAGGTTTCTCCTGCTTGAAGCTTCTCGGCAGCAGCAAATATGGTTAAGCAGATCCTCAGCAAGAAGGTATCCAGATCCTTGGAACTCATTGCCCGCTGCAGTCTTGTCCTACTGGAGGATTCTGAGCTCCAAGAAAGAGACTAAGTCCACAGGTAAAAATCTTGACGGGTGAAAGAGCCAAATCAGCCAGCAAGGGCGCTTCCTGGGTTTCGAAATTTGAATTTCTCCAACTGAGCGCTTTTCCATCAAAACCTAACGGCTTCAGAAGGACCTCATCCAAACTTTGTGAGGACTTCCTAGGATACCGTCTGCTGCCCTGCCCAGTTGAAAGAGTTTGAATTCCAAAAAAGAGACTGAGGGCCTGACTATAGGTCTGGCAGTATCTGGTGGTTCACGGACCTGCTTCACCGGTCGATCCTAAATCATCGGCGGCTGCCGTGTCGGCCGGACCTTCTCACGAAGTTAGGGGGGCAGATGGTGCACCCCAACCTCTCATCGTTGAGTTTGGCGGCATGGCTCCTGAGATAGTGCAATATGGCCACTTGAATCTTCCTGAGGATTGCATGGACATATTGAAGGAGGCTAAGAGGCCATCTACTAGGACCTCTTATGCTTACAAATGGAAGAGATTTTGCATCTGGTGCATGTCTAAGAACTATGATCCAACGACCTGCAAGGAGGATGTTATCCTTCCATACCTTTGCATCTAGCTCAGTCTGGCCTTAATTTTCATTTCATTAAGGTTCATCTTGCTGCATTGACTGCTTAGAGAAAGTGTCCTTCACAGACATCCTTCTTCCAGATTCCTGTGATTAAGGATTTTTCGGAAGGATTGACGAAGGTGTTCCCTCCTGTTCGGCTTCCTTCGCCTTCATGGGAACTGAATGTGGTGCTGTCCAGGCTGATGAAAGAACCCTTCGAGCCTATTCATAAGGCTTCACTGCAGCACCTGTCTTGGAAGGCGGCGTTCCTTGTGGCCATTACATCGGCCCGCAGGGTGAGTGAAATTCAGGCATTGTGTTGCCAGGAACCTTATACTGTATTTCATGCTGCTAAGGTTGTTATGCGTACTCACCCTAAGTTCCTTCCCAAGGTGATTTCTGATTTTCATGTTAATCAGACTATAACTTTACCAACATTTTTCCAGAATCCTTCCACTCCAGCGGAACGGTCTCTTCATTCCCTGGATGTCAGAATGGTGTTGAAATTCTATCTGGATAAGACCAAGGATATTCTTAGATCCGACAGGCTGTTTGTCAACTATGGGTCGGTTAGGACTGGTCTGGCTACTTCGAAACAGTCCATCTCTAGGTGGATTGTGTCATGTATCCAGCTCTGTTATCAGAAAGCGAATAAGACCTTAGGGGGTAAGCCTGAGGCTCAGGGCAAAGCAGCTACAACAGCTTTGCTTCGGAATGTTCCCATTGCAGAGATCTGCAGGGCGGCCACTTGGAAGTCGGTCCACTCCTTCGCTAAGCACTACTGTCTGGACTCGGATGCCAGAGCAGATGCTCAGGTTGGGCAGGCTTCGCTGCGGAATTTGTTCGCACAATAGTGGTGTAATATATATTTCTCCACCGCCGGGTTGTTTTTGGATGGGCTTGCCGTTCTATTCACTAGATTAGGACTATACACAGAGATCCCCTACTACAGAAGGAGTAGTTTCTTACCTGTAACTCCAGTTCTGTAGTAGGGGTATCTCTGTTATAGTCGTAAGCGCCCGCCCTCCTCCCCGGTGGAGAATATGGTACTGCGATGTATGCTACAGGCCTTGCTTTATGCACCTTCAAAAAGAACTGAAAGTAAAAGGAAGGGGCTGAGCATGCTGGGATACCGAGGGTCTCCAGAGAGTTCCTTAAAGGCACGGTATCCTTTTTCCAGACACATAATGGCAGCCTATGGAGGCTTGTCTGTCCTTACCTTCCTCTCTATCATTCCAAGGATTTGGTGAGGGGAGGAAAGTTTCTCTATGGGTGAAACTTGACAGATTGTGTTAAATGTGTTATTGGTGTTATATCCTTGGCATTTCTAGTTGAAGTACTGGACAGTGTAGCCTTGTATGTACAGGCTGCATTATTGTCTTTAATTTTCTCTTAAGTGTCTATGCAGGACTGCAATGAAGACAGCTTAAGAGATTATTTTTGATTGCTCCGGGGTCCACGCACATGGGCGGGACTATTCACTAGATTATGACTATACACAGAGATCCCCATCTACAGAATGAATCAAATCAAATCAAATCAAAAAATACTTTATTCGGTAGTTCATTTGATAAGAACACCATAAAAGTTCATAAAATACAAATTACAAAGTTGATCGTGTATTAAGATCACAATTTTAAAATACTAAAAGCAATTAAAATTCATTTAAAAGAGCAGATTTGATAAAAAGGAAGCAGCAAGATATATCATACAATTTATGTTCATCTTAGATCCTAGAGATTTTGTGGGCGTTCATTGTATCTCTCCTAATCAGATCTTATTCAAAGGTTGCGACGATGTTGAATACAGAATTTAAGAAAACGTGCAATTGCTTTAGCATATTTTTCATTTTCTAAATGTTGTAATGCCAAGAACGCAGGACGGCATTGGCGAAGCCCCCAGAGTTTTAAGATGGGGAGTAGCCAACGCCTACGGGGTTCCACAAAAAATTTGCAAAATAGAATAGTATGTATGGTTGATTGCGTAGATACCAAATCACATGGGCAGCATGTCCGTGTGGACATCCAGTCGTTTTGGGTTGGAAAGGAAACTAGCAAATGAAACATGTCAAACCTTAAGCGAGTTAGCAGCATTTTTTCATATTGGGTTAGACTATATAACAAATAAGGTTCAACTTCAAAAACAGTCTGCACTAGTATGGCTTTCTGAACAGATTGTTTGTGGATCTCGGTTGCTAGGCGTAACTGTCTCAGATGTGTAAGGCATTCTTTTTTTAGATCCGCCTTAGAAATTTCATTTATCCTGGGAGGATTATCAAAATATTTCTTGTAGCCCAAGTCCTCAAGAATTGCTTTGACGTAGGTTATCCATTTGATTTTTTTACACTGATCGAGACTCAAAATATCTTCAATGATGGATCTCGTTAAATGGCATTGCTCTGTAACCCATATTCTGCGCCATAGCATAACTGGCTGCAGTTTTATGATGTCTGTTATATAGTCTAGTCCCAATTCTAAGTGACATGCATATGTGGAGGTATTCCTTGGAACCGCAAGTAAGTATCGTAAAAAGGAATTCTCAATTTTTTGAATGGCTTCAACATTTACATACCCCCATATTCCTGCCCCATATATTGCCGTAGATAGGCATTTAGCGTTATAAATTTTCTGCATTACTTGTATTGGACGTTGGCCCAGTTTTTGTGAAAATGCTTTTAGTGAGACAGTTTCCCTCAAGAAGGCAAGTTTCCTGGCATTAACCGCTGGGGTCCACTTGAACTTCTCATCTATTACTATCCCCAGGTATGGGTAGGTTGCCGTTCTATCTAATGGTTCACCTTTTACAAACAACCTTCGGCACTTCCCAGATCCCTTCCCAGCTTGCATAGTGTAAGTTTTCTTAACATTTAGCTTTAGATTTAGGGTGGCCATGAACGTACAATATCTGTTTAGTGCACATTGGAGTTCATTTGGGGTTCTTGCTAAAATGACAGCATCGTCGGCATATAATAGTGCAGGTATTTGCCGACGAGCTATTGTAGGTAAATCTTTACTGCCTTGGAGCATCGCGGCTTCCAGTCCGTTAGTGTAGACAGTGAATAAAAAGGGGGCCAGCACACAACCCTGTCTGACCCCCTTTTCCACCCTGAAATTTCCTGTAAGTTCCCCCTTGGTCCCAAATCTTACCCTGCCTGTCGTCCCTGTGTACATTTCACGCAGGAAATCAACAATCGCTGGGTCAACGCCCAATTTCAGCACGATGTTCCATAATGCTGAATGAGCGACGCAGTCAAACGCCGCTGATAAGTCGACGTAGACCATGTATAGTGTTGACCCCTTGGCCTCCGTATATTTACCCGCTAGGAGGGAAAGGTTAAGTGCTTGGTCTGCTGTTCCTAGGCCTTCACGGAAACCATATTGTATATCAGATATTACTCCATGGTCAGTTGCCCACTCCTGAAGTCGATTAAGAAGGATCCGCCCTGCCATCTTCCCAAGCGAGTCCAGGAGGGAAATAGGCCTATAACAGGACGGAATATTTCGATCCCCTTTCTTATAGATTGGGACCAGTATTGATGATTTCCAAGAATCTAGTAGCCCTACCTTTAGTGTTGCATTTAAAACATTGGTCAGTATGGGGGACCAGAGATCTGGTAGATGTTTGAAAACATCGGCTGGGACCCCATCCGGACCAGGGGCTTTGCCAGATTTTGAGTTTTTTAATGCCAATTGAACCTCCTTGTGGGAGAATTGTAGGTCTATTGGGTATATAACCTGCGTTAGAGGGTCTGGGTGGTCAATGTCTATCAAGGTGTCTTTGCTAAAAACTTTTGAAAAATAAGCCACCCATTCATCTTCGCTTATAGCGACGTCGATGGAGGGTGTTTCATTTTTATTTGTTAAAAACGGTGACCTTACTGTGTGCCAAAACATTGCACTATCCTTCAACTCTGTGCTTTTGCTGAGGCGATTCCATAGATCAACTTTTAGCTCTTGTTTTCTTAACCTGATCGCGACAGCGTACTCTTTCCTTAATCTACCGATCTCAGCTCTATCCCTCTTGTCCTTATTCAAGGCCTCTTTTAGTTTTGTGTGTGCCTTTGTGCATGCCGGATTAAACCAGCTATTATTTTTATTTATTTCTGACTTTTGCTTACAGGTCCTAGTTAGCTCTTTATGTATATTTTTCAAAACGGTATTAAAACTGTCAATGACCACCTTTGGTTGTAGGTTCAGGTCAAGACAGTTCTTAATTTCGGCACTACAGTTTTTGACTATTTTGTTAGTTGTGCCTTCCTTATCAATTTTCCCCCATTTAAGTGTATAACCATTCATGGAACCAATTGTAAGTTCTTGTTGGGCTAATACGGTCATTATGTTATTGGATTTGTGTGGTGTATTTTCCGCAAGGGATGCAACTATTGGAAAATGGTCACTCAGTGGGTTTTTTACTACTTCAAAACAATCGATAGCTGTCCCATTTAAGGGAGATATTAGTATATAATCTATCAGACTTGTTAATCCTCTTCCGTTGAACGTTGGGGAAAAGGAAGCAGGAGGATTTTTTTTTTCATTTAGAAAACCTAACTGTAGTTCAGCCATGACCTCGTTCATTTTCTCGCCTTCAACGGTGTGTGAGAAGTGGGTTATGCTAATATCCTCCTCATCGATAATGCCACATTTAGTATTTTTACTGTTCATACATAGATGGAGATTGAAGTCTCCCCCCCAAATTATTATACATGAATTTTTTACATATTTTGTGGTTTGTTCTTGCAGTACTGTTGCAATCTCGGTAAGGGTATTTAGCAAATTAGTTTGCGACAAATTATTGTAGAAATTTACCAATATGTACACTTCTTGTTTTCTTTTTTTTAGAATTATGAGTTGGAAGTTGTCTTTTATTATGAGAGGTGTAATATCCTCCATTTGTATAGTGTTTGAAATGTAGGTGGCAAGGCCACCACTATTTCTGCCCGAGGGGGATTTCCTTGCAGCGGACCAAAATGTTTTATACCCCGCTATGTGTATAGGAGTGATTGCCCAGGTCTCCTGAAGGCAGATAATGGCACTAGAATTCAATTGAGACAAAAAGTTAGGATTAGTTTGTTTGTATACTAAGCCTGCAATATTCCAAAAAGTAAAATGCAGCTTAGGACTAATATTAGTTGGGTCTGTTGCGGTGGTTAAGTTATCCGCACAGACTCGTGAGCCAGTCTTATTAGGAGGAGATGGTATGCTCAAGGCGTCCTTATTTTTTATTTGCCCCGGTAAGATTGAGATAGATATTCCCCCGGGTTCTAAATTCTCCCCTAGTTCTAAGGTGGCTGCATCTTCCCAGTTGACTCTAGGGGTAGGAAGTCAATCGTTGCAGTCTAAGCCAGAGAATGCATTGTATCTATTATAAATAGGAATATTGTAGGAAGTAGTTGGCAAGTGTACTAGTTGATTCCACCGATTGTCCCCATAATCCTGGTGTAAAGTAGTGGAAAGGTAAGGATGGACTGATGGAAGCAAGCAATTTTGAGTCTGATGCCATTGTGCTGTTTCCGTAGGATAAACAAATTTGGAATTTTGTTGAAAGAGGGGAGTCTTCTTTTCAGGTTGAAAGTGCCTTTCATAGAGAAAGTTCATAGGGTTTGGTAATGTATTTGTACTTGATGGAAGGAGGTGCCTATAGAAGTAGCCCAGGGGAAGCAAGGTGGTATTGAATTCCCATGTAGAGGGTGGAGGGGCGTTGGCGAGAGTCTTTTCTGCCCATTTAGGGTTTCTAAAGTTAAGTGTTACACAGTCGCCCTCAAATTTTTTCCCCAAAGGGCCTATCCATCCTACTCTTTGTACATGTGTAATTTCCCCTGCACATTCCGTTGGGAAATTACAGTTTAATGAGAGCCAATAAAGTATTTTGTTTTTTAATGATAGAACAGTTTCTGATTGTTCTGGCTTGAGCTTAGGGACATTAACTAGGACAAGTACAAAGGCTCCACATTCTGGTGGTAAGGTAATTCGTGGAGGGATTTGCTTAGCTTTGTAAGGGATTTCGGAAGGGGTCTTTGGATGGTGTGTTATTGCCGTTGTATTACTAGCCTGAGTGGAAATTTGCGGCAGATGTTGTGTGCCCATTTGTGTTTTTTTTAAGTGTGCGGTGCTGGTCGTTGGAGGAGGACTCATAGCTGGTACAAGGGGGGTTACTGATGTTGATTTATTAGTTGTAATCTTTTGTTTTGTCTCAGCAGGTCCACCAGTTTTGGGTATTACTTGGGGCGGCGCTTTTTTGCTTTCGTTAGGTTTGGCTTTTTGTGCTCCAGCCACATTATAGAGAGGGGGAGGGGGAGATTTTTTATTCATAGATACCAGCTCTTCAATTCTCTTCTCTAATCGAGCGAGCCTAGTTTCGACCGGTGATATATATATGCTCAGAAGGTCCCCAATTCGCTCAACCAAGTTATCATAGTCTGTATCATTATTAGTTCTTTCTCTGAAAGCGTGACTGTTATTTATATTGGGGGAGTCGTGATGATTTTCTACATCAGCCAACATGGTTTTACCTTTTTGCCCTTTCGTGCGTTTACGTTTCTTACGAGTCAATGGCAAGGGCTGGGTGGGAGATATAGCTCTTATTGAAATTGCCCCCCCCTGTGTGTCTCCCAGTACATTCTCTGTGGTGTCCTCGACTAATTCGGGAGTTAAAGCCACATTAAGAAGGGGAGATCTTTCTAGATCACTGTCCAACTCACAATTGGTGCTTGTGTCCGATACTGATAGATTTACTTCATTCAGCAAGGTGTGAGGGACGGCTATAATGTCATTAGTGTCTTCAGTTCTCGATGTAGTATCGTTGCCAGGGGTTCTGGCTAATTTAATACTTCCTAATGAAGAGCGTTTTGCAAATTCCAAGTCCCGAGATACTCTTCGTTGTAATAGTGAGATGCTAAGATCAATAGCATCAGTAGTGCGTGTGATGAAACTGTCTATTGGACCTATCAGTGCAGCGGCTCCGGCAGCGGTCTTGCTCCTGGTGCCTCTGGTAGACATGTTAGTGAAGATTTTATGCTTGTATGTAACAGGTAGCAGAGATCATTGGTAGGCAACTATACAGTTCGAAAGTCAATGTTTATAGTGAATCCATTAAATAGTAACAAAGAACAAACAAGTCAAGGAAATCCTACTTGTACAGGAAACGTGGATGTTAGAGGGAGGGTCCGTCCTGTCCTCGGCCGTCCACGGACGGACACAGACGGCCCGCCCTTTGCCCGGGCTTAGCCCGGCGTCCCGCTCGCGTCCCGCGTTGCGAGGGACGCCCACCTTTATCGCGCCTCCAGGCGCCGATGGTGACGATCAGGGGGAGCGCCACCGCAGGGAGTCCTGGGAAGCCGAGTCCTCCACTCGGCGGCCGTCTGTGATGTTATGCACGGCAGCGGGAGGACTCAGGCAGTGCGAGGTGTTCGGTTCCTGGGAGGCTGTTGGTCAGCAGAGGGTCCGTAGCAGCAAAGGTCAGTGTGCAGAAAGTTCACAGAGGGTTACACTAGATTGTGTTAAATGTGTTATTGGTGTTATATCCTTGGCATTTCTAGTTGAAGTACTGGACAGTGTAGCCTTGTATGTACAGGCTGCATTATTGTCTTTAATTTTCTCTTAAGTGTCTATGCAGGACTGCAATGAAGACAGCTTAAGAGATTATTTTTGATTGCTCCGGGGTCCACGCACATGGGCGGGACTATTCACTAGATTATGACTATACACAGAGATCCCCATCTACAGAATGAATCATTACTGGGGCACTGGGACTGTCTCATCTAAACATGGCAGTGTTATTTTAACTGGCACAAGAGAAGGGTAACAAGAATTGTATCTCAGCTACTCATATTTTTCAGCGCTGTTCTTAAGTTATAAGGAGCTAAAAATTAAATAAAGAATTCACTATTACTCTAATTTATTATCCATGTGGGGACAACAGTGTGGTTAAATATGGGTAAGTTATACGTACTCCGCATTTTGTAAAGCTTTGGAATTAGTATTCTCCATGGTCGGTGTGGCCTAAATGAGCCACATCTTACATTTATGTTACGCTGGAGCATACTTCAAAACAGAGATGCCGCCTGATTTTGCCTGCAAGTCCTACATTTTAATAAAAGGGCAGTGTGTATTCTAAGTTATTATAAAGTATCTTTATATTGTGAGTACGCTCTAACAATTGTGGTAGTAGATTATGTTTACGACTACAATTGATCACAGTGCCAAGTTATGGCTGTACAGTATTTCAACAAATGTTATAATTCAACGCGGTTTTGTGTGTAGATAACCGGTATATCAAGCGTTGTTCCTTTTCAAACAGCAGCCTCCCTGTGTTACTGTTGTTACTCTCTAGCTGTTCTAGAATGACCTATTTTACATTATTGGTCGTGTGACCTTCTCTGAGGAAATGGTCTGCCATTTTTGTGGTGTTCCATTTGTATTGGATGTTGCCGCGATGCTGACAAATACGCACCTTTAATTTTCTTGTTATCATCGCTACATAGTGAAGACCGCACGGGCAAGTTATTGCAAGTATACTATGTTTGTGAAGGTGCAGTTTGTGTGATCCAGATGTGATCCAGATTCAACGTTTTCGTGGTGGAGGTCAGGTGACATGCGCTTCAATGCTGGGATTTTTACTGTTTTGTGTTTTTTCCATTTTAGCTGTTTTTGGTACTCCTAAATGCTTTGCAAGGGATGGCAAATGAGGACAAAAATAAATAAATATATCATGGATTAGGACGTACACTGGTATCATTATTGCGGATGTCAGTGCTGCTGTGCGGGCACAAGTTACGGTATACATTGGCATTGCAGTGACCGGCATTGTTCTGGTCATGTGGGTACAGGCTATGGCATATGTTCACCTTGCATTTACTGATACTGCCATTGTCAGGTCTGCCCATATCATGGCATTCATTGACATCTTATTCAGCAAACACAAGGAGCGCTGAAAATTTTCAGACACTCACTCCCAGTCACAGGTCTGGGTTGAATCCATCATCATTCTGTAGCTCACTTCACCACCCCAGTTCAGAAACAGCTACAGGCAAATCAGTCTTGACCTTGTGCCTTCATGGGAACAGCCCAGCCCAAACTGCCAAACCATGTCTTTCCATGTCTTTCCTGGACCGGAAACAAGCCTCCTGGGACTGGTTTCGGGCTAAAACCCCTCATGAGCCAGGCTAGCGTGAATCCAGTGGCAAAGTGAGCAAGGGACCCACGTCTGGGCATACCCTGCTAACTTAGGGCGAACAAAGCAAACACAAGGAGATGATGGACGCAGCTGATTTGCATATAGCTGTGTCTGAACTGGGGTGCCGAAGTGAGCTAAAGAACGCTGATGGATTCAACCCAGATCTGTGACTAGTGGCGAGTGTCTAAAAAGTTTCAGCGCTCCATCCATCATCTCCTCGTGTTTGCTTTGTGCGCTTGGCAACAGCACTACTGTTTTCTCTACTAGTGTGACTAAGCCACTAACATAACAAAGTGTAATTGTAAAGCGCCCGTCACTCAAGGGTATCTTGGCTCTGAATAACAGAGTATCATTACCTAACTCAATGGTACTCATTTTATCCACCTCAGAATGATAAAGGCTGAGTGGACCCACTGGGATATGAACCTGTGACCATGAGGTCGAACACAGGCCCCTGAAGTAGACGCACTAGTCCACTAAGCCACCAGACTCCAGGTCTGCCTTTGTAACTTGGCCTATGGAGTTTAAAACCTGCAGCGCAGCTAGTCAAAATAATACTTTTTGACAGGCGAAAAACATCCTTTCAAATGTTAAGCCACCCATATGCAGACCTCACAGCCCACAAGACAGGTTGCATGGAATTTAAAAGTCAGACATGTATAAATGTAAAGTTACAATGTCTTTCCAGTGACTAGTACCCAAAAGCTATTTTCACTGTAAAATGCTCTGGCTTGTCCATAGAGAAACACTGGGAAACAAGATTAAATATTAAATCTGCTATCTTTTTTTAGTCGAGCTAGAAAAAAGTTTAAACCATTATTTTAATATTTATTAAGTGCCAAACACAACGGTGAAGTCGGATGTTTAATAAATATTAAGACGTAACTTTTAAAAAGTTACCTTTTCCCTATCTGAAGCTCCTGGAGGCTAATTTGCATTGGCCCTCCTGCAGCAGCAGATTAGACATGGATTAGCCCAGATGAGGTGTGAACACTGCCCCCAGAGCAGGAACAATGACTTGGGTTCAAAGAGGTGTTTTTTTCCTTCCCCTAGCAGGGAGACCAGTTAGGGTGTACCTATAAAAGTAATTTACCTCAAAGAGGTCTTCACAAGTAAATGTTAGGTGACCCCTGAAAAATCTCCAGCTTTTGCCCTCCCAATTAGACGGACACCAAATCCATTGGGTGGAAGAAACCTACCTACAGAACTGGTTGGGCATGATCCCAGAGGAAGAGAATGTAATTATTCTGGCTACACATCTGGGTGGGCACATAGGCTTTGCACATTGGGTAAAGGGTTCCCCATCTTGGATTTTAGGAGAGCAGGATACTGTAGGATTCTTTGCAGGAGAACAAATAGGAAGTGCTGTGCAAGTTGGTAGGATAACCTCAGGGAAATTTTACCCCATGAATTAAGAAGGGGTCCGGAATCACCCCCACCCACTAACTAGTGGCAGGTATAAATGTGGCATCCCAATGCACCCTCTTTGAGGTTCTGTAAATTACGAATTTGTTCGTGCTCAGCCTCCATTTTGTAAATCGCCACCATCTTGTGTTGCCCTCACTCAGGCAGCACGGCGAACGCGATGTGTTTGTCGTTTCTGCATTCACGTGTCAGGTAAGCATGGGCGGATCTAGCGGATCTCGCGTACGCGAACGTGCGGATTTACGGATTCGCAATCCGCGAAGATCCGCGAACTCTAGCGGATTTGCGGATTTTCCCGTTTTTTGTGTTGGCGCGCGTTCGCGCCGATTTTGGGACAAGTTCGCAATTGCGAACTTACTTTTCGGCTCGCAACGGCCGCGACTATGTTGTTTCAACGTCTGGTTTATCATCACAGGTTCACAGCACCCTCTGTTTCACCACTGCCACCCTCTGGGACACCCATGCCACCCTCTGGTACATCCTCACTGCCACCCATTAGGTTTATTTATCACTGTAGATTATGGTGGTTGAAAAAAGCAAGCACACCTGCCCTTCTTCAACTGCCATCAATTAATTTGTGTTTCATTAATGTGTCAGTAATTTTGAAAGTTCCAGTCTGGCTGGCACCTGCTTCCTTCCTTATCTGTAATTTGCTTTTTGTTGCAGTGAAATTTTTTTTTCACAGGACCTTTATGGTCTACTTGTAGCTATTCTATGAGCCTGCTGTTTGGGTCATAGCAGGGTCATAGAATAGTTGCAAACTTTGGAGGGGCCCATCAGGAAGCACTACCTTGAATGTTACTAATGTTAAGTTTGAACTTTTGCCCCTGCTCATTGCTTTCAGTTTAGCTAAAATCGTTTTTTTCTGCAATTTCGCGCGTTTTTGTGGGGCGCGAGTCCGTGCGAGATCGATTTCGGAAGCCGCGAATACGTGCGAATACAAAATTGTTTTTTTTGCGACGTGTATGTTCGCGTGATCTTGCGCGTGTTCGCGAGGCGCTTCTAGCTATACGTTTGCCAAGTTACCCTATCGGTCGTACACGGGCGCGGCCATCTTGTTGGCGTGACGTAATTCCGTTTCCGCCCGCTATGTGTAATCTCGCAAAGTGTGCTGCTCGCTAGTACAATTTCGCGCGTACTCGCAAGGAAAATCTTGCGCGAACTTACCCACGCGGTCGTGAACGGGCGCGGCCATCTTGTTTCTCATTCATTGCTATGGTTCTGGGCATGCTTTCTCTATCCTCTCTCAATCTCTGCCATCCTTTGCTTGTTTGAAGTTTTTTTGATCTAATTTTACTTATTATCTATCCCTCTATTTTTCTAGCTCTATATTTTTGTGTTTTCTGCAGCTTTTAGTTACTTTTAAACTACTTTTTAAACTCTTTTCTTTTCTTCTTCACTATTCTATTTCTTGTTTATCATTTAACTCTATTTCTGCCCAGACCATGGTAAAGGGAGCCGGGAAGCACCCTGAGAAGGGGAAGGGTCCCGCACCCCGTGCCCGGCTCCCGTGCGGGCGTTTAAGGGGGGAGCAAGTGGTCCCGAGGGAGATCTTCAGCGCGGAGGAAGTGGCGGCACTGATCTTCCATGTCCAGCGCCGCCTCCCCAAGACGATCCTGGGAGGCGGCAAGATCGCGACCGGCTATGGCATCCGGGAGCGTCGCAAGCGGTGGGAGAAGGTGTGCCGGGCCATGTACAAGATCTCTGGGGTCCGGCGCACATATAACCAGGCCACCCACCGCTGGACCGATGTCATGGACCGGGAGCGGGACTTGCTGGACGCGCTCGGCGTAGAGGTCCCCGGGCTTGGTGAGTAGTAGTAGTAGTACATTTACTACTCTGTTTTATCCTGCTCTGTTATTTGCAAATCTTTGTTCTTTACCAAGAGCAATAATGCTGCCGATTACATTGAGGTAAATTATATTTCAAAATCTTCTATGCATTTCAGGTGCACTGCTCTCCTTCTCAGTAGCCTTGCTTGCTACTATGCTTCTTTGTTTTGTATGTTGTGTTCAGAAGCATTTCATTGGCCTGAGAAATTATGTATGAGTGTAGTGTAAAGAAAAGAACTGCGTAATGCTAGACAGTAAGGGTCATATTTTCAATTACCGGCGCATCCCTGCAAAGTAGCAGGGATGCGGCAGTAATTGTGTGCCATGCCACCACCACCCATTGGCCCAAAACGTCACAGAAGCCTTACGCATCTGTGCCGTAAAGGCAGCGCATTGCTGGAGTTGCGTGCCAACGATGGCGCAGCTCCAGCAATGCTCTGGGGTACCCTATCTCCCCAATGCTGCATCAAGCCGTACGTCGGCTTCAAGCGCGCAGGGTTTGAGTCATGCATCATTGTCCTAAAAGTGACTGATTGACATCTTGTAGATTTCCCTCAGCCACTTTTAGGATTCGTTCCTGCGCAGGTACGCCCTCCCTTGCGCCGGAACGCCCCCTGATGGCGCAGGGCTTTACAACGTGATGCATCGCCCATATGCCCATATGTGTTTTTTTTTAATATATACGCCGCACCAACACCATGGCGAGTCTTTTGTTCTGCCTCTGCGTCAGAAAAGGCACGCAACAATGGAGGAAAATGAGCCGCAACTTCCGCAAGGGACTTCTATCAGCCCCAACAGACTGAAGTCCAGTCCTTCCTTTAGACACATGGCTATAAGAAGAAATAGTGGCGGTGGTGGCGGGTGGATTGATAGTTTGAGTATTCACTGATCTGCAAGCAGGATGGACTTTGTCTGTCACGTGTTGCGCACTGCTGCCTGCAGTGCCAGGCCTAGGCAAACCTCTTTAGTAGTCTGTTTATTGAGTTACATAGGAACTTTCTAAGTCAACGTTCCGCAAATCAGGCAATACGAATAACGTAGTATACCACATGAGATAGATCCCGTGGAATAGTTGTCTATCTATTTGCTATTTTTCCAAAATATGTTGTTATTGTTCTTTTGAAATGTTTGATTTGGTTGAAAAATCTCATCCATGTTTTCTGGTTTTTCTTTCTTTCATGTTGTACATCAGCTCCCCCCAAGGGCAAGAGGACACAGGAGGAGGGTGCTGAGGATGCAGGCCAGGATCGGGCAGGCGAGGGCTCCTTTGCTGGCCCCAGTAAGTTTACATTTTAATAAACAGTACCTATTTTTTCCTAGCGTTCCTCATTCGATTTTTTCTAAATCGTCTTTGATCTTCTTGTAGACTGGATATAAATTCTTATCCTGCCTCGAATATGACTCCCTGTGGTATTACTAGACTATTCTTATTAGTCTGTCTGTGTAGCTAACTAAGATTGGACATTTGGCAATTCCATTGGACTCCCATTATATTCAGCAATACCTCTATGCACTGTCTCCTTACTGACTAGATAGTGTGGCAGAGTCATTCAGCTCCCGAAGTCACCGATTATAGATCCCCAATGATCTCTAGATTATCGTACGCAGGACAAGAGAGTAGTACGGAGTCACAGCACAGTCAAGAAGTGTCAGAGGCACTCATGCTTGCAAAAATTCCAAAACCTTTAGCTCATCCACTCTAGTCTAGAGGAACAAAAACCACAGAGTCTATTTAAGTTTAAAAGCTTTATTAAAAGTAAACACATTTATTAAAATCTACTTTGTCATAAAACTATTTAACTGAAAACGGAAAAGTGGTTAGTGCTGACGATTAATTGGACACATTTCTTGTGGTCGAGCCGAGCTCTCACCTGGTTTGAACTTGATCCTGGTCGTGTTCTTAGGACTCAGGAGTCAAGCTTCTGTCTGTTAGGAGAAAAAGTGGTGCGTGTTAAAAATCAAAAGCAAGCATTCATCAGTTGTGCATAAAAGTGCAGCAAGACAACAGCCTTCCCTGGAAAATGGGACATTTTTACTATGGAGTAGACGGTCACAAATTATTACATTGTATTCTGTTTTTTTAACATTTCTCCTAGACCAAATATTATATAGTAGTGAGTGGTGTATTCTAACATTCTTAAATGTACTTTGTAGGTGTAACATCTGGTGACGGGGCCAGCGCGGAGGTGGCTGTGTTGGACCAGGACTCGGAGGCCTCTGGGGAGGAGGCGGTACAAGAGCCGGCGGACGTTCCTGTGGGGGATCAAACGGTGGTGGCGGAAACAGGTAAGCTATATATTCCTTACTTATTGAGATTGAAGACTGCATAGTGTGCTTTCTGCACGGGTGTATTACAATTACAAATCAACCAGGTAGTAGCCTCCTCGAAATGTACTTCGACTTAGCTGTGAAGTTTTTGGTGAGAAGAATCCCAATAAGTTCTTAGACGAACGTGATGGATGGGATGAACGAAAAGCGAAAGAAGGGTGTAAGTAAGTGGGACGCGAACTTGTATGATGGCTGGCAAAGAAGAACGATATGTGTTTGCTTGGCCCCCGAGGTGGCTGGGAAGGAAAGAATATGGTATGGTGCATGGCTGGGTCAATGATGAAGCAAGGATGGGTGGAAGGACAGCAGCCTGGGTGGGTGAAACAGAAACTGTATGTGTGCGTATACTTTGACTGAATGGATGCCTGGAGCATGGTATTCTCTGACTCTTAGATAGCACATGTGTATCTAGAGAGAGTAGATGGTCGCCAGGTGAAGTAAGTGTTACCTTGAAGAGCATGTACCACCGCACCCGCACGTCCGTTCCAGTGCAGGGAAGGCAAGGAAAAGAAATTGTAAATGTGTCCAATACTACCATGAATAGTAGCAGTACTTTGTATTGCGTTTGCATTCACAGCATATATCTGGTTATTACGGTGGACACTCCGTACCTCTCTTAATAACTTTAGTTTACTTGTAGTACGTCATTCATGTGTGGGTGTATCACTGTTCACTCAATATTAAGCAAAGCACCTAAAGTCATCTCATCTGTCATTAAATACGTCCCATGTGAAGTGATAGATAATCAAATTAGTTAGCTTCTTCATTTTCCTTTTCTAGTACTCATTTGCACTGTAGGGTGAAAGGTAAATTAATTAAGCAGTAGCCCTTGTAACAGAGTATTCTCAGTGCCACCCGTAATAGAAAAGTAATAGCTTCACCACCTGCATGTACTGGACCGGTACAGTAACGCAAGTCTGTCTCACTCATCATGGTGTGCAACTTTTTTTCTCGGGTGCAAGTTCACTGTGCTGTCCATGTCATTCTGCCGGCTTGCATAAGATAACGTACCCATTTCCCTAAACAAGAGAGAAGAAGAAGAATAAGACTGGTGTACTGTCATAGTCGACTGTAATGGAAGTCCATAGTGGTCGTAGAATTAGTTCATTAAACTACCACTACTGTTAGAGCAAGGATGCAGAAGTGGGAGGTTACATAGATACTGTCCTCAATAGTTATGTACTGTGCTTTCAATTTGCTACTTGTACTCTGTGACCCAACTTTCGGCTCAATCACTTTGTGTTATTAATAAGGAGCATTGGTTACAGACTATGTCTTTCTTTCTTCATATAGTTGCTCCTTCCAAATCAACAACAAGGAGGGAGCAGGCTAGATTGGCCCGGCAACGGAGGCTGGAGGCCACAGTCGCCGAATATCGGCGGCTGGTGGCCCTGGAGGAGGAGGAGGAAACGCAGTCGAGCGGGGCAACAACGACATCCTCGACTGTGACCACTGCATCCTCCTCCGTGACTAAGCCAGCGGGACCGAGCCGGGCTAAGAAAGACGACCGCCACCGCCAAGCAACCGAAATACCAGCTGCCCCCCACAGGAGCTGCAAGGACCGCCAACGCCGCCTACGAGTCCGCATGTCCAACCTGGAGCAGGAGGTCCTGAGGTATAAGAACTTGGTTAAGGGCCTCCGCTCCGAGCTTGCCACCCTCCGCAAGGAGTATGATGCCCATGCCGCATCATGCACCAGCACCAGCACCCTCCAGTAGTGGAGTGTCCCTTGCCCTTTTTTTATAGACTTTTGGGGGGTGGGATTTGGGAGTTGGGATCGTTTTGGGACGTTTCAGAGACAATCGTTGGGGTTAGGGTGGGTGAGGGAGATTATTTTGTTAGGGCTAAATAAATATATTTTTCAACTTTATCTGACCATACCTGTTTTTTACTGCTTTTCAGTCTGGTGGGTGGGGGGCGGGGGTGTAACAGTAACTTTGTTTTCCTGAACAGTCGTAGGACTTTAGTAGTACAACCGTCAATCTCTTGTCTACTCCGAAATAATACTCCATTATACTACCTCCCACCAAACGCTTATCTTACCTGTAATTTGTGTTAGAAATTAGGGCTAGGCCCAGGGCTGGCTCCAGGTGAAATGGGGATTAACGTTGTCAATCCTGGGCGGGTGACATTTCCTCATTGCGGTGGTACTAGTGGTGTGACACAGTGGCAGTTGCATGCCTATGGAAAAAAAGAAAACGAAACCTTGTTTGTCCTCCTTACTGTAGCATTACAACGGTTACGGTACGATCGAGAAAATAGCAGGTGACAGTACACTAGAACAGTGCCATAATGTAGCCTAACAAATGGTAAAGTATTTGCTTGCAAGTATAACTAGTACTTGCGTTGAATTTATTTGACATTGGCTACTACTACTAGAAGATATAGTACTGAAGCTGAGTAAGTCTAGAAGATATCCTCGTATTCCTTCACCAGCCTGTTGCTGCTATGACCTTATCCTCCCCAGCAAGTGTGTGGAATTATTGATGTCATTTTAGTCAGACATCAAGCAAAACAACACAGCCCGGGGGAAGAGGGTTAGGGTTTGTAAAATGGATGGGAATGGGGGTTTCTTTTTGGGTAGGTTTTGTTGAGAGAAGAAAAAAAAAGCAGAGCATGGACAAACAATAATTGAAGATACAGACAATCTTTGGTTACAAACTAAAGGTAAGCACATGCAGTCACACTCATAGAATAAAAGACAACAATGGATACTGTATCTGTATTGCGTATGTTGTTGGAGTTGTCCTGTTGAATTTGGTAAGTAATAAGCATGCAGCAAACAATTCCTCTTATTGGCGGCACTCCTCCATTCCAGCTGACGCTTCGTCCATCAATGTGGTGACCACTGACAGAAGACACCCTGTCCACTGCCTGCCTGGCGGATGTTGACTGAAACCCGGCCTGTAATTATTGAACGGAAAACAGGAAGTGCTATTACAATACCACTGATAAATAAATAAAAGGTATGTACGCTGTGTGGTGCAAAAAGTCACACTTTGATTTCCCTAATAGACAGTACAATATTTTTGAAATTGCGTGCTCTGTCTGAGTCACCTTTTTAAGGATCAATAAGTATGGCCAAAATATTATAGCGGATCTTTCCCCTCAAGGTAGGTGTACTACTGTGTTTTAGAACAAAATTTGACCTTGAAAAAAAGGCTGTTCCTTATGGATTTTGTCCAAAACACTTCTATCCGGTATTAGACCTTCCCAGGAATGCCCCAGGCAAGACCCGCCAACCCACCCGCAAAAAACCACCCGACAACACCCCCAAACAGCGAAAAAGCTAAATCTCATACTTACAATATCTCTCGGCCTTCGGTCCAAATGCGGCGCTGTTCAGCTAGGTCATCATCATCAATCATCATAACTCCTGTTTTCCACCACGGATTTCCTGAAAAGCAAATGCAATCAAGATTAGACTGTCGCAGCAGTGCTTCGACAGAGACCCCGGCCGCAACCCACCCACGAACAGCAGGAAGCCCCCCAAAACGCTACATTGAGCAAGATGTCAGAAGAAATAGCAAAAAAAAGGCTGTTCCTTATGGATTTTGTCCAAAACACTTCTATCCGGTATTAGACCTTCCCAGGAATGCCCCAAGCAAGACCCGCCGGCGCCAACCCACCCGCAAAAAACCACCCGACAACACCCCCAAACAGCGAAAAAGCTAAATCTCATACTTACAATATCTCTCGGCCTTCGGTCCAAATGCGGCGCTGTTCAGCTAGGTCATCATCATCAATCATCATAGCTCCTGTTTTCCACCACGGATTTCCTGAAAAGCAAATGCAATCAAGATTAGACTGTCGCAGCAGTGCTTCGACAGACACCAAAAATTACCCACAAACCCCCGGAACCCCGCCAAAGAGCACCTCAAAGGCAAGCAAGTCAGCAAAAACGGCAAGAAATTTCCACCTCATATTTGGTCCAAAACACTTTTGTCCATTATTAGAGCTTCACAGCAATGGGCCCAAATCCGTCAACTCACCCGCAAAGAAGTACAACACCCCCACAAGTGCTGAGTCTTTCTTCATTGGGCGTAATCCAGCACTCTGCTTGGAGGGAAATCGCAGTCTGGAGGAGGAGGATAGAGGAGCATGTTCTTCGGAACTTGTGAACCTGAGGAATGTAGACTGCGGCACCTTCAAAGCAATAAGCAAACAAGTGAAGACAGTTCTGATGATGGTCTTGTTTTTGGGATTAGGTGATTAAAGTTTGAATTTAATTAACTGTGCAAAACAAAGAAAGAGAGACACAAAGCACACAGGAATAAAAGTGAATAAGGACGAAAAAGAAAGTTCTTGATTGATTGTCTCATTTTCAGGGCTCGGTGTCAGGGAATAAGAACAAGATTTCGTCATCATACTCTGCGAATTCAGGCTGGATGAGGTCAGTGCCACCGAACAGAGAAAAAATCCCCTCATCTACGTTGCTGTCCTCCTCGTCTTCATGCGGCGTGCTTTCTCGTACTTTGTAATCTGGTGGTATGAGGTGCTGATTCATCTTGATCATTGTCAGCCGCTCCACATTTTTGGGCGAGAGGCGGCTCCGTTTGGGAGTTACAATGCCACCAGCAGCACTGAAAACACGTTCAGAAGACACACTTGCGAGTGGGCAAGACAAATAGTTTATAGCCAGGTTGTAGAGCTGTGGCCACAATTGTTTTTTGCCATGCCAATACTGCAATGGCTCCTCATTAAGAAAGACCACTGTTGAGTCATTCATATAGTCCTGCACCATCGACTCAAGGTCATCAACGGTTCCTCCACTTTGCTTACTTTTTGCTGTGGCTGTGACATTTTTTCGAGAACCATACCCAAGCAAACTTAGCCAATCCTCTACAACAGCCACTGTTTTTGTTGTGTGTGGTGCAGATGATCCAGTTGCCGGTGTCTTTAACGGCTGAGAGGTCACTTGTGCCCCAGCCACAGGTGCAGAAGTGGATTCTTGTGACTGGGGATGGCCTGCTGATGCTGATGCTGATGTACTGGCTTCTCCTTCAATAACCTGCCGTTCTTTTTCAAACCTCTTGGCTGACAAGGCTAACCAATGTTTGTACTTTTGAACATCTGCATCATCAAAAGGAAAGAATGCTTCGCCTGCCAGCGCCTTTTTGTAGCGTGGATCCAGAATAGTAGCACAAATGTAATGCTGATCTGACTTGATCTTTTGAAGACGTTCATCACCACGTAGGCGCTCTAATAATTTCTCTGACAAAATGAAATGGTTTTTTTTTTCTTCATCTTCTTTTTCAAACTCAGAAGACACCGCCATCAGTTGGTGCTCCAGCATGCACAACAATGGGATAGCTTTTCCCAAATTACAGTCCTCCTGGCTGACTGCACGCGTGAAGAACTCAAAAGGACGAAGCATGTCTGTCAGGCTTTTAACTATGTCCCATTGCGCCGCACTCATCCGCAGGTCCTCCTTCTGAGATGTACCCTCTGTGAAGAAATAGTGATCGAGTACCGTATACTGCTCATACAGACGCTCAAGCATGTAGAAGGTTGAGTTCCAACGTGTTGCCACCTCCTGGATGAGTGCTTTCACTGGCATTCTACGTTGAAGTAGCAGTCTCCGCAGATGCTTCCGGGCCTTAAAAGAATGGCTGAAATGGTTGCACATTTTGCGGCAGGTGGCCATTACCGCGAACGCTGCACTGTCTCTATCACTCAAGAATTTTTGAACTACCAGGTTGATACAGTGCGCCAAACATGGCACTCTGAAATAGCCACCCTCCGACATGGCCTTAACTACATTGGAGCCATTATCCGTGGAAACATAACCAATCTTGCGTTTTAGGGGGGATAGCATTGTCAAGACCTTTTTGTTAAACTCTTGCAAAAGGTTTTCTGCTGTGTGACTTTTCTCCAAGCCAAACATGGCTAGTGTTGCATGTTTCCGAGCAGCTTTGAAAACTTTGTCCGGGTCAACACCTGCGTTTAGCTTTGCTTTAACACCTGAAAAAGAGACCCAGTGTGCAGTGATGCACATGTAATCATGGCCTGGGCCACTGGTCCACATGTCTGTTGTCAGATGTATTGTGTGAACAGCACTCTTCTGCAAAGCTGCCCCAATCGCCTGCAGCACATCTTCATGTAGTGCTGGAACCGCAACTCTGGCAAAATAGAACCGGCTCGGAACTTTCCATTTAGGGCAGAGCGTTGCCACTAATTCAAGAAAACCTACCGCTTCTACAAAAGAAAAAGGTAGAAGGTCCACAGCTAGCATTTTAGCCAGCTTAGTGTTATACAGACGCGTCAGTGGGTGGTTGCGTTCATATGGCACGTCTGAAGTAAGCATTGTTCTAATGTTGCCCTGGACCAAGCATTTACGGGCTGATAATGACTTCGTTGACCCAATTTTGCTCGCTGGTGAACTTTTGTGCGTTGGTGTCTCACTCGCTCCAACACTCTTAGTGTGCCTCACATTGGGTGTGCTGCTGACAGGGGTACTGGGTGTAAGGGACGTGTTTGACACGTCTTCTTCCTGCTCGTCATCATCAGATGAAACATCAACGTTTCCTTGATTTTGGCCTTTCTTGATCGCATCTAGGTGCGCAAACCATTTGACAGCGTGCTTTCTCTCAAGATGACCACTCTGGCCGCCGGTACCATAGTTGGTACCTGACTTACCACGACTAACTGCAAGCTTACAAAGGGTACAAATGGCAAACTTTGGATTTTTGGGACAAACAGTAAAGAAGTCCCAAACTGGGGACTTGAAGTGTCTGTGGGACCTGGAGGAGGCGGCGATACTGGTGGTGGTGGTCATGAAGCTAATGCCAGATGAAGTGGAGGATCTGGATTGCCCAACTTTTGTACGTTTTGCACTTTCACCGCCACTAATTAAGGTCGAGGTTGACGGAGGTCTCTTCTTGCCAGAAAGAAATATGGAAGCGGGACGAGTTGGTGTACTACTTAACTCCAATGATTGTGGTGTTTCCACTGCCTCCTCATCGACAACATCATCATCATCATCATCACGCGCAGCAGCTCTTCGGGCTAGGGTCAAAATGTCTGTTTGCTGCATGCCCGCTGGGGCTGCAGTGACCTTTATGATGACTGGGTCGTCGTTGGCAGAGTCTTCATCAGCAGCAGTATCCGCCACTTCTTGTTGAGCCTCATCACACTCCATAACTCTGAGACTTTGGACGAGCTTCCTTTTACGCTTAACTACCTTTGTTGGATCATGGTGTGCCTCACTCTCAGACGGCTGTGGTGCTGGTTCCCAAGTTTGATCCGTATCATCAGAAGGAGGTGTGCTTGAAGAGGATGTAGACACCACCCTTGATCTCTTCCTTGCTAGGGGTGTGGAAGACAATGAAGGATCATCAGGAGGAGTGGCTTCCTCAAATGATACCTCGCCTTGATTGTCGATTTCCTGATGTGCCCCTACTTCGGGAGGAACAACTATTGTGGGCACTTGTGACCCTCCATGCACCTCTGCTTGCGCATCTCCTTGCGCTGCCTCTCCTTCCACATGTACTTGGGCTTGTACTTGCACATGTGATTGTTGTTGCGGCTGTGGTTGTTCAACACTCGTCAGATGAGCTACAACAACCTGTGTTGATTGAGGGATGCTGCTGCTTTCTTGCGATGAGCCAACATCACTGGTCGATGGTGATTGAAGAACTATACTGGCTGCCTCTGCAGCACTCAAGGGCTTGGACTTAAGTTGGCGTGGTGGTGGTGGTGGCACTGAGCCCAATGGAGCGGGGGTGCTGCTGCCAGCTTGGTCCCCAGCAGATCCCGCTGCTGCTGCTGCAGGCATACTTTTTTTTTTACTCCCAAAAAAAGGGGCGGGCGGCACACCAGTCTCCTTGGTAACTTGCTTCTTCTGCTCCTTACTGGCACCTTTCTTGCTAGAGGAGCTACGGGTTACTTTTTTTGGGGCCATCCTCTTCAGAGCAGGTCAGCAGGCAGCAGTTGCACGAGTTGCAGAGGGTTCTGTGTCCAGACGTGACGTCGCGTGACGTTATGCTGCACACACCGCTGCAGGACTTCTTCCTGGCACTGGTGGTTCTCTTGAGTCTTCTTGTGCACCTAAAAGCAATGGAAGACAGAGGAACATCAGTTCAGTTATACACCCCAAAAAATCGACAAAACACAGAAAAATGAGCACAATCCCATGCCATCCTTGATGTTTACATTGAAGACACCCCACAGAAAGACTACGGACATGCAAGTATGCAACACTCACTACCCCTGGGCATAAGGGATGAAAAGTAGGCAAAATAAGTGCAGGCCTCAGACACTGCCTCTCCTCAAAATGGCCCCCTTACACCCCAAGCACATGTTGCCTGTACCAGCCAGCACTCAAGATGGCCACCACCACCACCCACATGGCCAGTCCACATCAACAGTACACCCCCAAAAAACAGAAAAACAGCCAGAAATCACCACAATCCAATGCCATCCATGATGTTTACATCAAAGAGAGTGAGACCACACCACAGGCACACTCAGTCCATGCACCACCACCACCCCTGGGCAAGCAAAAGGCCACACCAGCAGCCCCCCAAAAACGACAAAAAACAATAAAATAAGCACAATCCCAGCCCATCCATGGCCTCAATTATGTTTAAATTCAAGAAGACACCCCACAGAAAGACTAGGCCCATGCAACACTCACCACCCCTGGGCAAAGGGCCACACCAGCAGGCCCAAAAAAACGACAAAAAACAATAAAATCTGCACAATCCCAGCCCATCCATGGCCTCAATGGTGTTTAAATTCAAGAAGACACCCCTCAGAAACACTAGGCCCATGCAACACTCACTACCCCTGGGCATAAGGGATGAAAAGTAGGCAAAATAAGTGCAGGCCTCAGACACTGCCTCTCCTCAAAATGGCCCCCTTACACCCCAAGCACATGTTGCCTGTACCAGCCAGCACTCAAGATGGCCACCACCACCACCCACATGGCCAGTCCACATCAACAGTACACCCCCAAAAAACAGAAAAACAGCCAGAAATCACCACAATCCAATGCCATCCATGATGTTTACATCAAAGAGAGTGAGACCACACCACAGGCACACTCAGTCCATGCACCACCACCACCCCTGGGCAAGCAAAAGGCCACACCAGCAGCCCCCCAAAAACGACAAAAAACAATAAAATAAGCACAATCCCAGCCCATCCATGGCCTCAATTATGTTTAAATTCAAGAAGACACCCCACAGAAAGACTAGGCCCATGCAACACTCACCACCCCTGGGCAAAGGGCCACACCAGCAGGCCCAAAAAAACGACAAAAAACAATAAAATCTGCACAATCCCAGCCCATCCATGGCCTCAATGGTGTTTAAATTCAAGAAGACACCCCTCAGAAACACTAGGCCCATGCAACACTCACTACCCCTGGGCATAAGGGATGAAAAGTAGGCAAAATAAGTGCAGGCCTCAGACACTGCCTCTCCTCAAAATGGCCCCCTTACACCCCAAGCACATGTTGCCTGTACCAGCCAGCACTCAAGATGGCCACCACCACCACCCACATGGCCAGTCCACATCAACAGTACACCCCCAAAAAACAGAAAAACAGCCAGAAATCACCACAATCCAATGCCATCCATGATGTTTACATCAAAGAGAGTGAGACCACACCACAGGCACACTCAGTCCATGCACCACCACCACCCCTGGGCAAGCAAAAGGCCACACCAGCAGCCCCCCAAAAACGACAAAAAACAATAAAATAAGCACAATCCCAGCCCATCCATGGCCTCAATTATGTTTAAATTCAAGAAGACACCCCACAGAAAGACTAGGCCCATGCAACACTCACCACCCCTGGGCAAAGGGCCACACCAGCAGGCCCAAAAAAACGACAAAAAACAATAAAATCTGCACAATCCCAGCCCATCCATGGCCTCAATGGTGTTTAAATTCAACAAAACAGTTGTATCATGCACCCATAACCAACCCTGGTCCTACTGGATACTGTGGCTACCCACAATATAATTTATTTAATTTTCTGAAAAAGTTCAAAAATTGTACTTGCAGCAACTGTAATGCCCCAAACAAACTTACTTGTGAAAGTTGATTTCTAATCCAAAAGTGATCCAAAGACAGTCAAAAAGGCCTCAAATCCAAATATCCAGCAGCACCCACAAAAAGTAATCCTTCCAGCTCCAGATCCAAATGAAAGTGACCAGGAGATGGACAAAGCACTGGGAGGAGCCTGCTGGACAGGAACAGGAAGTTGGAGACTGTGGGGCACTTCCTTACTCCCCCCCCCAAAATGGACTCCTTGCAAAAAAAAAGGCCATGCAAATGTCAACCTGAGGAGTGATTCTGATAAAAATCATAATTTTCTGAAGGTTTATCCTGTTTGCTGGTGATTTTCTTGTGCGAAATTGCAAAATCTCTATTTCGCAAGTGCGAGATTGTTCCTTTCCGCCGCAACTACGTGTTCGCAATTGCGAACTCTCGCGAGGTGTGCTGTGCAAGGTGGCAAGCCGCGAGTACGTATTCGCGGGCGACAAACTCCCGCGGGAACACGCAGCAAGATCTAAAATGGCGCGTCACTCGCAAAGAAAAACAACTCGGCAAACGCTAAAATGACGGAAAGTGAACGCCGTGCACCACGCCGCGCGCCGCAACCAAGCAAAAAATCCGCCGCGAGCGGATTCACGGATTTTCGACAAATTCGCGAGCGTTCGCGGATTGCGAATTTGCCGAAAATCCGAAAAATCCGCGAGCGGAGCGGATTTTACGCCCATGCTTAGTGTCAGGTGGATTCTTCGTTTATGTTTAACTAACGAGTGTCAGGGTCTGGCCGAGTACACTAATTCCTGTCTGAGCTGATTAAATCCCCGTCCGGACTATTTGTTGGCTGTGCGCCACGGAGTTAAGTGGCAGTCTCTTTTGAACCTCGTTATACTGACGACTTCTAAGACCACTGTACTAGCTGCAGCTAATAAAATTCATCTTCTACGACAGACGAAGAGTCCGTGTCTCTGTATTCGACAAGGCAGGTGAATCCCGGGGATTTTAGGCGTACCCTGCGCCACCGGGCCTTAAGGCTGCGGTTCTCCAACTGGCGCCCAACATGGGGCGACTTCAGAGGTAGCGGTTAAGCCCGAGGGTCCTGAGGAGCCCCGCAAGAAAATTACGGAGGACGCACACCACGTGATCGACCCCTGTATGTCGCAAGTGGACCGAAGGTCTTTGACAGCGCGGCTACTCCTTTCCGACGGCTACTGAAGACTGCTGCCCTGACTGTCGCCCTGCCTTGGATCCTTCTGATGATGTTTGGTAAAGCGAGACGATAGACGGACCTTCGCTGGTGTAGGACGATCCTTAGTTAAGTATTTGGTGGGTCGCTCCCACAATCCTTTGTTTTGTTTTGTTTTTGGGTTTTTTGATTCAGTCATTGCAATAACTGAAGCCAAGGGGTAAGTATGTTTGTGCTGTTTCAGTGAATTATACCCCTTGTTGTTTGTGAATAGTCTAGAGCAGTAATAATGCCTGGATTGAGTAAATATAAAAGAATTTGTTGTTTAGGTTGCACGAGGGATTCCCAGTTGGAGGATTCATGTCCGATTCCTCCAGTTGGAACTCCCACTTATGAGCTTTATTCTAAACATGGTATTGGTCCCATTACCTTTAATGAGACGTGGGTCCGATACACGAAAAATAGCGGAGTTTTGAGATGGCCCCCAAATGGTAGTTTTGACTCCGCCATATTAGATCATTTGGAAACGATTTTATTTAAGAGAAAAGCCCGGCCGGCAATGTTTGACTCTTTTCGCCTGTGGCATAAAGAAGCCAAACAAAAAGAAATTAAGCAAGCAAAAAGGGGTAAAAAGATACAAAATATGTCAATTATAGAGGCCGCTCAAAAGTTTAAAAATAATGAAACAGATGGTGCGGATGAGATATTAGAAAGACAGCATCGCATGGCGATAGAGAGATGCTATCCGGTGTTGCCGGTTTCCTCTTCAGATAAGAGTAAGGAATTGGAAGACGACTCCTTAATGTCCTGTTTATTGAATTCACCTCCGCCTTATGCTCAAAATGCTACTGCACCTTTGTTGCCCCCTCCTATTGCTCAACCGGTGGTTGCTCAATTGCCGATTATTCAGCAACCGGCTCAGCCCGTTAATGCTTCCCTGCCTGCTTTCGCTCAGTTTTTACAGCCTACAATTCAGCCCCCGCCTCTACGAATTCCCACTTTTGTTCCCCAGCCGGCTACATTCCAGTCTCCATTACCTTCTGCATCTGTATCACCTCCCGTTCTCTCGAGGGACTCCCCTATGTCGTACAGGAGATTAGCTGATGCTGTCTCCAATTATTTCTCTCCTCTTCTCGGGTCTTTGAATCTGTCTCCAGCTTTCTTTAGACGACAATCCCGTTGTCAACTTCCTCTTACGGACGAGAAAGTAGTCTTGGGTTCTCTCGCTCGTGAATGGATTGAGAGAGGATTAGACTATAGTATAGAAGATATTATGAGCTCGTTTCACCAATGGGTATAGCCCACACAGAGATATGTTTTTAATGTCATGTGTCAGACTCTTATTAAACATTGGGAAGATATGGAGCTAGATATCGTTCCTTCTGAGCTATTAAAATTACAAGCTGACTTTGATAAAGGTCTTATTGTAGAGCCACGAGTTGCAGACGCGGTGAGAAAACTCATTGCGTTTCGTACAAAGTTTTTGTCTTTGTCTCTTTCTGAGACTGATCCCAACAAAACCAAAGGTATTAAAAATTATCCAATGCGAGAAGTTCCTCCCGTATGGAGGGACGCGATGGTTGGTCCGCCTGCTGTCCCTGCTCATTTCCAGCGTAGATGGGTCCATGAACCCTGGAAAAGGTCTGAAGTATTGGCGCTTAAACAAACTCTTCCGGTCCCGCGTAAAAATCCAGCTGGATATTATAAGGAATTGTCCCAAACAGTTGACGCTTGTATTATGAATTTGGCCAATATAGATATGTTGTTTGGGAATGTTGTTCCACAAGCATTGTGGACGCGAATTTGTAGGGAAAATCATAATGCTGAGTTAGGTGGTGATTGGGCTGCTATTAGAGCCGCTGATGCAGGTCAAGTAGGTGGTGCGAAACCCGATGATTTGATTATGGCTCTACCAGGCAGAATAATTGAATTAATGAAAACTATGATGCCCGCGGTGCGAGTTAATTGGGATAAGTTGGCCGCGTGCAAGCAAAAGAAAGATGAGAGCGTTTCGGATTTCTTCACCCATTTCGAAGAGACGTTTATTGATCATAGTGGTCAGGATTTGAGTACAGAGGGTGGCCAGCAGTTGTTTGTGGACAAGTTTGTATATAACTTACTCCCTGAATTGTCAAATAAATTGAAAAGTTCTGAAAGTACATGGGCTGTCTCTTCCCCTGCTAAAATACTAGCTACCACACAGTATTATGAGAATAGAGATAAGGAGGAGAAAGAGAAACAAGAGAAGAAAAATAAACATTTGAAAACGAAGGTTCTTTTACAACAAGCTTATCCTCCGCGTTCTGCACAGCCTCGTTTTCTCAAACCCCGCAGTTTCAGAAGGTGTTTCAGAAACCTGAGTATTTCACGCCACGTCTTCCGTTGGGTCCTAATCAATGTGCGTATTGTAGAGAAGAGGGACATTTCAAGAATAGCTGTCCGGTTTTATTACAGCGTAATAATGGGATGTCCGCTCCACGAGGGCGTGGAAATTCTCAGTCAGGATCTAGAGGTAGAGGACGAGGTGTGTCCTCTCAGGAACAGCGTTCTACTGTTCCATCTACTACGAATTATTTTGATCAACAGAGAGTTCAGTCCACACAGTATTATAATGACGATTATTGTGAAGACAGGGCTGATGATTTTCAGATCGAATAGGACCGCCATGGACAGAGTGAGGGAGTTGTGTTGATTCCAGTAGATCAAAATGGGCCATATGTCACGATCAATACTATGGGTGTTTCAGAACCGTTTCTTTTGGATACTGGTGCGATGAGAAGTTCTATTATGCACACTAAACTCCCTGGGGCACCTTTGTCTGGCTTAATGAATACTTCTGTAGGATTTTCTGGCGCCCCAGTTCGTAATCCAGTTTCTTGTCCCTTGCCTGTTTCGATTGGTCCCTATGATTTGAATGCTCCGCTTATTCTGACAACTGGTTGCGGCGAGAACTTGCTGGGTCTGGATTTATTGAAAAGACTACATGCAACATTGTATTGTTCTCCTTCTGGTGTGCATCTAACGTTGGGTAAGAAATTGACGTCTTCCATGTGTCTATCTTGAGATCAGTTCCCACCCGAATTGCTTTCTCTTCCTGAAAGTCTTTGGGCTACAGGCCCGAATGACGTAGGTTGTCTTGCGATCCCACCGTATGTTGTTACAATTAAAGAGAATGTGAGGATGCCACGCATTCCCCAATACCGTATCTCCAGTGATGGAGAGAGAGCACTTTTGGCTATTGTCGATGATTTCATTCAGAAAGGTGTGGTTGAAGAGACGAGAGGAAACTTTTGTAACAGTCCTGTTCTTCCGATCCGTAAAAGAACTGATCCTTCGCAGCCTCCTGTCTATCGATTAGTTATTGACCTTAGGGAGGTCAATAAAATTGTTGTGCCACAGTTTCCTGTGGTTCCGGACATTACAGCTTTGTTGACGATGATTCCTGCTTCGGCAGCTTGGTTTTCGGTTATTGACCTTAAGAATGCCTTCTTTAGCATTCCTATTGCTGAAGAAAGTAGGGACATTTTTGGCTTCTCTTTCGGTGGCCGAAGCTTTAGATTTAAGAGAGCTCCCCAAGGCTATTGTGAAAGTCCCTCTATCTATAGCAAGGCTCTTAAGTCACAACTTGATGCTCTTTCTTTGCCTCCTGGCGCTACACTTATTCAGTATGTGGATGATTTGTTGGTGGCTGCTGATACGGAAGATGTGTGTAAGGAAGTGACTGTTGCTTTGCTGCATCATTTGTCTGCTCAACAACATAAGGAGTCTCCTTCTAAGTTGCAATATGCCCGCCAAGAGGTTACCTATCTCGGTCATCTCTTGTCGAAGGAGGGAAGGCGATGGACCCCAGAACGCATTCATGCCATTGCACAGATGTCTGTACCCACCACGCAGAGAGAAGTGCGTGCCTTTTTGGGCATCACTTCCTACTGTAGACAATGGATTCCTAATTTTTCACTTTTGGCTAAGCCATTGTTGGCATTAAAGTTGAAAGATGCGCCACATCCGCTCCCTTGGACGGATGAATGTCAGAAAAGCTTTGTTGACCTACGTGCTGCTCTATGTTCTGCTCCAGTGTTGGGTACCCCAGATTATAGCAAGCCCTTTACATTGTATGTTCATGAGAGAGAGCGTTGCGCATTATCAGTTTTGACACAGTTATTTGGAGATAAGCAGAGGCCATGTGCCTATTTCTCCGCTACATTAGACCCAGTAGCTAAAGCTTTGCCCAGTTGTCTTAGAGCTACAGCAGCTGCAGCGATTTCTATCAGACAATCGGCCGGATTAGTGTTGGATAACACACTTATTGTTACGGTTCCACATGCAGTGGATACCTTGTTGAACAGAACCAGAACACAGCATCTTACGAGTGCTCGTTTGTCTGGATACGAGCTGACACTTTTAGCGAGTCATGTGTACATCAAAAGATGTAATACGTTAAATCCAGCTACACTGTTGCCACTGCCAGATGAGAAAGATGTTCAGGAAAAACATGATTGTTTTCTTCAAACGGAAGAAGAAACGAAGGGCAGGATTGATTTGAAGGACACTCCGCTCAAGGACCTGGATGGGAACCTATGGGTGGACGGTTCTTGTTTCAAGCTTCCAAATGGTGAAATTAGTTCTGCTTATGCTGTTACTACCTTATGTACAATTGTTGAGACGGCATGTATTGGACACAATTCAGCCCAAGCAGCTGAAATAATAGCCTTGACTAGAGCATGTGTGTTGGCAAAGGGAAAGAGAGTGAATGTGTATACGGACAGCCAGTACGCTTTTGGCGTTGCACATAGTTTTGGTAGGTTATGGAGGGAGAGAGGATTCTTTACCTCTCACGGAACAAAGATCCAGCATGGTCAATTAGTAACTGATCTTCTTGAGTCACTTACCTTACCTGCACATATAGCAATCATAAAGTGCAGCGCACATAAGAAAGTCACAGACGACGTGGGTCGTGGAAATGCGTTTGCAGACGAGGTAGCAAAAACTACAGCTAGAGACACTGCTAGTCGAATGTATGTGGCAGGTCCTGCAAACTGGGTTAGGGAAATTGGAATGTGTGAAGACACGATTGAGAGCGTGAAAACGATACAGGGAGAAGCAACTGAGAAAGAATTAAGAACGTGGAAAGAAAGTACGGGAATGTTGGATTTGGCAGCTTGTTGGACAGAATTGTCGGAACATCAGCGATGGTTATTACCGGATGCTTATGTATTGCCGGTTGTAACTATGGCCCATTGCCCAGCTCACATTAGTGCGAAAGGCATTTGTAAGGTTTTGGCTCCTGTATGGCAGAACGAAGGAATTCCAAAATGTGCAGAGAATGTGGTTAAGCATTGCATTGTTTGTTTAATGCATAACCCAGGAAAGGGTACCCCAACTCCGGCAGGTCATTTTGCTCCCCCGTCATATCCTTTCGAGGTATTGCAGATCGATTACATTCATATGGATCAATGCAACAACCTTAAATATGTTCTGGTGGTGGTATGTGCTTTTTCCCGTTGGATAGAGGCCTACCCCTTGAAAGATAACACTGCTTAGTCAACTGCTAAAGTGTTGATTAAAGAGTTCTTCCCTAGGTTTGGTTTGCCGCGAATTGTCTGGAGTGACAATGGAAGTGAATTCGTGGGTCAAATTATGCAGAAAGTATGTTCTGGTCTTGGTATCAGGCAAAAATTCCATGCGGCAAACCATCCACAGTCAGCAGGTTTGGTTGAGTGTTACAATGGTACACTCAAACTTAAATTAGCAAAGATTCAAGCCAGTACAGGTGTTGCTTGGCCCGATGCCTTGCCCCTAGCTCTTTTGTCAACCAGAACTACTGTACACTCTTGTATGGGACTTAGTCCATATGAAGTGGTATTTGGACGCCCAGCTAATGTTTGGGGTGTCCCTCGCCCCAAGAGATATTCTGACATACCATATTCTCTGTTAATTGATTATTTGCATGATTTGACTACTAAATTAAGTGTCATTCGTCAACAGGTACAAAGTGCTTTGCCAGAGGCGTCCACAGACCCAGGTCACACTATTCTGCCCGGTGACTGGGTCTGTGTTAAGAATTTTCAACGGACAAAGAACCTGGAGCCTTGTTGGTCTACACCTACGCAAGTTTTGCTCGTCACCCGCACGGCTGTGAAAGTGGTCGGCAAGCGAAAATGGGTGCATGGCGTGCACTGCAAAAAAGTGCCACTGCCATTACCCTTTGACCAGTGGATTCGCAGTGGTATAAGAGAATCGGATACAGCAGCCATCCCTTGTTTTGTCCCTTTCAGTGATGCTCAAATCTATGGAACTCAGTCTGAGAAAGCAGATGACGACGCACCTTCGAATAGACACTACAGATCCAAAGACGTTATTTAAGGACCAGACAGTGCCGAGCAAAACTCGCTACAACCTAAGGTCGAGAGCTGACCAGAAGAACTGAATATTTTTGAACACTTTTTATTATTCAAAAGACATTTTTTGATCTCTTGCCTCCTTGTTTTTGTGTGATATTTAGTATTAGATGTGCCATCCGTCTCCGTCGCAGGGTCACGGTAGGAGACTCAGACTGTAACCTGGTTTTTGTTCTTTTAGTAAGTGGCTAGCGCCCCAGGATATACAGACGTACATAGCTGAGTGATTGAAGAAGATTGCCGTGAGCGACATTTTTTTTAGATAAAGATGGATGGTACAACAACCATAGGTAGGGAAGATAGGAAACAAGAAATGAGATTGAAATAGTGCAAATCATTGCGTAGTCGATTTGGCGTAACGTTGTGTATTTTTATGTTTTTGTGTATTTTATTAGCTTGCATAGGTTGGATTGTTCATGTTTTTCACCCAAGAAATGCTGCTAATTCTACAGCTTCTTTGCCTGCTCGTCTTTCTGTCTTTTCACATAAAATGCATACTCTACCCCCTCATGAACAAATAAGGAGAGCTGAATACATGACTAATACGTTTATCCAGTTGTTACATCAACACCAATTGGCTATTAATATAACTGACTGTTGGGTGTGCGGTCTTATGCTACATAACACACAGAAGGGAATGCCTTATTTGGTCCTCCCTTTCTCATATGAAGGTTCGGCTTGGGCTTATCAGACTATGTTTTCGGCCGCATACCACAACAAACTTAGAAATCCTGTAAAAACTTCTGGGACTGGATTGGATCTCAGCCACAGCTCTTTGATTAAAGGTATAGTGGTGATGGCTAAGATTGTAGAAAAGGGCAAAATTCCGTTAGACGAGAAGAGAGGTTATGAAGGATGGAATGTTACCCACTATGTTTCTAGTCTTGGTGACAAAACCAGAAAGGGGGGAGTCTTCCCCTGTATGGACTGTACCCCATCAAGGTAAACTTCGTCTCCGAGTCAACAGTAAAAAGACTGATAATAAGCGGGTGCCGCTCGAGGCAAAGGGACACCAGAGACTGATTGTGCATTAAGGACTCACCAAGGGAGCTTGCAGTACGGGCTTCTACGAGGGCGGAAAGAGGCAGACTTACCATCTACAGCGGCGCAGCGGGACTGCGAGTCCCAGGTTTCCAAGCGGCTGCTGAGACGCCGCACCTGGAGACTCTTCCCAGCTGGCCGCGCCTCCCTCTCTGTGCGCCTTCCTTTCCTGGGCTGTTAAAACCGCGCCTCGCGGCCCCCGCTCCGCGGGAGCCGCTCGAGGCAAAGGGACACCAGAGACTGATTGTGCATTAAGGACTCACCAAGGGAGCTTGCAGTACGGGCTTCTACGAGGGCGGAAAGAGGCAGACTTACCATCTACAGCGGCGCAGCGGGACTGCGAGTCCCAGGTTTCCAAGCGGCTGCTGAGACGCCGCACCTGGAGACTCTTCCCAGCTGGCCGCGCCTCCCTCTCTGTGCGCCTTCCTTTCCTGGGCTGTTAAAACCGCGCCTCGCGGCCCCCGCTCCGCGGGTGCCGCTCGAGGCAAAGGGACACCAGAGACTGATTGTGCATTAAGGACTCACCAAGGGAGCTTGCAGTACGGGCTTCTACGAGGGCGGAAAGAGGCAGACTTACCATCTACAGCGGCGCAGCGGGACTGCGAGTCCCAGGTTTCCAAGCGGCTGCTGAGACGCCGCACCTGGAGACTCTTCCCAGCTGGCCACGCCTCCCTCTCTGTGCGCCTTCCTTTCCTGGGCTGTTAAAACCGCGCCTCGCGGCCCCCGCTCCGCGGGTGCCGCTCGAGGCAAAGGGACACCAGAGACTGATTGTGCATTAAGGACTCACCAAGGGAGCTTGCAGTACGGGCTTCTACGAGGGCGGAAAGAGGCAGACTTACCATCTACAGCGGCGCAGCGGGACTGCGAGTCCCAGGTTTCCAAGCGGCTGCTGGGACGCCGCATCTGGAGACTCTTCCCAGCTGGCCACGCCTTCAGGGCCTGACTAGCTACATCTTAACTTCCTCAGACGCGCATCGCGGGACGCGCGCGGGTGGGCGCCGGGCCAAGCCCGGGCAAAGGGCGGGCCGTTCTAGGCCGTTAGAGGCCGGAAGAGACCGGACCGGGCCCTCCCTCTGACGCCAGGTCTGTTCCAAAACTTGCCTTTGCCTTATTAAGTCTGTTTTTCCTGCTTGAATCCTCTCTATGGCTTTCAGAGGATCCAGGAGTAAGTCTGCCCAACAGCTTGCTAACACTCTTGAAAATTTCTTTCCCAAGGCCAGCGCTGCGGCCAAGAAATGTTCCACAGTGCCAGACACTCTGCCTGAGGCGATTACTGAAAATGTGTCCTTGGGCCTCTTGGATTCTTCGTCAAATGATGCCAGTACTCCAATAACCCTTCATAATACCCATTTATCACTCCTGGACAGCATTGATGAGACAATTGAGTCAGTGCTTCAACAACTTAGGACCCCAACAACTCTATCAAGGGACAGCCAGTCCTTGCGTCCTTCCGGGGTAGTGGAAACCACTCCTTATTTGAATTGTGTGGAATCGAGTGAGTTATTGGAGGGGGGTCAAGCCATATTATCAACGGATTCTGTAGGTAGTGGAAGGACTCACCCACCGAAAAGGAAAAGGTCAAGAGAGCTAACAGGGGCAAAAAGGGCTAAAGTGGATACGACTACTCCAATACTGGATGCCAGCACGGACATGTCGGCATCTCCTGATAGTATTGCCCTGGGCTTTGGGTCTGGCCAATTAGATTCACCTTATGTCACAGCTGTTCCAGGGTGCTCAGGGCCATTCATATTTGGGGGGCCCCCACCTAACCCTACAGATGCTCTAATTAGCTCACTTACGGTCATCTTTAAGAACTTGTTGGAACCGCTAACTATAAAATTAGACTCTATAGACGCGAGACTCATAGCCATAGAAAATGCATATATGCGAAACACTTCCAGTGGGGGGTTGGGCGCAAGTGCACACCTGGCTTCTCGAGATCATGGGGGGAATGGACCTCTCACTGTTGAAACATGCACACAGGCCCAGACTGGGGTACAACACAGCACTACAGTCAATCATGCCCCTCTACTTCCTTCTTCACAAACTTGTAGGCCCCCTGTCCCCGCACCTAGAAGATCCAAGCCACCGGTACCACCCGAATCAAGGAGTGTGGGGTGTGACACTAATGTACCTATTGGTCAAACTACTAGTCCTAATACCAGGCGCAGGGCGGTTAATCTGCCCCCGGAGGCAGTGCCCTATACAGCAATAATGGTGGGAGTTCCTGAGCTGACTGGTGGTACCAGAGAGCCACAGGACTCACTTCGTAATAAGGTAATCAGTTGGCTCAATATTAATAGACCCCTCCCCCCCAACATCAAAGGAGATGTTCTAATGGTTAGAAGGATTCCATGGATTGGAGTCACTCCCAAGAATAGGGCTGGGGACTGTATTATAATTAGCTTTAAAAGCCCACTAGTTGCTCCTTACATCTGCAACTGGCTGGTAAGGCCGGATAAGTCCAATATAGATCTAGTGTCCCTCTCAGATTTTTATCCACATGTGACTAACTTACCCATGGGGAGGGAACAGAGCTGGACTAGAGTGGGCTTCGCAATTGATGGCTCACGGTACAGACCCAAGCACAACACAATCCCCGCTCTTGGTAACTTTGTTCATCAGAACAGATTTTCTTGCCTGGACCATGTAGATTGACCACAATGGGGAGCTATACCAAAATACTCTGTAAAATCTCCCCTTGCGGTCTCAGTTAGAGGGGGGGGTCTACCTCACCCTGCAGCTGAGGTAAAGATCCAGGCTTCTCCCAATGAGGGGGGGACCTTTCAGGGAGGTAGCCAAGTGCAAGTTCAGGAACCATTCGACTCATGCTCTGTCCCCACATCGCAATTGGAGGAGCTTGCTGTATTATCCATCTTGTCGCCCACCATACCCGGGTTGGGCGCTTCGGCAAAGCACACATGCGACACCTTGCCCGCACTAAGTGAAGTTTCCCTGCAACCCCAAGGCTCAGGGTTGGTTATTCTTTCATGGAACGTGGCAGGCATTATGAATAAGGTGGGTACTCCGGAGTGGGAGACCCTGGTTAACGGGAGTGATAACCTCCTCCTTCAGGAGACGTGGGCAAGGGAACCGCAGTCTATGAGGGGGTATGATATTTTTGAAATCCCGGCAAAGTGGAATGGTAGGGGGAGACCTTCGGGTGGTCTAGCAATCTGGGTGGCGAGCCACATTGGGTGTCAGGTGGAAAGTATGGATACTCTCTCTCAGGACATCCAGTGTGTGCTCCTCAGTTGGCCCGGTAAAAGGTCCTGGGCCATTGTAAATGTCTACTCACGACCAGTTGCTGTGGGCAATGAATCTTCTACTCTAGTCGAACTCTCATCCTTTCTGGGTCAACTACCAGCTGACCTGAAAATAGTGATGGGAGGGGACTTCAATTGCCACTTTGAACCACTCGAGGGTCTAATGGAGGGACCCTTCACAGCCGAGGATGATCATTGGGGAGTTCCCCCCTCCTCCTCACCTCACCCCAAAGCATGGTCCCCGTTGGCAATACAACTTACCTCCCTCACTTTGAACTTTGCACTGAGGGCGTGCAATGGGCGCACTCCCTCCGATACTCCATCGGTGTGCACATTTAATAGAAAGGGGCATGAGTCCAGGCTGGATTATATTTTTATCGATATATCCCTATGGCCTAAAGTGCAAGATTTCAAAGTGGTACTGAGAACAGACAGTGACCACAATTCCCTTCTGCTGGAACTTCAGCACCCAGCCCCCGTTGTAGGGCTGCCAACTACTGACGCCGGAGGTGATCGGGGGGACATACTCCTCACTACAAGTAGGCGTCGGGTGAAATGGGGGAAGTTGGCCAACAATGAAAACGCCATGAACAAGCTATATGGTATAGCACTTCCCATGTTTCAGGAGGTGGATGCTCTCATCAGTCAACCCAGACCCTCTGACTACAATGAGAGACTCTCTGGCATCCATCAGACTTTGGTCAGGGACCTTGCAGATGTTTTTAACCCGGAGGTGCCCTCAAGAAGGAAAGTCACCCGTATTGCGACTTGGTACACCCCTACTTGTAGGAAAATCAAATCCGACCTACTTTCTGCCATCAAAGAAGGTAGTGATAAGGAGAGGGTTGCAACCCTGAGGAGGGAGTATAAGTCAGCATTAGCCAGCGCTAGGGCTGAGTGGGACTGGAACCACTGGCAGGAACTGATTGAAGCCCTGAAATGCAAAGACTCTAGGAAGTTCTGGGCTCTGGTCAACAATGGTACAGGGGTGCTCACGTCTGTTGTAGAATCTAATATTGCCCCCTCTATTTGGGAGGCTCACTTCGGAGCACTATATCATGAAACCACTCTTTGGCCCGATGGGATGGCGGCGGAGTTCCCCTGTCCTCCAGATACGGCCCTGGAATTTTCTTTAGGTGAGGTGAAGATAGCACTGGAGCGCCTGGCCTTGGGGAAGGCACCAGGGTTGGACAAGCTACCCGGTGATCTGTTTAGGCATCATCCCGATATTTGGGCCCCGTACCTTCTTATTCTTTTCAATGCTATATTAGGAGGTATGGTGGTTCCTCCCTCTTGGTTAGGGACCGAAATAGTGCCAATCCACAAGAAAGGCTCCCCTCTGAACCCAACAAATTATAGGCCAATTAGCCTTATAGACGTCCCCCAAAAGCTTTTTGCACGTCTCATTTTGAACCATCTATTAGACTGGGTAGAGGACAATGACATCTTGAGTCCCCTGCAGGCTGGCTTCAGGAAGAACACGTCGACCATGGACCAGATCTTCCGCCTCGTCCTCCTTTATTGGAAGACGGTGAAGATCGAGGGGGGAAGACTGTACATGGTCTTCGTGGACCTGAGGTCAGCCTTTGACCTAGTCCCGCGCAGAAAGCTGTGGGAGGTGCTGGAAAAGCTGGGAGTTCCCCCCCAGCTACTCAACATCTTAGTTAGGCTGCATGAGAACAACTATGCGCAGGTCAGGTGTGGGAAAGATGGCATACTATCATCCAGGTTCCCCGTTTGTCGAGGGGTGAGGCAGGGTTGTGTCTTGGCACCAACCCTGTTTTGTTTATACATCAATCATGTCATCTCCCACCTGGAAAATGTCAAGAACGACGACGCCCCATGCTTGGCAGGAAGGAGGGTACCGGCAATCATGTTTGCCGATGATACCCTCCTTCTTTCCAAATCTCCCATGGGGATTCAGAGGATCCTGGATGGATTTGGACTTTTTTGTGCTCAGCAAGGGTTGGAGGTAAACACAGAGAAGACCAAGTTTATGATTTTTAATCCACCCACTAAAACAAGGCCTAATCCTACCCTGGGGACTGTTAGCCTCGAGAGGGTGTCCACCTTCATATATCTGGGGGTAACATTACAGGAAAACTTATCTTGGGACCACCAGATAGTACGATCAAGGGTTAAACTGTCCCAACTGTCGGGTGCAATTTTGAAGGTGGCCAATTCTTCGTCCTTTAAGCCTGTAAGCCCGGCCCTCGAAACCTACAGGTCCCAGGCCAAGGCAGCGGCCATCTATGGCAGTGAACTTTGGGGGCACAAAGCGGTGAAGGACTTGTCAATAGTTGAAAACAGTTTTTTAAGGCGCTTATTGGCTCTTCCACGTGCAACTCCACTTTTGCCCTTGAGAATGGACCTGGGGCTCCCCCCTATTGCAGAGGAGCTTGTGTCCAAGCCAGTGAAGTTTTGGCACAGGCTCTGGTCTACGAACGAACTGCACCATTACAGGGAGGACCTTACCCATGTCATGAGCCTCAATTGTGGTGGAAAAATTCCTTGGCTTGTCTCTGTGAAAAACGAATTGATTGCAATGAATCTCCGTGACCTCTGGGAGGACCCAGCGCGAGGTTGTCAAGCAATCTCGCGCAAAGCCCTGTCAAAAATCTTTAAGGATAGGTCCCTTGCACTTTTGGTAAATGCTCAAAACAGTGGCACCCTCACTTTGCGATTTTTAGAATCCAAAAATTCATACACTTTTGAACCTTTTATGGATTTTATTTTTCCCATCCTGGCGAGGAAACTCTTTGTCCAATGGAGGCTTGGCACACTACCCACTAACACTTTCACATTCAAGTGGTCCAATACGGCCGACAAAACCTGTCCCTGCTGTAACACTCATTTGGAAGACGATCTTCACATTCTGTTTGTGTGCCCTGCTTACCAAAGGCCTAGGAAACGCTGGATAGCGCCACTATGCAAGAACTTAGGGTTCAGAGAGTATGCACAGGCATACAGGATCCTGAAAACCAGTACTCTGGGTCACATTGTGTTTGCCGTTTCGAAATTTCTTATGGCTATATGGCTGATCAGGAAAAAAATAACTGCTGAACCCTCTTGAACTTTTAGTGTCTTAATTATTTCCACGCTGGGTTGGTGCATTTTATAACATGTATTTCTCTTAAAAAATGTGTATTTTATTGTATGTGTTGTTTTCTACTGCATCTTTTATGGTCTATATGACCGAAATAAAGAATTTTTGGAATAATAAGCAGAATTGTTTACATACCTACATCTTCTCGTCCTCTGATTTCCCTCCATTCGTTCCATCTCAAGGAAAATACTTTGTCTGTAAAGATAGAGCTTACACTTGGCTTCCTTCTAACTTTTCTGGAACTGGTTATGTAGCCTTTCTTCTTCCCCCTACATATTCGGCTCCGTCAGACCACCATAGAATTAGATATAGTCGAGGTATATTTGATGCCAAGGACACAGCAGCCCAAGAAGGAGGAGATTTCCTTAAAAGATTTCTTCCCTTTTGGGGCCCGATGGTTAACAGCAGACACATCAGGCAATTGGTTCGAGTGGTCGAGACCACTATTAATGTTACTGCAGGCGCAATAGGTAACATTACAGCAGAACTCCAGGCTGATCGTCTCATGACGTTGCAAAATAGAATTGCGTTAGATGTGATTCTAGCAGACCGAGGAGGTGTCTGTAGATTGATCGGATCTAGCTGCTGCATTTATATTCCAGACGATGCTCCGGCAGTATACCAAGCCATTTCCAAATTGCATACTATCTCCGAGTCGATTCATCAGGATGAAGGGGATTGGTCTTTTATGGGATGGTTTTGGGGGCTACTGTCAATATGGGGATGGAAGATCCTAACGTTCCTGTGAGCAATTTTGGCCGTCATATTCTCTTGTTGTTTGTGCGTTCAATGTGGTCCTGCAGTATGTGGCCTACTGGCTACTTTATGCGTTCCACGTCCTGCCACTCAGAGAACAGAGAATATTAGAATAATGGTGCAGCAACAGCTTGAGGATTTTATGAACATCGATGCTGATTTCGACTCAGATTAACATGAGTAGGTTTGTTCTTGCCTGAGTAATGGCAAAAGGAGGGTCTGAGGTTCTGTAAATTACAAATTCGTTCGTGCTCAGCCTCCATTTTGTAAATCGCCGCCATCTTATGTTGCCCTCACTCAGGCAGCACAGTGAACGCGATGTGTTTGTCGTTTCTGCATTCACGTGTTAGGTGGCTTCTTCGTTTATGTTTAACTAACGAGTGTCAGGGTCTGGCCGAGTACACTAATTCCTGTCTGAGCTGATTAAATCCCCGTCCGGACTATTTGTTGGCTCACACCATTCTTTCCTCCAGGTTATCTTATCTGCTGTCCTTCGCTACATGTCCCATGTATTCTCCTGTTTCACGACTGTTCTTCTAACACATACAGCTGTGTTTTCTCTGCTTGTAAATTGAATTGTGTGGATTCATTCGATAATCCACTCAAGGGGTCGAGTGACAAATACAACCGGGAAACTTGAGTTACTTTGGGTTTAAAGCATTGTTTGTAACATTTGTTTATGTCTCCTGCTCTTGTGTGATTGCGTTTTTGCATTGTATTGTAACGTATATAAACCTGTGCGCCACGGAGTTAAGTGGCAGTCTCTTTTGAACCTCGTTATACTGACGACTTCTAAGACCACTGTACTAGCTGCAGCTAATAAAATTCATCTTCTACGCCAGACGAAGAGTCCGTGTCTTTGTATTCGACAAGGCAGGTGAATCCCGGGGATTTTAGGCGTACCCTGTACCACCGGGCATTAAGGCTGCGGTTCTTCATCTTCAGAAAACTTTCTGGATTTGCTGAAGAACAGAGCAGGACTCAACATTTTGTCTGTGACTGAGGAGAGCCCTGAAGGACTAGACATGCTATCCCTTGCACCCAGGACAAATATGTGGACTATAAGGGTCATATGGCTGACCTACTGTGTAGCTACAGGATCATAACAAGATGTAAGAGGCTTGTTCCCTGCTGACCTGGACCCTGCTGGTGACCTCTGCTGGAGTGAGTCTTGAACCCTAAGTGCTTTTCCTGAGATCATGGGACCCTTGGCTGTGTCTAACTGGAATTCCCCTTTCACCTCTGAAACGCTAGGAATTAGAAAAGTTTTAAGCTTCAGACCCCCAGAGGGCCGGGACAAACCACCCTAGCTTACCTGCCCAAGGTGAAGCCTCGCTAGGATCAGAATATAGGAAAATAGGTTTCTCCTGCTTGAAGCTTCTCGGCAGCAGCAAATATGGTTAAGCAGATCCTCAGCAAGAAGGTATCCAGATCCTTGGAACTCATTGCCCGCTGCAGTCTTGTCCTACTGGAGGATTCTGAGCTCCAAGAAAGAGACTAAGTCCACAGGTAAAAATCTTGACGGGTGAAAGAGCCAAATCAGCCCGCAAGGGCGCTTCCTGGGTTTCGAAATTTGAATTTCTCCAACTGAGCGCTTTTCCATCAAAACCTAACGGCTTCAGAAGGACCTCATCCAAACTTTGTGAGGACTTCCTAGGATACCGTCTGCTGCCCTGCCCAGTTGAAAGAGTTTGAATTCCAAAAAAGAGACTGAGGGCCTGACTATAGGTCTGGCAGTATCTGGTGGTTCACGGACCTGCTTCACCGGTCGATCCTAAATCATCGGCGGCTGCCGTGTCGGCCGGACCTTCTCACGAAGTTAGGGGGGCAGATGGTGCACCCCAACCTCTCATCGTTGAGTTTGGCGGCATGGCTCCTGAGATAGTGCAATATGGCCACTTGAATCTTCCTGAGGATTGCATGGACATATTGAAGGAGGCTAAGAGGCCATCTACTAGGACCTCTTATGCTTACAAATGGAAGAGATTTTGCATCTGGTGCATGTCTAAGAACTATGATCCAACGACCTGCAAGGAGGATGTTATCCTTCCATACCTTTGCATCTAGCTCAGTCTGGCCTTAATTTTCATTTCATTAAGGTTCATCTTGCAGCATTGACTGCTTAGAGAAAGTGTCCTTCACAGACATCCTTCTTCCAGATTCCTGTGATTAAGGATTTTTCGTAAGGATTGACGAAGGTGTTCCCTCCTGTTCGGCTTCCTTCGCCTTCATGGGAACTGAATGTGGTGCTGTCCAGGCTGATGAAAGAACCCTTCGAGCCTATTCATAAGGCTTCACTGCAGCACCTGTCTTGGAAGGCGGCGTTCCTTGTGGCCATTACATCGGCCCGCAGGGTGAGTGAAATTCAGGCATTGTGTTGCCAGGAACCTTATACTGTATTTCATGCTGCTAAGGTTGTTATGCGTACTCACCCTAAGTTCCTTCCCAAGGTGATTTCTGATTTTCATGTTAATCAGACTATAACTTTACCAACATTTTTCCAGAATCCTTCCACTCCAGCGGAACGGTCTCTTCATTCCCTGGATGTCAGAATGGTGTTGAAATTCTATCTGGATAAGACCAAGGATATTCTTAGATCCGACAGGCTGTTTGTCAACTATGGGTCGGTTAGGACTGGTCTGGCTACTTCGAAACAGTCCATCTCTAGGTGGATTGTGTCATGTATCCAGCTCTGTTATCAGAAAGCGAATAAGACCTTAGGGGGTAAGCCTGAGGCTCAGGGCAAAGCAGCTACAACAGCTTTGCTTCGGAATGTTCCCATTGCAGAGATCTGCAGGGCGGCCACTTGGAAGTCGGTCCACTCCTTCGCTAAGCACTACTGTCTGGACTCGGATGCCAGAGCAGATGCTCAGGTTGGGCAGGCTTCGCTGCGGAATTTGTTCGCACAATAGTGGTGTAATATATATTTCTCCACCGCCGGGTTGTTTTTGGATGGGCTTGCCGTTCTATTCACTAGATTAGGACTATACACAGAGATCCCCTACTACAGAAGGAGTAGTTTCTTACCTGTAACTCCAGTTCTGTAGTAGGGGTATCTCTGTTATAGTCGTAAGCGCCCGCCCTCCTCCCCGGTGGAGAAAATGGTACTGCGATGTATGCTACAGGCCTTGCTTTATGCACCTTCAAAAAGAACTGAAAGTAAAAGGAAGGGGCTGAGCATGCTGGGATACCGAGGGTCTCCAGAGAGTTCCTTAAAGGCACGGTATCCTTTTTCCAGACACATAATGGCAGCCTATGGAGGCTTGTCTGTCCTTACCTTCCTCTCTATCATTCCAAGGATTTGGTGAGGGGAGGAAAGTTTCTCTATGGGTGAAACTTGACAGATTGTGTTAAATGTGTTATTGGTGTTATATCCTTGGCATTTCTAGTTGAAGTACTGGACAGTGTAGCCTTGTATGTACAGGCTGCATTATTGTCTTTAATTTTCTCTTAAGTGTCTATGCAGGACTGCAATGAAGACAGCTTAAGAGATTATTTTTGATTGCTCCGGGGTCCACGCACATGGGCGGGACTATTCACTAGATTATGACTATACACAGAGATCCCCATCTACAGAATGAATCATTACTGGGGCACTGGGACTGTCTCATCTAAACATGGCAGTGTTATTTTAACTGGCACAAGAGAAGGGTAACAAGAATTGTATCTCAGCTACTCATATTTTTCAGCGCTGTTCTTAAGTTATAAGGAGCTAAAAATTAAATAAAGAATTCACTATTACTCTAATTTATTATCCCTGTGGGGACAACAGTGTGGTTAAATATGGGTAAGTTATACGTACTCCGCATTTTGTAAAGCTTTGGAATTAGTATTCTCCATGGTCGGTGTGGCCTAAATAAGCCACATCTTACATTTATGTTACGCTGGAGCATACTTCAAAACAGAGATGCCGCCTGATTTTGCCTGCAAGTCCTACATTTTAATAAAAGGGCAGTGTGTATTCTAAGTTATTATAAAGTATCTTTATATTGTGAGTACGCTCTAACAATTGTGGTAGTAGATTATGTTTAGGACTAGAATTGATCACAGTGCCAAGTTATGGCTGTACAGTATTTCAACAAATGTTATAATTCAACGCGGTTTTGTGTGTAGATAACCGGTATATCAAGCGTTGTTCCTTTTCAAACAGCAGCCTCCCTGTGTTACTGTTGTTACTCTCTAGCTGTTCTAGAATGACCTATTTTACATTATTGGTCGTGTGACCTTCTCTGAGGAAATGGTCTGCCATTTTTGTGGTGTTCCATTTGTATTGGATGTTGCCGCGATGCTGACAAATACGCACCTTTAATTTTCTTGTTATCATCGCTACATAGTGAAGACCGCACGGGCAAGTTATTGCAAGTATACTATGTTTGTGAAGGTGCAGTTTGTGTGATCCAGATTCAACGTTTTCGTGGTGGAGGTCAGGTGACATGCGCTTCAATGCTGGGATTTTTACTGTTTTGTGTTTTTTCCATTTTAGCTGTTTTTGGTACTCCTAAATGCTTTGCACATTTTCTCTAAGTTAAGCCTGTATGCTCTGTGCCATATCTCCCAGGGGTTGACCTGAGGTTGAACTTACTATAACCTTTGACTGGACCTAACAAGTTAGTGTCTTTATTACCTGTGGTGGACTAACATCCACCTCAATTAATAATTCACTTTCTCACAGCGAACAAACATTTTCCAAATCCAGTGTGATACCTAGGAAATCTGAAGAAGATATATTAAAATTACTATTAATGAATTAAGTGATACTTATTTTGCAATCACAAAAGTATGAAGGAGTGTCTGCAACTACTAACTCTCTAGCCTGTGGCCTACATCTAACTCAGATGTCTCCAGTTAATAAATAAATCCAATTAACTACCATGCCTTATTAAGTATGACTAAACTAAACGATGGATAGTAAAAAAGAAGCTATTAGTATCATCATGCCACATGCATAGTCAATTCACATAGGCGGGGTACAAAATGTGGGTTGGTTCATTTTATTGATATATTTAAGAAAAAATTATCCTACCTTTGAATTCGATGTTTTCTACATATAAAAGCAAATATCCTCCTGATTCCAATCATCACTGGATCCCAGTTGTTATAGTGGCACAAAAGAGTTACAATAAAGAAAGAAAGAAATACTGGAATAGCCCCTGCAAAAAACACCCAGGAAAACTGCACCTAATAAATAAAAACAAACAGAATGTAATTATGACAGCCTTATACATTAGCCATAAACTTTAGCACCATCACATAAATCCCATGATCGCAATAGGCATTATGTGCCATTCACCCACAAATCAATGCATTCACTGATATCAATTGTGTACAGCAGATGTAAATTTGCGACGGCCAGTGAATGTTTTTAATGAACAAGTTACTTACCTTCGGTAACGCCTTATCTGGTGGAGACTATCTAGCCCAATATTATTTACCTTAGAATAGGCGTCAGACTGGATCAAACATGTTTCCAGCAGTACCTCCGCGCGCATTCAAGTGGCGTTGGCTGGCTCCTCATTGGTGCCACCAGCACACTGTGTCATCATCATCATCTTTATTTCGGCATCATGTGCCATAAAAGGTACATAAAACATTAAAACAGTAAAGATTAAGATATATACAAACATTAAAACATGTAGAAACATTATACGGATACAAGGAACAACCTTTTAACATTCTCAAAATATCTACCTCAGAGTTTATCATTTTAACGTATTTCATATTTCATAGGTCCCCATTTAAAAGATGTCTCCTCTTATGCCATACGGACCCCAAGTATTTGGCTAAAGCAAAGACAATAGGCCCAGAAAGATCCGTCTTTAGAACCCTGTATGCTTGCAGGCAATAGGAGAAGCCCAGATTTTTACATAGTGGGATAATCCATTTTCTCCGCGCCTGCACATACGCATTACAGAAAAACAATATGTGCAAATCAGTTTCTTGTTCAGATTTGCATCCTGGGCAATGAGACGGGGATGGCTCGGCCCATTTACTAGTAAGGGCCCGTAGTGGGAGACTACCATACCTCCATTGGAGACACAGTTTTCTAATTGATATTGGGGCTATGATATCTAACACAATTTCGAGCCTGTAGCTGTCCTTGATTATTAAGAATGATGACACAAGGGTGCCGGGGGCAGGTTCTTGCATGTGGGTACCCAATTTACTCTCCTGATACTGGATAATAAGCTGCCTCCGCGTAACCCCGGGACAAGATGTAAGCGGGTCAGACCATAAGGTAGAAATCCCTAATTTCCTTAGTTCTTTCTTAACAAAATGTAGCCATGGAATTTTCCCAATGTTTGGGAGAGTGAGGATTTCTTGCAGTTCTAACCTATAGTTAGCTAACTCAGGTACTGACCAAATCCTGCGCCAAAATAACAGGGGCCGGAGGCCCATATCTTCATCCAGGGGTCTCAGGGCCAGATCAAGTCTAATAGGCAGCAGGGGTGTGCTAGAAGGAAGTGATAGGAGCTGTCTGATAAATTTGTTCTCAATTACTACCAGATCGCGGTTGCACGTGAGGCCCCAGAGTTCACTTCCATACATAACTGCTCCCCTAGCTTGTGCTCTGTAAATCTCTAGGGCGGGACCCACCGCTTAAAGGTAGATTTATTTTTGGCAATTAGTTTGGTAATTCCGCCTGCTATTTGAGCCAGCTTTAATTGCGCTTTCTCCCGTTGATGTACCCACAACATTTTTTCACTTAAGGTAATCCCTAAGAAATCAAAGGTTCGGACCCTCTCTAGCGTATTAGATCCAATAGAGGGATTAGAGCGAGCTCGAGGTGGAGGATTGAAGACCATATATTTGGTCTTTGAAGCGTTGATCTCGAGACCATGGTCTTTAGAAAATGCCTCGAAGCCATTGAGAACTCGCTGAATCCCCATTGGGGACTTGGAGAGGAGCAGGGTGTCGTCCGCAAACATAATTGCCGGCACCCTGCTACCTCCAAGTTTGGGAGCATCAGTATTCTCAACCCCATTCAAATGCTCTATTACCCCGTTGACAAAGAGGCAGAACAGAGTCGGTGCGAGCACACAGCCCTGCCTAACCCCCCTGTCAACGGGGAATTTGTTGGACAATATCCCTTCCCTGCCACATCTTACCTGGACGTAATTATTAGTATGTAATCTAATAATCATGTTTAATAGGTGTTGTGGCACCCCCAAGCCAGAGAGCACGGACCAAAGATGGCAATGAGGGATTTGTACTCCCTTCTCTTAACTCTTACAAAAGAGATATTATGCTGCTGCTTCATGGTCGCTAATAGATCAGTTTTAGCCCTTCCACAGGCGGCGTTAAACCATGGGGCACAGCTCCCCCTTCTTTGGCCTCTGCTCCGGATTCAGAACATCAGCTAAAGTGTTACACATCTCTAAGTGGAGTACACCGAGCTCTCCATGAGTCTGCTCAGGCAAGAGAGGATGGCGTATAAGGTTGTCGACTTTTTGCAATACCTGAGCAACCTTAGCATATAGCCTCTGGATATCCTGGGGATTTCCTACAATTTTGGACCAGCGAACTCTATGCCGGTTCGTAGAAAGAATCAATCTCGGGTCCGCACCATCACCATCACCCTGTTTTTGGGGGGTGAGACCCGGGAGTGAAATGTTTAAGATCAGCGCATTATGATCGCTGTCGGCTCGAGGGATTACATTAAAATCCACAATTCTATCCCATTCAGAGATTTCCACGAATATATAGTCCAGTCTGGAATTATGCCCTGGTTTGTTAAAAGTTGGTTTAGGTGGAATATCACCGCTCACCCGACCATTGCAAGCCCTTAAAGAGTTCGCTAGGGTTAGGCAAGTAATTTGCATTGCCAATGGTGACCAGGACTTCACTGATGGGCCAGCCAGTTTTGGGATTCCCCATTGTTCATCTACCTCATTGGATGTACCTTCTAGGAATGATGGAAGTGGCTCCAATTGACAGTTAAAATCTCCCCAGACCACATACGGAGGAGTGCCCTTGGGGAGTGTGCTCAAAAACAGCACTAGTTCCTCGATGGTACTAGAAACTTTTGTTATGCCCACTGGTCTTGAATAGACATTTATCAATGCCAATTTTGATGCATCAGACCATTCCAAGAGTACGCATTGAACGTCTAAGGAATTAGTCGGTAAAACCCTTGCTTTGCAGCCCATGTGCGAAGCCACCCAAATAAGTAGTCCACCTGACGGGCGACCCTTCCCCTTCCAATTAGCCCCGATTGCAAATGTATCGAATCCTACACGCCAGTGGTCCTCTCTTGCCCATGTCTCTTGGAAGAGGCATACATCCTGTAAATCTATAAATGCCCCCCACTCAGGACAGTCCAGTTTATTAGCCAAACCAGCCAAATTCCATGAGAGGAGGAGATGAAACCCTTATCGCTATGGTCTGCCTTAGGGCGATTAGACACCCCATTTGCTACTGCAACGCCCGGGCCAGGCACAGGCTGCAGAGTATTTTGATTGCATGAGATGAGACTTCTCTCATTGGTATGTGAGCAAAGTTTCTCACTCCCCCTGGGAATAATGGGCTGACACTGCCCTTCTACTGCCTGCCTGGTAGCTTCACAGTTCACCCCCCCCCAGTGAAGGATTACTGCAATTTGACTGTCAATCCACCATCTCTAGGCAACTAAACCTGTTGGCAGTCAGGAAGCCGCCCCAATTCCCCCTGTGTACTTGTTCCCTAAAACCCTGTACACCCCATGTACCCCAATATTCATTCCTAGAGGGACGCCATACTGTGTGCCAATTACTATCATTGTTCCAATTGCGTATTAATCCGCTCCTGGAGGGATAGAAGAAGGAGAGACGTCGTGTTGAAATCCCCTCATTTCTATCCTGAGTTTTCCAGGTACATATATAGTCAACAGTGTGGGGTTCCGCAAAGTTGACCAATATGCAATCACCCTGTACCGTTTTTCTTTCATATCCCACCCGTGCTACCCTTCGCACTGTCAGGATCTTCCTGGTAAGGTTCGGGGGTAGGGGCCTGTTTGTATTTAGCCAATGTTGGACTTTATTGTTTAGAGACCAATTAGGTTCCTCCTCAGTCTCACTCAGTTCAGGGACCCCCGTCATGACCACCACATAGGGGCTTGCCTCGGGGGGCAAGTTCACCGGTCGTCTCCTCTGTGGGGTGCCGCCATTGCTATTCTTATTTGGCTGCGTCGCGTGGTCCTTGGGAAGAGTGGGTCCCTCTTTCAGTGGGGTGGCATAGGTTCTTATTTTAGGTACGGTTAGCTTCGTGGTGAGGGGATCAGACTTAGATTTTGTGTTAGTCCCAGTTGCTATTGCTTTCTTGGTAACAGTGGCAGTGGGTTTAGCTCGGTTTGTGCTTGAATTAATTCCCCCTACTTGATTACTTTTTTTGGGGCATAGCACAGGTCAGCTATCTGTTTTTCAATACGAGCTAATCTTGTTTCGATGGGGGTAAGGTAAAGTTTAAAAAGTTCAGCAATCCTAGGTAGGAGTGAAATGTTTACCTCGTCATCCCGAACGCTGATCCTATCTAAGATGTCCGAACCTTCTACGTTCACACTAGAGTATGCTTCATTTATAGGGGCGGTACCAGGGGGATCGGTGGCTATAGACAAATTTTGGCCAGAGGACAGAGGGGCCTTACTCGTTTTTTTGCTCCTACACCTTTCATTTTTGGAGTTATGTTTTTTGGGAATGGCTCCCTCCCTCCTGGCCTTCAGCTGGGTATCACTCAAATCAGTAGGGAGGTAATATCAACTAGCTCTGGTGTTTTATTTAGGTCCGCACTAGATTGGGGGTCTAATGAAAGATGGGAAACTGAGAGGTCTACCGTTGCAGGTAGGCTCTGTCTATGGGCGTGAATATCTACATTAGTTACTGTAAGGGTTTCTAAAATAGGCCGTGCCTTGGGTTGGTCAGGAGTTTTGGCTGTAGCAAACTGTCCCATAGAGGATCTTTTTGCCCGCACTAGATCTTGGGATACTCTTCTTTCCAAATAAGTAATTTCCTGGTCTATAAAGGAGTTGGCTCTTAGAAGGAAATTATCTAATGTGCCTGATTGTGGCAGACCCCCCGCAGCGGTTTTGCTTCTAGACCCTCTCGTGCACATGACTATTTGGATAAGTAGCTAACCCACAAGACTCTGCAGAATAAATGTTCCCTATTACATACAATACGTATAAAACTAATATAGAACAAACACCTGCATGTGGGTCTAGTTATAAATCAAGGGTTAGGGGGTGACCCAGCCCGGCCTTACACAGACTCTAACGGGCTACAACGGGCCCGCCCTTGGCCCGGGCTTAGCCCGGCGCCCGCGCGCGCGCGTCCCGCGATGCGCGTGTCTGGCAGTAAACTTATAGCCAGTAGATGGGCGGGGCGCCCAGGAGGGAGGCGGGGTCGATTAGGAAGAGTCTCCAGGTGCGGCACAGAGACAAGCCGCCGGTGTTCCTGGGACTCGCAGTCCCGCTGTTACTGCCGCCGCCCACACTATGGTCCTTCAGCTCCCAGAGACACAGGTACAAAACAGCACTCCAAGGGTCAATAGTCTGCCCTCACAACTACGAGCGGCACACTGTGTCTATATAGGTGCCACCCCAGCGCTATGACATCAGTTTTTTTGTGACATTTCTGCACCATAAGCACAGAACCATGTTATTAAGCTGATGAACCAGTGTGCAGAGACCAAGGACCTATAGGGAACTACCAAACAGACAAAATCAGTTCTCAGAAGCGGGGACGATGGGAGTGTCAGTAAAGAACCTACGGTTAGATAGACTCTCTACCAGATAAGGTGTTACTAATGGAAAGTAACTTGTTCATTTGATAGAGACTTCTAGCTGCAGATTTCTAATATTAGAATAGATACCCAAGCAATAGCTCCCTGGAAGAGGGTCAATGAACAGACTAGATCAAGAAATCCAAGAAGATCGAACAAGCAAAGTGCCTTTCAAGACGGATCTGCCGGTCAAGACAGTAATATATGGTAAACGTATGTAGAGATGACCATGTAGCAGCCTAACAAATATTTAAGATGGGGACTCCGCAAGCTAACGCAGTGGTCACAAGCCTTAGATCTAGTGGTATGAGCCTGCAAGCCTTCACAGGTTTTTTCTTGGCCAGTGTGTAGCAAATTCTGATGTAGAGCACGATCTATCTAAAGATGGTCTGTGTCGTCACAGATTTGCCTTTCTTTGCTCCAGTGGACCCAACAAAGAGTTAATCGTCCACCAGGTGTTCTTCTGTGCGATCAATGTTGAGTGACAGCTCTCATTTTGGCTCCAGGCAATGGAATCTCTCCTCTTCTTTAGAAGGGTGAGGCGGAGAAAGAAGGTCAGATCGGTGATGATCTGGCTGATGTGGAAAGACGTCACCAGCTTTGGTAGGTAAGAGGCACAGATGTGAAGAACCGGTTTGTCTGGGAAGAAGTTGGTGCATGGAGGATGCACAGAAACACCCTGAAGTTCACTAACCTCCTGATGGCTGAGAACGCCCGTCCTGGCATTCAGAGAGCCCACCACATAATGTGCAACCAGGGAGATGTCCTGATGTTCCAGCCATGCCCAGAGGGGCCTCCTGGCATAGGGTCCACGACCCGACCCCTTCCAGTTTTTTGCGGTACCATATGGCAGTTTTGTTGTACATGAACACCTGATCTAGCCTTGGACTGGATTGAAAGTAGGAAGGCATCAATGCCAAATGGATCAACCTCAGTTCCAACAAATGGATGTAGAGCCCAAAGAACAGAGTCCTCTGATCTCCATCTCTCTCAGATGGTCGCCCCAACTCACGTTTGACGGACAAGTTACTTACCTTCAGTAACGCCTTATCTGATAGAGACAGGATCTAGTTGCAGATTCCTTACATTTGAATTTCCCAGGTATCAGACTGGATCCGGAATTTATTTTTTCCGAGCTACACCCATGCTGGTAGATGGCGTCGGTCGCCTCCGCATGACAGTGTCAGCTTTGTTTTTGCCATTGTGATATCCACGTCTCCTATATAGGCAGCACCTTGGCGCGCTGAAGTCTGTTACTTTTCACGACTTACCACGGCAGAAGCGCAGAGCCATGAAGTACACCGACATTGGTGTGTTTCTGAATACCTAGGGCCCTGAAAGGGAGTCAGCCCTGACCCTAAAAACCGGTTCGCAGTGTGGGGAGGATGGGTGGCTCAGTAAGGAACCTGCGGCCAGATCATGTCTCTATAGATAAGGCGTTACCGAAGGAATGTAATTTGCCATCTGATAGAGACATCTAGCCTCATTTGTTATCTTTCACTAGATACCCAAACAAAACCATCCCCAGAGGAGGGACTGCGGACAAGTTTAGACAAGGAACTCCTGCAGGACCCAGCGTCCAAAAAGGCTGTCCCTTTGGACTGGACTGTCCAGGAATTAGTGTTAGCAAATTTGGATGCAGAGGATGAGCCATCGTGAGATAGTCCTTTAATGCACAGCATAACCTTTCTTTGATCTAACGTACCCTACGAAGAGTTGGTCATCCACCCAGAACTCTTTAGTGTGGTCAAGGTAGAATGACAACGCTCTTTTTGGGTCCAGACGGTGGAGTTGCTCCTCTTCTTTGGAGGGGAGTGGAGGAGAGTAGAAAGTGGACCCTCGTGGAATGGTGTTACCACTTTCAGTAAGAAGCACCAACTTATCAGGGAATATGGTCAGGCAAGGAGGCTTGGATGACAGAGCCTGCAATCTGCTCACCCTCCTGGCAAAAGTTATTGCCACTAGAAAGGCTGTTTTGATGGTGAGCAGCTGGAGGGGCCAGGTGTATAGAGGTTTGAACGGAGCACACATCAGGAAGGTGAGAACCAAATTAAGGTCCCACTGAGACATGATGAAAGGGACAGGTGGAAACATATGTACAAGCTCCTTAAGAAATCTATTTACAATAGGGTATTTACATAAAGAGGGTTGGTCTGGCAGCCTCAAGAAGGCAGACAGGGCTGAAAGGTACTCTTTGAGAGAGCCCAGAGCAGAGACATGCTTGGCAAGGGTCAAAATAAAGAGAAGTACTTGAGAGAGGGAAGCAGAACGAGGATCAATAGATATTTCTGTACAATATTTTCCAAATTTACTAGGTGTTAGTAGAGGGATGCCTGGGTGCCAAAATAACATTACAAACTTTGGGAGGAAGGTTGAATGCTATCAACTGCCACTGCTCAATCTCCATGCAAGAAGGCGTAGAGTTGACACGTTCAAGTGGAGGATCCTCCCCTGAGACAAAAGATCCTTCCGAAGGGGCAGCCTGACAAGAGGAACGATGCTCAGCTGGAGAAGCTTGGGATACTAGACTCTCTGTGTCCAGTCCAGAGCCACAAGGAAGGTTTAGGCCCAGTCTCTCCTGATCTTCTTGAGCACTCTAGAACAGGAGTGGTATTGGCAGAAAGGCATACAGAAGGCCTAAACTCCACTCAAGACGGAAAGTGTCGCCCTGCTGTTCCTGTCTTGTCCAAAGACACAGGGCCTCTTGGGAAAGGGTCCACGAACCCACCCCACACAGTTTGTTGCAGTACCACATGGCGGTTGTGTTATCTGTGAACACTTGAACCAGCTTTCCCTTGATTGAAGGAAGAAAGACTTTCAATTGCAAGCAAATTTCCCAGAGCTCAAGCAAGTTAATGTGGAGTCCGGATTCCACCAGAGACCTTTGATCTCCACCTCTTCCAGATGGTCGCCCCATCCAAGGAGTGATGCATCTGTCACTACTGTGTGGTCTGTTTGGGGATGGGAGAGGGGTCTGCCTCTTACCCAATCACTGTCTGTAAGCTACCATTGCAGATCCTGTGCAGTTCTCTCTGAGATCTGGAACATGTCGGAGAGATTCCCCTGAAGTTGCGCCAACTGGAACTTTAAGTCCCAGTGTAGAGTCTGCATATGCAATCTGGCATGTGTCACTAACAGGAGGCCATGAGGCCAAGAAGCCCCGGAGTCATTCTCACCAAAATCCGGGATAGAGGTTGAAACATTGGTATCGTAGCCTGAATATCCTGGAATCGCCGTTCTATGGCTCCCTCGGCCAAGAGTTATGACTTCCTTCTGAAGCAAAGCCAGGTGATCCTCCGCCAGCCGGTTGTAAGCTGCAGGCATGGAAGGAGAAGTAGTATTAAAGGGGAGGGAGCAGCCCCCCTTGGAATATCTGAAGAACCCACCTGTCCGACATGGACGTCTGGGAACCCAAAGCAGCCCTGGCAATTTTGAGGGACCAGCCCCCTATCTGCTTTTGTTACTGGGGGCCGATATAGCAGCACCACTGCAAAACAGGACCTCAGTAACAAAAACAGCCCCGCCCACTGCATAATTGACCCCCACCACTGCAGCCTACCAGGAAAACGCTGATGTCTACTACAGCTGCTGTCTGAAGGGGAAACAGCCATTACATTGCATGCGTAACAAAGCATGGGATTGCTACGCGGTCGTTACAACAACCACGTTGTTACATTGCAGTACACTACAACGCAAGTCATTACATCGACTTGCTGTAGGGGTCGCGCTAACATAAGGAATAGTATAATTTACTATTCCAACACCGTCCCTACTGTTGTGCACACTGGAGTTTGAATAATACATTATACTATTCCTAAGTCCAGCGCCCCCCCCTACAGCAAGTCGATGTAACAACTTGCGTGTAATGAACTGCGATGTAACAACGCAGTTGTTGTAACGCATGCGAAGTAAAGTGTCATATTCGTCCGAAGTGATGTCCTGCCAGTGGTGGAGATGATGGCTGATCCTGCCACTCATTGGCCTCCCATGATCTCGAAGGGCTGGACTGGGAATTTATGGATGCGGAGGTTGCAGGGTGGGTGGTGGACTGACCCGACCTCTGGCCATCCGACCAACGGGGCCAGAACGAGCCGTGCCCACAGCCACGCAGAGGTGGCTGAACTTGCGTGGTCCTGTGCCTGGGGTATGGCTGGCGTGGCTGAAAGTCCATTCTGTAGCCACGAAAGGGGCAAAAGGCAGACTGGGGATGAGTCGCAACTGAGTGGCCCAAGCAGTTGGCTGTAGCCAGTGAGTGCTTAAAGCGCTCCAGACAGAGCCATGTCTGCCTTTTCTCTGAAAAGACAGGTGCCATCAAAGGGCATGTCGATGAGAGGCCTGGACATCCCCCGAAAAGCCAGAAGTCCACAACCAGGTGTGGCCTCTTTCAGTCAATGTCATTGAAATCTCTCTGCCTAGTGAATCAGTTTTGTCGCGTCCACAATGGATGGCAAACGTTGCTGCATTTCTCCTGTCTGACACCGCCTGGAAGAGGATGGCTGGGCCTTCTCCTGGACCTGTGGCGGCACTTGTGCAACAGTTTCCCACAAAGTTTGGGAATAACAGCCCAATAAGCATGTGGTGTTCCCCAACTGCAGTGCAAAGCTGGAGAAAGACATTTTTGTTCTTACCCCACCTATGCAGCCTCTTGGATTCCCTATCCGGGGTTGCGGAAGGGAACACGCCTTAGGAGGTAGGGATTGGAACACTAAGTTCTCAGGGTAAAGTGGTTGGTGAGGAAAATTGGGTCACCCGGTGCATGGCGATTGCAGCAGGCAGGTGTCCAATTCACAGGAGCCCTTGTGCTGGGCTTGGACCAGGTGCCCTGTAGGACATTAGTTAAGGCCTCATTAATAGGCAGCAAGGGTTCCGATGAGGAGACACCAGGCTGCAGAGCCTCCGTCAAGATCGACGTCTTGACTGCCACAGAAGGGAGCTCAAGGCCCAGGACCTCAGCTGCAATTCGCACCACCATAGAGTGAGATCATCCTTCCTCCATAGTCACAGTAGGGGGAGAGAGCAGGCTAGTGTCTGGGGATGTTTCCAGTCCACTGGCCTCACCCAATTCCTCACACCAGTCCATGTTGTGGTAAGGCTGGTCTTGTAAAGGGTCCAGCGACCCCTTGCAATCTTTTGCCATTCCTAGACCTTCAAAATAGAGCTGAGGAAACGACCCAGTACCCAAGGAGTCTATCGGCGCCGGTTTAGACATCGTTATGCGCTGATTCGGCTCTAGATCGTTGGGGATAAGAATGAGGCTGGTGCCACCGGTGGGCGACAGCCGGAATCTCGACGTTCAGATCGGCGCATGGGAAGGTCCGGCTCCATCACCGGATCTCGGGGGGAGGAGGGGGGGCCATTGGGGCTGGCACCGTAAGCATGTTACACAATGACGCTCCCTCTGATCCTCCAGAACCTGAAGGTGCGCTGGTAGGGTCACGCCCACCAAATATGAGGTATATGGCATCCTAAAACACCTTAGGCTGGGCAGGGGGGGTGGATGCTACTCCCGGGAAGGCCGGAAAGCGCAGAGCCTACCGAGGCGCAGGTGCCGAGGCACACAAGGCCTAGAACGCTGAGGCTCCTTCGTCACGTCGGCCGACAGACGAGAAGTCAGAGCACGCCTCGACTTTTTATGTTTCTTGTGCTTCTTACCTTACAGACTTCAAGACTTCAAGTAGGAGGACGAAGAATTTGGGCTCCCAGAGCAGTGCATGGACCTTCCTCTCGACCGTGACCATGAACAAGACCTCCGGACAAACGACACGGTACTGAACAACGGGCTGCAAGCAGCTTTAGGGACCACTCCCTTAAAGCTTTCGGAGCCATTGCCCAGCAGTCAGAGCATGAGTTTGAGTCATGGTCGCGCTCCAGGCACCAAAGAAAGTGTGGATCAGTCACCAATATGGCCTGGTGGAAGGCACTGCATGGTATGAATCCCGAAGTGTTCTTGGATATGTTGAAACCTACAGACCAATAAAGGTTTGACGAAAAGTAAAAAAAAGCCTGTCAAAAAGTGACAGGGGGTGGCTCTCTTCACAGATCTGCACTGGCTGGCTCGGATGTCAGCATGCCGAGAGAACGCCGACGACCACACACATAGCCGGCCGATGCCATCTACCGGCGCTCAAAGGTATAGCTCGAAGAAAAATCTTTCGGATGCAACTGACTCCTGGGACATTCAAAGGTAAGGTCTCCATCGGATGCATCTGTCACCACTGTGAGCTCTGGGTGGGGAAGGGAATTGGGCTTGCCCCAGCCCAATCGCAGCTTGTCAGCAATCACTGCACATCTTTTGCAGATCCCTTCGATATCTGCACGATGTCGGAGAGATTGCCCTGAAGCTGCAGTCATTGGGACTTCAGGTTCTACTGTAGAGCCTGCATATGCCAGCAGGCATGTGTTACCAGAGACCATGAGGCCGAGCAGCATCAGAGTCAGTCTCACTGAAATCCAGGATACAGGCTGAAACATCAGAATCATAGCCTGAATATCCTGGACTTATTGTGGAGAATAGGCCTGAAACTGCACTGTGTACATAATGGTAATGATGAAAGGGAATGTCTGAGAGCGAGTCACATGTGATTTTGGCAAGTTGATAATGAACCCCACAGGTCTGCCTTAATCTGGGGGTGGGTGATGACTGCCTAGGGCGAGCCTACCTTCAACAGCCAGGGAAAAACTGGAACACTTGAGTTCTGCAGATATGCGGTAACCACCACCATCCCCTTGGTGAACAGCCGAGGGGTGCTGGTAAGGCATAAGTAGAGCACAGCCAACTGCACATGCTTGTGGCCTACCATGAACCACAGGTAACGTTTGTTGGCAGGCAGGACAAGGATATGGAAGTACGTATCGAGTAAGTCTAGATCTACCATCCAGTCTCCAGGGTCGAGGACAGACAGAACTTGAGCCAAAGTAAGCATCTTGATAGGATGAAGGCCTCCACCCTTTTTCAGCGCTAGAAAGTATTGCTGAATAGCAAACATGACCTACTTCTGATGCCGTCATCCTCTCAATGGCTCCTTTGGCCGGAACAGCCAGCTTTTCCTGTTGTAAGAGCGAAAGGTGGTCCTCTGTCAGCTGATCAGGGGGACCGTGGCTAAGGTTCTGGTGACTGTTGGAAGGGTGAGGCGTAGCCCTGCTGGTCAACCTATGGCACCCATTAGTCCAAAGTGATCTTCCACCATTGGGGAAGGTGGTGCCGTATCATGCCACCAACTCTGTGCCCATAATGTGTTGGGGACTTATTAAAGAGGTTCTGTGGCTGCAGTTGCCGGGGGAGAGGATTAGATCGTGCTTGGTTCCCATGTGGCTTGTGAGAGCCGCACCCACGAAAGGTTTGAAATGCCTGCTGGCTATGGTGGCTAGGGGACATGGTGAACCCCAATGACCTAGTAGGCGCTGCTATCCTTAAAGCGTTCAAGTGCCTTATACGCCTTGCAGCTAGAGGATGGTGTCTAAAAGAGCCTGCCCATAAGGTCTCTTCTACCGGGTTGGAATAACCAGAGGGAATACGGATCCTCAGAGGACTCTTCATGGAAATAACGTCCCATCTACAATTCCTACCTAGTGGGCCTGGTTGGTCCTGGAAACTGTGGTGGGAACAGTCATGTGGCTCCGTATTAGTGTCGAGAATCATGATGGGTTAGGCAGCACCAAAAATGGTACCACTGGACAGTCCACAAAGAAAGCCACAAAGCTGCAGCTGGATCCACTAACAGATCCAGAGGACCCGACTGCCAACGAGGGCAAATCAGCTGATGGATTAAACCCAGATCAGTTGACTGGGGGTATGTGTTTGATTTACTCAAACGCTCCGTCCATCATCCCCTTTTGTATCGCACCAAGAAGTAAGGGCCACAGTGCAGAGGATGCAGTGAAGACACTGTACTTGGCAGGAAGATCTCTGGGGTGCAAAGCCAACAAGCCTTGGCAACGGCAAGTCGATGCGGTGCTTATGGGTTCGGTCCCAGAGGTTGCGACAAATGATACTGACCTTAAAATGGCAGAGAGGATAGGTGAGGCCATGAGGTAGTTGCAGAACCACCTGTTGGCTTACCTGTGTTGCCGAGCCTTTCGAAGTCCGTGGGACGTCAGTAGCAGCAGACAGGTCAGCTCCGTTGCGGTGCCTGCAGATGCAGGGGAGTGACTCCTTCACTCCAAGGGAAATTACTTTCAGTGTCCTTAATGCCCACAGGTCTGTTGAATATCCTGTAAGAAGCACAGACACCAACTATAAAGAAGGCTTGCAGAACAGCAAGACTAGGAACAGAAGGAGTCTTCCTTGATGCAGTCTCGGTTCCAGGCAAAGTCCAGCAAAGTCCAAGTGTCCAGATGGTCGAAGAGTGTGTGTTTTCTGGCTTGAGTCTTGTCCCACGACGAATCTGAGGACCCAGTCACAGGTAAGCCCTTTTATACCCTAAGAAAGGTGGGTAGGACAACTCAGGGGTCCCTCCCAGAGGAGGGTCTGGACAGAGGGGAGGATACAGAGCGGGAGCCAAGTGCTGCCAGAACTGGTTCCAACTGGAGTATGCAAGGAGGGCACCAAGTGGGCCCTTCAAAGCAGTTTGGGTGTGCTCCGAAGCGCCCCCACCCCAGTCCAAAACACTAAGGACAGACTGAGACATGAAACCTATTGTTCTATCTTCCCCTGCTTGAGCTCAGCTCAGCAGCAGGAGGGAAGAATCGTGTCTGGGGTTGACAGCAGCACAAGCTCGTTAACAGACCCTAGAAGGCTGTTACCAGTAGTACTGTGGGCTTCCCGGAGGAGCCCCCCAGTGCATGGAATCATACCTCCAACACAGGTAACGGTCTTGGGGTATGATTCCAACATGTTTGATGACCAAAACTCAGGTTCGGCACAGCCACTATAAAGTTTGTCATTGCGTAATGACGGATGTCCACTATATGTATGAACATGGCTGACAGCACCTACAAAGCATGGAGAATCGACTCCGGGGTTTGTAGGGGTGTCCTACTTATGCAGTGGCAGCCACTTACTTATAACCCACCACCATGCCTTCAGGATGGAAAGGTCTGTCTTAGGGGGGGACTAATAGGTTTTAGGTACAGTGACCTCGGATAAAAGAAAACTTATATCTGTCATAACTGATGCAGGTACCAGCTTACAAAGGGCTGGAATGGCAAGCGTGTAGTGATACTTTGAGTGGGCTCTCATGGGAGGCATAATACATGCTGCTTGTATATAGAGACTTATATGGGTATACCAATAGCCAATGGAGGAGGTACAGAAGTACTTACCATGTCAAATTTAGGGAGGAAGCACAGTGACTGGGGTCTTGATTAGTAGGATCCCAGTCAGACTAGTCAAAAAAATATATTGACACCAGCAAAAAGTGGGGGTAACTATGAAAATATACTTATATAAACACACACAAAAATATACATGTGTTTTTTTAATGTAAATATATATATATTCACTGAAAAAACCATAGGTTATAGACCATATATAGTTAGGAATTAGCATTTACAAAACCTTGAAAATTCACTGAAAAAACCATAGGTTATAGACCATATATAGTTAGGAATTAGCATTTAAAAAACCTTATTTTACTCACACAAAACCATTGAAATTCCATATATAGTTAGTTGCACTAACTATATATCGCGCACCTGCAATCCACTGCTGATGATGTCACATATTACATCATTCATGACATGGTCAGTGACATCACTGATGACATCACTGATGACATCTCAAATGACATCACTGATGACATCACTGATGACATCTCATTTGACATCAATGACCACATCACTGATGATATCATTCATGTGACAATACAATGCATCTCCTCACATTTTAATATAACCTCTGTTTCACCCAGTGTTAAATACAGAATATAATTTTTGAAACCATTGACACACCAATACTAGTTACTACATACGCACTCACTGATTCCTACGTCTACACACACCTTCACTCATTCACCCATACTATCATTCATACATACAATCACTCATCTTTACAACACTATCATATGCACTCATACACCTATACAGACACTCACAGTCTGCCACTCATCCATGGAGTTACTCACACACCTAGTCAGTCCTGTAAAGAATCAATGACACTTCCATTTTCTTGTCTATACAGTTAAACATAGAGCACCTTACATTTTCAAACATATACTAACACATACTTACCTTGTTATACAATCATTGATACAAGTACACATTGATCTGCACAGAGTCACACACCTCCCAGCCAGCCACACACACACTCAGTCTCCCATACAAATACTTGGACAATCAATCAGTAACCCATATAGTTAATTATATAGCTACTGATCAAAACATGCAGCAGTTTACAGAACAACAGACATAATGATGCACAAATTAAGACACTTTAGTCACTAACCCATGCACTCAGTGAGACACATTTAATCACTCACTCATGCATTCAGTCATGCACCTACTAAATCCTTTGTCCAGACACTTATACTTCCACTCATTCTTCAATATGTAAGACACATTTTAACTTTACAGAAACATACAGTCACTGGATGTTGTCATCAGTGATGTCATCAGTGATGTCATTTGAGATGTCATCAGTGATGTCATCAGTGATGTCACTGACCATGTCATGAATGATGTAATATGTGACATCATCAGCAGTGGATTGCAGGTGCGCGATATATAGTTAGTGCAACTAACTATATATGGAATTTCAATGGTTTTGTGTGAGTAAAATAAGGTTTTTTAAATGCTAATTCCTAACTATATATGGTCTATAACCTATGGTTTTTTCAGTGAATTTTCAAGGTTTTGTAAATGCTAATTCCTAACTATATATGGTCTATAACCTATGGTTTTTTCAGTGAATTTCAATGGTTTTTTAATAGCAAATATCATAAGCTGTCGAATGTCAAGTACGTGGTAAGTGAAAACATTTTCGTGTTTATGCACACTGATCTGCTTTGAATGGTGCCCCCCCCCCCTCATTTCTATTAGGAGTACTCTCTCTTTGCAGATAGTGAAAGGTAGTTAACGCAGGTCTTTGCCCCCATTGTAATCCGTCGTGCCTGCTTCTCTCTCCATTTGATTCATTGTTATCCAAGTATTTACTGTTTTAGAATTAGTTCTCTTTGGTTCATTCTCTATTTACAAACAAACACAGAGTCGCAATACTCTGTTTAGTCTTTGCAGATAACGAAAAATCGTGTAAAAAAAAAGAAAAGGAATCGAGCAAAATCAGTAGGCCACTAATAGGATCTCTTTTTGACCTCGCTAAAATAGAAACATTAGGAACAACCCCTCATGACAAATACAAAACTAGTGAGATGAACTGAACTCCACACAATGATGGCTGCAAAACAGCTCGGCTCCGCCACCCACCGCGCCCAAAATAACGATAAAGAACGGCTGCCATGATTGGTTGCGGAATGACCACGACGGAGCTACGAAATGGTGCTGCTCTCATGCTAACCCCAGCTTCAGTCTGAAACATCCAGAAACACTGTAGACTACCAATTCGATCAGTTCCGGTAGCGCCCCAATGTAACCCGGTAGAGAAGAACTAGCCCTCCCCTCTTTGACTGATGGTTCTTGTTGCCTGTCCCTTCTGTTGTCATTTAACAGAACTATTTAGCCTGCTGAAAGGGGTTGTGTTCCGACCGCTGGTTGGTGGAGACATTTTGACTATATTCTGTACCTGCGTTGTCGCGTAATGCGTCATATGACGCGCCGCGTTAGCGCATCCGGAAGTCATCCGGGGCGCGCAGCGCGTAACGTAAGCATAACAAGTCATGTGACTTGTTAATAAAACTTTTCATTGGTTCATTTTACTTTTCTTATTGTAATGATGAAAGGCTTGGTCATATGACCTAAAAATTACGCTTTTCATTACTTCCGAACATTATTTTTTCTTAAATATATGTTATAATGTTCCAGGCTAATGTACTTTCCCGGAAATTTTACAACTGTCCTGCAAGTAAAATATATTCTTTTTTCGAGAAAAAGAGCGTTTCTTCGTCCCATGACGGAGCCGTTGAGCAAAAGAGGGTCGACCTGCTGTCTTAGTCGCCGATACGCCTGAATATGAGATTCTTATCGATCACTTTATGTTGCAGGAATAGAAAACACAACAGCCCTTGACCATTTATCTTTACTGCGTTCCTTCGTATTATACCTTTTACCCTTCATGTAATTGGTCTGCTTTATTTCACTTGCCTTTTAATGATTCTAAAACAGTGACTATTATTAAAAACTTTACCAATGTATATACTACTACCATGTTTTCTTTTAAAAACCTTTATTGTGAAAATTTCATTATACAAATACGAGCCTATAACCACGTGGGCCGGCCACGGAGCAAACTGTAATCGTATATGATGAATAGACATTTACACTGTAGAGGAACGTAACGGGCGGGCCATTAGGTTGCAAGAACTAAGGTGTCTAACAGTTACGGAATCGGTGGACGTACATTTTATAATTAAAATACGACAGGGCCAGTTACAATAAAATTATCTAGATATACATTTGCGGGCAAGTACCATGGGTGACGTTAATTCGAACTTTCAACAGTACAGTAATCAATAACACATCAGAACTTAATATCAATAGGGATGTCGAAATATTCAATCAATTCTCGTCCCCGCCCGCCATGTGCTTCAAAACTGCATACGTATCTCGTGATTTCAAGGTTCTGCAACCAGTACACAACAAGGAGTTACGAGTCCCATTTATTCTGGCGCCATTTTGGGCGAGGACGGGCAGGTCCAGGATATAGTCAAAATGTCTCTACCAACCATCGACTATGATGATGTTCATATGCTGTATTTATTAGAGTAACACTCATCTGTCCACATGAAATTAATTTGCCACAATCTAAACATGTCATTTTAATCTTTCCAAAGTTCTTCTAAATATTTGGGACCGTTTCCCTTGCCTCTGAAGCTCTCAGTGCCACTTCTTTGATGAATGTACTAGCAGGTCACGGGTTCTCCTCCAAATCTCTCTTTTATGCAGCACTATAATTAATTGGTGCCACCTCTCCATATGACGATGCATGGTATAGTTACCACAACTATATTTTTTTTCGGTTCCTCTGGAGAGTTCATCGTGGCAGATGAAGCGTGTAACGTACCGGGCATTTACCTTTTTTTGCATGTACAGGAAAGGAAAAAAAAATCGAGCGTCCGAGTTCTAAGGTGTCCCAGGGCCATTTTAGTGGACCAGGCCCAAATCCAAAGAACAGGCCGCCATTTTGAGAGTCCTGTTGCAGCCGCCTGTCGCTGTAGCATCAAGAGCAGCCGAAACTCAGCTGAATGGCAACTGAAACGGTAAAGGGGCGCCCCACTACAGCAGACGAGCCAGGCCCAAATCCAAAGAACAGCTATCTCACAGGCTAATGGGGCGACCCACGCCGAGTTTCAGCATTGTAGGATGACCACACAAGTACAGCAACTTGCTAGACATCACCTCGGTGCCATCCGGATCTCGGCGCCCCACTGCAGATGAAGTGCCTCTCAACTATGAAACCACCACGGTGACATCCGGATCTTGGCGCGTTGTGCTGCCTTCGGCCTATTCGCACATCGGTCCGCTACTGACGCCATCTCACAGGCTAATGGGGCGACCCACGCCGAGTTTCAGCATTGTAGGATGACCACACCAGTACAGCAACTTGCTAGACATCACCTCGGTGCCATCCGGATCTCGGCGCCCCACTGCAGATGAAGTGCCTCTCAACTATGAAACCACCACGGTGACATCCGGATCTTGGCGCGTTGTGCTGCCTTCGGCCTATTCGCACATCGGTCCGCTACTGACGCCATCTCACAGGCTAATGGGGCAACCCACGCCGAGTTTCAGCATTGTAGGATGACCACACCAGTACAGCAACTTGCTAGACATCACCTCGGTGCCATCCGGATCTCGGCGCCCCACTGCAGATGAAGTGCCTCTCAACTATGAAACCACCACGGTGACATCCGGATCTTGGCGCGTTGTGCTGCCTTCGGCCTATTCGCACATCGGTCCGCTACTGACGCCATCTCACAGGCTAATGGGGTGACCCACGCCGAGTTTCAGCATTGTAGGATGACCACACCAACTTGCTAGACATCACCTCAGTGCCATCCGAATCTTGGCATCTCAACGCCTAGTGGTATCTTCCATACAAAAAATATTGTTACGCTGCCTTTGGCCCCATTCGCACATCAGTCCGCAACTTAGACATCACCTCGGTGCCATCCGGATCTTGGCATCTCAGCGCCTTGTGGTGTCAGTCAGAAAATATTGTTGTGCTGCCTTCGGCCTATTCGCACATCGGTCCGCTACTGACGCCATCTCACAGGCCAACGGGGCGCCCCACGCCGACTTTCAGCATTGTAGGATGGCCACACCAGTGCGGCAACTTGCTACACACCACCTCGGTGCCATCCGGATCTTGGCATCTCAGCGCCTTGTGGTGTCTTCTACACCGGAAATATAGTAGAAAATATTGTTGCGCTGCCTTTGGCCCCATTCACACATCAGTCCGCTACTGACACCATCTCACAGGCCAACGGGGCGCCCCACGCCGACTTTCAACATTGTAGGATGGCCACAGAAGTGCGACAACTTACTAGACACCACCTCGGTGCCATCCGGATCTTGGCGCGTTGTGCTGCCTTCGGCCTATTCGCACATCGGTCCGCTACTGACGCAAACTCACAGGCCAACGGGGCGCCCCACGCCGACTTTCAGCATTGTAGGATGGCCACACCAGTGCGGCAACTTCCTACACACCACCTCGGTGCCATCCGGATCTTGGCGCGTAGTGAAGCTGCAGCAGCTGCAAATAAGCTTCAGACAGTGTTACAACCGCTGCTCAGAACTCTCAACTATGACACCACCTCGGTGCCATCCGGATCTTGGCGCGTTGTATTGCCTTCGGCCTATTCGCACATCGGTCCGCTACTGACGCCGCCTCACGTGCCAACGTATTTTCTCCGCATTTTATACCCTATGCCGCATAACAGGTCATGTGACTTGTTTATAAAACTTTTCATTGGTTCATTTTACTTTTGGTTTCCTAATGATGGAAGGCTTGATCATATGACCTAAAAACAACACTTTTAATTGGATGAAAACTTTTTTTTTCCCCCAAACGATGAAAGCCCCACCTTGTTTCTGGATGTTTCAGACTGAAGCTGGCGTCAGCATGAAAGCACCACCATCTCGTAGCTCAGTCGTGGTCATTCCGCGAGCAATCATGGCAGCCGCTCCCCACCAGAAGCCTGCAGGAGTCGGAGCCCCCAAAACTTTTGATGAATTCTCAAGGCGGAGGGGACGCTTTCGAGAATGGGGTCCAAGACCTAGCAGACAAGCGTCCGATTTCCAAGGTGTCCCAGGGCCATTTCAGTGGACCAGGCCCAAAAAGGAAACAGCCTGCCGCCATTTTGAGAGTCCTGTGACAGCCGCCTATCGCTGCACCGCAAGAGTGGGCGCAACTCAGCTGAATAGCGGATTTTGACACAGTGGACCAAAAGCGGACGGAATGGCAACTGAAACGGTAAAGGGGCGCCCCACTAAAACAGATGAGACTCCACCTGGAGAGGCCCGTTCATGCCGCCTCCCCCGGGGCGCTCCACGCCGTTATTCGGAGCAGCATTGTAGGATACCAAAACCAGTGCGGCAACTTACTGGACATCACCTTGGTGCCATCGTTCTGCTGCCTTGGAACTATTCGCACAACAGTTTGCTACTGATGACCCACCCCCCGCGACGCCGCACGCCGTTATTTGCTGGGTGGCAACTTACTAGACATCACTTTCGTGTCATCTAGATTTCGGCGCGTTCTGCTGCCTTGGAACTATTCGCACAACAGTTTGCTACTGATCACCCACCCCCCGCGACGCCCCACGCCGGAAATCTGGACGTTGTGCTGCGTTGGGACTATTCGCACAGCCGACCGCTACTTCGTTGTTTTTCTCTAAAAATGTTTATATGTTATTACTATTTTTGTTTTCTTGTATATATTTATAAATTATTAAAGTTTTATAATCTTACTACTTTGTCGGAGTGCTATATATTTTTAATGTGACACATAATTGTAAAAACTTTGATGTACAAACAGTCATCCCTGGAATCTTCCGCTTCACGCTCGGTCCCCTCCCCAATCACAATACAGGATGGTTTTCAGATAATAGCAACGCTTCTGCTGTGACGGATCTCATCGAGTGTGGGCCTTGATCTACTATAACTCCTTTGAAGACGGGTGATTCTTTACAGCTGTGGCCATAAACTACATCTGCAGGGCTAGCTGATAGCCTAGGACCGGCCTGGACAATCGGACACAGAGGAAAAGGAGTGTCAGAGGGTGCGGTAGTGAATAGGGCGAAAGGGAGGTGTCGGGCGGGCACAGGGTGTGATTCTCAGGGAAGAACAGCGCAGATGGGGGGAGGTTTATTACCCATGCATAAAACAGAGAGCGGGGGTGACCACTGCCTGGGGGAGATGCTTGCGAGGGTGGGGAGCCATGCTAAGGATCGACAGCGTGCACAGAGTGGATCTGGTCAAGGCATCTAAAATGGCTGCCGTGCACGACAAAAGTGTGGCATTTGAAAAAAGACAAGATGGCGCACACAATGTTTTTCAACAATTCCTGATTTCCTTCGAATCGAACGTTAACAGACGTTGGGGCATATTACCAAAGTTAAGCGATATTTATCCCTAACGATGCATTGCAAAGATTTTTTTACCGTCAGAAATTATCGCAGATAAACCTTGCTATTATCAAGGTTTATCGCAAATACGATAAAAAACGAGCGCAATGCATTAATATCGCTGAAAACTCCGCGATATTCATGCATTACCGAGCTAATGCTCTTAGCCATGTTATCCACCTCCCATTGGATAACATGGCTAAGAACTGCTCAGGGCAGCTGTTACTTTTTGGAGATATTCGCGCTTATCTCGAATATTTCCAAAAGTTGATAATAGGAGATAGCGATGTTAGCGACTGTTTCCAGTCGCTAACATCTTGGCATGCCCACTTTGCATGTCATTAGTGATAAATATCACTCACATGCAAAGTGGGACCCAAGATGGTCGCTATCTCCTACTAGCCGTCGCTAACTGGTGTTAGCAACAGCTAGGTAATACACATATAATTTTATCTCCGCGAAGCGGAGCGCTGTTACAGATATATATCTTGTTTTTGAACGTTAATTTCTCAAAATGCACTGAAGCACATATATTGAGACATAGCAAAGGCACATCGGGCTACCAGTCCCTAATATTTTACCAAGTTTCGTGCAAATCCATTCAGCCGTTCGATTATTATTATTATTATTTTTTTTTTGCCCCGCGGGGCCCTTTTAAAACCTCCACATCAAACCTAGGGGGTCAGCGAGGATCTACTATGCCCCCTTATGGTCATTTGCCCCTTCGCTTTGGCCTCCTCTTGTCTCTCGATCCTACCGAGAGACAAGATGGCGGCCGCTACGTACTGTTTGGAATGTTTACAGACACCGGAGAGCCAATCAGCTTCGCTTCGCAAAGCTCCGTAACGCGAAAAGTACGCGAAGCGGTGCGCTGTTACAGATATATATCTTTTTTTGAACGTTAATTTCTCAAAATCCACTGAAGCACATATATTGAGACCTAGCAAAGGCACATCGGGCTACCAGTCCCTACAATTTTGCCAAGTTTCGTGCAAATCCATTCAGCCGTTCGATTATTATTATTATTTTTTTTTTTTGCCCCGCGGGGCCCTTTTAAAACCTCCACATCAAACCTAGGGGGTCAGCGAGGATCTACTATGCCCCCTTATAGTTATTTCCCCCTTTGTTTTGACCTCCTCTTGTCTCTCGATCCTACCGAGAGACAAGATGGCGGCCGCTACGGACTGTTTGGAATGTTGACAGACGCCGGAGAACCAATCAGCTTCGCTTCACAAAGCTCCGTTGCGCGAAAAGTCCGCGAACCAGAGCGCTAACCGGTCCGCTGTTACAGATATATATCTTTTTTTAAACGTTAATTTCTCAAAATCCACTGGAGCACATATATTGAGACCTACAAAAGGCACATCGGGCTACCAGTCCCTACAATTTTGCCAAGTTTCGTGCAAATCCATTCAGCCGTTCGGGCTAAAAGTGAGGCCAACCGCCCTATGGAAAACTCAATGTTAAAAACACGTTTTGGGACCCCCCTTTTTTCTCGGCCCCCACTGGACGAACCCCCCCAAATTTTCAAGGGCTGCTCAGAAACAAAATGTGCCATTTTCCTGAAAATTTCAGCCGATTCCGTCCACAAACGCCAAAGTTATTAGACATAGAATTTTCAAAAAACCCATAGAGAAAAAATCCTAACTATATATACCTACTGGCGACCGCCAGTAGGTAATATATATATATATATATATATTATAGTAGCATAATTACAAATATTTATTTTATATTCTATTTATATTCTATAACTGTTTTTACATTTTAAATGTATTACTATGAAAATATATATACATTATTTTACATTGCTTATAAATATTTTAAATGCATTACTATATATATATATATATATTCACTGAAAAAACCATAGGTTATAGACCATATATAGTTAGGAATTAGCATTTAAAAAACCTTATTTTATTCACACAAAACCATTGAAATTCCATATATAGTTAGTTGCACTAACTATATATCGCGCACCCGCAATCCACTGCTGATGATGTCACATATTACATCATTCATGACATGGTCAGTGACATCACTGATGACATCACTGATGACAACATCCAGTGATTATGTGTTTCTGTAAAGTTTAAATATGTTTTACATATTGAAGAATGAGTGGATGTATAAGTGTCTGAATGAAGGTTTTAGTAGGTGCGTGATTGACTGCATGAGTGAGTGATTAAATGCGTCTTACTGAATGCACGGGTGTGGAGTTGTGGGTGAGGCGGACCGGAATAACAAGCTGGGAGGCCGGATATAATGAGCTATGGTTTCGGGTTTTTATTCAGAGGTAGGACACACAGTAGTATTCCACAGAGGTATAAAGGAGGAAGTCCGGAGAGAGCGTCGTGACGGAAGAGATCTGTTGTAGGGTTGATGTCTTTGTCCGGGGTACTCTGTAGGTTGTGGTCATCAGATGACGGTCGGGTGATGGGTCTCCTCGGAGATATGTAAAAGAGAGAACAAGTTGGGGTTAGTCCGGTCCGATGAGGACTATCGAGTACTGTCACCTTCACCGGGAGTGCGTTGGTCAGGAAGGAGAAGTGTGGGAGGGGAGGCGGGAAGGGTAGAGGGAGAGGGTCAATTGCAAGCGGGAGGGGTATAGTGGTTGGGGTGCCCGGGGCAGTGCAAGGAGAGTGATATATATACAAGGTGCTCGTGATACTTCGTTTATCTATATGAACAGTGCAGGGTGCTCGTGACACACTATGTACAAGCTCTACAGGTATTTACACTATTTTTACACAGGGACACGGAGAAAGGATAGAGAGTACTCACGTGCCCCGCCGCAACTCTCATCCGAGTTGCGGCCGCTCTCCAGCCACCTCCGGAGGTCGCCACCAGTCCTCCGACCACAGGTCTTCTTCCTCCTCCTGTTCTCCGCTTTCCGCCTTCTCAACGTTCTCCTCTCCTCGTCCACTCTCCGTCGGGGGTTCCGCGCCGTTCGCTTTCTCCTGCCACGAGTCCGCTGGGCTGAACCAGGTCTTGACTGCTTTCCCGTCTTTTCTACGTTCCTGGTGGAGCGTAGTTGCTGCACTTCCGCTTCCGGATGGTTCGGGTTCCGGGTCACTGGTCGGGACTTCGCTTCCGGTTTCCGGTTTGTCGGGTTGCGGATCCTGTGGGTGAAGAGAGGAAGTCCAATGACCCCGGGATGCTGTTTGTGCCGGCGTGGGGGTGGGAGACCCCTGTCGCTTCCGCCCCTCTGATGAGGTAGGGACCCCTGATTTTCCACATCGGGTTAGTGACTAAACTGTCTGAAAGTGTGCATCAGTATGTCTGTTGTTGTGCAAGCTGCTGCATGTGTTGATCAGTAGCTATATAAGTAGCTATATGGGTTATTGATTGGTTGCACAAGTATTTGTATGGGAGACTGAGTGTGTGTATGGCTGGCTGGGAGGTGTGTGACTCTGTGCAGATCAATGTGTACTTGTATCAGTGATTCTATAAGAGAGTAACTATGTGTTAGTATATGTTTCAAAAATGTAAGGTGTTCTGTGTTTAACTGTATAGATGAGAAAATGGAAGTGTGATTGATTCTTTTCAGGACTGACTAGGTGTGTGAGTAACTCCATGGATGAGTGGCAGAGTGTGAGTGTCTGTATAGGTGTATGAGTGCATATGATAGTGTTGTAAAGATGAGTGATTGTATGTATGAATGATTGTATGAGTGAATGTGTGTGTAGACATAGGAATCAGTGAGTGCGTATGTAGTAACTAGTATTGGTGTGTCAATGGTTTCAAAAATGATACTCTCTATTTAACACTGGGTGTAACGGAGGTTATATTACAGTGTGAGGAGATGCATTGTATTATCACATGAATGATATCATCAGTGATGTGATCATTGATGTCAAGTGAGATGTCATCAGTGATGTCATTTGAGATGTCATCAGTGATGTCATCAGTGATGTCACTGACCATGTCATGAATGATGTAATATGTGACATCATCAGCAGTGGATTGCGGGTGCGCGATATATAGTTAGTGCAACTAACTATATATGGAATTTCAATGGTTTTGTGTGAATAAAATAAGGTTTTTTAAATGCTAATTCCTAACTATATATGGTCTATAACCTATGGTTTTTTCAGTGAATTTTCAAGGTTTTGTAAATGCTAATTCCTAACTATATATGGTCTATAACCTATGGTTTTTTCAGTGAATTTCAATGGTTTTTTAATAGCAAATATCATAAGCTGTCGAATGTCAAGTACGCGGTAAGTAAAAACATTTTCGTGTTTATGCACACTGATCTGCTTTGAATGCTGCCCCCCACCCCTCATTTCTATTAGGAGTACTCTCTCTTTGCAGATAGTGAAGGGTAGTTAACGCAGCCCTTTGCCCCCTTTGTAATCCGTCGTGCCTGCTTCTCTCTCCATTTGATTGATTGTTCTCTTTGGTTCATTCTCTATTTACAAACAAGCACAGAGTCAAAATACTCTGTTTAGTCTTTGCAGATAGCGAAAAACCGTGTAAAAAAACAAAAGGAATCGAGCAAAATCAGTAGGCCACTAATGGGATCTCTTTTTGACCTCGCTAAAATAGAAACATTAGGAACAACCTGTTGAAAATAGCAATGCGTATGTACATAAGCGGCGTTCATTTGTGTTCACAGTACCCCTTGTTGATTGTTTGAATCGAGCATTGAATTGTTCGAAGTTGGTTCTCTTAAGGATCTTCTCTGCCTGCAAACGAGGAAGAATAGGAATATTCTCTCTCCCTTTGCAGATAGTGAAGGGTAGGTAACGCAAGCCTTTAACACGTCGTACCTATTTCATTCCTCATTGATTGATTGATTGTCCGAACATTGACTGTTTGGGAATTAGTTCTTTTTGGAGGTATTCCCTGTTTGCAAATAAATGTAGGAAAATCTTTGCAAGTAGTGAAAGGGTACGTAATGCGGACCTTTCTCCCCCGTTGTAATCTGTCATGCCTATCTACTCCCCACTGATTGATGCACCTGTTTCACCCGGACCATTTACTAGACATACGTCATCTGGCCCGACCAGAGAGCACCCCTAGTGAAAAGGACATATGCAATAATAACGAAGTGATCACTGTATCCTGTTAACAGAAACTTTAGCATGAAACAACCTGGAAAGAAAAGAATAGGAAATCGAAAATCAGTAGGCCACTGATGAACATGAACTTTTATTAAACAACGAACAAAGAAACGATAACATAACGTAATGATAAAACCTATTAATGTCCTAGAAACAAGAAAACGTTAGAAATATGCCAGTGGTGAGAGACCAGAAAAACAGTAAGAGAAACCAAATCACCCCTCGCTGTCCCACCGCCTGCCATGCCAAAAAAATCGATAGACTAGGGAAAATGCAAGTCAGTAGAACATCCGCCCCCACTCTGGAAACTTCCAAGGTGGGGCAGGGTTCCGGCTACGCCCAGCCGGGAGCAGCCCATATAAGGCAGGTCCTGCTGCCACGCCTCGGCCAGGAGATCCTAACGTAGGGTGTAGCCGGAGGAGAGGCCGAGACCAGCGGGACCCGGCCAGGGGATTGCCTTTACAACGCTGAACAGTTGCAGGGGGGGGGGAATGTCTCCTCGACCCTCCCCTCTCTCTCCCAGTCCGGCCGCGGTGGCCCTTGAGAGTTGCAGGTAGTCCCGCCACATGCTCTTCCGGTCCGGCCACCAACGGTCGGGGGGCCGAGGCCGACGGGATCCGGCTGCAGCCAATAAACCAAGAAACCCGTTCATGGGGCCAGAGCCAGGGGCGTCCGGCCGACATCTACCGGAAGCCCGGCCCGAAGACGGACGGGACACTTCTTCTTTCTTGTATAATTGCTGCAACAACCCTGGGGGGGGATGTCTTGCACATGCCTCCGACCCCCCCCGCCCTCGTCCTCATCGCCTGGTCCGGCCATAACAAATCTCAAGCGAGACGCCGTGGGGTGCACTGGGAGGGAGAGACGGTGCGAACAGGCCTCTCCCGCCTCCCCAGGTGGAGGCTTCCCACCTGCACCCTCAGCACTCCAGGCGCCCGGAAAAGGGTTCTTCCACTGTGGCCATGCTGCAACGTCTCGCCCGGCAGGGTGGAGCCCGTCCGCTCATTTGACCCCGCGATCGCCAGTAGCTACCGAACTCTCAAAATGGCGGTCGACCTGGCAAGAGCGGGCCCAGCATAAAGAAATGGCCCGGTCACTGGTTGACTCCACCACCGTAGTCCTCCACGACCTTGAAGATTCTAGAGGAGCCGCGGGAGTCTCCGACCCCCGATGGGGAATGACTGCCATGATCACCCGTGGAGTGACGAAACTGTATCCGCGGGACGTCGGCGCCAGCCTCACTTTGAATTACTAGAATCCTGCAGACCTCACTTCCGGTGAAAGCACAGTGTGACCCGGTAGGAAAAATTGTTGCACCCCCTCCCCTTTTTGACTGATAGTTCAAACCACCGATCCTTTCCTTTGCCCTTTTAACGGAACTTTGGACTGCCTCCCCCTCTTTTACATTTTCTAGAGAAAACAAAACATTAAACACTACAATAACATAGCAGTTGACACCAGAACTGTTTTCAAATTGAAAACCAACAACATCTTCAACAGAATCCTTTTTGTTTCTGCTGTGACCCTGCTACAGCACAGGCATTGTCCCCAGCAGTAATTCTGCAATGCCGGTAAGAATAGCTGTGGTGCCTACTGGACTCACTCACCCCCGCGGCGCCCCACGCCGTTATTTGCTGGGCGGCAACTTGCTAGACATCACTTTCGTGCCATCTAGATTTCAGCGCGTTCTGCTGCCTTGGAACTATTCGCACAACAGACCGCTACTGACAAGAATATTTCATTATTGGTGCTGTCAATTTCAATAAATCTATTGGATAATTCAAAAGAAATTGCCACGGTCTCTTCGTTGTTTAAATGTTTTTACTGTTTTTGTTTTGTTGTATATATTTATATGTTATTAAAGTTTTATATTCCTACTACTTTGTTGGAGTGCTATATATTTTTAATGTGACACATAATTGTAAAAACTTTGATGTACAAAGAGTGATTCCTGGAATCTTCCGCTTCAGGCTCGGTCCCCTCCCCAATCACAATACAGGATAGTTTTCAGATAGTAGGAACACGTGTGGTGTGACGGATCTCATCGGGTGTGGGCCTTGATCTACTATAACTCCTTTGAAGAGGGGTGATTCTTTACAGCTGGGGCCATAAACTACATCTGCAGGGCTAGCTGATAGCCTGGACAATCGGACACAGAGGAAGAGGAGTGTCAGAGGGTGCGGTAGTGAATAGGGCGAAAGGGAGGTGTCGGGCGGGCACAGTGTGATTCTCAGGGAAGAGCAGCGCAGATGGGGGGAGGTTTATTGCCCATGCATAAGACAGAGAGCGGGGGTGACCAGTGCCTGGGGAAGATGCTTGCGAGGGTGAGGAGCCATGCTACGAATCGACAGCGTGCAGAGAGTGGGTCTGGTCAAGACATCTAAAATGGCTGCCGTGCACGACAAAAGTGTGGCATTTCAAAAAAGGCAAGATGGCGCAGACAATGTTTTTCAACACTTCCTCATTTCCTTCGAATCGAACGTTAACAGACGTTGGGGCATATTACCAAAGTTAAGCAATATTTATCGCTAACGATGCTTACCAACGAATTTTTTACCGCTAAGCATCATCAGAAATTATCGAAGATAAACCTTGCTATTATCAAGGTTTATCACAAATGCGATAATAAACGGCCGCAATGCATGAATATCGCTAAAAACTCAGCGATATTCATACATTACCGAGCTAATGCTCTTAGCCATGTTATCCACCTCCCATTGGATAACATGGCTAAGAACTGCTCAGGGCAGGTGTTACTTTTTGGAGATATTCGCGCTTAGCGCGAATATCTCCAAAAGTTGGTAATAGGAGATAGATATCTTGCATGTTGTAATGCAAGTTATTGTGGTATATGGAACTCATACCATAATCTCTCAGGAAAGCAGAAACTGATCCTTTTGGGACCGCCTAAAAAGGCCTAGGGGGTGAGGAGTACTCTACTTTGCCCCCTTTTCACGTTCCGAACTATTTTATTTTACTCTCTTCTGTAATTACACAAAATAGCAGCGATAAGATGCATCGGAGACACACAGTGAGAGAAAGGAGGCCGGAGATGAAGAAGAGATGTCAAATACACATTGGAGATAATATAGTGGCAGAAGGGAAGTAAATATGAGTAAACTTACCATGTAACATAAAAATGTTGCACTCTATACTATAAGTCTCATTTTATACTACAATCACTTCGCTACAACCTCATAAATTAAAAATAAAAATGAATAATGTCTCAAACAATTTTTGATTTCTAAATATAAATTTATTCTTCAGAATTTTCTAAATTTGAAAGAACTAGTAACATGTCCTCATCAGCAATGTCCTCATGAAAAGTCTCCAATAATGATTCTTGTAACTCTATGGTCTCCAAACACTCGATAAATTCGCCATCAAGAGATTGATCAAAAAAATCATTCAAGTCATCTCCTCCTTCTGACAATATTTCATTATTGGTGCTGTCAATTTCAATCAATGTAGTGGAATCATTCAAGTCATCTCCTCGTGACAATATTTCATTATTGGTGCTCTCAATTTCAATCAACGTAGTGGAATCATTCAAGTCATCTCCTTGTGACAATATTTCATTCTTGGTGCTGTCCATTTCAATCAATCTAATGGAATCATACAAGTCATGTCCTCCTTGTGACAATATTTCATTATTGGTGCTCTCAATTTCAATCAATGTAGTGGACAATTCAAAAGAAATTGCCACGGTCTCTTCATTGTGAGCCATTTTATTTTGAAATTGCTTGCTGTAAATTGCAGAAAAAAATAATCACTTTCATTTATCGTTGTTAGTAATACATAATATAAAACTAACTTTATCAAGTATTTAGTATAACAGAAGGACTGCAAATAAATAACAGAAATTTTTTTTCAAATTATCTTCAAGTGTACAACATAGTTCCCCTTACAAGTTAACAACTCACCTTTTTAAAAGTAGGAAAAGTGTTAGTACTGTGTAAATCAAACACCAGAAATTCACCACCAAAAATTCCTCACAAATGTACCTCAGACAGTAGTATCACAAAATGGCTGTGGTTTCCTCTCATTTGACATATATACATAACCAATTAACTTTCATCACACACAAATACAAAACCAAAGTAACATTTTAATTGGTTCTAAATTTCAACACTTTCAAATGTGTTTTCCCCATGCAATTTTCCATAGGACATTTACATACGTCTACAGCCTGAATGGCTGAACGGAATTACACCAAACTTGGCAAAATGGTACATCAAACCTAAGAGGTCAGGAAGGATCTACTATGCCCCCTTATGGTCATTTCCCCCTTCGCTTTGACCTCCTCTTGTCTCTCAATCCTACCGAGAGACAAGATGGCGGCCGCTACGGACTGTTTGGAATGTTGACAGACGCCGGAGAACCAATCAGCTTCGCAAAGCTCCGTAACGCGAAAAGTACGCGAAGCGGAGCGCTGTTACAGATATATATCTTTTTTTGAACGTTAATTTCTCAAAATCCACTGGAGCACATATATTGAGACCTAGCAAAGGCACATCGGGCTACCAGTCCCTAATATTTTACCAAGTTTCGTGCAAATCCATTCAGCCGTTCGATTATTATTATTATTTTTTTTTTTTGCCCCGCGGGGCCCTTTTAAAACCTCCACATCAAACCTAGGGGGTCAGCGAGGATCTACTATTCCCCCTTATGGTCATTTGCCCCTTCGCTTCGGCCTCCTCTTGTCTCTCGATCCTACCGAGAGACAAGATGGCGGCCGCTACGGACTGTTTGGAATGTTGACAGACGCCGGAGAACCAATCAGCTTCGCTTCACAAAGCTCCGTTGCGCGACAAGTACGCGTCCTGGGCCGCTGCCCGGTCCGCTGTTACAGATATATATCTTTTTTTAAACGTTAATTTCTCAAAATCCACTGGAGCACATATATTGAGACCTACAAAAGGCACATCGGGCTACCAGTCCCTACAATTTTGCCAAGTTTCGTGAAAATACATTCAGCCGTTCGGGCTAAAAGTGAGGCCAACCGCCCTATGGAAATTAACATGGGAAAAACGCGTTTTGGGACCCCCCTTTTTTCTCGGCCCCCCCTTGACGAACCCCCCCAAAATTTTCATGGGCTGCTCAGAAACAAAATGTGCCATTTTCCTGAAAATTTCAGCCAATTCCGTCCACAAACGCCAAAGTTATTAGACATAGAATTTTCAAAAAACCCATAGAGAAAAAATCCTAACTATATATACCTACTGGCGACCGCCAGTAGGTAATATATTCATAGTAATACATGTAAAACATTAATACAGTTAATATAATGTAAAACATGTATTTGTATTGATTATGTTAATATATATATATATATATTCACTGAAAAAACCATAGGTTATAGACCATATATAGTTAGGAATTAGCATTTAGAAAACCTTATTTTACTCACACAAAACCATTGAAATTCCATATATAGTTAGTTGCACTAACTATATATCGCGCACCCGCAATCCACTGCTGATGATGTCACATATTACATCATTCATGACATGGTCAGTGACATCACTGATGACATCACTGATGACATCTCAAATGACATCACTGATGACATCACTGATGACGTCTCATTTGGATTCATTCTTGTGCTAATACGATAAACCTCTTCAGACTCTAATATAACCTTAGATACACTCAGTGTATACAGACACTCACACACTGCCACTCATCCATGGAGTTACTCACACACCCAGTCAGTCATGCAAAGAAACAATCTCACCTCCATTTCTTCAACTATACAGTTATACACACCTTACTTATTGAAACATATACTAACACATATTTACTCTCTTATACAATCCCTGATACAAGTTCACAATGATCGATACAACCACTCACTCAGTGGCTCTCATGCACAGTTATTTATATATGCCAACTCTCACATGTACTGTGTTTTACATATGTACTTACTATGACATGTAGCATTGAGATATCCATTCACTCATCAATACACTCATGCACACAGTCAACTGCCCATGTAGCTGTTTCCACATGCACTCTTGAACTCATACACCTAGTGAATAAACTGCTCACACATCTATGCACAGAGTCACACACCTTCCAGCCACCCCCACACAAACTCAATCTCCCATAGAAATACTTGGGCAACCAATTAATAACACATATAGCCTCTCGTATAGCTAATGATCAACACATGCAGCAGTTTACATCACAACAGACATAATGATGCACAAATTAAGACAGTTTAGTCACTAACCCATGCATTCAGTGAGACACATTTAATCACTCACTCATACAGTCAGTCACGCACCTACTAAATCCTTCATCCAGACACTTATACATCCACTCATTCTTCAATATCTAAGACATATTTTAACTTTACAGAAACATACAGTCACTGGATGTTGTCATCAGTGATGTCATTTGAGATGTCATCAGTGATGTCATCAGTGATGTCACTGACCATGTCATGAATGATGTAATATGTGACATCATCAGCAGTGGATTGCGGGTGCGCGATATATAGTTAGTGCAACTAACTATATATGGAATTTCAATGGTTTTGTGTGAGTAAAATAAGGTTTTCTAAATGCTAATTCCTAACTATATATGGTCTATAACCTATGGTTTTTTCAGTGAATTTTCAAGGTTTTGTAAATGCTAATTCCTAACTATATATGGTCTATAACCTATGGTTTTTTCTGTGAATTTCATTGGTTTTTTAACAGCTAATATCTGTAGCTGTAAAATGTATTCTTCTTTAAATCCAAAAATATATTTTATATGTTTATGAATAATTTTTTTTTTAAATATTTTTTTTTCTTCGTTCCCGCTTCGCGAATCGGGAAGCTTCCCGTTAGCTGACCTTGATGCCGCGAAATAGACCGCGAGCCGGTAAACGTTTCTTTACCGCAAGTGCCGCGTTAGAAAACAACATCGTGACGCCTCCCGTCCGCATGACGTTTCACGTTGTCGCGTGATAAGTCATATGACGTGCTACGTTAGCGAACTGGTACGCGAAGCGAGTCGCAAAGCGCAGGTTTCTGGAAGCAAACCGGGAGGCCCTGCAAAGCGCTTAACGTAAACACAGCAAGTCATGTGACTTGGTAATAACACTTTTCATTGGTTCATTTCACTTTTGGTTTCCTAATGATGTAAGACTAGGTCATATAATCTAAAATGAACACTTTTGATTGGTTGAGAACTCTTGTTTTTCCCAAATGATGAAAATCCCTCCTTCTTTCCTCACTCTGACTTTCATCATTGTGAGAGAAAGACCCTTTGTGATCACTGAGCAATGGCTTCTTTAGTAGCTTCAGCTGGTGCTTCCCCACCACCTCCACCACATCCAAGGAAGAGTGGACCACCTGCTCAAGTTGTAATTCAACAAGAAGAAGAAGAAGAGGAACAGGAGGACGAGCACGAAGAGAGGCAGTTTTTGCCTGAGCAGCCCAAGACGTCTCACCGGAAAGAAAACTTCATTTGGCAATTTTTTAAAATTCCCAAAGGTCAGAAAAAAGTAAATGCAAGATACGTAACTTGCCTTATATGTCAAGATAGACTGTCCAGAGGGACCGACAAAAAATACAGTTTCGGAAACTACACAATGCATCGCCATATGACTAGGTGGCATCCTAACAACTACAGTGCTGCACAGTTTCGGAACGACCTAGATAATCTCCCTATTATGGCCAGAAGATCTGTTGTACCGGAAGTAACGGGACCAGAGAGCAGGGAGATGGTGCCAAATATACAAATGAGATTTGGTGATGTAAAACACATCTGCGCATTTTGCGATGGATTCATTTCCTACGGAGAAAAAAGCATCACTCTGATCAACAGAGCTATTGACTATCATATGCAAGTTTGTCCGAAACGCCCAAAATAATAAATACTTCTTTTTTTTGTTTTGTTGCTCCTGTTGAGCCCTTTACAATGAATCGTTTTCATTGCCCCCTCCAAGAAAACCCCAAAAAAATATAAAACTGTTCCGAAAAATTCAAAAACAGTAAAAAAATGTTCAGAAAAATAAAAAAAAAAGTTCTTTTCAGAACTACCTCCCCGTTATTAAAAAATTGGTACAATATTTGGAACTGTGCCAACCTCTATTTCTCTTAGTTCGCTTCCCAGTTCGCTCGCGGGTACGCGAACCGGAAGCGACCCAAAAACAGTAAGTATAAGGGAAGGAAACAGACACTTATGTTAAAAGAAAGACAGCTATAAGGGAGTAAACTAGAGATACCATTACCCGTAATCCACTGCTGATGATGTCACATATTACATCATTCATGACATGCTCAGTGACATCATCAGCAGAGGATTGCGGGTTTTTTGGCAACATGCCTTATCCACGGTTTAATAACGCTGCCTTTTGCTTTATATAAGTTTTCAAATTGTATGAAATATATACCAATAGGTCGTTATGAACCTTTAGGTAGTGCTTTTCTTCATGAGGTCTGGTCGCTTCCATACACATACAGATGTTTCAAAGATGATCAAGAAGTTTATCTGAATGGAGAGGAATGCACTGAGACGCCAGACAATTCACTAATGTGTAGGCACATACAGTTACACGGTTCATGCAACAAACACCGACCAAATATGGCTTGCGTGTTGCAAGGCACGCCAGTTCCTGCTATCATCCCCACGTTCAAGTTGTTGGAAAATGGTAGTTATTTGATGCTCAATAATGAAGATTGTTCTGAGTTAATTAAAAGTATTCCTTTTATCGTAACAGTAAGTGAACGGGTTATTTGCTGCAGAAATGTTCTATTTCCTCCCACACATGAACATAGGGAGTTTTCAATCTGGCCACAAATACCAACCTTGAGACACGTTTCAACGGCATGGCAAGAATAAGAGCTCTTTTGTCTCAGAGAGAGGTGGCCTTGAGTTCGGCCCGTGAAACTTTCGTACTTCACATAGCGAACACCCATACAGAGGTGCAAAACCTTTTTCAATTAACATTTGCCTTTCAATTTCAGCAACATGTTTCCGACTATCTTTAACGCATCCTCCACAAAGTCCCTGGTGCACTTTTTTAAAGTTGTTACCAGTGGTCTCGTGACTTCATTTGAGAAAATCTTTGGAGTCATCCCTGCTTCCTTTCATTGTATTTTCTGCACTCTGGTTCGTGGATTGGCATTTTTACTTGCATTACCAGCGGACGCTCTTGTGCTTTTTTACATTTTTAAATATGGATGTCCCTCCTATGCAACCTCCGACCCTGCAGCTGCTGACACTGTTCCGCAATCGCATGCTAGAATATTATGGCACAATGCCGTTGGCGATATTAAGCACGGCATATGGATTATCTTTTCGGTTCTCCTACTTCACCTGTGTCCAGCCTGTATTTCACTGCCTGACCTGTGATTTCGATTGGGCCATTGATTTGTGTCTCTGCGGACCGGTTTCTCCTGACGTCGACTTTAATCAGCTGATGACTCCTATCATTACTCACGAGTTGGTTTGTCCTGGCGAAAGGATTATGGCTGTGGCATTGATGCATGGACTACTTGGTCCCTGGAATTTACTGGCGGCAGCACAGTCTTTCTTGGAAGAGAGCTTTCTTGAAAACCCACCGAGCTGTCCTCTGATGGTGATAGAGGATCCGGTGCTGGGAGAGCACGTATGTTCTTTTCCGCTTTTAAATTGGATGGCTGAACTGTTTTCGGATGAAGACGGTGACTTCCTATTGGAGGCTGTTGCAGCTCATTTTGCATACACAGTTATGTCATAGACCTTTTTCATGTTTGATATGCTGAGTACTAGCATTTCATTGACAATTCATTGACTTATTTGTCAAGTTTTTATTATTTACCTTGCCTATTGGCTTAAGACTCGATAAAGTACTTGGCTGTTTTATTTTTCTTTAGCATTAAATTTTCCTAGTTTTTAATGCTTTACCTTGCGGACCCCGTCCACATATAAACTTGCAATCTGCTCTCATGAGATGGCACTTCTATTATCTTATTCAGTTCGTTTCCGGATCATGAGGAGGTGTCATCTAGGTCCTGGATATCTTTACACCGTGTTAAGTTAGCATGGGCTCATTACCGGTTTAAACGCCATTTTTCCTTTTTTGCAACTTCTGCACACGACACTTAGTTGTTGCTTTAGCTTTCCACCTAGTAGTTCATCGTGGTTTACATGAGAATAATATGTTATTGGTCTACTATCTGCTTTACTTGTTAAACTATATCTGTACAGCGAGTGCTAAAGTTTCAAGAACAACACGATACAGAATTGTTATGAGGTCTGATCTCCACGACTTCATACTCATAACATAAGTGCAACTTCTGCCAATTCTGGGCATGAGGCGGGTTTTATATTGCTTTGCCGAACACACATACACAACAGTTGATGCGGTTCACATGAAGAGAGAGCTGGTGTATGCTGATGTGATTCCTTCAAATCTAAGACACTAAAGTATGGGCACGCCCTAAACCAACACAAAGAGACCTTCTTAGCAAATAATATAATATGTGTATTAGGGAGGGTGAGATATAAGCAGCCGCGGGCCGTGGAGGGAGTTACGATGGGGCAGGGAGGCGGGGAGGGGGAGAAGCAGGGTGGAGCCCTCTCTACCTTGCCCCTCCCCCTCCCCGCCTCCCTGCCCCACCGTAACTCCCTCCACGGCCCGCGGCTGCTTATAAGTGTTGCTAACTCTTATTCATTTACAGCATGTTAACATACTGTCACCATTCGCTTTTTATGTACTAGTAACTATGCTGGTAATTTTGCTACTGATAATATGTGTACTTGTATTCTCCACCCTGCTTCTCCCCCTCCCCGCCTCCCTGCCTCACCGTAACTCCCTCCACGGCCCGCGGCTGCTTATAAGTGTTGCTAACTCTTATTCATTTACAGCATGTTAACATACTATCACCATTCACTTTTTATGTACTAGTAACTATGCTGGTAATTTTGCTACTGATAATATGTGTACTTTTATTATCTAAGGTACTACGCCTGAGAAGACGGCATTAGTAAATAAACATTTCAAATACACATCTGTTCTTCTTAACTCCATGTTCTGGTTTCTAAGAAATCTATAACGACCGACTGTTCATGAGTTCCACGTATCCTGAGGTACTATAAGTTCATATTCTGGATTGTCTAAACATTGAGAGTTTGTTATATCCAATGTGACACTGTACCTAGCTTGCTAAGGAGTTTTTGATTACTAATGTGAGTTTTGGGACACCCTAATTCGCCGAGGTTCCAATCCTCTGTCCACAGTTCTGTGTGACAACAGAAACCCTGCGACAGGGGCACCCCCGACCCTTGCTGGAGCTTCATCACACTTGCGATACAACTCCAGCAATGCATTCGCCGAGGTTCCAATCCTCTGTCCACAGTTCTGTGTGAGAACAGAAACCCTGCGACAGGGGCACCCCCGACCCTTGCTGGAGCTTCATCACACTTGCGATACAACTCCAGCAATGCGCCACCTTTACGGCACAGATACATCACGCATCTGTGCTGTTTTTGCCCCATGATGCGCCGCATTGTAAATGCAGCACACCATAGGTGACGGAACAGCGGCACAGAATGACTAACACATCCCTGGTGATGCGCCAGTCATCATAAATGTATCCCTATGCTTCTTATCTTGTTAGAGATGAACCGCCATATATATCATCAAAGTTTTTTGCATTTCCTAAATAGCGAACTTTAAGGAATAAATAGCGATTCTTTACCATTCCTAGTTTGCGATGAGCTATTTGCTAATTAGCCGAATGTAGCCCAATGAAGCCCAATGTAGCCCAATGTAGCCCAAAGATGGCCGCCAGACACACAAAAAAACAAATGTAGCCCAAATATCAGCCAGATGTAGCCCAACTATAGCCCAGTGACAGAATGACCAATCAGCTTCGCAAACCTCCGTTACGCGAAGCGGAGCGCTGTTACAGATATATATCTTTTTTTGAACGTTAATTTCTCAAAATCCACTGGAGCACATATATTGAGACCTAGCAAAGGCACATCGGGCTACCAGTCCCTAATATTTTGCCAAGTTTCGTGCAAATCCATTCAGCCGTTCAATTATTATTATTATTTATTTTTTTTGCCCCGCGGGGCCCTTTTAAAACCTCCACATCAAACCTAGGGGGTCAGCGAGGATCTACTATGCCCCCTTATAGTTATTTCCCCCTTTGTTTTGACCTCCTCTTGTCTCTCGATCCTACCGAGAGACAAGATGGCGGCCGCTACGGACTGTTTGGAATGTTGACAGACGCCGGAGAACCAATCAGCTTCGCTTCACAAAGCTCCGTTGCGCGAAAAGTCCGCGAACCAGAGCGCTGCCCGGTCCGCTGTTACAGATATATATCTTTTTTTAAACGTTAATTTCTCAAAATCCACTGCAGCACATATATTGAGACCTACAAAAGGCACATCGGGCTACCAGTCCCTACAATTTTGCCAAGTTTCGTGCAAATCCATTCAGCCGTTCGGGCTAAAAGTGAGGCCAACCGCCCTATGGAAAACTCAATGTTAAAAACACGTTTTGGGACCCCCCTTTTTTCTCGGCCCCCACTGGACGAACCCCCCCCAAATTTTCAAGGGCTGCTCAGAAACAAAATGTGCCATTTTCCTGAAAATTTCAGCCAATTCCGTCCACAAACGCCAAAGTTATTAGACATAGAATTTTCAAAAAACCCATAGAGAAAAAATCCTAACTATATATACCTACTGGCGACCGCCAGTAGGTAATATATATATATATATATATATATATATATATATATTAAAAAATAGATAGAAAAAACACACAATAAAAGCATAAAAAAAATATAAACAATAGCATAGGAAATATATATTAAAGTAGACAACAAATAAAATATTGGATAAGTTATTAAAGTGAATGATTTTAGCCATTATGTTATATGTATTTACTTGAATACTGCTTTCTATGGTACTTTGAGACTCCCACTTCAACGAGGGGGAGTGATTCAAGCATGTGAATCTATGAAAGATCCATTACTTGAGAAATAATTGTAACTCAATTAATAATTAATTAATTAACTTTCCACTGTGTATCCTTACAAAACTAGCAGTTAACATCTAAAATATAACTAAAAAGTTAACTATTCCATAACTTAACTGTGACATATTTACTTTATTTTAAACATGTAATTGTTAACTATTTCTTAATTAACTTCCCACCCTAGACCCCTAGAAACCTAGCAACCCGCAACTAAAAGAAAATGAAATTAAATAAATATTCCACAATTTACATATTTAAAATTCAATTAAATTAATTTACAAATAATAATAGTTAACTGTTACTTAATTATCTTCCCGGCCTACAGACCTAGCAGCTGCAACTAAAATATTAGTAAAGAAAATCAAATAATTAACTAACAATTAACTTGGACAGAAGACCCTGTACTTTAATGCCCCAAGAGCGAAACCTACCTTCCATAAGTTGATTGGAGTATGGTAGAAAAGTAAGTAGGATTTGTAGGGAAGGAAGGGCATAACCCTGCTGGATAATCTGAAGCATCCATTCGCCCCACATTATCGTCTGTCATTGGGGCAGAAGGTGCCATATCTTGCCGTCAAACGGTTACCATGTTGTTGAGAGGGCATTTTAAAGGGGCTTTGAGACTGCGGCTGCTGGGGTGGTGGACAGATTGGGTAGACCCCGGACCTTAGTTCCCATGCAGCTACAAAAGGACTGAGGTGCCTGTTGGCAGTGATGGTGAAGGAGTAAAGGACGTGGCTGATAGCCCCTACTGTACCCACAGGAGGGGACTGTGGATTGCGGTTGTCGAGGAGCCGTGGTGAGCGGCAACGACCTAGCGGGCGCCCTGCTAGCCTAAAAAACGCTTAAGCACCGAATCCACCATGTCGCCAAAGAGGCGAGCGCTGTTAAAAGGGAATGTACGTAAGGGATGTCTAGACCTTACCCGAAAAGCCAGTTGTCCTAAGTCAGGCGTGACATTGGGTCTGCCCAGCGAGTCAAGCAATCCAATCCTCAGTGAATAGTGAGCTTTGCTGCATCTCTACCATCGGCAATAGCTTAGAAGTGTATGGCTTAGGCGTACTTCGAGACCATAGGCAGCACTTGTGCAACCAAATCCCATACAGTACAGGAATATTGGCCCAATAAGCATGCAGTGTTTACATAATCTTCCCAAATGTATCCAGCCTCTTAAATTATTTATCTGGACCACCATGCTCTAAGATGTAGGGAGCTGGGAAAGGAAGGCTGGATCCCAGGGAGCCAGGCAATTGTGGTATTGACATCAGTGAGGGTGTCAGAGTGGAGTACTCCTGGTTGCAGCATCTCTGTCGAAACATTAGTTTTGTCTTTCATGGGCAGCATCAGGTCCAAGACCCCAGCCACCTTCCAGACCACCACTACATAGAAGGCCCCTTCCTTTGTAGCCACTGTGGGAGGAGAGAAACAAGTATTTGGTGAGGTATCCAGATACTGGCATCAGCCAGTTCCTCATACCAATTTCCTTCGGCTTTGGACTCTTCTAGAGGGTTGAGATAACTGTAGAAATTCTCAGATCTCCTCAATTCGTGCTCCTCACATGGTCTTTCAGGAAATAATGCTCCGACTCCTATTCAGACTTTCTGGGTCAGGTCAGTACTAGTGGCTGCATCGTGCGACATCAGTCCGGCTCCGTATCAGTCAGGAATCATGATGGGGTTGGTGCAGCGTGGGAACGACACCACTGGAACGGACCTAGGAGGAGGCTGTGAAGTCGTGGATGGGAGTGTGCCCCAAATTTCTGGTGTTGTTTTTGCGCCTCAATGATGGTTTGGACCCATTCGGAGAAGTCGAAGAGCGCTTCAACTTATTGAACTTCCTCTAGTGTGACTTATCTGTGGAAGACCTGGATAGCGATGATGACAGATGCGAACGACTCCGAGGACGGTCCCTAAACCTCCAGACCCGGAGTTTGGCAACCAGTAGCTTGATGGCTTGTACACGGACGACCTTCGAATGCACTCGCACTCGCACTGTTTGGAGTGCAGTCTTGCACTCCAAACAGGCCTTGGAACTGTGGTCCAGCTCCAGGCACCAAATGCACACTAAGTGGGGGTCTCCCACAGACAACTGTTGTGAGAGGCACCACAGACAATTGCCTGTGAGAGGCACCACACGGCTTAAAACCAGTTGTTTTTTTAGGAGACAGTCTAAAAGGATGAGAAAAACGGAACTTTGGTGTACAAAGGTCATAAAAAAGTCGCAAACATCCAGTCAAAAATGACTAATGTAGCTCGATCCGGATCCGCGCTGATTGCACAGGAAGGAAGGGACTGTCGTCAGTGCACTGGGGTGATGCCTATATAGGCACTGCACATGTCAGTTCTGGATCTGACAATGCCACACAGAGCCGAAGGCTGCCACCTACCAGTGCGCCAGGGGACCACTCAGAAAAATGTCCATATCCAGTCTGACAACTGGGATAATATTATAAGGTAAGTGATCTATAGCTAGAAGTATCTGTTAGATCATTACCGTATCTTTAAGAAATAGTATGGAATTATAAAACGTAGTCACCTATCGATTGAGATCATCTTTGCGGCACAACACAAATGTTTCACATTTGCACCTTAACTACATATTGAATATGCTACTTACCAGTATGCATCTGTTCTTGGCATGTAGGGCTGCTAACATTCATATCTATTGCATAGATCGCCGCCTAGTGTTGGGTCCGGATGATTGCACATTGTTGTCCTGGAAGAGTCTTCGAAGTATCACGAGATAGGTGGCTCCTCCCCTGGACTACAGTGCGCATGGGCATCGACTCCATCCCCAGATTGTTTTTAGCCATTGTGGCAGAGATGGAGTGAAATAGTGTAAATGATGTCCATGCTAATGATTGAATGCAAGAAGGATCTGCAGCCGCTACGGGCACGGGGGAGGAGGGTGGGCGATATGAATGTTAGCAGCCCTACATGCCAAGAACAGATGCATACTGGTAAGTAGCATATTCAGTTCGAGGCATGCGGGTAGCTAAATTCATATCTATTGCATAGAATACATAGCAGTCCCTCCATCAACGGCGGCTGCCCGTGCCAGCTGCAGAAGTCTGAAAAAGTGTTTTGAGAACAGCCTGACCTACAGCTGCCTGCTGCTTGGAAAGCACATCAACACAGTAATGTTTTGTAAACGTGTGTGGTCTACAAATGTCTTCCAAAGGAATGTTCCCCAGGAAAGCCATGGAGGCCCCCAACTTGCGTGTGGAGTGCGCTCTTGGGGGGACCGTTAAAGTACGTTTAGCTTTTTGATAACAAATCTGAATGCACTTAACGATCCATCTGGCTATTCCTGCCTTGGAAATAGGGTTGCCTTTGTGCTGAGAAGGCAACAAAAAGTTGCTGTGTCTTTCTAAATTGTTGTGTTCTGTCAATGTAGTACATGAGTGCCCTTTTTACGTCCAACGTATGGAGCATTCTTTCCGCTACTGTTGGTGGGTTCTGAAAGAATGCGGGCAGTTCAATAGTTTGGTTGACATGAAACTGTGACACCACCTTCGGAAGGAACTTGGGGTTAGTGCGAGGCACTACCCTGTTTGAATGAATTTGTATGAATGGCTCTTGTATAGTGAGAGATGCTGCCTGTTCTGGAGATAAGCCGCTATGGCGGATAAGTGTATCCGAATGGAAGCGTAAGCTAGATTGCATTTGTAAAGATGTAACAAATAGCAGATGATGTTAGGAATGGATGCATCAAGCGGGTCAATGTGATGTTCTGTACAGTAAATGACAAACCGCTTCCACTTTGCGGCATAGCAAGCTCGGGTAGTCGGCTTCCTTGCCTCTCTGATGATGTCCATGCATTCAGGAGGCAGGTTGAGATAGCCAAATTATAAGACCTCAGGAGCCAGATCGCCAGATTGAGCTGTTGCGGATCTGGATGCTGAATGTCGCCATGGTTCTGCGTCAATAGCCTGGGAGTGAGATGCAGTCTTTGATGCGGTACCACGGAAAGTTCCAGAAACGTGGTGTACCATGGTTGGCGAACCCACGTTGGAGCAACCAGGATGAGCGTCATCGAGTGTTGCTTTAGCTTTCTTGCCACCAGCGGAATGAGAGGCGCTGGGGGAAAAGCGTACGCAAATCTGCCTGACCAGTTCATCCATATCGCATTGCCCTGCGATTGTGGGTGAGGGAACCTGGCGGCAAAGCTTTGGCATTTTGCGTTTTCCCTTGTGGCAAACAGGTCTATCTCCGGATGACCCCATTGCTGGAAGTACGGGTGGAGTACTGATGGATGTATCTCCTACTCGTGCATTTGATGGCTGTACCTGCTGAGCAGATCCGCCATCTGATTGTCCTTGCCTGGGAGGTGTTCCGCCATGAGGAAGATGTTCCTTTGAATGGCCCACTTCCACATGCTCTGAGCTAGATGAGACAGCTGTGGAGAGTGTGTACCTCCCTGCTTCTGAATGTAGTACATGGCTGTCATGTTGTCCGTCCGGATCAACACGACTTTGTTGCACAGATGTACTTTGAAGGACTTGAGCACCATGAAGATCGCCATCAACTCCAGGTAGTTGATGTGCATCTTTTGTTGCTGCGTTGACCACAGTCCCTGCACCGTGTAGTGGAGCACATGAGCTCCCCACCCCTGGAGAGATGCGTCCGTCGTTAGGATAATCTGTGGCACAGGCTCTTGGAACGGTCGGCCCTTGCAAAGGTTGTGTGGAGTCCACCAATGCAGAGAGTTGTATGCCCGACCGGTCACCAACACTAGGTCTTTCAACTGTCCTTGAGCCTGAGTCCACTGATGTGCCAAGCATTCTTGGAGCGGACGCATATGCAGCCTTGCGTGCGGGACTATGAAGATGCAGGAGGCCATCATGCCTATCAACTGCATGAACACTCTCGCTGGTAGGGAGTGTTGCGGTCTGAACCTTTGGATGAGCGACTGAATGCTGTCGATCCTCGCTTGGTTTGGCTGAGCTGTAGCAGTCAGAGTATTTATTGTCGCACCCAGATACTGCCGCACGTGAGAAGGCTGAAGGTGCGACTTTGGGTAGTTCAGTGAGAACCCCAGACTGTGAAGGAGGTGAATAGTGTGGGACATGTGTGCGGCGCACTGTCGTTCCGACTTTGCTTGAACCAGCCAGTCGTCTAGGTAAGGGTAGACATGTATATTTTGTCTCCTGAGGTGCGCCGCCACTGTCGCCAGACACTTGGTGAATACTCTGGGGGCAGTGGTCACTCCGAAGGGAAGGACTTTGAACTGATAATGCCTGTCTTTGATGGTGAACCTGCGGTATTTTCTGTGGGAGGGGTGGAGTGGTATGTGGAAATAAGCATCCTTGAGGTCCAAGGTTGCTAGGAAGTCCCCTTCGTTTAGCAGGGGAAGAATTTGCTGCAGTGTTAGCATATGAAAATGTTCTGATAGGATATACAGGTTGAGGGGGCGTAGATCCAGAATGGGTCTGAGGGATCCGTCCTTTTTCGGGATGAGGAAGTACAGGGAATAGACCCCTGTTCCTTCCTCCTCCACTGGTACGAGCTCTATTGCGCCTTTTTGTAGCATCACAAGAACTTCCTGCTGCAATAAGTGCAAGTGCTCTTCCGACATAGGACGTTGTCTTGGGGGAATGTTGGGTGGAGTGGATGTCAACTCCAAACAGTAACCGTATTGGATAAGTTTTCTCACCCACCTGTCTGTGGTGATGGACGTCCAGACTGACAGGAACTGCTGGAGTCTCCCCCCGACAGGTGTTGGATGGTCGGGGGGCAGTGACAGAGAGTCACTGTTTGTTGGCGGCAGAGGAACGGGAGTTGTTGTTGTTGCCTCTGCCCCTGCCCTTGGCACTGTTTCCTCTGTAACCCCCTCTACCCTGCTTGGGGTACGAGGACTGCGCGCCACCTTTGGTGAAATGCGTCTGCTGTGCCAAGTGTCCTCTGGTAACATCTCGGGTACTTGCGCGACGAAAAGTGCTCCCCCTGAATTGCTGAGACTGAAGCGCCCCCATGGATTTAGCTGTCTCATTGTCTTTTTTAATCTTCTCGAGGGTGGTGTCAACGTCCGGGCCAAACAGTCTGTCTGGATTAACGGGCTGGTTGAGTATTGTTGTTTGAATGTCAGGTTTAAACCCTGATATGCGAAGCCATGCTTGACGCCTCAACATCACGCTAGTGTTAATTGTTCTAGCCGCTGTATCTGCAACATCAAGCGCACACTTAATTGCAGCGTTTGAAATGATCTTGCCCTCTTGTATCAGCATCTCAGCTGCCTCTTTAAACTCATCTGGAAGGTGTTGAAGGAGCTGCTCTAGGGTGTCGTAATGCGCCCTATCATATCGTGCCAACAGTGCTTGTGTGTTCGATATGCGCCAGATATTGGCTGCCTGTGCAGCCACCCTTTTACCAGACGCCTCTAGCACTTTCGACTCTTTGTCTGGGGGAGGAGCTTCACCCGTCGTCTGGGAGTTCGCCCGTTTGCGGGCATTGGCGACCACCAAAGAGTCTAGAGGCAACTGTCCCCGAATATATGCTGGGTCTCCAGGTGCCGGTTTGTATTTCTTTTCAATATGTGGGTTCACCACTCTCGCCCTGGTTGGTTCCTTAAAGATTTCCGGTGCATGTTTGAGGACACCTTTTAGCATTGGAAGCGTTTTAACAGTTTTTTCTGCGGCAGAGAAAGTGTCAAACAAAAAATCTTCTTCCACCGGGTCGGCATGCATGTCCACATTATGATTAGCAGCCGCCCGTTCAATCAAGGCATTGAATGCCGCTGAATCCTCAGTTGGGGATGTCCGTACACCATAAACCTGGGGGTCCTGTACCACTTGTTGGCCAACCTGGTCACCAGTGCCCACCCATGAGTCCTGTTGCTCATCAGGGTCATTGTTATCTGGGAAATTGTACTGGTCATCCTGGTCATCGTCATCTCCCCCTGAAGCATTGGGAGAGGGTGATGGGCTCCTCCTTGGTTGAGGGTGAATATGTTCAACAAGGGCAGGAAGGTCCTGTGCTGGCCTTTTCTTCTTCAGAGGGATGACATATGATTCCAATGGTTGGGAAGTAATCTTTCGCTTATAGAGTGTCAATTTTCCCGTATCGGCGTCGATATAATGTTCAGATTGTTCTTCTGAAGCTTCATGTCGACTCAAATGGCCACCTAGCATAGAGTGTTGTGAGGCCTCTGTGTCCTTTGACACCGACCGGGGTGCAAAGGCCTTCGGTGCCACCCTCGGCGGCAGAGTGTAGAGGATTTGCGTGGCAGTTTTCTTCTGTGCGTCCACCAATTTTTTGGCTGACGGCGTGTGAGTCGTCGACGGCAAAGTCTTCTCCCGAATCCGTTTGAGGGAGTCGGTGACGTGCTTCGTGAAGGAAGCGGAGGGTTTAGTTACCGATGACCCATGCCCGTCTCCATCGGAGGACCGTAGCTTCGACGAGGTGTCCGTGCGTACTGGAGCCTCCAACGCATCTTCGACCCCAATGGTTCGGGCCTCCTTCCTAGGCTTATGCGCCGATGCCGTTGGTTTTGGACCAGCTTCTTTGTGCCGTTGCGTAGGGCCTCCGGGCGTCGGCTCGGGGCCCTTCGTCGACTGCGCTGCGACCGGGAGTTTGCCTGTCGGCGGCGCAGTCGCGTCCGATGGTTGTTCGACAGTCTTTGTGGACTTTGGTGGAGCAACCGTGCTCGACGACCTTCTTTGAGCTCGGCTCCTTGGCCACCGTATGTAGCGGTGCCGGCTCGACAGCCTTCTTCGGTTTCGGAGCCACTGAAGGCGACGGAGCCGATGACGTAGCAGGCTTCTTCTGTTTCGATGGTACGTCGGCCATCTTTGTTGTGGTCGAATCCGAAAGTTTCGGTTTCGGTTTCGATATGCGCAATGGCGGCTCCGCTGATGTGTCCGTGGCCGGGCCAGAAGGCGGGGCCGGGGATTGCGGTGCAGGGTCGTGGGTAAGGCCGAGTGGCGATCCCGTGACCTGAGCCTGAGTCATGTAACCTTCGGGGCATAGCTCTTCCTCCGAGCTATCTTCCGCGGCCCCATAAACTTCTTCTTCGTCCCCTACCTCCTCGACGTATTCCAGGTCCTGGCCCTCAACGGGTTCTCCGGAATCGGCCTCGACCTCCGTCGATGGTGGTGAAATCTGCAGACGATGGCTTGGGCCTTCTGCCTCAGGGTCGTCGAAGATGTCGTCGGGTGCCGGAGCCGCTCGCCGGGCGCCGAATCTTGAGCGTCTTCTTCGACCTGAACTTCGAACAGGCCATACAGCTGGCCTCGTCGTGTTCCGGCGAGAGGCATTTGTTACAGACTGGATGCACGTCTATGTGTGGGTACTTTGAACCACACACGGGGCAGAACTTGAACGGACTCCGTTCCATCGTAGTTTCGTCGGGGTCTTGCTGCGACGACAGGGCCTCGATGTCCGAAGAGTTACTCGACTCCGCAGAAGACCGACTCCTAGAGTCGGATGAAGCACGAGACCGAACGCGAACAATACCGACGAGGTAACAAAGGCCTTTTGGCCTTTAGAAGTAGTTTTATTCGATTCCGACTAGGAGACGTCGAAAGCACATCCGAACCCAATGGCGGAAAAAAACAATCTGGGGGTGGAGTCGATGCCCATGCGCACTGTAGTCCAGGGGAGGAGCCACCTATCTCGTGATACTTCGAAGACTCTTCCAGGACAACAATGTGCAATCATCCGGACCCAACACTAGGCGGCGATCTATGCAATAGATATGAATTTAGCAGCCCACATGCCTCGAACTTACATTTATAGACGTGCTTTGGGCATCACCACTTCTATATAGCTATCATAGGCAACCTGATAAAGTCCTCGGATTATTTCCTTGGGTTAAAATGGGTCAGCTGAATTTGCAACAATAAAGCAACAAGGGAGGCAAATCAAGGTAGAAAATAACAGTTTATATTTTGTTTGAAATCCACAAAAGGATCCACAAGATTTTTATGCAAGAACACCTTGTCCTCTATCAACTGAAATAAACAGAGAGTATTAGGAGAATCCAGAAAAATGTGACAACACGTGGAACAAAAAATGTATCTGCTAATTGGGCACTTTATGGTGATATAATTGGCAGAATGATCTCTCCCAAAGTTTCCAAAAGTAAAAAACACTTTTACAGAAAAGTTAAGGGATTGCCCTGAACAATTACAGAAAGCAAGAGTTTAGGAATGTGAGTATAAACCCTTGAAGGTGAATAGTATTTCGGTGGACATTTTACAACTCAACTACAAAGATGGCAAATTACTTCAAATAAGTTACATCATATTTTTTATTACCTTTTGCAGGCACATATCAGCTAGTATGGAAAGAGGTATTGTAAGACTCAGTGCAAGAGTTCCTATCAACGAGGAGGTAAGAAAGCAGCCCCTGAAAAACAAGAAAAAACAAGACTTTTATATCTCAAGAATACAATGTGAAAAACTGCTCAATAACATCATGAAGCAGAGTGGTGCTATAATTTCAATTTGGTAATAGTATACCGCATCAGCAGCCGTATCAAAAAATATTAAGCATAGTAAACTGAAATGTTTGCAAAGAGCAAATTTTAACTCAAAATAACCTACAGGTAAGAATTGGCATAATAAATACTTGCTGATGAAAGGATATTGCTTAACTCACAGGATGAGACCTTAGAATGGAGGCATTGCATTCTTCAAATCTCTATGTGCTTTACAAACATGCATTCTACTTCAGAACATCCCCTTTAATATCTTATTTCCTTTCTTTTCTCAGGCCTCCTCTGAGTTTTGCACACCTTTACACAGTCAGGTTCAGGAACAAGGCCTTGGTTAATATTTGGGACTAATCAGTTATTTATTTTGGCCACGATCCTAACACTGTATGATAATAGCCTTGTGCAAGATGCCATCTGTGAGATCATTCTTTCAGCTAAGAGATGTTATACTTCTGCGTAGACTGTTCAGAAAAGGATCTCTTGCCTTTAATCTCTCATTTTATTCCTTTTTCTTTTCCCACCTTGTTCCCATAAAATATGGTGCAGTCCAATTCAGGCATGTTCCTCCTGCCTTCACACAAGAGGATATTTGTCCTGATCCACATTCCACAGCAATCTATCAGTGTGGTTTTGAATCTCCGTGCATGTGCTAGAATAATTTGAGGCTGGTGCCAAAAGCAAGGAAACCAGATGCTTGCAGTGTGGATATGACTGAATACCAATATGGCGCTGGTGCTAGACACCAATGAAGACTTGCACGCTATAACTTGTTGCTGCTTGCCGATTTAAGATAAATTTCGAGATATAGCCATCTATGTGTCGACTTCGACGTAACCGTTTCTGTGGTTATTTTGTTTTGCATAAATTATGTGAAGAACATGTCCTACACGGGGATACTCTATAATTAATGAGTCCCCTTGATAACTGTAACATACTGTTTTATTTTGGTTGTGCCTAATAGCCTGTTGTAAATCCTGTCTTTAGTGAGTTTAATTCTAAATTTCGATAACAGTTCGCAATGCTGCAACTTGATTTGAAGGTAACTTACTCTTGATAGAATTTTTGATAGATATTGCAGACTTTATTGCTAAGCCTGATTGGAATATTATTTTAATATCATAATTCGGCCTCTATACGGGGTAACTCTATAACGTAAGAGTTCCCTTTTATAATTGAGACACACAGAGGTACACTTGGTTTGGCTTGACAGCCTCCTGCGATTTTTCCTTCAGAAAGCCTTATTACATATATTTAGATTTTTATTTATAAGGACATTTGGTCTACCATGACCTTGCACTTTTGAAGATGACATTTTAGTTCCGATATAAGTGCGCAACGTTGCATTTTGAATATAAGGTAATTTACTTGATAGATGATTTACAGGCGTTATTTTTATGTCTCGATGGAATATCAGTTTTATATTACATTTTGGCACTTACCTTGCGTTAATTGAATGGCTTTGTGTCATAGGTTGGTTAGTAAAGATACCCACATATATGAGGGCTGTTCTTCACGACGATGCTGCCTTTCTACAAACTGGAGTTTTAATTTACAACCAGTAACCTGGTACTTAACTTACAAACATATGGTGTATATATGTATTTGCATATAGATATGCAAGTTGATGCATATTGCATATTTTGTGTAACCTACATGGTCCACCTATACTTTATAATCGTGCATTTTTCTTAATAAGACCGTAAGATTGATTGCTCAGTAATGGCGTCTAAATAGAATTTAAATTTTGATAGCTGTAATCCAAGGATTGTGTAGTGAGCCTTGCATAAAGGACATCTTTTGCTTCGCGTATCACAGCAGATTGATGGCATTGTGTCCTTCTTTTTAAGGAACTCGGTTTATTGAGGTTAGTGTTTCACTTAATGTCAAGACCATGGGCTCTAAGGATAGTACTGTTAGTGGTAAGTATACAGAGCTTATACTTTAAGCACTATGTGGTGTGGTGATTATGGTCCTGACTATTGTTTATCACTATATCTTATCACATTGTTGTCTACTATGTGAGCACGTACGCACAATATGGGTGATTTTCCTTCAACTCTGTCTTCTATCCTGGCCCTGTTTACCATTAGTTTACCAGTAAGATAAAAGCCCTGCTATCATGGAAAGTTGGTCCCCTGTTATCTTGGGTATTACAACGCATGTTCATCAATGTTTAAGACTATTTGCCAAAGTAACTCGATGTACTATCTGTGTGAGTGTAGGGTGTATTGTAATATAATATGGCTACTTTGTATCTGTTTTAGCCCTGATGAAGTCTTTCGCTAACCGCTATATAGACGAAACACGTGTTGGCAATCTTGTGGCTTGGACAACATATATTAAGAAGATTGGATATTAAGGATGTTTTGATCTTGGAATAAACAAGAAAAGATTATTACAAACGGAGGCTTGTATTCATACATGTGCTTTTATTTTATGTGTTTTTTACTCAGGCTTTCAACTGTTAACATGACTGAATACCATGCAACAGAAGATGACATAGGATTGTGATATACTGGCTTCATATTAATTACACCTCAGTTATGTTTATGGCATGAGTATGTGATTGACTCGTCAGAGACCACAAAGCTGCACATGTCTTGGACCGCAACTGATCAAAACCTAGCCGAGCATCCTAATGATTAGTGTTTGTTAATCTGTGAGCTATGGTACCCACTGACCACCTACCACTATAATCACTTACTGCCTAAATTAAAAAATATTTGTTTATTTAGATGGAGTGCCATTGTGGATATGATGTGTGACCAAGACGGGCAGTCAAGTTGAAGCTAAGTAACCCTGTAACCTGTGCTCTAGCCATGCCACCAATTAATGCTGAGGTTAAATGCTGATAGACCCAAGGTTCTATTGAAATAATGCAATGTTTTTTTTAAAAAAGCACAAAAAAACCTAGAGTGGGAAACAACCAAAATACTCAGGTTGGAATGCACAAGTCCACTATCCTGTATGCCTGCTAAAATTAACTCAGTTCACTGAAATGTTTTCAGTCGATTCCCACCCATCCACGCTCTGGTTGCACAGATGCATGTTGTTGGAAAGGGGAGTCTCTGGTTGGCGCAGTGCAGCACTGGCGACAAGCAGGGACCCTCTCTTCCACGTCAGGGCTAAGGGTTACCTTCAAGAACAACCTCTGCTTACCCTCTAGGTAGTGTGGCGCAAGCAGTCTAGGCTAATCTCTGGGGCACATGGGGTTAAACATTTGCAATATCACACCATCACAACCAACCCACCACACAATGACACCAGACTGTATTTGTAAAAAATATATTCTCTTTATATATTGTTTAGGAGCAGGCTTGTAAATACAGTCTTGGTTACTTTGAAATTGCAAGGTTCCAGTTACTCTTAATAATGTCACAGTTCTTCAAAATGCAATGTTTTGGGCCTTCTGCCCAATTTCTGTAAGATAATGTGCCTTCTAGTGTTTCTGGGTGCTTTGCGGCGCTCCTGTGCGCTCCGTTCTGTTTTCCTGCGCGGCCCCCCCTAAGCCTCACGCATCACGCGTGAGCGGCGTACAGTGCGGTCCTTGCGAACCGGCGGTGCGAGGCGTACTGCCGTGGAGCGGAGGCGCACTGTTCTCAGTACGTTCCCCCACTGGTCAGGGGACGATGCAGCCCAGACAAGGGCGAGGGCCAGGGAGTAGAGGCAGGGCTCAGGGCACGGTGCGCCTCGAGCGTAGGAGGGGGGTGTGAAGCGCACGACTCTTAGCGCGCACATTCCGGCTCCAGCGAGGCACACAGGTCTTTTGAGCAGCGCACAGTACCTTAAGTCTTGTGGAGCGGACGGCTGAAAGGGGGGCCTATCCCACGTCGCGTTGCTTCCCTGGGGTCGCGGCGAGCTGCGGCTCTCAGCTGGGCAGGTCACGGGTCACCCGGGGCGGCGGTGATTAGTGGCGGCAGGGTCCTTTCTTTTGGGGTTCGCTCCGACCCTGAAGGCGGCGGCTGTGAGGTGGCGGCAAGTAGCAGTACGGTCCCCAAGTGCGGGACGTACCCAGCCAAAGTGCCGATGGCAGCTGTGCACTCACAGCTGAGCTGTCGGGCAGGATGCCGATCAGAGGGGGGTTGTCACAGGGCGGCAGTCCGTCGTTGCAGAGGGGTCTACGGCGCAAAGCGCAGCCAACTCGGGTGCTTGGACCGGACGGGTCCTCCTTCACGTTGCTCTCGGGGCTCACAGGCAGATGCAGTCACGGTGTTTGGGCCAGCGGCGGCTGGGCCTCACTTTGCTCTTGCTGTCCACGTTGGGCCCCTGTCACGGTGCTCGGGGGGGGGATATCGATGTCCTGGATCACGGGGAGCGTGGCAGAGACGCACACACTCTCAGACTCCTCAGTCAGCGCTGCAGCGATAAGCAGCACACACAGCAGCTTCCTTCAGGGGGTAGCGCCCACTGTTCCTGGGGCGCTGGTCAGGGGGCAAGTTCAACAGCAAGCCCTTGGAGATCTTTTAGCAGAGTTTGGCACAAAGTTCAAATAAAAGCAAAAGTCTCTTGTAGTCTCTTCTTTTCCTCTCCTTCTGCAGCAAGGCACCAGACACAGGCCAGAGACAGCACTCCACCTTGTAGTCCTTCCAGGTCCTTCTCTTCGGGCAGAGTTTCTTCTGTAGCGCAAACAGGATCTAATTTACAAGGAGCAGGGCTCCTACTTTTATACCCAGTTTCTTTTGTTCTAGCAGGCCAGGGGGGCCTCTGCATAACTGCTCCAGTCCCTGAGCACTTGTGGTGGGTACTTCTGCTTCTGCATTCAGTGTGAGGGCAGGCACATCAGCCGCTCCCCAGGGGGGCGGAGCCAGCATTGTGAGGACAGGGGTAGCCAGGAGCACTTTGTTGACAAGCTTCGGTCCTTCCTGGGCCAGGTGCAGGCTGAGTCATCAGTCGCTCCCCAGGGGGGCGGAGCCAGCATTGTGGAGGCAGAGCACAGCCTGATGCATCATTCAGGGGAAACTCCCACCTCCCACTAAGGTGTCATCCTGCTATTCACTACCGGTCAACTCCCAGCCCTGTCACTCACACAACTCAGACAGTCAGATACACACAAGAGCAGAGGCGGGCTGAAATGGTTAGGCAAGCAAATGCTAACTTTCTAAAAGTAGCATTTGCAAACACAGGATATTAAAATAAACTTTACTAAAAGAAGTATTTTATTATTCTGAGTTCAGGCATACTAAACATTAAATTCTACCATGTTCCCTGAGCCTGCTGGGATTATAGAGTGTAATAATTCCAGCAGCCCATCTGGCCTAAAGGGAACTGGTAGCCTTACAATAGTGAAAAACGAATTTGGCAGTAATTCACTATTAGGACATGCCACACACATCAGAGCTTGTCCTACCTTACACTTACAATGCACCCTGCCCGTGGGCCTACCATAGGGGTGACTAATATGAAGTTAAGGGAAGGTTTAGGGGCTGGCAAGTGTGTGCACTTGCCCAGCCAGCATGACAGTACCAGACTGCACGCAGGTTCTGCAATGGCAGACCCTAGACACATTTTAAGGCTGCTTCTGTGGGTGGCGCAACCAGCGCTGCAGGCCCACTAGCAGTATTGTCATTTACAAGCCCTGGCACTCCTGGTGCACTTTACTGGGGACTAACAGTAAATCCAATGAACCAATCATGGACATCAATCACATGTACACTTTACAGTAGGGAGAGTATATGCACTTTAGCACTGGTCAGCAGTGGTAAAGTGTCCAGAGTCATTAAACCAACAAAAACAGGTCAGAGAGAGTATTGGAGGAAGGCAAAAAGTTTAGGGATGACCCTGCCAAGAGGCCCAGGTCCAACACAACCCCCTTCCAGCCAAAACGCAGGGTAGACCAATCACCACTGTGATGGGCTTCCCTGCTTAGGGCGATAGAACATGGACCTGGCCCGCAACAGCAGGGGCACATTCCAGTTCTACGCCAAACTGAACCTATTTCAAATCCTCTGTCCATACTCTCAGGGTCCACCCAGCTAATCCATGGGGCACCCTTCTCTTCCTCTGTGGACACCACCTGTGCAGCCTCTAACCTTAACTTGCTCCCAGGTGTGTCCCAACAGACAGACATCAAGTCATAGCGGCCACTGACAGTAGTCAGGGCTGAGACCCAGGCCTCATGCCTCTCAGGGCTCCCAAACCTCTGTGGCCTCAGAGAGCGGGGGCAGTAGCCCCAGGTGCTTGGCACCCTCTGTCCACTCTCCCTCCTGTCAGGTCAGGTATGTCATCCTGGCCCTGACCCACCAGTCCCAGGTCTGTACCTGGCGGCTGTACCAAAGACTGGGGTGGCCTCTCCCACACCCGGTCCTCCTCCTTGGGGCTCTGTACCCTCCCACCTGGAGTGGTACCCCCTTCCAGAATTGTCAGGGCACCTGTGGCAGGTGACCTGCACAATTCGCCCACCAGTTCAGGGGTGCTATCCTGCAACTGGGGCACCAGGTCAGGGGGGACACCCTGCACCTGGCCCTTAAACCTAGGGTCTAAACCCTCAAGTTGACCCGGGGTCAGAGGCGAGGACTCCCTCCCTCTGCACCCCCTTCCAGAGTACTGCCCACTCCCAACTTGAGTGGTACCCCTAGAAGTGTCATGGGTCAGGACACTGATTACAGTGGTCCCATCCTCCAGGTCAGACAACACCTGAACCTGGCTCTCCAACTCAGGGACCCAACCCTGCAGTTGAACCATTGCCTGGCGCACCAGGACTTCCCGGGGAGCACGCATGCCCCCCCTGAGGGTGGCACATAGCTCATGTGTCGTGCGACAGTCTGCCTGGCGCAGATCTCCCAACCCCTGTCTCTCTGACAGTGTGGGAAGATCCCCCAGGACAGAAGTGGTGTCACCATGGTCATTCACTGGGGACACAGCCCTGCTGGCTAGCCCCTGACCCACTGGTTCTTCCACTGGGGACTCTTTCCCCCTCTCGCCCCTCTTTCTGGACTTCTGCACCCTCCCAACTGGAGCGGTACTGCCAGACACCAGAACTACTGGAGCTCTGCTTACAGGGCCTCCACGTTCTCTAGCCACTGGGGGATCCCCTTCAGCGGGTGACTCATCCGGACAGCCTAGGCTCCCCACCTGGTGTTCCCTTAAAGAACCATCCAGGCTCTGAGACTGAGGTTGGGCACTACCGGGACAAAACCCATTCTCACTCCTTCCCCTTAAGGACAGTACGTGAGGCCCTACACCCCTCTCACTACTACAGGACCTAGCTGGGCTACTCTGCGCCACTTCCACCACTCTGGGCTGGAAGATACCTGAGCCACCCCCCACAGGATCACACCCCAATGCCTCTCCAGACCCTCTGGAATCCACCACAAGGTCTGCCTCCAATATGAGCTCCCTGGGGTCAGAGAACTCACTCTCAAACAGGTGTTGGCATAGCTCTGGAAAACTGGGACTTAAAGTATGCTCTCCCACAATTGGATTACACAGCCCCCTAGCAGAGTTAACCAAATTATCCTTCACCTCACCATCCAGCGCCTCACACACATACTCCACACCATCCTTCTGAGACTGGCCAGACAGTAGAGGACTGTCTCTGTCACACAACCCACACTCTTCTGGGCGGTCCTTACACTCACCCACCAGGACCTCAACCATGGGGGAAACCCTCCCTCCACTAGGACCATGAACTCCTACGCCAGCTACCCTATTCCCTTCAGGGACGCTGCGCACTACTGGAGCTACCTCATGCCCTTGAACCTCCTGGTGTATGTTAACCCCCTCCAAGTCAGGTGCCATATCTCTAGGTGCGCGCGCTATGCTGTCTGCACTAGATACCTGAATGTTGCTGCCACCATCTGAGCTGGACTCCACCTCCAACTCAGCAAAGCTCAATCTCTGAGCTACACATATTTCTTGTTGCTGGGCTGAAGGCCTCCTGGCCTCAAGCCCCTCGAGCTCCAAGTCAAGTTTCCTCATTCTTAAGTCATGCGCAAGCTCCATTTTCATTACTTCCAGGGCTAACTTCCTAGATTCTAGCTCCAGTTGCCCATTTATTTCCAGCTCTGCCAACTTCAATTCATGATCTCGGGTTGCCTGTCTGTCCGCCAGCTCCTCTGGCGACAGACCTCGGCCAGAAACACTGCTACCCAATGGGGAGGTTGCACCCCTACACTCTGGAGTCAGGGGTCCCTCCAGCTGCTGTTCTGCATCCTCAAATTCAAAATCCTTTCCAGGGGCATTCCTTGCCTTGACCCAGGCCCTCAGCGCCTTTTGGAACTGCTCCCTTCTGGAGAGTCCGGTCATGGAAATGTTCACATTTTTGCAGAAGCTCCTGAGCTGTTTCCCAGTGTAGTTTTCTAGTTTCTCCCAATCACAGTCAATAGAAGAAATGGATGCTGCCTCTTCCATTTTCACTGACACAGGCATGACTTCAAAAACACATGGAGATCTCTTCTCGCAAAACATAAATCAACAAAAAGTCTGTGGCTTAGTTACTGGACTGTCATCACTGTGCAATGGTCAGTAGTTAAGGTAAAGACACTGCAAACGTAAATCCGCTATCCTCACCGCTGCGTCCAATGTTGGAAAGGGGAGTCTCTGGTTGGCGCAGTGCAGCACTGGCGACAAGCAGGGACCCTCTCTTCCACGTCAGGGCTAAGGGTTACCTTCAAGAACAACCTCTGCTTACCCTCTAGGTAGTGTGGCGCAAGCAGTCTAGGCTAATCTCTGGGGCACATGGGGTTAAACATTTGCAATATCACACCATCACAACCAACCCACCACACAATGACACCAGACTGTATTTGTAAAAAATATATTCTCTTTATATATTGTTTAGGAGCAGGCTTGTAAATACAGTCTTGGTTACTTTGAAATTGCAAGGTTCCAGTTACTCTTAATAATGTCACAGTTCTTCAAAATACAATGTTTTGGGCCTTCTGCCCAATTTCTGTAAGATAATGTGCCTTCTAGCGCTTCTGGGCGCTTTGCGGCGCTCCTGTGCGCTCCGTTCGGTTTTCCTGCGCGGCCCCCCCCTAAGCCTCACACATCACGCGTGAGCGGCGTACAGTGCGGTCCTTGCGAACCGGCGGTGCGAGGCGTACTGCCGTGGAGCGGAGGCGCACTGTTCTCAGTACGTTCCCCCACTGGTCAGGGGACGATGCAGCCCAGACAAGGGCGAGGGCCAGGGAGTAGAGGCAGGGCTCAGGGCACGGTGCGCCTCGAGCGTAGGAGGGGGGTGTGAAGCGCACGACTCTTAGCGCGCACACTCCGGCTCCAGCGAGGCACACAGGTCTTTTGAGCAGCGCACAGTACCTTAAGTCTTGTGGAGCGGACGGCTGAAAGGGGGGCCTATCCCACGTCGCGTTGCTTCCCTGGGGTCGCGGCGAGCTGCGGCTCTCAGCTGGGCAGGTCACGGGTCACCCGGGGCGGCGGTGATTAGTGGCGGCAGGGTCCTTTCTTTTGGGGTTCGCTCCGACCCTGAAGGCGGCGGCTGTGAGGTGGCGGCAAGTGGCAGTACGGTCCCCAAGTGCGGGACGTACCCAGCCAAAGTGCCGATGGCAGCTGTGCACTCACAGCTGAGCTGTCGGGCAGGATGCCGATCAGAGGGGGGTTGTCACAGGGCGGCAGTCCGTCGTTGCAGAGGGGTCTACGGCGCAAAGCGCAGCCAACTCGGGTGCTTGGACCGGACGGGTCCTCCTTCACGTTGCTCTCGGGGCTCACAGGCAGATGCAGTCACGGTGTTTGGGCCAGCGGCGGCTGGGCCTCACTTTGCTCTTGCTGTCCACGTTGGGCCCCTGTCACGGTGCTCGGGGGGGATATCGATGTCCTGGATCACGGGGAGCGTGGCAGAGACGCACACGCTCTCAGACTCCTCAGTCAGCGCTGCAGCGATAAGCAGCACACACAGCAGCTTCCTTCAGGGGGTAGCGCCCACTGTTCCTGGGGCGCTGGTCAGGGGGCAAGTTCAACAGCAAGTCCTTGGAGATCTTTTAGCAGAGTTTGGCACAAAGTTCAAATAAAAGCAAAAGTCTCTTGTAGTCTCTTCTTTTCCTCTCCTTCTGCAGCAAGGCACCAGACACAGGCCAGAGACAGCACTCCTCCTTGTAGTCCTTCCAGGTCCTTCTCTTCGGGCAGAGTTTCTTCTGTAGCGCAAACAGGATCTAATTTACAAGGAGCAGGGCTCCTACTTTTATACCCAGTTTCTTTTGTTCTAGCAGGCCAAGGGGGCCTCTGCATAACTGCTCCAGTCCCTGAGCACTTGTGGTGGGTACTTCTGCTTCTGCATTCAGTGTGAGGGCAGGCACATCAGCCGCTCCCCAGGGGGGCGGAGCCAGCATTGTGAGGACAGGGGTAGCCAGGAGCACTTTGTTGACAAGCTTCGGTCCTTCCTGGGCCAGGTGCAGGCTGAGTCATCAGTCGCTCCCCAGGGGGGCGGAGCCAGCATTGTGGAGGCAGAGCACAGCCTGATGCATCATTCAGGGGAAACTCCCACCTCCCACTAAGGTGTCATCCTGCTATTCACTACCTGTCAACTCCCAGCCCTGTCACTTACACAACTCAGACAGTCAGATACACACAAGAGCAGAGGCGGGCTGAAATGGTTAGGCAAGCAAATGCTAACTTTCTAAAAGTAGCATTTGCAAACACAGGATATTAAAATAAACTTTACTAAAAGAAGTATTTTATTATTCTGAGTTCAGGCATACTAAACATTAAATTCTACCATGTTCCCTGAGCCTGCTGGGATTATAGAGTGTAATAATTCCAGCAGCCCATCTGGCCTAAAGGGAACTGGTAGCCTTACAATAGTGAAAAACGAATTTGGCAGTAATTCACTATTAGGACATGCCACACACATCAGAGCATGTCCTACCTTACACTTACAATGCACCCTGCCCTTGGGCCTACCATAGGGGTGACTAATATGAAGTTAAGGGAAGGTTTAGGGGCTGGCAAGTGTGTGCACTTGCCCAGCCAGCATGACAGTACCAGACTGCACGCAGGTTCTGCAATGGCAGACCCTAGACACATTTTAAGGCTGCTTCTGTGGGTGGCGCAACCAGCGCTGCAGGCCCACTAGCAGTATTGGCATTTACAAGCCCTGGCACTCCTGGTGCACTTTACTGGGGACTAACAGTAAATCCAATGAACCAATCATGGACATCAATCACATGTACACTTTACAGTAGGGAGAGCATATGCACTTTAGCACTGGTCAGCAGTGGTAAAGTGTCCAGAGTCATTAAACCAACAAAAACAGGTCAGAGAGAGTATTGGAGGAAGGCAAAAAGTTTAGGGATGACCCTGCCAAGAGGCCCAGGTCCAACACATGTGGAGGAAATATCAGCTGTCGCTGTTCTACCACCTTATACATGTAGAATTACCTGAGTGTTCTCTGTACATGTAAAAGATTAAGCCATGGGTTAGAATCATTTTTGCCAAATCCTCCAAATAGACATAAAACATGCTGGGTGACGGGAATAAACCATGTGGGAAACCACAACGAACACTGAGCACAGTAAAGAAGGGGAACTAGGATTTTTCAGGATCATCCCTCAAGATCACATAGTTGATGCCAATCATGAGAAGCGATGTAAAAGTATTTCATATTCAAATATGTTAAATCCCACTGCATCTTTCAAGTCATTAACCTCCTTTAAGGTTTTGCGTAAATCATTTGATATTAACTGTTATCACTTCATATCTTACATCGACACACAGTTAAAAAAAAAACATGTTGATGGGTTTGGCACACAGGAGATGAACAGGCCAAGACGACCACCCTGTCATTGTCATTTCTCCCAGACATGCGGGATACCTGCGGAATTTGGTCTTATGGTCCCAACAAACCAACCTAGAGCTCAATTGGAAGCCAGTATATTTGACTTGCATGGCTGTAGGAAGCTGGCTCTTTATATACCATACCAAAAATAGAGGTATTGTGTGTAAAGAGTCCAGGTATCCCCTATGTGTGGACAGGAGCTTGCTCTAGCAATCCCAAGGTGCTCCTTCTAGGGTAGTATGGTCGAACAGCCTTAGGTTTATCATAAAGAAGTGTAAGATATTAGTTGCATACACAGAGTCAATAAATGATGCAAAGACAAAAAGGAGAACCACACCAATTTCGAAAAATAATAGGTATTTTTCTTCCCCAATTTTTTTATTGGTAGTATGCATAGGATGATCAATATACAGACATCAGTTCATACGTCTTTATTTCGATTTTTACATCATAAAAGACACTTTACAAACAAGATTAAAAAGACCAGATAATATATACAAATAAAATGTAACAACATCACAATTCATTTCAAATTCATTAAATTCGTTAGATTCATTAAAACAAGGATTAAACAGCAAATTTTAAAGACTCAGTATGAATGAATTAAAGTGTGAGAAGTTGGCCTGGTATATGATGCTCACTAGTTCTAGTGATCACCTTGTACCCTGCCAAGCAACCCTTATGGTGCAGGTTGTAAAGTCAACCTTATAGACAAGCTATCCTAGGGGTAGCATGGACTAAGCAGTCTTAGGCTAAACTCTGTAAAGGCATGTGAAGCAAGCTGTTTTACCATACACAATCCCTTGAATACCAAATGAAAGGACACCACACAGATATATATTGAAAATATATATAGATTTATTACTACAAATATCCCTGATACTCTTTATGAGCACAGAAGCAAATGCGTTAAAACAAAACACAGTTTAAATACACAAAAGTTGCACAATTATGGATGAGCCCTAGGGGCCACCTAACCCATATACTAAAATAGTGGTATAAGAACCACTATGGGGAAAGTGAAGAGGCCTAGGGCCTGGGGAATCGCTGGAGCTGTTCGGGACTAGCAGTGAAGAAGTCGGGAAAGGCCCGCGGGATTCGGGTGCAGTGCGGAAAGTGCACGCTTTACCAATGCAATGTCAATGGTGCGTAAAAGTTACAAAGTTAGTTAAAAAGGAACCTTCCGAGTGACCTAGAAGGATGAAACTTTAGACAGAGACCCTAGAGGTGTGTACCAGTGTGGGAACACCGGCGGAGCTGAGTTACCTCACCCACAGGAAGCGGGTGCACAGGGTCGAAGTAGTGTCGGGTTTCGTCACGCAGGTCGATGGTGCTTGGAGCTGAAGATGCTGCAGGCGACTCGATGTGAAGAGTTCCGGTGGATCCAAGGGTGGATCTGAAGAGGTGAAGAACTGAAAGCAGAGGAGACAATGTTCAAAGTCACTAGCCAGTGACTACCGTGGAACCAGAGTGGAACCAGGCGATGTCGGGTGCAAACAGGCGTAGAGGTGTAGCTTCTCTCTGCAGCCACGTGGACACGAGGGGTCGAAGACGTCCAGGAGTCGGTCACGAGCTGTCCCACGCAGGCTTCTCGCTGTTGGCGGTGTCGGCAACTTGATTGAAGTAAACAGGCCTTGGCTAATGCAAGCCACGCAGGAATTGAAAAAGGCTTGTTACTCGGACCAGCAAGGTCAGAGTAGGTGCTCCTTTTTACAGGAGCGAGGGCAAGTCTGGAGCAACCAGACCTGCAGTGAAAGTTGAAGGTTTCGTCGCCAAGATGGCCACTAGCCGCGTGGCAAGTGGACGGGATGGCGCGTCGAGTGGCACAGTGCAAAAGGGCCCCACGCAGATCGTGGAGATGCTGGGGGGCTGATCTTCGGTGCAAGGGCTGCTCGAGGTTGGGGCTTCTCAAACCCCAAAGCACAGCGTCGAGGGTGCCTCTGATGCTGCGCAGTCAGCTTCTCGGGGGTCTTTCAAGAGGTCCGGTCCCACGTCTCTCGGTGCCTCCACGGGTCCCTTCTTTGCAGGAACTGTGGATCGGGCTGTGAGAAGTCTGGGAGTCTGGGTCTTGTCAGGCTCTGGGCTCGGGCTCCGGCGGGAGGCGGCGGCAAAGCAGACGTCGAGTTGCTGGTTGGTGCCTGTGTTCACAGGGTGGTCACTCCTTGGCCACAAGGGAGATTCTCTTCCGTCTTCTGTGCAGCAGAATGTCAAAGTCCAGTCTTCTTCTGTATTTCAAGTTGATTCAGGATGATCTGAAGTCTCAGGACACAGCTCCCACTCTTATTCGAATCTGGGGGGCCGGATCACCTACTAGGTCCCTCCTCTGGGTGGAACCAGGAAGGGGGGTGGTTACACCCCCTTTCCTTTGTCCAGTTTCGCGCCAGGACTGGGGCTGGAAAGCCCCAGCACCGGTTTGAACTGGCCTATGCACAGGGACACCTTGTGTGCCCCAGGCATGTCTGATTCTATTCAGCCCTGTCCTACCCAATACACAAAATCCTGTCTGGAGTGGTGCTAGCACCTCCCCAGGCAGGAAACCCTTTGTCCAAGCTGCCCTCGCTGGAAGGACTCCCAGCAGCAGGAGGTCAGACTTGTGTCTGTGGTGGCAGCATCCATTTTGGGATGCTAAGGCTCTGTTTAACTTTAACCGGGGTTCAGGCTAGGTACATGTCGTGTCCCTCTAGAAGGGTGGAATGCTACCCCCCGTCGCCAGAACTGGCGAGGGGGTAGTATTCCAATTCGCATGACACCTTACTCGACATGTTTTGATAAAGCCAAACCCAGGATAGCATTTAACCGCGAGGTTCATAATGCACTTAAGAGTATATGGTATGGCAATATCATGAAACAGCTAAAGGACATGGTTCCGAAAGCTGCAGACAGGCTCAGCTCATGCCAGAGCACCATCTCACATATTTCCAAGCACTCTGCCCCCAGGATTGATGAGGCCTTCCATAGGAGTGGCTGCAGGAACATATGTGTCCATTTTAGGTTAGGTATAGGCATACTACACCTAAGTAAGGGGTGGTTACACCGACTTACCCCAGCTGAGTGATCAGCCAGTTGTGTCAAATATGGAGGCCAGGCCAGGGGTGGCACAATACATGCTGCAGCCCCTGGTAGGCCTTGGAAGCACCAATGCCCTGGGTACCCGGGTACACTGTTACAGGGGCCAATAAGGTGTGCCAATTCCAATTGTGTAGGTACCTAAGGTACATGGAGTCCATTTTAAGGAGAGAGCAATTAGCCTGGGGCCCTGGATAGCAGGATCCCAGGCCAACTAAAGTCAAAAACCAGCTAAACACCAGGCAAAAAGTTTGGGGGTAACCATAGTCAGATATCCACCTTCCTACATAAAGGACCATATTTTGAAAGTTAAAATCACTGTACATGATGGTGTCTAGCTCTGATGATCCAAGCCCACCCTAGGAACTTTGCTACGCCAATGACCACAATCTCTGAAGTATTTGTTCTTAAAGCCCACAATGCCTCAGTACACCCTCCAATATTCAACTTACGACATATGGGCCCAATCCATTTATTCCTTGCGGCTGAATAAGCCGGACAGGCAAAGAAAAGATGTCCCACACTCTCCTTTTGGTCGGTACACCGGGAACAGTACTCAGTTGTGTGGCCATCCCACTTCTTGGTAAAGGACCTCACAGGTAAGGACCCTACTCTAAATTGGTGGTATAATTTTTTGTCCAAGCTCTTACTATAACATCCCAATAGTTCTCAAATAAGGGATCTAGTTTGTGAACCAGGAAACAACCTGTTAGAGTGGGAGTATCTGACAATACAACAGAACGGGATCTAACAGAAGCCCAAAAAAGCAGTTTATATTCTTTTTTAGAGGGAAATACAGTGGACCCCGGGTTGGCCCACAATTGGCTACGTCCCATACTTTCTAAAATTATTTTCACTTCCCGGAGCCATGGGATATTACCAGAGCCCCTGATTGATCTTACTTCCGCTAGTTCGTTAGCAAAGAGGCTTAGATCTGGAGACGTCCAGATCCGTCTCCACAATGCTACGAGCCGATATTGTGCCATTTCATTTATTGGTTTACAATCCATATCTATCAAAAGTGGTTTAATTGGAGAGGATTGGGGTAAGCCTGCCAGTTTACGCAAAAATTTGTTTTGGGCTCTTACTAAGGGTGTTAGGTCCTTATAACCCCATAGATCGGCCCCATACAAAATTGCAGAATTAATCTTTGCTTCATAGATTTTAAGTACTGGTGAGACCCTTTTAGTCAACAATCTATGTTCCTGGATCAAGCAACCCATTAAGCGGACAGATCTTAGGTGGAGTGCCTCTACCTGAGGTTTCCAGCGTAGGCGGTAATACAAGGTCACCCCGAGATAGGTCATAACGTTCACTTGTTCTAGGGCGACTCCATTCATGCTTACATGACTTTTAACAGGGCGATTTTTGCTTAAAACCATAAATTTGGTCTTGCTCACATTAATTTGCAGTTCGTTAAGTTTACAGAAGTCCTCAAATCTATTAATCGCCTTTTGGAGACCATTACGAGTCTTAGAGAGGATTAATGTATCATCTGCAAAGATGAGCAATGGGAACTTGGTCCCACCCAAAATTGGTGCATCAGTTGGGGTGTTTTCAAAAAATTTCACCACCTGGTTAATAAATAGTAAAAAGAGGGTGGGTGCCAAAACGCACCCTTGGCGAACACCCCTCGTGACAGGAAAACTGCCCGTTACCTGCCCCTGTCTCCCCCACCTCACTTTGGCAAAGTTATCCTCGTGCAGTCTAATCAGGATCTCTAGTAGTTCAGGCGGTAAACCGATCTTGTCCAAAACAGCCCACATTTTTTTCCTGGGCACAAGATCGAAGGCGGACTTAAGGTCCACGAAGGCCGCAAAGATAGTCCCTCCGCCCAATAGCACCACCTTCCAAAAAATCAGAACAAATCGGAAGACTTGGTCAATGGTGCTAGTATCTACTCTAAATCCTGTCTGTAATGGAGAGAGAATGCTCTCCATTTCCATCCACCCTTGAACCCTAGCAAGAATCATCCTTGTTAAAATTTTCTGCAGAGAATCTATTAAACTTATAGGACGATAATTGCTAGGGATTGAACGATCTCCTTTTTTGAAAACGGGCAGAATTTCTGCCCCTTTCCAGGAATCAGGGATCCTTGCCCCCTTTGCAATAGCGTTAGCAACCTGGGTGATGTAAGGAACCCAGAGTTGGAGATTAGATTTAAAAAGGTCAGCCGGGATGCAATCCATCCCTGGAGCTTTCCCGGCTTGAACTAGTCGGAGAGCGGACTCGGCCTCATCATTAGTAAACACCAAGCGGTGACAATGCGGAGGGTGAGACAGGGTCCATGTCACTGGGGTGTCACTACTTTCGTGTTCTGGACCTCTAAACTGGGACGAGAAAAAGTCCACCCATGCTTCCGCCGAAACATGGTTGACTGGGATCTGTGATTCTGGGTTTCTGCCCCATTTGACGACTTCCCAGAACTTAATATGGTTGGACAACAGAGTTTTTAAAAAAGCACCAGGCAGGGCAGGAAAACGCTAGAGTCACCAGGCAGGGCAGGATAACGCCAGACATCATATTACAAGCATTAATGTGGTATGTTGTTGCCCACCTGTTAACAGTAGCTTGGCACCGTTGCAAGCTCACAGAGCGCAAGCTTTAGGAGGCGCGACAAAGGAATTCAATTCACAAGGTAACCTAGGCCATATTGTTGGTACAGTTTTCTAGGGAACCTTAATATCCCACAATCTCAATAGTCTAGTTGCAATAGTGCCCTGTAATCACATTACTACGTTTTTGATTCACATTTTCAGATAAAGAAACAAAACAAAACAACCCCCCCCCGCCCAAAAACTTTCTATTGCTATTTGACAGCTCCTGGCGGAATGGGCGACCCTCTCTGTGTTGCAGTAGTGTGTCTTTCTTCAGTGTGTAGGCAAGGCCCTAGTGTGTTGCAGCATCTCGTGTCTCTGACCCCTATGTCCAATAGTAAGTACATCTGTGCGGGGGGAGTCAGGGGCTCATGTGGGGGGCTATGCTCTCCCAAGGTGGATTAGCAAAGAGGGCCCAGCTTATCTGTGAGGGCATCCCGGCAGGAGCCCGAGGGCCTATTGGACAGGGGCGTGCCGCTAGGGTACCATCCCCACACGGGTAACGTCCTAGCGTTGTCACCACTATAGGCTTATAGGGAGAGGCAGGCGCAGGCGAGGAGGAGGGGTCTCTAGTAGCGAGCTGTGTTGTGTATGTGGCCCTGTGTCATCCTCAGAGGGGCTAGCGCTGGTCCCATCTTCGTGGTTTGCTCCCTGCAATAAAAGGTATTTTTATACATATATTTTGAGGCCAAGAACTTCGTAATCGGGTAGTTATTTTTTCGTAATAGACTTTTGAAAGTTTTAGCAATGTTATCCAACATTGCCTATTGCCTATTTTCCGCGTAATGCGGGGGGCCAATTCGCCTCCGGCAACAAAATATCATAAGAAGAGGTTAGATTGTCCCAAACAATCCCTGTGATTACACGCTCAATGTCACCTTCAATTTAATAAACTATATTATACAGTCTATCGGGGGGGGGGGCAATTTGAGTGTCAGCTGCCTCTACTGTATTGAAAGTCTCAGTTGCTGTCGCCTCAAGACAAGGACGCAGTGTCTCCCGCACTATGGTAACTTCTGCTGTGCTGTCGAGCAGAGTCACCTCCCAAGTCAAACCCAGCAGTCGTGTCCTCACCGTCTTAGGCATATCTTGATGTTAAAGCGGCAACTTTTTTCTTTTGAAAAGGAGGTCGAATATGAGGTTGATCGTCTTGTTTTCCTTTAACGTCAAATTTACGAGGCTGTTCACGTCCCTGTGGTGCAGGATGACTCTTGCCACGATCCTGGCGATGCCCACCACCGACTTGAGAGCCAGATGTGTCCTGTGTAGAGAACGCTGATTAGGGACTTAAAACCCATTAGGAGTCTTAATTTTCACGCAGTCACGCAAGTGATAAGTATGCTCAGAAGAGTCAGCTGTAGGTGAACTTGCACGCGAACCTAGCTTCTGTTGTTGCTGCCACTGTTTTTTAGTTTTCCAGCACTTTTTAGGAAAGACTGGACGCCCGTCTTTATCAGACTGTGCTTTTTTTTGTGTTTGTGATTGAGTTTGCGTTTCAGTAAAAGGCTTAAATCCCAAACTATTGCAGCCTATGGTTTTATAAGCCATAGCAATAATCTTCGGTAATTTGTGTGGTTTGTCTGCATCAGGGACAGCCTCCAAGCGGTTTGTCACTTTTTTTTGTTTAAATTTGTTTATTGAGTTTTGCATTCATTATGACAGTTATAGTTAAGCACATATGTGTGATGTTGTGAAGACACAATAACAAAATAAGAATCAGGTACATTCCTAAACATGAGTATTATGTTGTCCAACCGTTCGTGAGCTGTTTGGTCTGTTGTCACATACTTCATACTGCTGCAACGTCATTATCGTACACCTTATGATAATAAAGACCTGTACGGGGACAGTACCCCACCCCCATCACAATAGTGACCCTACTTCACAATTAGGTGCAATCTGTCGCCCTGGGTATACATACCTATAGTATCTCACAGGTGTACTTTCCTTTACATGAACATTGTGTTGTCCTATTGCTTTTGAACCGTATAGTCCATTATCACCTACATCATACTGCGGCAACGGTAATGTTGTACACCTTATGATAGAAGAGACCTGATGGGGTAAGTAACCCATCCCTCTTATCACAATAACTACCCTGCAGCACAGTTAGGTAGAATCTGGCGCTCTGGGTGTACCGGACAGGGTCATCGTGACGTACATCCCTTGGTGCTACCATGTCAGTCTTGTCTATATGCATTCTCAATAAAACTCTGGCAAGGGCGCCCCACCAGTTTGTACTGGCTAACTTATCTAACCGTGGAATCAAACTATAGGGAGGGAGGAACTAAAGGGGAACGGGAGCTTTCCAACTATGCTGTGGTGGGATTTCTCTTATCCCTGGATACCAGTGTCAGTGAGGTGTAGAGAAGCGGTAGCGTATGCTGGGCGGAGGGGGCAGAGCGCTCAAGGCTTGGTGATGATCTTTACTCTGCCGAGGGGTGATTGCTCTGTGTGGGTACCACTCCTGATCGGGTCCGGGGTGACTGACTGTGTTGTGGCACCTCTAAGGCCCCCATGGGGCTGGAGCTGCCGACTGTGAGGCCGCGGGTGTCTCCAGTGGGTTCGTTGCCTGTGTAAATTTGTGCATTAATTGTGCCCATTCTAAGGAGATAGGGTGTTTGCCGATTCCTTTCAATTCTTCCTCCCGGAGTGTCTCTTCCTCAGCTTTCCCCCACTTCGTCACAGCACCTGTCCAGCCTGCTTCCGGAGGTCCCGTGGGGGACCTCCAGTGCATGGCTATTCCCCTTTTTGTCCCATTCAGTGCGACCATAAGCCTATGGTAGCATCCCTGTGTTGTGGGCACACCTCAGGTTCATGTGAAACAAGACTCCACATAAGTTGATTCAAACAGTTTATTCACTGATCATCATTCTTCTTCATGATAGTTTTTAATTTCATATCATTATCAGACCGCTATAAGACCGCAGGTATCAGTATACGTGAAAAACAAAGTACGGGCAACATCTTATTAAATCAGTCACCTCACGCGGCTCGGGCCGACTTACTTGATATCTGAAATGGCACGGTAGAATCAGCTGTTAACATGGAGCTTTCCTGTGATGCTCACAGCAGCGTAGTCGAAGCGGTGCGTGTTCCCGGAAGGGAAAATAACGGACCGCGATAATTGGAAACAGTGTAAACATCGGGGAAGGACTAAAAGAATATAAACCTCGACGGCCATGTTGAGTGTGTTGAAGTGCTCGTGTTATGGGAAGAAAGTATGCAGGTGTTTGCGTAAATGTGCGCATAAAAATAGTACGTGTTTAGCATTAGAATATGTGTACAGACAATCAAAGCAATTCAAGAAACAACAATAAACAGATAATAAAAAAAGGTAATAAAAAAATATGAAAAACTATATAATGATGCGGCACTAATGGAAGTATAATATCAGACATATTATACCACTAAAGGTATTTCATAAAAGACAAGAAAATTCCAAACGGTCATTGAGTCCTGCTGGTTTCATAGATTACATCTTGAAAATCCAAACCATCTCTCGTTGTAATAGATATTTACTGTTATCTATTCCCTCACGTTTATTCACAACCTCAAGTATCATGAATTGGAGTTGAGATATGTTGTGTTTCGTTGAAGTGGACTGCAACATTAGATTTAGTATTCATCGTTCTTATATTGGATTTGTGTTCGTTAATACGAACTTTGATCTTTCTTTCAGTCTTGCCTATGTAGATTTTCCCGCAAGGGCATTTGATGAGGTAAATTACATTAGGAGTATCACATGTGGCGTTAACATGCAGTTTGATGTCAGTTCCTTTCATGGGGTGATTGACTGAATTTCCTCTGATTATGTTGTTACAATTCCCACAGTTCATGCAGGGCCTTGTGCCTTTAGGTATAACTTGAGGGTAAGTCTTTTTGTTTAGGACTCCTTTGATGTTGGCATTGCGGGTGTAAGCAAAGATAGGTGGATCTTTAAAAGTAGTACCGAAATCCGGTTCTATACTTAGTATAGGCCAGTGTCTTAAGATGATCCTTTTATAGGTGGGGCTTAAGGTGGAAAATTTAGATACCAGAACCATTCTGGCTTCCTTATTCCTCGTGGATTTGGAAAGCAGTTTCTCCCTTGGAGTCTGTAATGCCCGTTGTTTGGCCTGTTCAATCAGTGGTTCTGGGTAACCCCTTTCACAAAATCTTGTTCCCATTTCTCTAAGACGATTATCAGTCTGTATCGGATCTGATGTGATTCTTCTTACCCGCAACATTTGGGACAGTGGTAGGTGTTGTTTGAGTGACCCTTGATGGAAACTCGCATACTGTAGGGTATTGTTTCTGTCGGTTTTTTTACGGTATAGGTCAGTCTCAAAACCAGTAGCTGTGATGGTAATTTTTACATCCAAGAAGGTGATAGTTTTTTTGTTCATCTCCCATGTAAATTGTATGTGTTCATTAGCACGGTTAAGGGCTGTCAATGATTGTTGTAGAGCTTCTTCAGTGTTCTTCCAGACGATGAATACGTCATCAATGTATCTCGCGCACATTTTAATATTGTTGGTCTAGTTAGGGTTGTTATAAATGTTTTCTTCTTCGAAATACTTCATGTAAATATTAGCGTAGGTCGGTGCGGCACAATTATCCATTGAGGTTCCGGACAGCTGTAAATACCATTCTTCATTGTGTTGAAAGTAGCTTTGGTAAAGCGTGAAAATCATCAATTCCATCAAGAATTCTTGCATCGCTGGTTCCAGGTCACTTTCTAGAATCGACTTTTCTATAGCTTCCATTCCTCCATCGTGAGGAATCGAGGTGTAGAGGGAACGAACGTCCGCTGTACATAATATCAAGTGTTCATCTTCAGTGATGGTGATTTGGGCTAATTTGACTAAGAAGTCAGTGGTGTCTTGGATTTAACTTTTCATTTGTCTAACCATCGGTTGTAAGTACTTGTCTATAAATTTACCCACGGGTTCGTGGAGAGAGCCTTTCGTCGACACTATAGGTCTAATAGGATAGCTAGCGACATAAAGCAATATTTTACTTTCTCGGTTTTCCGCCTGCGGAAAATCCCGAGCGCACATGCCTCCCATGTGGACATAGTCGTGATGTTAGTGACTACTGTGAGTGTCCGATGTACCCTGTCCAAAAACACATTGAGTGTGGGGCAGTCCCAAAACATGTGTTTGAAGTCTGCTGCTGGGGCTTGACAGCAGGGGCATGCAAAGTGCGTTTCTGGGAAGAATTGGTGGAGGCAGTGCAGTGTGAGATAGGCCCTATGAAGGATATTGAACTGTATGTTTCGGAAGCGCGCATTTCTGGAGACTTTTTTGGGGTACTCCAGAGCTGGGTCCCATTCTTTGTCATGGACTACCCTTCCTATGTCCGTTTCCTACTTTTGACGCAGGGGCTGAAGAGATGGTAGGATCTGCTCACGCACTGCCTTGTAAAGCCAAGTAACCAAATGACGCCCCACTCCCATGTGTAAGATCGTGTGGATCACTGGGTGCGTTGGAGGTTCCCCTGTGTTAGGATTCCAGTACTTACGGCTACTCTCTAGGATCTGTCTGTGTATTAAGAATTGCCCAGGTGGGAGATCGTACTGCTCCATCATCTGGTCCTATGTCTTCAACTGCCCCTCTTCGAAGAATGATTCTACCTCTGTTACTGCCAGATCTGTCCATACCCGGAGAGCACCCGGTGTGTAGTACGTATCTCCTTTTGGAAAGCCCACCAACGGTAGTAATTGTGAGTATGGCGGCCGTGTTTTAGACATACGATGTATCCTCATCATACAGGTGCGGGCTATGGACACCTGTAGTGGGCGCGTACGTGTGGGTTTTGTGCCCGGCAGTAGCATTCTATGGATTGCCGGTTGTGGCATGAGGCCCTCTGCGGTGATAGTCTCCCCTGTGTGACGCCCCGCTGTCCAATACGATAGCCATTGGAGCTGTGCCGCTAAGAAGTATGCTTCAAATGCCGTCGTTCCCAAGCCCCCCTCCGTCGTGGGTAGGTATAACGTTGACAACGCGACCCGCCGCCGTCCTCCTCCCCATATAAGCTCGGTAAGGAGACTGTCTAGCTCCTTAAAAAATTATCTCGGTGGAACCACTGGGAGGTTGGTGAAATGGTACAGTAGGCGAGGGACCATTATCATTTTTGCTAGTGCCACTCGGCCTATGGGGGCAGAGGCAAAGTTTTCCAGAATCCTACTGCCGACTTGAGTCCTGCCAGGGCTTTGCGATGGTTCCCCTCATACAGATCCTCGGGGGTGTGGTACAGTCGCACTCCCAGATACCTAGGGGCTTCAGCGTTCCATATGAGAGACTGGGTACCGATCCGTGCTTCGAAAGGAGCCAAGTGGGTAGAGTGAGGATTTCTCCCAGTTCACCTTGAGGCCCGAGACTTCCGCAAAGTCTTCCAGTGACCTCCATATGGTCGTCAGATCGGTGGTGGCGTCCCGGACGTATATTAATAGGTCGTCCGCATACAAGGACACACAGTGCATTGTACCTGCTAGGGGAATTCCCCACTCTTCTCCTTCCCGTCGCAAGCGGATCGCCAGAGGTTCGACCGCCAGGGCAAACAGGAGGGGCGACAGCGGACACCCCTGCCTGGTTCCCCTCCCCACTGCGAACTCTGGGGAGATGTATTTGCCCATCCGGACTCGAGAAGTTAGACGCGTGTATAGGAGCCTTGTGTATGCTAGCAGACCCGGGCCGATGTTGTTTCTGTGAAGGAGCTCAAATAAGTATGGCCATAACAGGGTGTCAAATGCCTTTTCAAGATCTAAAATTAGGCATGCCGCATTGGGAAACCGCCCCCCCCTGTCGTGTCCTGAATGTGGAACAGTCTGCGTATATTTTGGGACGTGTTACGGCATGGAACAAATCCACATTGGTCTGTGTGCACCAATGGGGTCAGGATTAGGGCATATCTCTCTGCCAGAATTTTACCCAGTATTTTGCAGTCTGTGTTGAGTAACGTGATCGGTCTGTAGGACGACGGGAGTGTAGAGTCTCTGTGTGGTTTTAGAAAGGTAAATATAATTGATTCCCTGAGGGTTCCCGCTAATTCCCTCTTTTCAAGTGCATCATTATACAAGATGACCATACGTGGGACCAGGTGGGCCGAAAAAGTGCTATAATATTCTAGTGGGAAGCCATCCAACCCTGGGGCCTTGTTCCTAGCCAGTGCTCTTATCGCCGGTTTGACACCCTCAGGACGTATCCTTTTCTCTAGCAGTTTCTTATCCGCTTGCAGTACCTGGGGGAGTGTTAGCACGTGGAAAAATCTGTTGATGGCTTGGGGGTCTCCCTGCCAAGCGGTTTGCCACTTGAAAGCTTACTGCATCAGCCTTGACATTGGCAAGGATCATATCAGCAACCACGTTGAACACTCCCACCAGTCTCATCCCCAGCTCCACAGCCGCTTCGGCTCCGTGTTCATCTTGAACATGTTTAATCATGGATGGGAGTACGGTCAGGGCGGGAGTGCCGAAGCACTTCGAATATACCGCTGCGAACACCTTACCCCAGGTGTTATAATCAGCCAACTCAGGAAGTAAGTCTTTAGACAAACTAATAGTCAATATCCTGTGTTTCTCCACAAAAGACGTATTAGGAAAAACAGCTTCAAGCTGTCCAAATTTCTCAGCAAGTCAATAAGGCAATACATCCTTATTCTGAGGCCACTTGCCCATTACCGAATTAACCATAACGAGACTGATAGTCACACCACCAGGTCCCGCTGGATGTGCTGCAGCGCCAGGTGGTCCCACCTGGACGTTGCGCGTCACTTTTAGAAATGGGATTTTTGGCAGTAATACAGGGTAAGCACTACAAAAGGACAACCACCAGTTTAGAAAAATATTCAATATTTGTATATACTTAAGACAAGACCAAAAACGATAAAAATCTACAATACAGTACTTCAAAATCTTCACTTATCAAAATATGCTTTAAAAATAATTCCTTGATGTCGATAGCTGTGTCCGGGGCTATCACGACGTTGTGAGCAAGCAAATCCAAACAGTTCTTCTGACCACGGTGTCGCGGAACAGCTATGGTGTCGGGAAGACCCGAAAACAGTACCTTTTAGAAATGCAGGGCGTCAATCTCTTGTTGAGCTTCCGAAAACACGGCGTCCGCAGGCGTCGGTTCATGAGGTCGGTGCAGGAGTTGTCGGGCCCTCGAAGTCACACGCATTGCAGGTTGATCTCCTCTCTGATGGAGTCAGGAGCGCTGGCGTCGGCAGATGTCGTGTGTGTGGTGCGAAGTCCAGTGGTGTGCCCTCAGGTTGCAGTGCGAACTGCAGCTTGGTGGTGGCATCAGATGGTGTCGTCGATGAGATCAGGGTCGCGGTGTGAGATGAAGGCGGTGCTCTTCATGGTGCTGGCAGGTCACGGAGCAAGCAGTGTCGTCGTCGTTGCTGAAGCGTTGTCGTCAAACTGGGGTCGATGGCGCCAGCGTCGGTAGGCTATGGCTGGGGTGTGGGATGAGGGTGATGCGTTGTGTAACTTTATGAGCGGTGCCCTCGAACCACGGGGCAAGCAGCAGCGTCGATTTCGGCGTGGAGCGTCGTCTGGGGATACCAGGGCGTCGTCGGTAAGCGAGGCGGTACAGAGTGTGGTGCCCACAGGTCGCGGAGCGAGCAACGCGTCAGTGGCGTAATCAACAGGCGTCGTTGGTGAGACCAGGGTCGTGGTGCGGCGCTGCCCTCTTGGGTGCCAATCAAAACAAAAAAGGCTTGGGTCCTATCACTGTCTGGCCTGGACCACTCTAACTTGCAAAACAAAGAAGTGACCAGATAGGTTATTCTGCCATTCTTTAGCAACACCTAGCTAACAAATCCTAAGTGCGCACTGTTTACTTTACATAATTTTAATTATTTATATTGTTTTTCGTAGCTTTTCATCATGTCCTAAAAGCGACACAGGTGTAACACTTTTGTCACCTTCAATACATATAAATCAAGAAATAAAAAAAACCATAATACAAACAATGAACATCTATACAAGACATGAACACCATATAAAAGGTAAAATGCCTTCAAACATTTTTAGAGGGCACCAGTCCTTGTGTAATACATATACATGAATAAGTAAGAGGACAGAAAATGGTTCCAACAGGTACTGCTTGTTTGCTGAGCTGAAGATTACTCAATCTAAGGGGTCAATTCACCAGGGGGAATACATCCTAATAATCGTTCCCTGAGCGCCCCACTATTATTCTTGCTTCAGCCCAGAGTCAACGCGTTTCGAACCCCGAGATTATTTAAGGGTTCTCCTCAGGACGTGGACTGGAAGTGGCCTTTACTGTGAAACATAGAAAACAACAAAAGGGTAGATGTCAGTGTTTGTGAACTCTTATATTCAAATAATTCTCTCTCATCATCCATGTTAAACAAATAGTTGTACCTGTGAGTATTCGTTGCGCCAAAGAACCTATGGACTGTTCATAAGAAGGCATGGGGACTCTGTGGATGAATGAACACATGATGGGGAGGAGTCAACACACGTACCACTGAGGAAGCATTGCTCAATGTATCACAAATATACCAACGATATATGTGTTCCTACCTCACACTGTGAGTGGAGTGACTATGTTCCTAAGTTGCTCAGACTGATCTATGCGCTGCATTAAATTGCAATGGAGTTATAATGGAAGAACAGAGTTTGGGTTAATTCATAGTTTCTTTGAAGACTGCGGTTTCATAGTTACAACCGACTGTGGTGATCCGATTAATGTTCCTACCTCAAGGTCGTCTGTGTAAATTATAGCGTTGGCTGGATACTCCATGGTGCCAAGGCGTAGTCGCGAAGTGGTGCAGAGTGCGGTGCCCACAGGTCGCAGTGCGAGCAGCGGCTCGTGGTGGCGTCAGCAGGCGGCTGTCGGTGAGACCAGGTGCAGTTTTGTCGCGGTGCCCTCTGCGGTGCCTTCAGGACACGGAATCAGCAGCGGCGTCATAGAAGTCGTTGAGTTGCTTTTCTTCTGTTGCAGCACAAAACACACAGTCTCCAGTGCTGAGGGCAGAGGAGGTTGAAGTCTTTGCTGTTCCTGAGACTTCTTGAACAGGGGGCAAGCTCTACCCCAAGCCCTTGGAGAAACTCACAAAAGTAGATTGCAGAAAGTTCAGTCCAGTCCTTTCACTGCCCAAGACCGAAGCAGCCACTGCAGGCCAACACAGCAGAGCACACAGCAAAGTGGTAGCACTTCCTCACAGCTTCTCCAGCTCTTCTTCTTGGCAGTCTTCTTGATCCAAAAGAGTTCTAAAGTTCAGGGGTCTGAGCCACAATATTTATATCTCAAAATCCTTTGATCTCTTAGGCAGAGCATGTCTGTGCCCAGCCAGAACCAGTTCTGCCTTTTCTGGTGTGATTTCCTGGCAGGAGATGGAGACGGCATTGTCAGAGGAAATGCCGGTCCTTTGAGGTGCAAGGAACTCTCCTCCCCTTCCCCCACTGCAGCCCAGGTCTATTCAGCCCTTTCCTGACCCTACCTAGACTATCTGGAGACACTCCTGCTCCCCAGCCTTCTGTCATCCAAAACCCAGACAGGCAATCCACATACCCGCAGAGGCACACAGGATAACTGAGCAAGAAAATACCTACTTTATAAAAGTGGTATTTTCAAACACAGAATGTAAAAATCACCTTCACTAAAAGATGCATCTTTAGATTCTGAGTTCAGGCATACTAAACTTTATTTTCCCGCCTAGTTCTGAGGGCCAGTTATGTTTATAAGATGTTACAAACAAACTTCCTATTCTGTCCTATGGGGAAAAGGTAGCCTTGCAATAGGGGGGATATAGCAAATGTTTATACTACACATAACCAAAATAGAACATCGCTGGTACATATAGAGCAGCCAGGTTTGGCTCCTAATAGCAGGCTGTCTGACGAACCTAATGAGAGGGTAACATCAAGCATAATGGGCACATGTAGTGTTTGTCCTATTAATTTAGTACAGAATACCCCAAAATGTGACTTAAAAATCCTTTCATGGAATATGGCAGGGTTGTCAAGAAACTTGTGTGATGGAAATTGGAGCTCTTTCATGGAGGAGCATGATATCATGCTCCTTCAGGAAACGTGGGCAATCAATATGGTGCACAGACTTGGATACAAAACATTCCACTGCGGGGCCACTGCTTCTGTAAGAGGTAGACCCTCAGGGGGCTTGCTAATCTGGATAAAAATATGTTTGAATGTTGAGGTATCATCTCTGAACATTGCTTCCAAAGATCTGCTTGGGGTCAAGATCACTACGAAGGATAAGGGGGATATATATTTGATAAATATCTATAATAGACCTAATCCCCAAAAAAAGGAGTCAATGGTTGTGGAACAATTAACCTCGCACTTGAGTAAGCTAGAGCCAAACTCACAAATAATTATAGGCGGGGATTTCAATTGTCAATTCGAGCCTGTGTTGGGGCTTGAAAATTTATTAGAAAATGAAGATAGGGCTCTTGATATACCCTCCCTAGACAGTGTAAAACCAATAAAAAGTTCAGTTGCAGTTATGCAGATCTACGAACTAACTGTATCCTTCGACCTAAGGGCATGTAATGGTAGATTAGACCCAGATAAGCCAGCTAACTACACATATAGTAAGGGTGCATCCAAATCATTGATTGATTTTGTATTGATTACTACTAATTTGTGGCATCTGTTGTTGGCCTTCACTATCATAAATAGACCAGAAAGTGACCACTTCCCCCTACAATTAGGGCTACTTCCCCAACCGTTTATAAAAACTGATGGTGGTATGGAATTAACCAAGGAGGTGGGAGAGGTAGAGGTTTCCAATAACAGGAGAGCTATAAAATGGGCACACATCTTGGCAAAACAAAATGTACTTGTGGGCATTTATAATACCTTTTCAGATGTTATCCCGCTATACGACAATTTGACCTTGGGATCACATGAGGTCCTTAAAATGCATTATCACCTAGTTGAGTCATTAATTCCCCTCCTGAGCAAAACTTGCAATAACAGCAAAGGTAACATTCAAAGGCAATTGGAACTAGAGACACCATGGTACAACAAACAGTGTCGTCTAGCCAAGGGCAACCTAATTAACGCTGTAAAATCTAAGGATCAGGCGAGGGTAAGAGAGTGTAGGAAAGAATATAAAAACCTCCTCTCTAGGGCAAAAAAAGAATGGGATGATTTGATCTGGGAAGATCTTTTAATTGCCGCCAAGAAGCATGATCAATGCACTTTTTGGAGCCTGATATCAAAAAATAATAAATCGGGCAGTTCCAATAGAGACTTTTTCCTTGACGAAAAAGTCTGGTATGACCACTTTTTAAAATTATACGACCTGCCAGGGGTTTCCCTAGATGAAAATCACATTGGATCTGTTCCTCCTTGCACTGATCTAATAAAATTTAGTATCGAAGAGTCACTGTGTGCAATAAAGGCAGTTAAGGCCGGTAAGGCACCAGGCCCTGATAAATTACCAGGGGATTTGTTTTCCCACAACATTGAAGTATGGTGCCCCTACATAAATTTTTTATGTAATTCCATTTTTTTAGGAACTCCGATTCCCGAATCATGGAAGGGGGCGGAAATAGTCACTATCTATAAAAAAGGGGATCGCTACAACCCAGGTAATTACAGACCCATAAGTTTAATAGACATTTTACAAAAAATCTTCGCCAGACATATTTTAAACCGACTTCTAGACTGGGTTGAGGAATTTAAAATCCTCTCAAAATTTCAAGCAGGATTTAGAAACAGGATAAGCACTGTGGATCAGGTACACAGGTTTATGTGTATTTGTTGGAAATACATTCAAATAAAGAAGTGTAGCTTATATGTAGCATTTATGGATCTACGCTCAGCGTTCGATCTCGTCCCTCGTTCTCTTTTATGGGACACCTTAAGGAATATGGGCGTTCCGGAAGCACTGCTGTTTAATCTTATAAAGCTTCATACTGATAATTTTGCAAAAGTAAGATGGGGGAGAAATGGTGAACTTACTCAAGCCATACCAGTTAAGAGGGGGGTACGGCAAGGTTGCGTGCTGGCCCGACCCTTTTTTCACTATTTGTAAACGATATTCCCACCTATCTGGCTCAATGTAATCATGATTCACCAAAATTATGTGATGAGGCAATTACAGCGCTGCTGTTTGCAGATGATACAATTCTAATATCTCAAACACCCAAAGGCTTACAAAACTTAATAAATCAATTCAATAGTTACTGCGAATTAAAGGGGTTAGAAATTAACTCATCAAAAACCAAGTACATGGCCATCAATCCCTCGAAAACCTTTAAGAAAAATTTGGCCTTAAATAACACTAAATTAGAGTACGTGGAGTTTTTTGACTACCTGGGTATCAGGCTTGATAGTAAACTGGCTTGGACAAAACAACTAGAAAAAAGTAGGTTGACACTCAAGCACAACTCTCTCCCTATTCTAAAAATTCATGGGGGGAGCACTTCAAAAGCCATAACCCCGGCAATTGAAGTGTTTAGAGCTAAAGCTCAAACTGCTGCAATATATGGCGCCGAGATTTGGGGACCTTACTCAAACAGAACATTTGAAATCGATGAGAACATGTTCTGTAGGCGTCTACTGAGATTGCCAACAAGAACACCTTTAATTCCAGTTTTTCTAGACATTAATTTGAAGCGTACAGACTATTTGTGTTGGCTGAGGCCTCTGCTTTACTGGGTAAGATTATGGTCTACCCCGGAACTTGCAGACTATAGAGCTGGATTAATGGAGGTTATGGAATTGGACACTTTTAATTCGATTAAGTGGCTGAAGCATATATCCTCATGGCTAACAAAAATTGTTTTATCCCACTTTTGGAAGAACCCAACCATTTTGCAAACAAACTGTAAAGACCAGGTAAAAACTGCTTATTGGTATTATATAAATACTAATGTATATGAACGCGCCACTGGTTCATTAACCCTCAAATTCTTGCAATTTAAAGATACCCCTACATTTGAACAGTTAATGGACGAAGTTGAACCACCTTTGGCAAAAACCATATACCTTCAATACAGATATGGGATTCTACAAATAAATGCTAACACGTGCCGGTGGGGAAATTCTAACTCCAGTGGGAAAGACCCACATTGTAAACTATGTGATCTGAACCAAAATGAAGATGAGGCACATGTTCTATTCTTTTGCCCATTATACAAATCACAACGCAGGAAATGGATCAAACCTCTTTGTAGAAATTTGGGTATACGTTCATACAAAGAGGCCGAAAGATTATTTAGATCCTCGACTGTTCGGTTGATATCCTTTGGGGTTAGTCGGTACCTCCATAGTGTCTGCTTGATTAGGAAAAAATATGGATTAAAAACATAGATTTTAGCATTTTTAACTACTGGCATTTTTAATTATTTAAATGGTGTAAATAGTTGTTTTTTATTACTAGGTCTTGTAAATTAATTATAAACTGGAAGAAACCCTTTTTTATGGATGGTGTAAAGTAATGCATCCCCACGTTAACTGCAAATAACTTGTGATTTTCTAAGTAATAATACATGTATATACTGAACCTTCCACATGTGATTTTATTGTTTTTAAAATTGATTATTATGTTTATAAATGTATTTTTTTATGTGTTGGCTTTATGGCAAAAATGTCGAATAAAAGCTTTACAACCCAACCCTTGCAATAGTGAAAAACTAAATGGCTGTAATTCACTATCAGGGCATGCCACACACACACCAGGGAATGTCCTACCTTTCAGATACACTGCACCCTGTCCACAGAGGTACATTGGGCCTACCTTAGGGGTGACTGACTTGTAGAAAAGAGAAGGTTTAGGGCCTGGCAAGTGGGTGTGCTCGCCAAGTCGACATGGTAGTTACAAAATGCGCGCAGACTCTGCAATGGCAGGTCTGAGTTACCTTTTTAGGGCTACTCTCGTGGGTGGCACAATCAGTGCTGCAGGCCCACTAGTAGCATTGGATTTACCGGCCCTGGCACACTCAGGGCACTTTACTAGGGACTAACAAGTAAATCCTGGAACCACCAATCCATAACACAATTTACACAGAGAGCATGTGCACTTTAGCACTGATTAGCAGTGGTAAAGTGCCCAGAACCCTAAAACCAACACAAAGAAGTCAGGAAACAAGCATTTGCAATGCCATTGATCTCGCCTTTAGGACCTTATAAGTATTTAGCGCAAATTACTACAACGTAGCCTCGCTCATATGTATTTTCAGCATAATGACATCCCCAGCTGACGGTGATCACAGACCACAAGGAAGCCCCAATGATTTTCGGTATTATTATGTATATATTTTGTTTTATTACAGAAGCACGAGTAAAAGCAGGCATTGAGGATCTCAACTTGCCTTTCAGGATGGTGATGCGGGAACATGCACAGATCATTCTGCGGCAGAAGTGCTGTAGGCTGGACTTGAACAATGTTTTCCAAACGGAGAAAAAAAAGTTTTGAAATGCAGTTTTATTACTGTATGGTGGTTATGCATGGGTTAACCCCTTTGTAAAAACACCTGCGGCAGCTTTCCAGGCGAACGCCTGAAATGCTTTGTGAATTTGGTAAATATAAAGAAATGTACTTGAAAGGCAAAGTGCCCCTTAGTGCTGACTTTATTTCTGGATGCGGCCAGGGTGGAGAATTCCTCGGGGGGAGGTGGAACTTAGCAGGCTGCTGCACTAGACCAGGATAGTATGTAATAAGAGATGTTTTAGAAAAAGGGCAATTGTTTTTTTAACTCAAATGCAGTAGCTCGGACGTTGCTTCCCACAGTTATAAATAAACAGAAGGACACCCCAGGCCTCCAGAGCAGTGCAGATTCGGGGGAGTTTGGAGTGGCAGGTGAGGCACAGCTGCCATCAGATTGGCAGGCCTGTAATCAGAGGGGAGTCCTGTGATCAGGAGAATGGGATTTACCGCAGAGACTGCAAGTCTTCGGAGCAGGGTCCGGCTCTCGTGAATGGTGACGGACCTCTGGCTGCGGCTTTCACTGCGCTGGTCCTGGGTCACACACATTTCTGTTGCTGAGTACTGACGGGCGGACAGCGAGAGAGATGGTAAACAGCAGGAACAAGATTCCCATAGAGAGAGAGGGAGCATGGCTGAGAGGGGAGAAAGGACAACTCAACTGTATCCCTATCTGGGCTGAAGCACTGAGCCGACTGTTGGGCCATGTTTATCCAGTTCGAAGAGTCACAGCACACTGGGTCCCTGAGAAGAACATGCACCAATTTGCAAAGTGCAAGAACGTGGGTTGCCACTGACTGCCAGAACATGCAGACATGCACCAATTTGCAAAAAGGAAGTGCATAGGTGCCGCGAAATCATTGTAGGTACTTTGGCAGTAGGGATGTTCAATCTGCTTGTGCAGCTTGTTCCTCACAGGGCCATTGCTCTCTGTAGTGCGCTTAGAGTGGAGAAGCGTGGCTCAGTGGTTAGAGGCGGCAGACCCGGAAGCTGAGATCGACCGTGGACCAGGGTTCGATTCCCCGCCTCGGCGGGTCTCGGGCTCAAAAATTCCTTGGACTCGACAATTCTCGCTCCGGTGCCTACTCGACTCACGGGGTCACACTCTGCGACTCTGGGCAATAGCTTGCTTAATCTCCACTACGGCCCCTCGCGGCGGGATGCCTGGCTTTCACCTTGTGGACACCCTGCCGGGGTTTCTCACAGGGGAATACCAGGATGGGTTCCCTAAGCAAGCGCTTAGATACCGTGTCGGTGATTTGCGCTATATAAATACATGTACATTTACATTTACATTAGAGTTGATGTACAGAATCCCATGTAACACTTTGTTCAATCTATGGCGCTATTTTAGCTATAGTGGGAGCAGCAGTAGGAACTCTGGCAGCACACAGCTCTACACAGCTGCTGCGCCCACAGTTCTGCTCAGACTCATGCATGCACTGGTGGCCACCTTGCTCACCTGCTGCTGCTGGGATGGGCGTTGCAGCCATTCTCGAAAATGCTGCTGCAGTGACAGCGCCTCCGTGCTCTCAGCACTGTGCTCACTCTGAACTGATGCTGCCTCTCACGCCACATGCTCTGTTGCCTGCCCTCAGCAGCCGCTTATCACAGTGTCCCATTTAGGATTTATATCACCAGCAAAGAGATCAGCCACGCCACTGAGATGTATTTATGACCCTGACTGGATCCCTCACAATGTGTCAATAACATTTAATGAGTTGCACATACCGCGTGCACTGTGCAAGGGTGGTAGCTCTGCCGGGACTGCTCCTGAACCCGGCCCGCCTCTGAGTACAGAACAGAAAGGCGCGTGTGCGGTATAAGAAAGTTAAAAAAAAGTAATAAAAAAAATTAAAAGCCACACCACAGAAGAGTAGTCAGGCGGGTGATCTGCGGGTGAGGAGGACGGAGTGGAACCCAGCGGGCTTCACTTTCTCCTGTTTCGTTTTGCTGCTTGTGTTGTCTCTGCCTTCCGCCGTAAATTGACCTGTGTATGACGTGTAAAGACGTTGTATGCGCATGTGTTCTGGACAGGACAGGACAGGTCAGGCAAAATATAGTGCGAACTCACCCAGCCAATCCCAGGAGAAAATAAGCATATACAAATGCAGTAGGACTCATATTTACGCTGGACCTATTGCATTGTTAACAAAAAGGCGGACGTTCAAGAAGGCACGAACAGGAGTGGGTGGGGGTGTGGTGGTGGGCAGAGAACTTACGGACTGAGGGAGGGAACGGGAGGCAGGGGAACAAAAGAGTTTTAAAAGTAAAGATAGCTACGGAAGGAGAAAAATTACGACATAGCCGTCAGGAGGCAGGATGAAGTTGCCGAAAACCAATCAGATTTCATCACTTAGGAATTCGGCAAATCAAAAAGATAGGTGGAAAGTGGGCGGAGCTTCCACTGCTATACTGTCATACAGCATCTCTCGACGAGACAGTGCATGCGCTGCCTAGGCGAGACCTAAAAATAGGAGGAAGAAGCAAAACATTTGGGGATAACCCTGCAAAAAAGTCACGTACTGTATACCAGCTCTATGCAAGTGTATCAAAGACGTGTGCAAGACACGAAGGTCTGCAATTTGAAGAGTTAAATAACGTGGGTGTGGGGTGTACCCAGCCAAAACGGGCCAAGTGGCCCAATCAATTGATAAAGTACCCAAACGGACTGGTGATACTGGGTGAGGAAGTGCGCCATTAAACCAAATATGGGGTTGCCAAGCTGTAAGTGGAACGTCTAGAGCCCTATAAGGCTAATCAGGAAGGGCCGTGGCAGTGTATGTATGAAACAGATCATCCGTTGCATCCACCGCCGCAAAGGTGACCCAAGAATAAAATACCTCGAAGTGGTAAGCTGGGTACGAATATGAACTCCGCACCCTCATGGGACACTCCATATAGAGCCAGATATGTAAGGAGGGCTGCACGGCTGTGAGTGGAATATCAACCGCCATCACGGAAAAAAAAGTAACAACTTTAAATGCAGCAGCGCAATAAAGGTTTAAGAATATAGAGAGAAATCTTTTTTTAAACTTCAAGCTTGAAAGAACCTATAAAAACATCAATATAGGAGGCTACACTGTCACTGCTGTCTCCGGATACAGAAGTGAGGGGATTGTGGACAAGCACAAGCACTACTCAAGCATCTCGCAGATAAGAACCAGACCAAATGTTGGCGGCGCCATGTTGTGGGGATTCTGCACATATACAGAACTATGCGCTGGAAACCAGGACCTTGGTAGATAGTGATGTACCAACCTATCCCCTCAGTACCCAAAATCCCAAAAACCAACTAGCAATAGTGTCTCATTAATTTTCCGACTAACAGCGAAGCTACCAATGATTAGACAACCCAGAACAAGACACTCCCGACTCTCTCAGGAATCGTGGGAGCAAGACAACTCTTTTACTCACTCACTCATACTTGTCCACAATAAGAGTATTCAGAGTCACGGTATACTTTAGAATGTTTATTTTAACTAACGAGCTCTATGGTACAGTACACGTGCCGTTACTAGCACCAAAATGCATAGAAACAATATTGTCAGGATTGTCACAATTCCATAGAATACAAACGGGGATATCATTTTCATCATCATCATCAAGAGGCTTTATTCGAGTAATTCTCATAAAAGCATAATACATACATAAAATTTAAAAACGTCATTAAATAAGTGCCTCCTAAAAAAAGATTACATCTTATTAAAACACAATTGGATAAATTACAGCAAATAAAACCATTATAAAAACACAATTACACAGGAGTATACAGTACAATGATCCTTATGTGGGTAGGCTCTCTGCTATAGCTCTCTGCCTAATGGACCATGCCCACCCCAAAAACTTAGCAGTCCCTATGCATAATGGCATGAAAGAGCTGGTACAAATAATTCTGATTGCTACAGCGCTACTGGGGGTGCCCAGATTTTTGCAGACCGGGGATAACCAGATTCGCCTTGGAGCAACATAGGCCCTGCAAGAGAATAAAAAATGCCCAATGGTTTCATTAGAGGTTCCACAGACGGGGCAGGAAATATTAGATGAACCCCTCAACCACCGGTTAAAGACCTAAGGGGGAGAGCACCTATTCTCATTTGAAAGAAAAGTTTCCTGTCCCCCGGCTTGGTAATTGTGTCCCAGTAGAGCTCCAGGGCAGGGAGGAATTTAACTTCCATAAATCGTCCTGACATGGATTCGGCATCGGTTTTCCGCCAATCCCGCTCCGCCACTTAGGCCCAATATATCTCCTTGATTAATTTTTTGCTGGGAAAAACGGCTCCTGACGGGTTATCCCAGAGGGATTGGAGGCCAAGCAAACACAACAAAATTCTAAGATCTTGTAACCATTTAATCCTGTGGAACACATCGGCTTCGATAATTGCTAGGAAGCCATCGGCATAGTGTTTAAGCTCGGGGGTATTCCAAAGCCTTATCCAATATAAAATCGGACGAAGCCTTGCCAGGTCTCCTACCGCCTTCCTACCCAAATCATATCTGAGGGGAATCAGGGGGGTACTTTTGGGACAGGCTAGTAATTGTTCTGAAGAACTTGTTCTCTGAAATCTGCATTAAGTGGAGATGCCCAAATCCCCACAGTTCCGCCCCATATAATGCAGAACCCAGGGCTTTTGCTTCGTATACCTTCAATGCTGGTGAAATAGGTTTAGACTTTGACTTTCTATGTTCTGCCCCCAAGGCACCAGCTATTTGTCTATGCCTTAGTACCGCAAGATCAATATGCTTGGACCATCCTAGGTCGTCATTTACATGAATACCAAGGTAAGTAAAAGTACTTACAACCTCTAAAGGGCGTCGGTCCATTAACACCTTGGTGCGAAAGCTACGGTGGGGATTAAAAAAGATATAATTTTATAAAGACAGTGGAAAAGGACTACGGTGCCTAACCACCCTCCCCGTGCTAACATAAAGTTTATTATAAAAAAGAAGACCTCTGGGCTTTGTCAGCAGACCCCATACCTCAAGGCCTAGATGAAAGGTTTACATCTCAGGACAAGCAGATCCCTTCTCTCTGGAAAGGTTCCTCTCCAAGTGCCTGAACAACATGCTTAGCTTGCAATATTAAAGCATGCGATTTTCAGTAGTGCAGCTGTGTGTTATGTTATGTCTAGATGAGAGGGACTGACCAGAACAGAATAACCAGGGGCATTGTGACCGCTCTGTCTCTGTGAGAAGCGGTCGCTCCCCACGCTCCCTTCCTGGATATCGAAGCGCTTTGCTGACTTTACTTGTGATCTGGGTATCGTAGCGCTTTGTTCGCTTGACTTGTGAAGAATTGCTGCCTGCTAGTGCTCACTGCTGCTGCTCGCATTTTAATCTGTGCAAAGTATTTTATTATTATTGAGCGCTCGCATTGCCTGATTTTAAATTAACCAATTATTGCCTGATTGTGCCGGTGCCACTGCGACATCCAACTTCCTGCCCCCAATCTCGTCCTGTTTCGGTTTTGCTTTCGCCGCCATATTTGTTGTAGTGCCTCGTAGCCAGCCTCTCCACCCCGCTCCCGCCTCCCAGCTGCTCCTCCCTCCCACTGACTGATAAGGCTCGTCCCGGAGGCAGTAACGCTGTGACCGCTCTGTCTCTGTGAGAAGCGGTCGCTCCCCACGCTCCCTTCCTGGATATCGAAGCACTTTGCTGACTTTACTTGTGATCTGGGTATCGTAGCGCTTTGTTTGCTTGACTTGTGAAGAATTGCTGCCTGCTAGTGCTCACTGCTGCTGCTCGCATTTTAATCTGTGCAAAGTATTTTATTATTATTGAGCGCTCGCATTGCCTGATTTTAAATTAACCAATTATTGCCTGATTGTGCCGGTGCCACTGCGACATCCAACTTCCTACCCCCAATCTCGTCCTGTTTCGGTTTTGCTTTCGCCGCCATATTTGTTGTTGTGCCTCGTAGCCAGCCTCTCCACCCCGCTCCCGCCTCCCAGCTGCTTCTCCCTCCCACTGACTGATAAGGCTCGTCCCGGAGGCAGTAACGCTGTGACCGCTCTGTCTCTGTGAGAAGCGGTCGCTCCCCACGCTCCCTTCCTGGATATCGAAGCGCTTTGCTGACTTTACTTGTGATCTGGGTATCGTAGCGCTTTGTTCGCTTGACTTGTGAAGAATTGCTGCCTGCTAGTGCTCACTGCTGCTGCTCGCATTTAATCTGTGCAAAGTATTTTATTATTATTGAGCGCTCGCATTGCCTGATTTTAAATTAACCAATTATTGCCTGATTGTGCCGGTGCCACTGCGACACCCAACTTCCTGCCCCCAATCTCGTCCTGTTTCGGTTTTGCTTTCGCCGCCATATTTGTTGTAGTGCCTCGTAGCCAGCCTCTCCACCCCGCTCCCGCCTCCCAGCTGCTCCTCCCTCCCACTGACTGATAAGGCTCGTCCCGGACACAGTAACGCTGTGACCGCTCTGTCTCTGTGAGAAGCGGTCGCTCCCCACGCTCCCTTCCTGGATATCGAAGCGCTTTGCTGACTTTACTTGTGATCTGGGTATCGTAGCGCTTTGTTCGCTTGACTTGTGAAGAATTGCTGCTTGCTAGTGCTCACTGCTGCTGCTCGCATTTTAATCTGTGCAAAGTATTTTATTATTATTGAGCGCTCGCATTGCCTGATTTTAAATTAACCAATTATTGCCTGATTGTGCCGGTGCCACTGCGACATCCAACTTCCTACCCCCAATCTCGTCCTGTTTCGGTTTTGCTTTCGCCGCCATATTTGTTGTTGTGCCTCTTAGCCAGCCTCTCCACCCCGCTCCCGCCTCCCAGCTGCTCCTCCCTCCCACTGACTGATAAGGCTCGTCCCGGAGGCAGTAACGCTGTGACCGCTCTGTCTCTGTGAGAAGCGGTCGCTCCCCACGCTCCCTTCCTGGATATCGAAGCGCTTTGCTGACTTTACTTGTGATCTGGGTATCGTAGCGCTTTGTTCGCTTGACTTGTGAAGAATTGCTGCCTGCTAGTGCTCACTGCTGCTGCTCGCATTTTAATCTGTGCAAAGTATTTTATTATTATTGAGCGCTCGCATTGCCTGATTTTAAATTAACCAATTATTGCCTGATTGTGCCGGTGCCACTGCGACATCCAACTTCCTACCCCCAATCTCGTCCTGTTTCGGTTTTGCTTTCGCCGCCATATTTGTTGTTGTGCCTCGTAGCCAGCCTCTCCACCCCGCTCCCGCCTCCCAGCTGCTTCTCCCTCCCACTGACTGATAAGGCTCGTCCCGGAGGCAGTAACGCTGTGACCGCTCTGTCTCTGTGAGAAGCGGTCGCTCCCCACGCTCCCTTCCTGGATATCGAAGCGCTTTGCTGACTTTACTTGTGATCTGGGTATCGTAGCGCTTTGTTCGCTTGACTTGTGAAGAATTGCTGCCTGCTAGTGCTCACTGCTGCTGCTCGCATTTAATCTGTGCAAAGTATTTTATTATTATTGAGCGCTCGCATTGCCTGATTTTAAATTAACCAATTATTGCCTGATTGTGCCGGTGCCACTGCGACACCCAACTTCCTGCCCCCAATCTCGTCCTGTTTCGGTTTTGCTTTCGCCGCCATATTTGTTGTAGTGCCTCGTAGCCAGCCTCTCCACCCCGCTCCCGCCTCCCAGCTGCTCCTCCCTCCCACTGACTGATAAGGCTCGTCCCGGACACAGTAACGCTGTGACCGCTCTGTCTCTGTGAGAAGCGGTCGCTCCCCACGCTCCCTTCCTGGATATCGAAGCGCTTTGCTGACTTTACTTGTGATCTGGGTATCGTAGCGCTTTGTTCGCTTGACTTGTGAAGAATTGCTGCTTGCTAGTGCTCACTGCTGCTGCTCGCATTTTAATCTGTGCAAAGTATTTTATTATTATTGAGCGCTCGCATTGCCTGATTTTAAATTAACCAATTATTGCCTGATTGTGCCGGTGCCACTGCGACATCCAACTTCCTACCCCCAATCTCGTCCTGTTTCGGTTTTGCTTTCGCCGCCATATTTGTTGTTGTGCCTCGTAGCCAGCCTCTCCACCCCGCTCCCGCCTCCCAGCTGCTCCTCCCTCCCACTGACTGATAAGGCTCGTCCCGGAGGCAGTAACGCTGTGACCGCTCTGTCTCTGTGAGAAGCGGTCGCTCCCCACGCTCCCTTCCTGGATATCGAAGCGCTTTGCTGACTTTACTTGTGATCTGGGTATCGTAGCGCTTTGTTCGCTTGACTTGTGAAGAATTGCTGCCTGCTAGTGCTCACTGCTGCTGCTCGCATTTTAATCTGTGCAAAGTATTTTATTATTATTGAGCGCTCGCATTGCCTGATTTTAAATTAACCAATTATTGCCTGATTGTGCCGGTGCCACTGCGACATCCAACTTCCTGCCCCCAATCTCGTCCTGTTTCGGTTTTGCTTTCGCCGCCATATTTGTTGTTGTGCCTCGTAGCCAGCCTCTCCACCCCGCTCCCGCCTCCCAGCTGCTCCTCCCTCGCCCCTCCCCTATCTACATATGTCAATGCAACAGACGCGCAGCGTTCACGCGCAGTGGGCCGGCGCGCCAAAGGTAAGCCCGTCTACGCACGTCCGCTCCTGGACCGCACCCAGCGCCAGACCCCCGCAAACTCCTCTTCACCCGCATTACGTACGACTCCGCTACCCTCTCAGCACTTAACCCCGGCCGACTCCCAAACTGCTACCAAGCCGCCCCAGGACACACCCATGGACCCTTCGCCTGCCACTCCTGCAAGTTCAACTACATCAGGAACCACACCAAACTCAAAGACTCCAAACAGAGCTCCGACACTAACCACCTGTAGTGCATCCTACTCAACACCCGCTCGGTCCACAGACACGCCATAGAACTCTGGAACCTACTCGACACCACATCGCCGGTCGTCGCCTTTGTTACAGAAACCTGGATGAACGCCTCTTCAGGGCCCGACATCGCCATAGCCATCCCGGACGGTTACAAGATCATCCGAAAGGACCGCATCAACCAAACTGGAGGAGGCATCGGCATCGTCCATAAGAACACCATCCGCATCACGACCAGTTCCGAAGACAACCTCACAACCGCCGAACACCTTCACTTCCAGATTCACACCGACCCTAAGACCACACTCAGAGGCACCCTCATCTATAGACCACCCGGACCCCGCACACAATTCAGCGATGACATCACTGACTTCATCAGCCCTCACGCCTTCCCCTCCGAGGACTACATCTTACTGGGAGACCTCAACTTCCACCTGGAAAAGAACAACGACAGTAACACCACCACCCTTCTAGACAACCTCGCCAATCTGGACTCAAACAACTTGTCGACACCCCCACCCACCTTGCCGGGCACACGCTTGACCCAATCTTCACCTCCAGCAAGCACATCTCCTTTAATCACACCACAGCTCTCCATTGGACGGACCACAGCTGCGTTCACTTCAACTACAAAAAAAAACACAACCCACAACCACCCACAACCTATTCCCCGGAGAAACTGGAATAAAATCACCACCGAACAGCTCTTCACATCGCTTCACCAAAACCCTCCTGCAAAATCATCGAACCCAAACCAAGCAGCCACCCACCTCACACAATGGATCACCCACAGCGCTGACGAATTAGCACCCCTGAAAAACCATCAAATCAAACAAGGCAGCAAAAAAGACCCCTGGTTTAATGATGCCCTTAAAAAATCCAAGAAGATTTGTCGCACCCTCGAGAAAGCCTGGTGTAAAAACCCAACCACTGACAACCTGACCACCTTCAAGAACGCCACCCGCAAAAAACCACCAACTGATCCGATCCACCAAGAAAACAGCATTCAAGAATCGACTCGACAACAACGCCCACAACAGCAAAGAACTATTCAACATCGTCAAAGAGTTTACCAACCCCTCCGCAGGCACCAACGACATCACTCCATCCCAAGACCTCTGCGACTCTCTTGCCTCGTTCATCCACAACAAAATCGCCGACATACATAACAGCTTTAGAGACCAGCCCACCCCACCAACCTCCGAACCAAAACCCCCCTCCAACAACCTTTACGCCTTGAACCCAATCACCACTGAAGACACCATCCACCTGATGAACACCATTCACTCAGGATCGCCAACCGACCCTTGTCCCCACCACACTTTCAACAAAGCAGACTCCATTATCGCACCCCATCTCCGAGACGTCATCAACTGCTCCCTTAACTCCGCCACCTTCCCGGAAAGCTGGAAACACGCCGAACTCAGCGCCCTATTGAAGAAACCTACAGCGGACCCCACCGAACTTAAAAACTACCGCCCCATTTCGCTCCTCCCTTTCCCTGCCAAAGTAATTGAGAAAGCCGTCAACAGTCAACTCGCCGCCTTCCTCGAATCCAACAAATCCCTCGACCCTTCGCAGTCCGGCTTCCGAGCCAAACACAGCACCGAAACTGCCTCATCGCAGGAACAGACGACATTCGAACTCTTCTGGACAACGGAGAAACTGCTGCCCTCATCCTACTCGACCTCTCCGCAGCCTTCGACACGGTCTGTCATAGCACCCTCATACAGCGCCTCAGCAACGTCGGAATACAAGGAAAAGCATTAGACTAGATAATCTCGTTCCTCGCCGGAAGAACCCAGAGAGTCCGCCTCCCCCCTTTCAGGTCAGAGGCCACCGAAGTCATCTGCGGCGTACCCCAAGGATCCTCACTCAGTCCCACCCTCTTCAACGTATACATGAGTCCCCTCGCATCCATCGCGCACCAACACAACCTCAACATTATCTCCTACGCAGACGACACTCAGCTGATCCTATCCCTCACCAAAGACCCAAACACCGCCAAAACCAACCTACACGAAGGGATGAAAGAAGTAGCCGAGTGGATGAAGAACAGCCGTCTTAAACTTAACTCAGACAAAATGGAAGTCCTCATCTTAGGATCATCCCCCTCCGCCTGGGACAATTCATGGTGGCCACCGGCCCAGGGAACCGCACCCATACCAACAGACCACGCACGTAACCTGGGCTTCATCCTAGACTCCTCCCTCTTGATGACCAGACAAGTCAACGCCGTCTCATCATCATGCTTCAACATCCTACGAATGCTCAACAAAATCTTCCGTTGGATCCCCACCGAAACAAGAAAGACGGTCACCCATGCACTGGTCACAAGCAGACTAAACTACGGAAACACCCTTTACGCCGGAACCACAGCCAAACTATAGAAAAAACTCCAACGCATCCAAAACGCCTCAGCCAGACTCATCCTAGACATCCCCCGCCAAGCTCACATTTCCGGTCACCTGAGAGACCTCCACTGGCTCCCCGTCAACAAGAGAATAATGTTCCGCCTCCTCACCCACGCACACAAAGCCCTCTACGACCTAGGACCCGAATACCTCAACACGCGCCTGTCCTTCTACACCCCCACCCGCCAACTTCGATCGTCCAATCAAGCCCTCGCCGCAATTCCACGCATCCAAAGATCCACCATGGGAGGAAGATCCTTCTCCTACTTAGCGGCCAAGACCTGGAATTCCCTCCCCACCCACCTCCGCCTCACACAGAACCACCTCTACTTCAGGAAACAACTTAAAACTTGGATATTTGATAAGTAAAGCTCCCCCCCTCCCTCAAGCGCCTTGAGACCCTCTGGGTGAGTAGTGTGCTATATAAATTCAAACTTGACTTGACTTGATTGTTTATCGACCCTGTACATCGGGTGCAGACTAAACCTCAGAGCACAGCAGAGAAAGCGAAAAGCAGGCATTGCTCATGTGAAAAGGGCACAATGTCTTGCAAAATAAACATATGTAGTGTTGTGCGCAAAAGCAGCCTAATGGCAGCGAAGCTTATGATAACTTAGAGAGGTCGACAATGAACCCATCGTCCATACTACAGTGCATTGTCAGAGTTGAAACCCAGCATCTAGTAGCTAAAAAGGGGGAAACAAAGTGGGGGGATAAATGCAACAAAAACCCAGTTTCTCACAATGGCCAGTGCCACTTGTTACCTATAATGCAAAACTCAAAATAAAATTTAAGAAAAAAGATCACTGCAGACTAAGAGCATTTCCAGTATCCTGAGCAGAGCAGTGCAGATAGGACAAACCAGATATTATGGATGGAGGTCTTGTGCCAAAAGGCCTAGCTCTTTACTCTCAATTTTTTCTTCTGGCAAAGAACGCTCTCTAGTATATGTGGGTGGGAGTTTTAAGCCCCATAAGAGAGCAGCAGGAGGGAGGGAATCATTCCCAGTTTAGCTGCAAAGCCAATTGAATATAGTGCTCAGAAAGGGACTAAGCGCTCATTTCTTTTCCTCCATTCCTAACATTGGTACGGTGTTATGAGTTGAAACATCATCTAGTGGAGTCTGTTCACTTGATAGCCCTTCACTACTTTTGCGGGAGAGTCAGGGCCTTATTTAGACTTTGGCGGATCGGATATGCCATCACAAGTGCAAAGAATGTTCTATCCGCTGTATTACACATGCATTACATACTGTTACACTTTTAATACGGCAGACAGGAGATCTGTCACTTTTTAACAGAGTGATGGGTCTGTAAATAAAGCCCTTGTTATTCGAAGAGATATCAAATTTGGCAAAACACATCATAGGAATGTGCAAGAGGGATTTCTGGAGTCACTGGAGGTAGGTAAGGCCGTGGGGAAAATCACACTGTGATTCACGGTTTCCCTCTTATTAGGTATGTATTTAGGTGTTATTAGCGCTTCTGGGCTTCCAGTCAGTTCAGTGGATCACACGGAATCATAGGTCATATACAGAATAGAAAACAAAAGGCAGTGCTTGGGGGCAATCACAGGACTGGTCCGTTCTCTGAATCTGTCCAGCCACTCCACCTTAGAAAGTTTGTCCAGATAGTACCTGCTCTACCTGGGATACAACAAAAATCTATCCCACAAATCCAGCAAACAGCTTTAAGCCAATCCTCTGGGAGGGGAGCTACCGCATCGAGACAATGTTTGCAGATCTCCCTTCTCGCAAGAAGCAACAAATAGAAAACCCAGCCCCTCTGCAAGCTGTCCAAAAGGCTAAGTGAGTCTGTATCACCTCCCATCAGCACCAGCACAGGGCTCATCTCAATCCTGAGCCCCAGAATATCTGCTATAATATTGCTAACATTGTCTGTTTTGAGAAGTTTCTTGAAACAGGTTCTTTGACTCTACTCTTGGGGGCAGGTTTGGAGGTCTCCAGAATTACTGGTTAAAGGCCACAGTGTGGTAGCCATTTGAAAGACTGAAGAGTCAAGAAGTGCAAGGTAACAGATCAGTTCTTTGGACAGGTGGGTAAAGAGGGCATTGACCTGCAAGTAGCCAGTGTCTTTCGTCCATTAAACCAGAGGCAGAAAGCATAGAAGTATGAATTTGGTAACCCGACCCTTTTCTATGCCTAATCAGTCAACTAATGAGCCTCTTAATGGGGGGGAATCACAGACACTGACAAAACTGTAACAAGGAAATGTTCATATTGATTGAACTCCCTATAGTACACTTACTCCAAACTCACTTCAAAATCTGTAACACAGTCAAACACATTATCTCAGTGTATCAGAGGCTAAATGTCAATCCAAGGTCGTTCAATTGTTTTTTTTAAAGAACTTTACCATGCTGCAGAGTTTGTGTTGTTCATAATATCTAATCCTCAATCAGAATGAACAATATTTCCTACTTTCACTTAGTCTTAAATTGAATCAGTCCATATTTTTTTTTGGGTGCTGAAGGGGTGTTGTCTACCACAAACAAAAACGTTACATCCCACTGTGTTAATAAGGTATTTTACTGCATGGCTGGTAAAACAGAAAGTAAAAAAAAATGTTTTTAAAAGAATGTGCCATACTTTAGCTATGGCACCAAAACAATTTAACCTGGTCCCCCAATGGCCAATGGAGGAATTTTAGAAACAATTGAACTTATTATTGTTTCAACAGATTAGAGCATTGGTTCAAGCACATCCTGGCAGGCTAATTTTAAAATTACTTTTCTGTGCAAAGCACTTTAGTAGGCACATGAATAACTTGTTACAGAGGACTACAGAGGATTGTCTGGAAATGCCATCACCAGATTTCTTGTGAGCTCTATCCAGTATGCAGACTGCTTAATTGGAAGGTTCCTTTGAAGCATGAATGACTGACTGCATGTTGATGTCCAAGACCAGAGCGTTCACTTGAAGTAAGAATGAGGGGTCAGCCTGATACGGTTTCGATAGGGTCGATCATGCAGTATATGCACATGGATCCAGCAGAGTGGCAATCCTGCTGTGCCGCACATTCCCTTTGGTGGTTACTCAGACCAGATCGGACCCTTGGGTCGATATATTGGCCTTGCTGGTACTCTGGCCCTAGCAATGTCCTCTGACTCAACTCCCATCACATCATTAGCCTGACCACACTTCTTGGTGTCATTGCCCAGCTGCCACCGGGCTTCATGGTTATAGGGGAGGAATTACATTCAGTTCTGGATTCTGGGGTGGATTCCACTGGACCCCGCTCTGATGTCCCCATCAGAGGGAGCCTCCCTGAATAAATGGGTGGCCTCCCTGGGTTTGTGGGATGTGTGGAGGATTTGGAAACTCAGACTAAGACAATTTATAGATACCTCTGCTGCACACCACACACGCACACACAAGCGTATAGATATGCTCTTTATACCAGCCACAGATTTTCTGTCTGTATCACATGTTCAGATACTCCCATGTAAGATCTCTGACCATGCCCCAGTACTCCTCCGAATCGGTGCGTTAGATCCCACCCACAGCCCTTTGTGGAAGCTTAACGCCAGGCATTTTTAAGATGCGATGTACACCCAGGATCAATGAATGAATGAATGTGGGATTTGTATTGCGCGACTTAGCCCGGAGGCATCAAGGCGCATAAGATGGAAAACAGCTGAGTGAGATGTGAGCACAGAAGAGGGGTTACAGGTAGGCTTCTGTGAAGAGCCAGGTATTTAGACCTTTACGGAACAAGACTAGGGACGCCAGGCCCTTGAGTTCTGCAGGAAGCAAGTTCCAGATTTTCGGGCCAGGGAAGAAAAAGCCTTTCCTCCCCATCTGGCCCTGGCAAATCGAGGGACAGACAGAAGGTTTTTACTGGCGGAACGCAGGGCCCTGCCCGGGGCGTAGAAGGACACAAGAGACCTAATGTCTTCTGCACCAAATCCGTGAAGGGCACGGAAGGTAAGAACTAGAGCCTTGAAGTTTATCCTGGCCTGCACAGGAAGCCAGTGAAGGTTCTTTCTAATCGAGGATCCTGAGGACCGCCTAGGAGCATCAACAACGAACCTTGCTGCTGCGTTCTGGACAACTTGTAAGCGATGGACTAGTCTTTTGCTAATGCCCAAATATAGGGCGTTACAATAGTCCAGACGAGGCGAGATGAGAGCCACCGAGTCTTGTTTGCGTGCTTCCGGGGAGAGATAGTGTGTACGTTTTCTCAGAATCCTTAGGACACCACAACAAGTAGAAACAGTCCTGTTAACTTGCTTATCAAAGGAGAGTGTGGTGTCGAGGATAACACCCAGATTACGAGCAGCAGGGGAGGGCTTGGGGCATGTTCCAAGGGCAGTGGGCCACCAGTCAGCCGACCAAACATCTTGTTTACCTCCAAAGATGAGGACCTCGGTCTTTTCCCCATTTAATTTGAGGAAATTAGAGGTCATCCAACCTGCCACTGCTTCCATACAATTCCTAACATTAGCGGCCGTGTTTTCCACAGATTGCGAGAGGGAGACCATAATCTGGGTGTCGTCAGCGTACGACAAAACTTCCAATCCAAAAGATCTTACAAGCCTAGCAAGTGGGGCCACATATATGTTAAAAAGGGTAGGGCTCAAAGATGAGCCCTAAGGGACCCCACATTGCAAAGGCTTGGCAGAGGAGAAGAAGTCGCCCAGTTTAACCCTTTGTGCACACTGACTAAGAAAAGAAGTTAGAAGGCTCAGAGCGGGCCCATCCACTCCCATCTCACTAAGACGGGTGGCCAGAATGGTGGGAGACAGGGTGTCAAAGGCGGCTGTAAGGTCGAGCAGGATCAGAAGAGTCGTCTGACCACTGTCGACCTTAGCGCAGATGTTATTGACTACCACTGTAAGCGCTGATTCTGTGCTGTGTGCCTTCTGAAAGCCATGTTAAGAGGGGTCTAGCAGGTTGGAATTATCAAGGAAGGCACTGAGATGGTGATTGAGATGGGCCTCGAGCATCTTAGCAGGAGCAGGCAGGAGGGAAATAGGGCGGAAGTTCTTTAGTATCCCAGAGTCCATAGTGGCCTTCTTCAAGAGGGGCTTGACAATGGCCAATTTCCAAGGTGCGGGGAAAGCACCACTGGAGATTGCCAGATTCATTTTTCAAGAAGCGGGGGAAGCAAGACCTCTCTGCAATTCTTTAGAGTTTTTAAAGGGCAGGGGTCCAGGGGGAATCCTGATTTAAGTTTGTCAAGGAGCTTATTGAGAGCTTCAAACGTAAGGAGAGGAAAATTGGATAGATGTCCATGAGGAACAGAAGTGGAACAATGTGAAATTATAGCTAATTTTACTGCTAACACGGGGACAAGTCCACTCGACACTATATTGGCCACTTGGTTGTGGTGGGCTCTATGGTCTCTGATTCACCCAGACCAATGCAGCTTTGTGCCCGGCAGGAGTACCAGGCACTGCTTATAGTGCCTGCAAGTTGCTCTGGCCACAGTTATTTACTATCAGCTCCACGGGCCGTGCTCCTAATTGACTTTGAGAAGGCGGTTGACATGATGGACTGGGGCTATATGGCTTGAGTGCTGGAGGTGACTGGGTTCGGCCCCGCTTTTGTGGTCTGGTTGAGTTCTCTATTACAATCCAACAGCTTGTATGAAGATTTATGGGGTTGCTTCTGACTAAATTCTCATCCGCGGGGGGACCAGATCGGGGTGCCCCCTCCCCCACTTCTCTTTGCGTTATCTATAGAGCCCCTGGCTAGACTCATACGCTGTGATGCTAAAAGTTGGGTTTGGGAGTGAAACTCGGACCACGAAGACCGCATTACACTCTATGCCGATGATGTCGTGCTGTACCTCTCGCCCTCAGCAGACAGTGACCCTCGAGATCTTCCTCTTTTGCAAATTTTTGCTGAGGCTTTCCGTCTTGGTAGTTAACCCAATCAAGTCGGTTTTAATACCACTGACACCCACACAAAATTGCGGCGACTGGCAGACCAATATCGCAATCCGTTACTTGGGAATACAAGTGGCTCTCCTCCCTCAATTGACTTGCCCCCAGATTCATCAAAGTCCCATTTTGCGAGTCCTTAATAGCGATTTTTAAGGAATCGCTATTAAAGACTCGCGAAACGGGATGCATGTAGAAATCGCAATATTTTTTACGATTTCTACTGCTTCCTTATTTGCGATTCGGTAATTGCTAATCGCAAATAAGGAAGCGATTTTAAGGGTGCCAGACACCCTGTAGCACCCCTGAAATAGTCTTGTACACTGGTGTTGCGCACACACATGTCCAAAGGACGTGTGTGTGTAACATACAACTTAGAAAAATGCACTGAAGTGCATTTTTCTAAGTTTTTGCTATTTACCACGTAGTTATACTTCGCGGTAAATAGCGGCCCCAGATTGCGAATTCGCAATTTTCAAATGGTTCATGAGTTGCATTTAAGGAATCGCAAATTGCGATTCCTGAAATGCAATTAATCGCAATTTAGCGATTTCTAGATTTGCGATTTTTGCATTTGGGATGATGAATCCCAAATGCAAAAATAGCGCTCGCAAAGGGCCAGATTCTCAGAATCTGGTTCTGCCAGCACTCCACTGTCCACTTTATGCCTTCCTTGGAGCACAATGATGTCCCAGTTAGGTTCTTTGTCCATTTAAGTAGAGGCTTTAACAGTCATTGTCTTAATGACAGGTCCTCAAGAGACCTAATATATTCTCACCACTATAGCTACATTTAAAAAGTGTATCACCAAGAACCTAAAGTAGCATTGTCAGAAGGGAAAGGACTATGATAGACGGACATTAAATTATTTGTTTTGTTAAAAAGTTCAATATCAATTAAAAATGGGCAAGGCAATGCTTCCTTGCTATATCAACAATAATTAATTGTAATAAAGTATTATTTTCTATTAATATCAGACGTTTAATTCGGGATACCTCAGTTTATAACATACTGAAAAATGAATTAGACAACTCTATGTATAAAAAGTTCATACCATAACCAGAGGAATTCGGACAGAACTGTTCCAATAAGGCCATTGATGACAATATACATCAGTACTAAATTACTTGGAAACTCGAATGCCTCAAATCCAGTATAATGAAGAAGAAAGAATCCTGGCCAAAGTAGCAGAAGATTAAAGAGGCCAACAAAACCTAAACAGAAAAAAAGCAACATAAAATTAATACATCATCTAGTTTTTATTTTTCTTTGTTCTTGGATCAGGGCATTTGGAACATCTTGCAACAATGACAGGACTATGGAACAGGCATAATGTTTCTCAAACATTTTAGAATTCAGGAGTTCAGTCTCAGTTAAGTGGTTAATGACTGAACAGACATGTGCGGGCCTTCATTTTGATAAGGAGCAATATTCAAGGCATAGTGCAGTAGAGTCCATTAGAGGACAATAGAACCATCTTGTCAAAGGCACACCAATCCATACTGTTCTGCTACCTCTGTGTGAAAACTATTTGGTATTTGCTGTACTTTTGGTCCTAGGTTGTCTCCTATTACTGCCAAATGAGGCATAAAATAACCAGTGGTAAGAGCTAAAACTTCTTGTATAGCATGGAGAGTTCTGAAATCTTGGTGGCTTATGTCTTTTTTGTTTTAACTTTTATAGAAATTAATAGAATAGTAGACAAAATCCATCACATAATTTTCTTTCCTTCTAATCAGGTAACTGTTGTAGGGCATACGTATCCTTGACATAGTGAGAATAATTGACAATAACTGACATGACTTAAGTAATCAAACGTTTTCTGGATATAGCAAAGCATAAGTGATCATGAAAATTGTGCATTTAATGGAGATTTTACTTTAACTATGTATACACGTTATAAATGTACTGCATTTATCAAGTTGTACAGAAACAAATAATTAAACATTATTACATTCTGATTAGTAACACACTCTAGATTATGCAGATATTTAAGTAGGCCTGGGTGGTGAACTCCGCTCCGTGTAGCAGAGTTTTTTCCCTGCTCTCCAACGATAAGTTTATGAACAGTCTCTTCAATGTTACATGTATTTTAGGGACAATGGTTCTTTCTTGGTCTTGTTTGAAAATTGGGATGTCTCACATAATGTTTTTCTAAATTACTAACAACATTTTTGTATGAATCCAAATCTGTCTGTTGCCAGTGATATATTGATACTATTCAATGCAGTTTCTTTTGGTTATAAACACGAATAGAGTCCTTATTTTTTGAGTGCCGGGATATCTGTATGTTATATTGTTTATCACGGTGAATGCAATGCAGGATCTGTGTAGTCAGGCGCCTAGGTAGTAAGGTGCAATTGTATCCCGAGTGGCACCAAACACAATTGTTTTTTGGTTCTTTTTGAATAACGAAATTGAGAATATCATTTGAGTAACCCAATCTTATTATATATTTATTAGAGGTGCGTTCCATTGTTCATTACTACCGCTCAAGTGTTTTGGATTCCTGAAATAGTATTCACCAGAAAGCCCTTGAAAACTTGGTTAAAGAAAATTGTATATAGCGCTTAATAGCATATTGGACATTTCTAAGACCATTAAATAACAGACAGCATTCAATTCATCATCATTGGAAGTAGGAAAGACTGAGTTGGCCTTTTAAATTGAATTTAATGAAGTGCATATTTCAGAGACATTTGCAGATAATGTTCACCTCTTAGTGCTATCATCTCAGCTTATGCAATTTACATCCTAAAAAAGTAAACATACATCCACAAATAAGAGGAAATTATTATAGATTTTAGACTACAAAGCTTGGACCCAAAGTAATGTTTTATTTTTACTCTCGTCTTTTTTAGGCTGTTCAAATCCCTTATTTTGATATAAAGTGTGGGCTGATGCTTTTACAGTTACAAGGCAAATGAGTTTTGCTTTATTTTAAAGAGGCTTTCAGTTTTCTTTAAACCCTTTTGCGTTCAGACGGCGATATGAGGTACTTATTTGAATATTTCATAACATATTTTGCCTTTTCTAGTACAAAAAAATTATCTTGCAGCAGGTTGACTTGAACCCACATACAGCTGTATGAAACACAAATATAGTTGGAGGTTCATGTGAAACTCAGGCGTGTGTTTATCCAGATACATTTTTTGCTAGCCCTTTGCATAGTGTGAATATTTTAATATGCATTTCATCAGTGCATTGTTCGCAGATCATTGCCGGTCTCTGTGTTGGTGAATATGTCTTGAATAATTCTCTCTAGAACCTCTTGACTATTTGGTCTAAGAAAGGTAACTGCTGCCAATATGTTTTTCTATCAGTAGTAATCAAATTTTTAACCAACGGTCAAGCATGACATACTGTTGACTCTCCTGAAATCCCTGGGTATCAAAGAAACTATGCAACAATAGCTATCCTCCCTTTCTGTCTAACCAATACAAGACAATATACGTCTTTATGTCACCTGCATACTAGGTGCAACATCAAGTTCTGCAGGGATTCTCATTAGATCCACCATTACTTAAGATACATTTTAGACCTCTTGCTACCCTTATAACACGGTCTGGCCTTGTCCTTTATAACAAATACATATAAGGATGATATTCAAACTGGTCTGACCTTGGAATGAAATGATAACTTGCAAACCAGTTTCAGAACCTGTTTAAGTGACTGACAGAACCCAACTCATTCACTTTAGCTCAATTTGGATGATATGGAGAATCTTGAGATTGAGGTGGCCTCATTTAAGGAGTCTGTAAGGGAGGGGGTCGTATGAGGACTGATATGAAGATAATAAGGGCCAATAGTCGTTCGTAGTTAGAGGATCGTTATTTATTTCACGATCAACAAAGTAAACCAGCTAGTTCAGTCAGTCTTTGACTACATAACGAAGGGAAAAAAGCGAGGTCCTCAAGTTTCGTTTCACTTGGTCCGGGACTTCTTGACTTGGTTCCGCGTCTCGGCGTCATGAAAAACAAGGAGAACACAAACCGACCATTACTGATACATCCGAGTGCTTCGTAGATAAGGAGGGGGAAAGGGGGGAGTGAGGAGTCACCGGGGCCCGACACCAAACATAAGCAATGTTTTCACTGCGTTTTATCCCCAAAGGAAACAGCATTACCGGGAGTGAGACACACAGTGGGTGTACCGGGTCCTCCCTCAGACCTCCCTTATCGGTTCCCACCCCGTGAGACAACAATCCCTTTCACAAAGTTGAAAAATGAGGCTCCAAATGGCCATATCTGTTGCGTTATACTTGGTTAACAATTACACTATAGTGGTGAGCTTTAAAAAGATGGTTTTATCAATGGTATGCCTACTTTCCTGATGGGAGCAACTAGTGATCTTTGACTTGTGATTACAGGTTTCTTTAGTTTGTCTAAAAGACTGTAAAAAATGCATTTAGGTGCTATACTAGAATGTACAATTAAATCAAAAACTTCTGTTGATTGTGCAACTAATCAGTATATCATAAGTTTAAATTGTATTACAAGTGTGGATTTTGCTATGGAAACAAACTTCATTTATGTAGGCAGGCTTCTTTTTCAACATCCATTTTAAAGGCATATCTTTCTTTTGAATAGTGTGTGGCAAATGCACTAAATTATCAATGGTGCAAGGGATCTGAATACATTTTTACTAGTAATAGGAGTGTGGTCAACAGGTGAATCCACAAGCTTGGAAGGCTTCAACATAAACAATTAACAAGAGAATGCTCACTAAATAGGCGGCTCTATTATGCTGTGTGTCCTCATTCCCTGTATGCATCCCATGGGAACATTGTGGGATAAGAGAAGTACCATGTCGCAACTGGTTGCAAGGGAGAGTACCTCACAAAGAGAAAATGTGGGGAAGTGTAGCAACCCATGATGTTGTGGTTGATTGCACACATTTTGCCATAGTGTTGTGGGTGATTGCCATGGCTTTCAGTGGAGTCATTCTGTACAAATGGAAGATTTGACATGAATCCGTTTGTGGATAATGGAGTCAGTGTTGTGTTTAAACACAAGTCTTCAGTGTAGCTCTATTGTGTTGTAGGTGGGGTGGTTCTTTATCTGCTGACATGAGCTAGTGTTAATGGGGTATTGCTGGACTTGCTCTTCCTCGGTTTGACTGTAGTGCTGTGTCAATTTTCCAGAAAGCGTCTACTGGAGGATGTTGTCATTGTGCTTGGTAGATGCTCTGACTTTTTCTAGCACAATTTAAAGAGGGTGTGGTACTGGGGACAGATCAAGTGCATTATTCGGCCTGGCACATGATGAAGTTGGGTTGGGCAGGTAAGGTGGCTTTGGTGTAGGGTATTTTGGAGTGAGGTAGTGTGTGTTGTCCTTCTGGAGTTATGTGAGTTGCTTGTGGAAGAGTGAAAAGTGTGAAAAGTGTTGCGCTTGTTTCACATGTAGTCTAGTAAAGTGGTTGTCTGGGTACATAGTATAGAAAAGTAGTGATGATGGGTGTTGTGCTGAAGTCTGGTCAAGGGAATGTTTGTTGTGAGGTGATGTATCATAACATTTTCTGTTTTTTTATATCTTGAATGTATAGACTTAGAGGTGACATGGAAACCCTTTGACAAAGAATGCCAGTGGGTTCCCTGCCAGCTCTGTGAATGAGCATGTGTTACTACATGTCATGCATGCATAAATGTTATATGGTACCGCCACTGCAAGTGTGCAGACATGTGGTGGTAGGGTGTCATATCCCTATATGTATGAGCTGGTGTCTGGAATGCTGAGAATTAATTATGTACAGTATGTTGGTGAGAGGTGTGGAGTGGAAGCTAGGTGAGGCATAGTTGGAGGGAAGATGAAGTCCTGACTGGACATTCCTGCTTTTGCTGAAGCTTAAAATGAAATGAACAAATGATAACCTACCTAAATGGCTCCAGATTCCTTTATGAAGGCCATGCCCTCTAACTACAACAGCAGTCATCCTGGAGGACATCATAGGTACATTTGCCTGCAGTGTAGTCATGGATGATGTTTTTATCAAACATGACATGGTTGGCTCTTTACATCATCAATAGGACAGCTCTTGATTAGGTTATTATTGATGACATGGGTTTCTTAAATGGGGAAAGAGGATTAGTTGATGAAGTAGGTTTCATTCTCAAGTTAGTTCATGCCTTGATTGTTTAAATTAAGGTACAGAAGACAGATGCTCACTTATGAATAAATAAGGCCCCTACTCTTACTTTAAAGATTTTCGTGGACAGGGCATGTCAAGCTTAATAATATTAACTCTACTCCCACATGATGGGATAGGGGAATACTGTAAGGAAAATGTTACTTAGCCTGTAAGCATCTGTTTGTGTTGTGTAGTGCTGTAGATTCACATACTGTCCATAATCCTGCCATCTAGAGTTGGCTTTGGATGTGACTCAGTTGTGTTTGTTCAATTAATTCTTCTCGTGTAATGAGGTAGTGTGACACCACCTCTTCATTGCTGCATGCATGGTCATTGGCTCCACTGTTAGATTGTATTTCTGCACAATAGGTGAAGGTGAGACTCTAGCAGAGCGACACAGAAAACAGACAGACAGAAAGATAACCTTGTAAGGGAAGTAAACATCACCAAACATGGTTACTGCCTGGTGTTCACCTACACATCCCCCAACATACCACCCCGCAGATACGTCATCTCCCCAGAACACCAACGTCTGCTTCGGGAAGAGGACCAAGCACTCCATTTCAAGGGGGCAATAGATTGTACGCCACAACACCTACAGGGCTCATATTCCCTCTACTTCCTCATTCCCAAGAAGAATGGGTCCTTTAGGCCGATTCTGGACCTCAGATCCCTGAACGAGTACATCAGAACTCTTCCACATGGTCTATCTTCAGGATGTCATACCTCCACTACAGCAATGCGACTTCATTACTACCTTAGACCTCAAAGACGGCTACTTCCATATCAAAAATTAATTCAGCGCATTGCTGCTATCTCCTTGGGGGAGCTACCTTTACCTCTACCTTTGGTGTCATTTCGAAGGTTGGCACCCCTGAAGTAGCCCTTTGTGGAAGTTGGCTATGCAGGTTGGCACTGGAAGGTCATGGAAAATTTGGGGGGACTGGTCTTGGAGCCTCTGCAAGAAGCGCAGCGGAAAAAAGACCCCCATGGGGAAGGCGTCTACAAGGCGCCCATAGCTTTTGCTGTTTCTGTGCCTTTTTTTGATTTTCTACAGCATTTCGGCATCCTGAGGCCCAAATAGATGTTATAAATACCAACTAAATAGTAGCAAGGGGTCAAACTAAGAAAGAAAGGGGATGTGTGTCCGAGTACAAAGGGCGAAATCAAACACCAGGCACTCTCCATAAGGTTAGAGATGTTCCCATCAGAATCATCAGGTATGGGATTCTGATGGGAACATCTCTAACCTTATGGAGAGTGCCTGATGTTTGATTTCGCCCTTTGTACTCGGACACACATCCCCTTTCTTTCTTAGTTTGACCCCTTGCTACTATTTAGTTGGTATTCATATAGTCATAAGGGTTGTAGCGTAGGTTGGTCGTTAAATATTCCCTTGGACCCCCCCGTTTTCTGTTAGTAATCCAAATAGATGTTACACATTGAAGGGCAGGTTGAGGAGATGCTGTTGAACATCTGGCTTGAAGCTAGAGACACAGAGTTAAACATGCCTGCAGAGGAGGACACTAGAATCAATACCCCGAGCAACGGTGTCAGCAAGCATCTAGGGCATACCTGATGGTTGTCGGAAATCACTTTGCCTTCTGTGACCAACTCATGTCCACTTTTGGGGTGCTCCCCTGGGCGGTGTCTAAGGAGCTCCTCTATTTCATCCGAGTGTGCCCGGTCAGAACTTGAGAGCAAGCCAATGGAATATGCGATGTGCCAGTGGTTGTCAGACTATGCCACCACTACCCTTGTGCTCTCTTTGCCCAGCGGAGGAGCCTCGTCCATGCCCTGAGAATTTGTCTGCTTATGAGCGGTAAGAATCAGCAGGTAATCTGGTGGGAGTTGGACCCTAACATAGATGGGGTCTGAAAGGGAGAATCCGTACTTTGTCAACCTGTGAGGTGATAACTTCAAGGAACAGGTTAATGCCCTGGTTATGAGAAGTAGACTTGAGCATCCCCTTAAGCATGGGCAGGAACTGCATGGAGAGAGGAGCCAGAGAAAGATTATCAAAGAGGAAATCCTCCCCGTCTAGCTCTTTATGCATCAGCACATTGTGGTAAGCAGCAGCCCTACCTAGAATCCCTAAGTAAGAAGATTTATTTTTGAAGGTTTTGTATAGCGCGAACAAGACCCTTAGGGTTATCAGAGTGCTTTACAGGGCAGATGTAAGTAACAAAACAAGCATAGAAAGATGTAGGCGAGTCTAATACAAAATAGTAACTAATACAAACTAGCAAATATATTACAGGTGTGTAGTATAAATAAATAGTTCAAGTAAATTTAGCTCTGAGAATAGCTTTCCCTTCTTTTTTGAAGAATGCAGTAGAAGGATTCCGTCTCGTTTCTGGGGGCAAAGCATTCCAAATCCAGGGAGCCATTCCTGAGAAGGTCCGCTTGTAGGTTTTCTTCTTGACAAATCATTGTGGTTGCAGTAGACGATTGCTGGAGCTCCGGGTGGGTCTGTTACCACAAGAGAGCACTAATTTCTGAGCTAGATTACTCTGAGGTTTGTGATGTAGTGACTTGTGTGTCATACAAGCTATTTTCAGATGAATTCTAGCCTAAAAAGGTAGCCAGTTTAGGGCTCGAATGTCAGGGGAGATGTGACTGTTTCTTTCGGAGCCTGTGATGAGTCTAGCAGCTGCGTTAATTGATGCTCTAAAAGGGGACTTCGTCGATCCGGGAAGGACGCAGAGAGTGGCACTCCCATATTCCACTCTGGGGATTACTAGAGCTTGAACTGCTTGTTTGAAATCACTTGGAGGCAGGAAGGGTTTCATTCTTTTCAAGGTGTTCATCTGAAAATGTGCTCCTTTTGTAGAGGCGCTGATGTGTTTCTGCATGTTTAGGTTCCTGTCCAGAGTCAGTCCCAGCGATTTCGCTGAGTCGATAATGAGAGGTTGACCTTTGAGTGCTGTTAGGTGGTTCATCCAGTCGAGGATGGTGGTCGATTGGTTGGGGGGAGCGATTAAGAGGAATTCAGTTTTGAGGGTGCTTAGTTTCAGATGGTTTTCGGCCAACCAGGTCTGCGTTTTTTGAAGCGTTGAATTGAGAGATGTGATGTCCTCAAGTGAGTGGATCTTTATGTAGAGTTGTGTGTCATCTGCGTACATGTGATAATGGACTTTTGCTACTTTGTAGCCTGCCACCGCGGATTGCCAGACTACATTTCCCAGCAGCCCACGTGGCGAGCACGCCGCCAACGCAGAGGGGAGAGCAACACCACTCTGACAGGCATCATCTCCCAAGTCCTGCTGAGGTGAGTCACATACATTCAACAAAAGTGGGTATTGAAATATTCACGCCATGGGGAAACACACTGGCATACAAAGCTCTCACCCCGCCACCTCCATAGATAGTATGCTGGAAAGAGCAGTTAAAATTGTTGCAGAGATTGAACTAACTGAGAAGCATCTGTCTTTGTGATTGGTAGCTCCACAGACTGTCCCTTTGGTAGAGGAGATCCAAGATGATTGTGATGCCCCCCCCCCCAAACACCAAGTTTATTGTTAAGTGCCACTAGCCATTCTCCGATCCTAGGAGCTGGCTGCAACAAGGAGAGTACCCAGGACAACGAGGACTTACCAACGGTAGTCTGCAGTGGGGATAGTATACTAAATATGGATGCCTCCCCGATTCCAGCAACATCAGAGTCAAAAAGAAAAAGAAAACTGGCTAAACTCACCAGCTTCAAGAGGAAACAACCCCCTTGTGTTAAACAACAACATACTGCCCGGAGTACATGGATTCAGGGCAAGCCTTCCTCTGTGAATGTGAAGACTTCTGAGGCCACTGTCGTCCTAACATCAGCTGAGGCACCAAATCATTCCATCCATACTCAGACTGACACCACAGCAATTCTTTCAACTTGCTATAGACTTGGCGACACCTCACTTGATATCATAGTGGACACTGTTTATGAGCGCATTAGAGATCTTGTGGACAAGAACGTTACTGCACTGTGGAAACATTTAGACCGCTTGGAGTCATTGTCAAATAGATTAAAAACATATACCAAAACCCCTCAACCTACTGTTCAACAAGGGGAGGTCTCCAACTTGCAATCCACTAGTGCACTTAGCCTTAATCAACAGTTGCAGGCTCCAACATTAACTTCCACCCCCTTTATCAGTGCCTGTGATACTTGCGGTAAAGTCAAGGATTGCTTTTCGCTTAAATCCACTGCCGCCCAGAAAAATCCACTGATTACGGGATGCACTAATAGCTCACCCCCACCTACACACCCAGCTCCTCATGCTGCTCCTGCAAGCTCTGTAAACAAAGCCACTTTAGGGTGCAATATGCAGGGTGTGACCACGACCATCGAAAATCTTGCAAGTATGGCGATCTCTGAGGCTAGTAAAGAAGTTCTTAGCCTACCACCCACCTAAGAATAAAATCAGATTGAGACCAGGGACCAATTGCGAAATAAAAGCGCTGACTGGCTTGTAAAACATAAAGGGCTTAGGGTGGCAAACATTAGTGACATCATAATGGTAAGCAGGGTAGGGTGGGTTGGTTCCTCATTGAAGAGCATTGAGGGAGACTGTATCATCATTAATTTTCGACGACTGTCATTGGTAAGATCTATATTGACGATAGAGGAGCTTAATACCACTATTCCAACCATTATCTAGTCACTGCCCCTGGGGTTTTTCTACAAACTGACCCCGGGGCCAAATACACACAATACTTTTCCACACATGGCACGTAACAGGTTTTTCGCCCTGTCCAGTTTAGACAGCCTGGATTGACTGTCATCTATTCCCACACCAGATGAGTCTGTCTCTATCCCAATCATAACTAATCCCTCAGGACATGACACTTTAGATTTACATGAAACTGATCCAAACTTACATGTACTGAGCTGGAATGTTGCAGCCTTAGCATCTAAAATAAGTTCTGATGATTGGGTAAACATAGTTAAAAAATATGACATTCTCATGTTCCAAGAAACACAGGACTTACATCTAGAGGGGTTTGTATGTTTTAACATCATTTTACCCGTTCCCAAAACAGGCGCCCATCTGGCAGACTTTCTATCCGGGTCAACATTTCCTCAGGCGGTAGTGCTAAGGCTATTGTCTCAAATAATAACTTCCAAGCCTTGATTTACACACGAGGGGCCTCCATTTCTTTTATTAACTTTTATAATAATGATTTCTTGACCTCCCCAAACACAAATTTTATCAACCTGTTTAATTTCATTTCTGATTTACAAAGACAAAAGGTGTTCCATAATTTTGCTGGTATCTGTCTAGGTGGAGATTTTAATGCCAAGATTCCTAGGGAAAACAAACTAGTTACTGATCCCCCGGCTTACGTGCCCCCATGCAAAAGGGGGTCGAATTGCTGGGTCATTTGTCTAAACACAATCTATCAAATGTGATGGAAATTGCGGCTCTACATCATAATGATAACTGTTTTGTACCAACATACAGAGGTTGTTGCTGTGCTTCAATTATGTTTTTATATCTGCCTCATTAGAAAACTTCTTATTAAAGGCTGAGGTCATACCAACTGTGCAGGGTGATCATAACCCAATTGCGACAACAATTAGATTTGTCCCTAGATCGGATTTTGCCAAAAAGTGTGGGGCCAGCAACTTAGTGTCTTCTACTGATAACTTGAGAGTGATTTGGAAAGGTGTTGATAACAATAACCTGTTTTCTAGAATGATAAAAGCACATCCATCACTCATTGACACTTGCCCTGTCACCCACCGACCCCAATCCAGAGACAATTAACGCCTTTAGTCATTTATGTGGAGGCATTAAACGACTGATCTCTAGGCCCGCATCAGACATTAACCAAAGTCCAAGATGTTTCAACAATGCATGCTCAAGAGAAAATAGAGAGCTCCGCACAGCACTTGTAATGAAGCCAAGGGATGCAACTCTTGTTAAGTCCCTGACGCTTCATTACAAACAAGTGGCCAAGCAACGAAAAGATGAGATCCTAAAGGAACGCTGGGCCAACCTTGCTTGTGCTGCCAGACTCAATAGCGGAAATGGCTTCTGGGCAGCAGATAAAGACATGAGGTCAATGGGCCTTACACTCACCCCCTAAGCTGTAACATAACTAGTGAAGCTTGGGAAGCCCACTTCTCGAAGATTTATTTAGCTCCACCTCAGAGTGAGAATCCTTTTAATCATCATGCTGCTTCACGGATTCAGATATCCGTGTTAGAAGTTGCGGATGCCATCCACCAAAGCTTAGGCAACAAGGCTCCCGGCCCTGACGGGCTTCCCATCGATCTCATCAAACACAAACCAAAGTTTTGGGTGCTCCTTTTACTTAACCTTTTTAATAATCTAACAAATACCTCTATTCCTAGCACATGGTCTACCAGCATTATCGTTCCGATTTTTAAAAAAGGGGACCGATCCAACCCTAGCCGACAATACACAGCAGATTCTTGGGAGGGTCCTGTTTAATAAAATCAGGTCTTGGGCTGAGGAGGAACAGATTTTAAATTTGTGCCAGCTAGGTTCCAGAAGCAAAATAGGCACTGTGGAACAGTGCCTAAACCTAAACTTGATTGTTGTCAAATACACCATAGCTCGGAAATATTCCATTTACTTGGCTTTTATGGACCTCACCTTAGCCTTTGATTTTGTTAACAGGTCACGTTTATGTAGGTTCTTTTAAAATATGGGTTGGATGAGGGTTTAGATCACTTTTTAGCGTATTTCGACAAGGATTTGAAAGCATGGTGAGGATCAGTAAGGATGGGGAGGTTTCACAGGACATTAATATTGGTAGGCGGGTCAGGAAGGGGTGTGTACTGGCCCTCTCCTATTTATTTTATACATTAGTGACTTACATAATGTATTGATTGAACTAACTAACGATGTCCCGAGAATTAATGGTAATACACTCCCAGCCCTAATGTATGCAGACGATGCGGTCATAATGGGCCGCACACCCAACGCACTACGCACTTTAGTCCGGGGCTTTGTGGATTTTATGGCCGGTTTGTTGTTTGTATCAATTTAAAAAAATAATTTTTAATGGACTGTGGCCCTAAAAAGCACCTTATTAATTCAATTACCTCAGGATCCGAATGCTTCTACGCACCTGCACTTTCCCATATTTGGGGTTAGTATTTTCAGCCAACGGCTCCTGGGTAGATCAAGTGGCACACAGCAGGAGTATGTTTTTAAAATCCACCAATTCTATTTTGTGCCTTCTGCCACCAAAAAGGGCTGAGGTGGTTTTATCTGTAACAAAAAATTATAAAACACAGTGCATTCCTACCACAACATTCGGCGCTGATGTTTGGGGTTTTACAAAATGCAGTAGTATCCAGGGTGAGGAAAACAGATTCTGTCGGAAACTCCTGGGTGCCCCAATTTCCTCCTCACATTTTGTTTGCCATAAGGAATTAAAATTGTTTCTATTAAAGATTACATCAGGGCTCGCCCAGCCATATTTTGGCTAAAAGTTTGGCAAAACCCGGCAGCGACCCTAACACGAGATATAATAATTGATTGTCTTAAATGTGATAGGAGTGGGGACATACCCTGGCTTGCTGCTGTTAGAAAAAGTTTGATCAGTGTGAATCTTGAACATATCTTTTTAAATCCAAGCGATACGGAGGGCATAAATAAAAAATCCCTCCAGGAGGTTCTATATGATCAATATAGTCACACAAGATATGCAACAGAGCTCTCGAAATCGTCAAGTGCAAGGTATATGTCCCTGGTGGACACAACTTGTCCCCCACCACACCTGCCATCCAGCTATCTTTTACAGAAGATAGGTAACTGGGAAAGAAGCTTGCTTTTTCGCCTTAGGGCTGGCACCCTAAAATCCTTGCTTTGCTTCCCTTTCGGTTTCAATGTCAATCTTGAGCAAATGCCCTGCCCTTGTGGCAATCATAGCAATCAATCAATGCTACAATTTTTATTCTCTAATTTATTTTAAAAATATACCAAACAATTTCTGATTCCTTTTTTTAAGGTAATTGCCATCACCGATTATAGAGCAGCCTACATGGAAATCCTTAAACTGAAGGGGGTTGACTTGATTTTCCGTGCGAGTTTCTTTTTGAATATGGCAGTTTGTTCACGTACCTCAATGAGCACCCCCTGATGGCTGTTTTCCACTGTTCTTGATTATCAATGCTTAGCCAAAATATTTAGTTTATTCTTGTATATTTATTTATTTACTTCTGTATTTGTCTTGATAGTTCTTATGTTTCTTATTGATGTGTTTTTTGTAAATATTCTTGACTTTGTACTGTATATATTCGACTGCACTTTATTACATTATGCTGATATTCGATATGAGTTATAAATTCTCAATCGGACAGTATTTTTCAAAGAAGTTGCTGTTTTGCACACAATGTTTCTCTTTCTACAATATAAACTTTACTACATTATGCTGCTATTTGCTAAAGGTCACAAGCTCTCATTCGGTCAGTGTTTTTATGAACTTTCTTTCTTGTATATTATGTCTTCTTTTTTTTCTATAATACATGTACTTTCACTGTTGCTATTTGGTACGCACCACAAGCCCCAACTTGTCTATTGCTTCTATGCTGCTATTGCCCCATATACTGTGTATTTTTATAAATGTATGTATTTCTGCTGGTATTTTTGACCTGTGCTTTTATGGATATTTTATATCCGAATAAAGATTTATTGAATTGAATTGAATGGACATTCGATGAGTTGAGAAGTTTGGTGAGTGGTTCCCTGAAAAGGTTGAAAAGTGTAGGTGAAAGGGATGATCCCTGCGGTACTCCTAAAGTGACTGGGACGGGCTTGGATAATGATTGATTAACCTTGAATCTTTGTGATCTATTTTGGAGGAAACAGGTGAACCAATTTAGAACAGATCCAGATAATTCCATTCTGTGTTTCAGGAGATCTATCAAATTGTTGTGTTTGACGGTGTCAAAGGCCGAAGATAGGTCCAGCAAGATTAGTAAACAGGCTAAGATAAGACCCCCAAAACAGGTAAGGTCCGTATCTGGCAGGGAGGTCGGGCAGGGTAGAGGTCCTGATCATACATCATATGAGTCCCAAGGTTCTTCCTGTGGGAATATGTCAAAACTGCCACCCCCACCCTCCACTATGTTCACCCATGTCAAAATGTAGTGACCTCGTAGAGTATAAGATAGTGGGTCAGGCAAAGGAGGTGTGGAAGGTTATGGTGTGGATCTCTCTCTCGAGTGGAAGAGGGTGGAAGCAGTCTGGGGTCAAAAATAGGACCGGTGGATTTACCCTGCTTCTTCTGAAGCTTTGAATGTAGAGGGGCTCCAGGTCTTCTTCAAAGCTGAGCTGCCTCGTAGTGGGATGAAGATTGCGAGTAGGAGACTGTCAGCATCCAGTCCATTTGGAGATGAATGATAATTTGTTCCTGGCGGGAGTCGAGCTGCTCCTGCAACTTCTAGCAGACTGGTTCGACTGGTTCGTGGGATGGTCTTCCATTCACAACCGAATGTTTTGGTGCCAGCGTCTGCACCAACCTGTGTTTCAAGGCAGATGGTCAGATCGGTGCAGAGCCAGAAGCAGCCCTCGCGGAGGATGTTGGTTTTAGAAATGTCTTCAGTGCCGAGACGAAGCTGGTTGTGGTGTTCAAATTTTGATGGTTGGTGCTGACCATGGCCTGAAGGCAGTGGTGGCCCAGAAGTCTGCCTCTGTGGGTCCAGAGCAGCTGAATGCCCCTTGTGAGGTAGCAGACCAGAGCGGTGTCAAGGGGGAGCTGTAATCACCACCTGTTGAACCGGTGGGAGGTGTTCAATCTTGAGGTCAAGACCAGAACGCATTTGGGCGAGAAAGCCTCCTCGTCAGCGGCCAAAGGCTCGGGATGATGATCATCCTCAAGGTTGTGGTGGCCACAGAGGTCTGGAGTATCTTTGCCACTCCTGCGCAACATCTCAAGTTGACGGTCCGGCAGTCTTGAAGGGTCTTCTCCAACCGATAGGACCAGCACGCATCACAAGAGACCTCATTGTGCTCGGGTGAGAGGAAGAGATTACAGAGCTGGTGAAGATCGGCCCGGGGGTACTTCGCACAACATTCACGGTATCAAAACAGTGTACGTTCAATCACAGACGAGGTATAGTAAGAGCTGAATGAATGGAACAACTAGTAGAAAATCAGAAATAAGAGTTTAAACACTTACAGTGCTTTTTCTCGCCAAACCATTTATCCCTTTTAAAGGAGAAACAGCAAACAGCAACGGTTCCCTCAAAAACTAATATTTTACTTTAAGGCAGACCACAGCACTAGAATGCAGCATAGTGACAGTGGTCCCCCGGTCCACTCAGACATTCAACTGAAGGACATAGGGCGTAAAAACAAAAAGCACTTCTTCTATTACAGTGTCTCTATCATGGCAGGAGGAGGGTTGTTTATAAAGGTAATAAAGAATGCCACAATGCAGTTGTCCTACACCATGGCATCTTTATTAATATTCATAAGCACAGAAGAGAATCGTAAGCACATCTCAGTTATTAAGAAGTGTGTGTCATAAGGAACTAAAGATGAAGAAAACAGACTAATCAACGGCAACCTGACACAAAAAAGGGTCAGTTGATCTTTTAGTAATTTTATGAAAACAACTTAGCAGCATCAGAGTGAGATACTTTGCTTTGGCTCCTTTTTTAAACCCTCGATCCACGCACCCCCCCCCCACCTACTCACCCATCCCCAGAGCAAGCAATTCATGAGCCTTGCCTCGGATTCCTCAGCGCTTGAAAGAATGGTAGGCAAGAGGTTGAACCATCTGGGAGCCATGTCAGAGAGGTACAGACAAGCAAGCCAAACCTAAGGTAATGGGCACAATCTTGAACAAGAAGCCCACGTGGCGAACCCTGCCTCTTACACAGTTGGCTTCCCTTCATGCTCACTGAGGCACTATGGAAGATGGGTGAATTGTGTGGTTGGCAGGTTAGTGAGGTCCAGGGTAGGACTACTCATACACTTGGGGGTCTATTCACAAACTGCATTTTGTAGTATGTTTAATAGTACTACAGTAGTACTTTCAAAGTACTACCAAATGTGAGAGCCCTGGGAGACCTCTCCCCGCTCTGAGGTCTTACAGCGAGACTTGATTTGCTGCCTACACTTATCTTCCTTGCCATGAAGGCGAATTTCTCTCTTTCCCTCAGTGTGCAATGAGAAAACTTCTTGCAGTGTTGGCACTGCTCAGGAACATGCGTGGATGGAAGGCAGAGTATGCAGCACATCTTGAGGGTCTGATTTGGCCTTCTTCGTCCCACAGGCAGGGCGCTTATCAAACAGAAAAGGCATAATTATGGACAAAACTCCTCAAAATTCTGTCAGAAAAGGTTTAAAACAGTCAAAGGATGATGAAAGGCGTCAAGTGAATCATAGAAAACTAAATTTCACAAGTGAATTTTGAAGAGAAAAAGCATAAAAGGTCGAGCTCAATGCTCCAGGATCCTGTCACCAGGTGCTGCAGAAATAGACCCGAGGCACCTGCCACCTGCTAGACATGATGGGATATTGGTGGTCTCCAAGTCCTTAAAGGCACAGACACTGTTTAAAACTCACATAATGGCAACCTATGCAGCTACACTGTCATGCTGTCCTTCAGTTTCTTCCTTTACACAAAAAAAGGTTTGTGAAAGATTTAAGCTGTTTTATGAAATTTTCATTTCAAAATTATACATATTCAGGTGTATTTTAACCCTTTTGTAAGTACAGTCTGAGGTATTTCTCCAATGTAACCTGTTTTCTAGGCTGCACATTACGTTCTTTCTTAAGTGTTTCTGTAGGCCTTTCTGAAGAACGGTAAACGTCTACACTTAAGAAGATATCCTATGATGAAGTGCTCCAGGATTCCCAGAAGTGGGCGGAAATATTTAAATGCGTATGACTTTAATGGAAATCCCCTACAAGAGAACAGATATTACATACCATTGCATAGAGCGCCTATGCAAGAGCTATTGGCTTTTCCAATGTGCTTTAGCCATATTGTACACCAGTGGGGCTGCTGTTCAGCATGGCATAGAGGAGAGTGGCATGGAGTGTCATAGAGTAGAATAGCAAAGAGTGGAGTTGAGTGTCGTAGAGAGGAGTGGCACAGAGTGTCATGTATTGGAGTGGCTTAGAGTGGATTGGTGTAGAGTGCACTGGAACACTGTGCAGATAATAGTAGCATAGAGTGCAGTGGCGTACAATTCAGTGCGTACAATGTAGTAGTGTAGATTAGAGTGTTGCATAGTAGGGTGCAGAGTGCAGTAGTGCAGATTAGAGTTTATTGTCAGGGTGCAGTGGGGTGATATAGAGTGCAGTGGCCAAGAGTGCAGTGGTGTAGAGTGGATTGGCATAGATATCAGTAGAGTGACGTAGAGTTCAGTGGTCTAGATTGCAGTGGTGTTGAGTACAGTGGTGCACAGTAAAGTGCAGTAGTGTTGAGGGCAGTGGCATGGAGTGCAGTGGTGTAGAATAAAGCGCAGTGGCATAAAGTAGAGTGGACTGCTGTAGACTGCATTGGCGTAGAGTGCTGTAGAGTATAGTGGCACAGAGTAAGCGGCATAGAATGCATCGGAGTACAATGCAGCACCGTTGAATACAGTGGCATACATTAGAGTGGTGCATAGTAGAGAACAGTGGCACGGAGTACAGTGGCGCAGAGTAGAGTGGTGCAGAGTGGTGCAGAGTGGAGTGACGTAGAGTGTAGTGGCGTAGAGTGGAGTTATGCAGAGTGCAGAGGCATAAAATGCAGTAGTGCAGAGTAGTGTGCAGTGGTGTAGAGTGATAGAGTGCAGTGGCATAAAGTGGAGTGGTGTAGAGTAGATTGTTTCAGAGTAGAATGAAGTGGTGTGGAGTGTTGCAGGATAGAGTGCAGTGGTGTAGAGTAAAGTGGTGCAGGATCCAGTTGCGCAGAGTAGGGTGGCGTGGTGCAGGGTAGAGTGCAGTGGCATAGAGTAAAATGGTGCAGAGTGCAGTGGCATAGAGTGAGGTACAGAGTAGATTAGAGTGGTGTACAGTGGATCAACGTAAAGTGTAGGGGCATAGTGTGCAGTGTTGCCGTGTGGCATTGAGCACAGTGGTGTGGAAGAGAGTGGAGTTGTGGAGAGTGTAGTGGCCTAGAGTGGAGTGGCTTAGACTGGAGAGGCGTAAATTGCAGTGTCAAAGAGTGCATTGGAGTAGAGTGCAATGACATAGAATACAGGGGCGTAACACAGGCCCCCTCTGCCCCTGCGTTGCGGGGGGGCCCTTCGCTCCAGGGGCCACCTCTGCGGAGGCGCAGCCAGCAAGCACTACACATCTATCTGGGATGTGATATCTTACGTAACTTGAGTTAGGCTCCCCGTCGTTGCACCTCGCTGAGGCCTCTTTTGTAAAGTAAAAAAGTGCGTGGCGCACGGACGTCTTCGCGGTCTTCACTCTCTTAGGGTGGGGCTGGTAACCAATGTCAAGCGCAGCGCAGAAGTTTTAAAAGTGCACGCGAGTAGGTGAGGCATCCCGGAGAGGATTCAGAGGGACTGTGCGGCCACCGGCAATCATTTAGTTTTGCCTTGCCCTGTCTCCCATTCGTGCCTGCCACTGATGCTGCAGGCCAGGCATCAAGTGAGTGTTGGTGAAGAAAGGAGTCTCAGAGGGTGGGGTGGGATGAATCATGGGGTCGGGATTTAAAATGTAATTTAGGCCCCGCAGCAGCCCCCGTGTTCCTGCCTCCAGGGGCTCCATCAGCTCTGTAGCACACACACAGAGGGCACTGCATGACTGCGTGTACTTCGAGGTTACAATGGGTAACGGACGTTCAAGTTTGAAGTAAGTGAGGTGAGTTTCGGGGCTTTATTTATGTCGGTGGTTGCAGCTGCAGGTGGTGGGCATTTAGACTCAGTTTTGGGAACCGGCATTTTCCTCACGTCACAGAGAGACCCGAGTCGTCCTGAGAGTACTCTCCGAATTGATTTTGCCGTAAGGCAGGCCACACGTTGGCTGGCAATATGTGTTTTGTTTTTCTGTCAGCCAGCTCTGCAACACTAGACATCAGTGTGTTGTTGCAGTTGGGGCCTCACATATCCTGTTGGGGCCGGGTACCAGACGCGGGAGAGAGGCCAGGCCTGGAGTAATGCTAAGCTACCCCATTTATATGTCCCTACGTTTTAGCGCGAGTTCCCGGAGCCTTTCTACCCTGTTTCTGCAATAATTTGCAGTGGCAGTCTGCCCTTGTCTTTATGCCCCTGTGTCTATCTAAATCCCAGTGTCTGTAAATACATGCCTGTTACTGTTACTGTGTCCCAGTGTCAGTCAATGCATGTCTTTACACCTGCCTGTCTCTCGGTTGGAGTGTGCACAAAAGCATCTGTGTCCCAGTGTCAGCCAATCCCTGTCTTTCCGCCTCCTGTCTCTCAGCTCGAGTGTGCAAAGAAACGCTGCCTATGGGCATTTCACAGCCTTCAGAAGCCCCCATTGAAACTTCCCTGATGTCCACCTCTAGTCGCAGTGCACTAATGCCTGCCAGATATTTCACCCCCTGCAACGGAGGGAAACAGGGGCGCACTGAGGAGCAAGTATAGAGTGTCTTGTGGCGCAAATGGTTGTAATTTGCAATATTTATATATTTCTCTCGTCTTCATTGTTTTATTTTGCTTGCGAGAAAGTGTCACTCATACTCGTTGAAATGTCACTCATGATAGCACTGAAATTATGAAAATGTGACACATGGAAATCTGAAACCTTGGCAGCTATGCATTTATTTGTCATGCTCAGTGGGAGCAAGAGAGAGTCTGTCAGAAAAGGGAGAAAGAAGGAAGAGAATGATAGAAAAACAGTGCTAAAAGGAAGATCCCATGAATGAAAACGTCAAGAGTAAGTAAGAGAGAAAGGTTTGGGTAGTGGAAGAAAGGCAACCTTCTGCCGAGTCCAGGGGCGCAGCTACCATCTGTACAGGAGGTTCAGTGGCACCGGGTCTTAGAACTCTGAGGGTCCCATTGAACTATGATAATTGCTGTTTTTGACTACCCAACAGCAGTAAAAGGTGGCATTTTCCTAGCTTACACCAGGGCCCATGACTTCCTTGCTAGGCTGCTGGCTGCGTCAGAGGCTGGCTCCCGAAAAAAACACTTTGTGCACTCCACTTTATTATTATTATTCTAATATAAATTAAGCAGTGGTGAGTCCGTGGTTGACGAGGATTAAGGTGAATCAAGATGCACCCCCTCGCCCCGGCCAATGAAACCTGGGCTGTAAGCCTGTTGACAAATGTGAAGATTCTCCAAATGGGGGAGGTCAAAGAAGCAGAACTAAGGAAGCTTTATGATTTAAACTCAGCTTTTGAAAATATTTGAGAGGAGCAGGGTAAAACAAAATAATGGAAATTAATACTTTCAACATGTTTCTTGTTCATATTGTAGGCATGGAAGGCGAAGGCAAATATTTAAAGCAGCAAACCAAAAATAAATCTATTTAACAATGTAATAAAGAGGGAATGTATTTTTTTTTAATTTCTGTCAATCTATTCTACCAAGTAGGGCATTTCACATGTGACACCCTCAGCCAGTTCTTTTTTTCCAGCAACAAATTACTGCATTCTGGGGCTTAGGTTTTCTTTTACGAATATAAGCGAAGGGTTGAAAGTGCCATTATGCAAAACAGTGTTGTACAAAAAAACAGGACTTTCTAAAGATTTAGAAAACAGAGGGCCTTTTGTGCCTGTGCAGATGTGTAACCATTCTTGTATGTGAATTGTGCATGTTTGAATGTGTGCCCATGAATGTTTCATGTGTATATCTGTGCATGTATAAAACACAGCATATTAAACACAATCTTCTCCCATGATTAGATTCCAGACCCTAAAAACAAATCACTGAAATGCATTAGAAAGCAAGACTGTCATTTTTTATCTTCCAAAGTATCGGTTGTCGTGTAAGGAGATTATCCATCCCTAAGATATATTTTTCTTTGTAGTACTAGCATTCCCTCGTTTATAATTGAATAGTACTCCAAATCCCAGAATGGAAAGAAAAAACGGATGAGTTGTTCATGCTTGACACAGTACATCTATAATAACAACAGGGGGAACCCAATTAACCAAGAGGCATCTGGGTAAATATATACTAACAAAAAACAAGCGATGCCAAAGGTATTCCAATCTAAACAAAATTATTTGAGGGGACAGATACCATCAATTATCTATCTCCAACATACATATTTATATTGACTAAATCTTCAATCCTTTTTTCTGTGTTCATCTTATGGCTAATTTTAAAAAAAGAAAATACAACACACAAAAATATTCTTCATATATCAGTCTTTAAAGATTCTTTTAACGATCTTCAGTATTTTAGTCATACACAAAGAATCCCACAATACATATTCTTATCTCAAGTAATTTTCAGCAGAACATACAAGAAAAATAACAAACAGAATAAAACAGTTGTAGACCCTTAGTCCATGGGTAATGTCTGACGCCCAAATAGTTTGAAGAATAAGGAAAAAGCTGGTATTATCTCTGGTAACCTTAATTCCTTTTTCGAACACCAAAAAATATATATACATATATATATATATAGGAGTCAGTGAAGCTCAACTCAATGTTTTAGTGGCTCTTCAAGTCAATCCAACTCCTAGGGAATGTATCCACTATTACTTCCAAATCAACCTCAAGGTGTCGAAATCAATAATAAACTGTCGACGCGTTTCGGCCTGTCAAGCAGTTTCAGGCCTCATCAGGACAATGGGCAAACAAAACACGCAGTATTAACCGCATTTACCACTGGTGAAAATCCTAGCTCTGTAGCAAATTTATGCAATATATGTCATACCAAGGATGCAACAAAGCAACTTTCCCTTCCAGCGTTACAACCTTGTCTCCCAAATGCGTGCCATATCCAGCAAGTTAAATATGCATGGTGACTCTATTCCATACAGCGTATAGACCTTAGATCGTCACTATTCACGTCCGACTCGTTCCTCCCAGTCTAACGGAAACGACGTATATATATTTTTTGGTGTTCGAAAAAGGAATTAAGGTTACCAGAGATAATACCAGCTTTTTCCTTATTCTTCAAACTATTTGGGCGTCAGACATTACCCATGGACTAAGGGTCTACAACTGTTTTATTCTGTTTGTTATTTTTCTTGTATGTTCTGCTGAAAATTACTTGAGATAAGAATATGTATTGTGGGATTCTTTGTGTATGACTAAAATACTGAAGATCGTTAAAAGAATCTTTAAAGACTGATATATGAAGAATATTTTTGTGTGTTGTATTTTCTTTTTTAAAAATTAGCCATAAGATGAACACAGAAAAAAGGATTGAAGATTTAGTCAATATAAATATGTATGTTGGAGATAGATAATTGATGGTATCTGTCCCCTCAAATAATTTTGTTTAGATTGGAATACCTTTGACACAGTACATCTTCAGGCCTCTTTGAAGTTACACTTTAACCAACAACTGTTACTGAACATCAGCTTTTGCCCCCCTTGACACATCACCAGCTCTGTAATACACACAGCCATGTGTATGCACCTTGTCTGTACAACACACAGTGCCCTTCTGATGCACAGCCCCAAATTGCACACCACATTTCCAACACCCAGTCCTCCAGTGAGATCCATCACATAGTGTTCGCTTCAGGCATGACAACAAGCGCTTCACTGTGCTCCTCCAATACACTTTACCCACAATGCCCCCCGCAAATCACATTGTGCCTCTACCTCATAATTTCCTGCATTTGCCCCCAGCTCGTTCTTAATGTTAAAGATATCACAAATAAAATAATTGATGATATCGCAGGTGACATCACATATCACATCACTGTTGAGAATGCATTTCATGAAAAGGAATATAAAGTAGTGTTGCCAAAAGAAAAATACCAGCAATGTATTGTTTAAAGAGCCTAGAAAGACCTTGTGTTGACACTAAATAGAGTCATAAATAAAAGTGTATGTATTCATTTGTAATATGACTTTTCTGTCTTTGTGTCCTTTAATTATCAGTCATGGATCATTCAGGCAGCCCTAGAACACAATTAAAAGTGCTTACTATTTATATTTGCTGTTCAAAGTAAGCACAGATAAGTGCTGAAAATCCGGCTTTAGGAGACTGTGTTTTTTGTCCCGTCGGAGACATCAAAATAATGAGCTGGCAACCTGTATCATGAGACTGGAAATTTGTTGCAGGATCAGCACATTATTTCCTACACCCTCAATCCCTATTAATATCATAATAGCAATCAATAGTTGGACTTAGATCTGAAACCCCACACCACCGTCAATAACATGCTGAGTTACTTCAAGTGTCAGAGAATGCACCCTGTATTCAGACAACTCAATCTACATTCTTGCCCTTCACTTTTACGCTCACCCTGTACTCACAGCGATCACAATGCACTTACACTGATCACCATTCACCCGCCCACACTACACTCACAGTGATCACTCTGCACTCACAATGCACTTGCGCTGTTCACCCTAAACCTCACCCTGCATTCATATGAGCACACTACTCACCCTTGACTCACCTGTCCCCCTCACAGCTCAATCTGCAATCTCACTCAAACAAGCACATCACGGAACATGCATTAGTCCGTCCCACTCTGCACTTCCATCCGAACCCAAATTCATATGGTCATCTCACTCACCCTGCAGTCACTCCTCTTACCCTACTTTCACACTGTCACTTCCGCCACTGTGCACTCACAAGGGCACTCCTGCACTCACAAAGGGCAGAGGGTTAATGTGCCTGCTAAACAGAACGTGTACCATGCAGATCACAGAACTGAGTGTGAGTAAACTATGAGTAGTGCTATAAAAAAATGAAATGTTTGTCAGAAAAGTGCTACAGAGAGATGAGGTGCATGGTTGGAGGAGTGGTAGTGAGGGAATTCATGGAGAAGGAGGAAATGGGGGAGGGGCACCAGAAAAGACTGTTGCACCGTGTGCGACCAGTGCTAGGCCCAGCCCTGGGAGTGGTAGCCCCCCCCTGAACTTCGGGTCTAGTTGCGCCCCTGGTTTCAATGCCCCAGCCAACTCAGGACTTTCGTTCTCGCTTCTCTGATTTATTATCTGAGGCTTAGGTCGGTGATGGCCACTGGGGAAGCAAGGGACAAAGCCAATCCGTGAATGGGCACAGGTGTGCCACCCCCAGTGCCACACCCAGTTGATCTCCATAGTATAGATATGTGTCCATCTCTGGCCATTACATGGTACTTACCGCGTTTTGAACCATGAGCGATAGCTCACAGAGTTGAATATGGACTTTGATTTTTTTAAGCATACTGCTATGCTAATACAGCATTGTCAACCATGTTGAAAAAAAACGAGTTGCTCGAAAATGTATATTTTTTATAGACAATAGTGTATATAATGTGAGGGCACATAAGTCTCCTACTCCTCCCAGTATTGATGTTAATTGTTCACCGAATGTGCAATATTCATCTACATTATTGAAGATCAGAGATTCACCTTCACAATAATCTCTCTGTGGAAAAAAGGATGTGTCCATCACTCTGCATAATCAACCCCTTAATATAGTTTGCTTTACTCCCTTCTAAAATTCTATTGCATTCATCGGCAAAAGAGAAAGGAAGGTGTTCGGAATCTTACTTTTCCCTTTAACAACTAACCACGTTATCATCTCAAACTTTACTCTGAACATGCCGCCTTGTCTGTCACTCAGGAGGCAGGACCTCTAAAATCACTACATGAAGCTGGTATTCCTCAAATGTGTGACCTATACCCTAACGGACAATACCTAGAAAGCAGCGATTTGGAATACATACAAAACCCCACCTCGCTGTTTCAATATACCTGCTATCGCCTTAAACGTGCCATACGAGACCACTACCCTGACTTTCCTGCTGAGCCCCCGACACTCACGTCCTTACAACTGCTCCTTGTACTTCCCACCAAGAAGAAATTAGTTACCAGATTATATATAGGGCGTGCAGAAGGAGACAGTAAGAGGGCCTGATAAAAGCCTTGCCAGATGGAATGAAATTCTAGACCCACAGATCACCGGAGAGGAATGGGAGCGGATATGTCAATTGACGGGCCACCTCACACTTAATGGGAATTTACGCATCATTCATTTCAAATTCTTTCATCAGATATACTATACTCCTTCCAAATTACACAGAATGGGTCTAAGGGAATCGATCAATGCAAAGGTTGTAAGCAATCGCAAGCGGATTTCCTACACCTTGCCTGTCGCTGTGACCTGGTATTCACATACTGGGAAGGAGTACTTGACCGGCTCCACTCCATGACGGGCACTCTGCTTCCCTGCAACCTCTAACATGTTTACTACACTACATCCCACACTTGAAAGGTACTGTGAAAGGGTTTGTTAGAGTCGCCCTTCTGCTTGCTAAGCGCCGCACTCTGTTTACGTGGGACAGTGTTCTTGCGCCGAAACTGGAAGGGTGGATGACAGGTATGGTATACTGTAAAGAAACGTTGGCAACATACGCAGAAGAACTGCCTGTAACATCTAGACCAAAGCACATTTGGGGTCCACTTGAACACTTTCTTACTCTCCCGACATCTGCAAGCGACGATGTACACTCTTAAATATTCATGCAGAAATGTATGTTATTGTGTAAAGTGCACTCACTGTGATATATCTGTACAGTTTATGTGTCAGCCATGTCGCATTCTTTGATCATTAAGGAAGTCCTTGCTGATGCATTGTGGAATTCTACTGTTCACTATGTTTTCGCTGTTGTTACGGCAGCAAGTGTATGTTACAACAAAACTCAATAAAAAGAATTCAAAAATAAAATTTATAAAACTTTACTCTGAACATCCTAAAAGACTTCAATATAGACTTGCTCGGACAGAGCGCTGTTATATGGGAATGAAGAATATTGGAAAAAACATGTGCACATATTTTAAAAGCAAGCTTACAACTAGCTACTCTTTGTTTGAAATCATGTGCCGCTTGAGCAGATTTGGATGCTTCTTACTAAAATGTACATGCCTTTGCTTTTCCAAGTTGCGAACCAGCGTGAGGGGCTGCAAGAGATCTTTTAAAATTATTTAGGTGGTGGGTTTTGGTGCCCCTTTGCCTGCAGGACTGTCTCTGGCCATCCTGTTACTTCCATTTACATGCCCACCATTTCGTGATGGGCTGCTATCTTCCCTCACACGTCCTTTCACGCACAGTAAACTCTCAGCTCCTGTTCCATGCCAAGGGCCAGGCCTGATTCTAAGTGCTCTGCCACGTATCCTGTTTGTTGAGCCATATCCTTGGGATCACCTCTTGCCAGGGCCTCCTTTACTTCTCCAGGTCACAATTGCTGCCTCTTAAGCTGCCATTATTGGATGGGAGATTGCTGCATCCATTAAAGGCATCATGAGACTTTTTAAGGCATGGGCAAAGTGGGTTCCGGCACATTTATGCACAAATTAAAGGGGCATTGTTTGACTGGATGTGTTTGATGTGTATGCTGCTAATGTGTTATTGCTTTACCAGGCACTTTGAAATATGTATGCCTTCATGCACAAGCAGAAGGGTAATTTGTTTGACTAAATAGGTTTGATTAATTTATGCTGCTCGCTGATCTTATTATTTTACCAGACTCTTTCGTGTACAAACCAAAAGGGCATCGGTCAACTAAAGTGGTTTGATTTTTATATGCTGCTGTCTGTTGTACTTGTAACTGTTTTGCCAGTCACTTTGAAACATTTGAGCCTTCAAAAAGGGAATTGTTAGTCTAAACTGGTTTGATTATTGTATGTTGCTGTAGTTATTATTTACCAGTTGCTTTGAAATATATGTGCCTTTATGCACACACCAAAAGGGGAATTGTTTGACTAACCTGGCTTCATTTTTGCATACTGTTAGACTAGTTGTTATCATGCACTTTGAAAGTATTTTCACCTTGATTTAAGAAAGTTGTATTGTTTTACAAAACATGCTTGATTTTTATATATTGCTGGACTGGTGATTGCTTTATTATGCATTTGGAAGTATTTGCACATTTGTTTTGCTTTACCAACTACAGTTTGTATAGATTCTGTCAATGGTTACTTGCTGATTTGGTTTGTTTTTATTCTACATGCGGTGTTATTATGGTGTTGCTTGCACTTGTCTGTAATATGTGTGCCTTCAATCTTGTATTAAGCATTGTTTACACTACAGAAATGATGAATTCAGACAAACATCTGCATCAATGTTCTGAAGCATCCAAACAGTTTTCATCCTCAGCCCCGTTTGCCTGCCTGTTTTGTAATGCTTACCAATACAGACATAATGGTAGAAATTGAAACTGCTTCCTCAGGTCATGTTATCATGCACAACCTTGGACAGTCGCTAATGTTTGGCATGCAATTAATTCACCAGTCAATTTCTCTTGAATTTCACAGGATACTGAGTTATATTTTGGGTACTTCTCATGTATATTGTCAGTCCAGTTTTTATGGAACTACAGATTTGGGTTTGTTTTTCAAAGTTTCAAGTTATTGTCCATTGGTGTAAATTCTAATTCAGACCCTTCATAGTTGTTCTTTGTTCTTCAGCCATAAGCAGTTCCTGAGACAATAGTATCGCTCCTTGGCATTGTTCTGATTGCTGCCTCAGTTAAATAATCTTCTTTTGACAGCTTATATGTTAAGAGTGCTTCCCACATTCTCATTAAAACTTTGAGCAAGACAATATAGAGGCATTTCATTAAATGTTGGAGGTTTTAGATCAAAATATATCAGATTTTTGGGTGGTGGGGCAAAGTGGTAGGTGGTGGGCCTGCACGCCGGGGGGCGGGGGCCTCCAAGTGCTTTGCAGGGGGGGGGCCCTCAAGTTTTGTTACGGCACTGATAGAATACAGAGGAGTAGTGCAGAGTGGAGTAGAGTGCAGTGGCGCAGAGTGCAGTGGAGTGGTGTAAAGTAAGGTGGTGCAGAGTACAGTGGAGAGGCATAGACTAGACTACGCATGGTATAGTAGCACATTGCCATTACATACAACACATTTTCAATTGGAATGCTCTTTACATTTGCACAGACATACACTCTTACTTATCAAAGAAGCTCTCACAACTCGGGAGAGCCGAAGATGTTGGAGGGGGGAGACAGAGCCCATTGAGAGATTGTGGTGCTCACCCCCGGGATGTGAAACTGCCCGGAAAGGATGTGTGGCCACCAGGAGCAACCTCACAATCACTTAGGTGCTTCTAGGGCAAGCGGCAAGCGCAGGGCGAAACGGCGAGAGGGTCTCTTTGCTTCTGCTAGCCGCAAGAAGCAAAAGTGCGCCTCGCCGACGTGCCCCCCCTGTTAGGAAGGAGGACGCCGGCCCTGAACCACGCGATCCAGCAGGTTACAGCTATGCCATTGGCACCTCCCTACTGCCCCTCACGGAGCCGCATTGGGCTGAGTGCTTGTTTCACCCACAGTGACGGTACCTGCAGCAAACAATAATATGTTCACAATGGCAATAGCTGCATGGCGATTCGGGTCACGGCAGCAATTGGCTTGGGACAACCGGATTTAGTTGCAAACTTACCTAGTGTGTTGCCATGGCTATCGAAGATGGGGATGTTATGTTCTCCACTCATGGGGGTGCGCTGGCAAGGAGTAGCGGACAGTGACAATGTTGAGAAGGAAAAGAGGCAAGTTGCACATTTGGGCGGTGCAGGTCTGCAAGGTCAGGCAATAGTGGGTAGTGTACCTACAGCAGAGGATGGGTAGGTCAGCGAGGGCCACTCAGGTGGTGCAGGGGTCAGAGGTTGCTGGAACTCTGCACACGAGCAGTGTGGTGCATGCAGGACCAGCGGCAGTTGGGGCCCCAGTATCCTACACCAGCAAGTACGGTTACACCATTTCCGATCATTGGTATGGAGGATGTGTGTTCTGAGCACAATCAGTTGGACAGGCATATGATATTATGTGTGCAAGATGAGTTATGAGGAGGAACGCTTGGAAAGAATATGACAAGGAATTTCAGAGGATAAAGGCTACTAGACTCACTCTAGCATGGGATCAGATTGATGTACCCGGTGGAACGGCTCCTAGCACACTGAGGCCCCGCTGCGGAAGTGGAGATTGTTGTCGCCCCCCCCCTCGTGCCCCCCCACCTGCTCCCCTACCCCGCTCCCCCCCCTCGGTCCATGTCACCTGCATAGCCCCCCCGTTTCCCGGAAAAGCCACACTGCGCATCAGACATTCTACGTTAGCGATAGCATTGCACCAGCACTCAGCCTCTCCTCTGTTTATTCTCTTTTGTTTTTCACTTTTTTTTTTTATGTTATCATTGATCGTGTTGTTATTACAGTTTCGAAGCATGGTTATAATGTTTTGAATATCAGATAACACGAACACTCCCTTGGGCTTGCCCTGATGATCACATGAGTGGATTCAATTGTATTGTTACCATAACTGGATGAAGACACATATTCCTAAAAGCATAGGATCGTGACCATGCCTTTGTACCGGAATTACCGGCTGCTGGCTCACATGACTAGATGACTCGCAACGCCATATCTACATTGCTTTTTCTTTTTTATATTATCATGTTCCATGTGTCCTCAGAGCCTCTCTGCACCTCCGATAACGTATCATTGATTTATATTGGATGATGTCTTCCTCTTCCTTGTTCCATGTACACCTGTCATTTCTTGGAAGACCGACTTATGGATATGGGCGCCCTAGGCCACACATTTTGTTTGTAAATGACGGTTGGCAAGCAAGGTCATTACAGCACACTGTTGTTGTTAAAGCAAATGATTGTATGATAGTGGCTTGTTAAACTATGTCTACATTGTAAATGCTTTGATATGTTATGCAACTCCAAATAAGAAATGCAATAAAAGATATTCAAAAAAAAAAAACAAAAAAAAAATGGGATCAGATTGATATAAACACTTGGCTGTGCTTTATGAAGGCCCAAAGCCTGATCAGAGTCAGCCATTTTGGGCGGTCTCAGGGGCAACTACACACATGGGAGAAGTGAGAAAGGGGTCATGCTGAGATTTTAATAGGAGATCTTGCTCTAGAGACCATGGAACATGTAAATTTACGCATTGCTGGCAGGGACGGACTGGCAATAGCGGGCACCGGGCATTTCCCCGGTAAGCCGCCAGGGTTGGGGCCCGGTTTTGGGCCCCTGGGGGGCGATTTTGTTACAGGGCCGTTTTTGCAACATAGCTGCAATATCGGGCGCTCTAACGAAATCGGCCGAAACCGGCTGTGGCAAACAGGTCGGCCACACCCACAACCCGCCGGGGGGGGGGGCGGCCGAGCACTTTGCCAGGGCCGGCTTTGGTTCCCAGTCCGGAACTGATTGCTGGTCCTGCTGTGGCCAATCCTTACATCCAGAGTCATAAGTTAGAAGAAATCAAAGGACAGAGGCTCCAAAATGCAGCACTGAACACACACTACTGGTTAAGGTCCCTTCCACGACTAAATGGCAGGTAATGGTGTCATGGCTCAATGCTTACAGCGGCAGCACAGTCACTGTACGAATGTTTCAGGAAGGGCTACAGAATTCCAGCTGAAGGCTGTGTAGGTGTGGCAAATTGCAAAAATCAGCAGTCTTTATGGACTAACGCCATCATTGCCAGGCATAAGAATTTGAATGTTAAGGAATCTGAGGCGGGAGGGTGGCAAGTCCATTTGACTCCATCCTGCTGGAGAAATTTGTGTGTTCCTATTAGAGGTGGTCCCGAAAGATCCTAGGGAGTACCATTTGATTCACAACTTGTCAGTGCCCGGAGATCAGACAGTCAATGAGGTCAGTGGGGGCAGGCACGGATCGGGTGTGGAGGGCAGGAGGAGGGGGGGTGTTTTTAAAAAATTATAATAAAAACATTTTCTGTTGGACATGTCTCTCCTCCCTCGTTGCTGCATCTCTCCTCTGTCTTCTTGCCACGTCTCTCTCCCAGCTAGGAACAGGAAGCACATACAGGTTCCCTGACCAATCACAACGCTGCAAAGCAGCATTGTGATTGTCCTGAGCGACATGGATTGGCGCTCAGCCAGGGAATGGGAGCCTGGGCATGTTTTCCACCCAGGCTATAATGCAGTCTGGGTGGAGAACATGCAAAGTACGCATGACTGTTTGGCCAGCCAAAGAGTGCCAGGCAATCGGTCATTGCGCACTTACAGTGTGCCCACCACTTCTCCCCCCTGCTCTGAGAGCAGAGCAGCCCTGCTCCACAAACCTGCAGAAGCAGGAACAATTAAAATGATAATAACAAGGAGTTATTATCATTTTATTTTTCCTTTATTTCCACTGCTGAAAGGAGTGGGGTGACGCTCCTCCACCCTAGCGGAGGAGTCGCCATTGAATGAGGCTATTGATGGGGCACTATGCTCTGTCAATTACATATCATTGGAAAAGACAACTACAATGCTCCAGGAACTGGGACCAGGTAACAAAAGTGAATATAGAATCTGCTTTTAGGTTGCTACAGGTACCCCCGGATGATATCCATGTATTCGGTTTTCAATTTGAAGGCTCTTACTACTTCAACAAATGTATGCGCATGAGCTGCTCAGTGTCTCATGCATACTTCGAGAGGTTTAGCACTTTCTTGGAGTGGGTATTCCGGCAGAGATCTGGCTATCAATGCATACTGCCTTATTTGGAATATTTCCTGTTTTTGGGTCCCCCTGGCACATCCGGTTGTGGAAAGGCCCTAGAAACCTTAAAGGAGCTGATGGGAATGTTTGCGGTACCCCTAGCTCAGGCAAAGACATGTGAACCAGCCACAACCATTGAAGGTGTGTCCAGGCTTCCTTGGGAGAAGCTCAGGTTATTCACAAAGGCAATAGAGGAATTTCTGGGGCCAGGAAGGTGAAATTACGGATTCAAAAGCTTTATTCGACAGATTGTCATAAAAGCAACACACAGACATCACTATACATTACACTATAAATAGTACATAGACATCACATAGTAAAAAATTATTAAATACCTTATATCTGTCATTTTAAAATGCGAATAGCTTGTTTACAAATGAATCATTTAGCAGTTATTTAAAAATTACTACATTATTAAAAAGAGATTTTCATGTAAAACACAGATAATTACTAGCTAGCAGCATGACGTAAACAAGTACGAGTGCGTATTATCCAAGCCCATTTTAAAAATGTTGCAGTTGCTACAGCTATGCAGGGTGAACAGTCAGTCTCTAGTATTCTTAGGGCTTCTTTATACTTCCGTGTGCCCAAATTTAAGCAGATGGGTTTTAACCATTTACGGCGCGGAGCACAATAAAGAGGGCATTCAAAAAATATATGTGCTATGGTCTCAGCCTTATACTTACAATTATGACATTTATCACTTCCTTGTGATGCCCATTTAGAGCTAAAAGATTTTACTGTAAGTGTACAGATTCTAAATTGGAAATATAATTTACGGTCTTGAGGCCTTTCAATAATATCCCAGTATTCCTCACAATGGGGACGTAATTTAGAATCAAGGAAGCGGCCAGTTAGGTTGGTGCGGATGCTACCCATAAGGACTCTCTGGCTGACCATTACCCAATATTTTTCTTTCAAAAGCTTTTTTGATGGGAATGTTGTCATATCAGAAATTTCCCATAACTGGATAAGATCCATTTCTTTTAGAAGTATTCTTAATTCATTAAGCCACTGAATTACGTGGAATCTGTCTGCCTTTATTATATCTCTCAAAGCTGTTGCATAATGAGCCAATTCTGGAGTGGTACAGATACGCCTCCAATACAATAGTGGCCTCAGTCTCGCTATATCAATCACATTTTGCCTGCCTAAATCAAACAGCAGCGGGACTGTGGGTGTACTTTGCGGGACGTCAACCAACCCTCGTAAGAATTTCCTCTCTGATGTTGCTAATTGGGTTAGGTTAGAAAATCCCCAGAGCTCTAATCCGTACAAGGTGGCACTTAACCCCTTCGACGCTGATGACGAGCTGGGCTCGTCATGAGGTAGCCTCCTCGCACGCTCATGACGAGCCCAGCTCGTCACGTAAAGTGCGCTTTTAAAAAAGTCAGCGTACGAGCGGAATTCCGCCCGCACGCATGCGGTTAATACTTTTGTTTGGTAGATCTCCAAGACAGGTGTGATGGGCTTAGTAAAGGAAGTTTTGTGTTTGGATGCAAGGGCTCCCGCAGGTTGATGGAATTTCAGGGTGGCCATGTCTGTATGGCATTTCCACCCCATATTACTCTGCACTGAGATGCCCAGATGGGTAAAAGCATCCACTTCCTCTAGGGGGATGTTATTAAGGACGATTTTACGTTTACATTTTTTACGTGAATTCAAAGACATGAGTTTTGTTTTAGAGGCGTTCATCTCAAGTCCACCCGATTCACAGAATGCCCCAAAGATATTAACAGCCTTCTGCAACCCACTTGGAGTGCGCAAGATGATAAGCGTATCGTCCGCATACATTAGTACTGGGACGCGGGTCCCTGCTAAAACAGGCGCATCTGTGGGAGATCTGCTAAGGTGGTCCACTATACCATTAATGTATAGTGAAAATAATGTAGGGGCCAAGACGCATCCCTGCCGGACGCCTCGCTCGACAGGGAATGCGTCAGTGACCTCACCCTGGCCACCCCACCTGATTCTTGCGAAATTGTTTTCGTGCAACCGGACTACAAGAGTCAACAGCTCAGGGGGCATTCCTTGATCAGCCAAGACCTTCCACAACATAGAACGGGGAACTAAATCAAAAGCTGACTTAAGGTAAAAAAAAACTGCATAAAGTGACCCTTTAGATAAAACAACATTCCTCCAATATAATGCAATGAAATAAAAAACCTGATCTGCAGAGCTGGTGCTGGGACGAAAACCAGCTTTGAATGGGGCTAAAACATTGTGTTCCTCTACCCATGTTTGTATTTTATTTTGAACTAATCGACCAATACGTTTTTGGGCTGAGTCTATTAGACTGATTGGTCTATAGTTACTTGGGAGGTATTTATCTCCCTTTTTGTAGACTGGTATGATTTCAGCTCCTTTCCAGGAGGAAGGAATAGGAGGACCCATTGCCACTGCATTAGCTAGTAATAGAAAGTATTGACACCAAGTCAACCTGTCGCTTAGAAAGACATCCGCAGGGATGCCAACCATGCCTGGGGCTCTTCCTTTTGTTACACAGTCTAGCGCTGTACTCACGTCCTTTAGGGTGAAAAGCTGGGAATGAAAAACAGTGGGTGGTGTCGGCGGAGGTACTTCTTTCATTTCACTACAGGCATACTGAGGTTTAAAGAAATCCACCCACTCAGTTTTAGCAACATTATTTTGCGGGGGTTCAGCTATTCCTCCTCTATCCCATTTTATAATGTCCCAAAACTTCTTAGAATCTTTTGCAGAACTTGCAGACTGCAGATCCCGCCATCTGTCTTCATCCCATTGTCTTTTCGCGGTGCTTTGCGTACGTCTGTATAAGTCCCTTGCATTTCTTACTCTACAGGAATTTTTCAGCCGGAGTTCTACACTCAGGTTCCTGCGGGCTAACTTACATGCTTCGTTGTACCAACTGGCCGTGTACAACTTGTTCTCTCCCTTAACCATTTTTACGGTTTTAATGAAGAAGGCTTTTAATCTGGAAAAGAGCTTTGAGTGTGTCTCTAACATGATTTTAGGGAAGTCCGGACTACGGATTTGTGATGTCAAAAGGGCTAGCTCAATCACCGCCTCAGATTTCAGTGCCTCTAGTTTCGTGGTATTCTCAATAAATTTACCCCATTTGATGTGACGCATGTTGTTTGAGGGGACTATTTCTAGTGTCTCTACCCCCCCCTTGGGGTATCCTCTCTAATCCTCTCATGAGTTTGAAATGTAGCACAAAGGAGATTATGGTCACTTTCCGGCCTAGATTTAACGACCATATCTACCAAATAGTGCCAGGCTCGCATGTCCACTAGCAGGTAATCTATTTGGCTGCTATACCTTCCATTATCAAAGGTGGTTGCTCTTTGACGATCAGAGGGTGTTCTTCCGTTAGCTGCTCTGAGCCCTCTACCTAGGCACATACCCTTTAATTGTATAGCTGCAGCTGTCCATTTCTTGACATTGGGACCTTCCAGTTGTGGAATTCCCCATCTGCTATCCTCATCTGCAGTAAGGATCTGATCTTCATAACCAAGTGGTTTGAATGTTGTATTGAAATCACCACCCGTTATAGATATTAGTTGCTCCGGTAGGGCTTCGAGCTGAGAGTCGAAAAGGTCTATTACTTCAGATTTTTGACCTCCTGTTTGCCCCCTGGCATAGATGTTTGAGAGTGCCACCCTAAAGCCATTTGGCCAATTCAGAATAAGTGTCATGAAGTCATGCGATGAGACTAGTTGTTGATGTACTTTACACCTCATATTCTGGCGCACCCAAATAATAAGTCCACCTATAGGCCTGCCTTTAGATTTTTTTAATGCAGGAACATAAAAAATAAGGAACACCAGGCGGAAGACAGGAGTGATTGACTATGTTTCCTGAAAAAGGATAATATCATGGTCATCTATTAACTCGCCCCATTCGGGAGAGATTATCTTGTTTCCAATTCCTGCTAAGTTCCATGAAAGCAGGGACAATCTTTCCTCGTTTTGGAGCGTGATGTTAGGAGTTAAAAAACGCTTCACTTCTGACTCACCATCTACTACGTCGATTACTTTCTCTAGTGGTCTAGGACAAGGGGACACAGATGTATCGCTAGCTGTGATGCGAGAAACATTCTCCCTAGTTGAATACAATCTATTGGCAGGCGGACAAGTACTAGCGTGGGGAGACCCTCCGGTTACTTCTAGCAATTCTGGCCAATTTAACAATGATTGCTGTACTTTACTAATAGTTACCCTGCCCTGATCCTGTGGATCGTACAATCTACTATGAAGGGTTGTTCCTCCCAGGCAGTAAGTATGATCCCCACACAGTCAATCACATTCTTCCAGGTCCGTCAAAGCCTCATAGCGATTTACCATATGGACACCTCCCATCCTTGGTTGATTTACTCTCTCAAACCTCCTTATTGGGTGGCGATTGCTCGGCCCAGATCTTGTTAAATTTGTAACCCACCAACTTCTGTCATAAAAGAACTCTAATGTTAATGGGATGACTTGTGAGTTCCTTAGTTGGGGGGGAAGTAGGTTAGCAAATACTTCTTTCAAAGCCTGGGAACTCGAGAAGTTCACTGCTATGCAATCACCCTTGTATTTTTTCCGGTGATCCCCAAGCCATGCGACCCTTTTGGCCATTATGATTTAGCCTGCCATTTGCTGTTTCCCCCTGGGGGATATCCTCAGGTTATTAGTCAACCAATATAGGGCCTTATCAATTAAGGAGGCTGTAGTTTCTACCTGATCACTTCCTAAGCGGGGAGCATTAGCTAAAACAAGTACTAAGGGTAATGCTTCTTGGATGAATTGAAATGACTCTCTCACATTGGGGGGAGTAGCCTGCAAATCGGTAGTGACACTTCCATCATTGGTTACTACAATGGTATCTGAGGGCACTTTAACCCGAGTTGCGATTCCACTTGTGTTATTTCCAGCATCTATGCTCACGGGGTTTTGGTTGTTTGGTACTATTCCCTCCTTTATTATATTGTCTCTTGATGAAAGGAGTACGTCTATCTGCCCCTTTGAGGTAGCTGACTGGGTTCTCTGTACCTGGTGCGGTGCTGATACTACTATGGGAGTGTTGGGCTGAACTGCCAGACCTCCTCTTCGCTCTATGGCAATTATGCTATCTTCGATTTTCAACAACCGTAACATGATGGGGGTTAAGATATGATCTAACTTATCTTTAAGTTTAACCCATATAGTGTTAGCTAGATCCTCTGATGTAGATTGGGGAATTGGGAGTGAGGGTTTAGATAGTTTTGCTCTAGCTATAACATGCCTCTTTCCCTTATGTTTTGCCTTTCCTGGCGGTACCAGCCCCCCAGCCCTGGTACATCGTCTCCAACAGGGGTTGGAGGCGAGGAAATGCAAGATGAAATTACTTCAACCACCCCCACAGGAGAGGTATTTAGGGACTGGCCATGGCTATTTTTTTAAAAAGAGGGTGAGTCAACTTGATCTAGTAAGTCCTGAGGAATACCTGGAGATTCAATCTGAGTTTCTGGGGAATTATGTATCATGGCTGTCGTTGTATGGCCTGGGTCCAGTGAAAGCCTTCTCTCAGTTCTTTCTATTTCCTCATTCACCAAACTGGTGACTTTTACCAGGTAGGAAACCAGTGTTGCTCCACCCCCTCCATTATGTTTGCTGGTCACAATTCTCTTTTTCCCCATGTTGGTTAAATAGGTGAAACGATTACTGACAGTATCATAGTCTGGGGTAGATGTTAGGGGGGTAGCCCGTCCCGGCCCTTTCTGGCCCCTGATGGCCACAGATGGTCCCGCCCTTGTCCCGGCGCGCTCCCGCGCGTATCCCGCGGGACGAGGGACCAAGGGAGCCTTTATGCGCCTCCTGGCGCTTGCATATGACGTCCGCGGCGTCCTGGTCACTAGTGGGGCTCCTGGGAGGTGTAGCCACAGGGAGTGCAAGGGGCCCGGCGGAGCCAAGCCCGGCCGAGGAAACGAGCGGAGGAAAGCCCGGCCCACAGGTGCCGTCACAGGAGTGCTCGGCGGAGCCAAGCCCGGCCGAGCTGTTGGAGCGAAGCAATGCCCGGCCCTCAGGAGCGAAAGTAAGCAGCAAGTAAAGTTCCCCCCGGACTCAGCACCAAGGGAGCCTTTATGCGCCTCCTGGCGCATGCATGTGACGGCCGCGGCGTCCTGGTCACTGGTGGGGCTGCTGGGAGGTGTAGTCACAGGGAGTGCAAGGGGCCCGGCAGAGCCAAGCCCGGCCGAGGAAACGAGCGGAGCAAAGCCCGGCCCACAGGTGCTGTCACAGGAGTGCTCGGCGGAGCCAAGCCCGGCCGAGCTGTTGGAGCGAAGCAATGCCCGGCCCTCAGGAGCGAAAGTAAGCAGCAAGTAAATTACATCAGCTATAGGGGGTGGTAAGGTAGTTGAACTTTGCTTTACGCATCATACCCTTGGACCCTCCATTCTCTAGTTCTATAGCACAGTCCATAACTGTTTTGAAGTTCAGACACCATCATATTAGGTTGTCGAGTGAGGTGCGGCAAGATATGAGAACCTGGAAGACATTTTGGAAGGATTTTAACGGTTCATTGTTATGGCCAAGCCCCGCTAAGACCAAGGGAGTTGGGTTTATTCACAGATTCTTCAGGCAATGTTGGTCTTGGTGCTATCTTAGGGGTATTTTGGTGTGACCAAGGGTGGCCAAGAGACTAGGTTGAGTTATGTTTTGTGGCAAACAATAGATGCTTGGAATTATTCCCCATACCGGTGGCCCTCATAATATGGAAGAGCAGTTCCTCAATCAAACAGTGGTGTTTTGGTCAGACAACATGACAGTAGTTGAATGCATTAAACAACAACCGGTCAAGTGTAAGATGATCTTGAGACTGAAGGAAATCTTTCAGCTATGTTTGAGGTTGAATGTTAATTTTAAGCCAAAACATGTGCCTGGCATATTGAACAATGCAGCAGATGTTCTGCCTCATTTTAAGATGCAGGCCTTCAGGTATCACCACCCAGATGCAACGGAGTCCCCATCACCGTTCCCGGACCATCGATGGTGTCTTGGTACCCCAGCCAACCAGACATCATGGCTGCCAGTTTAGCGCCCTGTACGAGGCGTGCCTATGAAGGGGCATTTAGCATGAACGAGATACTTACTTTTGGTAACGATGTATCTGGTAGAGACGATTCTAAACGCAGATTCCTTAACGTAGAATTATCCCCAGGCGTAAGACTGGATCCAGAAAATTTTCTTTGCCACAGCATCTCTGCACGTGACTCTGCCCTGATTTAGTCCACGGGCGTGACGTCAGCAACTTCACATAAGCCCCACCCCGGCGCGCTGACGTCAGTTTTCTTCTGAGAACTTTTCCGCGCCACAATACGGAGCCATCACAAACCAAAACTGTGAGAATATGGGAACAGTATGCAAAAAAACAGATAAACAGAAAGGAAAGAACCGACTGGTGAGGAACAGCACCATCCGGGAGAGTACCAGGCACTGTGGCACCTAAAGTCATAGAAGGGAAGAGCAGAGGACAGCCACTGTGAAGTAACCCTTCAAGTAAATACAACATCCTCCCTGGGGGCAGAAAAGCATTTGAAAAACATCGCAGCAGGCCAAAGGGGCCTGAAACCCCACTCTATAAACAGTTCGGGACAACAAGGCCAGAACAGAAGAGTAACAACAATTCACCCCAAGACAACACCAGCAAAGAGAGGCGCATTCCCTGAAAAGAGCTAAGTGTCGAGGCACAGCCAAGAGACCCCAACTCTGAGGACTGCAGAGGAGTCAGAAATTTCAAGCAATGAAAAAGGGAGAAGAGCATGAGTAGGCCCCACACTGGAAGACCAGGGTGCAGGGACGCAGAAGTACCCATGAACCCACCAACCAATCACCAGTAAGGAAGGAGTGGATCAAACAAACAGAACGAGCATCCCACTAGGGAGGAAGCGAAAGAGGGCACTCGCAGAAGACAAAGCCACCCGAAGGCAGGCGAGTGCAGAAGACCAAGCTGAAGGTCCTCGCAGAACGGGGAGGAAGGGCGGGTCATGAAGGAATCTGCGGCTAGAATCTTCTTTACCAGATACATCGTCACCGAAGGTTAGTAACGCATACATCTGATAGAGATTACTAGTCGCAGATTTCTTAACGTAGAATAGATAACCTAGCCATACCCAGAAGGGAGGAGTGCCTGCGAGAGAGCCTCCCAGCATGAAAAAACACAGGGCCCCAGCAGGGGATGTGTAATGGGGATAAGAAGGGCGACCCAGCCCCCACCAAGCAGAAGGAAGCAAGGACGAGGCGAAGGGAGGCCAGGATACCCCAAGCCCATACAAGGTACCAGGGACATCTGCCAGAAAGTCCCGGAGGGACAGACAACAGCAGAGGAGTACCGAGGAAGAAAAGATTCACCCCAAACTCCAAGGAGAAGAGGTAGAAATGGAGGCAAAGCCCTCCACAGGTGAACACACACAGTGAAGGGGACAGCTGAACCTGCCTCAGCCTCGAGTCAGCGGACAAGGCAGGAACGGCTCCACAGCCAAGAAAGGCAGGCGTGAGAAGAAAGATGTAGTCTCGCAAGGCTCCAGCAGAACAAGAGGCAGGAGCACCAGGACACACACCAGAGTCCCCGGCTGTGGACCAGAAAGAGCAGGCGTGCACAGCCGGCAAGTACCATGAAACCGAGCACCCAGACCAAGCCGAGCGCAAGACGAAACAAAGGGCCAGGGAAATCCAGAACAATCCCTAAAGGGAGACCGTTCCAGACATAAACCGACCCACAAAAAGAAGTGGGACCAGCCAGAAGAGAAGAGGAGAAATAGGTAGGACGGACTAAAGCCGTCAACCAGAACACAGGAAAATACCAGGAAATACTATCCCCTCTGGAACACCAGGAAGAGGACCAGGCCGAAACGCCGGACAATAAAGGGCGGAAACACCACAGTACAACGCCACAGACGGCATGCCAAAGCTGGTCCAGCGATGCAGCGGATACTGAGTATGACAGAACCTGAAGCAGCGCAAGCTACGCCCAGACAAATATCAAAGAAACCGCACCAGCGGTATACAGCGATGCCAGGAAAGGCGAGGAACACGCAAAAGAGAGCCCACACCTTCCCAGCGCAGGACAGAGCTATACAATAGCTACAAGTACCCCACTTTGGGTATGACACGTCCCAAAGAAAACATGGGAACCACTCTTAGGAAAAAAATCCTGCATCAGAGAACAAGAACATAAGAACTGCGGTAGGAACCACAGACGGCTTAGCAATCAGCCAAAAAAGACACACTTGCCAAAAGGGCTGAACCAGCAGCCAACGGAAGAGAGGGGCCAACCAAGGGACCCCGAAGGCATGTCAAACCACACAGAACATACAAATGGGCCACTAAAAACACCAGATTCTAGGAAGCAGGTGGGATAACGCCTCCCATCAAGCCCTGGAGGATCAACAATCCAGCCTACGGAGAGGAAGGAGGACGGAGCCCCGCAAGGAGACACTGAATGGTGGAGTCCACATGAGCGTTAAGCAAAAGGACCCCATCAAAGGGCAGGTCAACCAGACCCTAATATTCTCAGGAAAAACAGCATCCTGCAGCCAAGCATGGAGACAGAGAGCCACAGAACTGGCCATAGCACGGCCAAGAGCAACATCCAAGGCCGCAAGGAGAATGAACGTGGCCAACTCTTGACCATCCAACACATGGTGCCATAGATCAGCGCAGACACCCTCATGGGAGACATGAGAAAGAAGGGACTCCACAGAATCTCACAGGCTGGAGGTAGCCCTAGCCAACACACAAAGAGTGTGGAGCGCCCGCATAGCAGCACTGGATGAAACGAAGATGTTACGCCCCCATGAATCCAACAACCGGGCCTCCCGAGACGGAGGAAACAAAACCACAGGCAAGGACGGAAAAGCAGTCCGCAGAAGAGAGCCCACAGTAGAAGTGTGGAAGGAAAGGCAGACTGGGTTGTGCGGAGCAGGACAGTGGCGATGAAAGAGCGGCTGAGGCACCGGATCACCCGTGGCAGGACACCCCCAAGCACCCAGAAGAGAGTTGTGGAGCAACGCTTCGAAAGGAAGGAACAGCTCCCGTCCACCAGAGCCCTGGTGGAGAACTTCCAAGAGATTATCCGTAGGGAATGGGCTGACGGGGTCACCCATTCACAAAATGTCAGCGGCCGTGGAAATAGCCCGAACAAAGGCAACACTGGCCTCTGTAGGGCGACGTGGGGGAGAAAGCAATTTCTCCGTGGGAGACGGCTGCAAACTGAGTCGTCCGTCCCCAAGTCCAGATTGAGGGGGAAGCTGCCAGCCCCTGAATGTTGGGGGATCCACGGACGAGTGGGGAACCTGAGGGACCCCTGGGGAAGGCAGAGAAGCCGGTGGAGGAACCAACCGCAAGCTGCGAAAAGAGTGTCCGAGAATTGAGGCTGCGAGGACGGCGAGGAGCCCTCCCTGGAAGACACCGGTGAAAAAGCAACGATGCGGCGTCCTGTCTCCAGAGAAGAAGAGACCAGGAGATGACAAACCTCCGGAGAGGAAGGAACCTCTTGGAGACGAATCAAAGACCCGACGCAGGCATGGCGCCGTGGAGTCCGACACAGGCACGGCTCGATGCTGATCGGCGTCTAAGTGGACATTGGCTGCGCCTTTTCGGCTCAGGAACGGCGCTGGCTCGACCTCACATGGAGCAGCCGCCCGCGTAGAGGACCGAGAGGGACTCGGGAAAGCACCCCAGGACCAGACATCCACCCGCGGCACAGTCAGGGCCAGGGAGGAAAGCCTTCGGCGCCAAAACTGTGCTGGCTCGGCCTCCGGCAAGGCAGCCACACACTCAGAGGGCCAAGGCGAGCTCGGGGACAAGCCCTGAGTCCCTGCGACACCACAGGGAGCCCCGTAGGGATTTGCGGCGAGGCAGGGACGCCGTGTGTCAGAGAGGGGGGCCCCGAAGGACTGTACCTCGACGACACCACCCTCCTACAACCTGAAGCCAAACCCTTCGGCGCCGAAGCCGCCGGGAACTCCGCGGAAGGCCCCGCGCGAGGCAAGGGATCCAAGGATTTCTCAGGAGGTGGAGGAGGGGACAAAGAAGCATGAAGAGCCGCAGCGTAGGCTGTCATTTGGGCCCTAGTCGCCCTGATGCCAGGAAACGGCGGGTAGGGTGGCGAGAGGCGAGGGCACACGTCCTGAGTGGAACCCGCGCCCTCCGCCGAACGAGGACAGGACCTCGGAGACAAGCTGCAGGACCTACCAGTCGGCGAGCGACACCCTTCGAGCCGTGGCGAAGGGCGATGTCGCAGTCGGAATCGGCGGCTCCTGGCTTCCGAGGTAGGGGACGGATGCTGGGACGACACCAACCTGGACAAGCAGGCCGACAGCAATTTCATCCGGCGCTCCCGCCGTGACTTCGGTTTGAGGTGCTGACAGGCGTCACAGTCCGTCAAGTCATGGTGCTCGCCCAAACACCACATACAAATCGGGTGAGGGTCTGTTGCCGACATCTGGTGTGCACAAGAGGTACACGTCTTGAAGCTCGAAGGCATTCGCACATTGTTCCTCAACGCAAAGCGTGAAAAAGAAGGCCTGAAAACAGGCCAGGACAGGATCCGGATCCACATTGCACGCGGAAAAGAGAAAATATGGACGTCAGCGCACCGGGGTGGGGCTTATGTGACCTTGCTGACGTCACGCCTGCAGATGACGTCAGGGCGGAGTCAAGTGGTACCGCCCCCCGGCGCACAGAGATGCTGTGGCAAAGAAAATGTTATGTATCCAATCTTACGCCTGGGGACAATTCTACGTTAAGGAATCTGTGGCTAGTAGTCTCTATCAGATACAGGCTTCACAGAAATAAGGGGTTGGGGGCATTGTTTTCACCCGAGTCAGTAATCACATTTCTTGAGGCTTTGAGAAAGGAAGGGCAACTGGTGGTGTATGCTAGGCAGCACACTGCAGCAAATTCCTTCTTTGCAAAGATGCTGGGGCACCTGGATGGGATCACAGTTTTCCTTGTAAAAAGGGCACTAAAAGGATGGCAGGGATTAGAAGGGGGCCAGACAGGACTCCAGGCACCCCACAGACACATTAAAACTAGTTAAGATCATAGGTAACCTCGAGGAGGTGTGCAGGTCGCTACCGGAGGTTCAGCTTTTCAGCAGAACTTTCACCCTGGCATTCTATGGGGCAGTAAGGGTTGGGTGAACTAGTAGCAAGCAGCAAGAATGATAAATATGGAGGCATGCAGGTAGGAGATATTCAATGGCCCAACAGTTCCTTGGTGATTACCATCACCCACTCCAAGACTGATCAAATGGGTAGTGGGGGTATATACTCCTCCACAGGAAATGAGTGCTGTCCTTTAGGCAATGTGGAGGTTTTTATGGCTGAGCGGTCACAGGTGATGGAAGGCACCCTTTTTGTACACAAAGTTGGGATGCCATTAACAAAGTTCCAGTTTGCCAGGGCCCTCAGTAGGGCCTTGCTGGCAGCGGGGTTGGAGCCTGCCGAGTATAGCTCTCATTTATTTAGGATAAGGGTAGCCACTGCCGCCGCAGAATGGGTTAGGGAAGTGAATCGTTACAAAGAATAGGCAGATAGAACTCTGATTGTTACAAGCGCTATGTGAAATTAAACATGTTGTGAAGTTCTGGTATTAATCTTTCCCGTTCCTTTACGCTACTCTCCTGTCAACGTAAGTGGAGGACCTAAGGATGTGATGCTGCTGCCTGATACTCCATTGGCTCCGGTTCGTACGAGGGCAAGAGGAGTTAAATAAGTAATGGTGTTGGACCACTCCAACATGAGGTGCGCAAAGGTTAATATTCGGCGGGGGAATACCTGACACAGGCAAGAAGCGTCGGGTACCACCTGGCCTTCTGCAGCTGCCCCAGAGGTGGTAATCATGCATCTAGGAGGCAATGACTTTGCATAACAAGGGTGAAAAGATGTATTTGAACTGATTGTATCGGAGATGGGTTGGCTCTCTAAGAGGTGCCAGGAAGCCATGGTATGAGGGTCCAACATTGTCCCGAGGATGAGCTGGAGAGGTGGTAAGTCAGTCAAGGCCCTTAATAAGCCGGCATAGCAGTTAAACAAGAAGGTTGGTAAGTTATCCAAAACAGTCAGTTTGTCATTTATTTCTCTTTGTTGAACTAAAGATGAGCATTTTTTCTTGCAGGATGGTGTACAGGATGCCCCCCCACAGTACTCTAGGGGTGCCAGATAGTAGGGGAACTATGCTGGCCTGTGGTGGATGAGGTTATGATTCGTGGGGACACTTCAGCACTCTAACTGCATCCTTTGATTACAGAAACATCATTGGCGCCACTGGACCCTCAAAGTGGTGCTGGCAGCAAGATGGAAGAAGGTTGCAGTGGCGGGCGGTCGTTGCCACGTGGTCATTACCTGCCAACAACCCGCAGAGGAGCAGTTGACGCAAACTAGCACAAGCCCTTTGGGGGACAAACAACTTGGGTGCAAGGGGTGCCAGAGGTGGGTATCCTAAGGAATGCCTAGGCCCCATGCACAAGAGAAGGAAAGAGGTTACTTTCCATAAGGAGGGTCCCCATCTCTGGACGGGGGGTTAAGAGGAACAGTCATGGAACCAGTCATGATCTCACTCTGGAACAGGCATGTTAAGTTTGATGTAGTTGGCTGCACAGGAACAAAATACTAGTTATGGTTAGATGACTCCCATGTACTAGTGTCTCTTTTAAGGTTAGGGTTTCACTTGTAAGCAATATGTAAATAATGTGGTTACTGTGCAAACTTTAATGTCTGATAAAAATTGTTTGAAAATAAATATGAAACAAACAATAAAAGAGTAAAGCCGAGTTGACAAAGGCTGGAAAGCAGAACCACTCATGTTTTTTAGAAGGGTCCTCACTCACCAACCTAGATGGTGACATGCTTCATCATAGGATCCCACCAGAGAGGCCAAGTGCCTCCCCGGTGTGCTTCGATGCCGGATTACAGCAGAGCAGGATTTTGTGAGGGTTGAGTGCAAGTGCTGGTGCAGTGAGTGGTGTTAAAATAGCCTATACTACTCCTTAAAAAAAATGTATGATAGGGTAGTATGACTAGAGTAAAAAATGGTGCATGGTGGACGTTATGACCGATTAGATTGATCAGTTACATCTGTATTCTTAGAACATTAGGTCGACATGTTTTAGTCTCTGTAAGCCAGTTGCTAGTCTATCCTCAGGACCGTGGACCATGGCGGTATGCGCACGCTAAGGCGCATCCTGACCTATGGCTCACATAATAACGGCCTACTCACGGTTCCCCAAAAAACACGCCACATTTAGTGATTCAATGTGCCTGTAGGTTTGTGACTATCAATGTAACCACCGTCACTTATCTTACATAGCGAAATATGCAAATTATATAGCCTAGAATTGCCCCCAATGTGGGTTTCCAGGCATTATCACATACTAGTAATAATACAATGCTGATGTCTTTACATCAGGTAATTATGCGTAAAACAATGTACCGATACGGAGTTAATTTTATAGTGTACCAAGACTCATTTCAGAACCCCCTTGACCGGCTATAAGAAAAAGCTTGATGAGCTTAATAAAGAAATTAAGGAATTTAAAGAAAACTCGACACAAACTAAGGTAAAAAAGTTTCAGAAAGATCTCAAGAATTTTTCTTTCAACAAGGTCTACGTATATGCAGACCCAGATTATACTTCACAGAACAAAGCTATGACCAACTCTGATGTTTCAGAGGATGACGCCTCCACGACCAGTGGATCAAGTGGGGACTGTTTCAGATCTAGAAAGAAGGGTAGAAGTAGAGCGAGACAGCAATATCAACAACAACCTTAGCCCCAATTTCAACCACCCATGGGAGGCTACTTCCCGAACCAATTTCAACAACCACAACATCCGATGAAGGGCTGGAATCCGGCCTTTATGTAGATGTCTCCTTCCCCCAAAATGCATATGGCCCCCTTTTTTTAGAGAGGGGCAGAAGAGGAAGAGGGAGAAGAAAAGGGGCCAACCAAGTGCACTGGCAGCAGGAAGACCCAGTAGGGAACAACACAAGGAGCAGGGCCGCAGACTCAACCGTGGGACCGAGCCACTAGAGAGTCTGGCGACCAATCTTTCCAAAGTAACCCTCACAACTGGGGGTCCTTGAGAAGGGCCTTGGCTTTGTCCCTACAGCAAGACTTGACAAGTTCCACTTCCATTGTGAACTGTCGGATGTCTTCAGGAAACTTAAGTTGAGGGCATACTTTGACAAACTAGAACCAACAGATGCACCTTACAATACTGGAGAAACTGGATTAAGACTGAAATCCACCTTTGTCCCACCGCAACATATGGTCCCTGTAGAAATACAGGCCTTTGAGCAGGCAGTGTTTAATTACCTTGAGAAGTTCGAGGAACCCAAAACACTCAAGAATATGAGTGCTATTGAATTAGAAAGTCTCCAGACTCTGCAGAACAATGACACTATTGTAATAAAGCCTGCGGACAAAAGTGGTGGCTTGGTTATCCTAGACAAGGATGCCTATGATACAGAATGCCGACGCCTCCTCCTCGATAGGAGTAGCTCTACCCCATTGACATCAGATCCTTCAGTATCTCTGAAATCAGATATCACCAGCCTAGTCAATCTCGTAGAAACTAGTGGTCATATCTCAAAACACGAGGCAGATTTCTTAGCTATAGGGGACAATGCTATCCCCTATTTCTACACCCTGCCTAAGACACATAAAAACATCTCTCCACCTCCAGGACACCCGATCGTGTCAGGGATCAGGTCCTTACTGGAGCCATTATCCAAATTCTGCGATTTCTACCTGAAACCGTTAATACAAAAGACTCCGACTTACCTGAAGGATACTAAGACCATGCTGACCTTCTTATAGCACATCACACTAGATACAGATGCCACTATCCTAGTGTAAATAGACATAGAAAGCTTGTATACAAGCATTCCACAAGACACGACCATCCTGGTACTGAAAAAGGCACTAGAGGATTCACAATGGAATTACGCAGTACCATGACAGTTCATCATTGAATGTGCCACCTTAGCCCTCAAAAGGGACATTTTCGAGTATGAGGGGGAACTGATTCTACAAACCACGGGCACTTCGATGGGCAGCACTTTTGCCCGAGTGTGGCAGGGCTGTACGTTTACGACTTTGAGCAGAAATTCATCTTGCCCACAACCAATCCATACAGCACCTATATATCTTGCTGGAAAAGATATATAGACGATGTCTTCATCATCTGGCAAGGACCAGAGGATTTCCTGATGGCCTTATTAACATGGGTCAACACCTGTGACATCAACTTACGGTTCACCCATAACTATGACAAAAATGAGATGGTGTTCCTGTGCGTAACTATCAGAATAGAGGGAGATAGACTTACTACGAAAACATACTATAAGCCAACTTCAAAGAATAATCTCTTAGCCTTCACTAGCTTCCACCCCAGAGCACTTCGGGAGAATCTCCCGTATGGGCAATACCTGAGGATTAGGAGAAATTGCAGCAACACCAATGACTACCGTTCTCAATCCGCTCAACTGTCAGGCAAACTACGGAATCGAAGCTACCCACAACACATCCTCACAAAAAGCTATAAACGAGCGAGAAACCAACACCGGGACATTGTCCTTGAAGACAACCCGAGGACAACGGGAGAAGTCCCGTTGAAATGTGTGACCACGTACAGTACGGCCTCCAATGCAGTAACAAAAGCGATCAGGAAACATTGGAAGATCTTGGAGACTGTAAGCTGGAAATGGGATAAACCTCTCTTTTCTTTCAAAAGGACCAGGAGTATCAAGGACAGTTTGGTACACACCCATCCTAAAAGAACGACTCCTGCCGACAACCCAACGGTTCTGAACACTTGGGGCCTGCCGAAGGTAGTCGGGCATTTTCCATGTGGGCACTATAGTATCTGCCATCTGACCGCCTGGATCTAAATAGGACTTTGATTCAAAAAGTCCACACGAACTGTAATTCCAGCAACATGGTTTATCTAATCACATGCCCCTGCGACCTACGTTACGTAGGCATGACGACCAGTAAAGTGAAACAAAGAATTTGCGAGCATCGAAGCAAAATCCGGTGCAAAAGGAATACTACAAAACTAACGGACCATTTTTTGCAGGTCAAACACAATACAAATGCGTGCACTGGACAATAATTGAGCAACTCAAACCAGGCAGTAACATGCAGAGCGCTCTCTTTGAGAAGAAGCAGCACTGGATTTAGCGTTTGGCCACCCACAAACTGAGAATAAATTATAATATCCCGTGGGTGTCAGTACTGAAGAGATAACTAACTGATCTGTTTTTGTCCTTATTTATACTTGTGCCTTATCCGGTCGTCCTATGAATAAACCTCCTCTGGTGCCTACCTGGGCTGTGGCATAAAATAAACCACCAATGAGTAAGCCTCTTCTGGTGCCTACCTACACTGTGGCATTAAGTAAACCACCAATAACGTCCTTCTGTATTTGCAAGTAAGATCTTATATGCATGCATTTATTTGGTCTTTAAGGACTTCACATCAACCCTAAGTAACCTTGCACACATATGAAAATAATGATCTTCTGATCCCGTTTCCAACTGTATTTATTTAACTTTAAGGACTTCAAATCCCCCGCAAATAACCTTGCATACCTTGATAGGCTCTTTGATTCCAGTTAGACCACACGCTAGCATATATTGCACATTGACTGTGGGTCTTTCTCAGACTTTATTTTATCGCACCTACCTACCTAGGTGTGCGCATGCGCTTATGGGCCATGGGAATGCTTTTCACCCTTTACTCTGCCACGGGGTTAGCGGTTCACTCATCTGACGTGGGTGACACACCGCGCAAGCGCGTTGACGTCATCCTGTTGGCCTTTGCCCCACCGGTGGCAGAGTCGGCACTCCGGTATTTGAGTTCGAACTAAGCTCGTCCCTGAGTTACAGGTTCTGTAGACGGGCATTACATAGGCGAAGCAGACGGCTGACTTTAAAACAGTAAGTGATGCAGGACGCTTTGATCATAACGAGAGCTATGTCTCTCTGAGGGATGAAGCCGCATTGACCTTCGTTTTTTGTCTCCCACTCGCCAGCTAGTGTTGTGTAGTCAATGTCCCCCGCTAGGACCCATTCGGTAATTCCACCTCTCCTTACATGTAAGCTTAAGAACCTTGGTTGTTTTATAATCGTTCTTCACGGGCAGTTCTACCAATCCCATTTGGGCCATATTTCCAAGGAGTTTGTAATAGAGACTAAAATGTCACGCCGGTCACTATAAAATGTACTCAGTACATTGGTTTTACTCATAAATACCCGATGTAAAGAAAACGGCATTGTATTATTAATAGTACGTGATAATGCCTGGAAACCCACACTGGGGACAATTCTAGGCTATATAACTCGCATATTTCGCTAGTAAGATAGGTGACGGTGGTTACATTGATAGTCACAAACCTACGGGCACATTGAATCACTATATGTTTCAAGCATGCATCAAAGATTATTGGCATATGTGTTATGTCGTATGTTGATGTTTTGTCACAGTCATTTTTAATTTACAGACTTGTCGCGCATTCAGAAGCCATGAAGGTGTGCTTTTTTGGGAACCTTGAGTAGTCCGGTTCTTATTTGGGCCATAGGTCAGAATGCGCCTTAGCGTGCGCATACCGCCATGGTCCACAGTCCTGAGGAAAGACTAGCAACTGGCTTACAGAGGCTGAAACATGTCGACCTAATGTTCTAAGAATACAGATGTAACTGATCAATCTAATCAGTCACAATGTCCAACATGCACCATTTTATACTCTAGTCATACTACCCTATCATTAAAAAATGTTAAGGAATAATATAGGCTATTTTAACACCACTCACTGCACCAGCACTTGCACTCAACACCCACAAAATCCTGCTCCGTTGTAATCAGGCGTCGAAGCACACTGGGGAGGCACTCGGCCACTCTGGTGGGGGTCCTATGATGAAGCATGTTACCAACTAGGTTGGTGAGTGAGGACCCTTCTAAAAAACATGAGTGATTCTGCTTTCTAGCCTTTGTCAACTCGGTTTCACTCTTTTGTTGTTTATTTGATTACACCTGGGGAATAAGAGTGGAGTAAAAATTCCCTCTCTCTCTCTTTGTTTTGATATATATTGAAAATAAATATGGCCAAGAGATCTTACGATCTTTATTCCAAAAGAGTTGGACTCTGCTTTGGTCTTTGATGGACAGGTTGAGCCTGGTGGGTGGGGGAATTTGTTTGAGAGTCGGAAACCTTGGGTTATCGATGTCTCCCTGGCCATATAAAACTATACAGCGCAGAAAAGAAGTGTGGAAATGTCATCACCTAGTGTATTGATTTTTTTAAAATTATATTAAGATATTTGTTTCCAACACACTTCAGAATTACGAAAAAACTCTGCTTCAATTGTGCTTTCCTAATTGAGATATAATTCAGAAATACTTGCAGTTAATTTAAATGTTGTGTGCTAGAAAAAAAAACTTTCCTACCCCCAGTATTCGTCAAGCTTGTCACATAAATCCTCTCACTTTGAAGTCAGACAAAGAAAATTAACCAAGCTCCCGCTCGTAAAACAGAGCCTGACCGTTGACCTCTGTCTGTGAATGCACAGTAAACGTGACAAGATAAGAACAATAGTTACAGGTCTCTTTACAGAAAGGAGCAGTCATAGCAAAATACAAGGAGCGGTAGTCTGAAAAAAACGTTGCTCCTTGGGAGGGACAACCTCACGATGGACAGCCTAAAACAAGTAGCAAATCGAAAGCCAGAAAATGTGAGTTACAAACCACAAAGCCAATGGTAAGCAATGGGCGGAAAGCAATCTCAGAAATTCTTTCTGAATGCCTTAAAAAGAGCTTTAGCAAACCAAACAGCTGTGCTGTATTGTAGGCTTTGGTTCAAATAGGTCCCTTCCTCAAATTCTTGACAAAAGTATATTTTTAAAGAGAAAAAGTGCATCACGGAGGAGGTCACATCTCAAAGTCGGATCCACTATAAAACCCATAACATTCAATGTCACGATCCAGAGGCGAGGATTACGCATTTTTACTCCTCGTTTTATTAACTAAGCATCCCATCAAAACATATTGTCACATGAGAAAAATAGCATAATGCCATGATCTATCACAAGAGACCATCAATAATACAACTACCCTCAAGGAACGAACAGTCTTTCTACGCTGCTCAGCAAACACAAGGTGCAATGTTCTAGAGAATTGTTATAATTGTGTTAACGGCTGCATACTTAGTGTCCTTTTGCAATACCGGTGGCTGTTGGTACAGCTAAGCACAGGGTCCAAAGTTTTCTTATGGAACCACTGCAGTAGCAGCTGAAAGCTGGGCTGCCTAGACTTGTGGATAACTAATGCAATTTTTCCACTACCCCCACTCTGCTGGTCTCTTTAGCTTTATTCTGCTACATGTTCTTTTTCATCCATGTTTCCCCTTTTTTTATTGTTTTCCCTTTTCTGCTTCTTTTTCCTTTCTCTGCCTTTATCTCTCTTACTCCGGGTAAAGTCTAAATAATGAAAAATGTGTCCCATTTTGTTAAAAAAGAGTGCTAGACACCACCACCACCTGCACACATGAGGAACTGGAGATGTAGGCTCTCAGTTAATTGAACTCTCAGCAGGACACCATGTTTACAATCCAAGGCTTTCGTTTTAGGTATCTTTGTTTTTAAGTGTATTTATACAAAGTGGTCCACTGAGGCATATCAATACCACAACTCCCAGAATGCACAAAGTAGTTAAATCACTATAAGTTTCAGATTGCTATGTGTGAAATTTTCATAATTTCATTGTAATTATGAGTCAGCCGTTTGCACCAGTTTAAAGATTTTCTTAGAGTGTTTCATTGCTCAAATCGGTCTAATTTGTTATATTTATATGTTTCCCTTGTCTTCCTTGCTTGATTTTTGCTCTCAAGAAAGTGTCACTCATACTCGTTGAAACGTCACTCATAATTACACTGTAATTATGAAAATGTCACACATAGCATTAGCAATCTGAAACATTGGCAGCTATGAATGCTGGCAGTGGCACTCCAGCAGCCCAGTGACACACTGGGCTGCAGGAGTGTCCGATGTTACCAAAAATAATGGCTCCCGGCCTGCGAGGTGCGGGCCATACTCGCGATGGCTGGACCTGGTGGCGTGCCATGGTGCCATATGGGTGGCAGACGCGGGTGGCCCGGTGCCATTCTTTTTAGTAACACACTAACACTGGCAGTGCACTCCAGCAGGCCAGTGAGTGACACTGGGCTGCAGGAGTGTGCGAAAGCGCGTTCGATGTTACAAAAAATAATGGGGCCCTCCCGACCACGGCCCAGTTGTAACGAGTCACACCAGGCGGTGCGGGTCGCAGGTGGCCATGCCACGGGGTCACTCAATGCGAGCGTTATGTCATTGGCAGCTGAGCCCTATGCTACTACCAATGAAATTTAGCATATTTCTCAGCTACCAACAACCATGGACTGCACCCGGCCGCAGGTTTAACAGCCACCAGGAGGTTCAGGCGGTATTTGCAGGCAGCATGGGTATTTCTAGTCAGTCCAGTCCATGATATGGATAACTACACACCAGACAATTTGCTATAATTTGTTTGACTTCATCGCCTGTAGGAATGTGAGCATGGGCTGCGGCCCTGCATCTTAACTTCAACAGCTACGTCTCCCCCCAAAGCTTCCAGTACACATGGGATGAACTGTTGTTTTTAAGTATTTGCTCTTTTGCTGTTTTATTAACTTGTATACTATTGTGTATAGAAATGACATGGAATATACAGGTGGTAGGTAATGGTGTTGGTACACTGCACGGGAAATGTGTCCTGTTAGTCTTATTTAAAGACAGTGACTGTGTGGTGTTTGCCTGGGAGGAGGCCCTGAATTTCGCATTCATGCGACTGCGCAGTTACAGTAGGCCCTCCCTTCACCACCCGGTGCTGTCCAGCAGAGGGGTGGGGGGCAACCCTAGTGGAACACCCACTGGCAGTGATACATAATATGTGGGTGACAACATTGGAGCTAGCTGTCCATGGAAAAAGGGTGCACTTTCTATTCACGCACGTCATATAGCGCCAGACACCTGAGCGCTGGTGGGGCTTCTGCTTCAAGTGCATGGAGCTCTGCGGGCCCCAGCCATCAGACGAGCACCCTCAGAAGGGCACCCTCCTCTAGACAGGTTCCTTGGCTTCTGCAGCTTCGAATCCATAGGTTAAACACCTCCTTAAAAACCCAGACAGGTTACTGCAGATGTCGGTCACAGATGATGCCCCGCTCCCCCGAGCTATGCAGCCCGGACCCCCAGGGTCCCTGAGAGGACCCCGCAGTCCCGGCCCTCGGACGCCACCCGCCCCCATCCCTTCGGTGACCCACCTGCAGCGCCGTCCTGTTGAAGCGGTTCCTGGCATTGGCCCCATCCTGCAGGAGGCCGCTGACCCTATGGCTCCTCCTGCACCCCAGTGTTTCTTGTGCCCCACCTGGCACACATCATGTTGGAGGAAGGTGAAGTAAAAATGTTGCCCCCCCCCTGGATAAATTTCTGCGGACGCCCATGGCTGTAACTAGGTTTTCTGTTGGGGGCGGGCCTCGCGCCTCAGAACTAATTCCCTTTTCTTGCTGCGCTCCGGCAGAGCTAAGCAGGCAGAACGTGCCGGAGCCTGCACGCGTCTCATTCCACAGATCGGAACACGGAGTGCTGCTGAGCTCAAGCTGTGCGCTACGGATCATCCATAGTGCATTGGGTCTCGCGGGCCACCAGAGGGCGCAGTAGGCACGGAGAAAGTCTTTCGAGAGACTCACTCGCTCCTGGGTTATGTCTACATCGAGAGCGCTCCTCTTTATCAGGCCATGTTACTGGCTCGTTTCTTTTAAACCAGCTGGATTTTTTAATAGTCTACGCGTAAAAAAACCTCCAATGACTCAAAGCAAATCCACTGGGGATATGATATTAAGATTTTTCTGCGTAGTGCTGTTTAAAACAGTCGTCTAGGGATGGCTCCCATGACATACCGAATACGCTCAGCATCATGCTATTCTCGATTCCCAGAACTATCTTCGCAACCTGTTGCCATGATGCCATGTGAACTGTTCGTGCCATGGTCTCATTCAGAAAAGACTTTAACCACTTGGCTGCTAATGACAAGGGTAACTCGTCATGGAGTTTCCATTGATTTCAATGGAAATTCAATGGAAGATTATCATGGACCTTAGCATCCAAGTGGTTAAGAGCAAGGTGTCTACTGGTTCTTTGAAGACACTGTCCCCAGCTAGCTTACCAAGTCTTCACAGTTTTGTGATGTGAACCGTTATGGCTTTTTTAGGGCTTATAACTTATCATTCGGGTTAGTATAAGCATCTCCTCTTATTATACGAGTTTCCAGGACTACGAACCATCTTCAATGTATATGTTGCCAAAATGCCATTGCCTCTTCAGTGGCACACTATGGCAGCGTGGTCATGGCAATATCACTTGCCATTTCTGACTTTTGGAATCAAGACCGTTTGGTGGCATTACTTTTTGTAGTCTTAGCCCCAAGGAAATCAAGGCTCTTTGGAAATCACAATATCTGGGTGTTTAGCCATGTGACAACCAATATACCAGAGTTGGCTCTATGTTGGCAAAGGTCACTGAGGCCCCAGACACTTTTGCCTCATGGCTTATTTTACTCCAGAGCAATGTTATGCCCTTGAATAGCATGCCACTGCACATCTTGGCCACGTGGGCCTGTGATGCTTTCTCCACACATCCCAAAGCCCAGAGAGCTTAAAGGGTCTCCGCCAGAATCCAAGGGTAAATAATCTTCTTAATGCCAAGGACCCTCTTCACATTAGGCCTTCAAAATGTTACGGTTCCACTTGACATCACGGTATTTGTGATGTTGAGGTCCTTCTTGACGTGGAGGGCGTGCTCCTAGCATTCAGGGCATTGAAAACTCTGTAGTGTGGCAGGAAGCCATTAAGACACTACATTGATGTGTTAGAGGCATGGCTAAAAGGACTTAGCTGGGAATGCAGCCCTTAAACGGCTGCTTTCCGGTGCTGGTCCCTTACACTGGTGAAGAACCTAGTCATGCTCTGAAGAGTTTGATCCGCCATCAAGCAAATGAGTGTTTACATTTGCACACCATAGGATGGTAAAAAGAATATTTCAGCATATATGCAGGATTTTGGGATGTTTAAAATGAAAGAAAAAAACTCAACTTTGCGGATAAATTGACGAGACTGCGGAAAAAACATGTTCGCACAGAACTCCACGGTCACTTCCTACTTGCCAATCTCCGAGCCGGAACCATTCCATGGGGTCTCCAAATCAAGAACGTCCCTGTCATCTTTACCGACGATCCTGTCTACCGCAAAGGTTTCAGCTTTATTAGTACTAAATGTAGTAGGGACCTGATGGTCCATACAGTGGAAACCGCCCAGAGAATTCTCAAAAAGGAAGAGGAGGAAATCGAAGAACAACTCCAAGCCATCAGGGATAACCATACGGAAATTGAAGCTAAAGCTCTTTTGGAGAAGATCGAAAAAGAGTTGGTGACATTCAGGGATAACACCATCAATTTCAAAACGTCAAAGTTTGAGAAAGATCAAAAGAACTTCAATATCGAGACTGTTTATCCCTATTTGAAAGACGATTTTTATAGTAGACCTGACTCTACTAGATACCTGAATAGCAATCAGGGAAGATCGAAGAGGAGATTTACTACATTCTCTGAGACATCCTCGTCTGAATCAACGGAGGACTCTGATGCAGGAGAGGGTACTTCGAACAGGAACCAACAGAATAGGAATACTCCAAAGAGGCCTTTTTTAGGGCAGGGCCAACAGCAGAAGCGGACGAGATTCAAACCCCAATGGGAGATGACCACCCGCAAGAAACATTACAACTCATGAAATCATCTGCCATCATTAACATCTCGGAAAAAGTACTAACAAGAGCTGAACAAGAAGTTCTAGAAATGGGTCTTTCCTTTGTACCGGGGGTCGCCATGGATTTTAACAAAATCAAACTGGAGGTTACGGAATTTTTCCGCAAAGTCCGTTTGCGATGGTTCTTCAAGGAGTCTAGTGATCAACTCCATTCAGAAGCCTCGGGCCTGAGGAATAAGTCTACCTTTTGTCCACCGAACCACAATGTCTCCAAGAACATCATAGCTTTTGAACGCTCAGTCATGTCTGCCTTGAACTCGTTGGAGAAGAAACGTCCTTTCGTCCCCCTAAACATTACGAAAAAACACAAAGAAGCTATTCAAGAACTCAAGACTCAACAGGAAGCAGTAATAAGGCAAGCAGACAAAGGGGGCGCGGTGGTTCTCTGGTCTAAAAATTTGTATCGAACTGAAGGTCGGAATCACGTGTACAACCAGGAGTGGTACCGACGGATCACGCATGATCCCACGGCACAGATTCAGGACGAAATTGGAAAACTGGTCAACACTGCTAGAGAAGCAGGGATACTGGGACCAAAAGAATCTGAATATCTGGTGAAGCGGTATCCACGGACTCCCCATTTGTACTTTCTCCCGAAAGTACATAAGGACCCCTTGACACCTCCAGGACGCCCGATAGTGTCCGGGTGTGATTCTGTGTTTGAACCCATCTCCAAATTCGTGGATGTGTTCTTGAAACCCCTTGTGGTTCAGGTACCATCCTATCTCAGAGACACCATGGATTTTATAAACAAGGTGGAAGGGCTGCCATTCGATTCCTCATGCCAATTGCTAGCTACCATGGATGTGTCATCTCTGTACACACAGATACCACAGCAAGATGGCCTGGACGTCATGGAATTATACCTGGAGAATCGACCACGTCCACATAGGGTACCGACTGAACTCATCATCTCTTTCGCAACTTTGGCTTTGAAGAAGAACTTCTTCACCTTTGAGGACGAGATGTTCCTACAGATCAAAGGCTCGGCAATGGGCTGTCCATTTGCCCCTGAGATGGCTATTCTGTTCATGGGCCAATTTGAAGAGAAATATGTTTTGAACAACAACCCATACAGGGGTCACATAGCCCAATGGCTCCGTTTCATAGACGACGTGTGGTGTGTGTGGAACGGGACACCGGCACAACTTGAGGAGTTCCACGTGTGGTTGAACAATAGGAGTCCAGATATAAAATTCAGCCTGACGCACAATGAGAAGTCCTTACCATTTCTTGATGTTGAGATATCTGTGAGAAATGATGTGCTCACATGCTCACTTTACCAGAAGAAAACTGACAAGAATAATGCCTTGCATTATAAGAGCTACCACCCGCGGAGTTTAAGAGACAATCTCCCCTATGGACAGTATCTCCGGGTGAGACGGAACTGTTCCACCATTCAACAGTTCGAGTTACATGGACAAGGACTGACTGCGAAATTACAGGAACGTGGATACCCTCGCAAGCTCCTAAAACACTCTATGAAGAGAGCGAGATGGACACCAAGGGAACATCTTCTTGAGAAGAGACTGAGACCGACGACGGAAAGGATGGTCTGTGTGTCTACTTTTGGTCCCCATACCAATCAGCTCCAAAAAATAATCAGAAAAAGCTGGCATTTGGTGCAGGAAATAATGCCTGATATAGGCACACCACTCTTTGCCTTAAAAAAGAACAGGAGTATTGGCCAAATGATTACATCGACCCGCCCTCCTCCAAAAAAGGATTCACAAGGTACGATTTTTGGAGCCAATCCAGTTTTGGGCCATCGGAAGTGCGGGACATGCTCGGTCTGTAACCTAACAATAGAAGGTTCCCTGTTTACAGATGGCAAAAAGTTCTGGCGACACAATGAACACACGAACTGTAAGACAAAATACACTGTGTATGCCATCCAGTGTCCGTGTAAAAAACTGTACATTGGTAAAACCACGCAGGAGGTCCGCCAAAGAATTATTCAACACCGCTCACGGATCAATAACAAGATCTTGACTGCTCCTCTTGTCTCTCATTTCTTGCAACAGAAACATTCCAGCCAGGATATAAGATGGACTGTCCTGGCGGTGATCAGGGGTGGCAGTGGAGATCCTGACCTTCGCCTTTCCCAAAAAGAGGCGTATCTCATCCTGAAGTTCGATACATCCAATTCTGGATTGAACGAGATGTCTGAAACTGTCAATTTATGAATCCGCCTCTGATGTTGTCCAGTTTGGCTGTGCTGCACTACCATAACTTTCGCTGTGTACTTATTTTCTATTTCTTACTCACTTTTTTAACAATATCCATTGAGTCGCATAAGGTCTAGTATTGAGTCACCTTGTATTTTGAGTCATGGCGGTGTCTATGGTTGCAATGCAATTATTGCTGTTCAGAACTCTGAACTGTACAATGAATTCAGAATTTTTATGTGCTAGACGGGTATATTGGCATGTACTACTGTAGTGAAAACAACGTGTATGAGGACGTGTAGTGATATTGTGTAAATATTGCTCATTTAGACTGATGAAAATGTCTTTTTTAGAGTGGCCTTGTAAATATGCCCATGCGCGGGGAGGAATGTCGCGTTTCGATGAGTATATGTATATGCATCACGTTGGGGAAAACAAGGGATATGATGAAATAGAGTGCTATTGTGTAAATGTGGCTCATTGTATTGACCTTGTAAATATGCCCACGTGCGGGGAGGAATGTCATGTAAATCAGTTGAGCAAGCAGTTGAATTACGAAATGGCGATGCTTCTGGCAGGCCTCCAAGCATAATATCAGCCGAAATGCTAGTCTTCAGTTTCCTCAAAACTACAGATCCCAGCATTCCTCAGGGGCATCACTGTTACTGTGAACCGGATCCAAATTACCTACTGGTGTCCAGGCGCCCCATCTACAAACTGCACGCCTGTAGAATTATGAAATTGCGAGGCTTTTGGCAGGCTTCCATGTACAATATCAGCCGACATGCTAGTCTTCAGTGTTCTCATAACTACAGATCCCAGCATTCCTTAGGGGCTTCACTCCGTTTTTTGACCACACCCCCTGTTACTGTGAACTTGATTCAAAATACCTACTGGTGTCCCGGCGCTCCACCTACAGACAGCTTGTCCCTGGGAGAGAGTGAGGAACACGGACCTTACTGTGGCTTGATTACTTCATTCAGAAAAGTAAGCATTGCTATGCGCAGCGGTTTGTAACTACAGATCCCAGCATTCCTTAGGGGCTTCACTCCATTTTTTGACCACACCCCCTGTTACTGTGAACTTGATTCAAAATACCTACTGGTGTCCCGGCGCTCCACCTACAGACAGCTTGTCCCTGGGAGAGAGTGAGGAACACGGACCTTACTGTGGCTTGATTACTTCATTCAGAAAAGTAAGCATTGCTATGCGCAGCGGTTTGTAACCAGCTCCGCTGCTGCCTTTTGACCCTGGCGCTCACAAAGGATTTCTCTTTTTTCAGCGGGCCAATTTTAACTGCCGGCCTGAACTGAGGCCAGTGACCGGCCGCTTCCCTCCCCGTGGTCTGCATAGCCAGGTAGGAACCTCGCGCAATTCGATTTTGGCGTTTTGGGGGGGTGTTGTGCTGTGCACCCATGCCTAGAGAGATACATATTCCATACATGATTTTGTATCATCCATTTAGACCTACACGCGCAAAAATAATGTGAGCCGCCCTGATACCCGCACGCTTCTGAAGCCTGACACCACGCCTTAAGAACTGCTCTGCGCCTATTGCAGGTATGATTCATACTTAGGACAGACCGTTTGCCTTTCCTAGTGCGACCCTTTTAATCCCCGTGCACTGAGCACCTTTACATATGTCTTCTAGGTGTGAACACGATATACCTACGCCACGGCAATCTTTGTGCCAGCGTGCAGGTAAATATTTTCTACTTCTCACGGAGTCTGAGTAGGCATTCTACAGTACGTTAATGTACGTCTGACACCAAATTCTGTACTTTTTTGCAGAATCTGTTTCCCAGTCCCTGTCCTGAAGAGAACCTTGAATACTTAGGTTCGAAACGCGTCGACAATACCACCCTGTGGCTACAACAAAGGGTGCCGCTAGGATGTAAATCATACCACCACTCTGTATCCTAGCCTCGCAACCCTATTTAACATTACACCACAGGCTTTCGTTGACAGGCAGGCTTGTTTTCGATCTCAACCCCGCCTGTCACTTGGTTTTTTCAATCTCTAGGACTGGTGCCCGTTTGTTTGCTTATGGACTAATCTCTGCACTGTATATAATTGCAATTTATTTGAATTATTATACATATGTGATTGTCTTTTGGTGTGTCTAACCAATTTTTTGTTTGATTCTTTGTTGTAAATTTGTAAATGTGTGCATTTGTAGATACTGTATATATGAACCTTTTGAATTGACAGTGGTTTTGTTTGTGCTTGTGTTTTAAAAAATTGCTGATAAATGTAAAAAAGAAAAATAAACTTGTTTGGAAAATTAAATCCAGGGGTCACATGGTACAGATTGACTGTGTGTCTGGGGAATTGTTTCACGAATAATCCTGTCCAGCCACCTTGTTCTGTTTTTCCTATTGTTGAGATCCGGGTTGGTCAGATGTAGGATCCGATACCTTTACTGTTTCACAGACTGCACATCTTGGCCACGTGGGCCTGTGATGCTTTCTCCACACATCCCAAAGCCCAGAGAGCTTAAAGGGTCTCCGCCAGAATCCAAGGGTAAATAATCTTCTTAATGCCAAGGACCCTCTTCACATTAGGCCTTCAAAATGTTACGGTTCCACTTGACATCACGGTATTTGTGATGTTGAGGTCCTTCTTGACGTGGAGGGCGTGCTCCTAGCATTCAGGGCATTGAAAACTCTGTAGTGTGGCAGGAAGCCATTAAGACACTACATTGATGTGTTAGAGGCATGGCTAAAAGGACTTAGCTGGGAATGCAGCCCTTAAACGGCTGCTTTCCGGTACTGGTCCCTTACACTGGTGAAGAACCTAGTCATGCTCTGAAGAGTTTGATCCGCCATCAAGCAAATGAGTGTTTACATTTGCACACCATAGGATGGTAAAAAGAATATTTCAGCATATATGCAGGATTTTGGGATGTTTAAAATTAAAGAAAAAAACTCTTCACATGTGAAAAAATACGTAATAATAATAATAATAAGTAATTTTTCTTACCTTTTAAAACAACCCATTTCAAAATACCCACTACCCTCCTGGGGAAAAAAAGCACAATCTACAAATGCAGTAAATCTGAAGTACGTGCTCTGGCTCACATATCTCTCCGTGTATCATCATCATCATCAAAATACTTTATTCGGCTTTATAAGAAAAAGCCATAAAAGTTGTGCAACGTCATAACACAATTTTTAAAATACACTTCATATCGCTAAAAAATATTAATTAATCCGATAGAATACAGTGAGGTTAGAATATCTACATCTGACACATGATTATAGAGAGTGAACAGGGCACAAAATACAATTCATAACATCCAAAAGTAATAAATTGATTAACTAGAATACAGTAGGGTTCAAATATCTACATCTGACACAAAATTATGGAGGATAAATAGGGCACCAGCAGACATTATACAAAATACAAAGATGATAACATTGGGATATCGGGCCATAAAATGACTATCAGTTCTCCATACAGATTCTGGATCGCAAGGCAGACTTTAAAAAGCCTACTACAAATGATATACAATCCGGTTTCAACAATTGTAGATAAAATAGGGCAGAGAGTACCTGAATAAAATTCAGCTTCTTTAAAAGTGGAATTAAAAAGTATCTACGAGGAACAATATAAAAATTACAAAAAAACAAAGTGCAGCAAATCCTGTGGAGACACTCTGTCGCAGCCACAGGGTGCTAGCACCTGTCCCCTACAGCTCCCTTTAGGACAGCCAAAAGCAAATGAAAGTAATCCAAACAAAATCTGACCAATAAAAAACGGTTGTGTGTAGATAAAGGCCACAAAAGATACGGTTCCATAGAGGGAATGGTTTTGAGCATCACATATTTACGAACACTGTGTTTTCCCAGTTCAATGTGATCTCTATCCAGCTTTTTAATTGTCATAAAGGTCTTCTTGACATAACCCACATCCTCTCTGGTAATAAGATCAGGTTTTAAAATTAAATCAGGCCGCCCCAACTCATTAAAACAGCCCTTAATATATTTTAGCCATGGAATTCGTAGCATGAAATCCAGACTTAGAACATCCTTTAGAATCTGATGGTTAAGCGCTTGATCATCATCCAACCAGCAATTGAGCCAGAGCAACAGGGGGTGCATAGCAAAATTATCACTGATATAAGGCAAACCCACTTCTTCGTGGACCATCAGGTTGGAAGTGCCCCTTGGCACTTCAAGGAGGCTTTTTAAAAAATTGTTCGCCACCACCTGTATGGCAGCCGTTGCAGCATAGCCCCATAATCCACTCCCATAACTCACAATGGCTATACTTTTTGACTGATATAACTTCAACATTGCCGCCACTGGGCGCTTACCCATTTTGGTGGCAAAGTTGAAAATTGCTGTATTGGCCCTTGTCACCTCCCCCTTAGTCCGCTGGATAAGAGGCCCCCAATTCAATTTATCATTCAGCACGACACCCAAATAAGAAAATGTCGTTGTCAGGGGCAACTTTTCGTTACCCACTTTAAATGGATACTCCTCCTTCGGGCGCATCCCGACCTGCATGATGTAAGATTTAGAGTTATTAATTTCTAGGTCGTGGTCCGCCATAAAGCTCCAAAAGGTGTCAAGAAGGGTCTGCAAGCCCTTTGCTGTTCTAGCAATAAGGACAGCGTCGTCCGCGTAAAGCAAGACGGGCAAACCCCGACGACCCACATAAGGAAAGTCAGCCCCTGTTTTTACCAGCGTCTTGTGTAAGTCATTTATATATAAATTAAATAAAAACGGGGCCAAAATGCAGCCCTGCTGTACACCCCTCTCGATGTTAAAGTCCCTGGAGACACGGAGATCCTCGGCATATCTGATGTTAGCCTTAGTAACCCAATGCAGATCCTCGAGGAATCCAACCGAGTTATCCTCCACCCCCATGGTCCTCATGGATTACCACAATTTACCCCAATTGACACAGTCAAAAGCGGAGGATAAATCCATGAAGGCCATGTAGAGCGTACCCTGACGGGCGATTGTGTACTTCCCCAGGATCAAGTATAGATTAAGGCATTGGGCTACAGTGGAATGCCCTGAGCGGAACCCGTTTTGAATGTCTGCGATTATCGTGTTTTCCTCCGCCCAGGAGGCTAATCTTTTCAAGATTACCCCACCAACGACCTTTACCACAGAATCAAGGAAGGAGATCAGTCTATAGCACAAGGTGCTATTACGGTCCCCCTTCTTGAAGACCGGTACAATTGTTGAAATGCCCCAGGCCACCGACCCTGGCTGACGGTAAATGAAGTCCTCCCTGGCGCGAATAGCAGGGATCGGACATCTTCACAGCCCTTGCAGAAGTGTCCCCGGGCGGTAAAACTGACAGCAGACCGGTAAAGAATACGGACTCTCTGTGTATCATTTTTCTTGCTTGACCATCATTCTGGAAATCACATCTCTTGTGAACAGCAACATTAGTCACTCATAGCTCTTTCAATTAATGTACTGACCAGTGTATCCAAGCACTCACTTAAGACTATGATTTTTTAGGTTTGGGGCTAGAGAAAGATTTATCTGTCTCTCCAGACTTATGTAATGAACAATATACACAATAATAATATATATCACATACATACAGAGGGCTTTAGTTCCGCCCCCTTCAGCCACTGCTCAAGTTGGAGTGCCACTCATACACTGAACCCTCCCACAAGCAGTACTCAACAACATTGTTGCCCAGGCCCTTTTTAGGTCGAGCTAGACAGCAGATGCGCTGTCTCTTCGAGATCTGCTGTAATCAGTCAGTGGGCTTTAAGTCCACCCCCTTTCTTACCATTGCTTTTGATCTGCCTATGTCAATGTCCTTTAAAAATCCTTGCTTGCTAGTGGTCCGTCCTGCCTCTTTGTCCCTCCTTTCACTCTTCTGTTCCTCCCACAGAGTAGGGACTTGGTACAGCCTCATTCCGCTATAGTTCTTTATCTGTTCTTTGGAGGACTATTTTTTTCTTGGTTTCCTATTCTGTTACTAATTGTCTGCGTTTTGCTTCAGCGCCCTAGCTGCTTATATTCAAATATAGCTTTCTTCTTCCCACCCCCTCTTAATGCCACAGTTGTGTTACTGCTGCCTTTTTACTGCTGCCTCCCCGGCTCCTGCTCTGTTGCTTGTATTTGAAAGACTAGAGTATGTGAACAGTTTTAATTATTTAGGTATTACGCTGGATTCTAAAATGTCATGGAAACCTCAATTGGAAAAAACTAAATTAGTTTTGCTCCAAAACCCCATGCCTATTATAAAGAAACATAGAGGGAGTACCTCCAAGGCGGTATCTCCCGCTATAGAGGTTTTTAAATTCAAGGCCCAGTCAGCAGCCCTTTATGGGGCAGAACTTTGGGGCCCACACTGCAAGCGCAATTTTGAAGTGGATGAAAACAATTTTGTACGAAGGTTACTATCTTTACCTAATAGAACTCCATTGGTACCGGTTTTCCTAGACATTAATCTACAGCGCACTGATAGTCTTGCTGCGTTACGTCCCCTTATGTACTGGATAAGAATCTGGACTACGGACGAGCTTGTCCACTACGGATCGGGGTTACAAGAGATAATGCCGTTTGGTATTCTAAAAGATATCCGATGGTTTAAACATATTGCCACCTGGTTTAAAAAATAGGATTATCAAACTATTGGGAAAACCCACAAGAATTAACAAAATCCTGTAGCAAAATGTTCATTCTGGAACTATTTATATAACACATTGCTCCAGCATATTAGTTTAGGACCTATAACTACAAGGTTTCTTCAGTTTAAAGACATTCCTAAATTTGAAACTTTCTTGGATGAGGTTAACCCTTCGGTGGCAAAATCATTATACCTCAAATTTAGATATGGGGTCTTGCAGACTAATGATAAGAAATCCAAATGGGGTAGTAATGCACAAGATAAAGATTTTGACAAATGTGGTTTCTGCAAAAATGTTACTTCTGTCAAGGAAAATGTTATGCACATTTTATTTTTCTGTCCGGCATATCAATATCCGAGGGAAAGATGGATCAAACCTTTATGCAACGCCCTCAAATTAAGGCACTGTAGGCAGGCAGAACGGATTTTACGATCAAACACCACACGATTGGTAGTTTTTTGTGTGTCTAGGTTTTTTACGAATGTAATGTTCCATAGAGCCAAAAATGGCATAAAATTGTAATTGCAGTAGTGCTTGATTTATACTCTTATAGGAGGTAATAAGTCCACTTAATTTTTATTTCAAAATGACGTTTGTCTATTTTTATAACATTGTATTGGAGTAACCCAGTAGTGATGACCGATTGAATAGTAATACTTGAAATTTCAATGGAATATTGATCCAATTTTAATTCCCCCGTATATTTTTCAATTAATATAAATATTTATTGTATATTTTATATAAATGATTTTATCTGCTAACTAATAATGAATTGTGGAAACTATTCCCCCATCTCCGTTATTCGGCTTAATTGTCAAGATTGTTTAATTGCTGTGATGATAATCTTAAAATTTAATGTGATGTATTTTTTTACTATGTGCTTTTATGGTCTAAAGAAGACCGAAATAAAGTATTGAATTTAATTGAATTAATCGGCTTTTTGCACTTTTCAATCTCCACCGTTAGTTGGGGTTTTTTCTAGTAGGATATTTGCTTTGTTTGGGCTTCCTTTTAAGGGGGATTGGCTTGTTTTTTTAGGTATGGCCTGCAAAGGGTTTACATCCGGCCCCTCTCTTTCCTGGCTTTTCATTGTTTCCTGTGTTGCCACTTACTTTTCCTCCAGTTCTATTGGCTGTAGCATATTTTCTTGCATTGACCAATGCTTGTTCTACTCATCAAGAGACCGGACGCTCACAAGACGATCCAGTGTGTGCATAAGCCACGCTATTGTCTTACCGCAGACAAGGGATGCTGACCACTGCGGTATCTGGTTTCTGTCGGTTTAAAAACAGCAGCCCATGGTTTGTTTGTTTTTTTCGCCCTGGAGGAGACTTTCGATTTGGTGGCAGGGGGGCAGCCGGCTGAACAGACTTCTTTTGAGAGCAGTGCCTGCCAGCTGGATGGTTACGGCTGCCTCGTCTGGCTCCATAAACACTGCAGTGTAGCAGCCTCATTTCTCCTACAGTGGTATTTTATGATAAAATAAAGTGTGTACACGTTTAAAATATATATCGCAATAAAAGTGTGCATGTTAAAAAAACATACAGCTACGAAGCAGAGCAACTGCGTTTTTCTTTTACTTGCTCTGATTTGCTGCGGTATGTATTTTTAAACATGCGCACACTTTTTATTTTATTTTGTTCCATTTAAGACATTTCTAACGTTTTTCACTTTTTGACAATAGTATGATTTTTCCAGGCTTACTTAATATTCCAGTATATGGAATTTTGAAAGGATTTAATATGTCGCATAGGGAAAGGCAACACAAAATTACATTAGCACATTTAATTCTTAATTTTTTTCTTTCTCCAAGAGAAGGAAAATGCTACTTACCAGTATGCATCTGTTCTTGGCATGTAGAGCAGCAGTTACACACTGTGCATAGATGGCCACCTAGTGTTGGGCCCGGATGTTTGCAGTTTGGTTTTGTCCTGGAAAGTCTTTGGAAGTCACGGGATAGGTGACTCCTCCTTTGGATCATTCTGCGCATGGGCATCGGCTCCATCCCCAGATTGTTTCTCGCCATTAGGGAAGTGATGGAGTTTGCAAGGAAGTAAGGATGTCCATGTAAGCTGTATCTAATTAGGATAGTACTGGGACAGATAAAGGTAGCCGGGGAGGCAGGTGGGAGTGTGTAACTCTGCAGGCCTACATGCCAAGAACGGATGCATACTGGTAAGTAGTATTTTCCGTTCGAGGCATATGAGCTGCAGATTACACACTGTGCATAGATTGTATAGCAGTACCCACATTTAGCGGCGACCACCAGTATCTGTTGCAGTGGTTTGAAACAGTGTTTTGAGTACAGCCTGGCCCACAGTAGCTTGTTGTTTGGTTTGCACATCTACACAACAATGTTTTGCGAATGTGTGCGGTGTAGACCATGTAGCTGCTTTACAAACGTCATCTAAAGGAATGTTCCCTAAAAATGCCATTGAAGCCCCAATTTTCCTTGTAGAATGGGCTTGAGGGGGAATAGATAACGTACGTTTAGCTTTGTGGTAGCAAATTTGTATGCATTTGACAATCCACCTAGCTATCCCAGATTTTGATATGGGGTTACCCTTAAGTGGTGGGGAAAAAGACACAAGACTTTTTGTTTTGCGAAAAGTTTGTGTCCTTTTGATTTAGTAAAGCAATGCTCTATTGATATCTAAGGTATGAAGAGCTCTTTCTGCAACTGGCTGTGGCTGCGAGTAGAATTCAGGCAGCTCTACAGATTGACTGAGGTGGCTTTTGGGAGGAATTTAGGATTAGTACGAAGAACCACTTTATTATGGTGCATTTGTAGAAAAGGTTCTGGAATGGTGAATGCTTGTAGTTCACTAACTCTTTTTAGAGAAGTAATAGCTACAAGCAAAGCTACTTTCCGCGTTAGGAATTGCAGTTCACATTTATGTAATGGTTCAAAGGGAGGTCCCATTAACCGTGTGAGAACAATTTTTAAATTCCACACTGGTGAAGGTGGTGTTCTGTGTGGAATTATACTTTTGAGGCCCTCCATAAAAGCTTTTATGGCGGGTACTCTAAAGAGTGATAGATGTTGTCTATTTTGTAAGTATGCTGCAATGGCAGCAAGGTGCAGTCTAATAGACTTGTATGCCAAGTTACATCTTTGGAGGTGTAGTAAGTATCCTATGATGCGTTGAATAGACACATCTAAGGGATTGATTTGGTTGTTTTGACAGTATATTACAAATCGTTTCCACTTAGCTGCACAGCATGCTCTAGTATTGGGACGTCTAGCCCCTTTAATAACATTCATACAGTCAGAGGGAGGTTGAGGTAACCAAACTCTATGACTTCAGGAGCCAGATCGCTAGGTTGATCTGAGCTGGGTCCGGGTGTCTGATCTCTACATGGTTCTGCGTTAGTAGGTGTGGAGACAGGTAAAGTTTTTGGTATAGTACCACAGAAAGTTGTAGCAGTGTGGTGTACCACGGTTGTCTGGCCCAAGTTGGAGCCACTAGAATGAGTGTCAGGGAATGTTGTTGTAGTGTGCGTACCACTAGCGGAATTAGTGGGAGAGGTGGAAAGGCGTACGGAAATTTGCCGGACCAGTTCATCCATATCCCATTGCCTTAGGAACGCGGGTGTGGATATCTGCGGCGAAGTTTGGGCATTTTGCGTTTTCTTGGGTGGCGAAGAGGTCTATCTGAGGTTGTCCCCACAGTTGAAAGAACGGTTGACCAACTTGTGGATGAAGTTCCCACTGGTGGATCTGCTGTGTCTGCCGACTTAGCAGATCTGCTATGGTGTTTTGTACTACTGGAACATGTTGGGCTAAGAGAAAGATGTTTAGCGGTATAGACAATCTCCATATCGGCTGTGCTAACTGAGAGAGCTGCAGAGAGTGTGCCCCCCCCCTTGTTTGTTTGTGTAGTACATGGCTGTCATATTGTCTGTGTGAACTAAGACTGCCTTGTTTGATACTTGCTTTTGGAATGCTTTTAGGGCTAGAAATATAGCTAGTAACTCCAAGTGGTTGATGTGGAGTAACTTTTGTTGTGGTGTCCACCTGCCTTGCATGGTGTGATGCAGTAGGAGAGCTCCCCAGCCGGAGAGTGATACGTCCGCTGTCATGACTATTTGATGAACTGGCTCTAGGAAAGGTCAGCCCTTGGAAAGGTTTTTGGTGTTCCACCATTGCCAAGAGCGATGTGTCCGACTGTCTACCAACACTAGGTCTGTTAATTAACCTTGAGCCTGGTTCCATGGACGTGCTAAACACTCCTGAAGTGGACGCATTTGTAGTCTTGCATGAGGTACTATGAATATGCAAAATGCCATCATTCCTATGAGTTGCATGAACACTCGAGCTGGAAGGGAGTGTTGTGGTTGGAATTTCGTTAGAAGAGTTTGTACACTTGTTATCCTGGCGGGAGAAGGATAAGCTAGTGCTAATTCGGTGTTTATTGTGGCACCGAGATATTGTTGTACATGGGATGGTTGCAGATGAGACTTGGTGTGGTTTACTGTGAAGCCCAGGTTGTGCAGTAGTTGAATAGTGGTGTGAGTGTTTTGTACACACTGTGTGTATGAGCTGGCTTTTATGAGCCAGTCGTCTAGATATGGGAAGACATGAATGTGCTGTCTTCTTAGGTGTGCTGCTACTACTGCTAGGCATTTGGTAAACACCCTTGGCGCTGTTGTGACTCCGAATGGGAGTACTTTGAATTGATAGTGCTGACCGTCTAGCACAAATCTGAGGTACTTTCTGTGCGCTCTGTGGATAGGAATGTGGAATTAGGCGTCCTTGAGATCTATAGTGGCAAGGAAGTCGTTTTGTAACAGCAGAGGATGGACCTGCTGGAGTGTGACCATATGAAAGTGGTCTGATTGTATGTACAGGTTTTAAGGGTCTGAGGTCTAAAATAGGTCCTTCGTTGGAATTAGAAAGTACAGGGAGTACTCTCCTCTGTTTTTCTGATGCAGTGGAACTAATTCTATTGCATTTTTCTTGAGAAGGGCTATTACCTCTTGTCTGAGCAGTATCAAATGTTCTTGTGACATTGGACACTGTTTGGGTGGGTAGATGTTAGTTCTAGACAGTAACCTGACTGAATTATTTGCTGCACCCACCTGTCTGATGTGATGTTTGTCCAGGCTGGCAGGTATTGTTGTAGCCTTCCCCTGACTGGAGTGGAATGTGGTGGGGGAAGGGGAGGGAAGTCATTGGGCAGGGGTGGAGGCAGAGCGGGAGTTGTTTGTTTTGCCACTGCCCTTATTGTGGTTACCTCGGTAACCGCCTCTTTCGTAGCACCTACTAAAGGTGGATTGTGTGGGGGCTTTGTACGAAGTTGGGGGGCTGTCTGAAGAGTATCCCCTGTTGGTGCCTCTGTAAGATGAGCAGCGAAAGGAGTGACTGGGAGCTTGCGACTGCAAGGCTCCCATAGATTTGGCTGTGTCCGTATCTTTTTTCATTTTTTCAAGGGATACGTGTACATAATTGCCCCAAATAAGTGTTGCTCACCAAAATGTTGGTTGAGTATGGCACTTTGTACTTCAGGCTTGAACCCTGAGATGAGTAGCCAAGCGTGTCTACATAATAGGACACTGGTATTCATTGCCCTTGAGGCAGTGTCTGATGCATCTAGTGCACAACAAATAGAGGTATTTGTGATGTGTTTACCCTCTTGTATAAGCTCATTTGCCCTGGTTTTATATTTGTCGGGTAGGTACTGCATTATTGATTCTAATTCATCATAATGTGCCCTGTCGTATCTTGCTAATAATGCTTGGGTATTGGCAATACGCCATATGTTTTCTGCCTGTGACGTGGTTCTTTTACCTAACGCGTCAAGGAGCTTAGACTCGATCTGGTGGAGGAGCTTCGTCTGATGTTTGCGAATTTGCTCTCTTGCGTGCATTAGATACTACAAGGCACTCTAATGGTGAAGGCCCTTTAATGTAGACTGGATCTGAAGGGGCAGCTTTATATTTTTTCCCAATCGTGGGTTAATGATTCGAGCTCTCACTGGGTCTTTGAAGGCTTCTGGAGCATGCTTAATAACCCCTTTAAGCATGGGTAAAATTGACGTGGATCTCTGTGCGTTGTCAAAGGTATCCATTAGGAAGTCTTCGTCTACGGGGGGTTCAGTATGTAGGTCGACCCCATGGTATTGTGCAGCCCTTTGTACTAGTTGATGAAACCCCATAGTGTCTTCTGGTGGGGAACGCCTAGAGGGATATATGTCGTCTTGAGGGACACATTAGGGACGTCTAGGGTGCTATGACCATCCCATGGGTCAGGTGAGCCTGGAGGACTAGAAGGATCTGGAGGCTCACTATCTGCACCACCTTCTGTGTCATTAGAGGTGTCATCCTTGTTATCATCATCTGGTGTAGGGGAGTGATGTGGCAGGGGAGTAGGCGGTGAGGGTATATGAGGAAGAGGAGAGGGAGGAAGAGGAGAAGGTATTCTTAGAGGAGAGGTTGCAATGTCCTTTTTAGGATGAGGAGCAGGTGTAGGCGTGTCCAATGGTAGTTTTTTAGAACTTAGAGTTAGTCGACCAGTCTTTGGATCTTATACTAAATTCTTTTGTGCAGGGTCTGGATGAAATAATTCCTCTGCTGGAGGGCGATCTTTTGGCGTCGATGTTTGAGCATCTTTCGGCTTTGGAACTTGTTGTTGGACAGTGTCTTTAGCCGATGGAGCCTTTTTTGGTTCTGATGTTTTTTTCGGTTCCAATGAAGTTTTTTGGCTCCGAAGGTTTTGTCGGCTTCGATGTTTTTCCAGCTCCGATGGTTTTTTCAGGTCCGAATGTTTTTTCGGCTCCGAGGGTATTTTCGACTCCAAAGCATGGGAGTCGGCCGAGTGTGGTTTCGGTGCCGAGGAGGGTGCACTAGTTTTCGTCGCCGAGTGTTTAGTTGCCGGTGTGGAGGAAGAAGATGGTGTCTTTTTCGGTGGCTGTTGGTATTCACTGGCACCTGAGGCAGGCTGACTCGAGTGGGAGTCGCCTGAAGGCTTGGTAGGCTTCTTTGCCGAGCTCGAAGGCGGGGCATGGGAAGCAGTGTCTCGGTGTGCACCCGAGGGCGAGGGTGTGACCAAAGCCTTTTTGGAAGGTGTGGAGGCAGGGTCGACGTTCTTACTTACGACCCTCTGTGCCGGAGTGATGTCCTTGACTTCGGAATCTTCTGCCTCGGAGTTGCTGTAGACTCTGTGTTCTTGCTCCTGTTCTGGGATGTCGACGCCTTCTTGGAAGATGTCGTCTGGGATCGAAGCTGACGAGCGAGCCATTGTTCTTCGAGCTCATCGGTCCCGAATCGTCTTCTTGGAGCAGAAAGAGGCACAAGCCGAACAGTCTCTGGCCTCGTGCCCCGGTGAGAGGCAAAGGTTACACACCTCATGTAGATCGGTGTGGGGAAACTTTGACCCACATTGAAGACACGTTTTAAATGGCGTCCTTTCCATGAGCTGCGAGTCGAGGCCTAGGTGGGCCCGAAGACCTTTGTCAACGACCGGAAACGAAGACTTTGGAATTGGAGATTAGCGCCGACTGGAAATGCGTTCGAAACGATATCGATGAAGTTGTGATGATTGCCCACCGAAGGAAATCGGTTCCAACGCGGAGAGGAGGAAACACATCCAAGCCCGGAGGCGGAAAAAAACAAATCTGGGGATGAAGCCGATGCCCATGCGCAGTATGATCCAAAGAAGGAGTCACCTATCCCGTGACTTCCAAAGACTTTCCAGGACAAAAACAAACTGCAAACATCCGGGCCCAACACTAGGGGGCCATCTATGCACAGTGTGTAATCTGCAGCTCATTTGCCTCAAACAAATAGTTTTCCTCAAGGAGGGGCCTCTTCCCCTTTGCAGCTGCCTCTCAGGAAAGCCTCAATCCCGGCCTCAACCGTACATTTCTAAATGCCGACAGAGGGGTTGAATTTCTGTATTCACTGGTCCAGTTTGCTTAGAGTTACCCCTGCCCTGCTTTGCTTGATTTAGATGAGAATTTCCCTTACAATTTGTTGGCTCTCCACGAAACGTTTGTGAATTTGGCTGCAGAATGTAAGGTATTTGATGTATGAAATGTTTGGAAGAAACTTATATTTAGGGAACCTTTGCTTGGTTTGATCGTTTAAGTGAGTCCTCACCCGGTGATATGGGTCAGCTGTCCTGATGCACTGAAGACTGGAAGACAGCAATATAAAGAATCATTTACTGTGGATTCACAAAAAAAAGTTCATTGTTTTGGATTTTATGTTGTTGCTTCTGTAATTTATGGCGGTACTTTATCATTTTTATATATCACAGTGGTTCCAGGACCTTACTAGGGTTCTTTCTCTTTTTTATTGTTTTGTCGTTCGAACTTTAAACTTTTATTTGGTACGTAATCTTAATGAAAGTAGTTCATTAATACCAATACAATATAAATAATCAATCCAGTAAAGAGAGCATTTTGAGTCTTAGTTCCACTAATCAAGAGCCACTTTTTTAGAATGCTGGGTACAACTGCATTACAAAAGTGTGGGACAGGGCAACACTTAGTGGTGAGATAGTACAAGCATTTGCAATGCAATCGGTCTCGCAATCTGCGAGAGTTTGAGCTATTGGCATTATAAATAACAATGCCTTTTATTTAAATGTTTTGAAAACCTGTAAGCGGTGAGTAAACATGCAGTTTTTTGCTTATAGTACTTGCTTGCCAGAAGCAAGGGTGCCAGCAAAAGAGGCGCAGTTACTGCCAGCCTTGCTTCTCATAAGCAACGACTATAAGGACAAATTACGTGTGTACACACCGCTTGCAGGATTTCAAAACACATAAAGAAAAGGCATTGCCATTTACAATGCCAATACCTCAAACTCTTGCAAATGCGAGACCTATTGCATTGCAAATGCTAGTTATTATTTCCTTTCTGAAAAGAAAAGGTTTACGGGAGTTTTTACTTTAGGCATACAACCTCGGAGAGGAAAGAACGCAATCCCATATATTTTGTTTAGACCATTTATTTCACATCAAAATACTCTTAAGACGGATAGGTGTGGAATTTCGCTCCATTTTTTGTTCAGATATTATAATTTCTGAACTAGTTCATTTGATTTTGATGCAAGATTTGTGATGTGATCAGTTTGACATACTTTTGGACTTGCATTGATATGAATGCAACACAAAAACACTTCTTTGAGATACAGGAAATACATTTACAAGACTATTATTCTTACCAAAGAACATTGGTATGTCCAGCTTATCTTCTCGGTCTACTTTCCTCTTAATCATTACAATATAGACAGCATAAAGCATTGCTCCAACTAAAGACCACAAGGAACCTAAAACAAAGAATCTAGGTTAAAATAAATATATCTTTTAAAAACATTCTAAGACAAATCTCTTCACTGTTAAAATCAATGCTGAAATATTCTCCATTTCTAAACAACATGGAATAGTAACGACCAAGAAGACATGCTCAACAAGTATATACATTTGAGATGGTTCCCCGTCATCCTTCCCCAGGGTAGAAAAGCAACTTGCCCACCTTTGTTTATACAATGTACCTAAATAACTACAGTATAAGAATGAAAATCTACTTGAGCTCAATATTGGCAAATCTAGAATGAGAACTGAAATCAATAAGTGATATTAGTAGATCTGATCATTACACTAGCAACTTTTCTGTCAACAATTGTAAACAGGCAAAATCTACAAATGCAGTAAATGTGGAGTGGGTTCTCTGACTCACAAATGTCCTTTATGTCTCTATGTATGCTTTTTCTTGCATGTCCATCCTTCTGGAAATCACATATCCTAATTTCAACAGATTAATTATTAAAAGATATTCAAATCACTCACTAAACATCATTTATAAGGTCTGGGGCTAGAGATCGCATTAGCTGTCTCTCCAGACTTATGTAATGAATACTATACACTAAATTGATATATATTGCATACAGAAGGGGTTTTTGTTTCACCACCCTTCAGCCATTGCTCAAGCGCCGGTCACACATTGAGACCTCCGACAAGCAGTATATATAGAGTAAGGCATGGGCTAAGCCCTTTTTAACTTTTGATTTATTCACAGCGTCAGTCACATTTTTAAAACAGCCCATAGGAAAATCATTGGATGATTAGAGAGTCAGTAAAACTGACTGACAGCATTTAGCCCTTTCACAGTCATGTTCGCATAAGGGGCAGTGAAGTAAAGCTACAAATTAGCTCCTCTGAAAGCACAACAGCTCCCTTCACACCATACTCCATTAGGTTGTGTGGGTTAGACCCGACGTAAGGGACTCGGGGACGTGCTTACCTGTTGGTAGGCCCTCTGTAGTCAAGGGCACTAATGCCGATGCACGTCAACTTCTGGCCCTGAGGGTGAGCAATACTGAGCCATGTGTTCTGCACCATAGTGGTAATGATGTTGCTAATGTTTTTCAAACAGGTCCTCAAAAGAGACAGTAAGCGTTGAGTAAAGTGTACATTAAAAACTTTTAAAGTCAATTAAGATTTTGAAAAAACAGTCCTCTCTCAAATTGTAGAATTTTATGTTGATTACAGAGTTTATTATCATACCAAAATGGCCTCTACATTTTCCCCACAGGGTTTGTCTGGTGCAGGTCATGTCTTCCAGTAGAAGAGTCCTTACTATGTTTTCACGAAGCAAGTCGACTCAGTATATAGTCTGTCTCTTTAAAAGGAGAGTCGTTCTGCTGGAAATTATGGGATAATGCTTTACAGCTTGGTATACATTTACGTATCTACTGTACAATATTCTAAGAAAGACCGAATGAGTGATTGCTAGATAGGAAGGAAGCTCAATTGCTATTAGGTATTATTACGTTTAATTTGCATTGAGTGCTTTAATTTCATACTTTTGATTAAGAATTATTGCTGCTATTTCACAGTGTGATGCCACCTTTATTATAACAAGCATTGGCAATGCCAATCGGCCTGGCATGTTGTATGGTAATGTGGAGAATTCCAAGTACATAGCATGGAAATAGATATGTATTTGTGTGGAAGCAAAGAAATATAGAATAATATTGGTGTAAGGTAAAAGGTCAGGAGACAGTTGCACTATCAAGCCAGGCCTAAAAACCTATGTAGGTTAATGACTGCTTTCCTACCATCTGTGCTGCAGCCAAAGAAAAACAACATCAATTATCTAGTTATCTTAGAAACTTTGATAGCATTACAAAGTAATGTGTGTGCCCCTGAAAGTTCAACCTCTGGCAGATGGACAAATAAACAAAAGGATCTCAGCTGTGTGGAGGGCATGTACATTTTTGTGGAAGCACACAACTCCTTCCCAATCAAAACATCTACTCCTGGTTCCCAACATGTGGACGGAGCCAAAGTCCCTCTCTAGTGACGCTCACATCATTGTCTGGCGACAGCTTCGCTGTCAAGTCAGGCCAGAACAAATAGGAAGTCAAAGCTAAATGGCAATAAGTAGCATTCTAAACAGTTTTTAAATTAGCAGGTGTATCCAAAGACGTCTTCCAAGTATGCAAACTTTGTAAAGTTTTGATGCGGGTTCATACTTGTTAAAACTTTGGTGTTTTAAGTGTTCTAATAAAACATGCTCTTAATACAAAGAGATTTTGCTGATTATTGCAGTAATTGCTCATTTATGCTGAAGTGGTAGGTCTGAAATAAGAACCAGGGCTTACAATAAACACACATACACTTGCAAGGAATGTCATTACAAAAAGACCTCCACTGAGATGCAGAATAAAACGTCAGTCATACAGCTCCTCCACTGGATGAGTCTGAGTGCGTAACATATCATGAGCTATTTTCACCATCAGCTTCTTACGCTTGCTGGCACTTTGGTCCTTACTTTCAGGTTTATTACCTTAACTGACCAAACGATAAAAGGCACCTAGGTACAGTCTGACTAGATCCAGGCGCACAGTGTGCACCTATGCGTATCACACAAGTAGTGCAAACCAAGCGCACTAATTCCTTCTAGAATATATGAAACACATCTTTGTCACCACTTCAATGCTACCTGGTGGGTGGTGAGAGGGAACGTAATGAAAATGTGAGAATAAAGGCAGATTAAAAAGTGCTGGAAATAAATACAAGAAATGAGACAAAATAAATACATCAGTGCCAGAGCAGAGGCGTTTATTTTCCACTCACTCAGTCCCAGCTCCCATTGAATAAGCAGTCTGTCAATGATACGCTGTGTATATATATCATGAATGAGGTTCTTGTGTTTCACAAGGTGAAATGTATCGCAAAGCCTCGCCTACATTTAAACTTAGCACATGTAATCATATTAACTTTCAATGAACTTTCTCATTCAACAATAGAAGTAACGGCTTATCTGAGATTGTAGAAGAAGGTGACCTTGCGGTGTTTGATTTTTTTTACATTTGTGTAACCTCCTCTTCGTCAAAAGCAGCCAAATAAGCGTAGTGTCGTAACTGAAAGATATCCTCTTATAGGAAGGAGTCAGGTAGGCAGTTCATGTAGATTAAAAGCTGCAGGTTTATTGAAAAAGTTATAGCTTACGTTACAAGTTACATAGTAAATACCCCACCAGGAGCAGCATCCTCACTGCTCAGCCCACTCTAACTGACCCTCCTCCAGGCACTCATCAACATTCCATGACATCACACATTGGCTGAGCAGCAGGAAACAGAGAATCTAAGGAGAAGATGCATTACAACTAACAGCGGGTAATAACACATCTCCTTCCCTTAGAAAAATAATAAAACTACAACAGGGCTAATGGAAACACAACAGAGCCGTACAGGACTCTGCCTTACATAAGTCCTAAAAGTGGTTCAACCCTGTAAATGATTCAGGCAGGTCAAATAACAAAACCTTCACCACTTGCCTCCCTGCCGTGCACACTCACCTAACCAGGGACATACAATTAACGCACCCGCTACTGCACACTCATGCATATTGGCAGGACCAAGGTAATATAGATGCCCTCAACTGCACACTCCCATTGCATGCAACACATATTTAAAAACATTCAACTCACAAAATCACTCACTGGAACTAAATAAACACATACTGTGGCAGCAAAATCAGCATGACAACCAAAAAACAAAAAGTATGGCAGGGAACACCAAGTTCTCCACTTTGCTAAGGGACATCTCACCCGAAATACACACACAACCCTGGCGTAGATTCAATACTTAAAGACCCATCACAATTCTCTAGGTGCTCAGTTCAAAGTCACACCGTAAATGTATCAGAGAGACCCCAATGTAATTAAACAGTTTAACTTGTCCTTATTTTAATCCGGCGGTGCAGTTTGGCTTCAAATAACGCCATACGCCACTTTCCTGTAATCAATAACTTTGATGCTGCTGCCAATGACTCCCGCATAGCGTTGACTCACAGTTGAAATGCGCTCTAGTCTTTAGCTGCCACGTCGATTGTCGCTCTGAGGTATTCCCAGGCAACACTGATCACAACCTGGGCAAGGACAGGATTCTGTTCCCTCACCCCTAGGAACTCGCGTTTGGATTTCCCACTGATGACAAAAGGATAGAGTTCATATCCAATTGCTCGTGTCTCCACGATGACAGCATAGGGTAAATCTCGCTTACTGGCTGATCACGAGCCCTTGGCAAACATGTTCCCATGACAATACACTTATTAGGTGACGGTCCACGCCTCCAAATAACAGTACATTAAGTCATTTGCGTGCCTGGGCTCACAGTAAATCAATGGTAAACACTCAGTCTTCGCGCTAACAACAACACGCTGTACGAGCCAGTACACGCTGTACGAGCCAGCCTCCCAAATTAGGTGTCACACGCTACCCTCCTCGGTTATACTCACAGCCAAATTAACTCACCTCCTGGAATGCAGACTGCAAACCACTCTACTCCATAGATTAGAGCAACTTTGTATGTTGTCCAGCTAAGTACATGCAAAGTTCAGCAGGCCACTTCTTCAGTATTCGTAGTCCCTTTAATATCAAACCAATTAGATACGAATCCGACACCGTTACTACCAAGCACAGAAGGACTGGCTCAAAAACAGTGGCTGATTGGCAGCGCCTATGTTCATCTGTGTACAGTCAAGTAGACCACTCTCTTAGTCTGCAGGCTGTCTGATGGAAAAGACACTGGTGGGTTTCAGGGAGTCTACTTGTCCTCTTCTTAAATCTCTTTACCTCTCCTGCGCCTTCAATGTTCCTTCACTTCTTTGTTTCATGAGTTTCATTATGTGTAGGTAACTTTCCAGATCGCCGGTAGTGTTTTAATCGAAATATACTCTCCTGTAGGCAGGAATCAGGTAGCCAGTTCATGTACATTAGCAAGCTGTAGGTTTATTGAGGCCGTTATAGCATAGGTTACAGGTTATATAGTAAATACCAAAACAAAGAGAGGAGTATCCCCAATGAAGATATAGAACAGACTTGTCTGGAGGGTGAGTTTTCTGGCAAGAAGGAGAGCATTCATCCTTTTGTTTAAAACCCCTCACTCACCAACCTAGTGGTGACATGCTTCATCATCGGGGTCCACCCTGGCGGCCTAGCGCCACCAGGATGTGCTTCGACACCTGTACTACAGTGGAGCGGGTTGTGACTGTGGGTGCAAAAAAAATTAATGTTAAAAATTGTCATGGTTGTACTCAAAAATATAATTTTTATTATGGAGCAACTGAACAATATTAAAATGAGTGATGGGCGAGATCCTGGTAGGGGAGTTACGACCAAGAGATCTCTATATGTGTATGTGTTGGTTGGTCAACATGTTTCTACCAATAGGGCGTTCGCCCGGTATTCTTCAGGACCAAAAACAGGTGGACAGAAGGTGTGTGCCCCCTAAAAAGCACACCCTTTCGTGATCCCCTGTTTACCTCTTGGCAAATAGCCAGTGGTATTTATGCTCAATAAAATGAAGGAGCCCGTGAAAAAGTGAAAAAAGAGACCTGTGGGGAGAAGAAAGGTAAACAAAATTAAGTTACACTCTTGCTTACTCTCCTGTAACGTCGTGTAGTGTCTCTGTGATGTGAAGTATCATGCCAATAGGTCTATCCCTCCAGCTGAATCAATACCGTGGTGATGGAGTGTCCAAGTGGGAAATTATTCAACATCTGTACTGATCAATCAGTGCGTGCGTTTTAGCATGCAATATGATTATAGCACTTATGATTCATATCATTCATATCATCAAGTGCATGCATTAGGGGATGCATTTCGTCTGCCGCTATGGTAGGTAGTCAATAACTAAGCCCCCTAAGGGAGAATTTACCCTATGGTCAATATCTCCGACTAAGGAGAAACTGTAGCAAACTTACTGACTACAAAACCCAGGCGAAAGACCTCACGAAGAAACTAGCCAACCGAGGATACCCCGAGAAAATCACCAAGAGATGCCAAAAGCGAGCTAGGAATCAACCTCGACAAGCTCTCCTTGAGGACACACCCAAGAACGAGGAGGACATCCCACTCACATGTGTTACCACATATAATGCGGTGTCTAACCAGGTGAGCAAAAGTATCAGGAAACACTGGTCCATACTGCATACTGGAAACTACAAGTGGGACAATCCGCTTTTCTCCTACAAGAAAGCACGTAGCTTGAAAGACACTTTGGTCAATACCAGACCAAAAACAATAACAACAACAACAAACCCAACAATTACAAATATGTGGGGTCTACCACCAGTCACAGGACATTCCAGATGTGGTGACTGCAGTGTCTGCCACCTTACCAACAACACCAAAACTTCTGAACCTAGAACAAGGGAAAGTCTGGCAACAGAGGTCGCACACTAATTGCAATAGTACCTTTGTCATCTATCTGATCAAATGTAGCTGTGACAAGCCCTACATATGAATGACCACACGAAAAGTGAAACAACGGATATCAGAACACCGGAGCACAATTAGATGCAAAGAAAACAATACCAGGCTCACAGATCACTTCCTCACAGCACATCACACTCCTAATGATATGAGGTGGACTGTGATCGAGCAAATCCAGCCAGGTCCCAATGCACGGGCACGTCTTTTTGAAAAGGAGCAGCGTTGGATCTATAGACTTTCCACCCACAAGGTCGGCCTTAACGATAATATTCCGTGGAACTCAGTACTGAAATAATATCTGTACCTCTATCTAGGAACAGTTGACTATCTGAATTATCTCCCTCTGGCGAATGGCGCCTAATACACTGATATTTGTCCCTCTGACATGCAATACCGTGATGTGGCGATTATACTGTTACCACTCCCTACTCTTAGTGTACATTTCAACCCCCTTGGGGATGTCCACTTCTTGACATCACCCCAACTGACTAGGCAACATACTATAGCGCCTTGCCAGACCAGCACTAACATGTGAGGAGTTACTTTGCCCCTCAGCACACCCTACCTCGACTGCCAGTGCACTTTTCCTATTTAATAGCGCTTGCCTAACTATATATGTAACTCACCTACACATTATTTGTGCCTTTATATCTGCAGCGCATTACCACTTATCATTCTCTCAGCACTGATGCGCACGTCAGCACGCCATTGCGCGCTGATAGCCCCGCCCCCATTAAAGACGTGGCCACGCCCACCCCGGAAGCGGCCGACGCCTTTTCAGAGCGACCGCTCCTCACGGCAGTCACTAGCCGTGCAGAGGTCGATAGGAGTAGGTTTGACTCGGTCCCTTCAACCAAGCAACTGTGAGTAAACACATCTTCTGTCCTAGGATCTGGACCGAGTGCCGGAAATCGCGGGGGAATTTTCCTTCGTAAACCGGGCATCCCTGAAAGCGGCTTGCTTTTTACTATCTCCACTTTCTCGCCATTACAGAATATGTTGTCCTTGCGTTAAAGAGCCTACGCCCTGCCCGTTGAAGCATCATAGAGTCCATAATTTAGTAAGCCTCAGCCCACGCCATACAGCATTAGCGTATTCCTTATTGTTACATGTGTGTGTGTCTTGTATGTCAATACACAGTTATTCACGCTATGAATGAATGTAGCGCACCCGCTGTACCACTATGCCTCTAGTCACTTTGCTATGTATATAAGCACTACCAAATAGCAAGCCCACAGTTATTGACTACCTACCATAGCGGCAGACGAAATGCATCCCCTAATGCATGCACTTGATGATATGAATGATATGAATCATAAGTGCTATAATCATATTGCATGCTAAAACGCATGCACTGATTGATCAGTACAGATGTTGAATAATTTCCCACTTGGACACTCCATCACCACGGTATTGATTCAGCTGGAGGGATAGACCTATTGGCATGATACTTCACATCACAGAGACACTACACGACGTTACAGGAGAGTAAGCAAGAGTGTAACTTAATTTTGTTTACCTTTCTTCTCCCAACAGGTCTCTTTTTTCACTTTTTCACGTGCTCCTTCATTTTATTGAGCATAAATACCACTGGCTATTTGCCAAGAGGTACACAGGGGATCACGAAAGGGTGTGCTTTTTAGGGGGCACACACCTTCTGTCCACCTGTTTTTGGTCCTGAAGAATACCGGGCGAACGCCCTATTGGTAGAAACATGTTGACCAACCAACACATACACATATAGAGATCTCTTGGTCGTAACTCCCCTACCAGGATCTCGCCCATCACTCATTTTAATATTGTTCAGTTGCTCCATAATAAAAATTATATTTTTGAGTACAACCAGGACAATTTTTAACATTAATTTTTTTTGCACCCACAGTCACAACCCGCTCCACTGTAGTACAGGTGTCGAAGCACATCCTGGTGGCGCTAGGCCGCCAGGGTGGACCCCGATGATGAAGCATGTCACCACTAGGTTGGTGAGTGAGGGGTTTTAAACAAAAGGATGAATGCTCTCCTTCTTGCCAGAAAACTCACCCTCCAGACAAGTCTGTTCTATATCTTCATTGGGGATACTCCTCTCTTTGTTTTGATACAATTCCTCCCAGGGGAATAGGAGTTATCTCAGGTTCACCTGTGAGTGAACAAACTCCCTTACTCTCTCTTTGATTGTATTATATAGTAAATACCCCACCAAGAGCAGCATCCTCACTGCTCAGCCCACTCTAACTGACACTCCTCCAGGCAATCATCAACATTCAATGACATCACACACTGGCTGAACAGCAGGGAATAGAGAATCTATGGAGAGGATTCATTACAACTAAAAGAACATTATAACACATGCCTTTTCCCTTATTATGACAAGCATGCATAATTTGACATTGCGCCCTGCACTGGAGGCCCCCTTTTAGCGCCAACACCCTCTTGCTGTGGTTGTTGCATACGTTTCTAGCAAAAAAGAATTCTGAGGGCACCAAATCAAAAATAATTATGAGCTTTTATTTCAACTTAAATTAAAGTTAACAGTTTGTAACCCAATTTACCAATGTGTCGTTTATGGAATTCATTCACTTTCTCAAGGCGTGCACTCTGCCAGAATTGTTCTTAGCATATACCATGGAAGATTTACTGCCTTTTTTATGGGTTACCCATTTACTGTTCAAGACGAACGTGGCTGGATGTTTTATAGTTGCTCCTTTTGCTCCTTTGCCATTCCTTATGGACACCTCAAGCATACACCTTGGCTGGTGATATGATGCCCATTCCTATGGGCAGCTCCTCTGCAGCGAATTGGATCACTCCTTAGGCATACACTATAGATTCTTTCTATGACATTCTACAGTGAACTCATCAGAATATATACAATGGCTGGTTGTATAACACCCATTCTTATGTGTGCCTTTCTACCACTTCTGGGTGGACTCTTCAGATAATACATCATGAACGTCTGAATAATGTCCATTCCTACGAGTTTTTTCTCTGTCACTTCTGTTTTAGGTTCACTCCACATGCTTGAATCGTTTGAAGGTGGCACCTCCCATGCCTACCACTCTTCACCTCGGTCTACTTCATATGCTCCTTGCTCAATGTTGTGTAAACAAATGACACCATGTCAGGTATCTATTGGGGTTCTCACACTTCTCTCCTAAACGATACAAATCCTAATCAACAAATATGTAGACAAAGTAAAGCTACACAGAAAGTACAAACAACATTTGCAACACTGCACTCACACACTTTGTGCCCCTTCATTTGAAAAAGTCCTCTTTCACTATTCTTTGCTTAATGTAATGCCAGGGTGCAGCAACAAATCATAAAAGCACACCTGTAGTCGTCACACACAGCATCAAAGCACTACGAATAGAGGCAACAAAACAGACACACACTATGCCCTCCAATGAACTCTCATAGAGAAGTGTGTTACCTTCTGCAAAAGTACTTCGGTGCCTTAGCTACCAGGGATATGAACAATACAAATGCAATCTCAATGCAATACAAAGGAATATTCCAAGCAACAAAGGTCCTTAAAGCATTGGCAAGAAAGCCAGCAGCAAATTCATAATTAGCCATAGTACATGCATATCAAAATAAGGGGCGAGGAATTTGAGGTATCAATGTAGTAACGAACAGCAAGGTGGGCAATGGCATAGTTAAAAGAAGACTTAAAAACAAAGTAATCAAATGCCTATCTGCTGTAAGAGCCCAGATTGCAGGATCAAAAAACAAAGGCATACTTCTTGGCATACTTCTTGGCATACACCCTGAAAAAGTGGGGAGTTCTCTGCACTGTCAATTTTGCCTGGTTCATTACAGTACGTTTAGAAGTGCTGATATGTGTCAATTAAGGGTGCCAAGTCATTGCAAATATTTGCGAATATCCACAAAGTTAGGTATAAGTGTGTGAGCATTCATGCCATTCGCATGTCATTTTCCAGGCTACCTTTCGGATACTCCCCTGAATGTTGACAGCAACTCTTGCATGTGCTACTTGTGAACTCAGCAGAACACTTATGCACAAAATAAGCTTTCTGGCTTTAACATTTGGGGGGGAGACTGAAGAGAACTGAACACTCTAGTTACAGGTCAATGACTTCACACTTTTTATTGCCGGCAGTGGAGAGGTTCTTCAGGTCATCCAATTCAATGCATTGTCAGAGTCCTTATGAAGTTGTCGTCCTCGAAGGTCTTGTTCATGGACATGGCAATTGCCCTTCCTGACAGACATGTTGTGCGTTGCACCAAAGGTGTTGTCTAATTTTGATCAGCTTCAAGTGGTGGTCAACTCACTTCTCTGTCTCTATCCCGATTCACAGGGGAAGAAGTGCTACAACTTTTAGATTGAGAGATTATGAAATGTCTTAGCTGGGCAGAAACACACCAGTTACGACTAGACTATCCTTTCTGACTATCATTTAAGGGGTAGAAAAAATAATTCCTTATTAAGACGTGCTCGGCAACTCATTATGGCAGCCACGTTCTCTTCCAGATATGCAGGTCTTTGGGTAGTTACTGTAGCCTGGTACAGGATAATTAGAACCCCATGGGTGTACCAATGGGGATGGAAGGTGCCACAGAGTGCTGCTGTTAAAGGTCTACAAGTTCTGGACAGAACTGTTTCCCCCTATTTAGTGTGGCAACGAAGAAGCAAACATCAGGCTGTCATGAAAAACAATTGGAGACAGTTTATTAACCTGCCCCTCCCAGCTACACCTTCATTTCAGAACGGGCCTGTGGTACAAGGGTGGGTGCAGCCTGACACAACAACACCGCAAGCAGTCTGGCTTGAGGTGGCCGAGTTGCAGAAAGCTTGAGCCAGACTCGAGCCTGAGACCTGGCTCAGCTCGATGTCCCGTTGGAGTCTCGACGCCATAACGAGCTGAGCTTTCATGCTTCTGTCTGCCACCCTCGCTCTACCATCAAGCACAAAGAGGTCAAAACAAAGCACTAATAATTGAAGTACAAAAGGAGAGACAAAGGGGTACCTATATAGTGGCTGAACAAAGTTAAACCTGAGTTGGATTTGGCTGAAATATGTTGATACAAACAGATAGGGTATAGGAGACATAGTCACTCTGATATACCAGCATAATCTTAATCCTGCCAAGTGGGGCCCATATATTAAAGATACTGGCCCACATGCATCAAGCATTTTTGCAGTCGCAGACGGTGCGATTCCTTAAAATCGGCCGTTTGCGAATGCAAAAGTGCTTGTTGGGATGCATCATGCCATTTTAGAAGTCGCATCTTTTTACGATTTCTAAAATTGCGTTAGCATTTAAGAAATCGCAATTGTGCGATTTCTTAAATGCTATGCATCATTATAGAAAAATATGCGTTTTTTAAAATTGGAAGTGCAAATTACCACGAAGTTCAACTTCGTGGTAAATTGCGAAATTGATTAAAAATGCACAAAAATTCATTTTTTAAACTGTAAAGGTACACACACACATGTCCTTAGGACATGTGTGTATGTAACTTATGCTGCAAAGTACATTTCAGGGGTGCATGTGGGGGTCCTTTGGACCCCCCCCATGAAATTTTCTAAGTGCCACTCGCAATTTCCATTGACTCCTATGGGCCTTTTGGCCCATAGGAATCAATGGGAATTGCGAAAATTAAGTTAAGAAATCGGTATTTCTTTGGTATTCGGTAAAAAATGCGATTTTTACCGAATCCCACAAGAATACCGAAAATATTGATGCATATCATTTTGCATTTCTTAATTTGCGATTCCTTATTTTTCGCAAATTAAGAAATGCAAAAAGACACAATGATGCATGTGGGCCACTGAGCGTTGGTCTGGCCCAGGATGTGTCAGCAGCCAAATGATGAAGCATGGCACTATTGGTGGGGGAGGGAAATCTTAACAACCTAGTGGGTTTTCAACTATGAAAAAAGTTTTTTATCTCCCTTTCCTTCCTTTTTAGGTCGAGCAGACCTACCCTCAATGCGTGAGCATTGATGGTGTCTACTTCAGACCTAATGTTACCTGTATTTAGGAATGTGGACAGCAATGTGCCACGCGCTTTTCCTTTCCAGTTTTCACCGCGGGAGCGCACGTCTGAGCCGCGCTTGCGCAGAGTAACTCACAGCCCTTGCTCACACACAGACACAGGCAGCCCCCACCCCTCTGCATGCACGCACACACACACCCACACAGGCGCGCGCATGCACACGCAGGCACACACATACAGGCACACGGCACACAGCACACATACAGGCACACGGCACACAGCCCCCCCCCCCTCCCTCCCCTCCCTTTAACTCACCGGAGTCGGACTCGGGCTCGCACCATCTGTTAAGGGAGCCCCGCAAAGCACTCGAGGTCCTCTGGCACTCTCCCAAAAAACGGAGCTCTCCCCATAGGCATGGGGGCCCCGCAGTCTCCCCGCTGGTCTTCACCCGGGCCCCCTCCTGGGACCCGGGACTTCATGCGGCACTTCTCTTCTCCGGGCTCGCGCTCCGACCGGAAAACGAAACTGAAGAGTGGCGCGCATGCGCAGGCAGCCCCCGCCCTCCCACTCCTCACAGGCCGGCGAAAAGCTGATGGTAGCGCAGGACTGGTTTTTATTTTATTATTTTCTGTTACCACATCTATTTGGAAAAGCATCCGTTTCAATGTCCCAAGATGAGATTGTGTTGTTTTGTAGTGTTATAAGGCGTTAGTGGCGTGGTCCCCTCTTTTGTGGCGAGTTTTGCTGTGCAGTGTGCTGTTTTGCTGTGTTGTACCATGTTATGTCCAGCACTCATGCATCAAAAAAGTGCATTTATTTCACTGTACAGCCAGACCCCCCCCCCCCCCTCCCCGACTCCCTCCATCAACAGGGCTCTGGTCCCTGCTGTGGCCTGTAAGGAAGGGCCCAAGGCAGCGTGGCAGATGGGAGTACAGCCGTGCTCTTACAAGAGGAAAACGCTACACAAACAAACGCTTTCGATTTTCAGGACAGTTTAGCACAGAAGAATCAATGACGCTCATTAAAGCGGAAGAAACGAAGAACCTTTTAGGCCCCGACCTATCCTTGGGACTGAAGCAAGGGCGTAGGAATCTCGGGGGAGGAAGCGTCAGCACTGGGTCATTTCGACTGACATTCACTGGAGTGACACATGCAGTTCCTTCCCAACTATTAGTTTGTGCTCTAGAAATCCCAACTAGGCATCGGTGAAATTTCTGTTCTGCCCGCGCATAATTTCGGTCATTTCGTGATATGCTTTTGATGTGAAATTCCTGAAATTAGCCTGTTGATTCATATTGCGTAATTAAGTGCTCTTGGCAAATATTTATCGTGAGTGCCTGGGAACAACGGGAAAGAACAGAATGCAAGAAACTGCTGTTTGCAGTGCTTGTGTTTTTATATTTTAGCACGGAATACATCCACGCATATAGCAGTTCAGTATAGCACCGATTTTGCATTTACAATACAATACAATACAATTTATGAAGCACACGGCTGCCTCCCAAGAGACACATAAGTATGCAAAATTTCAGTAAAATTGTGAATTATTTTAAAAAATGCAAATTACAAATATTTTGCATACTCCTAATTGCAATCCAAACAGACAAAAATGTAGAATTAAACATATGGCGAGCAAGATCGCCACTGTACACTATTTTAATGTCAGAGTCATTAGTCTGCCTCACACACACACACACTGCGCTGCCTCACACACACACTGCGCTGCCTCACACACACACTGCGCTGCCTCACACACACACTGCGCTGCCTCACACACACACACTGCACTGCCACACACACACACTGCACTGCCTCACACACACACTGCGCTGCCTCACACACACACTGCGCTGCCTCACACACACACACTGCGCTGCCTCGCGCACACACTGCGCTGCCACACACACACACTGCACTGCCTCACACACACACACATCGCTGCCTCACACACACACACTGCGCTGCCTCACACACATACACTGCGCTGCCTCACACACACTGCGCTGCCTCACATACACACACTGCGCTGCCTCACAAACACACACTGCGCTGCCTCACACACACTGCGCTGCCTCACACACACACTGCGCTGCCTCGCGCACACACTGCGCTGCCACACACACACACTGCACTGCCTCACACACACACACATCGCTGCCTCACACACACACACTGCGCTGCCTTACACACATACATTGCGCTGCCTCACACACACTGCGCTGCCTCACATACACACACTGCGCTGCCTCACAAACACACACTGCGCTGCCTCACACACACACACACTGCACTGCCTCACACAAACACTGCGCTGCCTCACACACACACTGCGCTGCCTCACACACACACTGCGCTGCCTCACACACACACACTATGCTGCCTCACACACACACACACTGCGCTGCCTCACACACACACTGCGCTGCCTCACACATACACACTGCGCTGTCACACAGTATGTAGTCGCACACTGCTGTGTGTCACTCACACTGTCCTATCACACACACTGCACTGTGAGACACAAACTGCACTCTGAGACACACACTGCACTGCCTCACACACACACTGCGCTGCATCACACACACACTGCCATGATACACACTGTGCTGCCTCACACACTGCCTTGCCTCACACACACACTGCCTTGCCTCACACACACACTGCCCTGCCTCACACACACAATGCGCTGCCACACACACATTGCGCTGCCTCACACACACACTGTGCTGCCTCAACACACACACACTGCGCTGCTTCACACACACTGCGCTGCATCACACACACACTGCACTGCCTCACACACACACTGCGCTGCATCACACACACACTGCCATGATACACACTGTGCTGCCTCACACACTGCCTTGCCTCACACACACACTGCCTTGCCTCACACACACACACTGCCCTGCCTCACACACACAATGCGCTGCCTCACACACACACTGCGCTGCTTCACACACACACTGCGCTGCTTCACACACACACTGCGCTGCATCATACACACACACTGCAATGCCTCACACCCACACTGTGCTGCCTCACACCCACTGTGATGCATCACACCCACACTGCGCTGCCTCACACACACACTGAGCTGCCTCACACACACACACACTGCGCTGCCTCACACACACACACACACTGCGCTGCCTCACACACGCACACACTGCGCTGCCTCACACACACACACACACACTGCGGTGCCTCACACACACACACACACACAGTGCTGCCTCACACACACACAGTGCTGCCTCACACACACACACACACTGCCTCACACACACACACTGCGCTGCCACACACACTGCGCTGCCTCCCACACACCCACACTGCGCTGCCTCTCACACACACACTGGCTGCCTCACACACACTGCACTGCCACATAATTACACAGCTATCAATGCAACATACACTCCAAATACCACTCAGTGCCACATAGTTATATGCAACATAATTACACTCTACTGAATGCAACACACACTCCACACAATACCACTCAGTGCCACATAATTATATGCTACATAATTACACTGCACTCAATGCAACATACACTCCAAACAATACCACTCAGTGCCACAAAATTACACGCCACACAATTACACTCTACTGAATACAACATACACTCCACACAATACCACTCAGTGCCACATAATTACATGCTAAATAATTACACTGCGCTCAATGCAACATACACTCCAAACAATACCACTCAGTGCCACATAATTACATGCTACATAATTACACTGCGCTCAATGCAACATACACTCCAGATACCACTCAGTGCCACATATTTACACGCCGCATAATTACACTGCACTCAATGCAACATACACTCCAAATACCACTCAGTGCCACATAATTACACACCACATATTTACACTGCACTCCATGCAACATACACTCCAAATACCACTGAGTGCCACACAATTACACGCCACATAATTACACTGCACTCAATGCAACATTCACTCCAAATCCCACTCAGTGCCACATAATTACACACCATATAATTACTCTAATGAATGTAACACACACTCCACACAATACCACTCAGTTCCACATTATGATATGCTACATAATTACACTGCACTCAATGCAACATACACTCCAAACAATACCACTCAGTGCCATATAATTATATGCTACGTAATTACACTGCACTCAATGCAACATACACTCCAAATACCACTCAGTGCCACATAATTACTCTACTGAATACAACATACACTCCCCATATTACCACTCAGTGCCATATAATTACACACCTCATACTTACACTACTCAATGCAACATAAATACACTATCTATCGCACTCACTCTATTTATCGCCATCACTCTATCTGTCCATCTATCTATTGCCCTCTATCTATCTATCTATCTATCTATCTATCTATCTATCTATCTATCTCCCTCACTCTATCTATCTATTGCTTCACCACAGCATCACTCATGGGAAATCCAACATCACTAGGCGCTACCACAGCATCACTGAACGCCACAGCATCTCTCGTCGCCACCACAACATCACTCAGCACCTCCACACAATCAATCTGTGCAACCATTCAACAACTGGTTCAAATATGTTCTCTCAATGTTTCAAGCTTTATTACAAATGTCACAAAAAGATGTTAATATTTCACTTCTGTTCTTGGATTTTCATCACAATAAAATACAATTAACATAATCTTCACAAAAATTATTTACAAAAGTTTAAGCTATTGCCATTATAAATTACAATAACTTTTATTTAAGTATTAATTATTAAAAAATGTAAAAGCCATTGTTCTTTGTAATATCAATACATCTAAATCACGTAAATACAACTCATATTGCATTATAAATGCTATAGGTGTCACATTTGAGAAAGTTAAAACTATTGGCATTGTAAACGACAAAGCTATTAAGTTCGCTATTTTCAAAACCAACACATAAAAAAAAATGTGTCATTTACAATACCAATAGCTCAAACTTTCCTAATGCGAGACCTATTGCATTGCAAATGCTTGTTTCTCTGAGGAGCCCTATTTCCAGGAGGGCCTTCATAGTCCTTCCTTGTTTGTGAGGACCCGTGTTTACTTTGGAGAAAGAGGGAAGGCTTAATCATTAGTCCTTTCTAGGGGTGGGGGGGGGGGGGGGTGACGCTGGCTCTGTCATACAGCTTTTTATCTTCACTTTCAGCCATGTTGCAACATGGCTAAGAAACACTGGAAAAGCCAATAGATATCAGATAGGCCAGACTTACTGGATTTGCCAATGCTTGTTCTTCACTATGGTATGGGAAAGCATCTTTAAATATGTGAGTTCAGAATACCAGCTGTACAAAAACTGATTGTGTTTGATTTAGTAGTAGAGTACAATGTTGCTCTGCCTAAATGAATTTGGGCTACAAATAGGGTTCACAACTGTGTTGTCTCTTAATTTACTAAGGGCACAGTCGCCAATGAGATGACAGGAATGGTTCTACATTCATGTTTAAAAACTATCACTTTCAATAAGTACTTCTCAGTACGAAAATGTGACATATTAATGTGAAAGCTTCCACATGTAAAAGAAACGCACATTAAAAAAATTAAAAGTTATATAGCGCAGACTCTACCCGAAGGTATTGGAGCGCTTTACATGAGCACCGATACAGTACACAAAGACACATTAATTTTTGGTATGCACGGGGAGATTAAGTGATTTGCCCAAAATCATAGGATGTTAAGACGAGACTCAAACCTGGTTCCCCAGTTCCAACGTTGGCAGCGCCAGCCGTTCCATCACATCGTCTTCCGTTTGGAATTTTGAAAAGTCTTTATCATGCTTGCTTGATGTTTGTTGTATAATTTACATGGCAAATGTTTTCAGGGATCAGCCCGTGCACGGACTCTAAGAGTCAAGCCAAACTCTCTGCTCTGGGTCGGCTCGCCAAACTCCAAGTCTGGCATATGAGTAATGTCCAAGCACTACCAAACACGGCTGTTAATTAACTCCTCTGTTTCCACACCCGGCATCCGTATGCGTTTGAGTATACATGTCGCGTGGCGCTACATTCCGTGCCAACTTCTTTTTTCCCCAAAAACTTTTTGCAACAGTCTCCAGAACAGGACCGCCTGATAAAGGATAACCAGCGTTTTTATTTTTCAACAGATGTGGTCAAAGTTTTTGGGTATTCAGGGATTTAGCCGCACATATACCTGGATACTGCTTTTAGTTCATGACATTTCCAGATGGTCCTTCCACTGCTTCAGCAGTTATTTGTTCACTGCATATCCTCTGGCAGGGCACTCCCCTCTCCTGATGGCTGATAGCTGCTTCGCATTCTACGGGCTCCCAATTGTCGACATTTTCAAGGATCTTAGGGATTGTGTTCCTCTGGTCTGGTGTTCAATCACCTTTCCACTTCTTTAATGTCAACATGTTTCAAGTGACTGGGTCGAAGTCGCAGCCACATCTATTGGTGATGGAGCCCTTAACTTCACGTCAAGTATCACATCTTGTACTGCTCTCCCACACCTGATGTCAGTGTTTTAGGCAAACCAAACATGGCAAATATCTTTTCACGCTTGTCCCACATTTGTTCAAAAGTGGTGATAATGATGATTTCAGCCAACAGAAACTTGAAGGCATTCGAAACACCAACATATTCCTCCCATTTGGCAGAGCCCAAAAGCTGATGCTCACACATCTTGCCATGGGTCTTCAAATGGTTCTTCTGTATTACAAGGGGCAGGTCTACTGGAGGCCCGCCTTGCTTGACAATAATAGAACGGGGCTTATAGGTTTCCCACCATGGAATCAATCAATGAAAACTGACTTTCTCGCAAAGACTTGCTGTAATTTGACTAGCACCTTGGTGGCCAAAATGTCCTAACGGGGTGAAACAGGCACTAACTATGTGCACAACAAACAGAAAGTATCCTTTGAGCAAGAATACCTTTATCAGTGGTGCTAAGTTTTTCATGTATGTTCCCTAAAGTGCTCAAGTCTATGCTACTTTCTTGATCCCGATCCCCCACGTTGAAGAGAAAGTCTTTCTACTGGACCGACTTAGCAGCAGTAATGGCTTGCTGAAGGCATGCATAATCTTCTGTTGCTTATGCTATTTTAAGCTAGCCAGACTGTCTTCGGGCAGTTCACAGTGGCAATCCACTCTGTATACGCATCAGCTCCCCTGCCTGTGCTCACTTTCGCAAACTGTCCAGACCTGGTAGTCGGCAGAGGTGTGCACCTGTGTTTGCATCATAGCATGATGCCTGGAGCTGCAGTACCCACTTCTCAATCCTCTGTGTGGTGGAGTGGAGCTGTGCCTGCAAGAATAAGTATGAGGAGTTTGCCGTTGTTTGTTACTTTTGAAATAAGTATAAATGAAACTGTGTGCAAACTCCTTTGATGTCAAGGGTTTCCTTTTCAATATGTGCATAGCACTTTTCTGTACTATTCAGCACTGCACTCACGAAGACAATCAGCCTGCGTTCATCTGTTTATGTGAGTTCCACGAGGAGAGCCCCATGCTCTGTAGGGATAGCATCTACTTTGAGCTCCTACTCCTTAGCGGGGTCATACTTGTGTCTTAGAGTAGCATGTCTTTGATGTTTCTTCAGCCTTGCCCCAGACCCAGGGGGTCCATGTCTTAATCAACTCTTGCAGCGATCCAGACAACATTGCCAGATTTGATACAAAACAGCCACTGAATATGTAGCTGGACCCAGGAAACGTTACACTTCAGATCACATTGTGGAGACTCTGGCTCACGCAAGTCAGCTCCTTTTGCTGGGTCCACTTGGAATCCGTAGAGGAGGAGAAGCCATCTTTTAATTTCCCCATTGACGCCTTAATGGCCCTGAAGTCGTTGTTGAGGTGGGCTAGCCAGGTTTCCCAGTAGGGTGCCGCCACTGCAGGATCACTCAATTCACTAAACGGAGGTAGAGGATTGACTGCACCACTCACGGTTGGGTGGGCCTGTATTGCTGAGCAGCATCAAGATATTGTATGTTGGGAACAGAAATGGATACAGCTGGTTGTGCAGCACCACCCCCTTGACTAAATTGGCTCATTCTGTGCGGTGTGCTCTCTGTTGTAGGTGGAGCATGTAGGCAGTGGTCGCTTTCAAAATGCTTTTTTAAATGTCTAATTTCCTCTCATTCCTTTGCTTGATGCACAAGATTTATCCTTAGGCATTAGGAGTTTTCCAGAGGTGTAAAGCTCATATTTTAAACTCCTCTAAGGGCACAGAAATCAATCATCTATATGGAGAATGGACTACAATGACACCTGTACATTTCGCATAACCATGTGGACTACTTTCCAAGTCATAAAGAGCAGTGGTAGCAGCGTACCGTGTTTTGTGAATCGGAATTTGTGACTAATAAGCGAAGTCTTAACAATAAGATCGCAATGCATTTTATACATAGCCTGTGCGGTGCATACGTGTGCGAATGGTCCAGTGTAATGGAAGCCTGTGGTTTCCAATTTAAAAAAAACCCTGGCCTGTGCGCAAGCTGGTGATAAGGTTGTTTTCCCAGACTATGGAAGTGTATTGCTGACATTCCTGAAGCTGAAGGGAGGAGACAGAGTGCGCAATGAGGAAAGTGGGGACAGGGGCTCCCTTTAGAAATTTTATTATGTCCTTTGTTTTGTTTAATTTTTTTTATTTAATTTTAACATATTAGATACTGTGAGTCATTGAAAAAGGGTCTGATCTCATGGTACATTCAGAAGTTATCAAGGTTATTGTAAGCATTCAGATATACATGCATAAATGCGTTCGCTCTCATAGCTGTCTCACTATATCAGTAAAATTCCATCATTTTACATAGGTGGTAGTTATCAGTGCAAAACGTATGCGTTCTGGGATATGGTTGTTTGGCAAGGTCAGGGTGACGGGACTACGTCCACCCTTGGTTTTCGTGAGAGCTTGGAGCTTACTGCTTTAGTGAGTGGGTGACAATCTCAGTCCCTCTCTGGAGTTAGCTAGGTAACCGGTTTGTATCTGGAACTAAAAACCCCTGGGTACTAAACTGGGGTGCAGATGTGGAATCAGTGGGGATAAAACGAAGGGAAGGGGATCAGTTGGTGTTCTGTGTCGGTGTGCGTGGTTACTTTGGCGGCTGGTGATTTTGGTGCCGGGGGGAGGTGGGGGGAGGGGAAGGGTCTTGGCTAATTTCTCTTGTGGATTCTAAAGCTGTGCTCTGCGGTGCGGGCCATGAGAAGGGGTCCCCAGCAGGTGGGCCCTCTAACGTGATACAACTGATGGTTGGCGTGGCTGGTGCGACGGGTTTTAGTTGGGTTCGGGGTGCCTCTGAGGTTTCTGCTCTTGTGGTGTGCTAGTTAACTTGGAATAGGATTTGCGCCCATTACATGGATATAGGGTGCTTGTGTGTTCACTTTGTTTCCTCTTCCCAGAGTACGTCTTCCACCGGGGTCCTCCCAGGGTCCTCTAGTGCATGGCTATCCTCGCATTGCGAGAAGTAATAGAAGGGACGCGAAGCACAGATGCACTTTGTCTATTTTTCGTCGACGAAAACCCCTAGCACATTCGCTTCCCACGTATCTACCCCTGGAATATTGACAGTTGCTCCAAGGGTATTGTGAACGTATCACCAGTATTGTTGCAGTGTGGGGCATCCCCAGAACATGTGTTAAAAGTCCGATGCGGGGGTTTGGCATCTGGGACATGTGAACTGTGTGTCTGGGTAGTATTGTTGCAGGCGCTGGGGTGTTAAGTATGCTCGGTGCAGGATATTAAATTGTATATTTTTGAAGCGTGCGTTTCTGGAGACCCTTTTGGGGTATTCAAGAGCCTGCGCCCACTCTTTGTCATCTAGTGGTCTATTGAGGTCGTCTTACTATATTTGCTTTAGAGAGGTCAATGGCTTAAGTATCAACTCTCGGGTAGCTTTATACAGCCATGTGACGGGATGTCTGCCTGCCCCCATGTGTAGCATGGTGTGTATGACTGGATGTGCCGGTGGCTCTCCTGCAAACGGGTCCCAGAATGGGCGGCTACCTGCCAGGAGACGTCGGTGTAGCAGGAATTGTCCGGAGGGGAAGTTGTATTTTTCTACTAGTTGTTCATATGGACGCAATTGGCCTCCCTCGAATAGTGACTCCAATTCTGTCAGTAAGCTGTCCGTCCAGTGCTGTAGTGTGCGCGCCGTGTAGGGCCTTCTCAACGTTGGAACCCCATCAGTGGTAGTAATGGGGAATATGGCGGTCTCCCTCTGGACATGCGGTGTATCCGCAACATATAGGCTCGAGCCACCGTTACTTGTAGTGGGCGTCTACGTTGGGGTTTTGTGCCCGGCAACAATAGACGTCGGATTGTTGGTATGGTGACTTGCTCTGTATTGAAAGTAGTCTCTCCCAGATGACGCTCCGCCATCCATTGCGAGAGCCACTGGAGTTGTGCCGCCAGGAAGTATGCCTCAAAGACCGGTCCTCCCAGCCCTCCCTGGTCAGTCAGGAGATAGAGCTTGGACAGGGCTACTCTATGTCGGTCCGTTCCCCAAACAAGTAAGGTGAGGAGGGTGTCTAATTCTCAGAAGAAGGGGCGAGGTGGAATGATTGGGAGGTTGGCAAAGTGGTATAAGAGCCAAGAAACAATGATTATTTTAGCCAGAGCTACCCGTCCAATAGGGGCCAAGGGGAGCATCTTCCAGAAACCTACGGCCGTTCGAATGCCTGCCAGTACTTTATGGTGGTTCCCTTCATACAAGTCCTGTGGGGAATGGTATAACCTAACTCCGAGGTACCTAGGGCCGCATGGCTTCAAGTGATTCTTTGGGTCCCGATGGTAATGTTCAAGGGGGCTAGGTGGGGACTTAAGGGGTATATCGTGGATTTGCTCCAATTGACTTTGAGGCCCGAGACCTCCGCAAACTCCTGTAGTGTTGTCCATATGGGATTCAGGTCGGTTGTGATGTTGCGCACATATAGGAGCAGATCGTCCGTGTATAATGACACGCTGTGAACTGTGTCAGCTATCAGGATGCCCCAGGCTTCTCCTTCCCGGCGCAAACGAATCGATAGGGGTTCTATTGCAAGGGCAAATAAGAGCGGGGGAGTGTGCCCCTCTTCACCAGAATTGGGCTGAGATATATTTCCCTAGAAAAACCCTCGTTGTAAGGTTCTTATAGAGGAGCTGTGTGTACGCCAGCAGGGTCAGACCCACCCCATTCCATCGGAGAACGGAAAATGAATAAGTCCACAGGAGGGTATCGAAGGCCTTTTCTAAATCTAAAATGAGGCAAGCCGCTCGTGGAAACTGGGGACCTGCTCTGTCTTGTATATGGAAGAGCCTGCGTAAGTTCTGGGATGTGTTGCGACTGGGAACGAATCCATTCTGATCCGGGTGGATCAGTGGAGGAAGGAGCTGGGAGTACCGATCCGCTAAAATGTTCCCAAGTATTGTACAGTCTGCATTCAATAATGTTATAGGCCTATACGAGGCTGTGAGTCTCGGGTCACGGTCTGGCTTGGGGAATACCACCAGAACTGATTCTCTAAGGGAGCCTGGCAGTTCACCTCTCTCCAGTGAATCTTCAAGCATGCCCGTAATTTGGGGGACTAGATGGTTTGAGAAGGTGCCGTAATACTCTTGAGGGAACGTGCCCATGCCTGTGGCTTTATTACGTGCCAGGGCACGGATCGTGTGGGAGACATTGGCGGACCCTATCTTTTCGTCACTGTCTTCCATGTCTATGTCCGGTATTTGCGGGATCGTCAAGTGACGCAGGAATTGGATGATTAGGTGGGAGTTGTCTTGTGTTGGGTTTCGATAGGCCTCTGAGTAGAAGTCGTGGAAGATATGGAGGATCTCCACTTGGGAGTGTTGGGGGACCCCCGCTCGATCAACCAGTTCTGTGATGGGTTCGGTCTCCGTATCCTGGCGGGCCAGCCATGCCAGGAGGGTCCTGGCTCTGTTTCCCTCCTTATGGGATCTGACCGCCTGCGCTTTGAAGTTATATTTGCTCAGACTCTGTAATGCCTCCGCGTATACGTAATAATGTGAAAAGGGTACTCCCGCATTAAATTTAAGGTCTAGAGGAGGGAGTGACAGTAGAAAACAACAATAAAGAACCTCTGAACTGACCTCTATGATTTTAAAGTGACTGAATCTACAAACTTAAGTGGATGCAACACATGAAGGAGAGGCTAAGGCGCTCGACCTCGGACCTGGGGATTTGGGTTCGAGTCTCGGTAACGACGCCAAAAACCTCCTGTGATTCTGGGCAAATCACTTAATCTCACCGTGCCTAAAAAAAAAAAAATGAAAGTGTGTCCTCATGTAACGTAACTGGTGCTATGTAAAGCGCTCTGATACCTGATTCGGTTCGGGTCTAGTTCGCGCTATATAAAACTCTGCAAAAAAAATAAAAAATGAAAAAAGTTTCAAATAGACATATTATTTTTCATGTTATTTATTTTTCTTTTCTTTTCTTATTTCTTTTCTTTTTTGTTTATCATAGTAAAAAAGATTTTATGGCATTTTTTGGCATTTTTATGAAAAACATGATTACACTGCATGACTTGACAAGTTCATTAAATACAAAAGTATAAACACAAAAACACTCTATATGAACCCCAGATATAGTTAAATAGTGCAAATTATCTCATCATCATTCATTCCTGAACTATCTCACCATGACAACCACTCATACATACTCATACCAAGACTATACAAAAGACAACTACGGCAACAAAGGAAGGCAGTACAACTGAGATTCTCAGAGATTTCATAAATGTTTACATCTACAATTCTCTTTGTTTCTTTTTCTCTTCTCCTGTGTAGATCTCAGGTGTATAGGGCCTACGTACGTTTCGGTGAACATGTATAACTTATATCACCTTCTTCAGGGCCAACATAGACAAAGACATATACATATAATTGTAAAAACTGGGGGATCTTCTCATCTGAAAATGAATATATAACACATTACATATTTATTTATGTTGCATCTATGACATCCCAAACGAACTTAATCTGATATTTACTTAGTGTGCTATGAGGTGAACCGGAAGCTTACAATTCAAGAGCTGTCAAATGCTAGAAAGAATTGTGTCTGATTGTGATTAGCCCAAGTGGGCAAAGGGGATAGTCTGCATACCCATAGGACACCAATAGTGAAAGAAAATAAAGAAGAAAGCCACAATTCCACCTAAGTTTACGGTCGTTATGGCTAAATATAGTGACAGAGTCCTTCTCCAAAAAATAAAACAGTGAAATATACCTGAAATGTAGCCACGTCTTATTGTAAAAAACTCTGAAAGCGCAGTCTCATTACCCAGAGCACAGCTCTAAAAAGAGGGAAAATCACAGGTCTTTACCTAATGCGATATTTATCATTGATAAGCAAGTAAAGACGGAGGACTAGATGGTAGAGACAGATATCCACCAATGACTTACGATTTGTAAGATATTTGTTGTCCTCTCTTGCTTGTTATATACTGACAAGAGTGCCAGAAGAACGATATCTCATTGGAGACACCAGGATGTGAGTAGACATAGCCTGAAAGGGGGCAACAGACATAGGCTGTAATCTATCTGGTCGAATATGTGTGTTCTCACTACACAGCGCAATATGACAACACTGTATCTTACCTAGTACACGGTCATACGATGCCTTCGTATTTCTCTATATTTCAAAGTGCGTGGGCATTCAGCATCAGTCCTCATATGTTCACAAAGTATGCCTATTACAGGAAAAAGGGCACTATTGTTAAACCTCACTCTTAGGCAAACTAGCAAAGATATTAATTTTGTCTTTGCGACTCGGCTGGCATGCATGCTACTAATGCCGTAAAAGCAGGTTTGGTAACGTATCCGGTACGGTAGGGCAAAATAGATTTATATTGATACCACAGCCAGCAGTGGCGATTGAGCTAGATGCAACTGAATATGCTAGCTTAGTTTTTGCGGGCAGATAACCATGTCGTTCATACCAAAAGGGTAAAGTAGTAATACGCCGAGAGTGGGAAAACAAACGTAGGTTGTATTAGTGACACGGCCAACAGAGTTTAAAGTAGGCGGTCATAATTTGTTTAACGAAGGGTGTCGTGACCACGTAGTGGTTATATTTTGCGCCTCCACAGGTCCTAACATATCTCAATGTGTCCTAATGCTATTACCTGTAAAGGGTCCCGAGATACTTCTCTCCGCAATCATCGGGCACTCAGGGTCCGCATGGCAGCTAATAGGAGTATGAGAGCCGCTCTTTATATACATATGGAGAGATCTGTCCCTACGCAAGTGTTTTCAATTGTCGAGTTCCCGCCTGTGAGTGAGTCATAAAAATCTGCAACGGACTAAGAATACTGACTCGCTCAAGGGCCAGTTTTAACGTAACTCGTGGAAATAGACAAAAGATGTGAAGGTTGAAATCAGACCTATCCAAAATGGCGCTCATAGTCGGAACTACGATGGTGCCATAATTTACCCGGAATGGTTGAAAAACTGCAATTAACTATCTAGAATAGTGTTGCATATTACATGGTAGGTATTGTATGGGAAGCAATTGTAGATTTCACACAGGTATATTGAATACACATATGTTTGACACCAACCGCGAAGTGGCTGTAAGTACTCATGCAGGATCTACTATATGTGTTTAAGTTGTCACTATCCACATAATCTCCTCATTATGCCCATGTCGAACCATGTCCAAAGTATAAATCCAGTATGACTCACGCTGCTTTCTAAGCTTGGCAGTGTCCTTGCCAGGAATAATGCGTATGCGCTCCAAAATGAGCCATCGCATGTCTCTCTCTGTATGTTCGTACTGCTGGTAGTGTGCAACCATAGGGGCATTTAATTTGCCTGTCCTGATGGCAGACTTATGTTCTGAGAACCTTACCCGAAATTCTCTTGCTGTCTCACCCACATATCCTATGTCGCAGGGACATAGTATAAGATAGATGATATTTGAGCTTTTGCAGTTAGTCATTTCTCTAAGCTGACCTGATTTTTTGCCATAAGTCCAGGTTTGAGTCGTAATAGCTTGATCACATGCGTGGCAAGTGCCACATCTGTGATTTCCTTTTGGGAATGGCTGTCCATCTATAGTAGTTTGCCTCGTGATGATATTACAGCTCATTCTGCTATGGACTAGTTTGTCCCTTAAGTTGGAATTTCTTCTGAATGCCACCATCGTTTTTTTCAGCATGGTAGCCTCTTCATTGGTGTTTAGAATCTTCCAGTTTTTACAAATTACTTGTCTGATCTTATCATTTAAACTGGAATGATTCAGTACGCATACTAGTTGTTGGTTGCCCTGTTTAGGAGTGGAGTTAATCAGGCTATCTCTATTATAGTATTTCGCTCTTTTTAGAGACTGACGAACCATTCTTTTTGGATAGCCCCGTGACAACAGACGATCTTTTAATTGTAATGCGTGAAACATGAAGTCCTTCATGTTTGTGCAATTCCTCCTTATCCTAAGGAATTCACCCAAGGGGATGGAGTCTTTCTGGCAGGAGGGATGATAACTGCTATGCTCTAGTATTGTGTTTTTGCCGTGGGTTTCCTATAGAGGCTTACCGTTAGCTCACCATCTATACAGTGTATCCATATATCTAAAAGCTCAACCATACAATGTAATCCTTTAGTACCTGTTCTGAGCCTGTCCAAATAAAAAATATTGTCAATAAACCTATGCCAGCTCGTGATATTTTCAAAGAAGTGGGCTATTTCATTGAATACATGTTTTAATTCAAATTCGCCCATATAGATATTAGCAATGCTGGTGGCACAAGATGCCCCCATGCTAACTCCTTTGATTTGCTGGTAAAGGTCTTGCTGGAATTCAAAAAAGTTGTTTTGAAGGACAATTTCTAGGCATTCTAATAGGAAACTATCTGGTCTACTACCCGGTGTCCTAGCCAGGAGCGCTGCCACTGCTTCCATGGCTAGGTCCTGTCGGATGTTGGTATAGAGTGATTCTATATCCAACGTTACCAGTAATTGTGTAGTTTCATTAAAAGCAGTATGTTCCAAAATGGAGATCATGTGTCCTGTGTCTTTTATATATGACTCATATGTGGTGGTGAGAGGACATAAAAAGGTGTCTAGGTATTTGGACAGGGGTTCTGTACATGAATTTATGGATGCCACAATAGGTCTTAAAGGTGGATCTTCCACATTTTTATGTGCCTTAGGGACACCATAAAGTGCCGGAGTCACTAGATTGAGTTTGATGAGAAAGTCAATTTCAGAGTTTTTTACAATAAGACGTGGCTACATTTATTCTTATGTAGGTATATTTCACCGTTTTATTTTTTGGAGAAGGACTCTGTCACTATATTTAGCCATAACGACCGTAAACATAGTTGGAATTGTGGCTTTCTTCTTTCTTTTCTTTCACTATTGGTATCCTATGGGTATGCAGACTATCCCATTTGCCCACTTGGGCTAATCACAATCAGACACAATTCTTTCTAGCATTTGACAGCTCTTGAATTGTTAGCTTCCGGTTCACCTCATAGCACACTAAGTAAATATCAGATTAAGTTTGTTTGGGATGTCATGGATGCAACACAAATAAATATGTAATGTGTTATATATTCATTTTCAGAAAAGCAGATCCACCCGTTTTTACAATTATATGTATATGTCTTTGTCTATGTTGGCCCTGAAGAAGGTGATATAAGTTATACATGTTCACCGAAACGTACGTGGGCCCTATACACCTGAGATCTACACAGGAGAAGAGAAAAAGAAACAAAGAATGAAGCAATGTATAGAGAATTGTAGATGTAAACAGTTATGAAATCTCTGAGAATCTCAGTTGTACTGCCTTCCTTTGTTGCCGTAGTTGTCTTTTGTATAGTCTTGGTATGAGTATGTATGAGTGGTTGTCATGGTGAAATAGTTCAGGAATGAATGATGATAAGATAATTTGCACTTTTTAACTATATCTGGGGTTCATATAGAGTGTTTTTGCGTTTATACTTTTGTATTTAATGAACTTGTCAAGTCATGCAGTGTAATCATGTTTTTCATAAACATGCCAAAAAAATGCCATAAAATCTTTTTTACTATGATAAACAAAAAAGAAAATAAATAATAAAAGAAAAGAAAAATAAATAACATGAAAAATAATATGTCTATTTGAAACTTTTTTTATGTGTTGCATCCACTTAAGTTTGTAGATTCAGTCACTTTAAAATCATAGAGGTCAGTTCAGAGGTTCTTTATTGTTGATGCCTCCGCGTATACTTCTTAGCCGCCGCTATTTGCGCTGCTGTGGCCCTGCTTGCATCCTCTTCTTTTGTTAATGTCGCTAGCGTAGTCTCTGCACGTAGGAGCGCTGCTTCTAGTGTTTTCCGAACCCCCACTATTTGCTGTATACACTGTCCCCGTGCAACTAAATAAAAAGGCATCCCATTCTAGCGATCTGGAGGTTGCTGTCTGGGCATTTGTCCAGAAGTACTCTTAGATGCTATGCCCCTGGTCATGTCGGAACACCTGGTCAGTGAGGCATTCCCGCGGCAGTTTCCATGTCGGCACTGGTGGGTCAGGGGGTCGCCATCTGAGGGTCAGGATATGGGAATCGTGATCCGAGAGGACCCGTCCTAGGTAATCGGAATGCTGAGCTTTAGGGAGTAGGGATGTCGAGCAGACGAACCTGTCTAGGTGCACGTACAGATTGTGGGGACCGAGTGGAAGGAGTAGAGTCTGGTGTCCGGGTTCCGGGACCGCCATACATCCACCAACGCCCAGTGTGTCACCCATGTTTGGAAGCGCTCCGGTTGTGTGTGCGCCAGGGAGTGTGCAGGGGGAGGATGGGATCTGTCCAGGTGAGGATCTAGTGGACAGTTATAGTCACCCCCGAGCAGCCAGGGTGTAGATGTGTTTTGGGCTAGAACCCCATTTAGATGTTCCCAGAATTGTTCCTGCTCTACACTGGGGGCATCGATACTCCCTATCAGTATAGGCTGTCTCTCTAGGAGCCCCTTCACTAGTGTGTAGCGGCCTTCCTTATCAATTGTGTGTTAGAGTTCCCGAAAGGGAGTCCCTGGGCGGAGCCAGATGAGTGTGACGCGGGCAAAGGCAGAGTACATGGTAGCATAGATGGTCCCCCGCCAATTACGCCGCAGGGGGTCGGCTTCTAGGGCCATTATGTGTGTCTCCTGCAACACAGCTATTTGCGCTTGCTGTCTTTTGACATATGAGTATACAACCTATCTTTTGCGTGCTGTGTGCATGCCGCTAACATTGATAGTTATGATCGTGATATCTGTGTTAGGTGTCATAGTGGGCATGCGTTGTTGTGCTTGGGAGATGTGGTCCCGCTGCAGGGGTCAGGGCGTTGCATGGGGTCCCCCGCCCCGTCGCCGGCCATTGAGGATCTGTGGGCCTAGTCGTCTGCGCACTATCTTGTTGGATATCCAGGGGAGGCTGTGAGAAGGAGGGGGTGTAACTGTGATGCCGGGAAACGTCCCAACTAGAGGGACCTGGCGCTCGAGGCGACAAGTCCAAACAAAATGGCATGTTTATGCTCTAATATGGTATTGGGGGTGCGTGGTTTCTCTGTGGCTCCGGTGGTGGACTATTTGGTCCGTTGCAGCATAAGTATGAGTTTTGCTGTGCCAAACGGATCCCCCATGGGTTATGTAGTGTGTTCGACCAAGGATGATGTGCCCTGGGTTCTCTTGCGGTGAGTGCCCCTTTGGTTGAATAATATAACAATGTCCAGTGTCCAGAGTCTGGGGCAATACCAGGTGCCCTGGGAGGCTATTCGGTTATAACAAGATGTCCCATGTTATATGAATGAGTCCGCTGTCTGCGGGGTCACCAACAGTCGGGTGATTGAGCCGTCTCTGGATGCATTTGAGTCGCTGGCGTCGTCCTCTGGAGTGAAGATGTGGGGAGTCTTTTCATCGTCTGAGCTCTCTTATGTCAGGCTAATTTGTGTTGCCGTCCGCAGAGCTCTCCTACGTTACGCTACGATCTGTTCCAGATCTGGGGATCTGCCCATGCTCGAGGCAGGCCGTGAGTTCCATTGCTTTAGAGTACTTTTTTCGTCGGAGCCTATGGTGTTGGGATGCCTTATTCCCTTGTTTTAGACTGCTGGTCGTGATGTTCTGGAAGTGTTGTATTGTCCAGTCATATGCTTCTTTAGGGTCCGAGAAGAAGTGCGTGCAGCCATCGTGTATGATTTTGAGGTGCGCTGGGAACAAGAGAGCATATTGGATCTGTTTGGTACACAGTAGCCGCTTGATCTCCAGGAATGATGAGCGCTGCCGCTGAACCGCCCTAGAGTAATCCGGGAATAGCATGACCTGTTTATCTTCTACTTTGAGAGGTCCGTGTTCTCTGTCTGCGCGGAGGACTGCATTCCTGTCCCGGTAATGCAGCAGTTTCTATAGGAATGGTCTAGGTGGGGATCCCGGAGGTGGCTTGCAGGTCGGGACTCGATGCGCCCTCTCCACCGAGAAGAACGGAGTCAGATCGGGTGCCTGGGTGAAGGTTTTGAACCATGTCTCTACATAGGTTATGGGGTTTTGTCCTTCCATTCCCTCTGGCAGATTGAGGACGTGAAAATTGTTCTCCGGGAGCACCCTTCTAAGTCGTCTGTTCTGTCTTGAAGGAGCTTCAACCTCGTTTGTAGGTCACTTCGCGAGGTTTGCTGGGACTTCAATTGAGGCTCTAACATTTGTATAGTTTTCTCCCCTTGTTTGACTTTGTCCACAAGCTTGCGATGGTCATCGAGTAAAAGGTTCAGGTCTATGGCCTGCGCCCCAAATCTGTCTTCCATAGTGACCCTAGAGTGTTCTATGGCTGCCAGGACCTGGTCTAACTTGGCTGACATGGATGCAGTCTATGGGAGCTCCGCTGATGTCCGAGGGGCAACGGTCCCAGGAGAAGACCGTCTGGTGGAGCCTGGTTGCGGCCCTGTAGTGGCCACCCGTTTTCGCCTCATAGCTGGTTGGGAAAGTCGTTTGGCACAGGTGGGATGTTTACGACCGACCAGGTGGGGCGGAAATCGTCTTGAGTGTAGCGCACCGTGGGTTCCGACTTTGGGTTTCTGGTAAGGGGTTCCTGCAATATATCCGTCCTCATGCCCCAAGACCTGGCACGGTGCAGGGGATCGGGAGGTCCTCAAGCGCCAACGGACAGGAGGCTCCTGTTAGATGTTGCAGCCGCGTATTGGGCCGGGGTCAGCCTTGTAACCGCTAGTCGTGTGGGCCTGGTTCTCTTAGCATGTGTACCCCTGGTGTTTCCACTAGTCCTCGCAGCTTCCACTCTCTGGAGTGTCCTGTGGGTACTGTGCCCCTCACCCGTATCCCCCGTCTCGCGCCGCGAGGCCCGGCACAGAGCCGGTGGGGGGATACGGCCTAGGGTCAGTAGGAGCGGAGAGCCGGCGCTCTGTTGCTGAATACCCTTAGTGGGTCGCGCTGGTGTGGCAGCCGTTACACTAGGGGCTCACACCAGGTCTCCCCGGACTGTGGGGGGGGGGGGGGGAGCTGCTGGGAACCTTCGCCAGGGTTTGCCCCGTCGTAGTCCGAGTTGTGGCCTTGGTTGGAAGTCTGGGGTCGCTAAGGGCCTGCAGCGGGGGCAGCATCTGCCCCCGCCACACGCCTAGAGGACCGGCGCTGTGTGGGAGGGCAGTCCCAGTGGTGCCCCGTGGAGGCTGACTCGGCAGCACTGTCTTTGGGTTGGGGGTACGGCAGTGCTACCTCTATGTCGGGGGAGCTGGCCTGTTGCACAGGGTTCTTCAGCTTCCAGCCTTTCGATGCAGGCCCCGGTCATCCCAGATGCGGCACAGTAGCAGCGCTCGGCCCGAAGGCCCTGATGTCAGCCCACAGCGATTGTGGAGCCCTCTGCGCCTGGCAGCGCTGATGTTTACAGGGGCCCAGTTGGTGATCCACCCCTTGGATCCGCCGGTATCCCCGGGCCCTGCAGGGCCACCAGCCCCCGTTCCCCGCCACAAGGCCTGTCGCTGTGTGGGGGGGGAGGGGGCAGAATAGGTGGAAATGGTGCTGGGTTGATGGGGCAGAGGACCAGCGCTTCGCACTCAGCACCTCTTGTGGGGTCTTCGTTTGTAGTGTGGATGTTATTTCGAGGGTTTGGAGTTCGTGCCCAGCCGCTCTCCCATAGGGGGTGTCCCCAGGGACTTCGAGGTGTGATGTATTCCTATAGGTTCTGTATCGATTCCCCTATTCCCGGCCCTGTTCTGGTTAATACTTAACTAGCAGCCGACCCACGGTGCAAAAAAACGTTATCTGATTAAGCCACACCACGGCACAGAAACGTGTTATCTGATTAGGTAATAACGCATGCCATCTAATTAGACAAGCACTATTCCTCCAGCCCCTGATAAGGCATACGGAGTTCTCAAAACAAATCAAACCTATGACAACCTGGGAAAATCCCTGCGGCCATTGTTTTGATTTCACCGAGAACTTCAGCAAAAGAATGTGCGAATAAGCCAGTTCGTATGACATCCTTATTGACGTATCCATGTCCATCCTTACGTCAATCTCGACACCTTACAGGTATAAATATTACCGACATTGCCTTAAGCAAACACACGCGGTGGTGACGAGATCGGAGCAGCGAGACGCGCTGAGGAGCCCAGCAGAGAGCGAAGCCCACACGCGCTGCCCCGCCTTCCTGACGCGCTGAGAACGAGAAGCTGTTTTTCTCCTGCCGAGAAATCCAGCTCCGGCGCTTCCAAGCAGCCCTCGCAGGCAGCTGGAATATCAAGACCAGAGACGAGAGATACCAGCCCTCAACCATTCTAGATCTCAGGTACAGAACTGAACAACCCCTTGCAGAGAATTCTTGAGTCAGTCACTTGGCAAAACAAACTTAACTTAAACTGCTACTTATCTACTCCCGCCCACGTATTAGGCTTAGGTCAGGTACACTGGGGTAGGCGTGGTTAGAAGCACCAGTTGAGTACGGTTAGTCAAATGTATATATGTATGTATCTATTTTATCAATTTTAACTATCATATGGCTTAGAAACCATATCAATGCTTCTGCAGTATTATTTTATACTTCTGCTTTTATTGTATGCACTTTACTTAACCATAAGTATCGCAATAATATCGATTCATTTCTCTTGTACGAGAAAAGAGACTGATCAATAAATAACATCTTTTATTGAACACGCCCATCTCTTCCTTTTCTCTACAAACTGGTGAAACTAAGAATGCACGTACTGACTGAGTAAAATAAGTTGTCTTTTGTTTTCACACGACTCTAGAGATACACTCTTGATTGGGGGAGAGCAAAGTTGTCATGTTCTATGGTTGTCAGAAACTAAATCCCTTCTTGTCTATCCAGGGAAGTTAAACTCCTCCTTGTCTATTCGAGAAAGTTTCTAGTGAACTCTGAGCTAGCTGGCAAAACCAAAAACTTTAAGTCTAATATCGTCAGTAGAAGACCTAGTTAACCTCTGCCCTAGGTCTATACTATTGCAGATATTATTCCAATGCGCAGAGCCTATTGGGATAATAGGAACTACACTACATGGCGCCCAAACGTTTGGATAGGCGATAAAACTAACGCAAGACATTAGAGTAACTCAGTCGTGCTTTTTCACACAGAACCCCTTTTTCCTATAATACTCCAAAGACGTCTGGAGTGGGTAAAAGGTCATATCCGCCAAACCTCGCAGGAGGAGACTCCTATGTATGGTTCTTGGCTTATTCAACGTTGAAGGATACACTGTTCCAAAATATTGTGCATCTAATCTTTGTTTCCATAGAAACCTGATCTGCAAACAAACAGAATAACCTTCCTGTCGGTAAAATGATAGACAGTGATGAAGAAAGGGAGACAGCTAGAATAGCAGCTGAACTCCTAGTAGCAGACAATACTCTGCTGGAAAATGACCCGGATGCAAAACTCATCCCGGTCAACATAAGAAAATCTATAACTTTAAAACTTATAGAAAATGGACTGACATCGAGAGGTGGTACAGTCATATTCGTAATTGAGGCACACGAATATCGGCAGACAGAGGTATTCTATTCATGGATAAACTTTCCAGCAGCAAACGCTGTAACAAAAGAGTTCCACTATTATAAAATAGAGGAACCACCGGATACCTACACTCCTTTCGAGGAGGTGGAAGTACCACTCAAATTCCAAGAGCACCTGCTCTTGTTTAATGGCGCCCTAAAACATAATAATCACATCACCAGGCTCGGTCCACTAGGTAGACCAGGAGCAACGTGGCCGGTCCTAGCCGGATATACACCACATCCAGACATTGAAGAAATGTCTGCACCAGATCTTTTAGCACAGCTAAAACAACTAATCAAAATACATAGACAATTAGTCCAATATGTAATGCGGACTTCAACAATCCAACCAGCAAATAAAATTCCACAGCTGACCCCTCATCAGGGTAACACAAATAAAATTACACCACAGAACATACAGTCCTGTCTGGGTAAAGTACCCGCAAAACGGGAACAAATTCCTTTCTGGCTAGCACAAAAAATCACTCAAATAGAGGCGGTATTTCCAGACACCACCCCTGTAGATAAACACAGGATTCTGACTATCTGTCTTCCAATGGGAATCGCACCACATGTGGAGGACTGTGACACTTGGGGTACAGTCTTTGCTTCCATATACACAAAAACACATGGAGTACCATCCATGTCAGTAATACCAGATGTGCTAAAACAAATTCAAGATGAATATGGTCCAGAACCCGCTTTAACTCTCGGTATGAAATTACTGAAGGACTTCAAGCAGGTCTCGGCTATATTATTAGCCAACATAAAGGGAGAAGCAGCAAACGTGGCGATCCGCCAAAGGTTAAAAGAGACAGATATAGCAGACCAACCAACTGAAATTGCCAGAATCATAGAGAAATCCTATGAAGAACTAGGAAGAGATAGTCTGGGTGGAATACCGGTAAAACCTCAACTGATTGAAAGTCCTGAAAAGATATTTATTAAAAATAATTTAAACACTCAAAAAAAGAGCTGGGATGGAAACAAACAATCCAATCCTAAAGAAAAAAGATTCCAGTCCAGAGGAAGGTCTCCTCGGCGGAGAGAAAGATCTCCGAACCAAGGACGCAGGTCTCCCCAAAGTGAGCCCTCTGGGAAAAAATACAACCTTAGAAATAGGGATAATATAAAGAAACCTGATAGATATCAAGATAATGATACACGTCCCTCTCAATCTTTTCAGACTTCCTCGCAGAAATCGGAAAGAAGAGGACGATCAGAACACAGGGAAGAGCACGTCAAGTCCAAAGACAAGGAACCTGCTCATCCGAATAAAAAGTTACAATTTCCAAAAAAGAAGGTAGCCAGTATTAAAGTAATCAAAGATGCCGAGAATACTGAGGACACAGCTGAAAAACGGAGAATGGGCTCAGACAATGCTAGACAGCGCAGCAGAAGTGAGCATAGCTCGCAAAGTCCTTATGAATCATCTGGAGACAGTGGACACGAATGAATATATTCAAGTGGAAACTGCCGACACCAGAGTTAGCAAACCTCACAAAATATATGAAATTAAATTGCGTATAGAGGGGGATAAGACTAGAAAAATAAGGGGACTATTTTGGGATAATCTCTCCCAGGGCTATGACATCCTTCTAGCTGAAAAAGACTGGCCACCCGAGTTCGTCAGAGAGTGCCCTCATGGCGAAGAAATAATTATGCCTGCCTTCTCAAATCACATTCCAATTCATAAAAAATATACACTTGCTAGAAAGTGGGCAGTAGCTCAAGCTCCTGCTTTATATAAAAATCATGTAGGATGGGATGAGGACTCTCCTCCTCACAAAATCCAGTTAAAATCACAACCTACTGCACAGAGGCAGTACCCAATTAAGCAAGAAGCTAAAAAACAGGTAAAAGAGATCCTAGATCAACTTGAATACCAGGGGGTGATTGAAACTTGCACCTCACAAATGAACAATCCTTTGTTTCCTGTCTCCAAACCAGACAACTCATATCGTCTAGTTTTGGATTACAGACACCTTAAATCATGTTGCAAAACTTTTGCAGTGCAAAACTCACATAGTGCTGCACTAATGAATAACATAGTACGCAAAAAATACAAAACAACATTAGCCATCTCTAATGGATTCTTTTGTCAAAATGTAGCACCAGAGAGCAGATATTTGACTGCGTTCTCGGTAAATGGCTCGCAAAAAAGTTTCTGCCGTTTACCCCAGGGGCACAAGAATAGCCCAGGATTATTCTCAAAGAGAGTAACAGAATTACTACAAACATACGATGACGAGGCATTATCATATGTCGACGACATTTACCTAACAGATGATGACTTGGATACTCACTTGAAGAGAGTGAACACCATAATACTTGGGTTCGCAGCAGAGGGTTACAAATTCAACTTTAAAAAATCAAGAATTGCCCATCTAACGGTCCTGTTTTTAGGATATGAATTATCAAGTGAAGGCAAAAGCCTGGCTGACAATTTCCTAGAGAAATGTGCTGTACTCCAAGCTCCTAGAACACTAAAAAACTTACAATCAATTCTAGGCTTCCTAAATTTCGGAAGAACATACATTGCAAATTACGCAGAAAGGATCAAACCCCTTTATGATCTAATAAAACCAGATTTTAAAAGAATCAATTGGACTCAAAAACACACAGAAATTTTGAGATCTTTACAAACAGACATGTTAATTAAAACAAAATTAGAAACACGTGATAACTCACGCAATCTTGTGATTCGAGTCATCCCAGGAAGATGCGGATTCACATACCTGACCTCTAATGAGGGAGAAAAGGTACCGATTGCATACAAATCACACTTGTACACAGAAGCTGAAAAGAAGTTCAGTATTAAAGACAACATTGTTCATGCAGTTCAAACGGCTATAGCAAGAGAAAAAGACAACGCCGACGGTAGACATATCACAGTCAGAACAGCGGAGTCAGCCTTTGAGGCATTAACAACCCCATGTAATTTACCAACAACAGCGTTGAATCCAGAATGGATACAATGGGTGAATTCAATTGCAACGGACAAAGTAAAATACTACTTTGATCCAGAATTAAAGGAATTAAAATATCTAGAATATGAAATAATATACCCTCTGCCAATCGACATTCTGCCTTTACGACAGTACGCCTGTGTAATACATACAGACGGGCATGCTCAACCCTCAGTTTGGGGAGAGCTGGCTTACAAGGCCACATGCGAAATTGTAAAAGAAGTGTGGCGCGGAGGTAAATTAAGACCTCTACTTACAAAAACACACTCAGTGGAAAATAATTCAGAACAACAAACTGAAATAATAGCGTTAAAAATGGCACTAGATAATGCCGATCGCGAATTCCCGACACTTATTGTGTGCGATTCGTATTACTGCGTCAAATCATACAATAACGATTTACAGAAATGGATTCAAAACGGTTACAAAGATGACACAGGTGCAACAATAAAGCAAAAAGTGCTTTGGGAACAAGTAGTTCATTTGCAAAAAGAACTACCAAAGACTCACGTGATACATACACTGAGTCATCAACGTGATGGCGTTCACGTTGCAGGGAATTCATTGGCTGAGAAAGCCACAACGGCAGCAACTGAATCGGCTTCCGTAGTCAAGAAAAAGCGTGCAGTAAAACACATTGACGGTGAAACTATGCTGGCGGTGAAAACGTCATCAAAAGGCGACTGCTCAGCTCTACCGATCAACTATCCACTCAATTATACATACATAATCGATGCAAACTCCGTTCCTTTTGCTCGAATCCCTGGAGTGGGGGACAGAGTGATCCAAACATGGACAGGAGAGGTTTGTTAATAGCAGACGCACATATGGGTGAGGGTCTCAGACACCTTAAACAAAAAGATTCTCTGGACGAATTACAATCAATGTACTGGTGGCCAGGTATGAGCCTGCATCATCACATCTTTGTAAAGAACTGCCCAGACTGCAATAGAGATCGCAGTGGCGAAAGAAACGGTATATTAGCATGGCGTTTCACTCCAGAATTGATCAACAATAAAAACTAATGCGTCCAATTAACATATAAAGACTAGTTTCCACTTGTGATGTAGACCCCAGCACTCGGCTGACGTCTGGACTGTTAGAAAAAGATTTGCGAGTCTATAATGGCATATACGCTAGAAGCATGCTACGTTTGGCTGAATGTTTTTTCTTCTTGCCCTAAAGCGTATGGAAAACATGGCCAAATGAGCATAGCATAGCGGGACTCTTCTCACTTCCTACCTGAGGGAACGGGATGGTGTAAAGAAAAAACCAAAGGCATAAAGCAAATCTATAACAGCGAAGGTATTAGGTTCGGGAGCTGGGTGGGTCAAACATCTAATAAGTGTCCAACGTAGTCTAAATAACCTGCCAAGAAATTCTCTGAGGGGATTCAGTCCGTACGAACTATTGTTTGGAACTAGAATGATGGTCTTAGATCTTGACAGTCACACTTCAGTGGTTAAAGAAAAAAGCTTTGATATCAAAGATCGTTTGGCTATTTTACAGGACTTAAACGAAACAAGGAAAGACCTGAGCAACATAAAGTTGAAACAACAGCCAACGACCACTGAAGAAATACCACCTGTCCCAGCAAGACCTGTCTGGATTCCAAAAGTCGGGGATCTAGTCAGAGAAAAGATCGCGGTAAAGAAGGAATTTGGGCCTTCTTACAGAAAAGCAGTTCCTGTCTTGTCTATCAACGGGTCAAGATCAGTAGTACTACCGCCCCTTGCTGGTAAAAAGGAGAACCGAGTTGTATCCATCGACCTGGTTAAACCACAATCATGGGGCCGATAACAAACAGTAGGCCAAGTGGACTCCCGATTAGTAGTAGAACACCAAGGTTTGCTACAAACACAGAGGTTCAATCTAAGAGGCTACTCACGTTTGAAATGCCAAAAGAACAACAACAAGGTCTATGCAACAATGCTATGGAACTTAAACCTCTAAAAACCCAAATAAAAACATTTAGCAGAGACACACCAATCTACAATGAAGTAATGAATGACTATGCTGCTGCAACAAAACACACGGATAAAGCAAATATCAATCCTGAAGCTATTGGAACAATAGACAGAACGGATCCGGTTACTTCATCAACTTCAGCGATTCATCTGAAAACCTGAGTGAATCAAAGGAACAAACATCAACAAAAACTTTTAAAGACAAAGCTAAGGAACTTTTTCAACAACTGAAAGAAACCTATCTGATTTCTCCATGGATTGAATTCTGGGTGGCCTTAGGTGCACTTATCCTCATACTTTGGCTCATCATGGTACTATGTTTGGGACACTTCATTGAGGGAAAATATGCTAAAATGGACACAGCAAGCCAGAAAATCAACTTGGTCCTCAAACCACACACGTCTTCACACATCGAGAAAAGGGAACTTTCTTCAGTCAACTTCACAGCCAATCCTATACCCGGTGGGGTAGCATGGGACAATACTGATTATGAAATCTATGGTCCGGTTGAAATCCTGAAATATCCACACCAAATCAAGATCTCATTGAGTGACTTTGTAAAACCAAGCTCAGTTGCTGATGATTGGGACGTGGAAAGCATTAATAATATGATGTCTGACCTAGTGATGTCTGCTAAATTTACAAAACATGATTATTTGCAGGGTTCGTCTAATTATGATAACATGTTCTGCTATAATCACTATAGTAATCATTATCTGCATAAATCTGCACAACCTAGAAATGTTTTAAATTATAATCAATGGGAACACTGTGCAACCCCTCCAAAAGGTAGCTCAAGAACTTTTTATGACAAATATTCATATTTTTCAGGGTTCAACACAAGTAATGCAGAAACATTTTATTTCAAATTATCAAACAAGACAGGTAAAAAGACCATGCTTACAAACACTAAATTGATATATTCAGACTCGTTTTTTGAACAAATGAGTACGTTTGGTTTTGAATACTGGGACAAAAATGTTGAAGTAAAAAGTGTTTGGGGTACAAAGGAATGGCAAGTACAAGGTATAGAATCATTGTTTAGAGCCTGCATGATCCCAGAACAAATGATATTTTTGAATGACACTATTCAACAAACTACCTGTCTTGGCCTAGCCAAAATCAAAGATTTAAACAAACCGTCTATTCCAAAGCCAACGATGAACAGTAATAGCTCGACAGATGAGGAGATAGACGTAAACCATATATTAAGCCAAAACAGAACACATCCAGATTGGAAACAGTGGTTAATCTGGCCCACAGATACTAATAACTGTCAAGACAGATTCCTGAACAAAATCCAGGGGTTCAAATTGACCAGGCCAGACCCTAGATATTCCCAAAGACAACACCCAGGGATAATTACCACGTAAATTGTGGGCAAGCTCTGCCTTCAATGGCTACAAACATCCACACTGGCAGAAATTAAGCAACACCTAACTTTACTTACTGATGGTGCTGACTTGCGTGATTTCATTATGGGACCATGCAAACAGCGTCAAAAACGCTTCATAGCAGCCTCTGTATATGCAGCTTATAACGAAGCCTGGAAAATAACTCAAATTGAAACATCAGAGAGAATACGGGAAATTGACCGTATTAATTTGGAAAAATCACTTTCTGTAGTGGACAATGGGTTAATGACTCTGTCCTCCAGAATATACTCTTTGGACAGCATTGTGTCTTCAGCAATCAACATAATATCGCAAGACTTACTGTTGTTACAACACGGTCAGTCCCAATTGCGTTCTATTGTACAACTTGGCTGGACGTTACAAAATCTGCGTTCAGGCTATGTGCCTTGGCGTTTAATCAACACAACGTCACTGTTCAATATCTTTAACCTTACTGATAAACAAATCAGTATGGCACAGAAGGGTGCTGATTATACAATCCTGAGCATTGAGAAACTCGAGAGATTACCATTGACAATGTCAGAACGACCTGTCAGTGAGTGGATAATACATGGAATAATTAATATTCCAATATCTACTTTCAGGTTTCAATACTGCCAAAAATATATACAGGCTGGCATGTACGAAAAATTGGGTAAAGGGTACATTAAGTCAACATGGAACTTGCCCTATTCACATGCTTGTGTCAGTAATAAAGGCCGGAAAGTGTTTCTTAGTGGCAATAATTGTGCCATGTCACTAAGCGGTACACTTCTGTGTAATGGTATTAGTTTACACGGAGCCTGTGAAGGGTCCTCAAATAACCTTTCATGTCACCAGCTAGGCACACCTGCGACACAAATAGAACCATTCTTTAGGAGACTATCGAACGGGAGTTACATTATAATCGTAGACCGCAGATGTTGTAGCTTGGTGCCCGGAGTAGCTTATCTCATGTACGACTGCGAAGGTCATGTGCTGTGAACAAGTATTGTTCCCCAGCGCAATGCCAGACAGGGAGGCAAGGTTATGGCCGAATTTGAAAATTTCTTCCATTAGAGTTGATACTTTAAGCAGAATGAAAACAGTGCTCCTTCAGACGCCGACCAGGCTCACGTCATCAAAAGAAACGTATGATATCCAAGTTGCAAGGACAACGGCAGAGATTCATTCATTGTTATCAACTAATTCCCCCATACATTTCGCAGAAATCCTGAACGAAATCTTAAATATTTCTGATACCAGTGGGGTCTCAAATGTATTTAAGACAGTGTTTTCAGGGGCTCTAACACCATTTAAAGCCATTCTGGGTATTTTTCCAGACTTTGTCCATTCCGTCTTTGGTGGACTTCCTCTCCTTTTGGGACTAGTGGCAGGAATCCTATTTTTGATCCTGCTATTTCGCTATGGCAAACCGTGTCACAGACAAGACACCTGCGACAAGGGAAGAAACAATCCTAGCCATTGGATACCGGGACCAGATATCTAGAATCCTTGGACTGTCCCGGCTTAGAGACCTGAACATGACTTGGTTTCTTTCGTTTAGACCTATGTGGCAAAGCTGTGTTTTACCTGTATTAAGGTGCTTGCTATGCGGAGAAGAATGCGTGTTAGACACCTGTCTGACGCTACAATCGGATGCGCCAATGGATGCAGAAACTTTGTTGGGTCCGGTCACGGCTCATGCATTGTGCTGTCCCCAGTGGCTACCAATCCTGATGACGGCATTCGTGGAGACTTCACCACTACGATTAAGGGGTAGTGAGGTTCAAGATGAAAGCAGCATCGATCAGGTACGACCTTCTGTCAGCTATGCTGATCCAAACATCAATGAAGGCAATCATGCTCACGAATGCATGGTAACATCTTTTTCCGAGTTAATGGAACTTTCACAGGAAGCTGTTGATAGCTTTTTCGAGAGTCTAAATGATATGATGTTCTCACCAGAGCAGAAATAATGACTTTTGAACAAGCTAGCACAAGGCGTTCCCAACACCAAGAATTTGGCCTTCAACTTTGATAATGAAGTATCATAAACAATTTTCTCCAGTTTACGGACAGCGGAACATTATTTTTCAGCGGCCCCAAAAATACTTTACAATTTTTCGGGACACTTATCTTCTGCTTAAAGTAGAAACTATTCTTAGAGAACTATATTTCTATTTTAGGAACTTTAGAATCATTAGCTGCCCTCTAGCCTGTTCATAAATATTTTATTTTGTGATGAAATGGTCTCGCATTTTTTCTTCTGTATTAAGAGCCATTTCATGTGTAATTTTCATATTTTATTAATAATGATGTATGAATATGCGTGATATTTAGCATTAATATACTGCTTGAGTGCATATAATGTATATATATATATCTTTTCGTATATTTCATGTTTCAAAATGCATATGGATGTATTTTGGGGTGGTACGGTATACACATGCTCTACTAGTGTATTTGCTATGCCTAGATCTTGTAAATATGGACATTGTCAGCGTGGAGTGGGTGTGATGTATTCCTATAGGTTCTGTATCGATTCCCCTATTCCCGGCCCTGTTCTGGTTAATACTTAACTAGCAGCCGACCCACGGTGCAAAAAAACGTTATCTGATTAAGCCACACCACGGCACAGAAACGTGTTATCTGATTAGGTAATAACGCATGCCATCTAATTAGACAAGCACTATTCCTCCAGCCCCTGATAAGGCATACGGAGTTCTCAAAACAAATCAAACCTATGACAACCTGGGAAAATCCCTGCGGCCATTGTTTTGATTTCACCGAGAACTTCAGCAAAAGAATGTGCGAACAAGCCCGTTCGTATGACATCCTTATTGACGTATCCATGTCCATCCTTACGTCAATCTCGACACCTTACAGGTATAAATATTACCGACATTGCCTTAAGCAAACACACGCGGTGGTGACGAGATCGGAGCAGCGAGACGCGCTGAGGAGCCCAGCAGAGAGCGAAGCCCACACGCGCTGCCCCGCCTTCCTGACGCGCTGAGAACGAGAAGCTGTTTTTCTCCTGCCGAGAAATCCAGCTCCGGCGCTTCCAAGCAGCCCTCGCAGGCAGCTGGAATATCAAGACCAGAGACGAGAGATACCAGCCCTCAACCATTCTAGATCTCAGGTACAGAACTGAACAACCCCTTGCAGAGAATTCTTGAGTCAGTCACTTGGCAAAACAAACTTAACTTAAACTGCTACTTATCTACTCCTGCCCACGTATTAGGCTTAGGTCAGGTACACTGGGGTAGGCGTGGTTAGAAGCACCAGTTGAGTACGGTTAGTCAAATGTATATATGTATGTATCTATTTTATCAATTTTAACTATCATATGGCTTAGAAACCATATCAATGCTTCTGCAGTATTATTTTATACTCCTGCTTTTATTGTATGCACTTTACTTAACCATAAGTATCGCAATAATATCGATTCATTTCTCTTGTACGAGAAAAGAGACTGATCAATAAATAACATCTTTTATTGAACACGCCCGTCTCTTCCTTTTCTCTACAAACTGGTGAAACTAAGAATGCACGTACTGACTGAGTAAAATAAGTTGTCTTTTGTTTTCACACGACTCTAGAGATACACTCTTGATTGGGGGAGAGCAAAGTTGTCATGTTCTATGGTTGTCAGAAACTAAATCCCTTCTTGTCTATCCAGGGAAGTTAAACTCCTCCTTGTCTATTCGAGAAAGTTTCTAGTGAACTCTGAGCTAGCTGGCAAAACCAAAAACTTTCAGTCTAATATCGTCAGTAGAAGACCTAGTTAACCTCTGCCCTAGGTCTATACTATTGAAGATATTATTCCAATGCGCAGAGCCTATTGGGATAATAGGAACTACACTACAGAGGATCGTGCTCATCTGGGGTCCCCGCAGGGGGATGTATCAGATTTTCAGGCCGTGGGCGCCCCTCAGTCAGTCGCCTCCGCTGCAGGCGCACTCCACCGGTGTAGTTCGCCTCCGGTCGCTGCCGCGGGTGAAGAGGCCCTCAGCTGCGGGGAACGGCGGCCATGTTGTGAGCTGGCGCCCTAATCTGGGGTCCGACTGCGGCAGAGTTATCTGTGCTCTCCCAGCACCCTCGGGCTCATCTAGTAGAGTCCGCGCATCAGGAGTTTATATACACTGCCTGGGAGTGTCATTGCGGGGCCCGTCGGCACCGACTCATGCCGATAGATCGGACCGCTGCCTGTGCCTCACAGAAGCACGCCCACCATCATGGCCTCCCTGGCCACGCCCCCTTAATTTGATTATGTCCTTATGCTGTGATAGGGTTCTGTTCGGTCTCCCTGCCATTTGGTAGATGCTAGCAGTCAAGGGCGGGACTTCAAACGGTTGTTACCTTTAGTAGGAATTAGCTCTCATCATTATTCTGTACTTGTACAGTTCCGGCACTGTCAGAGCCTGCAGTTTGCTAACCCTGTGCAGCAATGATATGGCTATCAGGAAGGCCGTCTTTAAGGTGATGAATTACAGTCCTGCTCTATGCCTGGGGTCAAATGGTGACTTCATCAGTTGTGTGATAACCTGGTTTAAGTTTCATGTGGATGTGGATGTTGCCCTGGGTGGTGCCAGTCTTTTTGTTCCCACCAGGATCCCTGTGACCACCAGAGTTTAAAAGAAATAGATTTCTATGTTACCTCGTGCATATGCTACAATAACTGCCAGTTGTACATTCAGTGTTGTATAGGAAAGCCGAATGTCCAGTAGGTATGTGAGGTACTTTACGACTGTGGCGTCCTCTGTTCCAGTCTTTGTATTGTGTTTTGCACACCATTTTCTATATCTGTGTCATCTTTTAAAGTAACAGTTCCATTGGGTTAGTCTTTCTACTTCTTTGAAAACCTCTATGGTTCTGTTTGACAGCTTGAGGGGACCAAACTCGATGTCTTCAGAAGCCATGCTGCCAAACTTAGTGTTTTGGGTTCCAGATGGAACGCTATGCCTTCTTGCATGGTTAGAATGTCCTGTCATGTTGGTAGCGGCATCATATTTCCAGGAGCCAGCTTCAGTAGGTCAGAGAACCAGGCTTGTCTGGCCCATCATGCTGCAATGAGGATGAGGGTCATGATTGTCTGTTTGTACCTCTCTATTACCAGGGAGATCAAAGGAATCAGAAACCTGCATGCAATTCTCCCTGACCATTTTATCGACAGGTCATTCCACATCGACTAGTTGCTTGCGAACTTGCCATTTTGCATTTTTTATTGTAGAAAACTGATTCACATGCAGCGTTCCCCACCTCCTGTGCGGGGAACACCGTACAGGACCTAGTCTAGTACCTGTGCGTTCAGTCCCTATTCGTGGGAGGCACTGTTTTGTCTAGTTGGTCTGCTTCTGTGTTTTCCACTCCAGGTAGGTGAATTGAAATGTTTCTCTGCAGTGCCCATAGCCATATCTCCCATAGTAGAGTGGCAAGCATGTGTGATCTTGTTCCCCCAATTGTGGAGGTAGAACACTGCTGTAGTTTTGTTCGTTTATATTTGGATGAATTCCCCCCAAGCTACGTGTTATATCTTAGAAGTTAGCCAGGACTGTTAAGCTTGCATTGGAGTCTTGTGCACATAGGATTCCAATGCAAGAATGCTATGATGTAGTATATAACATGTAATGGTTTGAGTTCTGGCAGTTTACTGGTGCTGACAGCGAAGTAGCTCCTCTGTCTGTCACCCTCCGCCGCCATGCAACTCAGTATGTAGGAATAACCTCATCTCCATTCATCTGCTGTCTCGAGAGTACTTACCACACTACGACTGGAAGGTCTTAAAGTCTTGTTACATTGTTTTGAGCATTGGTATGGTTATGTGTTTCACTGCATCCCCTGAGCTCCACAGGCTCTTGAAGTTTAATCTGTTCAGGGGAGCTTCCCACTCTGTATGGGATGTTCCTGTCACAATGTTGACCATGGGAGTTGGTTGTTTGAAAGGTCTGGCAATTGTGATGTTCTTACTCTTCACCATTGTATTTCCTTGTGCACTCTCTATGTTGCAACCACTAGATTTTCACAAATCTGCATTGTCTGTGACCAGTGTCTCACCAGCCATTCCCGGATCAGTCTCATATGGAGCCTAGCATTTGGTATGAGTGATATGCATGACACCATCATACCCATGAGTTTCCTCACTGTCGGAGCTTGCACCTTCTGGTAGAGGCAAACTTACTGCACCATTGCCTGGACCCATCTCTCTGGGGAAAGGTTCTCTCCGGTCTTGAATCTAGTCTGACTACTTGAAAGATATTTCCCCTTTCTGGTATTGTGGAAGAGTTTTCCAGATTCACTGAGAAGCAGAGGTTATGCAGCATTTCATGACCTTGTTTGTGTTGTCTCTGCAGTGCTGATATGATATTGCCTTTATGAGCCAATCTGCAGATTGGGGTAGATTTGGATTCCCTTTCAACTCATGTGCATTGCCACAGCGGCAAAGCATTTTGTGAACTCCCTTGTTGCCGATTTTATCCCAAAGGGTAGCACTGTGAACCTTGTCTATGACGAATCTCATGAACTTCTTTGTTTTTTGTTCATTGGTATGCACAAATACAAGTTCTTTGAGGTCTACGGTTGCCATGTAGACCCCCTTTCTGATGAGTGGGATGACCTGTAGTATTGGGGTCCTGAGAATCCTATATGTTTTGATGTATCTGTTCACGCCTCTGAGATCTATGATGGCCCTTAAAGATCAGCCTGCTTTTGGCACCAAGAAGTAGGCTGAGCACGCGCATTGTCCCTTTTGTATAGCTCTTTTCTGCAGGAGGTCTGCAGCTTCCTTTTTAAGTGTCGTAGTGTCCTTCCTTAGTTGAGGTCTTGCCCAAGGTTGGATGTTGGGCAGTGTTTTAAGAGTTCTATTCAATATCTGTCTCGGATTATGTCATGTTCCATTTATCAGAGTTAATATCATGGCATTCCCTGAGGAAGCCTCAGATTCCGCCCCTACTGGTGTTGAGTGCAGGGTAGAGGGTGCTTTAAGGAGTCCCTTGCTGATGTGGTCAGTGCCTCTCAGTGGTGCACCTCTTCCACAAGCCCTTCTCGAAAGGGCTGCCTCTGTTTGCTATATTGCCACTGTGTTGGTGTGCTGAGGGCAGGCTGCTGTGTGGAGAAGGATGTATGGGAGGCTGATGACGGAACATATTTGTGCACTTATTCTCCTTCGTGAAGTGGTTGCTCCACTGAATTGCCCTCTGAATTGCAGTGCACCCATGAACGTGGCTATCTCATTGTCCTTATTCATTGGTTGAAGTGACTTATCTACCACTGATGCAATGAGGGACTCCTCATTGAAGGACATATTTACCACTGCTGCCTGCACTTCCTGCTTGAATCCAGATACCCCTAGCCAGGCATGCCTTCTGAGCATACTGTCTATGTAGAGTTGCCTGCTGTTGGTGTCTACCGCATCCAGAGCTGATTTCAAGCAGGAAGTGCTGACCTTCTTCCCCTCCTCGATGGGTTCCTTCCCTCTCTTCAGATCTTGTCTGGGTGGCTTTGTAGTAGATTCTCCATCTCTTCCCACTGCTGGTGGACAGAACTGTTCAGCAGGGAGTTGGAATTAGTGATTCTTAACTGGACCACTGCTGCTCTTTCCATTTTCCTGCCCACCATGTCCACCTATTTGCTCTATCGAGGCACACTGATGTTGGTGAGCGGTCAATCTTATGTGCCATGGAGACAATAATGAAATAAGCAGCCACTGATCCCCTGATATATGCGGGATCCTGTGTAGAGTGCCTGAACTTTTTATCTACATATAGAGTGACAGCCTTTGATCTGGCTAGTTCCTTGGAAGCTTCCCTTCCCTGGTCCATCACACCTGGAGTAATGGAAGGAACTAGCTCTTTCGTTGTAATGGCAGTAGGGCCTCAAGAAGGAACCAAGACTCTCCTTGTTTTCCTCAAGTTTGACACTATGCGCATCGCCACCTGTTTTACCACTGTGTTGTACACAGATATGTCGTCCAGTGACAAGGTTCTCAAAGGTTATGTGTCCACACTTTCCTCTGGCAGTTCGGCTTCGAGGTCCAGCCAGCCCTCTGAGGTGTCGGCTTTTAACTTCCCCTCCTGGGAGGAGTTTTGTTGTATTCCTCCTCAAATTTAAAGCCATCTTTCTTGTCTTCTGCCGGCTCAGGTTTTGGCAGGAGTTCTAGGTCCGTCTCTTCGGCCGCGACCACTTAGACACCGGAGCGGGCTCTTCTATCCCCTTAGGGACTAGTCAAACTCCTTTTCTCCTACTGATTAAAGACTCCATTTATGCTTTGAGGCACCTCTTCTTGTTGAATTTCAGCACTGTTTTCTCAGCATCAACCAACTTTTTAGGGCCAAAGTGTCCCTCTTGAGGTATGAATTTTCCATTTCATGCTACGGTCCCCTATCGCAATCGAGAACCTCTGGTTTGTGGTCCTTGAGCACACTGGGTGGCTACATTTCTGTGCAAACCTATGGTGATACTTAGGGCAGAACCTGAATGGCGTGTGTTCCATGCCCTTCCAGCATTCTTTGGCCACGCAGTCAAGGGACCTTGTGGACTTGTAGGGATGAAAACCGCAGGATTTTCGGTATAAAACCAGTGATCTTCATCAGTGGTCTTCATTATTCAGTGTCCAATTGTGTTTCTTGGGTTGTTCTTCGATTTTTCTCTGACAATCTCTCTCTTCTCCTGACCATCTGGGAGCTACCACCACTGCAACCTAATGTAACAGCAGGAAAAAAAGAGTCTTCAGATGGTAAGAAAGCAATGGAGATTCCTTCACGTATTTCTGACGTCATCATGGAGATAGCACCAAATGGTCAATGAAGCCCACTAAATTAAACAAAAAAATGAAACACAGAAACAATTCTGAATGCAATCATTAGATGGCAGAATAATGCAGAGCAAGTGAATCCAGAAAGATTCAAACTGTAAAATAATTTGATAACGTAGGCTACTGCTAAGGCGGTTAATTGAAAGTCTTAATATACAATATGTAAGCCTTCAGACCCAGGAAAATACATTGGACGTTTTAAAAGAGTTTTATACAGATACCAATTCAATTTTCAGTTAAGCTGAACTCAGAATTTTATTTAAATGGATATCCAACTTGACATCCATAATATACCATTAGTAACTAATACCCATGGGATCAAAACTAATTTCTCTCGCAGTGGGTGAACTGCTCCAGCCCCGGGACCCACGCTGACCCCGCAAGGCTCATTACGGCCCTACCTGGGCTGCTCCCTCTCCTCCGGTTCTGCCATCGGTCTCCCCCCGCCGCCACAGCCTGTCCATTCTTGCGTGGCTGCAGTGCGGGGGAGACTACATCTCCCAGGAGGGCATAGCGGCAGACCCGCTACACCGGACATCCGCGCCTGGAGGCGCTTGATAAGCAAGACTTTCTCCGGCAGAGCGGGTGAACTGCTCCAGCCCCGGGACCCACGCTGACCCCGCAAGGCTCATTACGGCCCTACCTGGGCTGCTCCCTCTGCTCCGGTTCTGCCATCGGTCTCCCCCAGCCGCCACAGCCTGTCCATTCTTGCGTGGCTGCAGTGCGGGGGAGACTACATCTCCCAGGAGGGCATAGCGGCAGACCCGCTACACCGGACATCCGCGCCTGGAGGCGCTTGATAAGCAAGATTCTCTCCGGCAGAGCGGGTGAACTGCTCCAGCCCCGGGACCCACGCTGACCCCGCAAGGCTCATTACGGCCCTACCTGGGCTGCTCCCTCTGCTCCGGTTCTGCCATCGGTCTCCCCCCGCCGCCACAGCCTGTCCATTCTTGCGTGGCTGCAGTGCGGGGGAGACTACATCTCCCAGGAGGGCATAGCGGCAGACCCGCTACACCGGACATCCGCGCCTGGAGGCGCTTGATAAGCAAGACTCTCTCCCGCGTCGCGGGACGCGCGCGGGACTGCGCCGGGCTAAGCCCGGGCAAAGGGCGGGCCCTCTACGGCCCTCATAGGCCAGAGGAGGCTGGGTCGGGCCACCCCCCCTGGCCGTGTAACCTAAATAGGTAAGACCTCTTGTGCTAAGGAATTCCCAGTCCCTATAGGTGCCTGCTGCTATTTACAACATGTCTTCTAAGGGGGCCTCGAAAATTCCTACTGTGACTAGGGTCCTGGCCAAGGGGACGATGGTCCACTACTTAATGAAGACAACACCGTCTACTGCCCAGCAACCTGCAAGAACAACTCGAGAACGATTGTCTACCGACCATTCCTATAGTGATATCACTTCCCCTCAGTCTGCCGTCGCATCACCAAATCTATCATTTCTGAGGGAACTTAATAGTCTATGTAAAACCGAGTATGCGGCCGTTAAGTCAACATCAGAGCATATTAATGCCTCCTTTTGTCCTACAGTCACCACAAGCCCCCATCCTAGTACATCATCCCCACCCTATGGAAACTCCCGGGGTACTTCCCTCTGCCCACCTGTAATAGGTAACACGAACTCCATAATGTTTTTTCAGGAACCTTCAGGTGAAAGAAAGCGATCAGCCGACCAACAAACAGGCACCCAAGCTAAGGAGAATAAATTGCCTGCACCCCCTATTTCACCATCTCTTTTGGCTCAGATTCAAATTATGTTTAACGCCACAATACACCCATTAATAGAAAGAATGAACGATCTTGGGGACAGGATCGCGGCAATAGACGAAATGATTAAGACAAACTCGAGACTCCTAAAAAATACGGCAGACCCCAACCAATCACAGCCTTTACGCGACACGGTAAAGCTTTTAACAACTTCACAAAGCAGTGTTTTTCAAATCCGACAGGCATCACCAGGCATGCTAACTCAACCTAGCGAGGAAGTTCCTACCAAAATAAAAACAGCACACTGCTGTTCCTTTAAAATGGGGTTGAACAAAGTAACCACTCCATCTAAAAGGCCACCTCCCAAGATAAGGAACATGCAAAGTGAAATAAATCACATTCATTTACCACCAGAGGCTGCCCCGTTTGTGGGCGTCCTCTCTGGGGTGCCTGAACTCATAAAGGGAAAAACTGAAAGCGAACAGGAGTTGAGAAATAAGGCATTATTTTGGCTAACAAAGAATAGACCCCTACCCCCCCGACATCGACGGTAGAATAAAATGTGTTAGAAGGGTGGGATGGTTAGGTCCGCTTCGAAAAGAGAGATCCGGTGATCTGGTGCTGATAAAGTTTATAAACAGTAACGTTGTCCCTTACCTCCAGTCTTGGAAACCACAGATAGGAGATGGACCTATACACACTTGGGGTCTATCTGATTTTTATCCCAGAGAATCACTTTACCCCCATACAAGATCACTGAAGAGACTAACTTTTGGTTGGGCCAAAACGGCTCCGGGGTGAGGGGCTTTTAATACCCAGCCTCTGACTTGATATACAATGGATTGTTTTGGTACCTGACCTTTCTTAAAGATTCCATGCTATAATGTTTTTTACTGTGATATGATTTGAAATGTAACTGTGTTTATATTTTTGCTATGTGCTTTTATGATTTTATATTTAAAAATCGAATAAAGCTAAAGTTACTTACTTACTTCTCTCCAGTGGCTAGTGTTCATTTCAGGTGTTGCTATTAAAATGGTAAATATATAGGAGGTTCTTTTGTGAGAATTTTTAGGACTGTTTCAACATCAACATGCCCAACTGGTCTCCATTTAGAAATCCTTTAATTTCTATCACCACATATGTGCAAATGAGGAAGGGACTTCTCGAAGGATTGTAAAATGTATGAAAACAATCTAGCACTGGATAACACTCAATTGACTTTGCATCAACGGTGAGAAGGTGAATATCATTAACTTGGACTCAGTGAATTCTACTCTCCTTCCTTTCATTTGGAAAGACATTACTCTTTTCAAACTACAATTAGCCCAGAAGTTTGAGGGTGGCATTCCAAAATCATCTTGCCATCCCACCAATAAATTAAAATTGGGGAGCTGATGATTTTGAGGTTAATGACCTCCACCAAGGAAAACTACAGAAACCTTTCTGTTGTGTCAGGGAGGCCCAAAAGACCTTCATTTTGGGTTAGTCAATGGACAAGTAATATACCATAGTAGGCCTCTTTCATTCATCTCCTGAAATAGTTCGCACCTTTGGAAGGTCAAAAAGTTAAGACCACTCCCTTTAATCAGAACTGTAGCAATCAATCACATAAATTGTGTTCTAGGTGTGTGAACATCATCACAGAGCACTGTGATTGCCCAGGCTCCACTCAAAATATGGTCCACAATATAAACTACAGGACTGACTTTCAAATCTGTACCAGATTAGTGCTCGGAGTAGTTTCCCAGCTCCATGATGCACTTCACACATGGAAATACTTTCAAATAATGCTTCTGCAATCACAGCCTTTTGAACTAGGTAAAATCACTCAAAGGTGCAGTGCATACGGTCATAGATACCCTCACCATGTCTCCAAATAAGGTTGATTTGATGGACTTTTGTTGCCCCCAATAGTCTGTGATATTACCAGAAGCTCTATCAAGGAGTTTCATTGGTAGACGTCGTCACTGAACCATAAGATTATTGCACAAAGAGCTACAGCAGAACTACCAACTTGCGAATGCACATCCACAAACTTTAAGTATGTCGGGAAGTATGTTTCAATGTTCAAGTACATTGTGGTGCTCTCAAGGCATGTGGCCTCCCTCTGCCCTTGGGAGACCAAACCAACTCTTTAGGGAATAAGAATCTCTTCTGAGGTACACAAACGTCTTGCACAAATGCAGAGGCACAACCAAAAATTAGTCCAACTCTGTATCATAGGCTTTCGCCACCATAGTAGAAACAAGGAAGTCCATAAGTCGATTCAAATTTCCTCCTGTATATCCTTTTATTTCATATCAACAAATCCAATATAGGAGAAACAGGCAGCCGACACGTGTTTCGTCCGAAGGACTTTCGCAAGGCTAAAAATAATAGATGGGCATGAGAATTTTCAGAATGATTTTTGCCGTAAAATAATCACAAACTAATATGCGGAAATTACCTGTAGGCTCAGGAATCGGTAGATAGCTGTTCCCGCTGTCTGAGATTCATGTGATCAAGCCTTGATAAGCCTGTATCTGTAAATCACTCCAACTGAGTTCTCCTCCGAACCACCAGATGTTCAATCCGACATAATTTGATAGGGAACAAACAATCCAGTACAATTGCTCTGTTTTCATATCGCGGACAACATATATTGGGAAAGAACAAACTGTCAGAGCAGGTATGGAGATTTATAGAGTAAAGAGGGCGGGGATCAAAGGTGTTAGGTGTGAGGTGGATGAAGAGGGCAGAAATTGGCAAGACTAGTATCAGCAGGTGGGAAGACGAAGCAAAAACAAACCTGGTCTTCTTCCTCACTTTGGTGTATTTGCTTTAGCTTTTGATCTGTGCAAAAAGAACAGATGATGGACGGAATGCTGAACAAATCAACCATTCAACCCCAGTCACAGATCTGGGTTAAATCAATTGTTTATTTTCTTGCCACGCCATTCCAGTTAGGACACAGTCATTTCCAAATCAATCTTGACCCTGCTCTAATGGGAATAGTCCAGCCTGAACTGCCGGACCAGGTCCTCCCTGGACCAGAAACAAGCATCCAGGGACCGATTTCGGGTTATCACCCCTCATCAGCCAGGTTAGCTTGAATCCGGTGGCATAGCGAGCACAGGACCCATGTCTGGACATATTACCCTTCCCACTTAGGGGAGACAAATGCAAAAGGAACAGATGATGGACGGAATGCTGAACAAATCAAACATTCACCCCCCAGTCACAGTTCTGGGTTAAATCCATCGTGTTTTCGCTTGCCAGTCCAAGGATGCTTGTTTTTGGTCCAGGACCAACCTGGCCTGGCAGTTCAGGCTCGACTGTTCCTATAGGGAGCAGGGTCAAGACTGATTTGCATATGACTTGGTCCAAACTGGGGTTGCGTGGTGAGCAAAAAACTATGGATTAAACCCAGTTATGTGACTGCTTGATTCGTTCAGCATTCCATCCATCATCTGGTCTTTTTGCTTATGTCACCCTAAGTGGGAAGGATATGCCCAGACGGGGGTCCTGTCCTCACTGTCGAGTGGATTCAAGCTAGCCTGGCTGATAAGGGGAGATACCTCGAAAGTGGTCCCAGGTTGTTTGTTTCTGGTAAAGGGAGGACCTGGCCTGGCAGTTCAAGCTGGACTGTCCCATGCAGAGGGGGGCCAGACTGATTTGCATATGGCTAGGTCTAAACTGGGGTAGCGTGGTGTGCAAAAAAAACGATGGATTAACCCAGATTTGTGATTGGGAGTCAATGTTTGATTTGTTCAGCATTCCATCCATCATCTGTTCTTTTAGCTTTTGATCTGAGCTGCAGGTTGTGAGGATATACACAGAGAAGACTAGCTCACCAAACAAGTTATGCTATTTGCAAAACTTTACGCAAGCATAGAGGTGAAGATAATCAAGGTTCATTAGTGTGGAAAGATTAGATTGCATCATTCTGTGATCAGGTGAGCAGCTGCATGCGAAGATGGGATGACTAAGGAGTTTGTGAAATCTGGTAGGGATCGCGTAAACCTGGGAGAAGGCATGTGCCTCCACTGAGCTGTGGCAGGAATTGTTTTAACACGTGTAAGAAGCGGACACAGATGTTAGTGATTTCTTTCTTGCATGCTCTTTGAACAAAGCGATGGGTCACTGTACAAATTCAGTGGCATTAACCACTGAGCAAGGAAGGGGTTGAAAATGCAATGCTGTACCAAGTTGAGCCAGGTTTCAATTTGTAGCTATATCTAGGCCCGCGGAAGACGAGAATTAGCTTGGTGATTGTGAAATTGAGGGTGCCTGGATTGAATATTGCCCAGACAGTATCTCACGCACATTATTTCAGAAGTTGAGGTTTATCTGTATGTTTGGGAACAGTGTGGCAGCGCAATATCTTGTCTTGTTACCTGGACTCACTAATACATAGGCATGAGAAAAGATACTTGGCCACTCAATACTTGATGGGGATTGATCAGGAATTGGGTTATTAATTTGGGAGTAACAGTACCCCTAATAACTTAATAAATCCTCTCTAGTTAGGTTAAAATGGAGTCATGAGAGAATCTCTGGTCAATCAATGGTAGCTGCGGCAGGCAATGCCCTGAGAAGTGCATATTAAATTCAAGTAGCGGCAACAATTTTGAAGTAAGGAACGCAACAGAATAAAAGTACCAACCTAATTTAGAAAACAGAGGAAAAAAATCAACAATCAATAAAATACCATGATCATTAAAATACAGTAAGTGGAACCAGAATTTTGGCAAAATGAGCCAAGAAAAAGTAAAGTCCCAATTATTAGTCGCTGTTCGCAGCTGTCTGAGACCTAGGCATAATTTCCAGTCAACTGCAATGGAGCAGAGATCAGATACGCCAAAATTGTTGTCCCAGTCAAAGTTTTACCTTTGGTTTTAGTCTCTGAAACGGAAGTCGAAATCTTAAAAGGCAAGTTGCAAGGGTCTCTCAAAGTCATCAAGCTTCAAATGAATCCATTGATTTAGGCAGCGAAAGCTCAGAGTGACACAAACCTGGATTTCATAACGGCCGAGGTAGCTTTGCAGGTTGGGCAGATTTGCCCTATTGGCCTGGCCCAAGGTTTCATCTTTAGAATTAGTCACTCTTTTGGAAATAAATATCAGCTATCAGGGCAAGTCTGGAAGTTGCAGCTGATCAGGGCTCCACAATGCTCGACACCTTTCCTTAAAGGTCCACTTATCCAGTTTTAGCATGATAAAACACTCTGAGCGAGAACCACCCGGTTGGTTATGACCTTCCCGTGCAAGCCTCAATACCTTGCTCTGGTCACAAGGCAGTGGGAAAAAACACTAAGTCACACTTTTCATAACCTGCTGCGAAAGTTCCTTCTGGTCAGTCCTACAGCCCCTTACTCCTCTGGGCAGGCGTTTAGGTGCAAGTTCGCGCTCCAGCCAGGTCTTTTTGATTTTTGTATACCTAAAGCAGGCAAACAAGAGGTCAACCATTTGACCCTAGGGGTGCGGATCCAGTAATTCAGGAATATCCTTCGATATAAACGAGCGAATCATACAATATATTTGACCCATTGGTTAGCAACATCAGGCCCGCAAAAAAAAAAAAAAAAGGCACTAAGTGCTATCCTCTCCGTTACTAGTGCAACAATGAATACTGATGTTGGCATTAGAAGTATCCAGAGAGTTGCTGCTTAAAAAAATATCATCAATGCATTAATAAAATATTGGTATGATCTACCTTAGACAACAACTTCTGTAAGGCCCAACATGGATGACATCATAACACCCGTGTTCACGAAAAATGGCACACTGCAGTGTCCTTCAGCTCCACTATATCCAGCTGCCAAATGAAACTGTAGACTATTTGTTGGTAAGTACAAGTATTCCCAGGAAGACCTCGCAATAAGTCATCTCAACATTACCTGCAACCAAGATCCTACTTACAGGTGAAGATGCCCTATACAAGCAGCCTAAATGTGATTCAGTTCTGCTACTGAGAGTGCGAATTGATATGCATTAGCTTTGTGAATCAAGAGCAGCACCAGTCTTTCGTCTTGCAGATAAGTAGGAGGCTTGTAGGAATTATGTCCAGCCAAAGAAAGTGATTTCCAGAAAACCACCATATCTCGATTAGAAGATTCTGATGGAAAATGTATGAGATGTTATATACTTATGTATAAGCACAGCTCTTTTAGAAGTGTTGCTTCTTTAACAGGATATAAAAGATATCACCCAACTAAGACATAATACCCACATAAATCTCAATGTTTCTTCTTTTGAGCTTCACACAGGTGCCTATGTTCTCAAATTCTCTTTCGTTTTGATCACGTATTTTCAAGATGCCAATTCTACAGGACACAAATTACTCTATCCTTGTCCATAAGCTGTATGCCATTCACCTTTCCATATCATAGTTGAAAGTCTCACCATATTACTGAAAGCATGCGTACATCTGGCTGTGTCTTTTCCTAGTAGCACATGCTTAAAAGAAACATACAAATAGATATATACCAGTGTTTTATAGGTATTGGATCGTCCGATGCATAACACGTGTAAAAATACATGTAGAAAGGGACGTGGTATTCTTAGTCTCTCGATCTGCCGGCCTTCTAATGTCTGCACATTCTGCATGGCCAGGGAGTGTGACAGTTGCCTTCACTTATATTCAAATATAGCTCACCAGTATCAAAAGTCCAAGCAAAAAACGTCTGCACACAACATTTTTATTTTTTTCTCAACTCTCTTAAGTTAATAAAAAACATGCCTCCCACGTATTTAGCACAAAAACTTGAATTATTCTGTGGGGTGAGGGCATCGAGAAGCGCCTCTACTCTCCTCCTGAAACTGATCATCCTTAGCAAAAAGAGAACTTGTCACTGAGCCTTCTCTGGTGCTGCCCCTAAAATATAGAACTCTCTTCCTCCGGATGTACGCAGACTCTCATCGACAACGGCTTTCAAACTGGAAGCCAAAAGATTTTTAATGAGCAAATTCTTACCATAAGGGGTGGAGGCACACATAAGGCGACTGTCTCTTGGTTTCAAGCTCCATGGCACAACTAACAGTCACGGATCGTCTCTTCTGCATAATATTATACCTTATATGTGTACCACTGTTTACTGTTTTAGCATTTTCTTTTCCACAATTGCTGTGTATATTTCATTTTGTCGCCCCTTCCAACATATTGTAAAGCGCTCAGATATCCTTCGGGATCTTGTTTGCGCTATATAAAACTTTATAAATAAAAACTTTATAAAAAATAAATAAGCTTCTATTCGTAGCGTGGCAGTGCTGCAGATTCACATGCTATGCACACTCCTGCCATCTAGTGTTGGGCTGAGACTCTACTACTTGTTTTTCTTGAAGAGGTTCTTTCTTGCTGAGCAAAAGTTGAGTCGCCTCCTCTTTGAGAGAATGTGCATGTTGAATTGCTCCCTTGTTAGACTGTTAATTTTTCCTTGCCATAATGGTGAGGGCACATAGAGCTAGTTAGGATAATGTAAAATAATGGCATATGTATGTGTAATGAACAAATTACTTACCTTCAGTAATGCCTTATCCGGTAGAGACTGTATCTAGTTGCAGATTCCTTACCTTTTGAATTTCCCCGGGTTTCAGACTGGATCCAGAAGATTTTCTGTGAGCAGTACTCCTGCGTGCCAGTAGGTGGCATTGACCAGCTCCGCATCTGTTGTCGTTCACGCTGGAAGTGACATTGGGATACCTATATAGGTGCCACTCAGGATCCCTAATTTCTTTTCACGACTTTCCACGCAAGAAGTGCGAAGCCATAAAGACCACTGACCACTGGTGTATCAAAACTAGGAGTCTGAAAGGGATCATCCCTGTCCCTAGAAATCCATTCACAGAGCAGGGATGATAGGTGGGTCAGTAAGGAATCTGCAGCTAGATTTTGTCTCTACCAGATAAGGCTTACCAAAGGTAAGTAACTGGTTCATCTGTCAGGGAATTCTAACCGCAGATTCCTTTTGAATAGACACCCAAGCAATACCATCCCCAGAGGAGGGTCTGCAAACTAATTTCAAACGAGAAAGTCCTGCAGGAACGAACGCACAAAATGTCCATTCCTGCGGACCTGACTCTTCAGGCAATAGTGCTTAGCAAACGTGTGCAGGGAAGCCCACATTGCTGCCTGACAGATGTCCAGGAAAGGAAGACGGCAAGCTAACACAGGGGTCACAGCTTTAGCTCTGGTGGAATGAACTCGCAAGCACTTAAGAGGTCGCTTCTGGCCAGTGATTAGCATATTTTGGTGCAGGGCAAGACTCATCGGGAAATGGTCCGCATCTGCACGTCCGACCTTTCTTTGCACCAGCATAGCCCACAAAGAGGTGGTCGTCCACCCAGAACTCATGTGTGCAGTCAAGGTATAACAACGCTCTTTTTCGGTCCAGATGGTGGAGACGCAAATAGCATCTGTTACCACGCATGCCAAAACTATGAGTGGCTTAACAACAAAGACAATACCACAACTGTCGTCACCACAAGATCCATTAGAACGCAAGTCATTACAATGACTTGCTTTAGGGAAGTTCTGGACTTTGGAATAGTTTAAATTACTTTTCCAACTTCAGTCGATGGATCATAGGGATGGTGTTGGACTTAAAATCCAACACCAGTCCAACACCGCAATCCATAAAGAAAGTTGTTGTAATGACTTGCGTTGTAATGGAACTCGTGGTAACGTCAGAGTCGAGGAGAAAAAAAAGAAATACAGAGCATGTGACAAACTTATTCGGGTACAGGGAAAGTGAATGGAAAAGCTGCAGAATGTAATTATTTTAAAAGAGCAACAAAATGTAAATACATGTGAAATGTGAACTGTTCACATACAACAGTTAGGAAAGCCAAAATGAAGTACATTATTTTTAGTAATTTGAAGTGTGATGGAAAAAATATATATTAATAGGATCTAACCAGATCAAGACACCTTACTTGATGATTTAAACATGATAAATATTCACTGAAACCCTATTTCACACATAATCCTTTGCATGTAGTACAGTTTTAGCTGTATAACTGTATGTTTGTGCACATTCAGTGGACATTTCAATGGAAAATGACAGTGCACTACCACACAATGCTTTGGTTACATTAAAACAATCGCCCGCGTGGTAAAGCTAGATGAGTTGCCAAGGTTTGGCATTTTTAAAAGTGGATCGTGGTTCTAGAATGTTTGAGAAATACTGTGTTAGAATATTTTTTTCCAGACCACATGATTTAAATCTCGCCTAGGGAGTGGGGGCCTCAAGCTTCAATGTGGTACCTTGTTAATCAGCGAGCGGCTTACCCGACTGTGACCCTAATACACCACAAAGGAGATAACACAAGATACTTGCCTTTAATCTAAGAAACAGACTGGAAAGTCTTTATTACTAGTGATGCACTTTATTTCAGAGGTTGGCATCTGTGTACACGTGAACAATGTAATTAATGGACAATGAAGCTAGATAATTTGCTGAATAATTTGCAAGCCTTTCAAATGAAGTCAAATCCCACAAAGACATTAATTATCCTTTACCTCTAGTGTACATGCCTAGGGATATTTTTATACAGCAAGGTTCTCAGAAATAGGAAAATAATGTAAAGCTTAAAAACAGGAAAGGAACAAATAGTATTGAAACGAAACAAATTTATAAAAGTAAGTGTAACCAATAAATAATGTCTTACTTACAGGAAACACATTATATGTATGAGAGAAATAGTATGTTTATGTTAGCCTTGCAATATATTATGTAAAACATGGCAAATTATAATTACCTAGTTTGTCCTTTCCTCTGCTTTCACTTGACCCAGACAAACTAACAAGGACAACGCCTCCAATGCTAGAAAGGAAATATGAGCAAATAAATATCAGATTTTTAGCTTTCCAAAGTCCAATTCAGAATGTATAAACAGCACACAAATATAATTGGCCATGCATGTCTCTAAATGACAGTAACATCATCCTGAACACAAGACTTTAGAGCCCATTATTGCAAAAATATTTTGTTGGAAAGCAAGTACTACCATAAAAGAAATTCTACTTCACACTCATCTGCCATACATATTTTATAGTCAAAGGTAATATGCAGGGAAGGACCTGTAGGTCTATACCTAAAATGACAAACATAAAACAGCAAGTCTTGGACTCCAAAGAATGGACAGCTAAAACACCACAACTTAGACAATATAGCTGTCATGACATGAAGCTAACATAACATTTTTGCAGGAGATTCTCATGTATAAATACGCAGCATTGCCTTCTTTAATATCTTAAGCACTAAGGGGTTTCTGATTCCATTACCCACACCTCTTAGGCCAAACCCTCCCATACACTTTTAAGAATGATCATATTCAATCATCAACTAATGTATTTTAGAGCAGACATCCTAGACCAATTGTGGTGATGATGATGATGATGATGGTAAAATCTGTTTGAATTTTCTAATCACCAGTTTACCCCAAAAATTAGCACAGTATACACTTGTTGTAAAATTCTGCAATAGGGTTGTTGGGAAAGGTGCTATATCAAAAGGTAAAAACAAATGTGTTAAATTTTTAAAAAATAATCTTAAGAGATTTTCTAAAGCCTAGATGCATATCCTCATTTTTATTCAGGTGATGATGAACGTTTGTACATAGGTGTAGTCATTTTTAATGCACATGCGTACACTATAAATGGGGTAAAACAAAAATATCTGAATCTTCCCATGATTTCTACACACACACACACAAAACACTCTTAAGGCACCACAAAATGATCCTAAAAATAAACTGAAATATATCTGTTTGCAAAATATATTCTTTTGCAAGTCTGCCCTGTATGCTGCCTCGATTAGTTTCTTTAAGTGGTCCACCATAGAATATGTTCAGCTCTGCTCTAGATATCGGTTACAGGTGTTATTTGAAGCTCTAGCCATTCACCCTCTAGCCAACACTCCCACTGTGATATCCTCTCCCTCTGTACCCCTTGAATTTAAGCAATGTATTTTTCTGCTGCTTAAAAGAGCATAGTTAAATCCATCTAGTCTCTTGAATTACAGAGTGATATCCTGCTATGCTGATAGAAAAAGTGCCCATAAAGCAAATCAGCCAGTTGACAGCATAATATTCAAAAGGTCCTCCAAGCTGGCTACAGCACAGAGGAATAGCGTGTCAGTTGTTTTTATGTATCACATAATTTCTGAAGGTGGGCATGGGCATGCCAGGAGCCATGGTATTATGTGCTGTAACTCTAGGTTCTGTAGGGCTGTTGCTCATTCTTTAATAATCGACTGCAGAATTGGGCCTGGGGGAACAGCAGCTATGTTATTAAGTGGTGGAACTCTCTAGTCATCAGTGTTGTTGCATAAACACAAAAAGAGTATGCAGTTCCTGACAGGGAAAACAGGTTGTGTAAGTGAGTGTTATCTAGAAAGAGAAGGGAATTCATCTTGTCGGAATTAGGACCCTCACACACCCAGCTCGCTAGGTGGCATGCTTCATCATTGGGTCAGCTTCTCGTCGGGTCGGCGCTGCAACACCCGACGGGGACCCATGATGGGGCTCTTTAGCGGAGATCTTTTATTCCTTGCCGTAAGGTGAAGTGCATGTAAGGGGCCTACTGAGAGTAGATGTAAAAGAAGGTGAGGTTAAAATAAGAGGTAGGGGTCCAGTCAGAACAATAATAATGAGTGTGGCTCCTCTCCTAATTAAAAATAAGTGAGTCGCTCCCCTAAAATAATATCACAAGGTACCACAGGGTACAGCGTTCAAAGGTGAACATGTTTCTTGCCAATTGTCTATTGGACGACAATTCTTCAGGACAAGTATCAATTTGTTCTACACTATCAATAGTGGTCAAATGTGTAAGTGAGAGACCACAACCAGTACCCTCCCTGTTTCAGCAGTGTGAGGGGTAGGTCCTCCGCCAATGCACGGAGAAGACACGGCACTTATCCTTACAGGGTCAACACCTGCTGGAAATTGTTACCCTAATGGAGTTGTCGTTCTAGAGTGACAGGAACCACTTTTTAGGGTACTGGTTGTGGTCTCGCACAACCAGTTGTAAAAAGCCCTTAGCGCCCCCTCTTTGCAGACACATCAATGTTGTTGCTCACTCTTTATTAAACATCTGGTAAATTTATTATAGAAATGTTTGAAAATAATTTCAATGGGATGCTTATGTCAATCAGTGATGTCAATGCCTAGCCCTAAGTACCCTTCCTTCGATTGTTCTGTGGGTCCTACACTGTTCCACTGTATTCACCCTGTGTATTAATCCCTATTTTCTCCCTTGGCATATCCTAATGCATACCATTTTACCATTATGCCAATGATAAACAACTTCTCAAAATGTAATCCATCAAAAACAGAGGTTCCTTTTAAAGGAGTATGGACTCCAGTCTTCTGTACTTCATCAACAGTTCAATATTCTTCTCCATCGACAAGGTGAAAAGAACAGGAGTAACAATTATCTATCTTTTTGACAATCTACAGTGGTCTTCCAACTGTCAGTAGTCCTCCGATAATCTGTAATACCTGCATCTTCCCAAATATTTGCATGCATGTTTAATTCATTCTGCAAACATCACAGTTAGAATAGAGAGAAGCGGACACTACATTCATTAAACTGGTTCCATATTGTGCAGACAAAACATTTTAAAATGCTTCTCTGTGTTGCACACCAACGTTTCCATGCTCCTGTATTTGGCTTTCATCACCATAAACTGCTCCCACCAAGCAACTGGATGCTTGAGATCAAGCTGCCCTTATATCATGGTTTCGAAGTCCAACTAGGCTCATACTGGAGGCAAAGCTTTGTGTATTTCATAGCCCCTCAAGGCCTTGACAAGAAACCTAATAAGAAACGATTCAAGATTAAACTCTTCCCTTAGTAAATACCATCCGTCTAATCACCACTGCTCCAGGGAAGCAGCAAGAAGCCATATTTTAGTCAATGTTGCCTTTTCCAAATAAACAGGTAACTGCAAAACACAGGGGCTAAGGTTAACCCACTAGGGTGGTTCTGGAAACTTAACAGCACAGTGAATTGAAGTCAAATTATTTCCAATCAACATTTACAATGGGAGTTAGTTATTGTCATTTGTTCGGTAATAGGGGTGCTTGTTTAGGTATGCAAATCATTTATTAATAGAAGGTACTTAAACGCCATCCTGTTTTCTCAAAATGCTTTTCTTTTAAATAGCATAACAATTGACCACCACATTGTATCCGTCAGACTTAACAGCTAAATTTGGTGAGTTATTTTCTATTTCCTAAGCATGTTTGCACATTTCAATGAAGGTGAACCATGAGCTTAAAACTTGGTTCAGGAGAACAAAACTACATTTCAAAGCTGGTGGGCCTTACCAATGCAAACTGGAAGTTTCAGGAAAAGTGTCTAGCTCTTATGGAACAAACGTGAGAATGCACAGCATGAGCTCGAGTGGCATTACATCTTCTCTTCGAGACTGCAGCTCATCTAAACCATCCATTCCAAATTTCCTTTCTAAAACCTAAGGCCTGTAGGATTGCCCTATTCAAATGTCTGCAGCTCTCTTGTGGGGCACCAAGGAATAAAACAGGAACATTAAAGAAGCAACAATCTCTCATACCTGAAAATGAAAGTGTATGATGCTTGTTGGTGTGCATTTTTAATGGAATCTCTATAACAGGCTTCTCCAATGGGTAGCTTGTGAACTATTGGGTGCCTTGAGCTATCGCCAAGTATCTCTCATGTGTGCAACCGTACCGTTTTTAAGGCTTTTGCTCGGTTCAATGTGAACCAAAAATTTAAAAATGTGTATTTGAGATGACAATGTGTGTATTTCTAGGACTCACAAGCTGAAGTTTGAGAAAAATTATTGAGTTATCAAAATATATTTAAAGATGATATCTGCAGGGGGCTAAGCACCTGCACTAAACGTCAGTCCTCTCCTTCCTCAAGAGGCATAAGATACCGTTTGCATGTCTGCAAGAAACTCATTTGGATGACAGAGGGGCTGGGCTGCAAGGGTAGCGAAAAAGTGGCTTGACAGGTATTCCATTTTTCATACGCTAAGGGCACGCGGATATGGGTGGCTCCGGGTACCCCTTTCACACTTCAGTACATGGAAGCCGACATGGGGGGTCAATATGTGCTAATGAGAAGAAAGTTGGAAGGCAGGGACATAGCAGTTATAAATACTTATGCCCTGAACACGGATGAGCCGACCTTTCACCCAGCACGCAAGGACCTAATTACAGCAGAGCTAGAAGTTCCGTTCATATGGTTGGGAGATTACTTGTATCCTAGACCCTGATCTGGACCGTCACCCACACAGAGCGGGCACTAAGCCACGTATGACTAAACAATTAAAGAATATGATGATGGATCTGGGGCTATGCGATGTATGGCAGATGCAACACCCGACGCTGAGGTTATATACATGCTTTACACCCACACACAGTAGGCTAGACAGAATCTGAACGACTGAATTGCCTGCCTTTCTGGCTGCTGAAATAGCCCACTTAGCTCGATTCTTGTCGGACAATGCGCCGGTGTGCTGTGTTGTACAGTGGAATGTTAAAGAGCAGGGACCCCATTACTAGCGAATGCCACCCGATCTTCTAGAAGATCAGGAGGGCAGAGGATCGCTTTCTCAATCGCTTGCCGCCTACATGTCCGTTAATTGGAACACCACGGGCAACAGAGGTACAGAATGGGAAGCTATGAAGGCGGTAGTTCACTGGGCAGGGATGGGACTAAAATACGGAGGGTGGAGGCAATTGCAGCGAGAGTTGCAAGACAGCAAAGATGCACTAAGTACACTTCAGGCAGTTTCCCAAGGATAGGCTCCTACCCAAAGCAGGAATGAACGTTGCGTGAGCAGGTCACTGACACTTGGGACAGACTAGACATGTACACTCTCACCCGATATCGGCAGCGACTGCATACGGAGGGGGACACTTCTGGCCGCCTGTTGGCCTGGATTCTGCATAAGTAACAAACACCCTCATCCATTACATGTATACGGAATGCGGCGGGGGCATGGGCATTCTAGAGCTGAAATATTGGAACAATTTTAGCAACACCAGCAGAAAATGTACAAAGCCTACTCAGTAGTAGAGCGGAATACTATACTCCAAGCCTGGAGGGGATCCAAGGAAATGCTGAGAGATAAGAGCAATCCTGGCTTTGTTCATTGCCAGCCGCCTTGTGAGGAACATCTGATGAGGCTTTGCGGAGGGAGGGGGGGGGAAGGGGGGGAGGGGATCTCCAATTAAACATACAGTCTCATTGGAAGACCATGTAACTGACTCCTGACTTAAAGCGGTCCCAGAAGTAGAGGACAAAGTTACTGTGACCGATCAGCGTCTTTCAACACACTCAATTTCTTTATTTATGGCACCAACAGCTTTCCAGATATAACCCGCTAAAGTGGTATCCCCAGGCCTGACTGGGGGAGAGCTTTTCTTTTAACCAGAATTCTAAAAACTGGACAAGGGCCTCACTTTTAAACAATACACAAAAGCTACACAGTACCCTAAAAAAGGCTCTGTAATGTATTACCAAGGGGGGTGGCCCAGCCCGGCCTTGTCCGGGCGCTGACGGGCCTGCTCTTGGGCTGATCTTGGGCTGATCTTGGCCCATGCGCGATCCGCGCTGGGGGACGCAATTCGGAATTAAATGGCACTCCGTTGCCTGGTCGGCGTTGCAGCCCTTCTACTCTGGGCCGGGATTGGTGGGGAATGGAGTTCCTGGTGGCAGCAAGTGTTGCGAGGCTCCTCTTACTGATTTAGTGCGGTCCCTGAAGACCCCAGGATATGGTCTGTCGTTCTGAAATGCATGCATAAAGAGCGCAAAGGTCTATCAGACCTAACATTACAAGGCTTACAATTTTCAGTGAGTAAGAATATGTAGGTGGATCGTGGGACCAAAAGTGGTAAAGAGTGCAGTGTGAGGAAAACAATAAGCATGCAGTCTCTTTAACAGGTATTAACCCAAAAGATGTAATGAGGATCCAGAAAGACCTAAAGCCTGATGTAATGACAAAGAGGGAAGGCAACCACATGGGAATACCAAGACAGATTTGACCAGGACTACATGCCTCAGGACACAAACGTGTAAGTACAGTATAAAACACAAAGTGTAGGGCTATTTAGACCACCCCGAATCCAATGATCCTTTCTGTATTTTTAGTGCCTTCATACATTTTCTGTTAAATGTCATCATTGGTAAGAACCATACCTAAACGTTTTCTAAACTTCGAATTCTAAACTCCCAATTGCATATTAACAATCTCTTTAGACATTGAAGAAGCAGGCATAGGATGCCATAACTGTCTGTGGAATTTGCAAATTGGTGGAAAAGTCGGAGGTTTGTAGTTTCTTTTCTGTGTTTTACTTTCAAATGCTTCTCTGCAATAGCTCCTATGGACACTCCTAATTTTCCTTTATTTGCAGTACACCCACAGACAGTGCACTCATTTGTCAACTATTTACCGACTCAATCCACTAACTCATTCACATGCTCCTGCTTTAAAATTTTCCTGTATTCTATACTACAGGGCCCTCTTAATTTTCTTCGTCTTCTTCTCCTTCGTCTTCTTCGTCTTCTTCTTCTTCTTCTTCTTCTTCTTCTTCTTGAGAGAGAGAGAGAGAGAGAGAGAGAAGACTGCACTACTCTAAATGAAACATCACTAAACAGCACTGTACTCCCTCGCCCCTAAAATTCCAAAATCCTAGGAAAAACAGATAGGGGTCAGTGCTTGTGTACTCCAACGCATTCTAAACATCCCCATACGTTTGTCAGGTGCAGCCTTTATTGGCCTGAGAACATAATTGGCGATTAGAGAGAGCCTTACGATAAGAAAGTGCCACAGCATCACCTTCAGCATCCTCGGGAGAACTGTTCCTGAAACCCTGACATGAATGCCCCCAAGAATTGGCGTCAAGGCCGATATCGCTTCTAAATATAGATATAATTCTTAGCAGTGTTTTGGCGGCGCGCCTCCTTCCCAGTTGCGCCTCCTCCCCAGTTGCCCCACCTCATACACTCAGATCAGTCGGGATTCATCCCAAAGCGCAGTACTAATGATGCTCCGCGGATCTTGATGGATGATTTAGTCTTAATGCTCCTTGATATAGAGCAAGCATTTTACTCCTTTAATTGGTCTTACCTATGGCAAGTGCACTGGAAAATATGGTTGGGCCTTGGGTTTATCCAGTGGGTTCACTTGCTCTACTCTGCTCCACATGCTAGGGCGCGCTTGGGGTGGGGAGGTGATCTCTGAGCCCTTTAGGCTGAATAAGGGCACTCGACATGGGTGCCCTCTCTCGCCACTCCAGTTTGCCATCTCGATAGAGCCATTGGTGGAGACCCTGCGACATAGGATGGGCCCATAGGGTACATCCTGTGGAGAGACCAACCATGTGATCTCCCTGTATGCCAACAATACTTTAGTATATCTTCGGCAGTCAACGTATTTTGCACCTATTCTGCTTAAAGTTGTGCAGGCATTTGGGGAAATCTCGGGACTGTGTATCAACCCATACAAATCTAAGTTTTTCCCTCTGGGGAGACTGGTGGAGGTGCTGGTTGACAAGCTGCTTGAGGTGGGGTTTCCCTTGGTGGTATCCGACGTCTGCTATCTGGGAGTGCGTTCGGCCCACACGGCCCGACGCACCTGGACCTTAGTATTGGTGGAGGGAGTATGGGTCTCAATCAGGTTTTACAGGGAACTGTCTTTGTCCCTTATGGGCTGGATTGCTATAGTGAAAATTATAATACTACTGCGCTGCCTCTACGTCCTAGAGAGTACTTTCTATGCGATCCCAGACATTATTTTCAAACTCTTCACAGCTTAATAGTGAACATCATCAACTGGGATTCCAAACACTGAAATATTTGACTTGGCACCCTACAGAGAATGCGGAATCAGGGAGGAGTTGAGGTTCCCCATCTTGAGCTTTGCTATAGGGCGGCTCAGCTGCAGCATGCGATCCATTTGCTGGATAATGTGGACAAATGTGAGAAACAGCTCTTACTGAGTACTCACCGAGGGAAACCCTTGCAGGTCCTTCTGATGTCTGGCTCTCGAGTCCCCTCTTCGTTTCCTTACATTATCCAACTAGTGGCAGCAATTTCAGAGGATGCTGGCTGGTGGGCTCCATATGCACAGGATATGCTCTTATGGCCAGTATGGCGCTTCTTGTGCATCGTCGAGTCCACATCGGTGCGGCGCTGGAGAGATGCGGTGTGACCTTATGAGAGACCTCTATGTTGAGCAGCATTTAATAACGTGGGAGAATGCCATGCCTCCTTTTCTCTGGGCATGCGGAAATATCTTCAATGTATGAAAATCTGAAACACAGCTCAGGAGGTGTGGCCTTCCTTTCCTGAGGAGCCGCCCAAATCCAGTCCGTTAATGGTCATTCTTGACATGGCCCAGGGCCGCTGGTTGACATCTCATCTCTATCGAGCTCTACCCAATGACCTGCCATGGGCAGTGCTTCCTATACAGACCAAGTGGGACACCTTGTTGGGGGAACCCCTTCCAGCTAAAGACTGGGTGAAGGTCTATGAGGGAGTACGGACGGTTAGCTCTAAAGCACACTTTAGGATCCTACAATACAATTCTGTGCTTCAGACTTACCTCATGCTGCCAAAGCTGCATGCTATTTAGGACACCTAGCCGGATGGTTGTGCACATTGCAGGGACCCAACAGCGGATTTTCTACACATGGTGTGGACTTGCCCATCACAGGCCTCTTACAGGCAAGATATTCTTGATAGCCTTCATGAAGCCTCTGGCTGGTATGTCCCGATGGAGATCCAACAAGTACTGCTGGGATTACCCCCCTCTCCTACGAAAAAACAATTAGCAGGAAATTGGTCCTCCTGGGACTAGTTCTGGCAAAGAGGCACATTACCATAGGTTGAAGGATGTTTGTGAGCGGGCGACTGCGGAGGAGGTGCGGATCAGTCATGTTTATAAGGACGACAAATTTGAGGATGATTTGACAGACTGACCGTCTATGTTGTCTGTGTTACAGGAGCTGCTGGAGTTGCCCGCATCTGGAGCGGAAACTGCATGTTCAATGTCTCTACTTCAAGAAGTGTGAGTTCGGGTCGGAAACGGATGTGGGTGATGGTTGAGAGTTCCAAAGGTAACCAAGTACCTATTGCAATGTTTCGCTATTTTATTTTTTGCACAGGCCTAAAACTAAAGCACACGAGAAGGGGAGTTAAATTATTATGTATTGGCTTGGGAATTTACATAGACTGTGGAATATGCCTTTCCTCTTATACTGTTTTATTTTAGGTGAGGTCGAGTTTTATGATCTCGTGGCATACTAATGAATGCTTTAGATCTTATACATGGGAAATTTGTATTGCCTTTGCATTTTCCTTTATTGAATCCATCTCTAATCCCCGCAGATGAATATTTGTGCTGCCTATATGGGTGTTGACGGGGGCTACGGGGTGTCAGCTTGCTGGAGATGGACTCCCTATGTCATGTACTGTCTATGTGATTTCCCTTTATACCAATAAAGTTTATAAAAAATGAAGAAAAAAATGCCCCCAAGAACTCGGAGCACTTTTGTCAATAAAAGGCAGTGTACCTATCCAATCGTGTGGTCTCTCTACCCATCTCCCTCTTCAGCTTGTGTGCCTTGATCCAGCGGGCTATAGAAAATATATCATAAACTACGCTACCCAACTACATAATCTATAAACAAAATTCTATACTAAATATGGACCCATTTATGAACCTGATATATTTTGGGCCTACTGAATCAGGTGGTCAGAATAAATCTATATACACATTATCTACATACTATATACATATTTATACATTTGCAGAAAGAATATTGTCATTAGAATAAAACCCAATCATTTAAACGACCACCATAGGCGACGTGATCTAGCTAAAGGTAACCTACACTTCTGAATAACCAAGACCAGCTTGTTTGTCAAAAGTAAGATTTTATTCTCTATTTTATGGTATATAAGTTGAAAGTTTTATAAATGAAATTTATTTGCAATAAAGCAAGCATGATGGTAAGAAATATGAGAAAAATACAATTTAAGCAATTGAATCAATTTTAAAGAAATTATATAAAGTTTAGCATTTCTAGAACCTATTTCCCTAACTGAGCTAAATAGACAGAAATTAAAGTAAAGATCTTTGAGGATTCTTACGTGCTCCACGCAAAGTCCAGCAGCACATCACCCTCATCGGAAAGTCAGAAAGCAGCAGCCAGCCCAACCCTAAGGGCATGACTTTTTATACCTTTCTACGCTAACTAAACTAGCAAAGGAAAATTTTCAGAAATCCTCGACGTCCCATTGGCTGAGAGTGACAAGTGACATGTCACCCGATTCTTAAAAAGTTCCACAAAATCATGTCTTACAAAGACCATTGTCTCTTCCACGTGAAGCCAGAAACTTCCTGCGATTGCAACTTTGTATTAAGTCATCCTCGCAGCTTCCATAGCCTTTCAGTACAACTTCCGCGGATGCCAAGTTAAGGACTGACAAAAAGTTCACTTTCGACCTTGGCCATGTCCGACAGAATGATGTCAGCTCATCAGTTTTTGCTTAGTGAATGCAGCTTCAATAAACGTTTTAATTCAGAATGGGCGTCTCGTGACTTTCTGCAGAATTATAGATCAGTTCTTTTTCTGCGGCTCAAATAACTAGGCCCAAAAGCAGGCAACTTATGTTTTCTAGTATAAAACAAACACAAGAAAAGTATTAATGTAAGAAATAATGTAGATTCTGTATCCACCCCATGGTTTACTAATTAATTAACCCACCCGATTAATCAAAATGTTACCTAGCCATTGCAAACAAATAAAGCAGCGTTTATATTTACCAGTCTCCGTATTTCTATGAGACCCATATGCACCTAGAATAGTAGAAATGACATCACACAGACAAGGAAAAGCAAAACAAGCACATGCTTATTTTAAGTTTGCAGCAGTTAGTAATGACAAAAACGAAAACAATAAATTATTTTATTATTTTGCACGAACAAAAAGATGCAACAAATATGCACGTTTATGAGCACACATGTTAGTCCCCCCACGTGTAAAGTTTAATCTAAGTTGTATTAGTACGACATATCACAAATCATTAATAATTTTATTCATGTTATGGAAATGTGACTTTGCGAGTTTAAACAAAATTTTGTTTTCTATCTCGCTCCATCAACTCCCTCATCTGGTGATTAACAAATCACCACACCAGCACTCAAAATTTTGGTAAATTAAATTTTTAAGAAATCGATTCAAATTCAATTATTTTAGTAAACCTAAAAATCTGTTTCAGCATAATCTTTGCAATTAACATGACGCTCTCTATGTAACTCCTGTAACTCGATCTCCCTTTCCTCTTCTTTTCTCAGTTTATAAATTCTCTTCTTTTCCTTTAACTGTTTCTTTCTTTTATGTAACAAACAACCTACTTTAGTCAAAATAAAAATGAAAAATATTATAATCAAAGGTGCCAAAATCTTGCCAAGAATTGAACTTCCGATATTATGAAACCAGTTTTTAATTGCTTGAAACCTTTTTGAAAGTTTCCCTGTAAAATCTTCTTCTTCTAAAGGAATTATCTCTGAATGCATTTGTGTAATATTCTTAATATACATTTCAATATTCTTACTTTCATCCGGTATATATGTACAGCAATGTTGGACATGTAAAATGCCACAGACTCCTCCCTCTTTTGCTAGGAGTATGTCTAAAGCAAGGCGATCTTGAATTACCATGGATCTAATTGCAATAACTTCAACGTTCACTAATTGAAACCCATCAGCAGTGTCGGTTGATAATCTATCAACTATAGTGGACAATTTTCTGATTCTCCCTGCATTTAGGGTTATACCAACAAAAGGAATTACAGCTTGAAAAATATCTCCCAGAACTTCAGTAAAAGTTTCTCTTTTAGCTCTATTTACATAATTATGAATTTTAAACAATCCTTCTGAATCTCTGTCAACATGAAACACTTTAGGAAAAACAATTCCCACATAACAAGTTCCATACCAGTGGTCAGGAAGGTTATAGTAAGCTTTGTCACCACAAACAAAATAAATTCCAGGAAATATAGGATCTTTTCCACCTTTAAATCCCCAACCTCCCATAATCTGTATCTTCACAGTTGCTTGCACCTACAAAATAATTATCAAAAAGTGTATTATCTCTTCTAATGCAAAGCTTTCCACTAACAGGTTTGTCTATGTGAATTGCAATATTTTCAAGCATTTTGCCATTTAATTTCTCATCCTCTTTTTGCCAGAAGGATGACTTAGTCTGCTTGACTAATTCATTTCTCTTATAAATTGCTCTTCTCTCCTCAACCATATTCAAAAATTTCTTTCCTTCAGCACTTAATTTACATGTTAGATTATTCTTGTAAGCATACTCATAAGTGAGTTCGTTAGTAACAAGGAAATATTCTCTCAATTGTTTTGCTTTCTTATGCTTATTTAAAGCATTATCAATCTTAACATTAGCAAAAATCTCATCATAATTTGAATAGTAATATTCTAAACGTCCAGTTTGATAAAATAAACTAGTTAATACACTACATGTAACAGCATAAGTGAGAGGAAGCATATTATATGTTACTCCCTCAGAAACAGAAGCAGGTAACTTAACACAGACATAACAGTCCTTTGCATCCATTACCTTTACATATTCACTCAAAAGCTTTGTGAATGTATTGCTTGAAAAATCACCTATTGATTTATCTTGATGGATGTTAGGCTGATGATCAATTACTTTTGCAGATGTACTATGTTTAGTTTGGCTAACCAGAGCTTTGCTTGTTATGTTAACTTTGTGTAATTCTCTATTCATTTCTAAAGGGATAATCACAGCTAGTACTAACCAGAGCAGAACTAAAATGAGCAGACACATCAGAGTCATCTTACAGCATCTTTTAAAAACAGAACATTTTGAAGTGCTCTCCTTAACATAAGGCATTTTTAGGTTAGTTTTAGCCTCAAAAATAAAAATAAATTTTAAAATTTATATATATACCCCCCTTTTAAAATATATTTTTCTTTTATGACCCTAAACAAGATTTCTTCGACCTTCTGTCATACATAAGTTTTCTTCAACTAAACAGTTTTTCTTCGACCTTGTGTCAACTAACAAGATTTCTTCAGCCTTTTGCCAATTTAATAATTTTGTACTTCAATCATTGTCACTAATTTCTTGGATTTCGTTTTCTTCTTCACTACTATCATATATGTCAATAACAGGTGGAATTACTAAGTAAGTCCACTCAGGAGACTTATATTTCTGGTTTGGTCTAATTATTCTCTTCCCTTTTCTTGATATCACTTCAATTTTTCTTCCAACTCCAACTTCTTTTCCTGGACTTTTTTGACTACTTATTTCTTCAACTTGTTCTATTGGCTTTTTGATCAATCTGACTCTCAATCTTCCACCAGGCCAGTAGTCTGCTTTTCTCACGTACTTCTTCTTTGGTTCAGAATTATTTGATTCTGACTTCCAAGTCCTTTTCTTTCCGTTTTCACTTCCACCTTCCACGTCACTTTCTTCAGTTTCGTAGTCTGAAATTTCAATTGACTCAGGAACTTCTCTATTCGGCAATTTCACTCCTTCAGGAACTTCATTTTGTCTTCCATCACTGGTACTCGGTAATTCGTTCTCCTCCTCTTCCTCAATTACCTCTAGCTTCCCAGATTTTGGATTTCTGTTCCTTACTTCAGAGCTTGTTCTCTGCCTTTCGATACTCTCCCGGTCTGAAACTTCCTTTGGTTCAGCTTCTTTGTCTTCAATAGAGACAACTGAATCCTCAGTTATCTTTCCTTTTAACAGATTCTCTTCTCCTTCAGAATCTATTTCAATTATTTCTAAGTCTTTTCTTGTCAGATTTCCATTCACTGACACAGTTTCCAGATGTCGACTTTTTTGTCGATCTTCAGAATCTGGAATTACTTCACCTTCTGTTCTGTCTTCTGCTTCAGAATCAGAATCATCTGTGGTATCACTTTCAACATCAGAACTCTCAGGAGTTGGTACTGGAATAGTATGACTTGGATGAATCCAGCGCTTCAATCCTCTGCACTTTACAGCATTAGTAGTGATCAAAATTATCTGCCTAGGTTTCTGCCATCTAGGAGATAGACAATTCCTTCTCCGATGTACTTTCGTTCTGACCCAGTCTCCAGGTCTCAGATCATGTGTCAAAACTTTGTCATTTGATTGAGCTTCAGTTCCCACCTGATTAGACACAGAAGTTACCATATCAGATAACCTTTTACAGTAATCCAAAATTGCACTGTCATTTATGCTCAATAGTTTACCTACAGGTACAAAAGCTTGCCTCATAACTCTTCCCATTATAATTTCATGAGGACTCAGACCTGTCTTTTTATCTGGTGTACTTCTTAATGACATCAAAACAAGTGGAAGAGCATCCGTCCACTTAACACCTGTTTCTAGACACATTTTTCCAATTCTGTTTTTGATAGTTCCATTTATTTGTTCGACTACACCTGATGCCTCTGGTCTGTATGCACAGTGTATTTTCTGCTCAATGCTCAAAGCTTCACAAATTAACTTCAACAGTTTGTTATCAAAATGGCTTCCTCCATCACTCTCAATAGTGACTGGAAAACCGTACCTTGGGATGATTTCTCTGAGCATTAGTTTTGCCACTGTAATTGAATCACAATGTCTTGTAGGGAAAGCCTCTACCCACCTTGAGAATAAGCATACAATTACAAGTACATATTTCAAACAGTTGTGTAAGGGCATTTCAATGAAATCTATTTGTAACCTGGTAAAGGGACCACCCTCTCGACCAATTATTCCTGTCCCCACCACTGATTTTCTGTTTGGATTCATTTGTTGGCATGACAAACACCTTTGACAAAAAGATTCTGCAATGGTTCTAAATTTTGTATTGAACCATGTTTCTCTAAAAAGTCTGACCATAGAATCTCTTCCTAAATGTGCAGGACCATGATATAATCTGGCCATGTCAGCAATCAAACAATTTGGTAAGACTATTCTGCCATCTTTGTAAACCCACACTCCATCTTCTTCACGTGGTCTACAATCTGATCTTAACCATAGGTCTTTTTCTTCATCATCTGCTTCATTTTGTAAATCCCTAATCTCATGCCATGTTTCTACAACAGTTGTTAGCATTAATGAATTTGAATCAGTTTCTTTACTCCTATTCCGATTGTAAGAATAATTTTTCCTTGCGCAGTACTTTGCTGTTTCATCTGCGAAGGCATTTCCCTTGGAAATATAATCAGTTCCTCTAGTGTGCGCTGCACATTTGACTATGGCAATTTCTTTTGGTAATTGTATTGCTTCAATTAATCTCCTAATAAAAACTGCATTTTTAATTGGCGATCCTGTTGATGTCATGTATCCTCTCTGTGACCAGAGTTGTCCATAATCATGCACAACTCCGTACCCATACTGACTATCAGTAATGATGGTAACTCTTATATCTTTTGATATTTCACATGCACGAATTAAAGCAATCAATTCAGCCACTTGTGCTGAACGAACTCCTTCAAGACATGATGCTTCTTCAACATCTTCGACTGTACAAACTGAGTATGAAGCTTTCAAGACACCTCCTTCGGATCTTAAGCATGAGCCATCTACAAAGTAGACAAAATCCGATTCAGACAAAGGTCTGTCTTTGATGTCTTTTCTTGGTTTAGTGCAGAATTCCATGACATCTAAACATTCATGTTCTGTTTCAATATCATCAACAATTTCAGAATCAGGCAGTAATGTAGAAGGATTCAGATTCAAACATCTTGAAATTGAAACATTATCTGCTCCCAGTATGATTTTCTCATACTTTGTCAATCTGCTACTTGTTAAATGTTGAGTCTTACCTCTTGTCAGTAATATTTCAACTGAATGAGGCACAAAAACTTTCACAGGAAATCCCATAATGATTCCTTCACTTTGTTCAAGGCTGATACTTGTAGCTGCAACTGCTTTTAAACAACCTGGTAATGCCTTTGCAATTGGATCAAGAACTGCAGAGAAGTATGCAATAGGTTTCTTTAAATTTCCATGTCTCTGAATTAACACAGATAATGCACATCCTTCTCTCTCACTGCAATATAGTTCAAAATCTTTCTCATAATTTGGCATACCCAAAGCAGGAGCTTGGCATAAGCTCTTTTTCAGGTTCTCAAAAGATTCCATCTCAGCATCATTGAGAATAATTGGATCTTTTACATCTGATTTGGTCAGTCTTTGTAGTGGTTTTGCAATTACTGAAAATCCACTTATCCATTGTCGACAGTAACCTACCATTCCCAAGAACATTCTGACCTGTCTTTGTGTTCTTGGCGGTAACATTGCTTGAATCATTTTTATTCTCTCTATTGTTACTTGTCTTTTTCCCTTTGCAATTCTGTGACCAAGATATTTTACTTCTTGTTTGCAAAACTGTAGTTTTGCTGGGGACACTTTATGTCCTTCTTCTGCAAGGCGATTTAACAGAATTATTGTGTCTGTTACACAATTTTCTCTTGTCTTTGCAGCTATTAACAAATCATCAATATACTGCACCAGCGTAGACCTACCTGGTAAGTCTAAATTTTCTAATGATCTTTTTAACAGTTCGTTAAAGATTGAAGGACTTTCAGTATAGCCCTGGGGGATTCTTGTCCATCCAAGGGTCTTACCTTGGAATCTGAAAGCAAAGATTTCATAACTGTCTGGGTGTAAGGGAACAGTAAAGAATGCATTGCAAAGGTCAATAACTGTGTACCATTCAGCATCATGTGGAATCTGAAATAGAATTACTGCTGGATTTGGAACCACAGGACAACATGGAATGACAATTTGATTAATCTTTCTCAAATCTTGTACGATCCTAAATGTTCCGTTAGACTTTTTAACTCCCATAATTGGTGAATTACAAGAGCTACTCTTCATTTCCTTTAATACACCTTGCTTGATTAACTTTTCAATTATAGGTGTAATACCTTCAATTGTCTCTGTTTTCATTTTATACTGTGGAGTGTTTGGAAATTCTATTCCCTGTTTCAATGCAATTTTAACAGGATCTACGTTTTTCATCAGACCCATTTCATTCCCAGTAAAATCCCATATTTTAGATTTCACTGTTTCCTTTAGCTCTTCAGGTAAATCCTTTTCTTCAAATGCAGGAAACAATTTTGTTTCTTCTGCTTCCATCATCATCATTGTCATTCTGTACAAACCATCTTCCTCCATTGTTTGTAACTCAACTCCTTCAGGAGAACAATATATTCTACAATTCATTTTACATAGGATGTCTCTACCTAATAGATTTACTGGACTACTATTACAAACCACAAATCTGTGTTTGTCTCTGTAATTTCCAATTTCAACTGGTACTGGATCAGTTAAGTCTGTTTTAATTTGCTGATTACTTACTCCCACAACTTGGATGGTATCCCCAGAGAGAGGTAGGTTTTCAATTTCCACTGATCTAACAGTAGAACGGGTAGCACCAGTGTCCACTAGAAAAGTGATATCTACATCATTAACTTTCCCGTTTACATAAGGACCAGACTGGTCAACCTCAAGAGTGGCTCCAACAACACACTCTTCCTCCTCTCTCGGGCACCGTCAGCAATAATCATCAGAATCACTGTCTTGACTTTCTGTTAATAAAAATTGTTGTGAAGCATTTTGCATTTGAACCTTTTGCTGCTTTTGCTGTTTTTGTGGTTTTATTACCTGTTCACATCCCTGAAATCCCACGTTTGGATTATATTTTTGAACTCCCCCACAATTCGGAAAAGGTGGTTGTGGCAATTGGTCTTGACGATTATTCACCTGTTGTTGTTGCTGTTGTTGTAACTGTCGCTGAATATTAAATTCATTTAACCCCTGTTGCATCTGTAGCTGTTGCTGCAGGTTAACACCATTCTGCATCTGTGGATTCAATAAGGGATTCTTTGAGTTTCTAGGAGGATGAGGACACTCGTCCCTCCAATGTCCAATTTCGCCACAATTAAAACAAGGTAATCTTTGTTTCAGTTCTTCTATCTTTGGGCTAAATTTCTTTGGGAAATTATTACCTTTAAACTTTCCTTGTATCTGGTTTGTATTTCCAGTTTGAACAAAATTAGTGTTCTTATTTCCCATGCTGGCAATCTGTTGCTCAGCCACCTTTACCTGAGCCCACATGGCTTTCTCCTTCAGCTTCTTCTGTTTTACTTCTAATTCATCGCTACAATATTTTGCTTTTCTTAGTATATCATCTACAGATAGTGCTTGCCATCCGACAATAATAGTTCTGATCATTTCTCCAATTTCAGGTTTTAGTCCATAAACAAATCTATAGATAAAATGACTCATGTCTTTTTCATCTAATTTTTCATAACCACTGTATTGTTTAAAGATTAACAATAGTCTTTCATAAAAAGAATGAACTGATTCTTTTGTTTCCTGTTCTGTTCTTTCTATTTTAACCCAATCAACCTCTTTGGGTGGAATTTTGTTTTTCATCCAAACAATTACTTTCTCATAGAAATCCATTACAAGTGGATTTGGGGCACCGGTTTCTTTGATTCGTTCAGGTTCTGCTTTTGGCCAACTAATAGATATTTTACATTCTGTCCAAAGATCAGATGGAACTACAATGTCAAAAAATCCATCCAAATCAATCCACAGAACTTTTGACACTTTGATAAATCTATCGACTTGCCTGTACCACTCAACTGGTTTCTCTCTTAATTTTGGAAAGTCATTTGTGAATAACAGAATGTCTTGTCTCGACCATGGGACATGAACATATCCTCCACCTGCAACTTCTCTCATTGGAAATTGTTTTGACAATTTTTCTAATCTTTCATCTTCCTTCCTTTTGGTCCATTTCACTCTCCATTTGTTCAGTTCTCCTAGCTTTTTGATATAGACAATCAAATCTTTAATGTGAACTATTCTTCCCATTGAGTTCAAACTCTCAATGTCACTTTCTGAAAAATCTAATCTGTAATGTTTTGCAAAATTCTTTTGTTTACTTACATCGATTTCAAGTTCTGCAGCTAGATCCTCTAATTGATCATATTTATTTTTCGTTTTCCACTGAATACTTTTGCAAATGAATAGTAGTTCATCATCTCGATAGTAATTTAAACTATCAGGGCCAATTGTTCCAATTATTAATTCTTCGATATTCGCTTTTAATTTGGCCACATCAAGTTTTGGTGTGGTTACCCTGACTTCAGGACTTCCTACATCTGACATAGCACCCATTGGTGTTTTTGGAGATAAATCCTCATTAAAGGTTAAATCAGGCATTCTCGATCTAGAAGTGTTTAATTCAGTCAATTCTGAATAAAATTTTTCAGTAGCCTTTTGAATTTCTGTATTTAAAGGAATAGTTAATCCATTTTTGTTTGTATCTCTTTGATCAAATACAGGCTGAACAGGACCTATTGTTACTGGAACTGTGACAGCTTCCATGCCTTTTGTCATTCTTTTAATTAATTCTTCTTTAGACCTTAAATATTCATTATAATCAACATCCTCAACATTTCTTGTCTCTCTTGCATAATCTTTTGGAGGTTCCCTTGCTCTTGGAGTCATTGAAAAATGTCTGCCTTCATTTCGAGCATTCTCAAATTCTGATCTTCTAGGTGTTTCAGTGATTTCACTATTATTTGGATAAAGTTTAGGAGCTTCACTAATTGGAGGTGCACTCGGTGAAGTTTCAGTAGAAACCACCGGAGTAGACCATGATCTAGGAGGTCTCAAAGGCTGATTAGGCTGTTTCTTTCTAGCAGTTGTATATATTTCTTCCATAACTGCATCCTCAGATTCACTTTCCATAGATTTTCCTGTAGGAGAACCCATTACCATTTCATGAATTAAATACAATCCTTCACTCATGTTTCCCTGTCTCCACATTCGCAATCTATCTTCATGAGTTTCTCTTTTCCATGATGGATTTTTAGAAGGTCTTTTAATTCCACTAGCTTCTCTTTGTAACTGATACATCTCGTCTTCCCACTCAACTAAAGCTTCAAATTGAGTTGGTCTCGGTTTTGGAACAAGAGCATTCATTTTCTCTCGTAAATTTCTTAAAACTCTTACATTAAATGAACCATCATCAGGCCAAGCTAAAACACCGTCGTTTTTAGTATAACGTTTCCAACTGTCGAACCATAAGACAGTATGATATCCGTATTCACCTTCCATGTACGCTGCAGGTGTTTTATACTTATGAAGTAGTTTACCACCTCGCGTTTCGATTTTCTTGTCGGGTGAAAATAAATTCTTAAATTTCTGAAATAATGTTGTCCTTTTCTCAACATGTTTAAAATGATAACTCATCTTTAAAAGTTAAATTTAATTCACAAAATTGTTCGTAAAATATTTCCGGGATGTTCCGCGAAACAACCAATCCGTGCGCGAAACACACCAACAAGCCAATGGCAGTTGAGCTACGTCACTTTTCAGCTCGACCAATAAATTTGGAGAATTTTCGAAGGATCAATCAGCTCACAGGCCGTCAGAGACTCAGGAGCCAATCAGAATACAGCTTGTGACGTAGGTCACCCAATCCCAGCGCGGCTCTGTGACGTACACAGCAGCTGCGGTTTCTCGCTTCTCACTCCTGGCGCTTACCCCTCCTTCACAGAATCTTTTCACAGCGCCATTTTAAGGACACTTTTCAGTGTAATTTCAGTGTAAATTAATTCTTAACAATGACTATAAAGACAACATCTGTTCGTTTCACTAATTAGGATAGTTTACATACATTCAAGTATCCACACTTCGGAATAGACGGCGCTATTCACACTAAGGATAATATTCAATTGTTAGTAGAGTAACCTTACCCCACCCTTCTAACACGTATAATTATGAACTCGCTTTGCTCTGAACCCACCGCGAAGTGAAAGTTCTAAGAGTTCCACTTGAACATAAAATACAATTCAAACTCGCACTTTTACACGGAAAATTCCCTAAATTCAAACACACATGAAATCCGTACAGGACTCTCACCTGTTTATAGAATTCATGCACCGTTAGCAAAACAACGACGTTATCCGTACAGGGCTCTCACCTGTTTATAGATATGAAACATGTACCCGTACAGGACTCTAACCTGTTTATAGATAATCATGCACCGACGTTAATTTTACCCTTCACTCAAGCTCGGATATAACTAATACTCTCATCACAGTGAGTTTTATGGAAGGCGCTTTGTCCCTATTCTCATGCTGCTTTGATTTCTTAGAAAATCCTCACTATACAAGATTCAGACCTAGCCCTATAACTGTGCTGCTCGGCGACAACACTATGGTACACGGCGATACCTCTTGTGATACTCGGCGATATCACTACAAACTGAACAGATGGCTTGCGTGACTAAATTCTCGCCACACAATCTATACCGGTATAGCTTACAGATAGGCACGAAAAACGAACTTAACATGTGTTAAAACATCGATCCTATTTCCATACCATGACGTAACTCTTAGCAACCAACATATTACCTTGGTTACCTCTTAGAAACCATCAATTTCTGCTACCAGAGAATTGATCCAGCGGGCTATAGAAAATATATCATAAACTACGCTACCCAACTACATAATCTATAAACAAAATTCTATACTAAATATGGACCCATTTATGAACCTGATATATTTTGGGCCTACTGAATCAGGTGGTCAGAATAAATCTATATACACATTATCTACATACTATATACATATTTATACATTTGCAGAAAGAATATTGTCATTAGAATAAAACCCAATCATTTAAACGACCACCATAGGCGACGTGATCTAGCTAAAGGTAACCTACACTTCTGAATAACCAAGACCAGCTTGTTTGTCAAAAGTAAGATTTTATTCTCTATTTTATGGTATATAAGTTGAAAGTTTTATAAATGAAATTTATTTGCAATAAAGCAAGCATGATGGTAAGAAATATGAGAAAAATACAATTTAAGCAATTGAATCAATTTTAAAGAAATTATATAAAGTTTAGCATTTCTAGAACCTATTTCCCTAACTGAGCTAAATAGACAGAAATTAAAGTAAAGATCTTTGAGGATTCTTACGTGCTCCACGCAAAGTCCAGCAGCACATCACCCTCATCGGAAAGTCAGAAAGCAGCAGCCAGCCCAACCCTAAGGGCATGACTTTTTATACCTTTCTACGCTAACTAAACTAGCAAAGGAAAATTTTCAGAAATCCTCGACGTCCCATTGGCTGAGAGTGACAAGTGACATGTCACCCGATTCTTAAAAAGTTCCACAAAATCATGTCTTACAAAGACCATTGTCTCTTCCACGTGAAGCCAGAAACTTCCTGCGATTGCAACTTTGTATTAAGTCATCCTCGCAGCTTCCATAGCCTTTCAGTACAACTTCCGCGGATGCCAAGTTAAGGACTGACAAAAAGTTCACTTTCGACCTTGGCCATGTCCGACAGAATGATGTCAGCTCATCAGTTTTTGCTTAGTGAATGCAGCTTCAATAAACGTTTTAATTCAGAATGGGCGTCTCGTGACTTTCTGCAGAATTATAGATCAGTTCTTTTTCTGCGGCTCAAATAACTAGGCCCAAAAGCAGGCAACTTATGTTTTCTAGTATAAAACAAACACAAGAAAAGTATTAATGTAAGAAATAATGTAGATTCTGTATCCACCCCATGGTTTACTAATTAATTAACCCACCCGATTAATCAAAATGTTACCTAGCCATTGCAAACAAATAAAGCAGCGTTTATATTTACCAGTCTCCGTATTTCTATGAGACCCATATGCACCTAGAATAGTAGAAATGACATCACACAGACAAGGAAAAGCAAAACAAGCACATGCTTATTTTAAGTTTGCAGCAGTTAGTAATGACAAAAACGAAAACAATAAATTATTTTATTATTTTGCACGAACAAAAAGATGCAACAAATATGCACGTTTATGAGCACACATGTTAGTCCCCCCACGTGTAAAGTTTAATCTAAGTTGTATTAGTACGACATATCACAAATCATTAATAATTTTATTCATGTTATGGAAATGTGACTTTGCGAGTTTAAACAAAATTTTGTTTTCTATCTCGCTCCATCAGTGCCTCTCAAATAAATTATCAGTCAGGACGAGGCAACTGACCATGGATGGGAAGAAGCATTAGACACTAGGGGCCAGATGTAGGTAATTCCTATTTACCGACTCTTAAATACCGAATCATACCGATTCGGTATTTAAGAGTAGGTAAATAGGAAGGAGGCATATGTAGGTAATTCTTATTTTTCAATTACCGATTCGGTAAGATTCGGTATTTACCGATTCTGTAAATACCGAATCGGTATTTCACATTGATTCCTATGGGCCTTGAAGCCCATAGGAATCAATGGGAAATACAGATTTGGTATTTACAGAATCGGTAAATACCGAATCCTGGCAGGGGGAACGGGGTGTCACTTTGACACCCTGTAGCACCCCAATTGCAGGCTTGTGTGCCATGTGGCACACATACATGCCCTAAGGGCATGTCTGTGTGTCACATGGCATAGGTGTACATGCACAGATGTGCATGTACACTGGAATTCAGTATTTTACCACCCAATAGGATTAGGTGGTAAAATAAGAATTCCTAAGGGCCGGTGGCACTGCAAACTGTGCCACCTACATATGGATTTACAGAATCGGTATATTTACCGATTCGGTAAAATACCAAAGTTGTAAATTTACAGAATCGGAAAATATACCGATTCTGTAAATAACGACCCACCTACATCTCAAAAGCCAAATACCGGTCGGTAACGGCCGAAATCGGCCGTTACCGACCGGTATTTGGCTACCTACATCTGGCCCTTATTCTCCTGGGATTATACAGGGCCCACTATCCCTGTAACAGACTAGCTTTAATTTTGATTCCACTTACCGGCCTAGCTTCCATCACAAAATACACAAACAAACATTCACACCCATAATATTTTGATCTGTATCTCTCTAATGATCAGCCTACCCCTGCCTGACCTGTTCCTATATTCCTGCCCAGCCAAAAGATGGCTAATATATGCCCTATAGTCTGCCATCACAAGGCTGCAAACATCCCCCACATGCAAGAGACACACCACTACCATCAAACATTACACATCACAGGCACCCAAAACATTTCCAAAATGCTACGATCGTCTACCAACAGAAAAGTAACATCACCATACAACCAAAAATACTTACTATACAACACGTTTCCAATTTCACTTGTAAATCATCTTTCTAAAAAAAACCTGTAGAAGGAGCTCCTGAAACTCATGCACACAAAACCAAAGCCATGTTTACCTGGCAAAACACTGCCAACTCAACGGGTCTACCCTGCACCAGACCATTATGCAACCTAATACCATTCAGATGAAGTTAATAAAAAAAGAAAAAGACAACCATTATGCGCACACCATTGAATCACCTTGGCTAGTGATGCACTTGAGGAGGTCGGTTATGAACAATCTACCACTTTGGTCAATGAAACACCCATCCATATGCAACACAACAAAGATTTGTAGCAGGATCAATCTCATAACCATTAATAAACTTGACACTTAACAAATCTCTATTAGACATACATAACAAAACATAACCAAACAACCATACACAACCGATCCATGGAAACCCCAAAAATACTTAGATTAAGAAAGTGCTTTGCTACAAACTAATGGTAAGAGATGTTCTATAAACTCAGATAGCATAACATACTTTAATAGCTCTTCATCCTTACAAAAAAGAACATGCTCGGTCTTCAGCACACACAACTGCTCAGGCACCCATATAATTCAAATTAAGAATCTAGTCCAACATGCGGACATTCTATTGCATTAATAAAAGAGCATCCAAGGATTTACGTGTATGTTGACATTGCATTAATGCACAAGTTACTTACCTGCGGTAATGCCTTTTCTGGCAGAGACTCTTTCTAGCAGCAGATTCCCTACCATAGAATATTAACCAGGTATCAGAATGGATTCTGAAATGTTCAAGCAGTACCTGTGTATGATAGTAAGAAGTATTGATTAGCTCTGCATCGGCGCACTGAAGTGACATAAGTATTGCCTATATAGGCACAACCACAGCACACTGACAGTGGTTTATTTTCACAACTTTCCACACCAGAAGCACGGAGCCACGAAGGATGCAGACACACTGCTGTGCATTTCTAAGGCTCTCAGAAGGGTGACCATAAACTAAAATAATTTCCTAGGGTGGGGATGATGGGAGGGTCGGTAAGGAATCTGCAGCTAGATAGACTCTACCAGATAAGGCGTTACTGATAGTAAATAACTTGTTCATCTGTTAGAGACTTCTAGCAGAAGATACCTTAAAGAATAGATACCCAAGCAATACCACTCCGGAAGGGTGTGCGAAACAGATTAGACCAAAAAGTCCTGCAGGATCAAAAGGGCATAATGCCCCTAACGACTAACCTTGTGGAAAAGTAAATTTTGCCATGTTCTGTGTCCCTACGCCTCCTCCATCATATGTTATGTGTGCATGATTAAATATGCATATGCATTCCCTATGTTCGATTAATGACGCAATTACAGTTGTATCCACCTCTAATATGCCAGTTTCTAGTTCTCGTGAATACTACGAATATCAGGCCTATGTAAAGTTACGTTGCCACGTTTCTCAGTGTGCACGTTATTCTATTATAAAGTCCCCGTTTCTAGGCCTCAAAAGGGCCTGGACACCAGATTCAGCTCCTGTCTCCTGAAACTTCGCTGAGGAGCGATACAGCCCCCACCTGTATCCTCGACCCTTCACTTACTTCCTGCCTCGCAGTGCCCGGCCCAGCCTGGCTCAGTCTCTGAGTCTGCCAAGAATATGTTATGATTCCAGTTATCAGTTCAGTCCTCCTTCTCTGCATTCCTAAGCTACTGAATCGCATCAATAGTTTCCGTCATTGTCTAGCCTTCACGGCTCCATGTAAGAGAAATACTGTATTTAATGGTCATTTCATATTCTTCATCACGTACTACATGTAGAATAATGCATGGTCCAGTCTTAGAATCAAGTCAGCCTTTCCTCTCCTGACTTCTAGTTTATATCAACATGTTCTCTAAACATCAGATACTAGATACTGTTTAGGTACATGTCGCCCTGACTCTCCAGACTTCAGTCTCTGCTCCTAGCACAGAGTTCATAGCCCCCAGCTTCTCCTAGTGATACGTCATTGCTAGTTTGCGCGCACCATCAGGTTAGAGGTCCCGGCTCCTTAGGTAGCCCCCTCCATGGTTTCCGCCCTATTCATGACATATTCTGTTACGTTTGCATCACATGTCTATGTATACGCCCTGTTACACCTCTTTTCGCCCTTATCTTTCGCGACTGCTACGCGTCACGCCTTCTGCTCCACCCACTGCTACGCCTACTGCAATGTAATGCTATGTGTTTGCGTTATGTATATATGCTCATGTATTGTTATTAAAAGTCAGCGCGCTCATCCCAGATCCAGCCCCAGCAGCTGCTGGGCCCTGCCATCCTATTCCTATGCAGGTTGTCCTGTTCCTGTCCTTATGCTGTATTAAACCTGCAAAACTCCTACTACCTCGAATCTTGACTCTTATTTATTGAGCTATCTGTTATGATGTATGTCTAGTCAAAAAGAGAGGTATTATTTATTTATTTACCACATAATGGCGCCCGAATAGGGACTTGCCCTTTCCCCACGCGCCGGTGAAGCCACGCCGGCCCCCTGACCCTCTGCAGCCGTGACGGAACCATACCGTGCACCGGCAGATATTTCTGCTTCAAGTATCCCTCAGGCCCACGGAGGAGACGGAGGAGGCGGTCCAGCATCCAGACGAGGCGGTGGAGGAACGCGGTGAGTCCCGACCAGAGCCCAAGCCGAGAGTCCAAGGTCCGAGGTATCCGGAGGTCCACCCGTAACTGAAGTCCGAAGTTCGTCGTCCGTCGTCGTAGCAGTTCAGTCCGATCCTAGGCCTTCCGTTCTTGCTGCCCGGTGAGTACCATTACTGGGGTAGTATCTAGACAGGGTCAATCTAAATTGACTCTGGTCCGTGGGTTGGTGGTACACAGACTCACAAACGAAGTGTTCACCTAGTTGGACACGGGTCTTGATGCGTCCCTTTATGGGACCGGTATGTTCCGTACTGTTTCAGCAGTGCATCCAGTAACTCTAGTCTGTTCCGTTCTCGAGAAATTCTTGTGTTTCTGTTTTTCAGTATTCCAGGTAATATTCTGTCCGAACTGTTATGTTATGATGTTGTTCAATGTATTTCCAATGTCGTGGTATGCCTGAATTGTTCTCCAAATTGTTATTGTTTCTCGTGTATTGTATTGTGTTCCGATTCAAGTTTACAATGTCTCTCTTTTCGAGATTACGTCAGCTAAGAACTAGAAAAGGTTTGTTAGAAGAAGCAGTTCCTGTTCCGCCGAGGGACAGTCCAGGTCACTTTATGTATCAGAAGCATGGCATAAGCGCCATATTGTATCTAGATTTATGGGTAGAGTATACCAAACAGTTAGAAGAAAAGTATAGATGGCCCGTATCGGGTACATGGGATGCCGAATGCATCATGCGAGTAGAAGAAGCATTATGGAAAAAGAAAGCCAGACAGTCACAGAAAGATGCCATCGAGTTATGGCGCAAAGAAGCTCATAAAAGAACTGAAAAGGAAATCAGAAAGTCAGAATTAAGTAGAGAATCCTTAGAACGAGCACAAGAAAAAGAACTAATCGAGATAGGTGAACAAGTCAAAGCCGAACAGTCAGACAGACAGAGGCATGCCCTTATTAGGGGTATGTATCCTCTCCTTGCCGAGGGCTTGCCAAAAGCGACCCCAGAGGCATCCAGTAATTTCCCGCCACCATTAGTTCCGACCAAGCTACGTCACAAACAGACCGCAGCTGATATTTTTATTTCGTCCTATTTGGACGACACAGTCCCAGAATATGCAAATCCTGTTCGCGCTCCGCCAGTCCCTGTAAATCAGGCACTTCCCGCTTCTCCAGACACCGGAGTACCTGTTACGGTACCCCCGGTCCAGCCCGCCATACAAGTCCAGCCTGCATTTCCATTTCCCACTCTGCCAGGACGAAGAGCCTCAGTAGACCTAGACTCCAGTTTAGGGGCCGCAGGGGGAGGTACTCCTCAAACCCCGCCGCCACACAAGCGTTTAACGACAGCCGAATTACATGCACAAGCGTCACAGCGTACGCCTAGACATCAGACTGTAGCAGAAATAAGAAAATCCCTTGCCGAATGCGGCTATGATCCAGTCCCAGGCGAGGATAATATGGTTTTATATTCATTCCGCGTAAGAAAGGTGGCCGAGTATCTAGTCACCTTACCGAATATGAAAGAAGATCTAGACAGAATATATCGTTTCATCCGTACAGGGGATGATCCAGAAAGTATTAGCGAGGCCATGTCTCAAAGGAAAGCCGAGATCCAGCTCATGATATTAAAGTTTCTGATCAATTGTCTAATAAGAGAACAAGATTACCCGTCTAAAGATCCGGCCGAAATGAGAACCCTGACATGGTGGAGTGATAATATAGCCGAGGGTAAGCACAAGACCGTCGGTGCTATGGAGAGTATGTACAAGAAAATCCGTAGAGAAATAATAAAGATACACGAACAACGTAAAGCAGCACAAGTAAGCGAGAAAGAAAGTAACTCTGATACTGAAGAGGTAGAGGACGAGAATCCCGCCAGAATAGCGTATGTAGGAAAATCTAGATTTCCAGATCGCCATTTACGCCTAGAACACAAGTCTATTTTTCATTCTCCAGCACCAGAACAAGGTTCACTAGAACAAGTATTCCAAGCTACCGATCACATTCTGAAATCACAAATCGGTTACAGTGAGTTAAGTACCATGCATGAACAAGAACTAGCCCGATCAGCAGTCCGATGGATTACTGATTCTACCACTTTTCCAGACGAAATAGTGGCACAAATGTTTCTGAAAATGCCCCCAGCCGAGCAACGACTGGTGGGTATGTATATGATTCAGCACCTCATTACTTTGTATGAGGGTCAGCACTCTGATCCAGGCCCGTTACATGATGTCCTGAACGAGTTACTCCAGTATAGATGGAAAGGTTTAGGTACCGACTTAATTAGTGTCACTCTAGAACAGCGTCACAAATATAGAACGTTTCTGAACCCGCATTTTGTTCATGTCTCACCTCCAGAAAGTAAACCATTTTACATGGAGAGACAGAATCCGTTACGAGAAGTCCACCCAGTTAAAGGAACGGGTGGCGAAATGCAGCGAGTGTTTGTTTACACTCCAATTACAAAGATGGAACTCCTCGAGATGAAGAAATTAATTCCCTGTCATGACAAAGATCCAGCAGGGTTCCATAGAGAATTAAAAGACATGCTCCGTATGGGAGAATACACATACCCAGATATAATTAAAATGTTAAAGGTTCTGCTGCCCGCAGGGGTGTATGAAAAGCTCAAGGAAAAAGAATGGGAGGTGGGAGAGAAAAAGATCGATTGGGCAGTTCTAGAAGCTGAAGACAAGGCACGAGTACCAGGTATCGGTCTTGGAGATAAATGTAAAGAATTACCAGAATTATTAATACAAGTTTTACCCAGATTATTGACAACTAGAAAAGAAGACTGGGATGCAATCTCAGCCTGTAAACAGAAGCAAGACGAGGATATTAGTGATTTTTATTCTAGATTTGAAAAATGTTTCAGCATCAACAGTGGCCTCAAGACGAGTAGTGAGTCATACCCTCACCTTTTTGTTACTAAATTAGTCGAGAATTCAAGTCCACAAATTAAAAATCGAGTTTTAAAAGTCGAAAGTACCTGGCAAGCTAATACCCCGTCCCAGATGTTGCAGATGCTCCAATACCACCAGAATAGAATCAGAGAAGAGCAAGAACACGAAAGAAAACGTATGAAAGACACGAAAATGAAAGTACTAGTTGCACAATCTGTTCCTCAAGACAGTCAGAAGAGGGGTCCGAATCAAGCCAGTCATCCTGCAGCTCCCGTTAAAGGGAATTGCAATTATTGTAAACAGCCAGGTCATTTTATAAATGAGTGTGCAGTTCTTAAACACAACATAGCTACTGGTAAGACTAAAGAAAGACCACGTCCGCCTAGACAAGAACAAGTTTCACAGATTCCTCAGCCACAGAATGCACAACAGACAGTTACCGCACCGCAGCCTATTGCTGCAACACAGCACGTTACACAGCAGATGTACCAGTATGCACAGTCTGAGTATCCAGAGTATCAGCAATATTCATGAAACAGCCTAGAGAGGGAGGTAGGCTTGCCTCTCATCGAGATACCTGTAGATCAAGAAGGTCCCTATGTTCACAGTCAAGTATTAGGGAAAGACAGAAAGTTTTTGATTGATACAGGGGCAAGTAGGACCACAATTAGTCACGCCGAAGTTCCAGGGGCTCCGCTCTCAGGCTCAAGAAATGTTTCCCTTGGATTTTCAGGAAAACCTATCGTAAATGAGATTTCAAAGCCAGTTACTCTAGAAGTAGGTCCATTGTCCCGCACTACTGATCTGTTACTTACTAAATCATGTCCAGAAAACCTATTAGGCATTAAAACACTGAAAGAGTTAGGTGCAGTTATATGCTGTTCCCCAGAGGGAATACGATTGTTCCTACGTGACTTCAAGGGTCACTATGTATTACGAGATTTTAATTCAAGACTGTCTAATGTTCCGCAGCACTTATGGGCGCAAGGTCCAACTGATGTAGGTTACATGCAAATCACACCCTATCGTGTGACTCTCAAGCCAGGTGTAGTGTTACCACGAATCAGACAGTACAGATTGCCACCTGAGGCTGTAGCAGCCTTATCCAAAATTATTGACGAGCTCATGGCTCAAGGAGTGGTTGTAGAAACTGACTCCAATGTATGTAATTCCCCGATCATTCCAGTCATGAAACGTACTGATCCAAATGCACCCCCAGTATATCGATTAGTGATTGACCTACAAGAGCTTAATAAGTGTATTATTCCGCAGTACCCAGTTGTCCCAGACATCTCTTCCCTATTAACGGCCATTGATTCCGAAGCCACGTTCTTCACTGTCATAGACCTCAAGAACGCATTTTTCAGTGTCCCTATTCATCCAGACAGCCAGTTCCTTTTCAGATTTTGTTTAAATGGAAGGAGCTATATGTTCACACGAGCTCCTCAAGGTTTCACAGAAAGTCCTAGTATTTACAGTCAAGCACTCAAGAGACAACTAGACAACATTCACATGCCAACTGACACTGCCCTGCTCCAGTATGTCGATGATCTACTGATCACAGCCCGTTCTGAACGTGCTTGCGAGCGAGCATCACTTACAGTCTTGTATTTCCTAGCCGAGATGGGGCACAAGGTGTCCCCTTCTAAGCTTCAATTCTGTGTCCAGCAAGTGGTCTACTTAGGACACTTACTGTCCAAGAGGGGTAGGCAGTTGACACCAGACCGTATCCAGTTAATAGCGAGTCTTCCTCAGCCCAAGACCCAGAAGGAGGTACGTGCTTTTATCGGCCTTACTTCTTACTGCAGACAATGGATTCCTCAGTATGCATTTCTAGCCAAACCACTGATACAGTTAACGACACAGGAGGCAGCCGTATCGACTGTTCTCCCTTGGACATCTGAACATACACTTAGTTTCAATGAGTTAAAGAAAGCCCTATGCCAAGCTCCAGTTCTAGCGACACCGAACTACAGTAAGCCTTTTACACTTTTCGTCACTGAACGTGAAGGTACAGCATTATCTGTTCTCACACAAGATCAAGCAGGACAATACAAGCCCTGTGCTTATTTTTCGAGCACATTAGATCCTGTAGCCCAGGCTCTGCCTGCGTGCCTCAAGTCAGTTGCAGCCACAGCACTAGCTATCAGACAAAGTGATTCCATAGTCTTAGGACATACCTTGACAGTACAAGTTCCACATTCTGTGGAAGTTCTTTTGAATCGAACACAAACTCAGCACTTGACAATTGCACGTTTAACAGGTTATGAATTGACATTGTTCCAGCCACACATAGAAATCAGACGCTGCAACATCCTGAACCCTGCTACACTGTTACCATCAGTTACTTCGAATTCTGCCACACATGACTGTGTGGAAGTAGTTAACATCACGACAAAGCCAAGACAAGATCTGACAGATATTCCGTTACCAGACCCCGACCTGACACTTTATGTGGATGGTTCATGCCTAAGAACTAGTACAGGAGAACTAGTCGCCGCGTATGCAGTGACTACTGACACCGAAGTTATTGAAACACACCGTATTGACACCCTGTCCGCTCAAGCAGCAGAGCTAGTTGCTCTGACACAAGCCTGCATACACGCCAAGAACTTGAAAGTTAATGTTTACACAGATTCACGTTACGCATTTGGAGTTGTACACGACTTCGGAGTGCTCTGGCAGGAGAGAGGTTTCATGACTTCTCATGGAACCAAGATTCAGCATGGTCTCCTTATTCAAGCTCTGTTAGATGCCATACACTTACCGACATCTATCGCTATCATGAAGTGCAAAGCACATACGAAAGTTACTGACATTATTTCCCAAGGTAATGATCTAGCAGATCGCACAGCCAAGCTCACAGCACAGACTCCAGACTTTCAAGTTAATCCGACACAGACACATACTCCAGATCCGACTACATGTATGACAGTTAAGGACCCTACACAAGATGTCATAGATATCCAGTTACATGCTACTCCCGAAGAAATCAAGAAATGGTCCGAACAAGGAGGGGTCCAGACAGATCAAGGATGGTTAACAAAGGGTAGAGCCACATGGTTTCTCCCCGACTCTATGGTTCAAGTCATTATCAATACCGCACATAGTCCAGCACATCTAGGAGAAAAAGCTATGTTAGACAGTATCCAGAACATTTGGTTCAACAAGCATTTACGAGCTGCAGCCAAGCAGAAAGTCCGTACCTGTATGATATGTTGCCAGTTTAATCCAGGTAAAAGTGTCCCGGTGGAACAAGGTGGATTCCAGCCTCCTGACCACCCTTTTGAAGTCCTCCAGATGGATTACATTCAGATGGAGCGATGTCGAGGTTTCAAGTATGTCCTTGTAGTTGTATGCGCTTTGTCCAGATGGACAGAAGCATATCCAGTTCCAGATTACACAGCCGCGACCACTGCCAAGCAGATGGTGCGTGAGTTCTTCCCCCGTTATGGACTCCCTAGAGTCGTATATTCTGATAACGGCCAGCCATTCTCATCTGAACTCATGAAGCATGTTTCCCTTTTGTTAGGGTACCAGTGGAAGTTTCATTGTGTACGCCATCCTGAAGCAGCCGGTCTCGTAGAGAGACATAACCAGACTCTGAAAATCCGAATTGCAAAAATATGTAAAGAAAAAGGTGTGGACTGGCTAGTAGCTCTGCCAGTCGCTTTATTTTATATGCGCATGGTCGCACATTCCAGATCAGGTCTGTCCCCGTATGAGGTCGTTTTCGGCCGCCCCCCTAACATGTGGGGTACTCCTAGACCCCGAAGTATTACCGATGTTTCAAGTAATATGCTGACAGATTACCTAGCTTCCTTGATGTCTGCCCTCAACTCATGTCGTTCACAGGTTGCTGCCGCATTTCCAGACAATACCGAGGTGGCACCGCACGAAATCGTTCCAGGATCCATGGTGATGGTCCGCAACTTTGACAGATCAAGTCCGCTGGAGCCTCGTTGGAAAGAGCCCCGACAGGTCCTCCTCACCACCCGTACAGCCGTGAAGTTGGAAGGACGCAAAGGCTGGGTGCACCTTTCTCATATTAAACTTTTTAATGGACTGAAACCCGTCTTAAAGAACATTTCCCAGGATTTGAAGGATTGCCAAAGCATTGTTCTCAAGGACTGTCCCGCAAAAGACATTGCTACAACCCCTCCCCTGTTAGAGAAAACTCCGCAACAGGAGTACAAGCTAAAACTCCGGTCTAGTAAAATAAGTCAGTCAGTTTGATTGTCTAAGTCCTCCCCTAGGTGAAACGGTTAGACTGTTTCTGACAATGTATAAAATAGACCCCCATAGTGAGAGAGTTAGTCAAAACTCAATTCGATGTATCGTTTTTCTATGTTTCATATTGTTTCTCAGCATTATGATTTCCTGCACCAGTTATGCATTTTTCTTGTATTTCCCAGTTCTTCATGTAAATAAGTCTGCTAATGCTACAGTAGAGCACACGTTTAGTGATCTGCCTCCTCATGAACTCTCTTACCGCCTCGCCATGCGAAATAACTCATTCATCCGCATGTTACATTACTCACACCAGACCAGCAATGCCACTAATTGTTGGGTGTGTGGTCGACTCCCCCCTTTCCAGACACCGAAGGGAGTCCTGCCACTTTTTCCTTATCCATTTTCACATAATGGTTCGTGTGGAGCATGGTCCACGTTAACGTCATCCTCAACAGATATGTCTTTTCTTAACAATACATGTTTTCCAGACAAGCAAGGTCTTCCCCACAGAACAGGGTTAGATCTAGAAAATGAAGTGTATAATTTAGGTAATTATTCGTCGAATTTTATGGTCCTGAATGTTCAGTCTGATACTACTCCAGACTTACCTGCTATTTCAGTACTACCAGTCAAAGGCGAATTATGTGTCCGAAATAAGGGTTCCATACACGTAGGACATAGTGATTGTACTACTATTGTCAAGTATAGTGACAGTGGGAAATCTATCTTTAAAGCTTCACGTCATTCTTATTTTATTTGTGGTCAAACCGCATATGTTCGTCTGCCCCTCGATTGGGAGGGAACCTGTTACATTGCCTTCCTACTGCCACCAGTTTTCCTAGCCCCACCTGATTATCATAGAAATACACATCTAGTACACATTAGACATAGAAGGGAGTCCCCAATTGTCGATTATACTGAAACTGCTCTAGAACAGTATACAGATTTCAACAGAGGTTTCTTTTTCTTTATAGGACCTATCCAGAATAGTAAGCTAATCCGTAGGTTAACAAGAACTCTTGAAGCTGTAGTAAATGAGACTGCCTCTGCTCTAAGTAACTTAACCGAAGAGCAATCTGCTATGAGATTTGTCGTTTTACAGAATCGTCTCGTCCTTGACGTCATACTGGCCGATAGGGGCGGGGCCTGTAGAGTCATCGGATCTAGTTGCTGCATTTTCATTCCAAATAACGCGCCGTCTGTTTATTCAGCTATAACCAGACTCCATAAAATTGCCCATCTGATACACCAAGATCCAGGCACCTGGACATGGTCCGGTTGGTTCTGGAATATAATTTCCGCATGGGGATGGAAAGTCTTGTCCTTTCTAGGTATTGCAGTAGCGATCATATTTAGCTGCTGCCTCTGTATACAATGTGGCCCTGCGATTTGCGGCATTTGTGCTACCTCTTGTATTCCTAGTCCCAAGCCCCGTTCTAAATCCCGTTCCAGGATAATTCGAGACGAGCAAATGATACTGTATGAAATGATAGACGGTATCATGAAAATTGATGTTTCCTGATGAAACGTAGTGACAAGGAGGGAATGTGGAAAAGTAAATTTTGCCATGTTCTGTGTCCCTACGCCTCCTCCATCATATGTTATGTGTGCATGATTAAATATGCATATGCATTCCCTATGTTCGATTAATGACGCAATTACAGTTGTATCCACCTCTAATATGCCAGTTTCTAGTTCTCGTGAATACTACGAATATCAGGCCTATGTAAAGTTACGTTGCCACGTTTCTCAGTGTGCACGTTATTCTATTATAAAGTCCCCGTTTCTAGGCCTCAAAAGGGCCTGGACACCAGATTCAGCTCCTGTCTCCTGAAACTTCGCTGAGGAGCGATACAGCCCCCACCTGTATCCTCGACCCTTCACTTACTTCCTGCCTCGCAGTGCCCGGCCCAGCCTGGCTCAGTCTCTGAGTCTGCCAAGAATATGTTATGATTCCAGTTATCAGTTCAGTCCTCCTTCTCTGCATTCCTAAGCTACTGAATCGCATCAATAGTTTCCGTCATTGTCTAGCCTTCACGGCTCCATGTAAGAGAAATACTGTATTTAATGGTCATTTCATATTCTTCATCACGTACTACATGTAGAATAATGCATGGTCCAGTCTTAGAATCAAGTCAGCCTTTCCTCTCCTGACTTCTAGTTTATATCAACATGTTCTCTAAACATCAGATACTAGATACTGTTTAGGTACATGTCGCCCTGACTCTCCAGACTTCAGTCTCTGCTCCTAGCACAGAGTTCATAGCCCCCAGCTTCTCCTAGTGATACGTCATTGCTAGTTTGCGCGCACCATCAGGTTAGAGGTCCCGGCTCCTTAGGTAGCCCCCTCCATGGTTTCCGCCCTATTCATGACATATTCTGTTACGTTTGCATCACATGTCTATGTATACGCCCTGTTACACCTCTTTTCGCCCTTATCTTTCGCGACTGCTACGCGTCACGCCTTCTGCTCCACCCACTGCTACGCCTACTGCAATGTAATGCTATGTGTTTGCGTTATGTATATATGCTCATGTATTGTTATTAAAAGTCAGCGCGCTCATCCCAGATCCAGCCCCAGCAGCTGCTGGGCCCTGCCATCCTATTCCTATGCAGGTTGTCCTGTCCTTATGCTGTATTAAACCTGCAAAACTCCTACTACCTCGAATCTTGACTCTTATTTATTGAGCTATCTGTTATGATATATGTCTAGTCAAAAAGAGAGGTATTATTTATTTATTTACCACAACCTGACCATCCAGACCAGGTGTCTCTAACGAGTTACTTGTGAGCTACCAGTAGCTCCCACACACCTTCAGAGAATCGAGCAGCCTTGAGTTCATTTTTAAATAAGCACAGGGTCACATTTTTCTTTTAAAGTTAAGGGAAGGCTATGTTTACTTTACATTATTATCATCTGGCTGCAGATACCAGAGCCTGATGACGAGCAGTTCTCAGTCAGGTTTATAGGCCAGGCTGGGGCACTGAGGTGAAGCACTGAGGTTTTTAACTCTTAAATAAAAGTCCTTGCTGACTCAATATTGGAGCATGGGAACAAAATGATGTTTCTGAATGCTTTTACAAGAGAGAAAATGAAAACGAGGTGCTACCTTAATTTTTAGCTCCTCTTTTTAATTTTCTCCCATTTCAAATTGTCACATTTATAAGCAGAAGGTATTTTGCTACCAGTGTCCAGAAGACAGTGTGCCATATTTATAACTGAAAAATAGTAACTTTTTTTCAAATGGAAAATTTTAAAGTGAAGAAAAGACTTACTATAAAATATTAAGTATTAATGTCTTTCTCCCCTTTTAATTAAGACAATTACATCTTAATGTTTTATGAAGCATGTTTCTTCACTTAAAATTCCTCCCATTCAAACAAAGGTATTTTCTGTTATTAATATGGCACCATGTCTACAGGCCACTGGGAGCAAGATGCTTGGTGTTTTGTAAACGAGAAACTTGGAATAGGGAGATAACTCTTCAGTTTAATGTTGACACAGTGCTATATTTAGAAGTGAAAAATACAGCCATTACTTTAAGTGGGAGGAATTTAAAGTGCAGAAAAATGTTCCATGTTCTGAAATTTTTTCCAATTTGTGTTACAAATGCAACGGTGCCACATATGTTGAAATGTATACCATGTGCCACAAGTACATATGACACAGTCTTTCAGTCACCTGTACAAATATATCCGATTCATATGCACACATGTTCATACATTCCCAAAGACTACGCTCTCAATGACACATGGCAGCCCTATCATAGTGCCCTTAGTCAAAGTATTTTGTTCAAACCATAGTATCTGCCTCTATGGACATTAGGCTTAAAGTCAATTAAGCTGGGCATGGGGGCATCTGGTAATAATGCACAAACTGCTTAACCTTCAGCAGCTGACAATGATTTTCACCGATCAGAAGTAGCTCTCACTACAGAAAAGGTTGGAGACACCTAATCCAGGTAGTAATATTTTGTGAACGTATGTAGGGACTCCCACGTTGCTGCCTGATAGAAGTCCAGGACATGAACTCCACAAGCTAATACCGTCGCGCAGCCTTGGCTCTGGTGGAATGAGCCTGCAAACCCTCAGGCGGTTGCTTTTTTGCCAATGAGTAGCAGATCTTTATGCAGAGCACTATCCATTGTGAAATAGTCCGATTCTGCACTGCCTTTCCTTACTTTGCCCTGAGATACCCAGCAAAGAGTTGATTGTCTACCCGGAACTCTTTTGTACGATCAAGGTAGAATGACAACTCTTTTGGGCCCAGGCAGTGGAGTTTCTCCTTTTCTTTAAAAGAATGAGCAGATCAAAAAGGCAGGCAAGGAGATATTTTGGCCTACATGAAAAAGTGTCACAGCCTTTGGAAAGGAGGAGGCATGGGTTCTTAGAACCAGTTTGTCTGGGTGAAATGTATAAGAACGGTACACAGATAAAGCCTGCAGTTCACTGACCCTCTTGGACAACGTTATGGCTACTAGACAAGCCATCTTTGTGCAAGCAAATGAAGTTGGCAATTGTGTAACAGCTCGAAGGTGGAGCACATAAAAAAGGTCAAGGTCAGGTTGAGATCCCATTGAGGCATGATTAATGGCCTGGAAGGGAAGATGTGCAGAAGACGTTTGGGGAACCTAGTTACAACAGATGACTTAAACAAATAAGGTTTGTCCGGAAACTGCAGGAACGCCTAAATGGTGGTCATCTAACCTTTAACACTGCCAAGAGCAGAGCCCTGCTGGACCAGAGAAAGAACAAAAATAGAACTCGAGATAAGGGGGCAGAAAGAGGCTCAATATCTTGGGATGCAGACCATGCCACAAACGTGTCCCATTGGCAGGAGTATACCATCTTGGTGGGGGACGTTTAGCTGCCAGAATAAATTTACAGACTTTGGAAAGGAAGTCAAAGACCATCAACTTTCACCGCTCGATCTTCAAGCACGCAGGTGGAATGTGCGCAGGTTTGGGTGCAGTACTCTGCCCTGTTACTGTGACAGAAGATCCTCCCGAAGACTAAAGCTCATGCTTAGGAGTTCAGAATACCAGAATTTCTTTGCCAATCTGGCACCACATGAATGACATTGGGCCTGTCGTTCTTGATCTTCTTGAGGACTCTGGACAGGAGTGGTATTGACAAAAACGTGTACGGGAGGCCTGACAACCACTCAAGACAAAAACCATCTGCGAGCAACAGTCGCCTTGGAAACTCAGAACTGATGATATTGAGCATTCTCGTCAGTGGCAAACAGATCAAACCAAGGCCCTTCCCACTATCGAAAGAGACCTTGTACCACCCCTGATGAAGGCGCTATCCGTAATGCTCTATGCATCGACAGCTGAGTTTGTCCACCCTGGCGTTCAGAGAGCCCGCCAGGTGATGAACCACTAGGGAAATGTGCAGGCATCCCAGCCATGTCTAGAGGTGCAGGGCTCCAGACAAAGGGTCCACGACCCCGCTGGTGTTACCCATGGATATCTGCACCAGCTTTCCCCTGATCGAAGGAAGAAAGGCTTTCAATGCCAAATGGATTGTCTGAAGCTCCAACAGGCTGATGTGTTGTCTGGAGTCTACCAGAGAACAGAGTCCTCTGATTGCCACCTCTGCCAGACGGCCGCCCCACCCAAAGAGTGATGTATCGGTCACTACAGTCCACTCCAGTTGGGAAAGAGAGAGGGTTCTGCCACAGACCCAATCGTGGTTCATCAGCCACCATTGAAGGTCTTTAGCAGTTCATTCCGAGAGCTGGACCAGGTCAGAGAGATTTCCCTGATGCTGTGCCCTTGAAACTTCAGGTCCCATTGAGAAGCATGCATATGCCAATGGGCATGTGTCACTAGCAGGATGCAGAAGTCCATGAGGCTCAAAATCCTCAGTCAGTATCACCGAAATCCAGGATTAAGGCTGAGACATCTGTGTCAAAGCCTGAATATACTGGACTCGGCCCTCAGGAGGCTGGAAACTGCACTGTGTGCAGACCTGATCTGAAGAAGGGGAGTATCTAAGTCCCTCTCAGATACTCCCCTTCTTAGGCACATGGATAGTGAACTCCAACAAATGCATAGACTGGAGGTGGGAGACAACTGCCTGGGGCGATCCCGCCTTCAACAGACATCCATAGGGAAGACTGGAACCCCTGACCGCCGCAGATGTATTGCAACCACCGCCATCACTTGGTGGACAGCCGAGGAATGCTGATAAAGCCAAAAGGAGAGCACAGTGCACTGAAATGCCCACCGTGAACCGCAAGAAACATCTGTGGGCAGGCTGGACGGGGACGAGGAAATAGGCATCCTGCAAGTCCAATGCAATCATCCAGACTACAGGGTCCATGGCAGAAAGGACCAGAGGAAATGTAAACATTTGAAAATATTCCTTCTTCAGGCAAGTATTGAGAAGGTGCAAGTCTACAATACGGCGGAGATTTCCATCTTTTTTGGAAACTAGAAAGTAGCAAGAATAGCAACCACAACCTATTTCTAAGGCAAGCACCCTTTTGATGGTTCCTCTGGCCAAAACACCCTGATGTAGCAAGGATAGATAGTCAGCCGGTCATAAGTGGGTGGCATGGGTGGGGACAGTTACAGAAAGGGGATGGAGTAGCACTTCTGGACAATCTGTAGGACTTATTTGTCTGATGTTATGGACTGCCAGGAGGGTAGGTGATGGCGGATCTGGTGTTGGCATTAAGACAAACAAAAGGGATTTGAAAGGTGGCGGCTGCCGGGGGAGGGGGGGCATCAGGGGTGACTTAACCTCTGGCTGATGTTTCCACACGGTGGGAACCGCGTCCATGGCCACAAAAAGGTTGGGAAGCCTGTTGAGCTCGGTGACTGGATGGGAAAGGACAGGCCTAGCGTAGCCATGGAATGGGCGAAGAAATGAGGTTGGTTGGGGGCCATGAAGAGGCCCAAAGACATGGCCGTAGCTCTGCTGTCCTTAAAGCTCTCCAACACGGAGCCTTCCTTTTTGCCAAAAAGGAGAGAGCCATCAAACAGCATGTACATGAGGGATGGATAGACATCCCCTAAAAAGCCAACGGTTCTCACCCAGGTGTGGTGTTGAAGGGCCACTGACAAAACAATCGCTCTACCCAGTGAGTTGGTTGTGTCCAGTTCATATCTGATGGTGAACAGTGCTGCATCTCATCCGTCTGATGTGGTTTGGGTGAGTAGGGCTCAGGACTCATCCGTAACCACAGACAGCACTTGTGCAACCAAGTCCCAAACAACGTGTGTGCACAGACCCAAAAGGCAGATGGTGTTCACCAACCGCATGGGCTAGGCTGGCAGAAGAGAACAAACTCTTGCCAAAGGTATCCAGCCTTTTGGATTCTCAATCCAGTAGAGAGGTAGGGGATGCATCGGGGTTTATCCTGGGGATGGAAGCTTGGACCATCAAGGGTGGGGTGCTGGGTCAGAAAACTGGGGTCCCCAGGAGTGGGGAGATGGCAGCAGGCAATTGTCCTTTGTACAGGAGCCCCTGTGTAAGGTTTGAACCAGGCCTCAAGCAGGACGTCAGTAAGAGCTTCATTAAATGGAAGTAGCATTTCAGAGGGGGAAACTTCCGACGGAAGCACCTCTGTCAAGACATTCATCATTACTGCCACAGAGTGCAGCTGAAGGTCCAGAATCTCAGCCACCCTGTGCACCACCATTGCAAAGGAAGCCCCTTCCTCTGTAGCCATGTTAGAAGGAGAGACTAAGTCAGTGTCCAATGAAGTGTCTAACCCACTGGCATCCGCTAGTCTTCATACCAGTTGTCCTCTGGTTCATCTAGGGGGGTGATGAAAGGAATAAGAGTCATCGTACTCCTCCTATTTGTCTCCATCTCTAGGACTATCAAAAGTAAAAGGCACTGTCTCCAACTCGGAGGCCATGATACTGGCCAGCGCTGGAGTCGATCCAGATCTGTATTAGAGTCGGGAATGACGATGTGGCCAGCTCTGCTGAGGGGCCTCGGCAGCAGTGTGAGCAGGCTCTGAGGAAGGTCACATTCTTGTGGGTGGAGTCGCTCTGGACAAAACACCTGATACCTGGGAGCTGACTGGCATTGAGGGCAAACCTGCTGGAGAAAAACCAGTCCGTGTCCTCCCCCGAACCCGAAGGCACTCCAGAGGGTTCAGGACACCCAAATAAGAGGTGCATGGCCTCATAGAACTCCAGCTCCAGAAAACTCTGAGGCATGGACCGGAGCCAGGCAGAGGCTTGGAGAGTGTCATCTTTCCCACGCAGTCGTTGACTTGGACCGGCACTGAGAAGTCGAAGAGCGCTTCGACTTTTTAGACTTCTTGTGCTTGTGGGACTTACCCGACAATTTTGAGTGCAATGACAATTGTCAGGAGTGGTTCTGCGAGCGTCCCAGAACCTTCTGCACAACCAAAATCGAGAGTGTCACAGGGTCGTCCAACGTCCAGTGGCGAGAAGATTCAGGGAACATTTCCCTCAGCACCTCTGGATTGAAGCTGCGGCAGTCATCGCAGGTCTTAGAGTGGTGGTCCTGCTCCTAACACCATAAACACTCCAAATGTATGACTGTCACAGACCTCTTCCTATGACAGGCACCATGGGGTTTTAAATCTGTTGGTTTCATTGGAGACATACCAAAGCACACCAGGAGAAAGATCTAAAAAATTGCTTCCACAAAACATTGAAAAAACTCAGCCAAAAAGTGACTAGAAAGTAGCATTTCAAGATCTTTGCTGACTGGCACAGAAAGAAAAGAACTGATGTCCGAGCGCTGGGGTGGCGCCTATATAAGAACTGCGCCCGTCTCAGACATCAACCCGAAGGCACCACCCACTACGCAGGGTTACTGAAAAAGAAATTCTAGATCCAGTCTGACACCTTGGAAATATTCTAATGTAAGGAATCTATGGTTAGAAGCCTCAATCAGATTACAGCAATTACAAAATATTCAGTTAACTGAGCACACAGATGCAAAACGAGATGTTAACTTGCCTTTTCTTTTCAAAACAGAGGTCCAGCTGCTCCATGCATCACTTCTACTCATGGTAAAACTCCATCCCTCACCCTCTCTGCCACTTCTGTAAAGACAGTGAGTAGGGCAAAGGAGGAAGCATGTTGGGTATTTAATGAAGTAGTTTTACCATCTTGAATAAAGTAACAGAATGCTCAAGGCTGAATCGTCTCCTTTCTGGCTAAACTACTCTACTTGAGCTTCTCTGCTACAAGCCATTCACTTCAAGCGCGTATCTTAAGTGTCAAACTAAATACAACTGATTTACCTTTTTTCTGTACCTCATCAGTCCCACATTTTAAGTAAAAGATAGACTAAATATTGCAAATTATAGCATAATAGGTAGAAATCTCACAAAGACATTGTCAAACAACAAGGCATTTTTTAATCCATATTAGTCTGTGATTGTTGGTGATGCAGGAATAACTAAAGAGAACAGTGTTGAATTATTTTGATTGTATAGCCACTGTAAGCAAATTAATGAGACAATCTGCTGAAAGACAATGCGGCTAAAGAAAAATAAATGATTCCTGTTCCTACCTCAAAACAACTGCTATCAACTTGGAGAGGGTAAATCGGTCGCCACTGTTGCTTGGAAACACTGAAGCAAGTATTAAAGTAAAAAGTCCTGTACGAATAAGAGGAGTAAAAGATAAATGAAAAACAAATAGAGGGTGACAGTATCAGACATTTTTTAGATCATAACTTCTAATATAATCAAGAATCCATTTGATTGCTGATAAGTCACAAACAGAAATAACATACTTCTTGCTAGCCTGGTTGAAATTGATTTCTGGAAAAAACATTCTAATAGAGCTCGGTAAGGTTCTAATCTAACACATTAGTGCTTCATTAGAAGCGGTTATAATTAGTTCTCAGGGAACGTTGCAAGTATAACTTTTTCTATCTTGTTTCACGAGTAGTGCTATGCTTCTAAGTTTGTATTATAAAGCCTTCCTCCATGGAGGCTAAACCTGTGTAGTGTGCTAGTAGTAAAGGTTAGCCTTTATTTGCTCTCTAGTCACAACTTTACTGCTGAAGAGGGTACTTGATGTACATAGTCATGCACTCCTAAAGCCAAATACCCTGTGAACAATGAATTAAAATAATTTAACAACTTAGAGGACCGCTCCAATTTTATAACACTTTCCTGGACAGGACACAAGTCCTACAAGATCTCTTATGGCCTTCAGTGATGATGCAGGCCAGTTAGCACAGCATTGTAATATCCAGCACAAACTGCTGTTGGCAGTATATGCTTGTGCTTGACTGGAAATTGGTGCGACAGTAACAGCTTATCCCTAAAAAAACAACAAGGTACTCAGAAAACTGGAACTCAATTATTCTCTGGCATGACACTGTACATAATTTATGTGGTTTTACTGTTTAGGTCTGGTCTCATCCTAAAACTTCAGGTTTCCTTCTTCTTAAAAAAGGGAGATCTGCTAAAGTAACTGTGTATGTATTAAGATGAACTAGGGCCAAGTAGGAACAGAACTTTAGTAGGCACCCTCTAATGCCCAACAATACGACTTTAGTTTGATTTAAACAAAGAGGTCCTGAACCAAATTTTAGTTTTCATAAGACTTTACTGGAGATCCTGCAGGAGCAGAAGAACATTCTGCTCATGAAATGTAAGGATTATGTTATTTACCCTGTAATCATCTGTGGTTGGCATCTAATGCTGTAGATTCATATGTTTCGCATGCTCCTGCAATCTAGTGTTGGATCCAGATGTGTGCAAGTTGTTTTTCTTCAAAGAAGACTTTCGAGTCACGAGGTAGAGGGCTTCCTCCTGTTGGGGAAAATGCACAGGGGCATCGACTCCATTGTAAGATTGGTTTTCGCCGGTGGGTGAGAATGGAGTGTAAAGTAGGTGTAAGTAAAGAGATGTCCATGAATATGAAAAGGTAAAGAAACTGCAATGGCCACAAGTGTATGAGGAGGAGGGTGGGTGCATGTGAATCTACAGCACTACATGCCAAGAACAGATGTTTACAGTGTATGTAACATAATCCAGTCAAGGCATGTGTGGCTGTAGATAAACATGCTTTGCATAGACGGTATAGTAGTGCCTACCAAAGTGGCGGCTAACCTGTGGGTGTTGCAGTTGTTTGAAAGTGCCTATGTAGCCTGATCTACATTAGCTTGTAGGCGCGATAGAACATCCACACGATAATGTTTAGTGAAAGTGTGTGGTGTAGACCATGTAGCTGCATTGAATATATCAGCTATTGGGATGTTGCCCAGGAAAGCCACAGCGGTCCCTATTTTGTGAGCAGAGTGTGCTTTAGGGGGTGTAGGTAAAGTCTTTTTGGCTTTAACGTAACAGGTCTGACTGCATTTAACTATCCACTTGGCAATGCCTGATTTGGATATGGGCTTTCCCTTATGAGGGGGTGAAAAAGCAACAAAGAGTTGTTTGGTTTTGTGAAAGTCTTTAGTTCTGTCTAATGTATGTATAGCCCTTTCCACAACTGAGTCTGATTGAAGAAAGAACACAGGTAATTCAAATGAGAGACCACCTTTGGAAGGAATTTTGTGTTGGTGCTGAGGACCACTATCTCTGTGGAGCTGAAAGAAAGTCTCTTCTAAGGTTAGTGCATGGAGCTCACTAATAAGTCTGAGTGAAGTAATGGCAATTAAAAAAGCGACCTTCCAAGAAATTGAAGGGAACATTTATGTAGTGGTTCAAATGGTGGACCCATAAGTCTTGTACGAACAATGTTAAGATTCCAGCTAGGTGCAGGTGGAACCCGGGGTGGAAACACTCTTAAGACCTTCCATCAAAGCATTGATGGCTGGCACCTTGAACATAGACAGGCTTTATATATTTTGTAATTAGACAGCCACTGCAGCCAAATGTATATGTATGGATGTGAATGTAAGGCCAGAGATGCAGCAGGTAACAAACAATGTTTCGTTTTGTAGCATTAAATTGATTGGTATTCTTATTATGATAGTAACATACAAATCTTTTCCATCTAGCTGCACAGAAAGCTCTAGTAGTAGGCTTGTGAGCTTCTTTGAGAATGGTCATATGTTCAGGTGGAAGATTGATTCCTGTGACCTTAGGAGCCAAACTGCTAGGTGGAGTTCCTTGGGATTTGAGTGCCAGATTTCTCTGTGTTCTGAGTGAGAAGGTCCAGGTTGAGGAAAGGTTATTGTGAGGAACTAATGATAATCACAGTAGTGATGTGAACCAAAGCTGTTGGTTCTTTGTGAGAGCCACTAGTATGAGTGATGTTTGCCGGACCTTCCAAACAAGAATTGGTAGAAGAGGGAGTAGTGGAAAAGTGCAGGCAAATATCCCTGACCAGTTCATCCACAGAGCATTGCCCTTGGATAGTGGATGTGAGAACCTGGAGGCGAAGTTTGGGAATGTTTTGCGTTGCCCGCAGTTGCAAACAGATCTCTTTGTGGAAATCCCCCTCTTGTGGAAGTAAAGGAGGAGGATGGGGGTGGAGATCCCACTCATGGACATGTTGCTGCATTCTGCTGAGGTCGGCAAAATCATTGTCTGGTCCCGGAAGGTGTTCTGCTAACAAATGAATGTTGTTATGTAGAGCCCCATGCCAAATGGTCTGAGACTAGGCGTGATAACTGTAGTGATTGTGCCCCACCCTGTTTTTGCAACATGGTTGTCATATTGTCTGTCCGGATTAAGACAACTTTGCCGAACACGTGAGATGTGAACGCTTTCAACGCTTGGTGAACAGCCCTAGGTAGTTGATGTGGAGACCCTGGGGTTTGGTGCCCCAAAGTCCCTGGACTGTGAGATTCGGTAAGTGAGTACCCCAGCATGTCAGTGGTGCATGCTTTGTCAGGATAATATGGGGAACAGGGTCTAGGAAAGACCACACCTTTAACAGGTTTGTGTTACACCACTGCGGAGAGCGATGATTGCAGCTGTGTATCAACACTAGATTCTCTAATTGACCCAGTGACTGAGACCACTGTTGTGCTAGACATTCCTGTAGCGGATGCATGTGTAGTCGTGCATATGGCACTATGGCGATGCATGAGGCCATCATTTCCAGTAGGCACATGACAGTTCAAACTGTCAACTGTTGATTCACTTGGAAACATGGTAGCAGCTTTTGATTCTTGCTGTATTGTGATAGGCTAATCCCAGTTTTGTGTTTAGGATAGCCTTCAGATACGGCTGTTATTGTAAAGGTTGAAGATAAGATTTCTGGACATTGATGTTGAAGGCTAGTTGATGGAGCAGGTCTATGGTATTTTAAGTCTTTTGCTGGCAAAGAGGAAGAGTGCAGACTTTGATAAGCCAGTCATAGAGATACAGGATGACATTGATGTTCTGCTACCATTGTTAGGCATACGGTGAATACTTGAGGTCCAGTAGTCTCCCGGAATGGGAGCACTTTGAATTGGTAATGTTTGTCTGCTATCACAAATCTGAGTAATTTGCGACAGAAAGTCGCCTTGCTGGAGAAGTGGGATCACATCTTGGAGAGTGCCCATATGGAAATAATCTGAAGGGATGTAATGATTTAAGGCCAGTAGATCAAAGACTGGCCTTAAAGATCCGTCCATTTTTTGGGATTAGGAAGTACAGGGAGTATACTCCTGATCCCTGATGTTGTAGAGGGACAGATTCCATAGCTCCTTTGTGCAACAGAGCTTGAACTTCCTTCTTGAGTAGTGTTTGGTGTTTTAAGAGTCTGTGAGTGTGAGGTGGAATGTTTGGAAGTGTGGTAATAAATTCCAGACAATAAGCATGTTGGATAATAGCCAACACCCATTGGACAGACGTTATTGATTGCCTTGTGGGCAGAACATCCTGTAATCGTCAAACAACAGGTGTTGAGTGTGGGGGGGAGGGAGGGGGGAGAAGGAAGCATTATTTTAGTTACCCTGTAAGCATCTGCTTGTGGCATGTAGTGCTGTAGATTCACATGCTCTGCATAGTCCTGCCATCTAGAGTTGGTTTTGAGTCACGAGGTAGAGTGACTCCTCTTCTCAGTGATACTGCGCATGGGCATCGACTCCTTTGTTATATTGTTTTTCCGCAGGAGGGTGAGAAAGGAGTTTAAGGAATGTGTAAAAAAAATAGATGTCCATGCTAAAATGTGAATTTATCAGAGATGTGTCAAAACATAACTGCAATGGTGAATATACAGCTACATGCCACAAACAGATGCTTACAGGGTAACAAAATCCGTTCAATGGTATGTGTGGCTGTAGATACACATGCTCAGCATAAACTATGATGCAGTCCCTCCTCAGAAGTGGTGGCTGGCGTGTAGTAGTTGCAGTAGTTTGAAAAAGGGTACCTAGAGGTATTTGCGATTAGCATGGTATATGGGTATGTGAAGTAAGCGTCCTTTAGGTCCAGTGTGGCCATAAAGTAGCCCTGTTGTAGAATGGGAATGACATCCTGTAGACTTAGATTCCAGGACGAGACCAAACCATATACTAAGAAAGTTGAAAGCGAACTGCAGATGAGGACTGAACAGAAGACCCAACGGAGTCGGGGGCACAAGAATGACCCCAAGGTAAGTACCCAGGAACCCCACCAAGGTTGTGTGCAGAGTAGGAACAGAGCTGCTTGCCCAATGGAAGTCAATGGAGAAGTCACAGTGGCAGTTTAGCAGAAGAAGGAGTAGTTTCGGTCCTGTAACTCCAGTTCTGTAGTAGGGGTATCTCTGTTATAGTTATAATCTAGTGAATAGTCCCGCCCATGTGCGTGGACCCCGGAGCAATCAAAAATAATCTCTTAAGTTGTCAAAACATGCAGAACTGCACAGACACTTAAGAGAGAATTTAAAGACAGATAATGCAGCCTATATCCACAGGTTACACTGTCCAGTACTTCAACTAGAAATTCCACCAAAAATCCACAAAAGCACGGCCTGTCCAGATTTTTCCACAGAAAAAAACCTTGCCTTTACCAGCAAAACCCTCTGGAATGATAGAGAGGAAGAAGTGGACAGACAAGCCCCATAGGCTGCCATTATGTGGCTCAGAACAGGATACTGTGCCTTTATGAGAACTTTCCGGGACTCTCACAGTATCCCAGAATCCACTGCATGTCCCTTTTACTTTCAGTTCTTTTTGAAGGCGTAACACGCCAGACCTGTAGCATTCCTTACATGAACATCTCTCTCCACCGGGGAGGAGGGCGGGCGCTTATGACTATAACAGAGATACCCCTACTACAGAACTGGAGTTACAGGACAGAAACTACTCCTTCTGTAGTAGGGGATCTCTGTGTATAGTCATAATCTAGTGAATAGAATGGCAAGCCCATCCCCACACCAAAGCGGCGGTGGAGAAAAAAGAAATAACACCACTACTGTGCGAACAGATTTCGCAGCAAAGCCTGCCCAACCTGAGCGTCTGTCCTGGCATCTGTGTCCAGACAGTAATGCTTAGCAAAGGTATGGACCGACTTCCAAGTGGCCGCCTTGCAGATTTCTGCAATTGGAACATTACGTAGCAAAGCAGTCGTGGCAGCTTTGCCCCTGGTGGAATGAGCCTTAGGTTTACCCCCTAAGGTCTTATCAGCTTTTTGGTAACACAACTGTATACAGGACACAATCCACCTAGAAATGGACTGTTTAGAGGTAGCAAGACCTGTCCTGACGGATCCATAATTGATAAACAATTGGTCTGACCTACGAATATCTTTGGTTTTATCCAGATAAAATTTCAACACCCTCCTGACATCCAGGGAATGCAGAGACCTTTCCGCTGGAGATGAAGGATTCTGAAAAAACGTAGGTAAAGTTATAGTCTGGTTAACATGGAAATCAGATATAACCTTTGGAAGAAATTTAGGGTGAGTACGCATAACAACCTTCAGCAGCATGAAATACAATATAAGGTTATTGGCAACACAACGCCTGAATTTCACTCACCCTGCGGGCCGATGTGATGGCCACGAGGAACGCCGCCTTCCAGGACAGGTGCTGCAACGAAGCCTTATGAATAGATTCAAAATGCTCCTTCATCAATCTGGACACCACCACGTTCAATTCCCATGAAGGCGAAGGAAGCCGGACAGGAGGGAACACTTTCTTCAAGCCTTCCAAAAAATCTTTGATCACAGGGATCTGGAAGAAGGAAGTCTGTGAAGGGCATTTCCTGTAGGCAGTCAGCGCAGCAAGATGAACCTTAATGGAATGGACATTAAGGCCAGACTGCGCCAGATGTAGAAGATACGGAAGGATGACATCTTCCTTACACGTCGTTGTGTCATCGTTCTTGGACTTGCACCAGATGCAAAACCTCTTCCACTTGTAAGCATAGGAAGTCCTAGTGGAAGGTCGCTTAGCCTCCTTCGGTATGTCCATACAATCTTTGGTAGATTCAAATGGCCATATTGCACTATCTCAGGAGCCATGCCGCCAAACTCATCTGCCCCCCGAACTTCGTGAGAAGGTCCGGCCGGCACGGCAGCCGTATGTGAGGAAGGAGAGACCGGTGAAGCAGGTCCGTGAACCACCACTGCCTGGGCCATTCCGGGGCAATCAGGATCATCCGCGCCCTGGACTGGGACAGCTTGATGAGCACCGCCGGAATCAGGGGAATGGGTGGAAAAGCGTACAGAAAGCTGTTCGACCAGTTGATCCATAACGCATTCCCCAGCGTCCCCTGCTGGTAGTACCTGGAGACGAAGTCTCGGCATTTGCTGTTTTCGGCAGTGGCGAACAGATCTACGTCTGGAGTCCCCCACCTTGCGAAGACTTCTCCTAGTACTTCGTCGTTTATGACCCATTCGTGGTTTTACTGAATCAGTCTGCTCAGTGCGTCGGCCTGAACATTCTGCACACCTGGTAGATGGGTAGCCGTTATCGTCAGTCCTCTGGCTAAAAGCCAGCACCAGATCGCCTGCGCCTCCTGCGACAGAGTGCGCGATCTCGAGCCCCCCTGCTTGTTGAGGTAATACATCATGGTTGTATTGTCTGGCTGTACAAGCAGAGAGTTGGTCTGGAAGGACGGATGAAAAGCCTTCAGTGCCAAGTGAACAGGTCTGAGTTCCAGGAAATTGATGTGATACGTGGACTCCATCTGGGACCACGTTCCTTGTATCTGTAAGTCTCCGGAGTGCGCCCCCCAGCCGTGGAGAGATGCATCCGTCATGATAGTCTGTGTGGGAATGTCCTTGTGGAAGGGAACCCCCCTGAGGAGATTCTCCGCTGAACACCACCACTTCAGAGACTGAAGAGCATGCAGAGACAGTCGTATCTGGTCGTCCCAAGATCCTTTCCTCTGGATCCTCCAAGCACTCCTGCAATGGTCTCATGTGCAGCCGTGCGTGTGGCGTGAGGAAGATACAAGAGGCCATCGACCCCAGTAGAGAAGACACCGTCCTCACTGTTGTAGATGAAGCGGTCATAAGAGCCTGAGCCTTCCGAAGGAGTGATAATCGTCTCTCCTCCAAAGGAGACACGCTTGCTGACAGCGTATTGATGGAGGCTCCCAAGTACTGTATGCACTGGACCGGAGTCGGGACAGACTTGGACATGTTGATGTGCAACCCCAACTTGTTCAAGAGAACACACGTCTTCTGGAAGTGCGCTTGAGCTTCCGAGAAGGAGGAGGCCTTGATCAACCAATCCTCCAGGTACGGGTAGACAAACACCTTGTTCTTCCTCAGGTGTGCGGCTACCACTGCAATGCACTTCGAGAATGTTCTGGGCGCAGACTTCAGCCCGAATGGCAGTACTGTGTACTGATAATGATTGGCGCCGACTTGGAATCACAGTAACTTCCTGTGTTTGTGTGCAATGGGCACATGGAAGTACGCATCCTGTAGGTCTATAGCATCTCTCTGTTGCAGCTGAGGATAAATCTGATGCAGCGACAGCATGCGAAATTTCTCTCTGCGAATCCACTTGTTTGCTTGTCGCAAATCCAGAATGGGCCTGAACTCGTTCTTGTCCTTCTTGCGAACCAGAAAGAGCCGGGAGTACAGACCTCTTCCCCTTTGAGACAGAGGTACGTCTTCTATCGCCCTTTTCCTTAACGGGATATCGGCCTCCGCCTGGAGCTCGCGCAGCTGAAACTGCGAGCTGACCAGAGGAATTGCTGGAGGCGGGCTGGTGAACCGAAGACTGTATCCATTGCAAACAATATTCAGCACCCACTTGTCCTGAGTAATTTTTCTCCACTCTGCCAGAAAAAATTGAACGCTTTCCCCCACCGGAGCGGGTAACGGATGTAGGGGAAGTAACCGCTCAGGGCCGAGACCCAGCCGGGCCTTTGTACTCTGCTGCGGACTGCTGGCCGCCTCTGCCGCCTTCTGGCGCTTCTGGAAGAGCCTTCGGAACTGCTGCTGCTGTTGCTGCTGTCCAGACGCCTGCCCACGCCCTCTGCCCTGCGCTCCAATCCGTCTCTGGAATGGGCGGTAGGTCTTCTTCCTCTTGGGCTTCTCCAACCTGACAGCCGTCAGGGTCTCGGCCTCCGCGTTCATGCGGGCCATCTCGTCATCCGCATGCTTGCCAAACAGGGTTTCCCCCGAGAAAGGCAGATTGGCCACCCGCTGCTGAGCCTCTGGCTTGAGCGATGTAAGGCGAAACCAAGCGTGGCGTCGCTGGTTGACACCATGACAGTATCCATGTGCCGCCAGAAGAGACACATCAGCCGCCGCGCTGATGAGTTGGTTCGACACCAGCATCCCCTCCTTCAGAATCTCTTGAAAGTCCTCTTTCTTCTCTCGAGGAAGGAGCTCGGCGAATTGCTGGAGGGACTCCCATAGGGCACGATCGTACCGCCCTAGCAAGGCAGTGGGACTAGCCGCCTTCATTGCAGTAGATGCCGTCCCACAGACCTTTCTGCCTGCCGAGTCTATCCAGCGGCTCTCCTTATCAGGAGGGACCGTGGAAGATGGGGTGGTGGCATGCTGCTTCCGAGCCGCCACCACTATGACAGAGTCCGGTGTCGGATCCATCCGAAGGAAAGCCGGGTCAGAATCCGGGGCCCGGTACTTTTCAAGGAGCCTGGAGGGAGCAGCCTTCGTCACCGCGGGAATGAGAAACAACTCCTCTGCAGGCTCTACCAATCCTGGTACTAGAGGCAGCCATGGTCGAGACAGGTGCTTTTTATGGAGCGTCTCAAAAATCACGGACGTCGTGGGCGTAGGCACCGTCACCGTGATGCCCAACTTCGCTGCCCCCCTCAGTAGAACATCTTGGAACGTGACGATGAAGTCTACAGGCGACACCCTCGTCCCAGGGGATTCCGACAAAGTCGGTGAGTAGTCCCTGGTCCCAGAAGAGTCAGTGCGGGACCGTAATCTACGCCTTCTGTGGCGTCGTCTTGATCTCATCGACGACTACGAGATCTACCCCTCCGACCGAACCGAGAGCGCGATCTCCTCGGCTTCGGACGCTCCACAGGCCTCACAGGAGTAGGCGACTTCGGCCTGACTGGGGGCCTCGGCCGAGGGGTCCCCTTAGAAGGCGTCGGATATCGTGGTAGTGAAGCTGTCCTCGGAGGAACCGGAGGCTGTCCGCCAGCTGGGAGCCGAGGAAGAGGATGAGGATGAGGCTGAGGTTGAGGCTGAGGCTGAGGATGAGGTTGAGGATGAGGTGGGAGCGGCGGCGGGGTGGGAGTCCGTGGCGGAGGCTCCTTGGGCAAGGGAGGCGGAGGTGGAGTCGACCTCGGCTTAGGAGGTGTCTCAGAGTACACCGAGCCCGGTGACTTTCCCTCCTTCCTAGGCTGAGGCGATGGAGAATCTCATATCGGCACATGCCGCCGACTAGAATTACTCCTGGTGCCAGAACTCCTTCCGCGCCTCTTTGGCGTCGAAGAACGTCGTCCCGACGGCGACCGTCGGCCCCTCGACGGCGAGCGCCTCCTCCTCGACGGCGAATTCCTTCGCCTCGACGGCGACCTTTGCCTCGACGCCGAGCGTCTCCTTGATGCCAAACGCCTGCGAGACTTTGACGTCATCCTCGACGTCAAGCATCCCCTCGACACCGACCTCCTCTTCTTCGCCGACGGCGAACGGCGGTGTCGCCTCGACGGCGAGCGCCGACGCCGGGCCACCTCTCTACGTCGATAACTCGACGACTATGACGACGATGAAATCGTCACCGTTGATCTCGACGGCGGTCTATTCAGTTCCCTCGACGCCTAGCGTCGACGCCGCTTCGACCCAGAGCCCTGGGGAGACGGGGAACAGACTGCAGTCATCCCTCTCGACGCCGTCGTCGGTGCAATCGACGCCGATGGAGAATGGGGGCGTTTGCTGCCCTTCCTGCCCCTGGGGAGCCCCCCAGAGGCCTCAGCATGGGCAGAGGAAGTCTGCCCAGACCCACCTTGTGCCTTCAGTCTTCTGTCTTCCAGGCTTTGGAGTCTGATCTTCATCCTATCTCTCAGGGTCCTGCTGGAGAAGCCCTGGCAAATGTCACACTGCTCTGGGATATGAGATGAGGGAAGGCAGATGATGCACACCTCGTGTGGGTCAGACCTGGCCTCCTTCCTCGAACACTCTGGGCATTTGTCAAACAAAGCAGGCATTTTGACAATAAAAGGGTGCCCAGAAACACACACAAGGAAGAGAGCAACAAGTACTTCAAATAAAATACACTCAAACACTTGAAAAAGTGAAAAATCACTAAATAAACCCTTAGAAAGGGAGAGCTCAATGCTCCAGGGTCCTGCTAGCAGAGCCGGAAAAAAGAACTGAAAGTAAAAGGGACCTGCAGTGCATTCTGGGATACTGTGAGAGTTCTGGAAAGTTCTCTTAAAAGGCACAGTATCCTGTTCTGAGCCACATAATGGCAGCCTATGGGGCTTGTCTGTCCACTTCTTCCTCTCTATCATTCCAGAGGGTTTTGCTGGTAAAGGCAAGGTTTTTCTCTGTGGAAAAATCTGGACAGGCTGTGCTTTTGTGGATTTTTGGTGGAATTTCTAGTTGAAGTACTGGACAGTGTAGCCTGTGGATATAGGCTGCATTATCTGTCTTTAAATCTCTCTTAAGTGTCTGTGCAGTTCTGCATGTTTTGACAACTTAAGAGATTATTTTTGATTGCTCCGGGGTCCACGCACATGGGCGGGACTATTCACTAGATTATGACTATACACAGAGATCCCCTACTACAGAAGGATCCCTCCCAGAGGACCCCAAAAAATTCCCATGGAGGACGGAAGGTTGGAGAGCCACCCCACCTGTGGATGCCCTGGGAACCAGGTTACCTACACCAGAAAAGCCAGGTGCTTAGGGGTGAAGAGACGTCAGAAACCTCTACAGACGACGATGGAAGACTTGGAATAAAGTGCCTCTGGATAAGAAGGTGAAGAAGTCCGATGGAATCCAAGGGTGGATTCTGGAAGTGAAGAACCTGAAAGCAGATGGGACAGAGTCTATGCCACTCAGAAGTGACCAGGAGGCACTGAAAAGCAATGCCCATTGATGTTGGAAGGTTCAGAAGAGTCAACAGTGACCTTGGCGCTGCAGCTGTGAGGACCAGGCAGATGCCCATACAGGGGCTCTCCAAAGACTTTACTCATCCACTGGTCGAAGACAATTCTCCTCCTTGCTCCAGGTTTATAATGCGAAAATTTCAGCAGTTTTATCATTTGCAATAGAACATATCCCAACAAAAGAATGGTCTCAAATAGATGTCAAAGAAGGGAAAATCCTGCAGAAGTTAACCAGGATGCCGCAAGCAGTTCCGGTTCAAGCCCTCAGGCTAGAACTATCGTTAGTTAGTTCCTATGCCAGAGGGATCATAAACCTAATAAGATGGGCATATAACCTGGCTCACGCAGATCCAGGAACACTTAGAGCACTGTTAAAAATAGAATCACTGGAGCAAGACTATCCAAAGTATATATTTGGAAAAAACCTAAGTAAAGCTTTTAAATTAACATCAGTCTCTCTAGAAATGTTAATATCTTGGACACCAGCCCAGCTGAAGCACTTAACACCAAGGCTAAGCATGGAACTGGATATTCAACACTGCTCCAGGCTCTCAATGTACAAACAATTCGCCGACACAATAGTTTTTAAAAAAACGCAACCATAAATCTCTTTTAATCTAAATCATGGAGTAAGGCGAGCTATACTTCAAGTACGGCTAAGAATATTACCGCTGATATCATACACTTTTAAGTGGTCATCAAATCAAGGAGAGACGAATCTCTGCGACTTATGCAAAGGTAGGGTGCAAGATCTAGAACATGTTCTGTTTGTATGTCCAAGCGAGATTGTTGTAGCAGCTAGGAACAGATACATTACCCCGATCAAAACAAAATGTAATATAAATTCGGTCCAGATGTTGATTTCCCTCTGCAAGGGTCCACCCAATGAATTTGTGTGTATTAACCTGTATAACTTTTTAAAGTCTTTTTTAAAATTATATTAATGTGACAATCATTTTTAGCAAAAATTGAAATTTTATTGTGTATAAATTTGTTGTTCTCGTAAGAGAACTAAATCAAATAAAATTATTGTGTATTGTGTGAGGACCAGGCGATGCAGTGGAAGATCAGGAGCCGTGCACAAACTATACAACGTCAGATGTTGGTGACCAGGTGGTCGGTGTCCGGCGGGATCACCAACAAGCCTTGGTAGCCTCAACTGGCGTGCAGAACAAAGAAGGAGCAATGTTAGGACCAGCAAGGTCCATGGGACTCACCAACAGCTGGAGACTCAGAGCAGGAACCGAGCAAGCAGGGAAGCCCACTGAAACAGGACAAGACCCACAGGCAAAAGGTACAGGAGTCACAAGAGGACCTCGAGCAGCTCACCAAAAAGAAAGATATATGGTGCAGAGGATGCAGTGAGGACGCTGAGCTTGGAGGGAAGTGATGCGGTGGAGGTTATGAGTAGAACTTGTAGCAGTATCCTTTTTAGAGGCACACAAGTGTCCAAAGCATCCTCAAAAGTCAATTGCCTCTTTGGTGGAGGAGAGGCCATTAATCTTGTAGCCCGAAGATCCCTGGAGTGCAGAGCCAACAAGCCTTGGCAACGGCAAGTCGGCATGGTACACAGGGGTTCGGTCCCAGCGGTTCAGACGAGGGATACTGGCCTCAAACTTGCAGAGAGAATAGGTGAGGCCTTGAGGGAGTTGCAGAAACACTACCTGTGTTGCTGAGCCTTAAGAAGTCCATAGGACGGCTGGAGCAGCAGACCGGTCAGCTTTGTTGCGGTGCCTGCAGATGCAGGGGAGTGACTCCTTCACTCCAAGGAAGATTACTTCTGGTGTCCTTGATGCCCACAGGTCTGTCGAAGAACCTGGAAGAAGCACAGACACAGACGAGGAAGAAGACTTGCAGAACAACGAGACCAGGAGCAGCAGGAGACTTCCTTGGTGCAGTCTTGGTTCCAAAGTGTCCAGACGGTCGAAGAGGGACGTGGTTTCAGGCTTCAGTCTTGTCCCACAACAAATCTGAGAACCCACCCACAGGTAAGTTCTTAAGTACCCTAAGGGAAAGGTTGTAACAACAAAAGTGTCCCTCCCAGAGGGGAGGATATCCCCATGTCCTTTGTCTAGATTCACGCCAGAACGGGAGCCAAGGGCTCACTGAACTAGCTTAAACTGGAGTATGCAAGGAGGGAACCAAACGTGCCCTTCAAAGCAGTCTGGTGGCGTTGGCAAGAGCCCCCACCATAGCACAATACACTAAGTCCTGTCTGGGAGGTGGTCACATCTCCCTATGACAGGAAACATATTGTTCTATCTTACCCTGCTTGAGCTTGGCTCAGCAGCAGGAGGGGTGAATCATGGTTGTGGTCGACAGCAGCACTAGCTCGCTGTCAGACCCTGAGAGGCTGTTACCTGTAGTACAGGGGGTACCCCAACAGAGCCCCCCAGAAAATGGGATCGTACTTGCAACACAGGAATCGGTGTTGGGGTATGATTCCAACATGTTGATGGGTTAAGTGCTGCCACTATATAGACATCTTGTAATGACTAATGTCCACTATATGTATTAGAATGGCTGACCACACATACAAAGCCTGGAGAATAGACGCTGGGGTTCGTAGGGATGTCCTCACACTCATAACCAAGCACCCTGCTCTCAGGACTGGAGAGCCTGCCATAGGGGTGACTTATAGGTATTAAGTCTAGTGACCTCTCACAGGCTGCAATGGCAGCCCTGTAGTCACAGTTTAAGTGGACTCCCATATGTGACACAATGCATGCTGCAGCCCATGGGAGACCCCTGGTGTACCTATGCCCTGGGTACCTTAGTAACATATATTAGGGGCTTCCTAGGTCACACCAGTAGCTAATTGTGGATGTACAGAAGTACTTACCATGGTCAATTTAGGGAGAAAGCACAGTGGCTGGGGTCCTGATTAGCAGGATCCCAGTCAGACTAGGTCAAAAACATACTGACACCAAGCAAAAAGTGGGGGGTAACCATGAAAGCAGATCCTACTTTCCTACAGTCGGTGACCGAACCGACAAATTTTAAGTGGCACAGTATTGGAAAAGCACAGTAAAAATAACTAAACAGTCGAAGGCGGGATAAGACCGAGAAGTCGTACCGAACTGTGTTCGAACACAGAGGAGAGGCACACACGTCCGAACCAGACAGCGGAGTGAAAACAATCTAACAAAGGAGTTGACACCCATGCGCAGTATCACCAAGAGGAGGAGTCACTACCTTGTGACTCGACAGAATTCTTCAAAGAAAAACAACTTGCACACTTCTGAACCCAACACTAGTTGGCAAGAGTATGCAGAGCAGGAGTATCTACAGCCAAATATGCCATCAAGCGTCACTGTTTTGAGTTGGGTACAGCACCACAAGGGGAAGCACCTTTTCGTCTACCTTTTGCATTGTTGCCCCTACAGTAACCTCAGGGAGAGAAGTGGTGGCTCTGGCCACACTAGTAGGAGGTAGAGACATCTGACGAGGTGGTTTTCGAACCTGCTTGGTAGGTGGAGTGGAGAAAGGAGCCATGAGGACTAGGTGGAGCGCACCCATAGACTTGGCAGTCTCTTTATCCTTTTTCATTTTTTCCAGTGCCAGATCAACATGGGCACCAATAAATGTTCTTAATCAAAAAGGACATTTAATAGACTTTGTTGGACTTCTGGCTTAAAGCCAGATATGGTGAGCCAGGCATGGGTTACAGCAAGATGCTAGTATTGATCCCCCTAGCAGCGGTATCTGCCAAATCCATAGCACAATGGATAGAAGTCTTTGAAACAAGCTCCTGGACCCTTTTCTTGTGCTCCTCAGGGAGAGGAGTTCCGCCATTTCGTCCCAGTGGGTGCAGTCATACCTTGCAAACAAACCCATTGAGTTGGCAATATGCCAATGTTTGGCGGCTTGAGCTGCCACTCTTTAACCAGCTCTCCACACCACTGGAGTCAAGCTATCCTGGCTGAAGACGGCTGATAGCCAGAAACCGGTCCTAGGATGCTTGATTCCGGTCCAGGGAAGACATGGCTTGGCAGTTCGGGCTGGACTGTTCCCATGAGGCACAGGGTCAAGGCTGATTTGCATATGGCCATGTCTGAACTGGGGTGGTGTGGAGTGCAAAAAAAACGATGGATTTAGGCCCAGATCTCTGTACTGGGGTGAATGTATGACATTGTTCTGCATTCTGTCCATCAATTGTTTTTGCATTTGTCACCCCGAGTGGGACTGGTATGCTCAGACGTGAGTCCCGTGCTCTCCACACCACTGAAGTCCAACTATCCTGGCTGAAGACGGCTGATAGCCAGAAACCGGTCCTAGGATGCTTGATTCCGGTCCAGGGAAGACATGGCTTGGCAGTTCGGGCTGGACTGTTCCCATGAGGCACAGGGTCAAGGCTGATTTGCATATGGCCATGTCTGAACTGGGGTGGTGCGGAGTGCAAAAAAAGATGGATTTAGGCCCAGATCCCTATACTGGGGTGAATGTATGACATTGTTCTGCATTCTGTCCATCAATTGTTGTTTTTGCACTCTTTAACCAGAGGCATCAATAAATTTGCTTTCCTTGTCAGCAGGTGGTGCATCACTGGCAGCTTGAGAATTAGCTCGCTTGCAAGCATTATTAACTACAAGCGAGTTAGGAGGAATTGTCCACTGCTGTAGATAAGGTCGGATGGGGAGGCTTTATATTTTTTATCCACCCTGGGAGTGAAGATTCTGGCTCTAACAGGGTCTTTAAAGATGTAATCTGTATGATGTAGTATACCATACCCTTGATCATAGGGAGGTATTGGGTGGCCCTACATGTGGAAGAGAGTGTTTAAAAAAAGGGAGTCCTCTTCAAGAGGTTCCATGTGTATCGCGACCTCATTAAAAGTATTGGTTCTACCAATGAGCTCCTGGTACGATGGGGAATCATCAGGAAGAGATGGACGAGCATGGTACTGTCTGCATCGTTGTACCCTGGAGAATCTACATCAAATGTGGTCCAGGGGACGGTTGGGGCAGGTGATATACCAAAAGTGTCATCCCCTGCCCCATGTCCACTTGTGTAAGAGTGTGGAGACCCTGGTTTGGACCAGAGGTGTGTTTCTGTTTCGGTGCCAAAGGTCCGGTCAGGGACGAAGATGTGGCTGGTCGGCTAGGTATCGAAGAATGACCTGGCACCGAGGTGAACGATGTTGAGGGCTTTGGGTATGGTTATGGTGCAAAGCCCAAGGGCTGGCATCCAAATCAGTCTTTTGGTGCCAACCATGGCCCAAAGAAAGTGGTGGTCCAAGGGCCTTTTGTTCGGTAGGGACCGAATGTCTTTTAGGTTGTTCGGGATGGGACTGAAGGACAGGGGCTACCATACTAACGGATTGTTGAGCTGGCAAAATGTCCTGCACCTCATTTCGAGCTCTAGGTCAGAGCCAGAACGGCCCTCCACAGAGAATGCCTCATCCTCCGCCACGGACGGTCCAGGGAGTTCCTCCTCGCCATCTCGATGTCCAAAGATGTCGAGGCATCATCAATACTGCTCTGCTGCATTTAATGTCAATGTGCCCGGCGGTCTCTAAGAGTCTTTTTCAAATGGAAAGATAGACGGGCCTCGCAAGACAAACACAGGTCACATGGATGGAGGTTGGTGCGGGAGTATTTTGCGTGGCAATTTGGGCTGAAACAGAAATGAGCCTGTTCCATCCCCAGCAGGGCATCCTCTCACCAACTGGTGTGGAATGAAATCTAGTCTCCACAGGGTGAGGCCCTTAAGGCCTGTAGTTGAAGCATGTCGATCCGATGAGCGATAACGTTTTCAATAACCCGATATGCAAGATGGAATTGCGATCAGAAGCAATACCAATGAGGGTGAGCACAAACTGAAACAGAGCACCATAACTGTCTCAACCCTGAGCGCGAGCACACACGTCCAAACCAGACGGCAGGAAGAAAACAATTGAAGAATGGAGTCTATGCCCGTGCGCATTCTGACCAAGAGGAGAAATACCTCTACCTCATAACTCAAAAGACTTCTTTAAAGAAAAACAACTTGCACACATCCGGACCCAACACTAGGTGAAAGGAGTATGCAAAGTATGTCTATCACCAGCCAGACATGCATTAAACACATGAGTATCATCAGTGAATAACTGAACAACCACGTGTGAGTCTCTAAAGATGTTAAAGAGGGGTGGTAATTGGATATTCAGTAGCACTGGAGATAGCAGTGGGCCAAGAGAGTCTGCAATGCTGGAAACTCCAATGAGTTGTTTTGTTGCAAGACTATTTCAAAAACTGTTTGTGCTAGCTAATCCCCCAAGCATGGGTCAAGGCAGAAAGCCTATTATGCTCATAAGATGCATTAGCGTGAATAGCTGACTTAATACTAATTTGATGGGGCATGGCCTGTCAAGATGGCTGTCTAGTCGAGTTTCCTAGAGCCCCCTCCGGCAGCCACATAATCCAGACCTTGTGGAATGAAGGGGAAATTGGTTTTGAATTTAGGCTGCCCTATTCATCCACAAATACGATGTTATGGCCATCTTTGGAATGGAGTTCTTGAAGCTTTTCCTGATACTCATAGATGTGATGGTCGCAGGAGAGATGAGGTAGTTGTGTCGTAAATAACTGCAAATAGTAGATCATATATATATATAGCCGGTGTGGATTGGCAGCTCATTTGGAGCTTTTCTGTGGACAGCCCCTTGCTCGATTACTATGCCTGTTTGTCCCGCGTTGTGTTGCATTGGCTGGTTGGAGGACTCAAGAGGATATCGGCAATGCGTGTAGTAAGTCGGGGAGACTAATTAATCATTGGTAGCAGGTCGGGAGGTGCTACAGGTTGCGTGGTGTGTTTAGAAACAACGTAAAGATTGTTTGAACAAGTATTTATTTCAACAAAAGAAATTGCGTAGTGCAATGACGGACAAAACGCTAAGAAACAGGAAGAAAGCGGCGGAAGAGCTTTTTCTCAATTTGCCGGTCATCACTGACAAAATTAAACATACGGCAGATCAAAATACAGATCTTAGAAGTTTATTGAAATTGTTGGAGAAACTCAACTGAAGCGAGCTCACAAAGTAGTGGGAGGTGAAATCCTTAGAAAAATACCACGAGGCTGGTCGGGTGCCGAGAGGCTTAAGAATCATGTTGGCCCCCAGCTTTGAAAGCCCCAAACCGCTCCTCTTGAAAGAGTGGGCAGAAAGCAACATGGAGGCTTCCATGAGACTTGTCTGTTTGCTAATCAAATATGCTAAAATCGACAGAGACCATAACATCAAAGAAATAGCACAGATTGAAAGGGAAATTGAAACGCTCACTACTCCTAACAATAAAGACTTTGTTGAAAAAAGCATGAAGGAAATGAAAGAGAGGATTACCAAACAGGATGACACCAATAAAGCAAGAAAAGTGTGGAAATTTGCCAGAGATATAAATGACTACAAGCAAGAGCAGGTTTTTACCTTTGCACGTAAATATGATTACATAAAGAAAAACAAGCATTTACAATGCAATGGTTTCGCCTTTTGAAAAGTTTGAGCTATTGGCATTGTAAATGACAATATTTTTATTTATGTGTTGGTTTTGAAAATAAATAAATAAATGGCATTGTCATTTACAATGCCAATAGCTTAATCTGAACTTGAACTGAAAGGGTAAAAATAAACACCATTTTAAATAGTTACTTCAGAGACGAGCACTTACACACGTTGACCTTCCAGGCACCCGGATCTCATATTTTACCACTGGCCACCACTGTGTACTTAATATATTTGATCCCATAGTTGGAAAAACATGTGGTTGTGATAACTTTTGCAGTAAAACCCCACTAAGCTACATTTCCAACTTAGAGAGCTAGGAGGCAAAGTTCTACTTGAGAGGCTCCGAGGCTGCGTGAACTCTGCTTACACAACGACCCTTCCTATTAATTAAAGAAAAAGTTATAATTTGTGCAGCAGAACACTCTAATGATGGATTGTGAATGTTCTTCACTTAGACACGTTTTGCTGCTAAAGGGATCTGTTGGCTTTTAATGGGCAGTGGACACAGGCTTCTCAGCTAACCCAAGTTTTTGGAGAAACCCACAGAAAGACAATGCGCCTTTTACACACGTTACACCTCATGTCTCGTGGGGCTGCAGCCGTGTACATCACACGGTGATCATCGCTCTCACAAAGTGGGCTTCTGAGAGCGCGGCTGAAAAGGCGCCGAGTGAAAAGAAGTGGAAAATTAAAGCTGAAGCAGCCGAAGAAAGGGCTTAATTTACTGGCATGTACAGTATGCAAATGAGATTACTCTCAGCTTAACTGCATCATTTATGTCCATAATAACGGCATCATCATTACAGAGCTCAAATTAAATTACACCATAATTAGCATATCAAAGTGATTGGTTAAAGTTTAAAACAAATACCCAATTTCGCTAATGAACAGCTGTAATTGGCGCGTACACTTCAGTGAAAAGTCCCTAAACAAATATATGTTCTAGAATACAGGGAGGCTTCCTGTGAAGATAGGTCTGTGGCGGGTGTATTATTTCTACAGAGAGTGACGTCAGACCCTCTGGTAATGGTGACCCGTGCTCGTTACTTATGGGTGATGAAATGCCTCGTCTCCAGTAGTGGGACTTGAGCGTCTGTTTTCACAGGTCACTGGCACTGTCTCTACAGGCGCCCACTTCCTGCCTAAACTTCTGACAGGATCAGTCATGTGACCTGCGTCCACATACGGAGGACATGTCCAATAACATGCGAGGGCAAACTGCTTGTCCCCTTACACCGCCTCCGTGGAGAGGGTCTCACATTAAATCGGAAGCCGTTTTCGGCTCTTCTTTCTTGAAAATAAAAGGTGAGCCGTTAGTAGCGCCACACGACAGGACGGCAGCATCCTGCTCAACCTGTGACATGAAGAGGCATTAGAGGGGCTGCAATTCAATTTCCTCTAATCTAATCATATCAACACTGCTGTTCCAGAGGTAGCTCGAACACTTGTCGCTGCTGTGCTGCCTTTCACAACAAATAAGAGGCCGCTGTGAGTCAGTGCCACTGTGACACAAAGTTAAAGTATAACGTTTGCCAGACTCAACCAGGAGCACACGTGGTGTCTGCAGGGTGCGCAGGGACCCTTTCACAGCCACGTTGACCACCTAGTGCTGGGGGCGTAGCTCTCATCAGAATAGCAGGTGCATAGGTGCAGGAGCATAGGCTTTCAAAATAATTGGTCACACTTTTGTACATTTAAAAATGTACTGAACGCTTTTTGAAATAAAAACTGTACTTTTGCCAACTATAATGCACAGGTGTCGTGTTGTTTTCTGTGCAGAATGAGCTAACATGTAAAGCAAGTACGCCTGCCAAAAATTAGCAGCATAAGAAAAATCGACAAATATGCAGTGCGGGCTTTATGCGAGAAACGCCCGCTTGGAGCTGTTCAGTGTGAGCTCTCTCAAGGGACTGAGCGCAGAGACATGTGGAGGCAAATGTCCATGAAGCTGCCGCAGAGCCACGACACACAGAAATCACGCGAGGCAGCAGCAGCGAAAGACCAACCCATGGCTCTGTTAGACAGGTGGAGCCCCCAATCCCCTCTCTCCGGCCGAATATCCCGCCCCTCCCTTTCGTCTCCCTCCACCCCCCCCCACCCCTCCCCAAAAAAATGAGAAACCATAACAAGAATAAATGAACAGTCTCTCCGAAGGACGACTTTTCAAGCATGTAAGCATGGCCAATTCCCCCAAATAATTCTTTTAACGCAGCACAAGACACTATATATTTGGTAGTGTGACATTACGTGCGCTCGCGCCAAAGAGGAGAGAAACTGGACGGTATTTCCAGAACAGTGTGACAAAACAAGGGAGCTGAACTTCACACGTTCATCGAAATCAATAAATCAGACAAACAAGGCGCGGTTCAAAGGCACGGTGGCCAGTTCACCACGTTTCAGCACTCAGCCAATAGCAGCATACATACCGGGCAAAGGAATGCATGCACTACGGGAAACGAAGACAACAGCCAGGCACAACGGGAATAAACATGGCTACCTCTAAGACGCGTAATGATACCGGGCAAAGGAATACATGCATGACGGGAAACGGAGACGACAGCCAGGCACGACGGGACACAGAAAGCCTAAAAAACATTAAAAGCAGAGTCAAAATAGCTTAACTCTAAAAAAAAAAGTTAATAAAAATAAATAATAAACATGGCTTACCTCTAAGACACGTAATGAACACCAAAACCAAATGCCGTGACGAAAAAAGGGGCGGGTGATGGAAAAAGGGGGCGGGACTTTAAAAAAAGGCACGGGAACGCCCCCGATTCGCGTCCTGAGGGGGAAAGAGTGACGGACAACAATGTCTTCCAATGGCTAGCCTCCATTTATGGAGCTAGCCAATGGTAGACAAAGGCGGGACATAGCCACATAGTGTAGATCAACAGAGTTCGCCTGCGCGAACGCTGCTGCGCAGCGGACGCCAGGCGAAACCTAAAAAGGGAGGTACGGGAGCAATGTGTGAGCAGATGGGGGCTGGACAATATGTCCTACGCGGGAGTTGGAGGTTGGGAACTGGGATCATTATAGAGCATAAAAGTATAGGCCCCAGAGATGGATGAAGCCATCAAATAATAAGGAACCAAATTGGAGTGACAAAGGCGATCACTGGTAATCAATGGACTAACCCAATATCCGCCATAAGCATTGGTATTTTCCACAATGAGTCTCCGACCACAGAAAGCTGCAAGGAAGCAGATAGCACACATCAGTGAATATTTACCAGTTGTCATGCTCCACATGGAAGGTGGATCATATTTTGCTCGAATTATTTTTGGAGATGGCCTCTTTGTGGCTTTTAAACTTTGCTTAAAGACTTCACATAACGTTTCATATTTGGCAAGAATTTGTTTACTTTACTGCATGATTACAATGGCTGTTTCCGGCAGGGTTTCAATGCCGGGCTTTCCAACATGGAAACACTGTCGGAAAGCAACTTTAGGGGCCTGAGCAGCCAGCGTCCTCCAGTTGGGATCCGATGGGGCACTTATGGTGTTCCCCTGTTAATCCATGCACTGTGTGGCAGGCTCCGTAAGGTGCCTGCCACACGCTGCAATGATAAACAGACTCCCTTTTCTGTATGGGAGCTTGTGCTGCTGCAAGTTTCCGACCGCAGCACAAGCTCCCTTACAGAAAAGGGAGCTTGCAACCTCTCCATGTGCAGTTGCATCAAAATTCAGCAGTCATCGGACCCGCATCCACAACGGTGTCAGGCGAACTTCATCGAAATAAGGCCCAAAGTGTTTACATAATAAGGAAATACAAATAGATACCCATACAGTGACTGGTGTGTATAAAGTGAAACTAGAAAACCTGGATACATCTCGGCTTCCCGCTTAAATTGTGTGATTTTAGGCGAACATTTTATTTCAGCAAAACTTCTTTTGCTTCATTATACCTTAATAGAGCACTTTCAAATATGTGAGTTCAAAAGACTAGATATACAAAACCTATTGTGTTTGTTTTAATAGACTGTAATGTTGATCTATAACAATCAGGGTCATGTACAGGGTTTTCATAACAACCGTCTTGCCTCTTAGTTCACTAATGATTTATGCTTAAAAACTATCACTTTTAATGAGTAATTCTCATTGTAGTGCTATAATGTGACATATTAATGTCAAAGCTTCCACATGTCAAAAAACGTATTTTTTATTTGATGCAGCATTTTCATATTTAACGTGTTGTTTGTTATATGCTTTATATAGTAAACATTTCTAGGGCTCAACTCGTACACGGGCTCTAAGATGCGAGCTTGACCCTTGGCTTGGCTCTCCATGTTATTTTGTAAGCTCGCCCACTTCGACAGCATAAGTAGCTAAACTTTTTTGGCTCGTTATTTGAACCGAAGACCAGCTGACATGGCAGATTTATGCGATCTCTCTAAAGAAACCATATCCTCTCCTGAGATCTGCTGGCTATGTGATGTGCTGACCACTGGAAGCCAAGGGAATGTCTTTCTTGTGCAGGGCGAGCTGATCCCATGCAGTGTGGCATGAGAGAGTTTCGTCTGTATGTAACGCATTTTCATCGGGGCCCTCTTTTGACGAAACTGACGCTTTCTCTCGCGTCATTGATGTGTAACAACTGTTGGTCTAATTGTAGAAGTGGAAACTGGTTTATCAGAGAAATATTTATTTCGAAACGCATGAGGACGTTTCTAAAATAGCTTAAATATAAATACTACCAAATCTAGTTGAGATTCTCAAGTATCTACCTAAATCAGACGTGCCACCTTATAGAAAAAGAGTACTTACCTGTGTGTATTTTTGTGCACCCAATGTGTTTTTTTCTTCGCCTCAAGATTTTGTTGTGTGTGTGTGTGGGTTTTTTTTATTGCATTGTAACAGGTCAGAAACGTTCTTAACGCTTTTCAGCAACACTAAAGCATTTTCGTTTTAATGGTAGATATGACATTTGAATTTTTAGATTTTTGGGTCCCTTTGTTTTTTTTTTATTAAATGCTTCTGCTAAACAAATTAATTATGATGTTTTGATTGGGATGTGAAGTGTTGCACATCATAAATTGATAGAAGTACATGTAAAAAAAAAAAAGATCACTCTTATGATCTGACCTTTCTTTTCAGGTGTTTTCTAATTTGTGAATATTACAATACTAGCAATTACAAACGGGTTACTGTGTGTTGCATAGTATCCCCACAATTCTCTCTAGCATGTTGTGTTGAGTAGATGGATGATTACTTGCACACCTAGTATATTTTAGATTCTTTAAATATAAATTTGACCCCGGTGCTTAATAAACTCTGACAAAGATCGCACTATGCACAAAATGTGGAACTTCTCAATAAGTGCATGGTTGGGGATAGTATGTATTTTTCAATTTGCCAGCGAGGAAATAGAACTTGACATGCTGAGCACGGTCTGTTTCCAGCACAGACATTTCCCCACATCCGAATGTTGCTTGAGGACATACTTGTCCATCCTGTGATGAATGTTTCCCAAGCCCTGCACTCTGCCAAGGAAGGGCAGCTCTAATATTTCTTACGGACTGCACCCTCCGACATTTTCTGGGCTTCACAGGTGTAACTAAATGCTCCCACCAAGAAAGTTGTGCTCATCTTCAATTTTCTATATTTCGATTTTCATGTTTCTTTTGTGCTGTGTGGTTTCAAATAGAATCCTCCCGTTCGCCTACGGTGAACATTTCTCACCTTCACATGTAGTGACTGCGTTTATTTATTTTAACCCCTTTGTGTTTTCTTACGCAGCAAAATGTGCTTTCCTCAGCAAAACCCTCTGGGTTTCGCTTTCCTGTGCCTCGTCTATGCTTAAGGGATTGCCGATGGCCACTCCAGTGGTGCGCTAAGTGCCCGTGAGATACCTCCTAAACGGTAGAGTCGTAGTTACCCCTTCCCTCGCCCCACCCGTCACGCGCTAGGGCAATTAATTCCTGCCATATTTAGGACACTAAATATTGTGCTCGTTTCTGCAGTCGGCCGGAATGGCGTGCACTTTCGAATGCGCGTCTGCCTGTTTACACTTCTTTACCACTCGATAGAAGTGGTTCAAGTATTGACACCGAGTCTCTTCCTCAATAGCTACCGGTGAATTCCAATCAGTGCATTATTAACTGCTTTCACTTTTTCTGCTTAATGTATAGATTTTTTGGGGCCGACAAAACCAGTGTATGTTTGGCTTCCGCTCAGAAAAAAGCGAACTAAGCCTTTACAAAAATGACACGAGATTACATTAGCTTGAGTATTTAAAAAGTCCAGCCTGCTGAACACAGAGTTGGAGCGCTGTTGAAATGTATTTTATTTGTAAACAGGGCGTTTCAGTGACTTGCCGAGAATTACAGGACTGTGAGCCGACGCGGGACACGAACCTGCTTCCCCCGTTCCAAAGTAGGCAGCTCTGGCCATTAGACCACACGATGTCCTCCCTTAGACGATAAACGGCACTACGGAACGTTAACATGGCCCTCCGCTGAACAACAAACGGGACCCAAAAATGTTGTTTAAAATAAAGCACACGGAGGTCTTATTCAAAAATTCCCAGCCTTTTAATTATTCCCTGACTGAAGATCACCCGGTGGCTGCAGTTGAAACTGTAGATGGGGGCATATTTAGGTTACAGACCTGCCATTTGTGGGAACTAATTCTTTTTGTTTTTTGTGAAGAATGACCTCAATCCCCCTTAGGCCCTCCTAGACGTTTCGGCAAAAAGAGAAATCACATATTTGTAGTAACGGGGAACATTTCCCGAATCTCTTACTAGAATTAAGTGGTTTTTAGCCTAAGGTACATAAACCTCTTTTCATTGCCGCACAAACAAATAATTTGATAAGCGGGTTGAAAATGTGAAATGTGTTGCAGGCCCATCACGTCTTCTGATACAGGAGTAGAGATAGGCAATGTTTGAATGCGATGATTTATGCTTAGTGTAAATCGTAACTCAAGGTATATGATGCCAGCCTCGCACGGTACCTTATCCGGGTTTTCGATGATAGGTGTTCGATGAGATTGACAAACCAGTGAGAGGATTTGTTTGATGGAATGCACCTCTACTCACTAGTTGGAGTTCTAGTGCACACTACACCCAACAAAGAGCGAGACATCCATCTATTTGGATTAAAGGGGAAGAGACAAGTAAAAACAAGAAACAAGTCCTAAACAAGTCAGGTCCCGGGCCGGCCAAACAATCACAGCGCGGCCCGGGGAATGACGTCACGGGGGTGTCCCGGGCCGGCAGCTAATGACAGCGCGGCCCAGGACAAAGGGGCGGGACTTAAAAAAATTCCGAGAAACACCCCCGAATCGCGTTTTCACGAGAAAGCGTGATTGACAGCCTCTGTCTCCCAATGGCTAGCCTCCATTTATGGAGCTAGCCAATGGGAGACAGAGGCGGAACCAAAGCCCATTTGTAGGATCATGAGATTTCGCCGTGGGCGGAGCAACTGCTACGCAGTTGCAACACCCAGGGCGAAACCTAAAAAGGTACTCAACAGAACTGGCACACAACAAGGGATGGCGCATGCCAGTGATCAAACTATTGCCCCAGCTGCGCAAGCTTCCAGCTCTGATTCCAGCGCAATTCTCAGCGACACTGACTCTGATCTTAGCAGCAATATAGATAGCAATTTTAGTGCTATACTAGGTCCGCTTTCTTATGCAGAGGAAATTGATTTTATCAGGGAGTAAAGAAAGCAGTCATAACGACCGAGAAACGTGCAGGCACAATTACCAAAGAAAGGAACCGCCATGGGCGGGAGAGGCGGAAGTGTTCCAAACATGCGAGGCAGAGGGCAACAGAGGAAAAAGAACTGGCACACACAACCACATCAGTAAATCAAACCATTATCAATTTAACAAACATCCAACTCAATGATGCGGAGAAACAACTGCTGGCCTTCGGTTTAAGTTACTGTCCCGAAAGCAATTTTAATTTTGTACAAACTAGAGTGGACATTTACAAATGTATTCGTAAACTTAAACTAAGAAAGTATTTCACCATCAAAAATCATGGTAAAGTGAAAACAATGCCCCTTGTTCATACATCTATTGGGGGTCTCACTGCTGGGGAGATTCCGCTTCTGACAACTTTACATGCTCTACGTGGAGATAATCAGGATTCAAATCTCGATGAGTAGAATACTCAGGCCATAGCACAGGAAGAGGATGTTAATATTTCATCACCTGGCTGCAGCCCATTCAAAGCCCCCTCGACATTTGTCCCAATTATGCGTAGGGAGGCGTTGGATATTTTCCATGATCGGTTAACAGATGAGCTGAAAATACTGTACAAAAACACCTGCAAATCCGATATGAAATCCGAGAGGAAATATAAGAAATATTTCAAACTAATGACTAAGCTCAAAAACAACGATTCTGTGGTCATTAAGAACTCAGACAAAGGGGGAAATATTGTGATGTGGGATAAAGCATCATACAATACAAACACAATAACAATGAACAGTGTTATGAGTGCAGCAATGCAGCCACTGTGAAGAAAATGAATGGGGATTTTAAAAATGACCTCTTATTGTGGCAAAGAGAAGGCCTGATTTCAAAAGAAGAGTATACATTTCTACACAAGGAACATCCCACCTTGCCCATTTTCTATCTTATCCCGAAAGTGCACAAAGGCAATGACCCTATGCCAAGAAGGCCTAATATTTCTGCTAGAAATGGCACATTTGAATGCACTTCAAAATATGTGTACTACTACCTCCAAGAACATGTAAATACCTTACCTTCATATCTACGTGACTCGAGTGACTTTATCTAAATTGAGTGCTGTGCAGTGGGACGAAGACTATTTGTTTTTAACTCTTGACATTACCGCTGTGTACACGAGCATTAAGCATGAAGATGGGCTCAGAGCTGTTGATTACTATCTCAAACGTAGAAACATTGAGCTGTATCGACATAACCAAATGTTATTGAAGATGATTCATTGGTCCTTGTTTAATAATGTTTTCTTGTTTGATGGTAAAATATTTAAGCAAAAACAGGGCGTGGCAATGGGGGCATGCTTCTCCCCCAGCTATGCATGTTTACATGTAGGCTGGTGGGAGGAGCATGTCCTCAAGGTTGAACATAGAGCACTCTTTGAACAACATGTGATTGAAATGTGGCGGTACATTGTTGATGTGTTTATTGTATGGAGAGGGACCCAAGAGGAGGCCAACAGATTTGTGGATCTCATTAATACAAATGAATATAATTTGAATTTCACAGCACATATCGACCCCATTACCACACATTTTCTGGACATCACAGTTTCAGTACAAAAGGATCCCTAGGCTTAGCATTAGCCTTCACCCTTGCTGCTTTCAGAACTGCCTTACTATATCCCCGCTGTTCAAACCTCTCATTCAGCTCCTCCTGCGCTTGATACAGTTGATTAGGACAGCTACAGTTTCTTTTCATCCTCAAATTCTCAGCGTTAGGGATGCTATTCACCAGTTTGGAGGGATGGAAGCTGCGGGCATTAAGTATTGTATTGCCCGCCGTCTCTTTTCGAAATGTTTTGGTGTTTATTTCACCCTCCTTTATGTACACCGTTAGGTCCACAAATTGGGCCTCCTCTTTGCTTATCTGTGATGCAAATTTCAAATTCAGGTCGTTAGTACAGATTCTCCCAATAAAAGCCTCTGCTGATTGTATATCACCTCACCAGATGATAAAAGATTATCTATATAACGGGTCCAAAGGACCAAGTTATCGGACATCTCTTGGGCGTAGTCCACGGCGAGCACCTGTTTCTCACACCAGCCCATATGCAAATTAGCATAGCTGATGGCAAAGCAGGTGCCCATTGCCGTCCCTCTTATCTGTTGATACAGATCTTTATCAAACAGGAAGGTGTTATTCTTCAGGCACCAATTGAGCATGTCTACCAGCATTTCTGTATGTCTATATAGTGAAAGAGGGCGCAAACTCAAATACTACTGCACCACCCTCACACCAACCTCATGTGCAATGCTGGTGTAAAGGGAGGAGACATCTAAAGTTATCATAATCAAATTCTCCTCCCAATTGATGTCATATACTTTTTTTCTAAAAACACCCGTATCCTTTGTGTAGGATGACAGATTTTTTACACAGTCTTGCAGGAAAAAAATCTAAAAACCTGGAGGTGCTATTGAATAGTCTTCAAATCGCCGAAATTATCAGACGACCAGGTGGTTTAATCACCATCTTCTGCACCTTCGGTATGAGGTTTAATACCGGTATCACTGGTGAATCAATTTTAAGGAATTTATATTCAGCCTGGGATATAATATATGTTTTTTTGTTGCAGATATTGCTAATTTTGTGTTTTATTTCAGGAGTTAACTGACAGGCATCAGAAAAGACATTCCCTCATGAGCCATGCTTTTAAGTGAACTTATTTTCTAGCAAGGAGAAATATACAAAATCAACAGCTGTGTTAAAACACTGAGCATGCATAATACACTAGATGGTTAAGATGACAAACCAGTAATTACACTGAACTTATTATCATAAAGTAAACCTCACCAGAAGTTGAAGATAAGATATTCACTATTGCAACTTGTGTCTCTGAAAGTGCTTCTTGATAAGAATAATTTGCCAAAAACCACTGAAAACAGAAGTAGTGAAAAGACAGTTCAAAATTGACATTTTATTCCATCAGAAAAAGTGCATGACTAACTAATCACAATTGCAAATAAAAGTACAGCACATAGTTGCAAATTAAAACATCATCACAAAGGTATCCTTTTGGGTGCAATTAATGGAAATCTTTTGCATTATACAATTGAATCTTCTAGTTAAAAGAAACACCCCTGCATAGGCACCATCAAAATGTATATGGGCTCCATCAAGAGAAGACAAACTTAACTATTAAAATTTTGGATAAACAATGAACTCAATTAAAGGGGATACTGAGCACTAAGGGACTTCAACAAGGCCAGGAATCAAGGGAGCATACAGCAAAAGAGCACAAAAAAAGTGAGACCATTGTGGAAATGCCTAAAGGCCTTAGGTCAATGCAAGCTGAGCGGATGCAAAACAGGAGGAAATAGCAGATGGAAGAATAGTAAGGACGACAAATAGAGTCCAATAGATGACGGTGAGGGGCTATGGCCATGATAAAATTACACTTCCATGGATAATTTCTGTGGTCCACTTTACAATGATTTCCTTGATAATCATTTACCTTCTCATTGGCTCCTGGCTTTTGCCAGGCAATTGTCTATAAAAAGGCAAAACGGAACTTGACCATCAAAGCCAGATAAAGGACTAGGGTAGGAGGAGCTTCAAAGTCCCTTGACCATTTATTACTACATTTTATTGAGGCTTGTGGCCGGCCACTCACAGGGAGACTGCATTCAGCTGCTACCTATTGCGACAAACGCTTTCTGCACAAACTGGAGGTTTAAGCCAGGTGGAGCTAAATTAGATTAGGGAGGGAGGAGAGGGATCCTCCAGATCAGGGTGCCACTTCCTCTTCCCCAATTCTCAGCAAACCTTCCGGTGCCCCAATACTCTTCAAATCCACACCTCCCACTTCCAATCCCCCAGACTCATCCATCCGCCTCCCAGATTGGCTCTGATATGACAGCACAGCCAGGAACTGGTTAGGTGTCTGAAAAACCTAAACCTCATCACAGATCCATCCAGGTAAGAGGAAATTGGCATTGGTTATTACACAGTCGTGATTTTGTTTAATGTGTGCTATTTTTTTATTAACACAGCAAAGTAAATGAGATGATCAAAAACAGTCAGATATTATTAAAAGTCAGGAACTATATAGGAGGTACTGGACGTGCTCGGGTAAAAAGGTAATATAAAGGTGATCAAACAAGCAGACATCAGGAAGGATGGGGTAATAGCAAGTAAAACAAGCACATAGTGATATTCTTAGCTAAATTATCAGAGACCACTAACTATAGTCAAACTTCAGGTGCAATGCTTACTAAGAAGCTGGACATACCAGTATGGAAAGTAGGGACTGTCATCAAATAGACCATCTTGCTCTACTTGACTCACTTGAGGACTCTTGCACATATATGGGCAGCTTGCAGCAACTTGGTGACATGAATGCAGTAAAAACACATGTACACCAGTGGGGCCACAAATGCATTGAAAGTTCTGAAGTCCAACAAACGCATTAACCATGCACATGGGCAGCAGTCTGCCACATGTAAAGTGGAAGAGTAGGGACAGAACACAATTCTGTGCGAAAAGCACAGTTGAGGAGCAGCATCCAGCTCTCAATTGCTTCTTTATTCGAGGTCCCTTTCACCACCCCACAGCAAGAGATTGCAGGAACTCGTTTTAGGTGCTGGGGCCAGCAAACATGGAAGTGGTAAGGATGAGTCAGAGTCTGCAATGCTTGGTGCTAAGTAATGGAGAGATAGAATCAAAATAGATGGGCACCAGGACCCTGTGCAAATTAGCAATTCGACTGCACTGTTGAGGTTCCCAGGGAGGAGGTGGTGTGTTTTTTCTGGGACAGAGAGCTTGGAGTTTGGTAAACTACATACCTACACCAGTTCCACCAAGGGACTGGAAATGTGTTCTTCTGAGTCCACAGTTTGATAGGCAGACTCTGTATGCTGAATTTATTCTATGGTTTGTTTTACTTGGCCATGGGATATTTAGTTTGTACTTCACCTTTTGTTAAGGTGCTCTGGGTTTGGGTAATTTGTGTGCATGACATTATTTTAAGCACAGATTAGCTGTTAGATTCTGCGCATGTTGTTTATTTATCATGAAACATTTGCCCATTTGATATTATTTCTTCTCTGTCAATGGGAAAGCATAGATTATTGCACTTATGGATGCATGTGCTAGTTGCTGGCTAATCGCAACGGGGACTGGAGCTTCTCAGTTCTGGGGATGAAAACTACCCTGTCTTTGAAGCCCATTAGGCAAAAATATGTCTAATGTTTCATGCGTTTGGTGGAGGAGAAGTGGGGAGTCATTCTCATTTCACCTGTTCAATGTTTGCTTGAAATCCAATGTTTCACATTGAAGCGGAGACAGTAGAATATAGTTGCACCTCACATGACCAAACTTTAATTTACTATTAAATGAGAACCATGGAAATCAAGGTCATATTACTGGAGGCTCTGGGGGTCTCATACAATTTTCATGACCTTTTCACTAGTCCTCAAATTCAAAGAAAGGAGATGGGTATTGGAAGAGTTGAAAGTGATTTTGTCTTTGAAACGAAAGCTGCATCATTAGTCCTGGTTCCAACAAATTATGGTTGAATGGGTAGGACGGGGAAAAGTGAAGTGCTCAAGATTCTCCCTGCTCAAGGTTCATTCACATAAAAGTGATGCACATAAGTCTTTTATCCTGGAACCACAGTGTAAAACTGTTAAGCAGCTTTCGGTTTACTATGGGTGGGTTTCTGCATAGCGGGGCAATGGATAACAGGTAAAGGGCTATTGAATGACCAGTGTAACGGTTTTGCACCGTCATTTTTAGCTCATGGGATGGCTGATGGGAAAGTAACTCTCCTGAATCAATCTGCTGATCAGTCTGTTGGAAATGGCAGTGCCACCCCTTTCTTCACTGATGCATCTGCAGAGACTTCGAATATTTGTGAGAGCAACCAAACCTTCTATTGAATGCCGTTCTAGAGCAAGTAGTTCAACCTAATATCAGTGCGAGCTCAAAGAACTCAAACTTGCAAAATGGCAATAGAAGCCAACATGCTGTTCAGTATTCCTTAGTGACAGGTGGAAATGTACTAAGTCTGTCAGAGGATCACCACCAAGAAGAGTATGTTCCAGGGAGGAGTACAATTACAGTAACAAAGGAATTATTTCGGTGTTGTTAGAAGCAGGTGTAGGAGCAATTCAGACGATGAAATAAATAGTTATGTGGAAGCTAACTGATTGCAACACTTCACAAACTTGGGGTCTTCCATTAGTGGTGAAAGATGGTTCTGGAAACTGTGAACAGCGATAAAGGCTCTATCTTTGTAACATCAATAGACAAACATCCACTATAGGATCACGGCTTCAGCTCTTACTGTTCTAGTTCTAAGTCAGACATTGAGGGACATGAAGACTATATTTAGGACCTTTGGAAGCAACAATAAGCAATCATGATGGACTGCAAATGCTCTACAACAAAACCCGAATGTTTAGGCAAGTAAACCTTAGAGTTAGGTCAACAAACTCAACCTTTGGTAAAGATGTTTGAGATCAACCTTTACAACAGGATTTAAATGAGTAGAAGCAGCAAACAAATTACTTGCTTCTGGGATGGAGACAATAGAGAACAGGCAGTAACAATCTATGGTTTATTGGGATCTCAGAAGCCTCAGAGACTGCAGTTACAGACATAAAAGAATACTATTACCTTACGCCAACAGATATCTTCCGAAAGATGTCCAGTCAGAAGACCGCCGATCAAACTCTAGTGTTTGCACAGGGATCCCTACAGGCTCGATCCCAATAGATCAAACACCTGGAAGACCTTAATTAATTTCATGAGAGACTCACCCATGAAGCTCTTTCTGCTTAAAGTTTTACGAGCTAATGTTATCAGGATCGACTGTCCCTTTTTTCAGATCAGGTGCACAGTAAGCAATAATGAGAGATGGGGAACCTTGTTAAATCAGTTTCCCTCAAGACTTTAAGTTGTCCATTATATGAAAACTTCTACTATTACAACTGCCAAACCAGCTAATACAATCACAGAGTTTTAAGTGGGGGCTGAGGGGGAGAGCAGAGATCCCACTGCTTGTTAAGGAGGTTAGGAGATGTATGTAAAAGTAGGTATTATTTCTTTAAGAAGCTTGAATTGAAAACATTGTGGGAAATCCCATTTTTAAGAGTATCCCCCTTTACTATATCTTCCTCTTTTCAGAGTTAAGTAAATACAATGTAATACAATTGAGATACTAGGAATTTGGGAGGTTTCCAGCGGGAGAAATGTGACGGAGGGAGGGGGGTTGCGCTTGAGTAGTGGATAATGAATATGCTACTTACCAGTATGCATCTGTTCTTGGCATGTAGGGCTGCTGACATTCATATCTATAGCATAGATCGCCGCCTAGTGTCCGGATGATTGCACATTGTTGTCCTGGAAGAGTCTTCGAAGTATCACGAGATAGGTGGCTCCTCCCCTGGACTACAGTGCGCATGGGCATCGACTCCATCCCCAGATTGTTTTTAGCCATTGTGGCAAAGATGGAGTGTAATAGTGTAAGCGATGGCCATGCTAAGAGTAAGTGTTAAAAAGTCTGCAGCCGCTACAGGCGCCGCGGAGGAGGGCGGGCGATATGAATGTCAGCAGCCCTACATGCCAAGAACAGATGCATACTGGTAAGTAGCATATTCAGTTCGAGGCATGTGGGCTGCTGAATTCATATCTATAGCATAGAATACATAGCAGTCCCTCCATTAACGGCGGCCACCTGTGCCAGCTGCAGAAATCTGAAAAAGCGTTTTGAGAACAGCCTGCCCTACAGCTGCCTGCTGCTTGGAGTGCACATCTACACAGTAATGTTTAGTAAATGTGTGTGGTGTAGACCATGTGGCTGCTCTACAAATATCTTCCAAAGGGATATTACCAAGGAAAGCCATAGAGGCCCCCAACTTTCGGGTGGAGTGGGCTCTTGGAGGGACCGTTAAAGTGCGCTTAGCCTTGTGATAGCAAATCTGAATGCACTTAACGATCCACCTGGCTATACCTGCTTTGGAAATGGGGTTGCCTTTGTGCGGGGCTGAGAAGGCAACAAAGAGTTGTTGTGTTTTCCTAAAGTCTTTGGTCCTATCGATGTAGTACATCAAGGCTCATTTGACATCAAGAGTGTGGAGCATTCTTTCGGCAACTGTTTCTGGGTTTTGAAAGAATGCGGGCAGTTCAATGGTCTGATTGACATGGAACTTGGAAACTACTTTAGGAAGAAATTTAGGGTTAGTGCGCAGCACCACCCTGTTGGAGTGAATTTGAATGAATGGCTCTTGTACAGTGAGCGCCTGTAGCTCACTAACACGTCGTAGAGACGTAATGGCAATGAGAAAAGCTACTTTCCATGTCAAGAACTGAATCTCACAGGAATGTAGAGGTTCAAAAGGTGGGCCCATCAACCTGGTGAGGACCACATTGAGGTTCCATACAGGAGCTGGCGGGGTCCTGGGAGGGATGACCCGCTTCAGGCCTTCTAGGAAGGCTTTAATGGCAGGCACTCTGAAAACGGAGAGATGCTGCCTGTTTTGGAGATCAGCCGCTATGGCGGATAAGTGTATCCTGATGGAAGCGTATGCTAGATTGCATTTGTAAAGATGTAACAAATAGCAGATGATGTTGGGAGTGGATGCATCTAGCGGGTTGATGTTGTGTGTAGCACAGTAAATGACAAACCGCTTCCATTTTGCTGTACAGCAGGCTCTGGTGGTGGGCTTTCTTGCCTCCCGTATGATATCCATGCATTCAGGAGGCAAGTCAAGGTAGCCAAACTCTAAGACTTCAGGAGCCAGATCGCCAGGTTGAGCTGTTGCGGATCTGGATGCTGAATGTCGCCATGGCTCTGCATCAAAAGCTTGGGCGTGAGGTGTAGCCTTTGATGCGGTACCACGGAGAGTTCTAGAAACGTGGTGTACCATGGCTGGCGTGCCCACGTTGGAGCAACCAGGATGAGTGTCATCGCGTGTTGCTTTAGCTTTCTTGCCACCAGCGGTATGAGAGGTGCTGGGGGAAAAGCGTAGGCAAATCTGCCTGACCAGTTCATCCATATCGCATTGCCTTGCGACTGTGGGTGAGGGAACCTGGCGGCAAAGCTTTGGCATTTTGCGTTTTCCCTTGTGGCGAACAGGTCTATTTGTGGATGACCCCACTGCTGGAAGTACGGGCGGAGTACTGATGGATGTATCTCCCACTCGTGCATCTGGTGGCTGTACCTGCTGAGCAGGTCCGCCATTTGATTGTCCGTGCCTGGGAGGTGTTCCGCCATGAGGAAGATGTTCCTCTGAATGGCCCACTTCCACATGCTCTGAACCAGATGAGACAACTGTGGAGAGTGCGTACCTCCCTGCTTCTGGATGTAGTACATGGCCGTTATGTTGTCCGTCCGGATCAACACGACCTTGTTGCACAGATGTACTTTGAATGCTTTCAGTGCCATGAAGATCGCCATCAGTTCTAGGTAGTTGATGTGCATCTTCTTTTGCTGTATTGTCCATAGTCCCTGCACTGTGTAGTGGAGTACATGAGCTCCCCATCCCTGCAGAGACGCGTCCGCCGTCAGGGTGATCTGTGGGACAGGCTCTTGGAACGGTCGGCCCTTGCAAAGGTTGTGTGGATTCCACCAATGCAGAGAGTTGTATGCCCGACCGGTGACCAACACTAGGTCTTTCAATTGTCCCTGAGCCTGATTCCACTGATGCGCTAAGCATTCCTGGAGCGGACGCATATGTAACCTCGCGTGCGGGACTATGAAAATGCAGGAGGCCATCATGCCTATCAACTGCATGAACACTCTAGCAGGAAGCGAGTGTAGCGGTTTGAACTGTTGGATTAGCGACTGTATGTTGGTGATCCGCGCCGAAGTTGGCTGAGCCGTGGCTGCCAGAGTATTGATTGTTGCACCTAGATATTGCCGCACATGGGCCGGCTGAAGGTGCGACTTTGGATAGTTCAGGGAGAAGCCCAGACTGTGAAGAAGGTGAATGGTGTGGGACATGTCGGGGGCGCACTGCTGGGCCGACTTTGCCTGAACCAGCCAGTCGTCCAGATAAGGGTAGACATGGATGTGTTGTCTCCTGAGGTGCGCCGCCACTGTCGCTAGACATATGGTAAACACTCTGGGGGCCGTGGTCACTCCGAAAGGAAGGACCTTGAATTGATAATGCCGATTTTGAATGGTGAATCTGAGGTATTTTTTGTGTGATGGATGGAGTGGAATGTGGAAGTAAGCATCCTTGAGGTCCAAGGTTGCGAGGAAGTCCCCCTGATTGAGTAACGGAAGAACCTGCTGCAGCGTTAGCATGTGGAAATGTTCCGAGAGAATGTATTGGTTTAGGGGCCGGAGGTCGAGAATAGGCCTGAGGGACCCGTCCTTCTTTGGGATTAAGAAGTACAGGGAGTACACCCCTGTGCCTTCCTCCTCCACTGGCACGAGCTCTATAGCGCCCTTTTGCAGCATGACAAGAACTTCCTGCTGCAATAAGTGCAAATGCTCTGTGGACATAGGACGGTGTTTTGGTGGTATGTTGGGTGGAGTGGATGTGAGCTCCAAACAATAACCGAACTGGATAAGTTTCCTGACCCACCTGTCTGTGGTGATGGATGTCCAGACTGGCAGGAACTGCTGGAGTCTCCCCCGACAGGTGTGGAATGGTCGGGGGGCAGTGACAGGGCGTCACTGTTTGTTGGAGGCGGAGGAACGGGAGTTGTTGTTGCCCCTGCCTCTGCCCTTGGCGTTGTTGCCCCGATAACCTCCTCTATTTTGTTTGGGGTAAGAGGATTGCGCCCCACCTTTATTGAATTGTGTTTGCTGGGACATTTGGCCTCTGGAAACACCCCTATTGCCTGAGCGACATAAAGTACTCCCCCGAAACTGTTGGGATTGGAGAACTCCCATGGACTTCGCAGGCTCGGTATCCTTTTTTATTTTTTCCAAGGTGGTATCCACCTCAGGACCAAATAATCTGTCAGGGTTAACTGGCTGGTTGAGGATGGTAGTTTGGATCTCAGGCTTAAATCCGGAGATTCTGAGCCATGCTTGTCGTCTTAACATCATACTGGTGTTAATTGCCCTGGCTGCAGTGTCCGCAACGTCTAGTGCACACTTAATTGAAGCGTTGGAGATGAGCTTCCCTTCCTGGATAAGCATCTCCGCAGCCTCCTTATATTGGTCTGGGAGATGTTGCAACAGGGTCTCTAGTGTGTCGTAGTGTGCCCTGTCGTACCGTGCCAAGAGCGCCTGCGTGTTAGAGATACGCCAGATATTGGCCGCCTGAGCTGCTACTCTCTTTCCCGATGCTTCTAGCACTTTGGACTCTTTGTCCGGGGGAGGAGCTTCACCAGTGGTTTGCGAATTCGCCCTCTTGCGGGCATTAGAAACGACCAGGGAGTCCAATGGCAACTGGCCCTTGATGTAGGTGGGATCGCCAGGTGCCGGTCGGTATTTTTTCTCAATTCTAGGGTTGACCACCCTTGCCCATGTGGGCTCTTTGAAAATGTCCGCAGCATGTTTGAGGACCCCTTTCAGCATTGGGAGGGTTTTCACAGTCTTCTCAGCTGTTGAAAAAGTGTCAAAGAGGAAGTCCACCTCCACAGGGTCAGCATGTAGTTCAACGTCGTGGTTCTTAGCCGCCCTTTCAATCAAGGCATTGAATGCCGCAGAATCCTCAGTGGGAGATGTTTTGATATTGTATATCTGAGGGTCAAGGGCGGGTTGCTGATCCCCCTGGTCACCTGTGTCCATCCATGCGTCCTGTTGTGCATCAGGATCTGTGTGGGCCGGGAAGCTGTATTCCTCATCTTGATCCCCAGCATCCTCGGCATCGGAATAAGTTGGCGAGGGCGTGGCAACTCTTTGAGTCCGAGGAGTCAGTGGTTCTACTAAGACCGGTGAATCAGAAGCAGGCCTTTTGCGCTTCAAGGGAATGGTATACGACTCCAAAGGCGTCGTCGCCGTGATTTTCCGCTTGTAAAGCGTAAGCTTCCCAGTGTCGGCACCGATGAAACGTTCCGACTGTTCCTCCATTAATGGTGGTCGATGCGTCAAGCCTCCAGCCGGGAGAGTAGGCGTCGACCCCACAGCACTCTGCGATTTCGCTTCGGGCGCCGCCCGTGGTGCGAAGGCCTTCAGTGCCACCTTAGGCGGCAACGTGAAGAGGAGTGGCGTCGATGACTTGGAGGTGGGGACCGACTGCTTTGGTGCGGAAGGCGTTTTGGGGTCTTCTGCCGAAGCCTTGTCCCTGATACGCTTGAGGGAGTCCGAGACCTGCTTTGTGAAGGAAGCGGACGGCTTCGTTGATATGACAGACGACCTCGGTCCAGCAACGTGGGAAGACGCGAGCGTCGATGACTTGGGCTGTTCGGTCCGAGGCTTGACCGTGTTGGCGTCCTGGGCAACCGCTTTAGGGGCACCAACCTTTGGCTCGATGCCCTTGCTGGTCTTCGGCTCGACGCCCTTTGCGGCCCTCCTCTCCGCGCCCTTGCTTGGCTCCGGCTCGACGCCCGACCCAGACTTCGGCTCAACGCCTTTGCTCGACTGAGGCTGGACGGCCTTCTTGGGCTTCTGCTCGACGCCTTTGGTCTGCTTTGGCTGGACGGATTTCACCGACTTCGCCGGGTCGACAGGCTTCTTCGGCCTGGGCTGTCCCGACACCTCGGAAGACGAGGGTGTCGACGGTGGAGCAGAAGGTTTCGGTTTCGAAGGCGCTTGAACCACTTTAGGTTTTGTGGACACCGAAGGTTTCACTTTCGTTTTCGGTAATGGCGGCTCCGTCGAAGTGTCCGTAGCCGGGCGGGGAGGCGGGGCCGTGGATTTTGGTAGAAGGTCTTGGGTAAGGCCGATAGGCGATCCCTCGACCTGAGCCTTCGTAAGTGTTTGACCGGGGCATAGCTCGTCCTCTGAGCTATCTTCCATTGCCCCATAGGCCTCATCGTCGTCTCCTACCTCGTCGACGACTTCTTGTACGGGTAGGCCTTCGACATCCACTTGATAGTCGTAGTCGACTTCTTCCGCTGGAGGTGAAATCTGCAGCTGAACGTCGTGTTCGTCTGCTTCCTCGCTGTCGAAGATGTCCACCGGTGCCGGGGCCGACTGCCGGGCCTCCATGCGCGCCACGCGCCGAAGCCGAATCGTTTTCTTCTAACGAAATCGTGAACAAGCCATACAGTTGGCTTCATCGTGGTCCGGCGACAGGCACTTGTTGCACACCGGGTGGACGTCGATGTGTGGGTACTTCGATCCACACACGGGACACTTTTTGAACGGGCTCCGTTCCATGTCGCGTCGTCGAGGGTCTTGCTGCGCCGACTGGGCCTCGAGCACCAAAGAGTCACGCGACTCCCTGGATGTCAAACTCGGGAGGCGAGTCCGAACAGAACCAGGCACCGAACGCAAACAATACCGACGATAAGAGAAAAAGGCCTTTTGGCCTCGAGAATATTGTCGATTCCGAACTGGAGAGAACGAAAGTACATCCGAACCCAATGGCGGAAAAAAACAATCTGGGGATGGAGTCGATGCCCATGCGCACTGTAGTCCAGGGGAGGAGCCACCTATCTCGTGATACTTCGAAGACTCTTCCAGGACAACAATGTGCAATCCTCCGGACACTAGGCGGCGATCTATGCTATAGATATGAATTCAGCAGCCCACATGCCTCGAACATGTGATTATAATTTTGTATGCTGTGGCATAGGCAGTGCTGTTTGTTTCATAGTACTTTAATTAAAGGCTAAGGTTTATGAGGGTTAGAGTTTCAATACAAGGGGCTTTTGGGGTTCCTATGTAAGAAACAGGCAATATGGCGGAATAAAAAGCTGCTTCTTGTAACATTAATGTGTTAAGAGGTAGAATAACCGGCAGCAGGAACCCATTTTCTTAACAGACTGTCACTTTAATATTATCTGATGCCTATTAGATGCAAATGTTAAGTACGCCCCTTGAATCTAAGGCACCCATCTAAAATGCCACTCTAAAATTACAATTGGGTGAAGCCTGCTGATTTTTAAGTTAGTCATGACTAAATTAAAAGGAAATTTGTTTAGTGCTAGTCACCAAGGTATCTTGGGGCCAAGCAATTCCACAGTTACTGCACTTGAAAAGAAGATGCAACTAATAAATAAAGAAATCATTTAAAGCTGTCTGAATTTGAAAAATCATAATTCAAATGTCCTGGAGGAGGTTTAAAGCAATGAGGTCTCCAGTACTGCCCATGGGAACAGCAAGGTTAGAGGGATCTAGATGAGCTTTGGGGATACTGATGGCCAAATCGAACAGCTGGGAATCCGTTGCCGGCAAACCCTTGCAGGCAACAGAGTCCCTGTTGTTAAATTTGAGCATCAGCTTCTTAGATAGGAACCCCAAAAAACGTTGTAATAACACTCTGTAGAACTCTCATTCTTGCCTTCTGCTGAAAGTCGCCTAAGTACTGGAAAACTTAGATCCCTGCCCTTTTTAAATGCACTCCAACCACTGCTATCACCTTGGCAAAGACTCAAGGTGCAAATGTTAGTCTGGATGGGAGAACTTTAACAAGTAAGTGGACCTTGGCAAGAAATTCAGGTACCGTCTGTCTAACTGCAGGATCGGTATTTGCAAGTCGAGAGACACAATCTAACCATCCACTTCCAACAGCAACCTGACCCGCTACAGCTTCTTGAAGTTTTTCTTGCACAGGAACACATTCAATCCGATATTATAGACTTCCAGGCGTGTAGAAATAAAGATACTAGTCCTCCTTTGGACAGCGCATGCTCCTTCAAGGGGATGCCGTAGGGGCTTTCAAGGAGGTGGAAAGGAAATCCCTTACCTTGCCCCTGTCTCTGTACTAGCAAAGCAGGTGGTTTTGTGGTTGGGCTGGCAGTGTGGCTGATGTTGGCAGAAATTAGAATTTCTTACAAATCCACAAACTTCCATAACTGTCAGTAGTCCCAGGTAGGTGACTTTAAATCCAAAGATCTGGCTGTCACCATGTCCATCTTGACTTAATCCAAGGCAAAGGTAGCCTCGTCTACAAAGATCTGCATCATGTCAATAGAAACATCCATAACTGCATCCTTCAACTACATGGTAAACCCTACTGATCTAAGGTACACATGTCTCCATAAGGTTACTGATGAGCCTATGGCTCTGGCCACTGAGCCAACATTATTGAGACCCTCTTTAAAAGGAATGGCTTGCCTGTCCCTGACTATATTATCCCCATGGTCTGTGAAAAGGTCAAGTAAGTTTGGCATGACTATGGCGGTCATGTGACACAGGGTCTGTGAGTATCTACATAAATATTACTCTTTAGAATTGGTAGGAAAGTAATGTACAGTTGCCCCGTTGACAAAGGTTGTCACTGAGAAGGCTTATATCAGTCTGGTTTCTAGTCCTGACGAGACCTAAAGACATTTTATTTACAGATACTTGGTAGACTTCTACCTATGGCTGATGACTGAGGTACAGGTTTCTCTTACTGGATATCTCAGCAGTGGTTGATAAAATCGAGCCTTCTGCCAATTAATAAATTGATTAACCTCTTTAAAGCTGAGAGGGCTTTCAAAGGATCAGGTCAGAAATTTCAAAGAACTTCAAGGTCCCATTTTTTCTCCCATGCTGTTTAGTTTGTATATAAAATTCCAGTGGGAGCGTACATGTACTTATTGTGCATGTCAGTTTATCAATGTAGATGATACTCAACTGTATCAGTTTCACCCATCCCGCACTTGAAGCAATGGTTTGAGGCTATGGACATGTCCATAAAACCTTACCCCTAGCCCTCTCAATTTAAGTACATCTTATGATTATCTAACTATATAATGTAGAATTAAGCCTATCCGTGGTAATGATATTAATATTACTCAGAACTTTTTCCCCATAAAGCACTCCATACTGCACCTATGTTGTTTCTATGTGCCGTGTGTAGGCTTTAATATTACACATTTTATGGTACTAAAGAAAAAGTTACTTATTTTTAGTAACCATACTTTTGGAAGATACATACTCTTTCTCTAGCTTCCTCGCCTTCTCAATGCTCCTTCCATGCTCCAGATTGGCCCAAAAATGCATTTCCCAGCAATGACTCTTCAGTGCTGTAAAGTGGTACCATGAAGTTCCAGCTGCAAGTCCATCTCTGGATGTGAAGTCACCAAAATATATAGGCACCAACCAGTGCACCTTCAGTTCCTGATACTTTTTCCAATCCCCATTGAAGCATGTGGAGGGGAACAGAGAGAGCCATAACAGCAACATAAACAGCACAAAATAGGTTTGCATACCCTGGGATCTTATTAACCACTGCACCAGCTTAGGTGTGGAAATAGAGTAAAAAAGATATATAAGGGGGCAGCAGAAAGGCATGCAGTCCCTCTAAATTTAGAGAGGAGGTGGCTAAGGGATAACTGCTGTGAAGTTAATAAATGTATATTGTTTTTAACTAATTTTTTAGAATCTCACTGGTCTCTTGCTGGATTGTGAATATTAAAAAGGAGTAGATGAGTTCTCAATACACTCTATTATTAGGAATGCATATTGTGGTCCTTCCTTTTGTGGTGATTAGAAGCTTAATTAAAAAATAAAATGTTAAGTTCTCACGAGACTCACAGAATCGTGAAAAGTAGAAAGGAGTTGGTGATCTTTGAATAAACTGTAGTAAGCACACTTGCTACTGTAGGAAGGAGTATTCCTGGAGATGGTGTTTCAGAGTCTACTATTTATGCCATTAGCTTGGTAAGAGTTGAGTACAGTACAGTCTCTTCCCACATCACACTTTGCACACCAAATATCAGAGGGCTGCTAGCAGGGAGGACAGTCCCTCTCCACTCACTACTATGTGGAGAGGATGTAGCCTTACGGCAAGAGCGGTCGGTCTCGAAGCTGGGGAACTGGGTTCGATCCTCGGCAGCGACGCTAAACATCCTGTGATTGTGGGCAAATCACTTAATCTACCCGTGCGTAACAAAAATGAATGTTTTCTTCTGTAACATAACTGGTGCTCGTGTAAAGCGCTCTGATACCCGATGTCTCGGGTCTAGTTCACGCTATATAAAACTCTAAAATAAACAGGGGATGGGAAAGAGAGGTTAAAACTCCACAGGAAGATTAGGTATTTACCAGAAAAATTGTAAATAGGACTCCCGGTTTTATGGTATTTATTTTTTTGCCATTTCCGTCTGTATTTATCGATATATCTTTTTTGCTAATTTTATCTGTATTTATCCATATTTATTTTGGGTTCTGTGGAAAAATTAAGCTGAAATTAGTATATTTCCACATTTATTTTACCAATAAATATGCGCTTATGCTTGAATGTCTGCCAGGTTTCAGTGCTGTGAACACCCGCAGAAGAGAAATCAGTGCACTTATATGAAAATATGCAAATTTAAGTATCAACCTTCTCGATATCTACTGCTGTTAAAGCCTCTTAACTAAAATTCCTTTCTTTTTTAACCCCCTTACCTATCAATCAACACATTTATTGGCCTGACAGTCATGGCAGACAGTATTTAGAATTACTCAAAGGGCAACCCACTTTCTGTTTTTATCAACATGTAAAAATAAATACTGACAAGAAACAAAATGTTTTTTGTCTGTATGTTATCTGTAAAAATCAGTAAAAATGGAAAACAGGCCTTAAATGTAACTAACATTTTCTTCTCATGGATACCTCTTCCTACAGATTCCACCCCGTATGAATGAGTCTCAAAGATGTAGCCTTTCTGGGAGGCTGGAATGAGTAGTGGAAGATAACTAAGGAAATCATGCAACACAGTTTGTACAAAGTACCCTTCACTGAGTGCCTAAGTTGTAAAGAAGATAGTAGTGCTTAGCTAAAGTATACAAGGAAGGCCATGTAGCTGCTAGCCAGATGTTGGCAATGTCAACACCTCCGAGAAAATAACTTGGAAGAAGCCATGGCCTTGGTGGAATGAGCACAAATGCTTTCTACAGGGTTTTTTCCAGGCTAAAGTACAGTAGATATTTATAAAGGATAACTCAATGTGAAGTAGTGTGCTACGTCACTGCCTTGCTCTTTTTAGCACTAGCTAAACCCAAAAAAAAGAAGGTCATTAACTCTGTCCTATCACATGCAGTTGATATAGTAGATCTCTGCACTTCTGAGTTCTACCTTATTCAGGATGTTCCTCCTCCCTCGTTGAATGCAAATTAGGCAAGAAAGCCAGAAAGGAAACAGACTGGTATAAATGAAATGCAAGAACCACTTTTGTGAAAGACAAATTTACCCGAGCAGAAAAAGTGAAGGATGATTGATCCGAAAGAACATAAAGGATTCTGACACCGGGAGCAGAAATAATCACCACAAGCTGTACTTTTTAATAGTACGAAGGTGATCTGGGCAACTTCGTATCAGTTCAACCAGAGATGCCATTAAGAAAGTCAAAACAACACTCAAATCCCTCTGAGGAACAATAAACAGAGTGGGAGGAAACAAGTACAGGCAACACTTCAGAAAATCCCACTAGTGGGGATATAAACATGGAGGTTGGTCAGGAAAACCCATAAATGCTGACACCGAGCTGTTGGTTGGCCTTTAGTTGGGGCTACTGTCAGACACTACTTTGCAAGGCACTGAAAACCTCAAGACAGGCAAGGGAGATCTAAAATTGGTGCCTTCCTACTAACTAGAAAAAACACGAAAAAGTGCCTGGTCCACAAAGCTACTTGTGTGTCGTGTCAAAACTAGACCCGAGAGTCCATCAAAACACATGTATGAAATGACACTGGGCTGAAAAATTCCATCAGCCCACCCAATGGCGGAATATCATCATGTGGAATGCAAGTCATAAATCCAGATCTCGCCCTACGCACCTGTTCATGATGCGGAGATGGATTTTGACTGGGGGAGTGTGTGACATTGATCCACATTCAGTCCATCACTTGTTGTTTTTTGCAATTGCCGCCCTAAGTGCGCTGGGGATGCCCAGACGTGGGTCCCAGGCACTCCACACCACTTGGAGTCAAGCTAGCCGGGCTGAAGAGAGGTGTTACCTCGAAACCGGTCCGGTCCTCGGATGTTCGATTCCGGTCTGGGAAAGATATGGCTGTTGTAGTTCGGACTGGACTGTTCCCATGGGGCAACAGGGTCAGAGCTGATTTGCATAAAGCCATTATCTGACCCAGGGTGGTGTGGAGTGCAAAAAAACGATGGATTTGGGCCCAGATCTTTTGACTGGGGGAGTGTGTGACATTGATCCACATTCAGTCCATCACTTGTTGTTTTTTGCAATTGCCGCCCTAAGTGCGCTGGGGATGCCCAGACGTGGGTCCCAGGCACTCCACACCACTTGGAGTCAAGCTAGCCGGGCTGAAGAGAGGTGTTACCTCGAAACCGGTCCGGTCCTCGGATGCTTGATTCTGGTCTGGGAAAGATATGGCTGTTGTAGTTCGGACTGGACTGTTCCCATGGGGCAACAGGGTCAGAGCTGATTTGCATAAAGCCATTATCTGACCCAGGGTGGTGTGGAGTGCAAAAAAACGATGGATTTGGGCCCAGATCTTTTGACTGGGGGAGTGTGTGACATTGATCCACATTCAGTCCATCACTTGTTGTTTTTTGCAATTGCCGCCCTAAGTGCGCTGGGGATGCCCAGACGTGGGTCCCAGGCACTCCACACCACTTGGAGTCAAGCTAGCCGGGCTGAAGAGAGGTGTTACCTCGAAACCGGTCCGGTCCTCGGATGCTTGATTCCGGTCTGGGAAAGATATGGCTGTTGTAGTTCGGACTGGACTGTTCCCATGGGGCAACAGGGTCAGAGCTGATTTGCATAAAGCCATTATCTGACCCAGGGTGGTGTGGAGTGCAAAAAAACGATGGATTTGGGCCCAGATCTTTTGACTGGGGGAGTGTGTGACATTGATCCACATTCAGTCCATCACTTGTTGTTTTTTGCAATTGCCGCCCTAAGTGCGCTGGGGATGCCCAGACGTGGGTCCCAGGCACTCCACACCACTTGGAGTCAAGCTAGCCGGGCTGAAGAGAGGTGTTACCTCGAAACCGGTCCGGTCCTCGGATGCTTGATTCCGGTCTGGGAAAGATATGGCTGTTGTAGTTCGGACTGGACTGTTCCCATGGGGCAACAGGGTCAGAGCTGATTTGCATAAAGCCATTATCTGACCCAGGGTGGTGTGGAGTGCAAAAAAACGATGGATTTGGGCCCAGATCTTTTGACTGGGGGAGTGTGTGACATTGATCCACATTCAGTCCATCACTTGTTGTTTTTTGCAATTGCCGCCCTAAGTGCGCTGGGGATGCCCAGACGTGGGTCCCAGGCACTCCACACCACTTGGAGTCAAGCTAGCCGGGCTGAAGAGAGGTGTTACCTCGAAACCGGTCCGGTCCTCGGATGCTTGATTCCGGTCTGGGAAAGATATGGCTGTTGTAGTTCGGACTGGACTGTTCCCATGGGGCAACAGGGTCAGAGCTGATTTGCATAAAGCCATTATCTGACCCAGGGTGGTGTGGAGTGCAAAAAAACGATGGATTTGGGCCCAGATCTTTTGACTGGGGGAGTGTGTGACATTGATCCACATTCAGTCCATCACTTGTTGTTTTTTGCAATTGCCGCCCTAAGTGCGCTGGGGATGCCCAGACGTGGGTCCCAGGCACTCCACACCACTTGGAGTCAAGCTAGCCGGGCTGAAGAGAGGTGTTACCTCGAAACCGGTCCGGTCCTCGGATGCTTGATTCCGGTCTGGGAAAGATATGGCTGTTGTAGTTCGGACTGGACTGTTCCCATGGGGCAACAGGGTCAGAGCTGATTTGCATAAAGCCATTATCTGACCCAGGGTGGTGTGGAGTGCAAAAAAACGATGGATTTGGGCCCAGATCTTTTGACTGGGGGAGTGTGTGACATTGATCCACATTCAGTCCATCACTTGTTGTTTTTTGCAATTGCCGCCCTAAGTGCGCTGGGGATGCCCAGACGTGGGTCCCAGGCACTCCACACCACTTGGAGTCAAGCTAGCCGGGCTGAAGAGAGGTGTTACCTCGAAACCGGTCCGGTCCTCGGATGCTTGATTCCGGTCTGGGAAAGATATGGCTGGTGTAGTTCGGACTGGACTGTTCCCATGGGGCAACAGGGTCAGAGCTGATTTGCATAAAGCCATTATCTGACCCAGGGTGGTGTGGAGTGCAAAAAAACGATGGATTTGGGCCCAGATCTTTTGACTGGGGGAGTGTGTGACATTGATCCACATTCAGTCCATCACTTGTTGTTTTTTGCAATTGCCGCCCTAAGTGTGCTGGGGATGCCCAGACGTGGGTCCCAGGCACTCCACACCACTTGGAGTCAAGCTAGCCGGGCTGAAGAGAGGTGTTACCTCGAAACCGGTCCGGTCCTCGGATGCTTGATTCCGGTCTGGGAAAGATATGGCTGGTGTAGTTCGGACTGGACTGTTCCCATGGGGCAACAGGGTCAGAGCTGATTTGCATAAAGCCATTATCTGACCCAGGGTGGTGTGGAGTGCAAAAAAACGATGGATTTGGGCCCAGATCTTTTGACTGGGGGAGTGTGTGACATTGATCCACATTCAGTCCATCACTTGTTGTTTTTTGCAATTGCCGCCCTAAGTGCGCTGGGGATGCCCAGACGTGGGTCCCAGGCACTCCACACCACTTGGAGTCAAGCTAGCCGGGCTGAAGAGAGGTGTTACCTCGAAACCGGTCCGGTCCTCGGATGCTTGATTCCGGTCTGGGAAAGATATGGCTGTTGTAGTTCGGACTGGACTGTTCCCATGGGGCAACAGGGTCAGAGCTGATTTGCATAAAGCCATTATCTGACCCAGGGTGGTGTGGAGTGCAAAAAAACGATGGATTTGGGCCCAGATCTTTTGACTGGGGGAGTGTGTGACATTGATCCACATTCAGTCCATCACTTGTTGTTTTTTGCAATTGCCGCCCTAAGTGCGCTGGGGATGCCCAGACGTGGGTCCCAGGCACTCCACACCACTTGGAGTCAAGCTAGCCGGGCTGAAGAGAGGTGTTACCTCGAAACCGGTCCGGTCCTCGGATGCTTGATTCCGGTCTGGGAAAGATATGGCTGTTGTAGTTCGGACTGGACTGTTCCCATGGGGCAACAGGGTCAGAGCTGATTTGCATAAAGCCATTATCTGACCCAGGGTGGTGTGGAGTGCAAAAAAACGATGGATTTGGGCCCAGATCTTTTGACTGGGGGAGTGTGTGACATTGATCCACACTCAGTCCATCACTTGTTGTTTTTTGCAATTGCCGCCCTAAGTGCGCTGGGGATGCCCAGACGTGGGTCCCAGGCACTCCACACCACTTGGAGTCAAGCTAGCCGGGCTGAAGAGAGGTGTTACCTCGAAACCGGTCCGGTCCTCGGATGCTTGATTCCGGTCTGGGAAAGATATGGCTGTTGTAGTTCGGACTGGACTGTTCCCATGGGGCAACAGGGTCAGAGCTGATTTGCATAAAGCCATTATCTGACCCAGGGTGGTGTGGAGTGCAAAAAAACGATGGATTTGGGCCCAGATCTTTTGACTGGGGGAGTGTGTGACATTGATCCACATTCAGTCCATCTTTTGTTGTTTTTTGCAATTGCCGCCCTAAGTGCGCTGGGGATGCCCAGACGTGGGTCCCAGGCACTCCACACCACTTGGAGTCAAGCTAGCCGGGCTGAAGAGAGGTGTTACCTCGAAACCGGTCCGGTCCTCGGATGCTTGATTCCGGTCTGGGAAAGATATGGCTGTTGTAGTTCGGACTGGACTGTTCCCATGGGGCAACAGGGTCAGAGCTGATTTGCATAAAGCCATTATCTGACCCAGGGTGGTGTGGAGTGCAAATAAACGATGGATTTGGGCCCAGATCTTTTGACTGGGGGAGTGTGTGACATTGATCCACATTCAGTCCATCACTTGTTGTTTTTTGCAATTGCCGCCCTAAGTGTGTTGGGGATGCCCAGACGTGGGTCCCAGGCACTCCACACCACTTGGAGTCAAGCTAGCCGGGCTGAAGAGAGGTGTTACCTCGAAACCGGTCCGGTCCTCGGATGCTTGATTCCGGTCTGGGAAAGATATGGCTGTTGTAGTTCGGACTGGACTGTTCCCATGGGGCAACAGGGTCAGAGCTGATTTGCATAAAGCCATTATCTGACCCAGGGTGGTGTGGAGTGCAAAAAAACGATGGATTTGGGCCCAGATCTTTTGACTGGGGGAGTGTGTGACATTGATCCACATTCAGTCCATCACTTGTTGTTTTTTGCAATTGCCGCCCTAAGTGCGCTGGGGATGCCCAGACGTGGGTCCCAGGCACTCCACACCACTTGGAGTCAAGCTAGCCGGGCTGAAGAGAGGTGTTACCTCGAAACCGGTCCGGTCCTCGGATGCTTGATTCCGGTCTGGGAAAGATATGGCTGTTGTAGTTCGGACTGGACTGTTCCCATGGGGCAACAGGGTCAGAGCTGATTTGCATAAAGCCATTATCTGACCCAGGGTGGTGTGGAGTGCAAAAAAACGATGGATTTGGGCCCAGATCTTTTGACTGGGGGAGTGTGTGACATTGATCCACATTCAGTCCATCACTTGTTGTTTTTTATACATGTTGATGCAGCATGGCAGCCAGCCCATATACATGCAGTTATGTGTGCAGACATAAACCTATACTCCAAGATATGTTTTGAAGCATCTAGGCCGTGCTCGCAAGGTGAGAGAATGGCTTCTTTGTATGGTCTGGCATTCTGACAACCTTAAATTTCCCCAGTACCCAATGACCATGGAGGTATCAGTCTAACAGGCAGGTGGCATTACCCATGAGGAGAGTCAAGCCGCCGTAGGCAAAATCACTGCAACTATTTGCGTTAAACTTCTTAGACCCCCATCAGGTGAAGCTGTAAGAGAGGCATTGGGATTCTGTTTTCAAGATGATGTTTGAAAAAATATGTACCTTGGCCCAGTGCTTAATTTGGGCTGGAGGTTTCCTGTGATCAGCATTGGCACTTTTTTCACAGGGCTATAAAATGCTTCTTCCATTGGTGGTGGGCCTGATAGTTATTAAAAATAAAATTACCTGGTCTTCAGACTGGCAGCCTAGTATGTCTTCACAGACTAGCCTACCCTGGTCCAGGCATGGCACTCCATCATCACGTTAGCAATGCCAGTACAACTGCCTGTCACGCAGACCATCATGCTTAGTCAATTTTGCTGATGCAGATTGGATAATTGTGTCTGAGGCCTTCCGCCAGTCTCATGTGGATGAACTGAGGAGTAGCAGGCTTGGACAGCACAGGTGCAGGACTAAGTTTTCTGCAAAGGCACAACACATGAAGAGCAAATTAAAAGTGTGCACACCTAGCTGCCTAGAAATAAAACTAGCTAGCCATATTCTGCCCTCATCGTTGTGTTTGTGACCCACCACCAACTCCAGTCAGATCACTCACTCATCAGTGAGTGGGTAAGCAAGGGCGACAGAGAGCATTATTGGTGCAGGGCCCTTGCTGCTTGCTTGAGAACGTCCAGATTTGGCAAAGCGAATGCACAGGACGTAAGTTAGGCAGTTGACAACAATGGTTCTGTACAATTTGCAAAGATGTGGGTGTGTGTATATAAGTTCACTGATTTGAAAAAAAGAAGGATTGTGAAGCGAGTACAGATGAGAGCCTTAATCCTTTCCTATAACTTCACTTTTTCACATTTACACCAGGAGTTTGTGTGAGTAGTGTCATTTATAGGGGTTTAATTCATTCTAATCCACGTTATAAAAATGTATACACACTCACCTGATCAAATGATACATCTCCTATATGAACTAGCAAACAAAGAAAACCAATGCGCTGAGTAGTTTCCTAAAGGGAACATTGTAACAGAAACAAAGCCATCTGAACCACTTTCCAAGAGGGAAAGGGTATTTAAATCAGAACCATTGGGTTCTTGGTCTAAATTTTGTTGACATCTAAAGGATTGTCTAAAATGTGGTCTCTGAAATAAACACCCCAACTTACAGATTTGACCCTTGGAAATCTAGATGGCACTTGACAGGTTTGATGGACCTTTACCACCACGTTGCGAATGGAGCTGGAACAAAACACAGGTCAGGCATATATCAACTGTAAACACAAGGAGATGATGGACGGAGCGTTGAAACTTTTCAGACACTCACCCCCCAGTCACAGATCTGGGTTGAATCCATCATCGTTCTTTAGCTCAGTTTGCCACCCCAGTTCAGACCCAGCCATATGCAAATCAGTCTTTACCCTGTGCCTCAAGGGAACAGTCCAGGACGAACTGCCAAGCCATGTCTTCCCTGGACCGGAAACAAGCATCCGCGGACCAGTTTTGGGGTAACACCCCTCATCAGCCAGGGTATTTATTTTTATTTTTTTATTTATGAAGTTTTATATAGCGCGTACTTGATCCTGAAGGATATCAGAGCGCTTTACAATACTTTCTATAACAACAGTTGAACCGCATTGTAACAGTTAGGAACATAATTCAAAACAAAAAGTGAGACAACGAATCACGGAGAAACCGTTCCGGTTTCATGTTGAGAAAATGGGACCAATGTTGTTAAGTAACATCGTTTTTCATCCTTTCTTTTGAATCTGTTTACTATTCCAATTTTCAGAAAGAAACATTCTATAATTATAGTGTATTATGCTTCAATAGTTCAGAACGTATTCATTAGCAAGGGACCCATGTCTGGGCATAGCCTGCCAACTTAGGGCGAAAAAAGTAAAAAGGCAGTTCAGGCTAATTTAGTGAGTAATACTGCTCCAATACACAGGGAGGATTTTGTAGGAACAGAATAAAGTACAAACCTAACAAGGAATAAACGAAACAGGGAGCAAACTGCAGGAGGGGTAAAATATAGGGAGATTCCATGTACTGAGGCACCATTAAGATTGTTTGCGGACAGTGATTATGAGCACCTCGGTGCCAAGTGCAGTGGCGTGTGGTCGTTGATAATGGGGCCTTTTTCATGTACTGAACCTGATGGGATACATAGGAAAGAGTGGCCAACTGGAGGGCATCACAGATGTATGAGAACCTGCGGGGTGCCACTGATTGCAGGGAGCAAGCATTTCATAGGCGGATATTGCAGAAGTAGTAATATATTGAGAAACCTTCTGAAAACAAAATTTAAGTCTGCAAATTGTGGTTTTTCACTTTAAACCTAAACCATATTGTGAAAGAAAGCATGACAGACTACTTGGTGCAAAAAGATGAGCAATAAAACAATTGGAGGAGTTTTCTGTAAATAAATGCGGGGGTAATGGTAAGGTGCCAAGAAGAACGTCGACAGAACATTAGCCCAACAGTTCAAGCCAAAAGGTAAAAATTATGTAAAAATATACTGATCAGCCAATGCAAAAAGCTGATAGAAAAACCGGCTGAGGTCTCATACTAGCCAAAAGAGTTACAACAAAAAGCATTTGTAGTATTTATTCATTCACCAACTCAAGTCCGTAAAGCAAGAGCATAAAATTAGCTGTCAATAGATAACCTTTTTCTGAGCTGGAATATGAAGTAGCGGGAAATAAAGTTCATGTGAAAGGCACTCTAAAAAAACCAGCCCTCTAACTTCCAAACACGGATCCCTTTATGAGAAAGCAGAGACGCTGAATTTTTTAAAGTCCTTTCACATCACACCTCATTGGGATGGACAGAAAAGGGAATAAAAGAAGCTGCTTAAGTAAAGTACTCCAATAACTTTGAGTTGAATTGGCGCTATAGCACTTTACATGAGCACCAGTTATATTAAAAGAAGACTTTCATTTTTAATAGGCACTAGGACATTAAATGATTTGCCCAGAATCATAGGATATGGAACCGACGCCGAAACTTGAACCAGGTTACCCGGTTCCAAAACTGGCCGGTCTGGTCATTACGCCACATCCTCTCCCCAATGTGTAGTTAGACATGATACAATTTGGGGGTCACTCACCTCTAGGTAAATGTGCAGTATCATTATGTACATAGTACACAAAGAATCCTTGCAGTATCAATAGCGGTGTAAAAACACGTTGGTGATTTTGTTTTTTAAAGGGCTGCAGAAGTCCAACTGTTTACAGGAAAAACCATGTGGAGTGCAGCTGACCATTGCGAACTCCAGGTAGTAATCTTAACAGCCAGCATAATACATGTTTGTGAGAAAAACTTTGTAGCACTGCACGCCTCGAAATAGGACCACCCCAACTTTAGATCGGAGACACATAAGTCATAGAGCACTATTCCCTTTAACTATTGACAACTGACAAAAAATGGACCCAGTTCTTCTGGGATCGTTAACTATTGGCAACCCACACCTTCGTACGTCATCCACCCACACCCAAACAGTCAGCTATTAAATTACCTCACAGCACTGTGTGACGCTACATTAAAAACAGGGCACAAGTGCGGGGTACACTGCGTCCACCCACTCTTTTCAAAGGGTGGACGCCATCCACGCTGCCAAGAAGTTGGGCGCCACTGAAAAATATGCTGAATTCGTCCCAGTGTAATTTGCAAACACCAGGAAACATTTAGCAGCGCCTGCACGTTGTTGTCTGCTTTCGATCCGCAACAACGTCCAGGCGGGATAGGGCTCTCTTATTTCAGACTTCTGCTGGGCCCATATCAAAGACCGAATCTGAGGGGTCGTCAGGCCTACATTTGTTAGTGTCTCCTGGCTGGGAGCAGTCAGGAGCCTCACGCCTAGAAGCAAATGCAGCAGAGAGGAAAGAAAGGCTCACACCTTGTTAGGTGCACTTCACACATATTTAAGAGAGGCAGCTTTTCACTTTGTTCAGGCTCTGTTTAGGAGATACACATGCACTGTAAGAATGTCAGATGTGTAGGTCTTTCCCAGTATTTACACAATACTTACTACCCCTGAGGAGCTGTTGTAATAATTTAAATATCACTATTTTTTCTTGTATAGCACTACGGGTAGAGGAAGTTTACGCTGACAAAAGGCAACATTGTTTTATGTGAAGCTTACTAAAGTGTGAATCTTCAGGAGGATTTCCCTGTATATTGGAAATGTGCTCCAAAGTACTCATGATAGACATGTTAAACATATATTTAAGGGCTTAAGATCTGATGTCACTTCTTATGATACCACTTTCTGTGATGTCACGCGCCGCAATGTCACGCGCCATGATGTAAAGAGCCTTGATGTCACTGATTAACTAGGTTAGTCCCCCCACTTCTTTTTTTAGGACTTGTGCCCTGATTAAATAAATACGTGCAACGAGAGGTCGACAACAGCAGCTGCCATTGCACAAATAATTTGCATTCTGCAGGGAGGTCGAGCACACCCCCTCCACCAGTGCTGTGCTGAAACACTGAAATAAGCATCATGCAGTGAATAGCAATTCACTGCATCTGAGGCGTGCAATCACTACTGGTAATTCTGTGTGCGCTCGAGGAGTGGCCGGACGATTATAAGGCTGCAGAGGTGCGTTCTCCAATTTACACGGGCACAGGCTGCAAGTACGCCACCAAGCAAGACAAGAAATACTCTTTCGTTCCTATTGAAACGCGTGGGCTTTAAAACAGGCGCTGTGCAAGCAAAAAAAAACCAAAAAGTTCTGCTTCAAAAGCGGATTAAAACAGAGGAAATTAAGTGCCAAGCACAGGAACCAATGAAAAGCAAGGAAAGCTGTGCAGGCGAAAGCTAAAAACTCCTAAATTTGCAAACATTTCTTGTGGATTGGAGTGGGGGCTATAAAAGCATACATGCGCTGTGAACTGTTTTTCTTTGTTGCCTTGAAAAGCTCAGTTTTGCAAAATGGATGATTTTACTTTTTATTTTATTTTACAGAGTTTTATATAGCGCATACTTCACCCGAATTGGGTATCAGAGCGTTTTACATAGCACCAGTTGTATTGCATGAAGACACATTCATTTATTTGGTAAGGCACGGGGAGATCAAGGGCCAGATGTAGGTAATTTTATTTTACCACTTCTTAAATACCGAATCATACCGATTCGGTATTTAAGAAGTGGTAAAATAGAGGGGGGGGAGGTGTAGGTATTTCTGAATCGGTAAATAACGAATCGTTAAGATTCGGTATTTACAGATTCTGTAAATACCGAATCGGTAATGCCCATTGATTCCTATGGGCATTGAAGCCCATAGGAATCAATGGGCATTACCGAATCGGTATTTACAGAATCGGTAAATACCGATTACAGCAAGGGTGCAGGGGGTGTCACTTTGACACCCTCCAGCACCCCAAATACAGGCATGTGTGCCATGTGGCACACAGACATGCCCTAAGGGCATGTCAGTGTGTCACATGGCACAGGTGTGCATGCATAGATGTGCATGCACACCTGTATTCGGTATTTTACCACCCAATTGGATTGGGTGGTAAAATACCGAATTCTGAAGGCCTGTAGCACTGTCAACAGTGCTACCTACATCTGGGTTTTACCGAATCGGTAAAATTACCAATTCGGTATTTTACAGATTCGGTAAATTTACCGTTTCGGTAAATTCACAGAATCTGTAAAATATTTGCCCCTACATCTCGAAAACCAATTACCGGACGGTAACGGCGGAAATCGGCCGTTACCGACCGGTAATTGGCGACCTACATCTGGCCCCAAGTGATTTGCCCAGAATCACGGGATGTTCAGCGTCACTGCCGAGACTCTAACCCAGTTCCCCAGATTCAAGGTCGACCGCCCTAGCTGTTAGGCCAACTCCTCTCCCCAAGATACTTTCCTGTATTGACTCCCTTGTCAGTGCTGGAACTGGGTCTGTAGGCAGCATTGCTATCGGCTTCAAAATTGATCCCAAAGTAGGCCCCAAGAGAACTAGGAACGTCACCCTAGCCCGTTTCAACTTCGCAATGGAGCCAAAGCTAATGGGGGCGCAGCACAGCATTGGGGAAGCAGAGTTAATCTTACTTAGATTCACACTATGGGTTCTGCAGACTACAGCAGATGTAAGTGGCTGATGTTAACTATGCTATGTTACAGCTATTAAGCTCTTTGACAGGTCTACACATTTTAAGGAAATGAGTCAATTTCTACCCAATCGTCACTTTCATACAACCACGCTATGGTTTAATCTATGTTTCATCCAGGTAACTTTCGTGCAAGTTCCTTTATCATCTTCAACCCCACTGAAATCAGTAATTAAATGTCACACTCCAAAATCATCATACCACCGCATGTAGCACTAGCATTAGGCTAACTTTAGGAGAGTAAATAAGATTACCCAAACTAAGGAAATTCATAAGAAATCATTGCATTTGTTGGACAGGGGTACAAAGTATGTATAAGTCACCACGAGCCAGGATCTGTGTAATGGGTAGGGAAACAGAGCAGGTACGGATCAGTAGGATTACAAGATAGGGGGGCCCTTGCTCTCAGTTACTATTTGCAACAAAAATTCATCCTTTTTTGGTCATGCTGGAGCCGAATGAGCGTATCAAATCTATGATTTGTGGACAATATCAGGTATGTGTCCTAGCCTATGCAGATGACATAGCGGTGGCATCTTCAGACCCTGTGGCAGCAGTCATTGAGATAGAAAGATTAGTTGGCATATTTGGCAAGGTTTCAGGTTATAAGTTAAATGCCTCCAAAACACAGATTATATGTACTAAGCTAGCATGCCCGGGAGATGTACAATCTATCTGTGATAGGTTTATATGGGGACAAAGAAAAGCACAACAAGCTTTTAAATATATGATGTTACCATGTAATCGGGGGGGAGTGGTCTGTTCCCAATTTTATATTTTACTATTATGTATGTAGTCTTCAAAACATGTGGATATTGTTGACAGGTGAAGAAGAATCAATAGCGGAAACACCATCAATATGCCAAATGTTGTTAGGAGTAGAAGCCAGAAACTTCTTAGTTAAGTTTTATGAACCAAGTTATTTTCAAAAAACTAGGTTTAAAGTTGTACTTGCAGCCTACAAAGTTTGGAAGGTAGTACGGAACGTGTTAGGAATACCACGGTTTAACTATTATACACAGCTGGATGGGTCTGTTATTTTTCCTGCTATATTTTGGGATGTCAGGATGTCGAGTTGGAGGGCTAACGGGATCAGATTATTAGGAGATCTCTTTGAGGCTGGGACGTTAGATTCATTTATAGGGTTAGTGAATCAATCAAGGAATTTGTAAAGCGCACTACATACCCGTGAGGGTCTCAAGGCGCTGGGGAAGGGGGGACGCCGCTACTGATCGAAGAGCCAGGTCTTGAGAAGTCTTCTGAAGGTCAGCAGGTCTTGGGTTTGTCGAAGGTTGGTGGGGAGGGTGTTCCAGGTCTTGGCGGCGAGGTGGGAGAAGGATCTGCCGCCGGCGGTCGTTTTCCAGATGAGTGGGACCGTGGCTAGGGCGTGGCTGGCTGGCTAGATAAGGACTCCAACAAAAGGAATTTTTTAAATACCTCCAAGTTCGGGATTTCTTGTTTAAACATCATATATGTGAGGGAATAAGAAGGAGGGCTCGGGTCGGTGTTTTGTATACTATGCTAATTGAAACCCAAACTGACGACATGGATGCACAAACAGCTAAATGAAGGGACTGGTTGGGACACGAGAGAGAGTATGTGCAACAATCAATTGATATGGCTGGGAAGATCGTATTGTCGGCAAATTTGAAAGCACAACATTATAAGACGATCTTTCATTTGTATCATACACCTTTGAAGATGATGAAGTGGGGGGGTTCCAATGATGCCAAAAGTTTTAGATGCAGTATGGAAAAAGCTGGGATGGTTCATGTATTTTTTTATTGCAAAGTGCTTCAGCAATTAAGGCTTCAAATAGAATACTTTTTGTCTGCAATTTTAGGACAATAAATTTGCTTGACGAGAGACATAATGCTGACGGGTATAGGTGATAATGTAACGTTAGGCGAGCCAACATAAACATTTAGATATATTATATTTATTACAGCCTCGGTGGCACGTTTATGAATTGCTTCAGTCTGGCTGCAGCGAGAAGCCCCTACGTTTGAGATGTGGCAGGCTAAATTCTATAATATTTTTTTTAATTTAGAATATAGCCTTTACTCTCTTAAATCACTGAAGCGTAAAATCTAGGTATGCAGATTTGGCACCCGATAGTAGAATATTTTAATTAATTCTATGGCTTAGGTAAAATTCATTATGGGTATAATTCTCTTCTTTTTTTGATTTGCTTTTTATATTAATTGGATCTATGTCATGACTTGATATATTGTGTTATGAATTTTCATAATTGGATATGTAATACGTTTTGATATTTGATATGGGCTGCACAATAAAGATTAAAATAAAAAAAAACATCATTGCATTTCGGAAAAAAGCAATAGAACATTTATATGAACGCGATTATTAATAGGCAGTAGAGTTGGCTGGAAATGTAACTTTATTTTAAGGTTTGTTTTCCATATAAAACTGCATATATGTGGCATAATGCTGTGAAGTGCTTCCGTGCCATCAGCCAAAACACAGCCCTTCAATAAACCATTTTAGCTAAATTAAATCTGTCTTGGAAAAACAATTACGCGTAAAACGCTGATAAAGACCTTAATGATTTCATTCTATCAAAAGTAAACATACCACAAAGCAGAAGAAAAAGCTGAATTTTGCAACTTGACATGCAGTTAACTTTCCAACGCTCTTTAATATTGATCCATTGTCCTTAATAGTCGGATAGGACATGCGAGATAACTTTGCTTCCAACGCATGGTTCGCTGGAAGCTGACGAACTTCCATGATATTACTGAACCGAACACGAGGCTTCTTTGGAGCTTGAGAACAAAAACAGAAGACAAAGAGTAGTTAGTTCTATCTGTAGGACTACAGAAAGACTGAACACTTCTATCTGCAACTGTATTTAGATTGGCTGTAATAAACAAAATAACGTACAAATAACTTAATAACTTAGAGCCATGGAAATTACAAAGTAGCCACAAGATTGTTCTCGCATGTCTTTATTTAAATCTGCAACCTCCTGGGATTTTAAGAGAATCGGAGTGGCCAGAAGACATCAAATTGGTACAGCATAAAACGACTAAAATAAACTAACATTTGTGAGCATCTTTAAACCTCTCAAGACTACAATGAGTTGGTTGCTGTTAACATTTTTTAGAAGTACCACACTCTATACTTTCCAAATAACTTAACAAAAATGTAAATTAAACATTGACAATAATAGGTAATGGTGTGTAGGACAGCAGTGAATGGTTGCCCTAAACAAAAGTAAAGTGGAGACAGAATAAAATAACATAACGTGTATTTGTAAAGGGCACGTTCACCTGTAGGTATCTTGGCGCTGAATAACAGATGTTTACTGTTACCCAACTCAATGGTACTCAGTTTATCGACCTCAGATGGATGAAAGGCTGAGTGGACCCGCCGGGATTTGCATCTGTGACCACGAGGTCGAACACAGGCCCCTGCAGTGGACGAATTAGTCCACTGAGCTACCAGACCCGGTTTACCTGAATAGTGAGTAATCTCTTTTATGCAAATTAGAAAAGAAATTGAAGCAACGCAGATTGAGGTGAATAATGAAAAGCGTCTTGTGAGAAAAAATGTGGTGTAACTGGGCTATTGGTTTTAGCACAATGTCGATGGTAGATACAAAAACAACAATTTAGTGCTAAAAACAACCTGCCTTAGGACTTTGCAACACAGCGGTCTGTTCCTCGATGCATCTGAGAATCCCTATCATCATGTTTTGCTGCTTACTATGCATATGCTAAGTGAATGTGTTGGAATATTACCGCTGACCCCTTGTTAGATCTAGCATCTGTTGGCATGGTTTCCCCTGTCGTTTTTGCTTCTGAACTCCTATTTTTGACTGTGTGCTGACTTTTGTATTTGCTGGCTTTAGGGCTCTGGGCACTTAACCTCTGCCTCTGCTCCCACTGCAGCGCGTGTGTGCAGTTTTAAATTGTCCTTTCGACCTGGAAGTATATGCACTCTCCAGGGCCAAACCTTTGTTTTATTACACGTAAGGCACACCCAAGGTAGGCCCTCATTAGCCCCATGGCCACGGTGCAGTGTATTTAAGAGGTAATGACACGTACAAGTGAGTTTTACATGTCCTGGTAATGAAAAACGAATGAACTCGGGTTTCACTACAGCCAGTTCTATTGCTCCCATAGGTTAGAATTGAGTGGAGTGGAGAAGCGTGGCTCACTGGTTAGAGGAGGCAGACCTGGAAGCAGAGGTCAGCCCGGGACCAGGGTTCAATTCCCGGCTCGGCGGGGTCTTGAGTCCTAAAATGTCCATGGACTCGACAATTCTCGCTCCGGTGCCTACTCGATTCACGGGTTCACACTCTGCGACTCTGGGCAATAGCTTGCTTAATCTCCACAACGGCCCCTCGCGGCGGGATGCCTGGTTTTCACCTTGCGGATACCCTGCCGGGGTTATCTCACAGGGGAATACCAGGACGGGTTCCCTAAGCAAGCGCTTAGAAACCGCTTGGTGATTTGCGCTATATAAATTCCTGTACATTTACATGTACATTTACATTTAGAATTGAGGCTGCCTAGTAACATCTTACCAGGGAATCTTCCAATTGGGAGTTGATAGAAAATTGGAGTTTGGTGTCTCTGGACTCACAATTTAAAAACACCTTTTAGTGAAGGTGGTTTTTAGATTGTAGGTCTGAAAATGCCACTTGTAAAAAGTCTAAGTTTTCTTACTTAACCATTCTGTGCCTCTGTATGTCCCAGAATATACATCTGGGTTGGATGACAGCTGGGCTTTGTGAAATGACTCTAGACAGTCGCACACAGAGGGAGCTGAGGTGTGCCCTGCATATCCTGATGGCCCATCACCAAGCTGATGAGCCTTCCTGAGCTAGAATGGTGGGAGGAACGGTCACTTGAACCAGGCTAGAAATGTGCCCATCCTCACACAAAGAAGTCTCCACCCATAGTGTCTCTGGAGGCAGGGCCAGGAAAGGTCTGGTCTTGTGCACTACAAACACCTTTCAATGAAGTTTCCCTACTTCAAAGGCTAAGATGGGTATAAGAACTGGGCCTCTGACACCATATACTCGGAACACTTCTGGTCTAAGGATATTTTGCCAGAAAATAGAGCTGTTGGGCAGCCAGGATGGACTACCACTTTGCTGTTTGCCTTGCTGTGTTGGCCTGCTACTTGCTGCTTCTGTCCTGGGAGTGAGAGGACTGGACTTTGCTCTCTACATTCTGCTTTCTAAAGTTTCTCCAAGGACTTAAGTTGAGCTTGCCTCTTATTGGAAGTCTCAGGGCCATCAAAGAAGTCACCTGTGATACCCGGGTTCATCTGCTAGGAATCCTTCTTGACAAGTGGGGCCAATTCCAGTACCTGGGTCCTTGGAAGTGAGTTTCTGTGGTACAAGAAGAAACCGACGTCGAGCAACTTCAGAACCAGCGCCTGTTGCAATTCTGACGCCGTGCCGCTGCCTACACGGAAACCGTGCCCCAATTGACGCACCAACCGCAACTAACAATGCAGGCCCCGGCAACGACACAGCACCTCCGAAGAACCAGCACTGCGGGAGCCCCAAGCCCCGCACCACCAACGTCTGTGACGCACCGCCCCGACTCAGATGTCACAGCTGTGGTCCAGTGGTTCGACATCGATGCTGTGAAACCACAGCCTCGCGATTGACTGCCAACTGCATTATCGATACCATACATCAGTAAGGAACCGACGCATCACCTCACTTGCGCACAGCATTTCCCCTGGGCGTTAGCTGCTCCGCCTCCAGGAACCGACTCCTCACCTGCTTCAGTTTGATTATCTAAATAAAAAGGCAAACCTACTCAAAAAGGACGAGGGCTTGAAGTCATTTTTTACATAACACGCGGTTCCTTTTGAAAAAATATTTGTGTACTTAAATAAAAGCACAATGGCAGAAATCAAAATATGGTAGGATGAAGTCAGGGAAGAAAACACTGGGATCATATGCAAGTAATGATTCAAAACAAAAAAAACTTGTGATATTTAGTGTATATTTTTAAAAAACATATACACAATATAACATATCCCATGTAAAAAAAAAAAGAGAGAGACATATACAGAAAAACAACCATATACATTTATACGACTATAAACGGAAAACAAGGGTTCCCAAGACCAAAGGCAAACTACCTCAATTTGGTTTACACAACATTTTTAAAACACCCCTTCTCTTGAAAGGATTGAATTATACAGTTTGTTTTGATATTGCCGATGTTTCAACCGCTACAGAATATGGGGTCTCATCCAAACCATAAAGTGTAAGGGACACCTGGTGAAAGGAAAATAGATACTTAGTATCTGGGCCTGAAAATAAGGGCCACAGTATACTACAAGGCCATCCTGAATCTAATGGTAAAACATGAGTCAAGCTAAGTTTTTTTTGTTCTATCACCTCCACGTTCATTCTGAGGAATCAACTCTAATGCAAAGAATCGCATTGCTTTCCAATCACTGTTTTGCCATTGAGCCAGATGTTTTGCTGTAGCATAATTCAAGTCTTTGTTCTTTACTTCTCTTATACGTTTTAATATTCTCTTCTTCAACATGCATGTTGTACTTCCTATATATTGTTATCCACAGGCACATTCTATGACATAAATTACAAATTTTGTGTTGCAAGTGATTTTGTGTTGGATTTTAATGATTTTGCCTTCTTTGTATATTATGTTTTTTGTATTAATCCCCACTATGCACGCCTTGTAGTTCTGCATTTTGTGAAACCATTTTGTCGTTCTTTTAGCCAGTTCTTTTTAGGTTTCTTCTGCTGGTGGCTTTGAACAAATTGGTCTTTAAGACGTTTTGTTTTTCTGTAGGTTACTAATGGCCATGGCCTTAAAGAAGTACATATGTCCGGATCCTTAGATATCAAATGCTAATGTTTTTTAATCATGTTAATGAATTTTTTACTTTCTTTTCTGTATGTTATTATGAATCTTGATGCCTCTTGTTTTTGGTCTCTGGCTATCAATGCTGGGTTTTTTTTCCAAGGGATCAGCGTTACTGTACATGGTTTGTTTTTGACTTTTTCCACAAATTTTTTATGTCTCTTTGTTTGTATCCTCTATTTTTTAATCTAAATGCTGTTTCTTCAAATTTATCTTCGGCATCTTTGGAACAATTCCGTCGCATTCTGAGGCTCTGCCTTGAGTGGCGATCCGGATAGGCCGGGCCAAAGTCACAAACAGATCTGCAGTCTCAGTAGTAAACTACAGATCCCAGCATGCACTCACACTGCAAGTTAGGTAAGTTGTTTTGCCCGGCAATGGTGTAGTCCATTACAATCAGGATAATTGAGAGCGCTGTTTAGGACTGTGGCAGTTGAGGTTAATAAAACCAAATTTCCCTCCAGAGTCCCAAAAGCCTCAAACACACAAGTCCGCTCCTAGGATGGCCTGGAAAACACAGATGCAGTGATCCAGATTCCTTGGTATAGACACAAACTGCAATTTGCAGCGGCACATATACCAAGGGCGGTGGGTCAGAACTTTTCCATTACCATGGATTACGTGAGGCTTGCCGTAGCTGCCCGGATCACTATCCTCTTGGTGAGACGGGTCTCCTAGTTTGCGCTATACCTATATGCATAAATAAAGTTAGGACCTAGTTTCCATAGGAAGGGCATTATTTGCCAATAACTTTGGTGTCATTTGACAAATCCATGCGGAATTCTCAAAACTAGTATGACACTCACTTCAGCTGCTGTCTTGTAAGTTTCGCAGTGATCAGTCAATCGGGGGGCGAGAAAAAGGGGGGTCCCAAAACACGTTTTCCCTGTGTTCATTTCCATTGAAATTTTATGCACCACTACAGCCCGAAATGCTGAATGGAATTACACCAAATTTTGCAGAAAGGTAGCTGTTGGTCCAGAAAGAGACCATTTGCTAATTGGCATAAATTTGTTAATAGTTTTGAAATATTAAGGAACATCCAAATTTGTTTTTATAAGGTTGAGGATCCTCCGAGGATCTGACAGTCTCCGTGCTCATATCCGATTGGCTGCCAACACTTCAAACCAGGAAGTGTTGGCAGCCATCTTGGGATTCTGCTTCAGTCTAGTCCCACAAAAAACGTTGTAAGGATATATATATGTGTGCATTTACTAAATAGATATGCACAATCTTGTATTTATGCCTGTAAATATATTAAAATTACACATGTATAAATGGTGTAAGTTGATGCTACGGAAGTCTTGGGGATGCAGAGCTCCGCTCTATGTGTTATTTGACAAATTTTTTTTTCTAAGTACATGTATATATAAATAGCCGCTTTTCTCTCCCTATTGAAAGGAGTTTGTGAGACGCACACGGTATCCAGATTTGGCAGACAGCCTTTTATTGCAGTGTGAGGCACCTGACGCGTTTCGTTTGGGCTGCAAACTTCTTCAGAGATGACGCCTCAATCATGCAAATGTTCGTGAGTGGGTTCAGCTAATTGTTCTCACTTCTATGCCCCGCCTCTTGACGCTGCTGGCGGTTTGCTGGGCATTGTGGTAGCTGAAGTCCACTGCGGCATTGGGTGTTAGTCACTGGCGTTTTGCTGCATGGGGTAAATGTTGTTACCTTCACTCGGCAGAGTGTCAGTTCCGATCTGCAGACAGGGATTTTGTTAACGTTGCCAGTCCCCTCAAACGTGGTTGACTCTGCAGGTTATGTGCTGCAGTTCTGCTCTTTGCGCGAAGGTCGGTGACCTGTTAACTGGTTTTCCTGGAATAGATATGCACAATCTTGTATTTATGCCTGTAAATATATTAAAATTACACATGTATAAATGGTGTAAGTTGATGCTACGGAAGTCTTGGGGATGCAGAGCTCCGCTCTATGTGTTATTTGACAATTTTTTTTTTAAAGTACACATGTATATATATATATATATATATATATATATATATATATATATATATATATATATATATATATATATATATATATATATATATATATATATTTACAGCAACTCCCTCGAAGAAAGAGCAGAGGCCACAGCGGGGGTTGACAGGGAGATCACTTTATTCCGTCAGATGCACTCTTTACAGGCGAATGCATTTCGGCATTTCATATGCCTTCTTCAGCGCCAAGAGTTTCACGGGCAGATGCAAGTGACATCGTGTTTAAATAATAGCCCCTTACTGATAGGTTAAGGTCCGCCCCGCCCCTGGAACAGTGTCCTTTCTTTCTAATTGTAGTGCACTCGGTACTTGTGCACCACGAATCCCAGAATGCAGCAGGGGTCCAGGTAAGAAAGGCGGGTGATTTACATTATCATTTGCGGAAAATAGCTGTTTCACGATGTCATCCAACCTATTCCCATGCATAAGAAGAAATGTCAATGTCCCCCTGCGGGTGGAGCGACAACAAGCAGGTGCTGGCAACGGGGTAAGGACAACCCCGCAAAGTTATGTTTGAGCGAAACAAAAAATTAAGCCGCACTCTTCCTGAACGATTTCAAAAACAGGTTTTATTCACCCATTCTCTTCCCGCACTCCTACACGTTTCGAACTTTACAGTTCGTGTTCACGGTAGCATTATAAGTCCTTCCTTGATTTTCACTCTTTTATACTGGGACTCCACTGTTGCCATTAGGAGGCATTGTGGGCTCTGTAGTTTCCATTTAGGTACAAAGTTTATCTATGGCGCTACCTATCAGTGTACCGCCTTTCATGCCACTAGTCATTGCTGTAAATGTAATACCTAAGTGGTATTCTAATAAGTACTGGAGTGGTCGCACAATAATGCTAGATTACCACCTGTCGACGATTGATAAATCGAGATGTGTGTGGTTACCCGTATACGGCTTAATGCCTCGGGTCCATGATTTTTAATTAAGTTGTTGTGAGCTAAGTGCTCAATGCAATGATTGGGTATATGTTAGGCGGGTTCACTTCCAGGCGCGATCCTTAGATACGAGAAATATAACTACTAATAAACAATTGATACTTAGTCACAGCTCTCAAACCTTAGAAATAAATTCACCTTTTAGCATTATAAATCAAATCTTAACAATGTGTTAAGAATATTGAGACGGGACAATGCAATAAGGTTTAGGGGAAAAAAAAAATCCTTTTTGAAAGTTCTGAAAAAAGTGTCTTGAACGAAGTTTTCGCGAAAGTTTCTATGAGTCACAGTCTCTGAGTTCTAGCAAAGGCAAAGATTTTAACATGTTTACATTGTGACAGATGTGCACGTTTTGTCGCACTTTTCTACTGTTGGATAGTCTCATAAGTGTACATACATCTACTCATCCATATTCAGACCTTTTGGGACCTTTGTTTTAAATCGAATGATTAATTTAGATTCCAGGGGTCTTAATTTCTGGAGCCTGTCCCCTCCTCTTTCATGTTCCATCACCATGGCAATTCCTGAATATTTGATATTTTGCCAGGTTTTGTTTTTGTGGCTAATTATGTGTTTGGCTATGGCATATGATGTGTCTTTATTCTGGATCGCCCTTATGTGTTCTAGCATCCTCTTTTTCACGGCACAGATCGTGGATCCAATATAACGCTTGCCACATTCACATTCAATTAAATAGACCACAAAATGTGATTCACATGTGATTTTTGTCGTGATTTCAAAGGTGTTTCCATTTGGGTCTTTTAGAGATTTCATATTCCGGCCTTCTTTGCATGCCTTGCATGACATGCATTTTGTAAAGCCTCGTTGACGTTTTTGAAGCCATGTCTCATCTTTTTTCAAAGTGAACTGACTATTCACCAGAATATCCTGAATGGAGGGTGCTTTTCTGTAAGAAACTAGCGGTTGATTACCAATCCGGTTTCCAATGTTGGGATCCTCTTTGAGCACAATCCAAAATTTGGTGAGAGTTTTCTTGATTTGGAAACTTTCTTTTGAGTATGTCAAAATAAAACGCGGTGTATCTTCTTCATCAGGTTGGTCTGATTTTTTCTTTACTATAAGTGTCTCCGCTCTTGTTTTGGCTCTTGCTCTTTCTTCTCCCGGGATAATGTCGCTGTGCTTGTATCCCCTTTTGGTGAACTGTGTTTTCGCATCTTTGAATTTGTTCTCCATTTCGGTTGTTTCTGAACAATTTCTTTTCATTCGGAGAAATTCTCAGTAGGGAATACTTTTCTTCAGCGAAATTGGGTGAAAGCTAGACCCATGCAGGATACTGTTTGTTGATGATTTTTTGCGGAATAATGTTGTTTGGAGTTTATTGTTGTTTATGTACACTTTTGTGTCCAAAAAATCTATTTCTCTTTCTTGAATATTGAATGTAAACTTCAGACCCACTTCGTTGTTATTTAAGATTTCAATGTATTCCAGCAGTTTTGATTTCGTACCACTCCATAGGAGAAAAAGGTCATCGATGAACCTTAGCCATAATACCACGTGATTGGTATAGGAGTCGTTCTCTCTCCAAGCTATGCATCTCTCCCACCAACCCATGGTGAGATTAGCATAGCTCGGAGAGAAGGAAACTCCCATTGCTGTCCCACGTTTTTGTGAATACATTTTGTTGTTGAAAATGAAAACATTGTTGGTAAGACATGTTTCAATCATGCTCATGATCATCCTAGTGTGTTGAATCTCACCAATGGGTCTTTGTTTCAGAAAATAGGAAATCGCATTAAGTCCTATATGATGATCAATGGATGTGTATAAGGAGACAACATCAATTGTCACCAATAGGTATTCTGGCTGCCATGTCGTCTCCGTCAGAATTCTCAAAAAATCACCCGTGTCCTTGATAAATGAACTTAAAGTGGGAACTATTGGGGCCAGAAAAAAATCCACATATGATGATATATTTTCAAATAATGATCCGCAACTTGATATTATTGGGCGTGCTGGGGGTTTGTGTAATGTTTTGTGTATTTTGGGCAGAAAATAAATTGTTGGAATTATTGGGTGAGTTACTGTTAAAAAGTCCTTCTCATTTTGATTGAGTAATCCCTTTTGGTACCATTCCTCAATTTGTTTGTGTATTTTTTCTGTCATTTCTGCGATTGGATTTTCTGGAATCATTGTGTAGTTCTCAACTTCATTCAATTGTCGGTTTGCCTCTTCAATGCAATCTAGTTTGTTCTGAATTACAATATTTCCACCCTTGTCGGCTGGTTTCACTTCGATATTCTGATTTTCTTTTAGAGATTGTAGTGCTTGTCGTTCACTCAATGAAAGATTTTCTTGTTTATTGGTGTTTGTATATTTCATTGTGTCCAGTTCTGCTGCTACTAAATCTTGAAAAACATCTATACGATTGCCAGGATGGAGTACAGGGCATCATTTTGATTTTCTCTTGAATTTAGTTCTTGGATGGGTGTCAGATTTTATTCCCATGTCCCTTAGAAGTTGTGTGTCCGTTGTTTCTGTTGCCTCTATTTGGTGCGCTAATTTAAATGCAGTTCTCATACTTGGTATTTCCGAAATAGCCAATGTTTTTGGTTGTTCATTTTGGGTTATAGGTATTGCTGTTGTTATTCCCATATGAGTTTTGGAAAATAATTTTTTGAGCTTGAGTTTGCGTATATATTTGTACATGTCTATTTTAGTTTCAACAATGTCTTGATGTTTTTCCGGGCAGAATGTAAGCCCTTTGTTTAACACTCTTTTTTCTATAGCCGAAAGAATATAGCTGGAAAGATTGATGATTAAATTGGGTTCAGTTTCTTTTTTATTTTCAGAATTAATTTTCTGGTCACTGTCCTGTTGCGCAACGGATATCTTTGTTTTTCTTCCTCTTCTGGTTTTGCGTTTTGAATAGTGTTTGCGAATTGACCCCTTCCACAGCCACGGCCCCTTGTATTTCCTCTGCCTCGACTTCTTCCTGTTGTTTTCGGATTCTGTTGATCTTGATAGAGCAATTGCATCTCGTCTAAAAAAGACTATTTCTTGGTTGGTTTTGGGGTTGCCCCTCTTTGTTCTCCTTCACTTATGTCTGATTCGGTTTCACTTGGTATTACAATCGGAGATGCCTGTGTATTTGTTTCTTTGCTATTGACTTGTTTTTTAAGAATGTCGAATCTTTTGGCAAAGGTAAAAATGGTTCCGTTTTGCTAGTCAGATTCGTCTCTTCTAAATTTGCGCTGTTTTCTTTCTTCTATTTCACTTTCATGCTTGTCTACATTTTTTTCCATCAATATACGTAGTTTATTGATTTCATCCTCTTCCTGTCCGGCTGCTGAAATCAGCTGTTCTGTTTCCTTAATTTTTGTATGTAACTCCTCCACATTTTTCTTTGCGTATTTGACTATAATTAATATCATCATACGTGAGCACTCCATATTGTTATGGCCCCATTCTTCCAGCATCTCAGGGCTAGTGTCTGGATGATTGGGCAGGGTAAAAATACGCAGTCCCCGCGGCACTAAACCCAGTTCCAAATATTTCTCCAGGGTAATGATCTCCCATCCACGGGATATTTCTTTCCTCAGGAGTTTTTCTAATTGTAAGAAAAGTTGTTTTAAAGTGCTTGTCACTGGATTTTGGGAAGTTGTTTTCGAATTGGTTGCTTCTGTGGAGGAAGGAGTTTTCAGAAACATACTTTCTGCTTTTTCCAAACGCTTTGCAGCTCTCTCCTCCATGACTCGGTTACTTTCTGTTGATAGTTTCAAGACTTAATTCAGTTGAGCCGATTGGGACATGTATCAAGTTCACTTGTTTAAAGTCTCAGTCAGCTAATCTTATTTCTTAATTGCTCGACTCGTTTGCTGTTCAGCGCGGGAAGATCGTATTTTGTTACAGAGGTTGCCCCTCATGGGTGAACAATTATTTGATGTCAGGATAGTGGATTGACTTTTGGCGTCCGTATCTCACTTCGTTGTAGTATAGACCGTTAAGTGAGTCTCACTCGCTTTCAGCTCACGTTTTACACTAGCAATGTTATGTAATTGGCATGCAAGTTGTTGTTACTTACCCAGGAGGCTCCCGACCCACTCGATGTCCTCTGACACCTCGAGTCGACGCTCAACCGGGTGCTGCCAGGTACGGTTTTTGCTGTGGTTCTTTCTTTTATCGATCCGTGTTGGACGAGTCAGCGCTTGTGTTTAAAACAAAAGCCGGCAAAGGTGATTTGGAGTACTTCCGTTTTCCCTTGGCGTTTTGCTGTGTTAACCGCTGACTTCTCGACTGCATCCAAGGGTTGATCTGTGGATCGTTTTGAGCTGGCCTCTCCCCCGTAAAATTCAGTATTTACGCAAATGTCCTCTGCGGGGGGGAGCGACAACAAGCTGGTGCTGGCAACGGGTTAAGGACAACCCCGCAAAGTTATGTTTGAGCGAAACAAAAAATTAAGCCGCACTCTTCCTGAACGATTTCAAAAACAGGTTTTATTCACCCATTCTCATCTCGCACTCCTACGCGTTTCGAACTTTACAGTTCGTGTTCACGGTAGCATTATAAGTCCTTCCTTGATTTTCACTCTTTTATACTGAGACTCCACTGTTGCCATTAGGAGGCATTGTGGGCTCTGTAGATGCCATTTAGGTACAAAGTTTATCTATGGCGCTACCTATCAGTGTACCGCCTTTCATGCCACTAGTCATTGCTGTAAATGTAATACCCGTATACGGCTTAATGCCTCGGGTCCATGATTTTTAATTAAGTTGTTGTGAGCTAAGTGCTCAATGCAATGATTGGGTATATGTTAGGCAGGTTCACTTCCAGGAGCGATCCTTAGAAGGCAACTAAATGGAAACTACAGAGCCCACAATGCCTCCTAATGGCAACAGGGGAGTCTCAGTATAAAAGAGTGAAAATCAAGGAAGGACTTGTAATGCTACCGCGAACAAGAACTGTAAAGTTCGAAACGCGTAGGAGTGCGAGAAGAGAATGGGTGAATAAAACCTGTTTTTGAAATCGTTCAGAAGAGTGCGGCTTAATTTTTTGTTTCGCTCAAACGTATATATATATATATATATATATATATATATATATATATATTGCTGAACATCCTTTCCGCGGAAAAGATCAGAGGCCACAAAGAGGAATTTCGGGCAGAACACCACTTTATTTCTTAGAACCCCAGCGGCGGCGAATGCATTTCAGCATGACTGCCTTCTTCAGCGCCCTTCGCTGCTAAGAACGCCCAAATTGACTCCTCCTGTTAAAGTCCAAATGTGAGCACCTGAGTCTCCTCCCCCTCAAGCAATTGGCTCACCAGCTGAAGTTCACGGTGAATTCAGGTAAACTTCATTTCCCAGCAAGCACTGTGTTGGCAAAGTCAGGTTGGTGGCGTGGGGGAGTGAGCATCGTCGTGGGACGGGTGCGCACAGCAGGTGAGTCTGGAGGTGCACAGGTCCGCTGAAACAAGGGCGTCAGCCCTAGGTCCCCTTTGTATTACTGCAGTAGCCTGTTGCCCCAAGGTACACAGTGAAAGTCGGGCTGTCAAATGCGAGACTGTGTGCCCTCACGAGATCAAATATCTCTGCGCAGTCAAAGCTTCCTTGAAGTTCCAGGCGGACACCGGAATTACCGATCCCTCGGTCTCGGAAAACGCTGCTCACAGCGTGGCGCCAGTTGTATTGCGTGTCTCTTGACACTGCAGGGCCATCCGTGCTGTGCTTCTGGCTGGCACAGTAAACATTGCTGAACATCCTTTCCGCGGAAAAGATCAGAGGCCACAAAGAGGAATTTCGGGCAGAACACCACTTTATTTCTTAGAACCCCAGCGGCGGCGAATGCATTTCAGCATGACTGCCTTCTTCAGCGCCCTTCGCTGCTAAGAACGCCCAAATTGACTCCTCCTGTTAAATTCCAAATGTGAGCACCTGAGTCTCCTCCCCCTCAAGCAATTGGCTCACCAGCTGAAGTTCACGGTGAATTCAGGTAAACTTCATTTCCCAGCAAGCACTGTGTTGGCAAAGTCAGGTTGGTGGCGTGGGGGAGTGAGCATCGTCGTGGGACGGGTGCGCACAGCAGGTGAGTCTGGAGGTGCACAGGTCCGCTGAAACAAGGGCGTCAGCCCTAGGTCCCCTTTGTATTACTGCAGTAGCCTGTTGCCCCAAGGTACACAGTGAAAGTCGGGCTGTCAAATGCGAGACTGTGTGCCCTCACGAGATCAAATATCTCTGCGCAGTCAAAGCTTCCTTGAAGTTCCAGGCGGACACCGGAATTACCGATCCCTCGGTCTCGGAAAACGCTGCTCACAGCGTGGCGCCAGTTGTATTCCGTGTCTCTTGACACTGCAGGGCCATCCGTGCTGTGCTTCTGGCTGGCACAGTAAACATTGCTGAACATCCTTTCCGCGGAAAAGATCAGAGGCCACAAAGAGGAATTTCGGGCAGAACACCACTTTATTTCTTAGAACCCCAGCGGCGGCGAATGCATTTCAGCATGACTGCCTTCTTCAGCGCCCTTCGCTGCTAAGAACGCCCAAATTGACTCCTCCTGTTAAAGTCCAAATGTGAGCACCTGAGTCTCCTCCCCCTCAAGCAATTGGCTCACCAGCTGAAGTTCACGGTGAATTCAGGTAAACTTCATTTCCCAGCAAGCACTGTGTTGGCAAAGTCAGGTTGGTGGCGTGGGGGAGTGAGCATCGTCGTGGGACGGGTGCGCACAGCAGGTGAGTCTGGAGGTGCACAGGTCCGCTGAAACAAGGGCGTCAGCCCTAGGTCCCCTTTGTATTTCTGCAGTAGCCTGTTGCCCCAAGGTACACAGTGAAAGTCGGGCTGTCAAATGCGAGACTGTGTGCCCTCACGAGATCAAATATCTCTGCGCAGTCAAAGCTTCCTTGAAGTTCCAGGCGGACACCGGAATTACCGATCCCTCGGTTTCGCGAACAAGAACTGTAAAGTTCGAAACGCGTAGGAGTGCGAGAAGAGAATGGGTGAATAAAACCTGTTTTTGAAATCGTTCAGAAGAGTGCGGCTTAATTTTTTGTTTCGCTCAAACGTATATATATATATATATATATATATATATATATATATATATATTACATGGCTATGATATTGTCCGTATAGCTCGGGCACTTGTCGCCGCCGAAACGCGTTGGCTTCTTGCTTTGGCTTAAATGCAAAAATAAATACATTCAAGCTTCATGGATTACGTATATTTTTTGTCCGGAGTGCTTGCGTTCTGTTAAAGTAATGAGGAAAGTGGATATATCTATATATAGATATAGATATATCCACTTTCCTCAGTACTCATATCTATATCTATGATATAGATATGAGTACTGAGGAAAGTGGATATATCTATATCTATATATAGGTATGCCACAACAAGGTTTACCCTTAATGAAGACGCCTCACACGGAGAGTTAAAATCACCTCTTTAATTGCAGACTGCAAACCGAATGTCCTTTCATCACGGCTCCAAAGCAGCCATACGCGTTTCAGAATTTGCAATCCTTGATCACTGGCACATTCAGGAAGCAACAGCAGCTTGGGGGGAGTGTTAAATACTATTCAGTCCCGCCCTTGTGGGCGTGTGCAAACTGCCTCCTGGAACTTGTAGTTCCCCCCAATTTTGACTCCCAAGTGGGTGCTCTTGTGTCCATGAATGATGAAATTAATAACCCCAGTGGGTTGGCGCCATTTGGAAAAAACACTCCAGATGCCTTTAAAACTGTCCCGCAATGTGTGGCTCTCCGTTCCTTGCGCACCTCGTGCTTTATGAGATGCAGATCTGTAGTCCACAGCAGGGCGTCTTCGCGGCTGGGAAAAGCTGCCAAACAAATGCCACAACAAGGTTTACCCTTAATGAAGACGCCTCACACGGAGAGTTAAAATCACCTCTTTAATTGCAGACTGCAAACCGAATGTCCTTTCATCACGGCTCCAAAGCAGCCATACGCGTTTTCAGAATTTGCATTCCTTGATCACTGGCACATTCAGGAAGCAACAGCAGCTTGGAGGGGAGTGTTAGATATATCCACTTTCCTCAGTACTTTAACAGTACGCGATGCACTCCGGACAAAAAATATACGTAATCCATGAAGCTTGAATGTATTTAGTCTTGCATTAAAGCCAAAGCAAGAACCCAACGCGTTTCGGCGGCGGCGATAGGTGCCCAAGCTATACGGACAATATCACAGCCATGTAATTTCCTGGTTGTGATATATAGATGACATTTTCATCATCTGGAGAGGGAGTCAGGAGGAGGCTATTGATTTTGCTGCAGCGTTAAACGGCAATAAGGTCAAATTACAGTTTGAAGGTAAAATGAGCAAATCCAAAATTGAATTCATAGATTTGGAAATTTCAATTGTTGATAACAAAATGACATCTAGTCTGTTTCGCAAGCCTACAGCTGGCAATACATTACTGCATGCTGAAAGTAGTCACCCCAGAGCATTAATTAGCAGCATCCCTTATGGGAAGTTCCTCCGGGCTCGGAGGAACTGTAATAGTGAAACAAGCTTTGAGAAAGAGAATCAGTGTATATCTGAGAGGTTCAGTGAAAGGGGATATAGCGCAGAATCTATCTGTCCAAGCTGCATACATTAAAGCCTCAAAACGTACTCATCTTGAATTGTTAACACCGAAAGAAAAAAGCAGTGGGGATGTTAATAGTCCCATTAGATAGATTACCACGTTTAACTCTAACTCCGTAAACGTGCGTAAATGTCTGAACAAGCATTGGAATATCCTTGGCACAGAATCAGCACTAGCTGATGTAATCAAAGACTCTCCAAACATTACATACAGAAAAGCGAACTCCTTAAAAGATAGACTCTGCAAAAATGAGATTATCCAAGTAAAATCTAGTATGCAGGATGTTCGGGGTTTCTTTGTATGTATGTCGTGCAAGGCTTGTAAATATAGCTCTAATGTGAAAAGCGTATATTACCCCATTGTTGATTGTGAAAAGAGTATTGAGAAACATCTTACATGCTTATCCGATCATTGTGTGTATGTTTTGATATGTCCTTGCTCCAAGAAGTATGTGGGTAGTACCATGTTTGCGGCTAAGAAGCGCATTCTCGAACACATGAGGGCTATCCAAAACAAGGACAAACTGTCACCTATAGCTCGACATTTTGAAGAACTGCACAACAGCAATCGCAACTTACTACGTTTCTTTGTGATTGACAGAATACCATTATCAGGGAGGGGAGGTGACAGGATTCGTAGGTTGCGCCAGCTGAAATCTAAGTATATCTTAGAACTCGACACCAAAATACCAGGTGGTCTAAATTCTGAAGAGGAACTTACATGGTTTCTGGGAGAGTGAATTCCAGTGCTTTAGGCTTAAAGCAAGGTTTCTCCTAATTAACTGTTTGAATGTGTATCTACTCTTAGCCTCTATGTGCTTCCAGTGTTTTTAATCTTAATAATATATTTTTTAATTCACGTTCACTAACCTTCTCTAACACTCTCTGAGTTATGTATTATATCTGCTTTTTTCCGTAGGTGGGCGTCAAAATTGGACACGCACTACGATCGTCCATGTTCAAACAGACTGAATTCTTCATACATACAGAGTTAACTGTTTATTTAGAAATGTGTATCTTGATCATTTGAATAGGATTTACTTATGAGTACATCATTTTCACAGTGGATGACTAATTTGATCTTATTATTTGATGTTCTATATATATTTGTAAGATCATGCAATATGATTGGCTCCCTGGAGACGGTTAATGTTAATTAGTCATACTGTGTGTCATCTTTAAGGTTCAAAAAGTATGTTGGGCCCACTTGGGATACACGACACAATTATGGTGAGCTTTATATTAGAATGCAATCCACTTGGGTAAAACCAACTCCTATATAAGTACACTATATATATTTTCTGTACAAAACCCTTTTTATGTATGATTAACATGGGTCAAAGACAATATATTATTGAATGACGGCACAACAGGAATTAAGTGTTTGAAATAATATTGAAAATGTATTTAATGACTAATATTTAACAAAATGGACGCCAATGCCATATTAATGATTTATGTTATTTTCTTTTGGTACGTGCTATAAGTCTGGAACTGACGTTTTCAGTCAACCAAAAATAAACTGTAATGCAGAATTGTGCACGTAGGGAATAATGAGTTAAATTTGTTATCGGCATGGCTTTCTTTACTAGTCTGAGATGGTCGATAGAGTTGTTGGGGTAAAGTCCTCTTTTAATTTTTATTACACACGTCGTGTACGTATTGATGAAATGTAAAGTTTAAATGGCGAAATGCATTACAACTCTTCTGATTCTGCCAAATAACTCTCAAAAGCGCTAGCCTCTATCTATTCTTTGGCGCACTGCTAGGCTAGATATTGCCTTACTGTTTAGCAATTGCTGAGAGCATATTTTCATTTAGTATTCCGAGTTCGCTTGCGCACTGCTGGGCTTTGTGTGATTTGACAGATTATTGACTGCTGAGTGCATTTTACGTTCTGCATTTCCAGTTCATTTGCGCACTGCTGGGCTCTGTATTGCTTTGCTGATTGCTGATTTGAGTGATTTTTGCCTCGCTTGCCTGTCTATACAATTTAATTACTGTGTGCATTATATTGAAACTGCTGCCAAATTTCATAGCGCTTTTAACGCTACCATTGCGCTTTGAACCGCTAGCATTTGATGCATTAATTCTCCCCCATAGCGCTCCTCTTTGCCCAATCTCGCCCTGCCTCGCAGTATTTGTTGTTACTGTTGCTGCCATTTTGTTTAGTTGTACCTTCCCACACCGTCACTCCACCACGCTCCCGCCTCCCAGCTGCCCCTCCCACCCACTGAACTCAAACACCGTCCGAGTCCACACGGAGAGCTGTGACCGTCCTGTCCTCGGCAGAAGCGGTCGCTCCCCTCACCTCCTCCCCATCTGGTATCGTGGCATAGCGCTTCTGATTCTGCCAAATAACTCTCAAAAGCGCTAGCCTCTATCTATTCTTTGGCGCACTGCTAGGCTAGATATTGCCTTACTGTTTAGCAATTGCTGAGAGCATCTTTTCATTTAGTATTCCGAGTTCGCTTGCGCACTGCTGGGCTTTGTGTGATTTGACAGATTATTGACTGCTGAGTGCATTTTACGTTCTGCATTTCCAGTTCATTTGCGCACTGCTGGGCTCTGTATTGCTTTACTGATTGCTGATTTGAGTGATTTTTGCCTCGCTTGCCTGTCTATACAATTTAATTACTGTGTGCATTATATTGAAACTGCTGCCAAATTTCATAGCGCTTTTAACGCTACCATTGCGCTTTGAACCGCTAGCATTTGATGCATTAATTCTCCCCCATAGCGCTCCTCTTTGCCCAATCTCGCCCTGCCTCGCAGTATTTGTTGTTACTGTTGCTGCCATTTTGTTTAGTTGTACCTTCCCACACCGTCACTCCACCTCGCTCCCGCCTCCCAGCTGCCTCTCCCACGCTCCGCCCCCCCCTCCACTACCCATTAAAGTCAGATGGACCTACGCGCAGCGTCCACGCGCTGCGGCCGCGCCGAAGGTGCACCAAAGGTAAGCCCGTCTACGCCCGTCCGCGCCTGGACCGCGCCCAGCGCCAGACCCCCTGGTCCCCGCAACCCCCCCTCCCCCCGCATCACGTACGACGCCTCTTCCCTCTCAGCCCTTAACACCGGCCGACCACCAATCTGCTACCAAGCTGCACCCGGCCGCACCCATGGACCTTTCACCTGCACTTCCTGCAAATTCGCCTGCATTAGGACCCTCACCAAACCCACCAACATCAAACAGAATGCTGACACCAACCATCTGAAATGCATCCTACTCAACACCCGTTCAGTCCACAGTCACGTCGTCCAACTTTGGGATCTACTCGACTCTACATCACCGGACGTCGCTTTCCTCACAGAAACATGGATGAACTCCTCTTCAACACCTGACATCGCCATAGCCATCCCTGACGGCTACAAGATTATCCGTAAGGACCGAACCAACCAAATAGGAGGAGGCATTGCCATTGTTCATAAAAACACCCTCCGCATCTCGACCAGTTCCGAGGACATCCTCACAACCGCCGAACACCTCCACTTCCAGATCCACATCAACCCCAAGACCACACTCAGAGGAACCCTCCTCTACAGACCTCCCGGACCCCGCACACAATTCAGCGAAGACATCACTGACTTCATCAGCCCACACGCCCTCCCCTCCGAGGACTACATCCTTCTAGGCGACTTCAACTTCCACCTAGATAAGAACAACGACAGAAACACCATCACCCTATTAGACAACCTCGCCAATCTCGGACTCAAACAACTCGTTAACACCCCCACCCACTGTGCCGGTCACACACTCGATCCAATCTTTACTTCCAGCAAATACGTCTCCTTCAACCACACCACAGCTCTCCATTGGACAGACCACAGCTGCGTGCACTTCAACTACAAAAAGACTACATCCCAAAACCAGCTTCAACAAATTCCCCGCAGGAACTGGAACAAAATCACCACTGAGCAACTTTTCACATCGCTCCACCAATACCCTCCTACCCATTCATCAGACCCAAACCAAGCAGCTACCAACCTTGCTCAATGGATCACCCGCTGCGCTGACGAGTTAGCACCTCTGAAAAACAACACTACCAAGTTAAACCTCAAGAAAGCCCCCTGGTTCAATGATGAGCTTAAGAAATCCAAGAAGACATGCCGCATCCTCGAGAAAGCCTGGAAAAGCAACCCATCCACCGAAAACCTAGCCACTTTCAAGAACGCCACCCGTAAACACCATCAACTAATACGCTCCACTAAGAAATCAGCTTTTAATGATCGACTCGACAACAACGCTCGCAGCAGTAAGGAACTGTTCAACATAGTAAAAGAATTCACCAACCCATCAGCCGGCACCAATGACATCACTCCCTCCCAGCAGCTCTGCGACTCCCTAGCTTCATTCTTCCACAACAAAATCGCCGACATACACAACAGCTTCACAAAACAACCGGTTGACCAGTCCACCCCACTCACCTCAGAACATAATCTCCCCCCTAACAACCTTCGTACCTGGAAACCAGTCACCACTGAAGACACCATCCGCCTGATGAACTCGATCCACTCAGGTTCGCCAACCGACCCATGCCCCCACCACATCTTTAACAAAGCAGACTCAATCATCGCTCCCCACCTTCGCGACATCATCAATAGCTCCTTCAACTCCGCCACTTTCCCGGAAAACTGGAAACACGCCAAACTCAGCGCCCTCCTGAAGAAACCCACAGCAGACCCCAATGAACTTAAAAACTACCATCCTATCTCGCTCCTCCCCTTCCCTGCCAAAGTCATCGAGAAAGCTGTCAACAGTCAACTCGCCACCTTCCTCGAATCCAACAAATCCCTCGACATATCACAATCCGGATTCCGAGCCAAACACAGCACCGAGACCGCCCTCATCGCAGCAACAGACGACATCCGTAAACTACTGGACAATGGTGAAACAGCTTCCCTCATCCTACTTGACCTCTCCGCAGCCTTCGACACAGTCTGTCATAACACCCTCATACACCGCCTCAGAAACATAGGAATTCAAGGAAAAGCACTGGACTGGATCATCTCATTCCTCGCAGGAAGAACACAGAGAGTCCGCCTCCCCCCTTTCAGATCAGAAGCCACCGAAGTCATCTGCGGCGTACCACAAGGATCTTCACTCAGTCCCACACTATTCAACGTATACATGAGCCCCCTCGCATCCATCGTTCGCAAACATAACCTCAACATCATCTCTTACGCAGACGACACCCAGCTGATCCTCTCCCTTATCAAAGACTCAAACACCGCCAAAATCAATCTACACGAAGGAATGAAAGAAGTGGCCGAATGGATGGAGACCAGTCGCCTTAAACTGAACTCGGACAAAACGGAAGTACTGATATTAGGATCATCCTCCTCCGCTTGGGATGACTCATGGTGGCCTCCGGCCCTGGGAAACGCCCCCAAACCTACGGACCACGCACGTAATCTGGGATTCATCCTAGACTCTTCCCTATCGATGACCAGACAAGTCAACGCAGTCTCCTCCTCATGCTTCAACATCCTACGCATGCTCAGAAAAATTTTCCGCTGGACCCCCATCGAAACAAGAAAAACAGTAACCCACGCACTGGTCACTAGCAGGCTAGACTACGGGAACACCCTTTATGCCGGAACCACAGCCAAACTACAGAAAAAACTCCAACGTATCCAAAATGCTTCTGGTAGACTCATTCTAGACATCCCCCGCAGAGCTCACATATCCAGTCATCTGAAAGACCTCCACTGGCTCCCCGTCAACAAAAGAATTACGTTCCGTCTCCTCACCCACGCACACAAAGCACTATACGATCTAGGACCCGAATCCCTCAATACACGCCTCTCCTTCTACACCCCCCACCCGCAAACTCCGTTCTTCCAACCAAGCCCTCGCCGCTATACCGCGCATCCACAAGGCCACCATGGGGGGAAGATCTTTCTCCTACCTTGCGGCCAAGACCTGGAACTCCCTCCCCACACACTTGCGGCCAAAACCTGGAACTCCCTCCCCACACATCTCCGCCTTACTCAAAACCACCTCTCCTTCAGAAAACAACTCAAAACCTGGATATTTGATAATTAACCCCCCTCCTCCCACAAGCGCCTTGAGACCCTATGGGTGAGTAGTGCGCTATACAAATGCCAAACTTGAACTTGAACTTGAACAACTCGTTTACCCCTGACCAAGGCAGTTTCGCCGCCGAAACGCGTTGGGTTCGTGCTTTGGCTTCAATGCAAGAATAAATACATTCAAGCTTCATGGATTACGTATATTTTTTGTCCGGAGTGCATCGCGTACTGTTAAAGTACAGAGGAAAGTGGATATTGACAGGGCAGCCTCGATCCCTGGGCTGCACCGCCGCTACAAGGGTCCCGGCACTATCGAGGAGGTGGAAAGGTTATATTATACATTGTACATCTTGCGAGGACTGCTCATGCGCGCACGCGCATTACCAGTCCTCCGAAGATGTACAAAGTTGAGGTTTGCGACCGACGAGGACGGCAAGGAGTGACCACGGCGAGGAGGAGGGCAGCCCGGAGATGCCAGAGCAGGTACATGATTATTTCCTGTCTGACTTCGGGCGTGGGCCAGGGGTAACTCCGCTACACCGCGGAATCGGAGTTTCTGCCTAAGCTCCACGTTGTCAACAGGCAGCGGAGTTGGCAAAACTCCGCAAACTGCTGGCGGAGTTCGACAACTAGGGTTGATATATGGAGTTCGACAACTAGGGTTGATATATATATATATATATATATATATATATATATACATACATACATACATATATATAAATTCAAGAAGGTTGCTCCAGTGAGTCGGCCACCACGGAGAACCTTCTGCAACGAGGGCTCCGGTCTGATCAGCTTCTCGCTGTCCCTTCAGTAGATAACGCGGCTCTACGCGTTTCAGGCTTGCGCCCTTGATCACGAGCCTAAAGACACTGCACAAAACGGCCCACTGTTTCCGCGTCTGCTTTATTCAAATTAGTCTCGCCCTTGTGGGCGAGTCTTCGCGCCAGTTCCGACATGTGCGAGTAATGCATTATGGTATTAGCAGGCAAAAAAACGTTCAATAATACCAGAGTGGGCTTGAGCCATTTGTACACATAAATGTCAATAAAATCCCCAGTGGGTGAGAGGAGAGTTAGTCGCTGGACATCCGGATTAAGCCTTCCCTCTCGTTTGGAATATCTCCGCTCCATCTTGACACCGGCTGTATCCCAATGCCTGGATCCGCTGGATAGCAGCGGGCCTCCTCGCGACCGGACAAGGCCGCTATATACAAATTCAAGAAGGTTACCCCAGTGAGTCGGCCACCACGGAAAACCTTCTGCAACGAGGGCTCGGGTCTGATCAGCTTCTCGCTGTCCCTTCAGTAGATAACACGGCTCTACGCGTTTCGGGCTTGCGCCCTTGATCACGAGCCTAAAGACACTGCACAAAACGGCCCACTGTTTTCCGCCTCTGCTTTATTCAAATTAGTCCCGCCCTGGTGGGCGTGTCTTCGCGCCAGTTCCGACATGTGCGAGTAATGCATTATGGTATTAGCAGGCAAAAAAAACGTTCAATAATACCACAGTGGGCTTGAGCCATTTGTACACATAAATGTCAATAAAATCCCCAGTGGATGAGAGGAGAGTTAGTCGCTGGACATCCGGATTAAGCCTTCCCTCTCGTTTGGAATATCTCCGCTCCATCTTGACACCGGCTGTATCCCAATGCCTGGATCAGCTGGATAGCGGCGGGCCTCCTCGCGACCGGACAAGGCCGCTCTATACAAATTCAAAAAGGTTGCCCCAGTGAGTCGGCCACCACGGAGAACCTTCTGCAACGAGGGCTTCGGTCTGATCAGCTTCTCGCTGTCCCTTCAGTAGATAACGCATCTCTACGCGTTTCGGGCTTGCGCCCTTGATCACGAGCCTAAAGACACTACACAAAACGGCCCACTGTTTTCCGCCTCTGCTTTATTCAAATTAGTCCCGCCTTATGTACCAGAATCCTTAGCGCCTATTAGGCGCATGAACACGCCCACTGGGGCGGAATTTTGAATAAAATTGTATCAGATGTTCAACTCAGCTGCTGTTTTGTTTTTATCTTATATCAAAAAAGGAGGGAAGAGGATTCACGGTCCATTCGGTTCCCCTGGTTCAATGCTGAATTAATCAAAATGGGAATGGACACTAGTGTCTACTTAACAGTCGGCTAAGTATTGACAACCAAAATGGGAATGGTTGTCAATACTTAGCCGACGGTTAGGTAGACACTAGTGTCCATTCCCATTTTGATTAATTCAGTTTTGTTTTTATCGTCAGGCTCGTGAACAAGAACGGAAGGTCCCCAGAATCTGAGGATAACCTTCTCTGTGGACGTTCCCATAGGGGCAACCTTTCGATTTGGATATTGTGCGGCTTTGCTCGGCCGCGGGAACGGCCGGCTGCTGTGGCAGATCGGGGGCGCTCAGACTGCTGCGTGCCCATTCAGAATTGAAGGCTCGAGCTGGAGGACAAAGCATTGGCAGCTCCTTTGGTGGTTTACAGATTGATCTACCCACTGTGGATTTATTGTGACATTATCTGAACAATCAACAAGCATCCACTTGGCTTTTATTGGTTGAACACTACATGTACCAGAATCCTTAGCGCCTATTAGGCGCATGAACACGCCCACTGGGGCGGAATTTTGAATAAAATTGTATCAGATGTTCAACTCAGCTGCTGTTTTGTTTTTATCGTCAGGCTCGTGAACAAGAACGGAAGGTTTGAAACGCGTCGAGCCACAAGCAGATGATTGACTGTGGATACCGCTGGTGCTGCAGGTCCCCAGAATCTGAGGATAACCTTCTCTGTGGACGTTCCCACAGGGGCTACCTTTCGATTTGGATATATATATATATATATATATAGATATATATATATATATATATATAGATATATATATATATATATATATATATACACAATATACATATATATATAATATACATATATATATATATATATATATATATATATATATATATACACACACACGCACACGCACACACACACACACACAAAAACAAAAAAGTGTTTGTACCAACCTGTAAATTGTTTTTTACCATTCGTATGCCTTTACCATGTCGGTCTTTACCACTAAAATGAATGTATTATACAGAAAAATATATACCCTTTGTGTGTGTAAATATTGTATACTTACCTGTAAAATACTTATATTTACTAGTGAAATCTTTACCAGACATAGGTCTTTACCATTCATGCTTTTATTACGAAAATCATTGTAAAGGCACGCATGGTAAAGGCATATGCGTGGTAAAGGCATGCGTTGCAACGGCATGCTTCTTTCGTCATAATGATCCAATATGCTGTGGTATGGCTGCCACTGTACAGTATGGTATGGTATTTAATGATATGGCCGGTCATTGTATAGAATGGTATAGTAGGTTTGGGCTTTGAACATTGCTGTTGATTTTAATAAGTTGTTATCATTGAGAAGTTTTGGCAAATACGATAAAGGGCATGTAGTTAACAGAGATAGCAGAAAACAATATAAAAAACGTCGAATTAATTCCAATTACAATTAGTTTTGGAAAAAAACAATAATCTTTTAAAACATTCTTTCTATTACCATTCATACTCGGAGGACTAACATCTTGAAAATTAATAATTGCCTCTTGGCACTTGCATAGTAGGTGTTTTAATTATCAAACGCAATGGCACTCCTAACATTTATCTTGGAAAGATGAAAGACTAAGTCAGAGAGATTCAGAGGTGGTCCTCCAGACAGAGTTCAACACACTGAGATACCACCTTATGTGTCATTTTTTTTATATTCAGCTCTCAGTGCACACATCTCTTGGCCTACAAAAATGTTGAGGCACTAGGCACCGCCTGTGCCCTCGTGGGCAGTGGAAAGATTTTAACCTGGCCAGATATCGGACAGCTGGAACAGCTGAAGCAGGCGGCTACAGCAGTGTGTGGAATCCTGGTGGCGCAAAGTCGAGCCCTGGCCAAACATCGTTGGGTCCTTATCGAAGACAAACTAGTAGGGGCACAACTACCAAAAAGGACGCTGCCATGTAGATAGCTCAATGGGTTAACAAGCACACTACAGAGACGAGTGCAGGGGTGTTGCTAACAGTGGTGCAGTCAGGGCCCAGATGTGGGAGGGGACATAACTAAAACAGCCCCTTCAGCTCCGAGAAGGCTAGCCTAGGAGCTGAAGGTAGGAGTGCTGGGGTGCTGCAACACCCCCAAATTCACAATGAAGAGCGCCAAAGGTTAATGCACTTTAAAGAGGACTTTAACATTTGTTTTTAACTTGCCATATTTGCTGTGCTTTTATAGTCAGAGGTGAAATGTCAGTCTAGTGTTCTGACAAATTGCTGACATATTGTTTTAACATTGGGACTGGTGTTTACTTTTCTTTCCCTTACTGCAAAGTGTGAACTATGTGACACTCTTGCTAGTGTGAATGGAAAGGTTGTGGGGTGCCATTTCTTCTAACGGAGAGCAACATTTAAATGAACTGCACAAATATCTCAAAATAAAGAGTGAGGAAAGCACAAACCTTGTTTTCTAACACTGAAGTGGGATGGAAACAATGACTTTCGTAGGATCAAAATCAAAGACACTGCTTCGTGATGCGCAAATGAGAAATATTTGCTGAAACCCAATTTCCACACATAATCGTTTGTACTCTATATAGTTTTATCAGTAAACTGTATGACTGAGCAAATTTAGTAGTCATGTCAATGGAAAATGTGCTATCTGTAAATGACAGTGCGCTACCACAGCATGTTTTAGTAACAGATTTGTGACAGTGTGCTTCTAAATGGAACACTAGCTACATACTACACACCTACCAATCTCTTGCTTGTAAGGGAGCGGCTCATTTGCAACACTTGCTCTTTGTGCGATGCTTGAATTTTTTTACAACCTCGAACTGCGAACAAAGCAAACATAAGGAGATGATGGATGGAGCGCTGAAACTTTTCAGACACTCACCCCCAGTCACAGATCTGGGTTGAATCAGTCATTGTTCTTTAGCTCACTTCGCCGGTGTTTGCCCTAAGTTGGCAGGGTATGCCCAGAAGTGGGTCCCTTGCTCACTTTGCCACTGGATTCAAGCTAGCCTGGCTGATGAGGGGTGTTACCCCGAAACCGTTCCCAGGATGCTTGTTTCCGGTCCAGGGAAGGCCAAGCTTGGCAGTTCGGTCTAGACTGTTCCCAAGAGGCACAGGGTCAAGACTGATTTCCATATGGCTGGGTCTAAACTGGGGTGGCGATGTGAGCTAAAGAACAATGATGGATTCAACCCGGATCTGTGACGGGGTGAGTGTCTGAAAAGTTTCAACACTCCGTCCATCATCTCCTTGTGTTTGCTTCGTTTTGTAAACATCCATTGTGAACTTATGGGCTGCTGAAAAACTTCTTCACAAAGGTAGGGCAGAGGGTAATTGCCCACTAAAACTCCAGGGTTGGTACTCACAAGAATGTAGAGTTGCTAAAACTGTGCTTCTAGAAGCAGTTAAAAATATTTTTTTTAAAAGGTGATTGTAGAGAGATTAGTGACACAAGAAGAGGATATAGGGCAACTCTTATCTAAGCCAAAAGAAGATGGGAAGTAGTGCAGGGGGAAGAACTTACCGAATTGCTCCAAAAATATAAAGGTCTTCTGGAACTTATTAGCGACTGAGACTCGTCCTTTAGAAAACCAACTTGAAGAGGTTGTACAAGTTGATGCATGAGTCGCTTATTTCTCACACTTCTACAGCGAATGGCTCGATGATGCATTGCAGTCAAATGATGATTCTACAGTGGTCCGCATAAAGAAAGAGGCTGTGAATGAGGATGGCATCCCCATAGAAATTGGTTTAGAAGAAACAGTGAAGGCATTGCATCTAATGAATAGGAAGAATGCGCCTGGCTCTGACGGCATCCCTGGTGATTTATATTTGTCACTGCCTGAAATCTGGGTTCCTTATTTGAACACCTTGAGAAATGCCTTCATGAGAGGGAGGGACATTCCACCCTCCTGGAGAGGTGCCATTATTGGACCCATTTATAAGAAGGGGCTGCTTTGATCTGTTGCCTAGAGATAATCTTTGGAGTGTGATAGAAAAATATGGCATTCTCCTGAACTCCTGAGAATTTTGAAAATATTGCATAGTGAGACCTTTTTAAAGGTTAGGTGGCAATTGGGTGGGGATCTGTCCGGGAGGATATCTATCAATCTTGGAGTAAGATAAGGATGCCTGCTTGCACCTCGCTGTTCAACTTATACATCAATGGAGCACTAAAGTGGTAGGTGCCATATTTGGAGCAGAAGTTTGGGGCTGTGCCAATTAATTCATTAGGTCATTGTTTAGTATGCCTCCAAGTATTCCTCTAACTCCTCTACGTTTTGATTTGGCAATAAAAGAGATAGACCTTGTGGTATTCTTAAAACCTTTACTTTACATTGTGTGTCTATGGACAACACTTGAATTGGTGCCTTACAGAGATGCTTTAGCAGAGATAATTCGCATTGATAAAAGAGTACACAACCCATGGCTCAAGAAGGTAAAATATCTTTGTGAAGGCATTAAAATGGAAGAAGTGTGGCACTACCCAACCACAATGAGCAGAGCTATAGTCATCAAGTAGATCATGCTTTCTGGAAATCCATGCTGCTGCAAACATGGAATGACCAAAAAGTGGGGTGCATCACTGAAAAACGTCTCCAACATACATTCACCCCTAACTTTGAGCCATATCTGGACAGGATTAGGTCATTACATGCTAAAAGTCTGTATATAAAGTTTAGGGCTGGATGTCTACCGCCCAGCCGTGGCCAGCAGTGGGAGTAACGGTCGGGCGGTGACGTGAGGAGGGAGAGGGGCAGGGTGGGGGGTAGTAATGTATGGATTACGGACTTTAAAAGGTAAGTAAACATAAAAATAAATAAAACTAATTTCGTTGCACACACTGCATCGCATTTGGTGCTCCCCCTTCCCACGTCACCGCCCGGCCGGCACTCCCACTACCGGCCGCGGCTGCTACCGCCAAGATCTTTTACATATAAATGGGATAAAACAAGATCTTTATCTTCTCAGAGGCCTTCTACCCACTGCTTCAAGAAACAGAGGAATATTTCCTCTTTTTCTGCGCAGACTATGGGCGGCCCCGAAGAACGCGGATTATTGCAGATTGCAAACTTAAGGTCCCAGTTCATTATTGGGAAGCTTATAGACTTCTCAGATCTGACACAAAGGAACAAACTGCGTTTGCTGTTTCCAGGTTACTCCTTTGTAGATGGAGAATTAGATACAGTAAAGTTGGTAACAAGACCTGGTGGATAAGATCGGGCTTGATTGTTTTCAACTTGTGTGTTTCAAGTTTCATGTTGTACTTGTACTGTAGTGCTTCTGCTGAGTATCAAAATATGTACGTCAATGTTTTTATAGAATGTTTTCATAGAATGTTTTCATCATCCTGAATTGTTTTGTATCACAGAATGTTTTAATTTATGTATATACTACTTTTATGGTTTTAATAAGCTGAAATAAAGTAATATTGATTGACATATTTAGAATGGGTTCCACCTTCTCACTGGGTACAAAACAAAACTGATGGAGAACCAAGTTACGGTCAAGACTTAATTCCTTCATTAGATATTTTCACCTCAGACTAGAGGTGCAAGCAGCTGGTGTGCGCATAGACACTTTCCCTCAGAAATGTACACTTTTTCCATTATTTCCGAACAGAAGCTCAGAGAGGTAAGGCAGTGACACTAAAAGTAAATTTGCTTTTTGTCACCTGTGAATTAATTCTTGGATGCAGTACCATAGAGTTTTTAAGACCATTCAAACCATTTCAATAAGGCCTGATGTGGAGAAATCTAAAAGACGTGACATTAAATGGTGCAATTAGACATCAACTGTGAATAACCTTATTTATTATTCAAAAATAAGGATCTCACATGACTCCACGCCAAAGACATAATGCTCCGTTCTCAGCTGTTTTTACAGATCATCGTTTTTTTCATATGTGATAGTTCTAATGGATCAGCTGCAGTGAACCAAGACTACAATTGTGACATAGAATCAATAGATAATACTAAAAAAATGATCCAGTACTTACAATTATCTGCATCATTAGTGTTAGCACTACCAGCTTTTTCACTCGGTAAATCATGAAATTTAACAGGAACATAAAGAGGTTCACTCTGTGAAACAAAATAAAACATTATCCAGGGTAAACACTTATGTAACAAGAAGAATATAAAGAGGAAGCCATGCATTTCAAGTTTAAGCAAAGGTATCTAGTGTCCATATACAAGTCTGTATTTACAACCAGCATAAACTAAATGCTGTTGAACAAGTAAAACGTTTTTATCATCAACCTGAAAAAGGCCTGGCAGGACGAACTGAGAAGGAATTCTCCCTTTAAATAAAAAATTACATCTAACAACATGGGTATACGGAAATACCTCTTTTTGCTTGATCACTCCCAAAGTTTTGGACCAATGCTCCTATTTTTATGACTCCATAGTGGACTGAGGTTTGTCAACCAGACCTCAGTGCTAGTGTTCTAACCCATTACAACGTGTATGTTGAATTGGATACCCCCAATTGGCATAAGCTGACTTACTTGTAAGTCCCTAGAATATGATACCAAAGCTAGCTCCAAATGTAAGACAGAGTTCACCCAGGCCTGCAGCACGGATTGTGTCACCTGTGTGCAACAAGGTACAAAACGGCTCTCAGCCTCGCACTGCATACTGCTAGAGCAGTTTTAAAACCGCTAGTTTGACTTTGTCATTTAAACTAATGGCAAAGCCCCTACTTTCCTTAAAACTATATATGTCTCTCCTAATTAAGGCCTTTAGAGCCCTAAGGCAAGCAGCTGTATAGTATTAAGTAGAATATATGCTTTTAATAGGTCTTAACAGCAAAGCTTCGAAATTGTCATTTTTGCTGTGGAAAAGTTAGTATCCCAATTGGCTAACACAAAGTTACCGGCCGACCCCTCAGTCCGTCTAACTCCTGAATGGGAGTACTAAATGGGTACTTCAGGATATCAGACTTGATCCCCACGTCGACTTTAATGTCACTATTAAGGAAAGGCAACTTTTAGAATGTTGCCCCTCTGTTACCCAGTTTGTCCAGTGGTTCAAAAAGAGAGTTTCAAAGGCGAAGCTGCCTTTGGTGGGCAAACTGTGATCACACTCATGTAGGGCTACCCTTTGTTCAAGAAGACAGGCGGGCAGTAGGAAAAGAGAAGGGAAACCAGTGGCTAAACTGGTTTTCGTGTGGGTGTTGAAATCCACCGATAGCTGCACGTCTAGGGTGGGCAACCAAGCTCCTAACATCCAAGGAAACGTTCAGACATCCAGAGAGTGGGCAGAATAGTGCACTTTAACATTGCTAAATACCTCACATAGCCAGAAGTTGTCACAGGGTTGCGGGATCCTGGAAGCCCAATTGCTGGTGGCCACATCCTCCCTCCCAGGTCACTTTCTTGGCGTAAACAAAGAGAGGACTATGCCTGTGGCTCCTGGCTCATGTATGTCACTCCCAAGCCCCAAAACAAAGAAGTGACTCAAAGGGCCAGTCAGTGGATCCCCTGGAACCAGCACAGTCAAATTAGAAGTAACCCCTACCTGCAAGTCAGTAGCCACAAGCTACGAATCACAGCTAACCGCCGACGGGCAACCCATGAGACAGATCATCTATGGCCAAACATTGCACCAGAGTCTGCTGACTCGGCAGTGTCATCTGAGCCCAAATTGGTCATCAAAGACAGATACCAGCACTCCCCAAAGCATACCGCTGGAACTGCTGCATACAGAGCTCAGTAGCCCAGCTGCAGCTAGCCTTCTACTGACTCAAAGAGGACTTTGATGGACACTGACCCCTGTGGCCAAAGTCATCCCACCTTACCCGTAGACCGAGGAGCAACTTCAAGGACACCCACACTGACCGCACAGAATCCAGAGCATCTTTCAGCATCTTCAGCATCTGCATCCCCAGCATCAGGACCACTGCATTAAAGTCTATGGCAGTCTTGAGGTCTTTGGTGGCCTGGAGGTAAAGTGTGGAACTGGACTTGCGAATGCTTTGGTGTTCAGCTAACTGTCCAAATACTCCTTATTGCCCCCACACCCCCCACCCCCACCCTGACTTCCTCTCTCTCACAACTGGTTGCCCCACTTGGGTAGAAGTAGTCAAACACAACTCTTTCAAACTTTTCAAAAGTTTCCAACGTTTACAGTTACCAATGCTTGTTTGCACTTGGGACTTAAAAGCTACGATTTACGTTTTACTTAAAAATCTGTATCTCCAGAACCCTCCAGTGGATTTTGATGATCTTGTGTCTAAAAAAATCATACAAATATGATCTATTTATATAAATCTGTGACAGATTTCTTTCCTGTTGCATGACTTGATTTTGTTGTTTGGTGCTTCTAATTCCTTTAAACTAGTTATTTTGTTTAAGCATTGCTGCTCGAAGCCACAGCTGCCCAGGGTTCAGCGAAAGAGCTGGTCAGGACCCAAGAAAGTTTTGCAAGCGTATTACATGGTAAGATCGTACAGCCATACCGAATACGTTGCAATCCTCGCAAGGGGTATGGAGTTGACATTTTATCAGATTCCTCAACTAGAAGCAAACATTTTACACCATGTCCTAAACAAAAAGGTTATTTACCTTAGGTGACAATATTGCTGGTGAATACATAAACTTCTCACGGATTACTCACTTTAGGAAACCTGCTATCATACTTCAGACTGGTCTGGAAAACCTGTCCCAAGAAAAACTTTACAGAGCCTCCAAGTGGAGTCATGCTGCTTCAGTCCCAACTTTCAATGCAGCATCATCAGATGCACGAGGTGCTAACCAGCATACTTGTATCAGTTCCCAATTTTCTTTCCATGTCTCATGGAGGTATGAGGCGAAGAACACAAAGAGCCACAACAACGGAAAATACAGCACTTACCATGTTTGCATACCTTGGAAGATTTTTTAATCACAACACTAACTCATGAGGGAGCACAGGGAGGGGGCGGCCAAGGAATCAGCAATAAGATTAAGCATCCACCAGAAACATGGTTACCAAAGGTAAGTACATTTTTCCTCTGGTAGATACATCTTTCTGCATACTCATCACATAATGAATGTGTCCCAAAGCAGTAAGGGCCAATTGTACAAAGCTTTTTTTTGGTTGCAAAGGGCCAGATTCCCAGAAACCCACCATTTGAGTCCGCAAAAGAACTTTTTACAATGTACAAAAGGCACATTTTTATTCAGAAACTTGTTACCGAATCGCAATTTGTGTTTGTTAACAAATACTGATTTTGCATTTGGAAGGAGCATCCCTTATAAATACTGAATCAGAAAGGTGTGTATTAAAGTTTTGCGACCAAATTCTGGTCACAAAATAGTAATACTTTACCACCAGTTTACAGCTGGTAGTAACCCACTCCCAATAGAGTACATTCGCAAATGTTTAAACAAAACTTTTTAAGCGCAACCAGTCGTCCCACGGCGCACTGCCTTCTCTAAATAAAAAAAATTTAAACCATGCAAAATGTAATTCTTTCCTTTTAAATTGATGCTTTCCAACCAGCACCCCTGAACAAACTTATTCCAAACACCTGTTTAGTTGGATTAAATCACAGACTTCCTGCCCACCAACACGGATGCAACCTCATCAGGCAGGCAAAATGGGGCGGGGTCCAACTGGCACCACTCAATTGCCTCCTTACAGAGTTTGGGGTTAGATATTTGACCATCATACTGCTTGAGCATGTGCACTCTTCACTGGACAGGAAGGTGCAGATGTGTGCTGAGTGGCAATCAATGAGCTTACCAGATGCTCCTCATCGAGACTGGGACAAACAGAGCCAGCTGTACTCGACTATACTGCAACTTTAGATACAAGCAAGATCAGAGGAAATACAACCATCAGACCCTAAGACCTGTTGCACAAGAAGGAATTCCCCAGGATGCATGGCCCAAAACAGAATACAATTTCTGCCTTGGGATGGGAACTCTAATCTAGTCATTTCCATCACATAGATGTGGAGATCCCACTCAAGGTCCACCAATGAGAGGCAACGGAAAGCATTTGCATTCATAATAAGGAAGCCCACAAGGTGAGACCCTTGTGGGAAGATTCCGCGGGGGAACTGCTTCCCAACACATGGTCAGAAAATGCACACTACCCTATCTATTGATATAATGGATGGAGGAGGCTTTGTCTGACAGAATTTGGACATAGCACACGGAGATGGAAGGAAGAAAGGAATTCAAGGTAACAATGACAGCCTGCTGCTAAGGCACATTTATGTGCAAGTGCTGGTCTGATACAGGCCAAAATCCCTGCATTGCCATATCAACTAGGCAGTACTCCAGCTTAGTGAAGAGATATCCATGTCCACTATAGTCTAAGCTTGCAGAGGGCAGAATGAGAGACCCTTCAGAATTTTGGAAGGCTTCATCCACTACTGCCTGTAAGATCGACACCTGAGCTCAGAGATTTCATTGGTGCTGTAGCAACTGCTTCTCTGACACTACTGATGTACTCATATCTGCTATCTGGTGGAAGGTACGAACAGGATGCTCAAGGCCATTAGGCTTAGTAATCGCAAAACCTGCAGGATTGGGATCGGACCTTAAGATGCATCAGAATCCTCACCCAAACATCTGCAATTCTTTGAGGAGAGGAGACATTCATAAGATTTGTGCCAAGCACTGCCACAAGAACTTTTGGATGTTGAGGATACAACCCAGGTCATTGTCAGGCCATCATACACTGGGCACACTACTGGACAAAAGTCAGGGATTCAGTCATCGTCAGCCAGTCATCCATGTACAGGAATACAAGACACTTGATATCTTCAGAGAAGCTGCAATCTCAGTCAGCACCTTTTCAAAAAAGCATGAGACCGTCAGAATGGGAGGAAAGCAAACAGCAAGTACTGGACCCTCACCACGTAGCTCACATAGCACCTGTGTAGGCAGGGAATTGGAAGACTTAAATAAGCACATTGGATGTACAGTGACGCCAACCACTTTGCCAAGTTCATGGCCAACAGGTTCTGGCTCAGGAACAGCATCCTAAACTTTTCATGCCAGATGAAAAGTTTCAGAAGGCAGATATGCAGGATAAGCCTCAGGTCTCTTTGCTTTTTGGTCATCAAAAAGTAAAGGGAATAAAACCCAGGGCCCCTCTTTGCTAGAGGCACCATTTCTTTGCCAACTTTTCTATAAAGGCAGGTCTTTTGCCTTCAGAACAATGAACAATCAGAAGGGAGGGAGGTGGTCTGGTGGCAAGACACGAAAGGAAAGGCGTAGCCCCATCAGTTCAGCTGATCAACCAGACATTAAATGATCACCTTAAACACAATGTGAAAATGGTGGACACTCCACCTCACCAGAAGGTTGGGTTATGAAGGGTAGATGTCACTGAGGTTTGGAGACAGCAGAGTAAGCAGAGGCTGGTGTTGCTGCTGCTGGTTGCATCTCCTACATGCATCGCTGCCCTGACAGGACGATCATACAGATATGCCTTGTAAGAGTTGGCAAAACCTATTGCCTAAAAGGCAAAAGACATTAGCCATGTGGACAGCCAAGTTGGAGAATGCCCAAACTTTGTGACCCACAGTAACAAATTTGTAGGATTCCCTCTCTAGGTGGCAGGTGGAAGGTGCTAGGGTTCTCCTTTACAGACTGTCTTAACAACAAGACTCATGGTGGTGAAGAATGGCTAAGGTGATCAGGAGCAGTTCCTTAAATGGTTTTGACTTTGCCATAGGCACTCCTGCAAATGCCCATAGAGGTACAGCATTGAGGGGTTGTAAGGGACAAGCCCGCTGCAACCAACCCCCCATAACTTGGGGTGAAGCACAAAGGGTTGCAGGCCGTCCTGAGGAAGACACAGAATGGCGATGGGATCATAATAGATTCCTGAAGGCAGAAGTTAGGTCTCGCACCTGAGCCACATCATGAAGCGATGTCGCAGCGAGACCTATAGCCGTCAGCTCTGCTTCCAAGGAGACAGGAGATGGGCATGCGCAGGCTGCAGGCCAGGATCGGGTCGCGCGCGTTCACCACATGACTTAGTCACGCGCTGTTCATCTCCTGTCTCCCTTGCAAGCCTCAGGCAGTTGCTTTCACTTTCCCTCTCCGCCGTCGGCTCAATGCGCACCGTCGGCTCATGCTTGCATTTCGGGCCCCAGGAGATGATTGGAAAGAAGGTATGCTGCATAGATTCTTGAAGACAAAAGTGACTGAAACCCATGAGAGAGAATGTGCAGCAGAAGCCAGGGGGCTGTGGACATAAGTAGGAGTGGCAGAGCTGGAGTAGCTGTAGCTGGGAGAGAGAGCCCAGGATGTCCGAATGAGTCCCCAAGGGGAGAAACGCCTCACTTTTAATAAATTCTGAAGCCCCAAAGAGCTCTGTAGATTCTGCCATGCCGCCGGTAGGGCCGTCCCGTATCATCTGCGGGGCAGCAGGAAGGAAGCAGCCCACGAGGCACAGCACGCCCGGCTCGGCAGAGTCTAGAAGTCAGGCGGAGCGCTGGAACCTCGGATTCTGCCTGGCTGCCGCCGCCTCTGCGCCCTGCCCCGCGGCTCACCCTCACAGCCCGCTCCGCCGCCGCTGCTCGTGCCCGTTGCTGCTCTCAAACACCCTAAAGAAACATCACGTGGTTACCGTGCGCCAATCATGGGGTCGCTAGATGGCCGTTCCTAAGGCTTTGTTTCGTCTGAACAGGCCGCGGCCCAGGCTGGTTACCAAGGGGGTGGAGATCTCGCTCCCGGACTTTAGCTGTTCCACCCATTAATGTAATTAATGTATGCAGATTGAGCGGGCGGGGGGGGGCCTGAGCAGAAGTGACCCTATGTATATTCAGGTGTGTCTCACAACTGTGAACTCCTCCGTGTACATAGAGTCCAAGAAATATTTGCATTGTTTTCTAAATATCAGGGGAGTTAAGAAATCACGCCTTTTTTTAGAGAACTTCATAATACTTAAAACACGATAGCAGTGTTTTGCGGAATATCACAATCCGCATGTGGGACACATTTTTCTTCGGTGCCCAACACTATTTTGATTCGAATCCTACTCTGCCAATCACCCCCTCCGCCCTCATGTTCTTGTTTCAGGAGCGCTGCCAATGTCCAGGCGGCCTGCTCCCCTCCCCTTACCCTCCTAAAACTTGGAAACTCCAGGGGCGATAACTGGGTCGTGATGGCACTTCAGCCACGGCCTGGCTCATATGCTCTGAGCCAATCACCCCCTTTAAGCTGAGGGGTTCGTTTCTCCGGGGTGCTGCCCTGCTTGGGGTATTGTATCCAATGTCCAGGCGGCCTGCTCCCCTCCCCCCACCCTAAACTTGGAAACTCCAGGGGTGATGGGGACACGGAGTGTGATCTCTCGACTGAGGGCTACAAGTTGACTTGTGCACCGCCTCTCCACGCACAACAGGGCCACGGTACACCCCTAGCGCCCTGCCGCTCTCCTCCAGGCACTGCTCTGAGATCCGCTGTCCTCTTAGCGTTGTCACCAAGCCGTGTGAAGGACCGTGAGGACACCAGAGGGACCCCAGGACCGTGTGGAAAGGTGTGTGCAGGACCGTGTGAAGAAGAGTGCTTTGGGGATCCTGTTAGAAAGGCGACCCCGGGGGAGGCAGAAGATGTCTGACTGACCACCCCTAGATCCACCTCTCCTTCGAGAAGTAGCCGAGCGTTACCGAGAGGCCTCCTGGGTGAGGGTCCTCTCCTAGGATCGTACAGCAGAATAATCACAACACTACAGACGGACACCACACCAGAGGTCGAGATCTTAAGCTTTTATAGGTAATAAAGGTTGCTGGTTCTTGGCAGTATATACAGGCAGATCGAAGGATCCGTAAAGTCTCGTAAAGGGGGGTAGGGTAGCGGGACAGTCTCAACTCGGGTGGAAGAAGGGATACCCTACGCACAGCTCTCAATCCTCGAGCTGGGGGGTTCCGAGAGGTCGGGCCGCGGCAGCGCCAGCAGGCTCTCGAGGTGGTTTCAGCAAGGTAGGCCACGGCAGCGCCAGCAGGCTCTCAAGATGGTTTCAGCAAGGTAGGCCGCGGCAGCACCAGCAGGCTCTCAGATGGTTTCAGCAAGGTAGGCCGCGGCAGCGCCAGCAGGCTCTCAGATGGTTTCAGCAAGGTCTCAGATGGTTTCAGCAAGGTAGGCCGCGGCAGCGCCAGCAGGCTCTCAAGATGGTTTAGGTTACCGGAGATGAGTTCGTCTGGTGTCGGCCGTGACAGCGTCAGCAGGGCTTCCAGTCCAGGATACAACTGACGTCCTAATCCAGGGCTGGCCCAGATATAGGACGGGAGTCCTTTGATGTCCGGACCCTCGCGCCTGGGGGTCAGCGGGGCCGGGATGATGGTGTCCAGACACCCAGCAGGGGGGTGGAGCCAGCGCCCAGGGAGGCCGGAGGGCGATCGAAACCAGGCGCCCGGGGACGGCTGGAGGGCCATCGAAACACCCTTTTCTCTGGGATCTGTCGAGTGGCCACTCGACCACCTGGGTGGATCTTGGTGCCTCGATGTCTGGGCTTCGCTGGGGCCTGGGCCGGGGCCGAGGCCACGTGGTCGGGACGTGGGGGGCCCAAGATGGAGTCGGGCGCGGCCTCGTGCTTAGGTCGTGAGGGGCCCACGATGGCACCAGGTCGGTAGTGGGGGTCCGGGATGGTGGCCGGACCAGCAATGTTGGGGCGTGTAGTGTCGGGCAAAAAGGGCTGCCCGATGCTGGGCGGAGGGCCGATGTCGTCCTGGGCCCGCCATGCGGGAGGGGTAGGACCACGCCATGAGGCCGGGTCCAACACGCGTCCCCCCCAGCTGAAGGCAGGGGAGAGTCACCCATCGTCTTGGGGATTCTCCTCGCCGAGGCGGAAGAATCGGGACAGGCCGTCAGCATTGGCGTGGTCGTTGCCGGGGCGATGCTCCACAGTGAAGTCCATCCCCTGCAGCGAAATGGACCAGCGCAGCAGTTTCGGGTTTTCTCCCCGCATCTGCATCAACCACCGCAGGGGCTGGTGGTCGGTCTGTACTCGGAAGTGGGTGCCGAAGAGGTAGGGCCGGAGCTTCTTGAGGGCCCACACCACGGCGAAGGCTTCCCTCTCGATGGTGCTCCATCGCTGCTCTCTCGCCAGTAGGCGTCGGCTGATGAAGGCCACAGGCCGGTCGATTCCTTCGGAGTTGTCTTGGGACAGGACCGCCCCGATGCCGTGCTCTGAGGCGTCGGTTTGGACCACAAACTCTCTGTTGTAGTCGGGGGCCTGGAGCACAGGGGCGGTGCACATGGCAGTCTTCAGAGTTTCAAAGGCTGCCTGGCACTCGGGGGTCCAGTGCACCTTCTGTGGTAGTTTCTTTGAGGTCAGTTCTGTGAGGGGCCCCACAATGCTCCGGTAGTTCTTTATGAATCGCCGATAATATCCCGTGAGCCCCAGGAAGGCGCGGACGGCGGTTTGGGTGACCGGGGGCTCCCAGGCCCGGATGGTGTCTATCTTTGGTTGGAGGGGAGCCACTTGGCCGCTCCCCACTTGGTGTCCCAGATAGGTCACGGACCCTTGGCCTATCTGGCACTTACTGGCTTTGATGGTGAGTCCGGCCCGCCGAAGGGCCGTCAGGACTGTCCAGAGGTGGGTCAGGTGCTCATCCCAGTGGAGGCTGTACACTGCAATGTCATCGAGATAGGCGGCGCTGTACTCCTCTAGACCGGCCAGCACCTGGTTCACTAGTCTCTGGAAGGTTGCTGGTGCGTTCTTCATGCCGAAGGGCATCACTTTGAAGTGATAGTGGCCATCTGGTGTCGAGAAGGCCGATCGCTCCTGTGCACCAGGGGTAAGGCCAATCTGCCAATACCCCGCCGTGAGATCGAAGGTGCTGAGATATTTGGCGGCCCCTAGGCGATCGATCAATTCATCCGCCCTGGGGATGGGGTGGGCGTCGGTCCTGGTGACGGCATTCAGTCCCCTGTAGTCAACACAGAACCGGAGCTCCGGAGCTGCTCCGGGGGTGGCGGCTTTAGGGACCAGGACAACGGGACTGGCCCAGGGACTGTTGGAGGGTTCGACTACCCCCAGAGCTAACATCTTGGCCACTTCGGATTGGATGCAGGCCCGAACCCGGTCGGGCACTCGAAAAGCTCGGTGTTTTACAGCCGGGCTGTCTCCTGTGTCTACATCGTGGACACACCACCGGGTGACCCCCGGATTGAGGGAAAACAGATCCGCAAACTGCCCCAGCAGCTTCCGGCAGTCCTGTTGCTGCTCTGGGGTCAGGGAAGAGGAGAGCGTGACCCCTTCGATGGAGCCGTCTTTCTCGTGGTGCGGAGGAGATCTGGTAGGGGTTCGGAGTCGTCCTCCGCTCCGTCATCGGTCGCTAGCAGCAGGCTCAGTTCAGTGCGTGCAAAGTGTGGCTTGAGCCGGTTAGCGTGCAGAACCCGGAGGGGGTTCCGGGGGGACTCCATGTCCACGAGATAGGTGACTGGGCTCTTGCGCTCCACCACTTTGAAGGGCCCCGTCCATTTGTCCTGGAGGGCACAAGGTTCGACTGGGGACATGACCCAGACCTGCTGGCCTGGCTCGAATTCGATGGACGAGGCGTTCTGGTCATACCAGCATTTCATCTCCTCCTGACTAGCCTCCAGGTTGGCCTCGGCAAGTTCCCGGAACTTCCGAGTCTGATTGCGGAGGGTCAGGAGGTACCGGTAGACATCAGGTGGGGCCTCTCGAACTGCTGTCTCCCAGCCTTCCTTGACCAGGCTGAGGGGGCCTCGGACCGGGTGTCCGTACAAGAGTTCAAAGGGGCTGAACCCCAGGGACTTCTGGGGTACCTCTCGGTAGGCGAACAGGAGGCAAGGTAGCAGGACATCCCATTTGCGCCGGAGTGGTTCTTCTAAGCCCTTGATCATCCCCTTCAATGTTCTGTTAAATCGTTCCACTAGTCCATTTCCTTGGGGATGATACGGGGTGGTGAATTTATAGGCGACCCCGCACTGTTGCCATAGGGACCGCATATGCTTCGAGATAAAGTTGGAGCCTCGGTCACTCACGACTTCTCGGGGGAAGCCGACTCGGGAGAAGATGCTCATGAGGGCTCGGCCCACCACGGGGGCTGTGATGGTTCGGAGAGGAATGGCTTCGGGATAGCAGGTAGCATGGTCAACCAGGACGAGGATGAAGCGGTGCCCCTGCGAGGTTCGAGGGTCCAGGGGCCCTACGATGTCTATCCCCACTCACTCGAAGGGGGTGGTCACCACGGGGAACGGCTGGAGCGGGGCTTTGACTTTCCCCCCGCTCTTCCCGCTGGCTTGACAGGTCGGGCAGGTCCTGCAGTGGTTATGCACATCGGTGCGCATTTTTGGCCAGAAGAAATGGGTCACCAGGCGGCTGTAAGTTTTGTCCTGCCCCAGGTGCCCGGCGAGGGGCACATCATGTGCTAAGTTTAGGAGGAAGTCTCTGAATCGGAGGGGTACGACCAGTACCCGGCCGGCCCCTAGTTCAGCAATCTTTTGCTCACTGTAGAGAAGGTCGTTGTCCCAATAGATCCAGTGGGACCCCGCGGGGTCTCCAGCTGCTTGGGTAGCGGCTTGCTGTCGAATCCCTTCGAGGGAGGGGCAGGTTTTCTGTTCCTGCCGGAACTGTTCGCGGGTGGGGCCACCTTCTTGGCGCCATTGAGCAAGTTCTGGGAGGTGGTCGAGCTCGGTGAGATCTTCTTGGTCGGACCCTTGGGGGCCGTGTTCGGGGTCGGCGTCCTCGGGGACGACGGGCGGCGGAGGGGCAGGCCACTCCGGCTCCTCGGTGAGAGCTTCCCCCGCTGGGGGGGAGGCTCGGGCGGTCATGGAGCGGGTGGTCGCACAGACCCACTCGGGAAGGCCTAGCATCCCCAGGTGCTCTCTCCGTTCGACGCTAGCCCAGGGGGAACTTTCTAGGTCGTTCCCAAGGAGGCAGTCCACGGGGGCATCGTCGCGGACAGTGACTTTTAGCACGCCCGACACTCCCCCCCACTCGAAGGGGATGCGGGCCATCTGGCACAAAGTCTCTGAGTTATCTGCGGACCGGACTGGACACAGGACGTTAGGAAGGATCTGTTCCGGGGTCACCAGATGGCAGCGGACCGCTGTCACGCTGGCCCCAGTGTCACGGAGGGCTTCGGTCCGGCGTCCATTGATGGTGACCCACTGGCGGTATTTCTGGGTGTTGCCGGGGATCGGGCCTCGGGGGATCAGGTCGTGAGTACCCAGGCATGCCAAGGTCATGGCGGCGGGCTCCCACTCGGCTTGCTCTGGGTTGTCGTCCTCCTCCTCACTCCTTTCTTCACCCAGGGCAGCGGCTGCGATCTGGCGGGTTGGGGGACCGGAGGTGCCGGGTCACTGATTCATTGGGCAGAGAGGGTCATTCGCATAATGACCCAGTCGCTGGCATCTGTGGCACGTAACGTTCGGGCGGGGCCCCGGTCTGGCTGGGGGGCCCCCTCTCTGGCCCAGGGCTGGCGACGTGGAGGTAGGGGAGGACCCCTGGGGGACGTCTCGCCCCGGCTCTGGCCTACTCCGCCGCCTCGTGGTCGGTGGTTCCCCGGGGATCCCCGGCCGTAGTCTCCCAGTGGACTCCGGGGAACTCGGGTGCCCACCCATCTATCCGCCTCGACAGCGAGTTTTCGTGGCTCAGTCAGTTTGCTGTCGAGGAGGTGTTGCCGGAGTTCAATGAAGCAATTATTGGACAGATGTTCCCATAGAATGAGGTCGATCAACTGCTGGAAGGTGGTGACCTGGCAGCCTCTGACCCACCCCTCGAAGGCTCTGCTGTAAAAGTTCACGTACTCCACCCACGTGGTACCGGGGATTTTCTTGCAGTCTCTGAATCGCTGCCGGTACATCTCGGGGGTGAGCCCGTAGCGAGTGAGGAGGGCGGTCTTCATGTGCTCGTACAAGGTCATCTCGGTATCAGGGAGCTCCAGCAGGGCGTCCCTCCCTTCGTTGATGAACTTCCCCCTCAGGCCGGCGCCCCAGTCCTTGAGGGGTACTCGATGGGCGGTCATGGCGACCTCGTAGGCTTTGAACCACTGTTGGATGTCGTCGTTCTTACAGTACTCTTTGACGACATCCTTGGGTATGTGCACCTTCGTGTCCACCGGCGGGGGTGAGGTCTTACCCCCGGCGATGGCAGACTCGTTTGCCTTGGCTTTCAGTTCCATTTCTTTGAGGACGCGCTCGTGCTCGAGCATGAGTTTTTTCTCCTCGAGGGCTAGCTTCCTTTCTGCCAGTTGGATTTCTCCTTCTTGTCTGAGTCGAGCAAGATCCAACTCGTGGAGCCGGTTCCTCTCTCGTTCTCAGGCGTCTTCGTGGGAGAGGCCCGTGTCTGGGTTTGCGGGTCTCCCTCCCGCTGGGTTCGTCTCGGCCTCCGGGCCTCCGTCCGGGCCCGGGTTATCTTCACTCGGGGGTGGCGCCTCGCCGGCGTCCACCCAGGCCTGCAGGGCCGATTTAAAGTCTTCTTTGGTGCTTAAGCCAGTGGTAGCGATGCCTAGGTCTTTGCAGAATTGCTTTAGCTCCTTGTGACTGTAGTCTTCCATTTTCTCTTTCTGGAATTCTGTGCTCATGGTCGTAGTGGGTTTTTCTTGGTAGTGAGTGAATCACTCTCTGTACGATCTGCGTGTGCTCGGATCCCAGCGCTTGCCACCAATGTTAGAAAGGCGACCCCGGGGGAGGCAGAAGATGTCTGACTGACCACCCCTAGATCCACATCTCCTTCGAGAAGTAGCCGAGCGTTACCGAGAGGCCTCCTGGGTGAGGGTCCTCTCCTAGGATCGTACAGCAGAATAATCACAACACTACAGTCGGACACCACACCAGAGGTCGAGATCTTAAGCTTTTATAGGTAATAAAGGTTGCTGGTTCTTGGCAGTATATACAGGCAGATCGAAGGATCCATAAAGTCTCGTAAAGGGGGGTAGGGTAGCAGGACAGTTTCAACTCGGGTGGAAGAAGGGATACCCTACGCACAGCTCTCAATCCTCGAGCTGGGGGGTTCCGAGAGGTCGGGCCGCGGCAGAGCCAGCAGGCTCTCAAGATGGTTTCAGCAAGGTAGGCCGCGGCAGCGCCAGCAGGCTCTCAGATGGTTTCAGCAAGGTAGGCCGCGGCAGCGCCAGCAGGCTCTCAGATGGTTTCAGCAAGGTAGGCCGCGGCAGCGCCAGCAGGCTCTCAGATGGTTTCAGCAAGGTAGGCCGCGGCAGCGCCAGCAGGCTCTCAAGATGGTTTAGGTTACCGGAGATGAGTTCGTCTGGTGTCGGCCGTGACAGCGTCAGCAGGGCTTCCAGTCCAGGATACAACTGACGTCCTAATCCAGGGCTGGCCCAGATATAGGACGGGAGTCCTTTGATGTCCGGACCCTCGCGCCTGAGGCCGGGTCCAACAGACCCAACGGAGCTGGGGCGGAGTGTGAAGTCCTTGGAGGACCCCAGAACTGTGTGGAGTTCGTGGGCTGTGAGCAGCAGCCACAGGACCCCCCAGCAGGTGAGTGCACGTCCCTTCACTGCCCACACCATTGGGCAATAACATTACTAAGGGTACCACACACTGACCTGTCTCTCGGCTCGCATCGAGTATTAACTCAGTGTGGTACTCCTTTCACCCAACTCAGATCCGCTCACAGACCTATCAGTTGTTATGAAGAAACCCAGGGCACTGCCATTCCCAACTCACAGCAATATAGATGTAAGTCTGCCCATGTGGCCTCGGCTTACCCAAGATATACGCACCTTATGAGTTTGCCCAGAGAATTTCAGGCTGAGAATAGGTGGAGCCCCACAAACACAGGGAGGGGTTACATTCCCTGCTTGAAGTCAAGTGCAGAAGGAGGGCGGGGGTATTCAAAACATCCATATTCTAAATATAAAAGCCCCCCTTTCGTTTAGAAATAATTTGGGACACGTTGATAAAAAGTGCACATGAGCACAACTGTACGTTTGTCACAGGCTGACCATATGGTGACCTTTCACCTCCGCTCCACCCACAAGACCCTCTCCACCCTCCCTGAGGGTGGCACAGAGTCCAATGCAATAGGTCTCGCATTTATGCAAGTTTAAGCTATTGGCATTGTAAATGACAATGCCTTTTATTTATGTTTTAATAACGAAAACAAAAATAAAAGGCATTGTTATTTGCAATGTCAATAGCTCAAACTTGCATAAATGCGAGACCTATTGCATTGCAAATGCTTGTTATGATTTTCGTGGGAAGACCCTTCCACCGAAGGACACTTATCTTCAAAAGAGAAAGTGTGCCTGGGGTCTCCCAGAGGCCTTTAGCTAAACATAATTTGGCCTCTTGCTCCCTGATGACCTTGCAAGAGACGAGGACTGCAACATTATTCCTTTATTCCATATGCTACATACTATCACTATGGGGGTCGGAAAGACTTCGCGCAGCACTGTCTGCTAAGGCTTGAAATCCGATGCCTTTTGAGGAAACATTTTACCTAGTTCCTGTTGACAGGTGAGAAATTTATCAGTGAGACACCGAGAGCTCCGGAGAACGCCGACAAGCATGAAAAAACAGTAACCAATGACAGCACACTGGTTGGTGTTTAATAAACTCTGGTGTGACACCAGTTCCAGCCTTGGAGTCCCTGGAAAAATGCTTTCCTGGAGAAATGCTTTCTAGACTAAAGCCTGGAAGGAGTATTGATACGTTTGGAATAATCTGTCGGAACATGCATCCTTCAGAAATGTCAATCAAGTGCTTGTAAAGAGTGGCATGCATAGCAAAGGAACAGCTGTTGTGCTGTATGGTTAGGCATAATCACTTGATTGAATCTTGATATTGTCCAGCAGGGTAGGCAAGGAACCATGGACAGACAGGCCTCCATTAGAAAAAGTAAGAAGCATTCATAAAAAAACAACGAGGAATGTAAAGGTAAATGTTAGTCTATTGGCTGTAGTTAGCTAGGTTCTATGTGCGTTTTCAGGCCAACCATGATGGAGCATGGGTCGGGTAAAGCTTAGCAGTTTGCCCCAGTCAGGAGTTTTCCTTTCTGATTGGCCAGGCAGGACTCAGTAACTGCTGCGGCCTGGTGTGCTGTCATGAAAAGCTTAGAGTGGGGGCGAAACTTGAAAGCGGTCACTGAGATTCCATCGCAGAAGAGGTCAGTTTGCCACCTTTTCCCTCTGTTGTGCTTTACGTTTGAGTTTCATCACTTGTTTGGAGCTTGATGTTCCCCAGCTGGGCAAGACTAGGAGTTGTGGCCAGGCATGCCTCCTTTACGTTCAGATGCCTCATTTACGTTCAGATGTTTCATTGATAGGCAACATGACACATATGGGTGGGGTGGCATCAGTAATAGGCAAAATGACAAATATGGGTGGGGTGGCATCAGTGATAGGCAACATAACACATATGGGTGGGGTGGCAGTGGTGGTGGGTAACATGCCCCTATGGGTGGGGTGGCATCAGTGATAGGCAACATGACACATATGGGTGGGGTGGCATCAGTGATAGGCAACATGACACATATGGGTGGGGAAGCATCAGTGATAGGCAACAGTACAGGAATGGACATTCTACACAGGGAATGGATGGGATGCACTGGGAATGGACCATGCAGGCGGCAGTCGGGAGGAGGCTGCTGGCACCACCGCAGATAATAATAACAGGGATTGGTAATACTTTTTAATATGATCGTTCAGTTGTACATAATGCTTTCTTGGTCATATATAAGCTAACAAAAATGCATCTGACACTTCTTTTTTATAACTTTTCAGCATGCTGCAGACTTCTGTACTGCACAGCTTAAAGCCATAGACGAAGTCAATAGCTCTGGCTAAACACTTATAAGGTCCCAAAAGCGATACCTATTGGCTATGCTAATGCTTGTTTTATTTGTAGGCCTCTTTCTATTTGCATCACATCTATCTATCTATCGCCCTCACTATATCCATCTGTCTATCGCTCTCTATCTATCTATCTATGCATTTTTAATACAACAACCATTCCGATTTTGAGAGGAGTAAACATCCCAATGCCCATTAGATTCCCCATGTTAGACTAATGTTCTGATATGTTACCTTTACCTACCTACTTCGGGATCAAGTTTGTGCTATATACAACTTTATAAATAAATAAACGGGTCCTACTAGGAGCAAATACATTTGACCCTGCCCCTCTATCTTAAGCAGATATAAAAGACAACCAAAACTGGGGTAAAGTGGACGCCTTTACACAATTAGGTCTCGTGCCAGTGCCTTGCTACACTAATGATAGTTAAGCAATTTTCTTTCACAAATTGTAAATTAAATTCCAATTTGAGCCATCCAAATGTGGTGCTTTTAAGACATAAAACAAATACAAGGGTGCCATAGAAAACTGAAAAGGACGTGCAACAATTTCAAGCTGGTGTGCCTTACCAAAGAACTGTTAGCGCTGCTGTCTGTAGCTGTAGCACAGGCTGTGAAGTAACCTTCAGCATCTGCAAACTAAATGCAGAGAGGGATTTTTAAGTAGCATTTGAGTCAGGGTTCAGTTTAATCTGAGTAACAGGATTAGTGCCAACTGAACAGATGCGTTGCTCCCTTATTACATTTTAACAGATGAGCTTCTAACCAAAGCAGCACATGCATATAACATTTCTAAATGTTTTTAACCACGGTGGAGAAAACTATCAACACTGCAACACAGGATGTCTAATGGACTTTGGCGAGTCCCACTTAAAAGCTATGTTTTAACTATTTAACACTTTGCAATGTAATATTACCAGCCTCCCACAAACAGCAGCTCCTAAAAGGAAAAAACTATTACATTCCTCGTCAAATACTCCAGTTATCGGATCATCATATCATACTCAGCTGTAAAGCATGATGAAAGGAGCATGCACTTTTGAGAATTATTCCAAATTACAGGATACCCCTGCTCCCAGACGCACAAGTTACTTACCTTCGGTAACGATATATCTGTAAGAAACATTAGTTAGTGTTAGATTCCTTACCTTAGAATTACCCTTAGGCGTCAGACTGGATCCGGAAAGTTTTCGTCAGCAGTACCCTTGTGCGTCGGTAGGCGTCGTCTGCAGCTCCGCGAGCGTCGTGATCGCCGGAATGACGTCGGAGTACTTAGACGCTACCCTTGCGCGCTGACGTCATATCTGTACATAGCTTTCCGCGCCAGTAACGCAGAGCCATGATAGAAACAGACACTGGTGCCATGAAACTAGGGCCCTGAAGGGGATGTCCTTAACCTAGACATCGGTTCACAGAAAGGGGAGGATGGGTGGGGTGGTAAGGAATCTGAAACTAACTAATGTTTCTTACAAATATATCGTTACCGAAGGTAAGTAACTTGTGCATCTGAAAGAAACACTTTAGTGTTAGATTCCTTACCTTAGAATAGATACCCCAGCAATACCAACCCTGGTGGTGGGTCTGCGAACCAAGATCACACGAGAAAGTCCTGGAGAACGGAACGGCCGAAAAAGCCATCTCTCCGGACTTGGCTGTCCAGATAGTAGTGCCTAGCAAACGTGTGCAGCGAGGCCCACGTAGCTGCCTGACAGATGTCCTGCAAGGGGACTCCCCGACCCAGGGCAGTAGTAGCCGCCGTGGCCCGATAGAATGGGCGTGCAGCCCAACAGGAGGCTCCTTTTTCGCCAAGGAATAGCAAACCTTGATGCACAAGACGACCCACCGAGAGGTTGTCCGTTTGAGAACCGCCTGTCCCTTCTTAGCGCCCACGTAACCAACAAAGAGCTGGTCGTCCACCCGGAACTGGCGTGTGCGATCTAGATAGAAGGAGAGCGCACGTTTTGGGTCCAGACGGTGGAGCCTCTCTTCCTCTTTCGAGGGATGCGGAGGCGGAAAGAAGGTGGGCAAGGGGATGGACTGCCCGATGTGAAAGGCTGTGACTACCTTGGGCAGGAAAGAAGGACGAGTCCTCAGAACAACTTTGTCCGGAGGGACAGAGAGGAATGGAGGTTTGGAAGATAGAGCCTGGAGCTCACTCACTCTCCTAGCAGAGGTGATGGCAACCAGGAATGCAGTTTTAAGAGTCAGAAGACAAAGAGGACAGTTATGAAGTGGCTCAAAGGGAGCGCACATCAGATATGTTAGAACAAGATTCAAGTCCCACTTAGGCATCACGAAGGGAACAGGAGGAAACATGTGTGTGATGCCTTTCAAGAATCTATTTATAACAGGGGACTTGAAAAGAGAAGGCTGATTAGGAAGCCATAAGAAGGCTGAATGGCCGTGAGGTAGCCCTTGATAGTGCCCAGAGCAGAGCCCTGCTGGGCAAGAGAAAGAAGGAAGAGGAGAACCTCTGAAAGGGGGGCAGAAAGAGGATCCACAGCCTTTGCTGTGCACTATGCCACAAATTTGATCCACCTGCAGGCGTATACCATTTTTGTGGAGGGACGCCTGGCTGCCAGAATCACTTCACAGACTTCAGGAGGCAAGTCAAATGGCCTCAACTGCCGCCGCTCAATCTCCACGCATGTAGGTGGAGACTGGACAGGTTCGGGTGGAGGACCGTCCCATGCTGCTGCGACAGAAGGTCCTCCTGAAGAGGCAGACAAATCAGTGGATCGACTGACATGCTGAGTTGTTCTGGATACAAGTATCTTTGTGCCCAGTCAGTAGCCACAAGGATGACTTGGGCCCGGTCTCTCCTGATCTTCAGCACTCTGGGCAGAAGTGGTACAGGCGGAAAGGCATACAACAGACCGCAGCTCCACTCAAGATGAAAAGCGTCGCCGAGCAAGTGCCGCCTTGGAAATTCCAACGCGCAGAACTGATGACATTGCTTGTTCTCTTCGGTGGCGAATAGATCTAACCAAGGCTATCCCCACTGCTGAAAGAGACCTTGCACCACGTCCAAGTTCAGACGCCATTCATGATCCATCATGCACCGGCAGCTGAGTTTGTCCGCCCTGGCATTCAGGGAACCTGCCAGGTGTTGAACCACCAGGATGACGCCCTGGTGTTCCAGCCATTGCCAGAGGCGCAGAGCCTCCTGACAAAGGGTCCACGACCCCACCCCGCCTTGTTTGTTGCAGTACCACATGGCGGTGGTGTTGTCCGTGAACACCTGCACTACACTTCCCTTGATAGAGGGAAGGACTGCCCTCAGTGTAAGACGGATCGCCCGCAGCTCCAGAAGGTTGATATGGAGCCGTGACTCCGCCGGAGACAAGAGGCCTCTGATCTCCCTCTCTCCCAAGTGGTGCCCCCATCCCAGGAGGGACACATCTGTCACCACTACTTGCGCCGGTTGGGGTAGGGAGAGAGACCTGCTGCTGACCCAATCACGGTTCAGGAGCCACCACTGCAACTGGCTCACAGTGCCCTCCGAGATCAGGACGCGGTCAGACAGGTTGCCCTGATGCCGTACCCACTGAAACTTCAGGTCCCACTGCAGAGCCCGCATCTGCCACCTGGCGTGATGCAGCAGAAGGATGCAGGAGGCCATCAGCCCCAGGAGCCGCAGCGTCAACCTGACCGAGACTCGGAATAAAGGATGAAAGATCGGAATCAGTGCCTGAATATCCTGAACCCGCTGTTTAGGGGGATAAACCCGAAACTCCGCCGAGTCCAGAACCGCTCCGATGAAAAGGAGCTTCTGAGAGGGGCACAGGTGTGACTTCGGCACGTTGATGGAGAACCCCAGCGAGTGCAGGAGGTCGGCCGTAGTCTGGAGGTGGGAGACGACTGTTTGGGGTGAGCCCGCCTTCAACAACCAATCGTCGAGATAGGGGAAGACTCAAACCCCTGATCTGCACAGATGAGCTTGAGGTACTGGGTTTTTAAGAACCGGCACAGAACCGGCAACCCAGCGGTGTCAGGTTACACCCAGAGACCTCGGGTTCTTCCTGATTCAGACCACAGAAACTCAGAGTCTTCTAGATGAAGTCAAGGATCGATTTTATTGGCTGCAACCAAGGTAACAAGTGTCCTAGAAGTACAACACACAGGAGGTATATTCTCAGGAGACTGCTCGAATTTACAAAGTCAGGCTTCTCTTCTTATACAGAATTTTAAGCTTCAGGCAAACATTCTTGGTTTTACAGTAAATCATTGACATATTTTCAATACAAAGGGAAAGCAGAGTCATGATGACATGTCCATATTTCACTTCGTGCTGCCTACAACAAATCACCCGGCAAGGCCCAACACTTCATCAGATATCGGTGGACCCCCAATAAAACGGGCACCTCCCCACCATAAACCAAGTGAAGCAAAAAGAGCAGAGACAGATGCGAGCAAGATACGGCAGGTGTGTGCGCTGAAAATGGTTTTATGGCTTGTTGAGCCTTGATGCTATCTTGTTCGGCCACTGAGAGGGGAACTGACCTAACGAGTTCGGCCTGGGGCAATGGTTCCAACTTGCACAGGTCATAGGAAAGTCAATGAAGGTGTACGTGTCCTTTTGGGATCGAATCTAGCTGGATTAAGGCCTATGTAAAGGGCAAATATTTTGAAAAAAGGGGACCCCTATATATTATAGTTCTACTTGCTATACATAGGGAAGGAACAAGACATTTGGAAAAGGTCTATAGCCAAGTAGTACAGATTCTTTTTTAGATTTCAATATTCGAATGTTTAGGTATATCAACATATATCGTCCAACTGTAGTAAGACACTTCAAAAAGATAACTTATTTGATATTAAATTTTATTAATGATTTATGTTTTACATACGATAAATGTTTATATATCTTTTTTGATTTTTTGTATATTTCTCTTTTTTTGTCACATTAGTAGTTTATGAAGAACAGTACAGTGTATGAAGTGACTGATATTATACATAAAACTCGTGTATTTACATATTCATCTAAATTCAGAAAAGGTTTAAAAAAACATGAACACAGAAGATAGAAGACATAATCAAAAAACTAAAAAACTCAGCAATTGAGTTGAAGGCAATACGGTAGATTACACTACGCGCGTTTCGGCTCTTGGGCCTTCTTCAGGTGACCGTCTATTGCTAGCAGGACAAATTGATAGACCCAGACTAGATGTATGGCAGCAGTGAATTCAGAACAGCTGCAGAATGGAGAAGTTGATCAGGTATAAAGATACGGGATATCTGAATGCTTACATCTTCCTTTTTCATAAGCGTAGTTGGCAAAGAAGCTTAGCAGTGATTCTGTATCGTCTTTAGTAGTCCGATGTTTTAGCGGTATTTGGCAACGAGACTTATAATTGAGGATCTTGTGTTTTCCAGGAGTTCGAATCAAAACTTTTGAAACCCGACTGCCCTGCTCATACACAGCCGATTTATCTTCATGTATGAATACCGGGAGTTCCTCGCCACCAACTGACTACCAACAGTTACGTTTTTTTCTGCAATCTGCACACTTACATCTGATTCGAACTCCTGGAAAACACAAGATCCTCAATTATAAGTCTCGTTGCCAAATACCGCTAAAACATCGGCCATGCCCACAATGTCTGAAATATAACAGATCGTCACTTATAAGCTCATCCACAGACTACTAAAGACGATACAGAATCACTGCTAAGCTTCTTTGCCAACTACGCTTATGAAAAAGGAAGATGTAAGCATTCAGATATCCCGTATCTTTATACCTGATCAACTTCTCCATTCTGCAGCTGTTCTGAATTCACTGCTGCCATACATCTAGTCTGGGTCTATCAATTTGTCCTGCTAGCAATAGACGGTCACCTGAAGAAGGCCCAAGAGCCGAAACGCGCGTAGTGTAATCTACCGTATTGCCTTCAACTCAATTGCTGAGTTTTTTAGTTTTTTGATTATGTCTTCTATCTTCTGTGTTCATGTTTTTTTAAACCTTTTCTGAATTTAGATGAATATGTAAATACACGAGTTTTATGTATAATATCAGTCACTTCATACACTGTACTGTTCTTCATAAACTACTAATGTGACAAAAAAAGAGAAATATACAAAAAATCAAAAAAGATATATAAACATTTATCGTATGTAAAACATAAATCATTAATAAAATTTAATATCAAATAAGTTATCTTTTTGAAGTGTCTTACTACAATTGGACGATATATGTTGATATACCTAAACATTCGAATATTGAAATCTAAAAAAGAATCTGTACTACTTGGCTATGTAAAGGGCAACACACAAAATGGCTGCCGTATACAAAATGGAAGCCAGGGCATGAAAAACGATAATGGCCATTTCGGGGTGAAATCGTCACTCGAATATGCTGGAAATGCTTGTACATAGTGTACTCGTCATTCTCGGTCTTTTGATACCAAATTCGTCATGTTTCGACGAAGTTTAATTCTCGAGTCCAGAATGATTACACGAGTCCAGAATTTTCAGCAACCACAAACCCTCCTTTTGCCGTTACATAGGCAATTAATCTATCCTCATGTTAATCTGAGTCCAGATCTATATTCTTAAAGTCATTGAGATGTTGCTGTAACATCATTCTAGTACTCAGTTCATCTCTTGATACAGGCTTCCTTACACATGATGTGACACAAAGGCCACATATTGCAGGAGCACACTGCACGCATAGACAGAACAGGAAAAGAATGGCTAAGACCATCCCAATGACCATCAGAATTTTCCATCCCCAGGCGGATTTCAGTTCCCAGAACCATCCCATTAACGACCAATCTCCTTTATCCACATGAATAGATTCGGAAATCTTATGTAGTTTGGAGATGGCCTGGTACACCGTTGGAGCGTTATCTGGGATGAAAACACAGCAACTCGATTGGATCAATCTGCATACCCCACCTCGGTCTGCAAGTATGACATCTAACGCGACCCTGTTCTGAAGGGTCATAAGTCGATCCGACTGGAGCTCAACAGTCAAGTTACTAAGGGCACCAGCAGTTTCAATCACGGTGGACTCAACTACCCTTGTTAATTGCCTTATGTTCCTGTTGTTAGCCATGGATCCCCAGAACGGCAGAAAACTCTTTGCAAAGTCCCCAAATTCTTGACCTGCAGTGTCTTCTGTACTCAAGACACCTCTAACTATCCTTGTCCTGTGGTAATCTGCCGCTGCTGTGTAGGTGGGGGGCAACAGAAATGAAACAAAACATGAGCCCGAAAAGTCAGGGGGCAACCATGTATAGGCTCTATCATGGCAGATGAAATAAGTACCCTTAGCTGCTAAAAACGCGGGGGAAGTCTGGGCTGCAAAAACATACGTTTTAGTGCAGATACTCTTCCCTAACTGAGCCCTGGGATTCGTACCATTACCTTGCAGACACAGATGACCCTGATGGGGTACAATCCAAATCGGGGAAGATCTCTTAGTTTGCTGTTTCTCACTCAGAGTAGCTCCGTATCCAGTCATGTTCCATTCTATGTAAACTAGCGTCTCATCTCTCGGGATAGTCTCATAAGAAATACCTTCCTTAATCATGTCTACTATACCCTTCACTAGAGCACTTTTTCTAGGATTGTCTGTTACTGAACGTAGGGGGTAGATTTCGTGTGCATATATGAACATTGTCCTATATGCCCATACAGAACCATTGTGACTGAATGGCAGGACCAGATAAGGGATACCTTTATCCGTTGTGTGAGGCATAAGACCGCACACCCAACAGTTAGTCGTGTTCATTACAAGTTGGTGTTGGTGCAAGAGCTGAACAAAGGAGTTATTAATGAACTCCAATCTCCTATTGGATTCATGGTCAGGAAGAAGGTGGAAAGAATGAGAGGAAACAGTAGGAGGAGGTATGAGTGATGCAGTGGGTGCAAATGTTACACGAAAAGAGAATAAAACGTAACTTATTAAAAATATCATCATACTGAATAACATACAAATGCACAATATTAAAAAGCTTTTCTTTGTCATCACATTACATAATTTGCGTTTAACCACTTGGATGCTAAGGGTATTTGCTCTTCTTCATGTAATTTCCATTGAAATCAATGGAAACTCCATGACGAGTTACCCTTGTCATTAGCACTGAAGGGGTTAAAGTTCGTTGGTTTGGCAGGTCTCTCCATCTCGGAAAACTCCATCCTCTCTAAAGTGCTGCCCACGACGGGAGGTTGATTCTGCTAAGGAATGCTTCTGTCAGTCCAGGGCAACTCCCTTAGACCAACCAGAACTGCCGACCTAACGTCGTCAGCTGCACTCAAAAGACTTTAAGCAATCGCGGCCCTAGCAGCGGAACCCGGATGGCGGTTCGAAAAATAAAAATAAGCAAGTTTTCTTCAGATGGGAGAGCTGCGCTTTTAAAAATACTTGGAAGGAAAAAAGAATTACTTTATTTGTCCATAGGTCTCGGCCTCAAATTGTACCGTTGTTTTCCTGGTATGGTGTGATCCTGAAACAGGAGTTCAGGCTCAGTAGTGTTCAATCGCTTGGATGGTGGCACAGCCTTGTGCAAAATGTTCTCGCTTTCACGTTCAGAGTTAGTTCCTTTTACACGTGCATCACTGAAAGGTATGACATGTGGCACGGTTTCAGGTTCTGGGTCAGCGACACCCTTCTGGACCCACTGGTCATAAGGCAGAGGAAAAGGGATTCTTTTACAATGGATCCCGTGGATCCAGTTGGCCTTCCCCTCCACCCGAACGGCTGATCTTGTGGAAAGAAGGACGAGGTGCGGTCCCGTCCACCTGGGCTGGTCGTTTTTAGTTCTCTGGAAGTTCTTGACCAACACCCAGGATCCAGGGTCGATGGCGTGACCCGGAGTCTCAGAGACCGGAGGCAGGGTGTCGTGAACCTGTTGATGCCAAACACGCAATTTAGCCGTCAATTCATACAGATAATCAAGCAAAACAGGGTGTTCAAGCTCGCTGAACTTAGTGGGTCTAGGCACTCCCCATATGTTGGCTGGCCGGCCAAAAACGATCTGATAAGGGCTAAGTTTCACTCGCGAATGCACAGTCATTCTGGTGGACAGGAGTGCTAAGGGTAGAGCATCAGGCCATTTAAGACCTGTGCACGCTTGGATTTTGGCCAGTTTAAGTTTTAAAGTGCCGTTGTAGCATTCTACTAATCCAGCTGATTGGGGGTGATTTGCAGCGTGGAACTTCTGCCGAATACCTAGCCCTTCACACACTCTCTTCATCACACGACCCACAAATTCACTTCCATTATCAGACCAGACCATTCTAGGCATTCCAAACCTGGGGAAGTACTCTTTCACAAGGGCTTTTGCTGTGGACAAGGCAGTGTTGTCTTTTAGGGGATAGGCTTCTACCCATCTTGAGAAGGCACAAACAACAACGAGTACGTATTTTAAATTGTTGCACCTCTCCATGTGAATGAAATCTAGCTGAAAAACCTCGAACGGATACGTAGGAGGTGCAAAATGACCAGCTGGAGTTGGGGTTCCCCTACCAGGATTGTGCTTCAGACATACCATGCAATTCTTGACGACATTCTCTGCACACTTGGGAATTCCTGAATTTTGCCATACTGGAGCCAACAACTCGCAAATCCCTTTTACGCTGATATGACCACTGAGAGCACATATGCATCGGGTAACAACCATCTCTGATGCTCTGATAATTCAATCCAGCAACCATTTGCATCCATTCTACCCGTACTTTCTCTCCACGTGCTCAACTCTATCTCTGTGGCCTCAGCTTGGATGGACTTCACACTCTCTATCGTGTCTTCACACATTCCAACATCACCAGTCCATCTTGCAGGGCCTGCAACATACATTCGGCTCATTACATTCCTTGCCGTTTCTTTCGCGATCTCATCAGCAAATGCATTTCCACGACCAACATCATCAGTCACCTTCTTGTGAGCACTACAATTCACAATCGCCATTTGCAGAGGCAAGGTCAGTGATTCAAGAAGCTCATTCACCAACTGACCATGCTGAATCTTAGCTCCATGCGAAGTCAGGAACCCACGTTCTCTCCACAATCGTCCAAAACTGTGAGCCACTCCAAATGCATACTGACTATCGGTGTAGATAGTCACTTTCATTCCTTTAGACAACACACATGCTCTCGTGAGTGCAATTAATTCTGCTGCTTGAGCCGAATTATGTGGCACACGTGCAGCCTCAACAATTGTATGCAAAGTCGTGACAGCATAAGCTGCAGTCGTGTCACCATTCGGGAGCTTGAAGCAGGAACCATCCACCCACAATGTACCATCACACTCAGCAAGAGGAGTATCGGATAGATCTACTCTCCCTTTCGTCTCTTCCTCTGTTCTAAGAAAACAATTGTGCTGTTCTGAAACACCTGATTCCTCTACAATTGGCAACAATGTGGCTAGGTTTAAAGTATTGCACCTTTTTATGTGCACATGACTCGCTAACAATGTTAATTCGTAACCTGACAATCGAGCACTAGTTAAGTGCTGTGTCTTGGTTCTATTTAACAACGTGTCTACTGCATGTGGGACCATCACGACTAGTGTATTATTCATTACTAGACCAGCAGACTGTCGAATAGAAACAGCTGCTGCTGCTGTGGCTCTTAAACAACTTGGCAATGCTCTAGCTACCAGATCCAAAGTCGACGAAAAATAGGCACATGGACGCTGCCTACCTCCAAACAACTGAGTCAACACTGACAATGCACAGCCCTCTTTCTCGTGGACATACAATGTGAAAGGCTTACTGTAGTTGGGGGTACCTAACACAGGAGCCGAACATAATGCTGTGCGCAATTCAGAAAAACTTTTCTGACACTCTTCAGACCAAGGAATGGGATTGGGTGTGGCTCTACATGTTAATGCCACCAAAGGTTTGGCCAATAACGAAAAATTTGGAATCCACTGTCTACAGTACGATGTAATGCCCAAGAAAGCACGCACTTCTCTCTGTGTTCTTGGCACACTCAATTTCGCTATTGCCTGAATTCTTTCTGGGGTCAGTTTCCTTCCCTCCTTCGATAAGAGGTGACCTAAGTAGGTCACTTCTTGTCGACAATATTGCAGTTTGGAAAGTGACACCTTGTGATGAAAATCACACAGATGACGCAACAATGACAGCGTGGCCTTTTTACAAATTTCCTCAGTGTCTGCAGCAATGAGCAAATCATCCACATACTGAATAAGGGCAGCACCTTCAGGTAGAATAATCGTATCAAGCTGTGTTTTTAGAGCTTGACTATATATTGACGGACTTTCACAGTAGCCCTGAGGAGCGCGTTTAAAGCGGAAGCTGCGACCTCCTAAACTGAAGGAAAAAATATCCCTGCTTTCTTCAGCAATCGGAATGCTGAAGAAAGCATTCTTCAGGTCAATCACGGAAAACCAAGTGGCAGAAGCTGGAATCATAGTCAATAATGTGGTAATGTCGGGGACAACTGGGAATTGTGGCACAACTATTTTATTCACCTCTCTAAGATCAATCACGAATCTGTACACAGGTGGCTGAGAGGGATCAGTTCGTTTTAAAACAGGCAGAACAGGACTATTGCAAACGTTGCCTCGTGTTTCTTCAATCACATCCTTTTCAATCAATTCGTAAATGATCGCTAGCAAAGCTTTTTCACCCTCACTAGATATCCTATATTGGGGAATTCGTGGCATTTGAACATTGGCTTTCAATGTTACAACATATGGTGGTATTTCTAAAAGACCCACATCATTAGGACCAGCGGCCCAAAGAATATCTGGAAGAAACGACAATTCTGCTGGAAGTTTATCCCTTGACAAATACATGGGAGAAACCACTTTCTTACCTAAAGTAAGTCGTACTCCTGAAGGAGAACAGTACAAAGTCGCATACAATCTTTTTAACAAATCCAATCCTAGCAAGTTTTCACCACAACCTGTTGTCAGAATAAGGGGTGCTTCGAATTTGCAAGGACCAACAGAAAGAGAAAGGGTCAGAAATTGGATTTCTAATTGGGGCGCCAGAAAAACCTACAGAAACGTTAATTTCGCCAGACAAAGGTGCGCCAGGGAGTTTGGAGTGCATAATAGAACTCTTTGTAGCACCAGTATCCAACAGAAAAGGCTCTGACACACCTGATGTAATCACCTCAACGTAAGGTCCACTCTGATCTACTGGAACTGAAACAACTCCCTCTCTTTGTCTATGGCTGTCCTAGCAATCATTACCCTCCAAATACTCATCTTCTGTATAGTAATCATCAACATAGTATTGAGCTGTCCTGTCAGATGCGTTGTTCTGCTGATCGAACCTATTCAGAGAATTTTGGGGTGGAAGGGGACGTGCGTTCTGGGGGACGTTTCCACGTCCTCTACCTCTAGGCGCTTGCTGAACAACACGACCTCTTACACCAGAAGCACCATTTGCCCGCTGTAACAAAATAGGACAACTATACTTGAAATGACCCTCTTCCTTGCAATACGAACACTGGTTGGGGCCTACAGGGACACGTGGCTGAGTGTACTCGACTCCTTGCGAGTTCCTCTGATACTGTTGAGGCTGATGAAAATTATTCTGATAGTTATTCTGACCACTATTGTTTTGACCACCACCACTACGTGGCGGATATGCTTGCTGTAACAAAACCTTCGTTTTCAACTCCTTAGTTTTCTTTTCTGCTCTATCTTTCTCGTCCTTGTCTCTATTTTCGTAATATTGTGCAGTAGCCAATATCTGGGCTGAAGATGACACAGCCCAAGAACTTTCTGAATCCTTTAACTTTTTACACAATTCTGGAAGCAGATTGTGCAGGAATTTATCGACGAACAATCTCTGACCACCTTCTGTGGTCATATCTTGACCGCTGTGGTCGACGAATGTTTCTTCAAACCTGGTGAAGAAATCTGAGACAGTTTCTTCTTTCTTCTGCTTGCATGCAGACAACTTATCCCAATTTACACGTATTGCAGGCATTATCGTTTTCATGTAATCAACTATTTTACCAGGGAGTTCTGCTATCAAAGGCTCAGGCTTAGCACCACCAACTTGTCGGGCATCTGCAGCAGCAATATTAGCCCATGAGTCACCTAACTCCTGATCATAATCTGTATGACGAATTTTACCCCATAAAGGCTGTGGAACAACATTCCCAAATAACATATCGATATCGGCTAAATTCATTATACATGATCCAGCAGTCTGTGACAACTCTTTGTAATACCCTGCAGGATTTTTACGGGGATCAGGTAATGTCTGTTTGAGGGCTAAAACTTCAGCTCACTTCCATGGGACATGTACCCATACACGCTGAAAGTGTGGCAAAATAGGGGGGTCAACAGTTGTGTCCCCCTCTCTCCATTGTGGGGGAACTTCTCTCATGGGGTATTGTCACGCCTTTTTCCTACTAGATGCACCAGGCTCAGATTGTGACCCAGAACTGCTCCCCTTACTCCGATATGATAACAATATTTCAACCGCTTTCTCCACATCGGGACCTACAATCATGCCCTCTCCAAACTTGAACCGTACACGACACAACTCTTGCGGGTTGCATTCCAGATCATTGTCTTCCAAATCCTCACAAAGGAAAACACACATCTGTTCAAAAACATATCTCTGCGTCGGTGCTTCCCATTGATGGAAGACTTCCATGACAGACTCTACATCATACTTTACAGTATCCATAACCCATTTTCGCGCTAAACGATTCAGTGAATCTCTCTTGATAGTCAGGCAGTCGACTTCGCAACTGTCTTCTTCCCATGTTAGGGGTCGTAGTAGGCGACCCGAAAAGAGGTGAGAAAAGGTTAGTAACAGTGCTGGCCATTTTCTGCCGAACGGAAGGTGAAACTGAAGGAAGAACGGGTGGAAAAACGGGGTGAGATAGGGCAGGGGCAGAGACAATAGCAGAGGAGGCATCAGGAGAAATAGAAGGAGCACTAGGCAAATCATAGAGGGAGCATTAGGAGAAGTAGAAAGTATACTAGGCAATATCGTAGAAAGCACAGGTGAAGCAGATGTGGTCGGTGGGCCTGGAGGAGGCTGCACCATAGGGACAGGGGTCAGCTGGAGAACAGCTGGTAGGTGCTGCGGAGGAACAGGAGGCACAGGTTGCACAACTAAAGATTGCGGGGGTGCCGTGGCATTTTGCGCATAGGGGGGTGGCGAACTCAATCAATGCGACATTAATGGATCTTTTTCACGCTCTTTTGCTGCCTCTTGCTGAAGAGACGGCAAAATTGGATAGCATTTATCCATTGCCATTTTACGTTGCCTGTGCAACTGCTCACTCATCTGCTCTTCTTCATTGTCTTTAAACTGCATAGCAGCTTGCATTACTGAAAGTCCCCCTTCTCTCTTATTTTTCTTAGCTAATTTGATTTCCTTCTGTTTGGCCTCCTTACGCCATAGGCGGAAGGAGTAGAACATCGCCGGCCGGGCTTTCTTTTTGAACAGTTTAACTTCAAGGTTATCTAAGATTTCGGTATCAAAGCTACCATATTGGGGCCATTTTAAAACACCATCTTTTCTGGTGTATTTGATCCACACTTCATTGTATGTGATGGGGCCTACCCCATGTTTCACATATAACTCGTAAGTTGGAGTCCCAACCGGAGGAACCGGACATGAGTCCTCCAGTCGGGAGTCCCTATTATTACAACCAAGACAAAACAAATTTCCAAGTCTAAGACTAGGCATCTTCGCTCTCTAGTCTAGCTCCAAACTTCAAAGGATTATCGATAACGATATTTCTCGTGAATACACGAGTCCTTCGGCTTTGGCGCTTGCAAGCACCAAATCAAAGCCAACTAAGGACTGGAAGACGCTCCACTTATACTTAACTGAGATATCGATGACGTCACCAGAAGACTCGTCTTAGTGTTTCGCTCTACCAAACTTCAATGGTCCAAATCAGGGCGATAGCCAGGGCAGCAGTCCTCTGTAGCCATTGGGAAGCGGGGAACCTCGCAGCAAAGACCTTCGGACCACGTCAACATGCAGGGGTCGATGAGGTGGTTGGCCGTCCTCCGGAATTTTCACGCGAAGCTCCTCACGAACCTCTGGCTGGGCTGGTACCACTGGAATCGCCCCACGTTGGGCGCCAGCTGAGGTACTGGGTTTTTAAGAACCGGCACAGAACCGGCAACCCAGCGGTGTCAGGGTACACCCAGAGACCTCGGTTCTTCCTGATTCAGACCACAGAAACTCAGAGTCTTCTAGGTGAAGTCAAGGATCGATTTTATTGGCTGCAACCAAGGTAACAAGTGTCCTAGAAGTACAACACACGGGAGGTATATTCTCAGGAGACTGCTCGAATTTACAAAGTCAGGCTTCTCTTCTTATACAGAATTTTAAGCTTCAGGCAAACATTCTTGGTTTTACAGTAAATCATTGACATATTTTCAATACAAAGGGAAAGCAGAGTCATGATGACATGTCCATATTTCGCTTCGTGCTGCCTACAACAAATCACCCGGCAAGGCCCAACACTTCATCAGATATCGGTGGACCCCCAATAAAACGGGCACCTCCCCACCATAAAGCAAGTGAAGCAAAAAGAGCAGAGACAGATGCGAGCAAGATACGGCAGGTGTGTGCGCTGAAAATTGTTTTATGGCTTGTTGAGCCTTGATGCTATCTTGTTCGGCCACTGAGAGGGGAACTGACCTAACGAGTTCGGCCTGGGGCAATGGTTCCAACTTGCACAGGTCATAGGAAAGTCGATGAATGTGTACGTGTCCTTTTGGGATCGAATCTAGCTGGATTAAGGCCTATGTAAAGGGCAACACACAAAATGGCTGCCGTATACAAAATGGAAGCCCGGGCATGAAAAACGATAATGGCCATTTCGGGGTGAAATCGTCACTCGAATATGCTGAAAATGCTTGTACGATAGTGTACTCGTCATTCTCGGTCTTTTGATACCAAATTCGTCATGTTTCGACGAAGTTTAATTCTCGAGTCCAGAATGATTACACGAGTTCAGAATTTTCAGAACCACAAGCTGAGACCACCTCCATCACTTTCGTGAACACCCGAGGGGCGCTGGTAAGGCTGAAGGGGAGCACGCTAAACTGAAAGTGCTCATGGCCTAGCGTGAACCGCAGGTAATGCCGGCGGGCCGGCAGGACGGGGATGTGGAAATACGCGTCCTGCAAGTCCAACGCTACCATCCAGTCTTTTGGGTCCAGGGCAGCTAGGACCTGAGCTAAAGTCAGCATCTTGAACTTCTCCTTCCGGAGGAAGCCGTTGACGCTCCGTAGATCCAAGATAGGGCGTAGGCCTCCTTTGCCCTTCTTGGGTACCAGAAAGTAGTGGGAATAGCAACCACGTCCTACTTCTGACCCAGGAACGCGCTTAATGTCCCCTTTGGCCAAGAGGGCCGTAACTTCCTCCTGCAGAAGTTGCAAGTGATCCCCCGACATGCGGTGGTACTGCGGTGGCATGGTTGGAGGGGTCGCCTCGAAGGGGAGGGAGTAGCCCCTTCGGACGATTTGCAGCACTCACCTGTCCAACATGATGGTACGCCAATGGGGGAGGTGATGGCGGACCCTGCCCCCCACTGGCGTCGAATGGGCCTGAAATGTCTGACTAGGAAGGCTTAGAGGCAGATGCTGCGGATGTGGACTGACCTGCCGCTGTCCCCCAGCACCGTCACGGCAGTAACCACATCCGCGACCGTGTTGAGACTGGTTCTGCGGCCTGTGGCTGGCTGGACGTGTGGGGGAGCCCCTTCCTTGGCCACCAAAGGGGCGAAAAGTGGAAGTTTGCTGGCGTTGGCCTAGGCCCAAGGACTTGGCCATAGCCCTGGAGTCGTTGAAAAGCTCCAGCATACTGTCGCTTTGTCGCCAAATAGGCGACGGCCATCGAAGGGCATGTCCACGAGCGTGGCCTGGACATCCCCAGAAAAGTTGGCGGACCTCAGACAGGCATGGCAGCGAACCGCCACTGTCGTTGCAATCGCCCTACCCAGCGAGTCCGTGGTGTCAAGTCCACACCGGATCGAGTAGAGTGCTGCATCCTGCCCTTCCGCCAGGGCTTGGGCGCGCCGTGTCCGGGCCTCCTCCGGGCACTGTGGCAGCACCTCCACAACCGTGTCCCACAGAGAGTGGGTGTAATGGCCCAAAAGGCAGGCGGTGTTGAAAGACCGCAGCCCCAAACTCAGGGAGGAGAACAGTTTCTTTCCAAACTGATCATACCTTTTGGATTCCAGATCCGGAGGAGCGGTCAGGAATGCGGTCTGGGACGTAGAGGCCTGGATCACCAGGCTCTCGGGGGTGGGGTGAACGGACAAAAAGCCGGGGTCGCCCGGAGCCGAGCGGTGGCGTCGAGCCACGTTCAGATCCACAGGGAGGCCTGTGGAGGGCTTGGACCAGGTTCCCATCAGAACGTCGGTGAGGGCTTCGTTAAACGGCAGTAGAGGCTCCGAGGAGCTTGCCTGCTGTTTGAGCACCTAAGTGAGGAAGTTAGTCCTCACAACCGCGACAAGGAGCTCAAGAGCCAAGGCCTTGGCCACCCTGTTCAACACCACCCTGTAAGCAGCTTCCTCCTCCAAAGCCACGGAGGGAGGAGAGACGAATCTGGTGTCGGGCGAAGTGTCCAGACCACTGGCCTTCCCCAGCTCTTCTGCCCAGTACTGGCTCAACTGGCACTGCTGTGCCAGAGGGTCCTCAGACTCCTCCCAGTCCTCCTCATCATCCATCTTCTGATAAACAGGCAAAAATGATGGAGCCGGGTCGTAGATGAAGGCCTCACCCATCGATGCCGGAGACAGCGCCGGTACGACGCCAGACCCGGACTGAAACTGGGGTCGGCGTCGTCCGGGGAAGGAGCCGGGAGCGACACCCTCGGGGTTGGCGCCAGCGGAGGAGTCGTAAGGTCGACTGGTGACGACCCAGATCCAGGCCTGGATCCTGCGGGGTCCTGCGGCATTGGGACCGGAGTCGATGACGGCGCCGGGGCCAGAGCCGCCGGCCCGCTAGGGCTCCCAGTCGGACCCGCAGGTCCAAAGGCGCCTCGGTAGGTTCCGACGGAGGGAAGTGCGACCTCACGGCCGTGGGGAAAGCACTTATCTCCTCCGGCGTCTAGTGCAGCCCAGAGATTGGCGGGTATGGAGCTGGACGCGGCGCCTGCGGCTCCAACGGAGCAGTGGGGACGTTGTTGCCCGTACCCCCGGCTGCTCGCGCGAGCGTCGGGGGGGGAGTCGGAAGAGTGATGACGCTTCTTTGACTTCTTTTTCGAATGCCTCAACTTACCTAAGGACTTGGAGCCCGACGAGTGGTGGTGACTCGTCGAGCGGCGATGACTGTGGCTCCGCGACCGGTCCCACGACCTTCTCCTCGACCGGCACCTCGAGCGCCACGGAGCCAACTGATGAAGCTCGAGCAGCTTACGGGACCGCTCCCGTCTAGCCTTCGAGGTCAAGGTCCGGCAGTCGGGCACGACTTGTCATCATGGTCGGCCCCAAGGCAGTAAAGGCACCGACGGTGGGGGTCGGGCACCGACATCAGGCGGTGACAGTCCTCTCAATGTTTAAAACCAGGCATCCCTATCGGCACCGCAAGTTGAAGGTCGACTCGAAAATTTATCAAAAAAGTTTGTTAAAAAATGACTAGAGTTCTGCTCTTCCCGGATCTGCGCTTGCTGGCACGGAAAAAAGAAGAACTGACGTCAGCGCGCGAAGGCGGCGTCTAAGTACTCCGACGACTTCATTCCGGCGAACACAACGCCGACGACGGACGTGGAGCCGCAGACGACGACTACCGACGCGCAAGGGTACTGCTGACTAAAACTTTCCGGATCCAGTCTGACGCCTGGGGGTAATTCTAAGGTAAGGAATCTAACACTAACGTGTTTCTTTCAGATAATTATTATTTGCATTGATCTCAAATTATTAAAAAGAGAGCAAATCAATAAAATATATGATCAAGTTTCTCTCTTGCGCAAAAAAAAGAAAATCCTTTTAGGTTATGGAATTGTTGATAAATTCCATATAAATAAGGATTTGAAAGAGCGGCTGTAGGAGAGTAGGGTCTGCTATCCTATGGTCACCCCAAATTTTTGCTTTTTGCTTCACTGGTTTATGACTTAATGTGGCTGTGGGCCTGCTAATCAGACCCACAGCCTGCTGTTCTCTCTCTAAATTGTAACCCATGTACTTTAGGTGCATAACGAAATTGGAACTGGCTCACCCTATTGGCCCCTGTAACAGTGTACCCAGGTACCCAGGGCATAGGTGCTTCAAAGGCCTACCAGGGGCTGCAGCATGTATTGTGCCACCCCTGGCCTGGCCTCCATATTTGACACAACTGGCTGATCACTCAGCTGGGGTAAGTCGGTGTAACCACCCCTTACTTAGGTGTAGCATGCCTATACCTAACCAAAAATGGACACATATGTTCCTATCAGCCACTCCTATGGAAGGCCTCATCAATCCTGGAGGCAGAGTGCTTGGAAATATGTGAGATGGTGCTCTGGCATGAGCTGAGCCTGTCTGCAGCTTTCGGAACCATGTCCTTTAGCTGTTTCATGATATTGCCATACCATATACTCTTAAGTGCATTATGAACCTCGCGGTTAAATGCTATCTTGGGTTTGGCTTTATCAAAACATGTCGAGTAAGGTGTCATACGAATTGGAATACTACCCCCTCGCCAGTTCTGGCGACGGGGGTAGCATTCCACCCTTCTAGAGGGACACGACATGTACCTAGCCTGAACCCCGGTTAAAGTTAAACAGAGCCTTAGCATCCCAAAATGGATGCTGCCACCACAGACACAAGTCTGACCTCCTGCTGCTGGGAGTCCTTCCAGCGAGGGCAGCTTGGACAAAGGGTTTCCTGCCTGGGGAGGTGCTAGCACCACTCCAGACAGGATTTTGTGTATTGGGTAGGACAGGGCTGAATAGAATCAGACATGCCTGGGGCACACAAGGTGTCCCTGTGCATAGGCCAGTTCAAACCGGTGCTGGGGCTTTCCAGCCCCAGTCCTGGCGCGAAACTGGACAAAGGAAAGGGGGTGTAACCACCCCCCTTCCTGGTTCCACCCAGAGGAGGGACCTAGTAGGTGATCCGGCCCCCCAGATTCGAATAAGAGTGGGAGCTGTGTCCTGAGACTTCAGATCATCCTGAATCAACTTGAAATACAGAAGAAGACTGGACTTCGACATTCTGCTGCACAGAAGACGGAAGAGAATCTCCCTTGTGGCCAAGGAGTGACCACCCTGTGAACACAGGCACCAACCAGCAACTCGACGTCTGCTTTGCCGCCGCCTCCCGCCGGAGCCCGAGCCCAGAGCCTGACAAAACCCAGACTCCCAGACTTCTCACCGCCCGATCCACAGTCCCTGCAAAGAAGGGACCCGTGGAGGCACCGAGAGACGTGGGACCGGACCTCTTGAAAGACCCCCGAGAAGCTGACTGCGCAGCATCAGAGGCACCCTCGACGCTGTGCTTTGGGGTTTGAGAAGCCCCAACCTCGAGCAGCCCTTGCACCGAAGATCAGCCCCCCAGCATCTCCACGATCTGCGTGGGGCCCTTTTGCACTGTGCCACTCGACGCGCCATCCCGGCCACTTGCCACGTGGCTAGTGGCCATCTTGGCGACGAAACCTTCCATTTACACTGCGGGTCTGGTTGCTCCAGACTTGCCCTCGCTCCTGTAAAAAGGAGCCCCTTCTCTGACCTTGCTGGTCCGAGTAACAAGCCTTTTTCGATTCCTGCTTGGCTTGCATTAGCCAAGGCCTGTTTGCTTCAATCAAGTTGCCGACACCGCCAACAGCGAGAAGCCTGCGTGGGACAGCTCGTGACCGACTCCTGGACGTCTTCGACCCCTCGTGTCCACGTGGCTGCCGAGAGAAGCTACACCTCGACGCCTGTTTGCACCCGACATCGCCTGGTTCCACGGTAGTCACTGGCTAGTGACTTTAAACATTGTCCCCTCTGCTTTCAGGTCTTCACCTCTTCAGATCCACCCTTGGATCCACCGGAACTCTTCACATCGAGTCGCCTGCAGCATCTTCAGCTCCAAGCACCATTGACCTGCGTGACGAAACCCGACACTACTTCGACCCTATGCACCCGCTTCCTGTGGGCGAGGTAACTCAGCTCCGCCGGTGTTCCCACACTGGTACACACCTCTAGTTTCTGTGTCTAAAGTTTCATCCTCCTAGGTCACTCGGAAGGTTCCTTTTTAAGTAACTTTGTAACTTTTACGCACCATTGACATTGCATTGGTAAAGCGTGCACTTTCCGCACTGCACCCGAGTCCCGCGGGCCTTTCCCGACTTCTTCATCGCTAGTCCCGAACAGCTCCAGCGATTCCCCAGGCCCTAGGCCTCTTCACTTTCCCCATAGTGGTTCTTATACCACTATTTTAGTATATGGTTTAGGTGGCCCCTAGGGCTCATCCAAAATTGTGCAACTTTTGTGTATTTAAACTGTGTTTTGTTTTAACGCATTTGCTTCTGTGCTCATAAAGAGTATCAGGGTTATTTGTAGAAATAAATCTATATATATTTTCAATATATATCTGTGTGGTGTCCTTTCATTTGGTATTCAAGGGATTGTGTATGGTAAAACAGCTTGCTTCACATGCCTTTACAGAGTTTAGCCTAAGACTGCTTAGTCCATGCTACCCCTAGGATAGCTTGTCTATAAGGTTGACTTTACAACCTGCACCATAAGGGTTGCTTGGCATGGTACAAGGTGATCACTAGAACTAGTGAGCATCATATACCAGGCCAACATCTCACATTGGTGAGCAGCGGATTGGGATTTGAGCTTGCTGTTGTTTTACCATTACAATCTTTGAAAATATCATTTGAAAGATCATACAGGTACCTGATAGGTACACTAAAACAAGACTAGATATACTTAAGTTCTACTGAACTTAGTTGTTGTAGAGGATAGGGAGTAGCACACCCTGACTACAACTACTAGATAGGTTTTGTAGGAAAACACAAGTGTAGGTAGATTGCAACACATCCACCACACTAGAGCAATGTCTGGAGCAGAGGGATCCACTGGAACCACCTCTGTTGAGAGTGATCCTCCAAGGGCACCATCCAAATGTGCTATCTTTCCATTTAAGGAACTGAGGCAACTGTGTTCCATGAGAGGAATCAAAACAGGTCCTACTCCTACAGCAGGACACCTCAGAGAGCTGTTAGACCAGTCTGAAGCTCTAAAGAACTCCAAGCCAGGCACCTCAGGGACTGGTGAGAAAGTCTCTCCTTCTGAAGATGATAACCCTGATGCCCCTGCCCCTGTCATCCAGATAGATGAGGAAGACCAGACCACTGGGAATACTCAGCCTGAGGAAGAAGAAGAGGGGGAGGAGGTTGAAGAAAGTGAGTCTGATGATGATAGAGATAGCCAGGTGTTAGTCAGCAGGCTTAACCAGGCTAACCTAAGTTTATTTGGGACTGAAGGTGGGTCCAACCCATTCAGACCCCCAAATGGACTTACCCAGGAGCATAGAAGGAGGAGGAATCACTCAGGTGAGTCCAATACTTCCCATGTTTCTAGAGGTTCTCATGGTAACTCCAGAAGGGAGTTCACTAGCCCTCAGAGAAGGGAACATGAGGCCAAAATGAGAGAGGCTGAACTTAGGATCCAGAGACAAGAATTAGAAGTTGCCCTGGCCAAAGAGAAACTTGCTAGAGCAAGGCAGCCTAGAGAGAGTGGATTAGATTCCACTGGTGGCAGCACTATCCCTAAGGATAAAGACAGGTCCTATGACAATAGAAACCTGAGTAAGATTGTGCCCCCCTACAAAGTTGGGGATGATATCCACAAGTGGATGACTGCACTTGAGAGAGCTTGCAAAGTACAGCAGGTCCCTCAGGAGCAGTGGGCAGCAATCTTGTGGCTCTCCTTTGAAGGTAGAGGCCGAGACAGACTCCTCACAGTTAGTGATGGGGATTCTAGAAACTACCTGGTCCTGAAGAGTGCTCTGATTAATGGGTTAGGCTTAACCACTGAACAGTACAGGTTAATGTTCAGAGACACCCAGAAGACACAGACTCAGGACTGGTCTGAATTTGTTGAATGTGCCACTAAGGCTCTGGAGGGCTGGTTGCTGGGAAGTAAGGTTACAGACTATGAAGGATTGTATAATTTGCTTATGAAAGAACAGATTTTAAATAACTGTCAGAACCAGCAGTTGCATCAACATTTGGTTGACTCAGATCTAACCTCTCCCCAAGAATTGGGAAAGAGGGCAGACAAATGGGTTAGAACCAGAGTTAAGCAAAAGAACCAGAACCAGAACCAGGGTGGTGACCAAAAGAAAACAGACCAGAAGGGTGGGGAGCAGAAAGCTAAAGACCAGAAGTCTTCAACAGGGCCCCAAACTAATACTGAGGGTGGGTCCCAAACTTCCAAGAAGAAGAAGAAAGAAGGTCAAAGAAAACCCTGGTGTAGCTTTTGCAAAAACACCACTCACTGGACAAGTGATTGTAAAAAGGGTGGAGCCACCAACACTGCAGCCCCTAAGGCACCTGCACCCACTAGTACAGCTGGCAGTGTTGGACCACAGACTAAGGGGGTAGTGGGTATCACCTTGGGAACTGATGGAGATTCTGACCTAGTCAGAGTCCCCACACAGGCTGTTCTGATTTGTGATGGGGAGATTGATTTTTCCCCTACTGTCAGTCCCAATAATTTGGGCAAGTACAGACAGACACCTTTAATTAATGAAAAAGTGTCTCAAGCATACAGGGACACATGTGCCAGTGTCACCATGGTGACACCTAGCTTTGTGGACCCTGGACAGTACATACCAGGTGACAATTACCTGGTGACCAATGCCAGCAATGTCACTACTACACATAGTGTGGCAATTGTTAACTTTTCCTGGGGAGGGGTAACTGGCCTAAAAAGAGTTGTGGTTAGTGCTGATCTCCCAGTAGAATGTTTGTTGGGCAATGACCTGGAGAGCTCTCTATGGTCAGAAGTTGAGTACAGGACTCATGCAGAGATGTTAGGGATATCATCACATGTCCTTGCTGTGACCAGGTCACAGGCCAAAAAGTGCCTCTCTGAACCTCAGGTCTTGGATCCTGGAACAATGGACCAAGTACCTTCCAAGACAAGGAACAGGAGGGCAAAGGCTGTGCCTTCCCAAATGCCTACAAGTGAGGATCAGCCTTCACAGGAAGATGATTCTGAGACCCCTGAAGGAACTGTCCCTATAGAGCTTGAACCTGATCAGGTTGAGTTTCTGGGGACAGGGGGACCTTCTAGGGCAGACTTGGGGCAGGCTCAGTTATCCTGTCCTTCTCTTGAACCCCTCAGACAGCAGGCTGCTGCTGAGGCTGCTGGGAATGCTCAAGGTACCCATAAGGTTTATTGGGATGATGGGCTCCTTTATTCAGAGGGTAGAGACCCCAAGCCTGGTACAACCAGGAGGTTGGTCATACCTCTGCAATTTAGGGGCTTCCTTCTTACCTTGGCACATGATATTCCCTTAGCAGGACACCTAGACCAGAACAAAACATGGGACAGACTTGTCTGTCACTTTCACTGGCCTCACATGTCAGAAGATACAAAGGAGTTTTGTCGCTCCTGTGTAACCTGCCAAGCAAGTGGCAAAGCAGGTGGTACCACAAAGGCCCCCCTAATACCATTACCTGTGGCGGGGGTGCCCTTTGAAAGAGTGGGGATTGACATTGTTGGTCCAATGGATCCCCCTACAGCATCTGGGCACAGATTCATACTGGTGGTGGTGGACCATGCCACCAGGTACCCAGAGGCAATTCCACTTAGGACCACAACAGCTCCTGTTGTGGCCAGGGCCTTACTTGGAGTTTTCTCCAGAGTGGGGTTTCCTAAGGAGGTAGTATCTGATAGAGGTGCAAACTTCATGTCAGGTTACTTGACAGCTATGTGGAAGGAATGTGGTGTTAACTATAAGTTCACCACTCCCTATCATCCGCAATGCAATGGGCTTGTTGAGAGATTCAACAAGACCCTAAAGGGCATGATCAAAGGATTACCTGAGAAGCTCAGGCGAAGATGGGATATCCTTCTGCCCTGCCTTCTGTTTGCTTACAGAGAGGTCCCACAAAAAGGAGTTGGCTTCAGCCCCTTTGAATTGTTGTTTGGACATCCTGTAAGAGGACCCCTATGTCTGGTGAGGGAAGGATGGGAGTTACCTCTCAAAAAGCCCAAGCAAGCCATAGTGGACTATGTACTTGGTCTCCGCTCCAGGATGGCTGAGTATATGGAGAAGGCCTCCAAAAACCTTGAGGCTAGCCAGGCCTTACAGAAAGCCTGGCATGACCAAAAGGCTGTCCTGGCTGAGTACCAGCCTGGACAGAAGGTAACGGGTGTTGGAGCCAGTGGCCCCAACAGCACTCCAAGACAGATGGTCTGGACCCCATACCATCATTGAGAAAAAGGGAGAGGTTACCTACTTGGTGGACCTTGGAACTCACAGGAGCCCCCACAGGGTGCTCCATGTTAACAGGCTGAAAGCATATGTTGACAGGAGAGACATGGGCTTGCTCATGGCTACAGATGAGGGGCAGGAGGAAGAGAGTGACCCTCTCCCAGACCTGCTGACTCAGAATCCTGAGGATGGCTCAGTTGATAGTGTGGCCTTAGATGGCAGCCTCACTGAACATCAGCAACATGACTGTAGACAGGTTTTGCAGTCATATCGACATATGTTCTCCCTGACACCCAGTCAGACTAACTGGTGTACCCATGTGGTGGACACTGGTGATAGTCTTCCTGTAAAGAACAAAATTTACAGGCAGCATGACCATGTCAGAGACTGTATCAAGGCTGAGGTGCAAAAGATGCTGGAGTTAGGTATCATTGAGCCTTCAGAGAGCCCCTGGGCTAGCCCAGTGGTTCTGGTCCCCAAACCTCACACCAAAGATGGAAAGAGAGAGATGAGGTTCTGTGTGGACTACAGAGGACTCGATGCTGTCACCAGGACAGATGCACACCCAATTCCAAGAGCAGATGAGCTCATAGACAAATTGGCTTCTGCCAAGTATTTGAGCACATTTGACTTGACAGCTGGCTACTGGCAAATCAGGTTAGCTGAGGAGTCTAAGGCCAAGACAGCATTTTCTACCCCCAGTGGGCATTACCAGTTTGTGGCGATGCCCTTTGGTTTGAAAAATGCACCTGCCACCTTCCAAAGGTTGGTGAATCAAGTCCTTACTGGGTTGGATGACTTTTGTGCAGCATATCTGGATGATATTGCTGTCTTTAGCTCCACCTGGGAGGATCACCTGGTCCACCTGAAGGAAGTGCTAGAGGCTCTGCAAAAGGCAGGCCTCCTTATCAAGGCAACCAAGTGCCAGATAGGGCAGAGTAAGGTTGTGTACTTGGGCCACCTTGTGGGTGGAGGCCAAGTTCAACCACTGGAGAGTAAGATTCAGACCATAAAGGACTGGACTCCTCCAACTACCCAGACTCAGGTCAGAGCTTTCCTGGGCCTGACTGGGTACTACAGGAAGTTTGTTAAGAACTATGGGTCCATTGTGACTCCTCTTAATGATCTGACATCCAAGAAGATGCCCAAAAAGGTTCAGTGGACAGAATACTGTCAAAAGGCATTTGATGACCTGAAGAAGGCCATGTGCTCTGTACCTATCCTGAAGAGTCCTGACTACTCAAGAGAGTTTATTGTCCAAACAGATGCTTCTGAGTTGGGAGTGGGAGCTGTGCTTTCACAACTTAATGTAGATGGTCAAGACCAGCCCATTGCTTTCATTAGCAGGAGGCTGACCCCCAGAGAGAAACGTTGGTCAGCCATTGAGAGGGAGGCCTTTGCTGTGGTGTGGGCCCTGAAGAAGTTGAGACCATACTTGTTTGGAACTCACTTCAAGATTCAGACCGACCATAAGCCCCTCTTATGGCTTAATCAGATGAAGGGTGAAAACCCCAAACTGCTCAGGTGGTCCATTTCCCTACAGGGGATGGACTTTACAGTGGAGCACCGCCCAGGGACTGACCATGGTAAAGCAGATGGTCTCTCCAGGTACTTCCACTTAGAACATGAAGACACAACTGGTCAAGGTTAGTCTAATGTCCCTGCGTTTGGGGGGGGTTGTGTAGGAGAGTAGGGTCTGCTATCCTATGGTCACCCCAAATTTTTGCTTTTTGCTTCACTGGTTTATGACTTAATGTGGCTGTGGGCCTGCTAATCAGACCCACAGCCTGCTGTTCTCTCTCTAAATTGTAACCCATGTACTTTAGGTGCATAACGAAATTGGAACTGGCTCACCTTATTGGCCCCTGTAACAGTGTACCCAGGTACCCAGGGCATAGGTGCTTCCAAGGCCTACCAGGGGCTGCAGCATGTATTGTGCCACCCCTGGCCTGGCCTCCATATTTGACACAACTGGCTGATCACTCAGCTGGGGTAAGTCGGTGTAACCACCCCTTACTTAGGTGTAGTATGCCTATACCTAACCTAAAATGGACACATATGTTCCTATCAGCCACTCCTATGGAAGGCCTCATCAATCCTGGAGGCAGAGTGCTTGGAAATATGTGAGATGGTGCTCTGGCATGAGCTGAGCCTGTCTGCAGCTTTCGGAACCATGTCCTTTAGCTGTTTCATGATACTGCCATACCATATACTCTTAAGTGCATTATGAACCTCGCGGTTAAATGCTATCTTGGGTTTGGCTTTATCAAAACATGTCGAGTAAGGTGTCATACGAATTGGAATACTACCCCCTCGCCAGTTCTGGCGACAAGGGTAGCATTCCACCCTTCTAGAGGGACACGACATGTACCTAGCCTGAACCCCGGTTAAAGTTAAACAGAGCCTTAGCATCCCAAAATGGATGCTGCCACCACAGACACAAGTCGGACCTCCTGCTGCTGGGAGTCCTTCCAGCGAGGGCAGCTTGGACAAAGGGTTTCCTGCCTGGGGAGGTGCTAGCACCACTCCAGACAGGATTTTGTGTATTGGGTAGGACAGGGCTGAATAGAATCAGACATGCCTGGGGCACACAAGGTGTCCCTGTGCATAGGCCAGTTCAAACCGGTGCTGGGGCTTTCCAGCCCCAGTCCTGGCGCGAAACTGGACAAAGGAAAGGGGGTGTAACCACCCCCCTTCCTGGTTCCACCCAGAGGAGGGACCTAGTAGGTGATCCGGCCCCCCAGATTCGAATAAGAGTGGGAGCTGTGTCCTGAGACTTCAGATCATCCTGAATCAACTTGAAATACAGAAGAAGACTGGACTTCGACATTCTGCTGCACAGAAGACGGAAGAGAATCTCCCTTGTGGCCAAGGAGTGACCACCCTGTGAACACAGGCACCAACCAGCAACTCGACGTCTGCTTTGCCGCCGCCTCCCGCCGGAGCCCGAGCCCAGAGCCTGACAAGACCCAGACTCCCAGACTTCTCACCGCCCGATCTACAGTCCCTGCAAAGAAGGGACCCGTGGAGGCACCGAGAGACGTGGGACCGGACCTCTTGAAAGACCCCCGAGAAGCTGACTGCGCAGCATCAGAGGCACCCTCGACGCTGTGCTTTGGGGTTTGAGAAGCCCCAACCTCGAGCAGCCCTTGCACCGAAGATCAGCCCCCCAGCATCTCCACGATCTGCGTGGGGCCCTTTTGCACTGTGCCACTCGACGCGCCATCCCGGCCACTTGCCACGTGGCTAGCGGCCATCTTGGCGACGAAACCTTCAATTTACACTGCGGGTCTGGTTGCTCCAGACTTGCCCTCGCTCCTGTAAAAAGGAGCCCCTGCTCTGACCTTGCTGGTCCGAGTAACAAGCCTTTTTCGATTCCTGCGTGGCTTGCATTAGCCAAGGCCTGTTTGCTTCAATCAAGTTGCCGACACCGCCAACAGCGAGAAGCCTGCGTGGGACAGCTCGTGACCGACTCCTGGACGTCTTCGACCCCTCGTGTCCACGTAGCTGCCGAGAGAAGCTACACCTCGACGCCTGTTTGCACCCGACATCGCCTGGTTCCACTCTGGTTCCACGGTAGTCACTGGCTAGTGACTTTGAACATTGTCCCCTCTGCTTTCAGGTCTTAACCTCTTCAGATCCACCCTTGGATCCACCGGAACTCGTCACATCGAGTCGCCTGCAGCATCTTCAGCTCCAAGCACCATTGACCTGCGTGACGAAACCCGACACTACTTCGACCCTATGCACCCGCTTCCTGTGGGTGAGGTAACTCAGCTCCGCCGGTATTCCCACACTGGTACACACCTCTAGTGTCTGTGTCTAAAGTTTCATCCTTCTAGGTCACTCGGAAGGTTCCTTTTTAAGTAACTTTGTAACTTTTACGCACCATTGACATTGCATTGGTAAAGCGTGCACTTTCCGCACTGCACCCGAGTCCCGCGGGCCTTTCCCGACTTCTTCACTGCTAGTCCCGAACAGCTCCAGCGATTCCCCAGGCCCTAGGCCTCTTCACTTTCCCCATAGTGGGTCTTATACCACTATTTTAGTATATGGTTTAGGTGGCCCCTAGGGCTCATCCAAAATTGTGCAACTTTTGTGTATTTAAACTGTGTTTTGTTTTAACGCATTTGCTTCTGTGCTCATAAAGAGTATCAGGGTTATTTGTAGAAATAAATCTATATATATTTTCAATATATATCTGTGTGGTGTCCTTTCATTTGGTATTCAAGGGATTGTGTATGGTAAAACAGCTTGCTTCACATGCCTTTACAGAGTTTAGCCTAAGACTGCTTAGTCCATGCTACCCCTAGGATAGCTTGTCTATAAGGTTGACTTTACAACCTGCACCATAAGGGTTGCTTGGCATGGTACAAGGTGATCACTAGAACTAGTGAGCATCATATACCAGGCCAACTTCTCACAGCGGCGACTGAGCAAGATTGCAGAATCTATTTTCGATGCTAAAAAGAATCTTACAGCAATTTGGCATTCCATTTTCAGTGTCAATGATCAACTACAAGACTATGAAGGTAGGTAAGCAGGCAAGTGGTTAAGACCAACTAAATTCGCCTTTGTTAAATTGCTGGACATAACTGGCCTGATGGAGGACAAAGCTTGGGGCTGGGTGAACCCACACAAAGGCATAATTGTGCAGATGATTGCCAATGGGGAGTGGGTGAGATCGGAAGGTCTCATCTGAAACCCCATCAGATGGTGATGAAGAGAACTAAGGGTGAAGCTGGAGCCACTGTCTTGTGGGCTCTCGACAACCCTTGTGAAAGTGAGGAGCAGCTACTTCTGATGAAAGGAAGAAGCAGGGCACATAGAAGGCTCGTCCTGTAGGCCAGCAAAGCGATAGGGACAAAGGGTGGTCCGGCCTGATTACAAATTAGATAAATCTGAAAAAAATTCTTTTAAATATGTTTTGCACTAATATGTGAAAAATGTATGACACAATTTAGAGAATAATTAAAATGTTATATTTTGCTTCATGTTTTACAAGCAATATTAAACAGACAATGAAACTTAATTTGGATGACACTAAAGAAAAGTGTTACTGAAAAATGGCCCCTTCTCTTCCTCCTATGGTGATTAAGTTACTTACCTTCGGTAATGTTTTGCCGAGTCGATATTGTAACTTCATAATTCTAACCTTTAGAATAACCAAAGGAGCCAGACAGGATCCAGAAGTTTTAAACTGCATTGGTTCTGCATGTCGATAGGTGGAGTTGTGCTGCTTTGAGGTGACTTAGTTCCGCCACGGAAGTAATGACATAAGCACCAACCATGTGCCCAGCTATCAATTTCTTTCTGAACTCTTTCCGCAGCCTCTGGCACGGAGCACAACATTAATCAGAGATATCAGTGTGCAGATCTCCAATTTGCTACCTTTTTAAATGGAGGAGAAAAGAGACCGTTCCACAGAACAGGGACGAGGGAGGGCAGTGAGGAATCTACTGTTAGGTAGGGTATCCTACAGAAAGAGTGCTACTCATCTGTGGAATGGTTCATACTAAAAGGTCTTGCATATCCAAATGTGCAGAATGACCTCCCAATTCACCTAGCTCTCGCTGTCAAGGCAGTAGTGCTTCATCAACATGTGTACTGACTCCCACATCGTGGCCTTACAGAGGTTAACGACAGGCACTCTGCGTGCCAGTGCAATGGTAGCGAACCAGTGGAAGCAGCTTGGCTGAACGGGCCTTCAATATCTCCAGAGACTGATCATGGCTAGTGCATAGCAGATCTTGATGTAGAGGACTAGTCACTTCAACAAAGTCCTTTTCTGCACTAGAGTAATGGATAGCTCAATGTAAAAAGCAGTTCTGGCTTTATTCAAAAAGGCCACCTTGGGCTTTTTCTGGAGGAAACAATTGGTGTAAAGCGGTTGCACTGACAGAGTTTGGAGTTCACTCACCTGACAAGCCAAAGTCACAGTGACCAGAAACACAGCCTTCAGAGTCAGGAGATTATATTTACTGCTGTGCATGGGTTTGAATGGCATGAGAATCGAGAAGACCAAATTAAGATCCTACTGTGGAATCACAAAGGGTTTGGGAGGGGACAACTGAGTTGACTCTTTTGGAAACCTCATCACCAGGTCATTTGAATAGAGATGGTTGGTCTAGTAAACATAAAAAGACCAAAAGGGCTAAAAAATAACCTACATGATGCCCACTGGCAAGTCCTTGCTGGAATAGGTATGGAATAAACTAGAAGACATCCAACAGTATGGCCTATAGCAGGTCAGTGTTGTACAGTGTTGCCGGTGCCACAACAGGATACTAACTCGTCCCAGCACCCGGCATAGACAGACTTTGTAGATGGACGCCTGGCAACAAGGTAAACATCCACATCCTCAGTAGTTAGAAGTGACACAGCCAACTGCTGCTTCTCAATCTCCACACATGGAGGTGCAGATTTGCGTTTAGCATCCTGCCCTGCTGCAATGTAAGAAAATCCTCCTGAAGTGATAGCCTGATCGGAGGTCAGATACTAATGCGCAGACGTTCCAGTTACCACACTCTCCTTGCAGAATCTGGAGACAATAGGATGACTTGGCCCCTGTCATTCCTAAACTTCAAAACACTGGGCAAGAGAGACCGTGGGGGATAGGAGTAAAGGAGTCCCATACTCCACTCTCCCCAAAAGCGAGCCTTTTTGGAAATTTCAGCAAGCAGAGGTTTTGGCACTGTACATTCTCTGTGGTGGCAAAAGAGATCTAACCAGACATTCTCTCCACATTCATGGAAGATGCCCTGTGCCACCTTGAGATGTAACCTCCATTCATGATCCACCTAGTGCCGCCAGCTAAGCTTGTCTTTCCTGAGGTTCAAAGATCCGGCCAGGTGGTTCATGATGAGAGAACTGGTGGTTAACGGACAGGCAACAGTCTTTCCAGCAGTCTTCAAGGAGTATTTAGCCAATCCGGCTGAAACCATTCAGGATGGTCAGGATGCAGCAAAGTACATTATTGATTCTGGAGACCATGGACTGCTTGAGCAGTGCAACTTGCACTAGTCTGGTGCTTAGGCCGATGAGCTCCACTGGCTCACTCTGGGGACGTGCAAGAGTCTCTGATGGACATGCTGTTAGATGGTTCTCATTCATTTGGTGAGAAGGACAATTCAGAACGCTTTAAAGAAAGCTGGGTCGCTGCGTGTTCCCTAGGACTTTCAGACAAATTGAAGATGCCCATGATGGCCCAGATTTGTTCTGCCCTAGATCAAGGTGACTGGATGGCTTTGGCTTTGGACCTGCATACCACCCACTTTCATGTACCTGCCCTGCATTTCCCACAGGGGATACTTGCGGTTCAGGGTAGCCCAGGAACATCTTCAATTTTCTATGTTCCCAAATTTGCCTCACCAGTGCACACTGGCTTTTCACGTAGGTGATTGCAGCTTTGGGATCAGTGGGAATTTCAGTTTTCTCTTACCTCAACGACTGGCCATTGAACACATGCTCACCACAGTTAGCCATAGACTACTTACAGATGGCGAGAAATCTTTTGACATCAATGACATGATTGGGGTTTACGATCAAACCAAGTCACACTGGACACCTTCGCAGAGGTACACTTTCAATAGAACCATCTAGGATTTGGTGTCGTTTCGGGCCCCCATCCACCATCGTGAGTCCAGCGCATTTGGGCTATGATCCGAATGTTTCTGAGTTGCTCTTTGCTCTCAGTTGGAGTGGCTCTGATGCTTCTGAACCCCTTGACATTCTGCTCGTCGACTATGCGAGGTGGCATATGCATACTTTGTAGTGGAACCTGAAGCATCGGTGGCACCCGCACCAGGTGAATCTGTTGGATAGAGGTTTCAGAGAAGAATGTAGAAGACCTGTATTTGTGGCTCCATTGCACCCATAGCTAATCATGGTTATGGATGCACCACTGATGGAATTGAAGCACAATTATGGGATGGCAGCAGCCGTCTTATAAAGTCTTGAGTCTGATTACACAACTGTGACTGTCGTGGCCTTTTTTGTTGCAAGACCAGGAATCACAGGTTTGTTAGATTTATCATACTATTGGTATGGTTTCTCAGAGGCGGTGCGTTTTTTCTTTTTTGGATGTATATTGTGTCCCGATATTGTGCGGCGGTTTATCCAACAGTTTGAAGATGTATTGTTGCGAGTCAGACTCCTTTCAGACTATGGTAGGATTGGAGTTGTTCGCATCACAGTACACAGCTCTTTGGGGGCAGTAGCCTTGGACTCCAATATGGCGCCACACTTGTGCCACTGGTTGGTAGTCATAGGGTCAGGAATTATCTGATCGCAAATCCAGCGCTCTTACGTGCATCATGTTGTCACATGATAGCACGTCTAAATCTTCTAAATGGCAGACCGCGTGTACTACCATACCCCGCGTTTATATGGAGGGAAGAGCAACCCACGCCGCCAACTCTCCGTTCTCAAGTACGCCATCATAGGACATATGTAGTTGTTAATGGTTGGCATAAGTGTTAGCTTTAAGGCGGATACAGTCGCTGTCTTTCTTCTTTCATTTTCCCTCTAAACAACTTTTTCAATAGTTGAGATGCACTTGAAGTTGGCAGTCATTGTTAATACATCTACTGCGGCACAGAGTATTTCGATACATTTTTGTTAAATCATCTTAAAATTTTACCCATTTTACAACGAAAACGAAAGAATTTTGACCTTTATGCCCCCACGTGTCTTTCAATGCTCTTGGGAAATATGCCTCTGTATTTATGAACCACTACTTTGGTATCAATCAATCAATCTTTATTTTGATCAATTAAGATCATAAAAGACAATGTACAATAAAAATTAAAGCACTTAACCTTCCATAAAATGCTATTGATCTAAATATAATGAACGCTATATAAAAATTCATTCATATTAAAATAATCCAAACATTAGAAATGTCATTGATTAAATAGGTTATTCTAAAATTCATATGAATATTAAAAGGACATAAGTGACTCAGTAATACAAATGGCATTTCAAAGCAAGGAAAATAATCTTGGGGCCCATAACTTTGTGTTACACTAGTGGCAAATACACTAACAATATGCAATGATATTTAACACATACAGAGAGAGAGTTAATGTAGTAGAGGGTGAGAATGCCACTTAATATCGTAATGAAAACCACTTTTTGTTACAATATCCGCATATCCATTGATACATCATTTTAATTCGTTTACAAACCCTAATTTAGATACATTGGAGTGTCATGCCAATTTCTGCCATTTTTCTTTCCCGGATTGACCATGACCAACTTAAGAATTTGGTACAAAAGGGGGTGGTGAAGGACGGAGCATCTGAACCAATCAAACACTCACACCCAGTCAAAAGATCTGGGTTTGATCCATCACAGTTCTTTAGCCCACTCTGCCACCCCAGTTCAGACATGGCTATATGCAAATCAGTCTGACCCTGTGCCTCATGGGAACAGTCCAGCCCGAACTGCCAAGCCATGCCTTCCCTGGACCGGAAACAAGCTTCCGAGGACCGGTTTCTGGCATTACAGCCGTCTTCAGCCCCGCTTCCTTGAATCCAGTGGCAAAGTGAGCAAGGGACTCACGTCTGAGCATACCCTGCCACACTTATGGCAGCCAAAGCGGTACAAAAGGGGGTGGTGATGGACGGAGCATCTGAACCAATCTAACACTCACACCCAGTCAAAAGATCTGGGTTTGATCCATCACCGTTCTTTAGCCCACTTTGCCACCCCAGTTCAGACATGGCTATATGCAAATCAGTCTGACCCTGTGCCTCATGGGAACAGTCCAGCCCGAACTGCCAAGCCATGCCTTCCCTGGACTGGAAACAAGCTTCAGAGGACCGGTTTCAGGCATTACAGCCGTCTTCAGCCCGGCTTGCTTGAATCCAGTGGCAAAGTGAGCAAGGGACTCACGTCTGAGCATACCCTGCCACACTTATGGCGGCCAAAGCGGTACAAAAGGGGGTGGTGATGGACGGAGCATTTGAACCAATCAAACACTCACACCCAGTCAAAAGATCTGGGTTTGATCCATCACCGTTCTTTAGCCCACTCTGCCACCCCAGTTCAGACATGGCTATATGCAAATGCCAGAAACCGGTCCTCGGAAACTTGTTTCCGGTCCAGGGAAGACATGGCTTGGCAGTTCGGGCTGGACTGTTCCCATGAGGCACAGGGTCAGACTGATTTGCATATAGCCATGTCTGAGCTAGGGTGGCAGAGTGGGCTAAAGAACGGTGATGGATTAAACCCAGATCTTTTGACTGGGTGTAAGTGTTTGATTGATTCAGATGCTCCGTCCATCACCACCCCCTTTTGTACCAACTTAAGAATTTGGCAACAGCTACTACACACTGGGCGCCAGTGTCAGTCAACAATATTCTCAACGCAAAAGCACTGCTACCCACGCCCATGTTTTTGCATAGTGGGCGCAACCATTTGTTACATGGAGCCTGTTATGCCGGACAGACAAATAGAAGGTGCGGATCATTTTCGTCGTGTTCCAGACACAACTTACACAGACTATTATTGTCACTTTGCCACTTGCAGGTGAAAACATTTAGGGGTAGTGTGCCTACCCGAAATTGGCAATATAAGCATCTATCCCTGGGTTTGGTGATGACATCCCAATACTGCTCATATTGTGGGCGTGGCTTGAATGTTAATATTTGCCACCATAGACCAGTATAGTCTTTTCATCTCTTTTTTGGCAGGAAATTGATGGCTCCCTGGCTCATCCCACAGGTGTTGCAAACCCATACTAACCAATGTCGTTTTTAAGGTTTGTAGCCACTTGATCTTACATGAAGTAGCTACAACCCATACAGCTTTGAGAGCAGCTGCATACTGAAGCAACTCTGGGGTAGTCCATAGTCTCCACCAGTACACTACTGGACAGAACTTAACAACCTCTTCCAGTCTGCTACAGCCTAGGTCGTAGAAGACTGGTTTTAAAGGAGTGCTCCTTGGCAGACCAATAACGCTTCTCACAAATGTATTCTGTCCTAAGATTAATGGCTTTATATCACTAAAACCCCAGAGTTCTGCGCTGTAGGTAATGGAAGCTAATACTCTGGTATTGTATATCTTAAGTAGAGGGTGCATGGGTTGAGTATAAGAAGTCTTAAATTCCTTCAGCAAAGCACCAGCTAATTGACTATGCTTTAGGGCCAGGATGTTTATCTGGGGGTTCCAGTTGAGTCTATTCCCCAACGTGATTCCCAGATAATTAAAAACTTCAGTCTGCTCCAATAATTCTCCATTAAGAAGCACCCTGCCCTTGATTGCTCTGTACTTGTGCAGGAATATAAACTTTGTTTTAACTGCATTAATCACCAACCCACGATCTTTACAGAACTTCTCAAATCTTAATAACGCCCTCTGCAGACCACTCTGGGTCTTAGAAATAATCAGAGTATCGTCTGCAAACATAGGTATGGGAATTTTGACACCTGCAAGGGATGGTACGTCTGTTGGGAATGCAGCGAAATAGTCAACAACACCATCAATAAACAATGAGAATAGGGTTGGAGCCAATTGCCCCTTGACTCACTCCTTTCAGTACTGGGAATGGGACAGTTTTATTGCCCTGGGTGCTCCAGCGTACTTGTGCAAAATTCCCTGCATGTAATTGCTCTACAACAAATAACATTTCTGCCGCATGCCCAAATTTTTGCATACCCATCCAAAGTTTACTCCACTAAACCAGGTCAAAAGCGGATTTTAAGTCCACAAAGGCTGCATAAATGGTGCCACCAGCCAGCACGACGACACACCAATAAATCAGAACAAACCGAAAGACCGGACTGATCTATTGTGCTCACGATAGTGCGAAATCCTGCCTGTAGCGGAGTTAGTATGTTTTTATCTACAATCCAGTCTCGCATTCTATTTAGTACCATTCTACCCATGATCTTTTGAATGGCATCTATGAGACTGATTGGTCTATATTTGCCTGGGCACGAGCAATCTCCTTTTTTGAATATTGGCAAGATCTCTGCACCCTTCCATGAATCTGGAATGGCTGCCCCACTAGCTATATCATTCGCTAACAGGAGTATATAATGCTGCCAAATCACTATCTTTTTTAAACAAATCGTCCGGTACACCATCGGGCCCGGGTGCTCGCCATTAGCAACTGAACTCAGAGCTATTTCAACCCCCCCTATATCAAATTCTAAAGCTGTGCCAGAAAAAGAGCTGGTATGGGCAACCTCAATTAAGCCTCCTGTCTCCAAGGCAAATTGTATTGCAAAATGGAAAACCCACTTCACGGGTATACGTGATATTTGGGCGCGGGAGCCTGCCCCCCTCTCCCCCATTTTACCTGATTCTAGAAAGACTGGGAGTTACTATCCTTACTAGCCAAGTAGCGATCTGCCCACCTCTGTTTGTCCCAATCCTTTTTGGCTTTATTTAACACAGATTTATATTCGCTCCGTCTACACTTGACAACAGTGTAGTCTTACAGTTTAATGGCTGCCGCCAATGTCAGTCAGTCAGTCAAACAAAACTTTATTTGGTTTGTTACAACCATAAAAGTATACAATTACATCTTATCATACTATTAAAAACATAAACACGGCAGTATCATGAAAAAATATATAGCACATATCTACACACATAAAAAAACACCTTTCCTTTAAAATAAGAGTATATTATCCTAAAATTATTAAAATTATTAAAATCAAGTAATTCATACATGTACATCAAATCCTTCTTATATACCGAGCAATACTGGTATCCTTTGATAGCACAATCTCGTATTATCCTAAGGGAACCTCATACAATGCTTACTCTGAGCACTTGAGGAACACTTATCCTTTACTCATAAATTTCCCCATAGCACAGGCTATCTCTAAGTTCACCATTCCCATCAAAAGGTTAACAGCCTGCGTCCTATTCTTGATCCTGTATTTTTTTTAAATTGGACATAAAATCTCCTTTCGTATGTCTAAAATCTTCATACAATCTAATAAAATGTGTAAGATATCACAGGGGGTAGCGAACATACAAGTACATTTACCATTACTATCTATCATGAAATTTCGAACCCCGTTATTCGCATAGCATGGATTTATCCCAATTTGCATTTTTAACACTTCCCGCCTTAAACGGTAGCTGGGTAACCGGTCTACATAAGGAAAATGCTGATCATTTATCCAAGCCAGGGTCATATGGGCCACTGAAGTTTTCCGCGAGAGGTTTTCCAGATCAATTATTTGAGACATATCAGATCCCAATTCTTTCTTGTCTATTATCACATGACCTTGCTGCGAGCATACCCTCAGACCGAGCACCCCATAAGCCTCACTTATTGATGCTCTAGTCTCTTTCGCCCATGACTTATAGGCAACCCTACAGTCCTTATTGTACCAACTAATGTCTTTGCTTTTCCACTTAGTTGGGCTACTTGCCAGTTAAAAAAAAAAAAAAAAAAAAAAAAAAAAAAAACTTATTTTACTGAACAGACCCTCATGGAGCTTCGTTATTTTCTCATTTATCTCAGACTGTGTAGTGATTACTTGTAACTCTTCAAGAGTCTCTGAGACTGCTGCCCTTATATCAATAAGTGTTTTTTCTCTAGACACTACCTTATCCCATTTTACCCTCCTCATACTACTGCAAATTTGGACTTCACTAGTAGAAGGTAGCAGCAGTGGGTTTGAAGGTTGTAAAGTATCCTTAAGTTCCATCTTTAAAAGATAAGAGATTATGGTTACTTTCCACTCACTCCAAAACCTCCATGTCGTGAAATTCGGACCAATAATCTAGACTTAAAAGTGTAAAACCCGATCCGACTTATTCAATGTGGTGGCTCCATGTTTATCGGAGCGTGAGCAACCATTAACTGCTCTTTGCTCCCCCCTTCCAAACACAATGCCTTAATTTGGAGGGCTGCTTCTGACCATCTCTTGATGGGATGTATCTCTAGACTAGGGACATTCCATAATGCATCCTCTTCCTCTATCAGGTGGTATTAAAATCCCCTGCTATAACTATATTGGGGTGCCTGTCAATCCACCCAGAAAATCTTCTAGGCAACTGAGTGTACTTGATTGTCTTCCCCCAGAGATACCCCTTTCATAGATATTTACAATCAATATTTCCATATGTGAGTTAGCCTGTAAGCTTATAGCCAAGATGTCAGGACGATCAATAGGGACTATACTCATGATAAAACCTAGATTCTGCTTTACCCAAATAGTTAGTACCCCGGCAGGTCTACCCTTTACCCCCTGAAGAGCCGGTTTAAAAAAGTTTAAAAATCCCAACCGATATAACGGTTTGGTTGACCATGTCTCCTGGAATATGCAGATGTCGTACTGCTCTATTAAGTCCTGCCAGTCTTGTGCCTCTACCTTAGACTGCAGGCCCGCAATTTTCCAGGAAATGTAGGATAATAGTACGGGGCATAGTGGTAATGCCAATTCCAAGTTACTAGATTGGGTACATATTGGATCGATCACACACCCCTTATCTGTGTGTGGGGTTTGGTGTCCTGCTAACCCTTTATCATTTCGAGCACTGGCATGTGGTACTGACGTTAGTCAGTCGCAGCAATCCAACCCACTAAGGGGGGCAAATCTATTCTCTGTACTTACTCCCATACCGCCCGAGTTTTCCTGAGCACCAGATTTGTGTCCATTCCACCCAATGGGCACACCAAACCCACCAGTACCACTACCATGGCTCTGTGGTGGCTTAAAAAAAGAACGCATAAGGCAATGCTCTGATTCCAGAGTCATCATGTGGAATCCAACACAGTTGATCTATGAGAAAGTGTGGCATTGCCCGATTGTTAAAATCTAAAATCACACAAGCGCCCCTCAATGATTTTTGGGCTGGTCCTAACCATTCCACTCTTCTCTCCATTATAATTTGGTTACTCAGTGTGTCCCCCCGAATCCCTCTTATGTTTACTTGATGGGTTAGCCAATGTAGGGATTTATTTATTAGTTGTGTAGTAGACTCCAACTGCCCCTCCCTCAATGGTGGGACATTTCCCAAGATCAATACAAGTGGTGAGGAAGCCTTAGGTAAATGTAAAGACCGGCCCAGGGTAGGGTAGAGGGTAGAATTGCCGTCGGCCCACACCTTGCTGTGGGGCTCCCGCCTCTATTCCCAACACCTTCGTAGGATGGCTAATATCCGTAACCATACCTGCTGCAGAGATGACTTGGGGCTCTGTCTGTTTGGTTTATTACTTCTATTAGTGCTATTATTACCTTCCTTATCCCCAAGGGTTGACGATACAACTGAAGAATTCCCCGGTAAATTCAGGCCCTCTGCAATTTGTACTAACTGGGGCCCTCTAATAGCAGATGGTTTGGAGCTCTCAGAGATCGCTGCGGGGCTAGGGTCTACATTTTTACAGTTACAATTACATTAGTAAGACCCTGGCCTTTCCATCAATGACAGCCGCTCCTCAATTATTGATAATTTATTTGAGTGGATTCAGCAGAACAGTAACCAAAGTCTCTAGCCTTTTCCATTGGTCAGTGTCACTGTCAGGGTCCACTGCGATACAGGAGTTATCTTTGGACTTGATTGGAGGAAGCGGACCTCGGTCTTTTCCTGTAACCATAAGACTGGTGGTCACAGATTTAGTGGTTGGCTGCTTCAACCTTGCTTTATGCTTTTGTAGAGTGCCTCCCCGACTCACTTTAGCTTGTGGCTTGTTATTGGTTGCAGTAGGCGGCCTTGACGACTCATCTCTCCAAGATTTTATAGATCTTGTAGTAATCTCACTACCCTCAAAATCACCCACTACCAATGGTGTAGCGGTTGCCAAAATTTCAGGGATTATCACATGACCATCCAAATGAGAGGGAGGTGCTTCCGGCAATGTTGGTGGTAAAGCATCGCATCCCCTCAAACCAGAGTCCTTGCCTGTTGTTTCCTCTATGATTATGGCGCCTAGGCCACCTCTTTCAGAAATGAGATCGATTGGGCCCCCTTCTCCGCTCACGGTCATACTTATAGCTTCGGGAGGCTGGTGCTCCTTCTGGGAGGACACAGGTGATTTGGCACTACTTATGCCTCCTAACGAGTAGCATTTCTGGATAGCAATAGCGTCCAGCGAAAGGCGCCTTTCTGTTAACTGGATTTCTTTCATCAGGACAGACTCGCTCCTAATAAGAAAGGCGTCTAAAGTCCCCGCAACTCCTCCACGCGGGGGTGCACATATTTCTTTTCTTTTGCCCATTAGCCCAAAACCAATAAACGGCCGTGGGTCACGGGGGACTTAAAATAAACACAGTAAACACACCCCGTTCCTTAATGATGAAGCTCCTCGTGCCTTGGACCAGACGTTAGATGGTATGCCCAGCCCAGCCTCTTCTGGGCTCTTCTGGGCACGATGGGCCTGCCCTTGGCCCGGGCACACCCACGCACGGTGGGAGCCCTGGCCCCCTCTTGAGCGCTTCCTGGCGTGTGTGACTCGGTGCGCGGCATGCGAGCCGCAAGGGCTGCTGGGGTATGTGGTCCCAGGCTCGTCAATATGGCAGTAGAAGCAGTGGTGAAGGCAGCAGACCCCCTGCGTGCTGAGCGGACTGCAAATACAGAATGCAAGGTAAGGCCATCAGTCAAACTAACGGGCTCTCGCATGGCGGGAGCCTTGGCCCCCTCTTGAGCGCCTCCTGACGCAGTGCGCGGCGTGCACGCCGCAAGGGCTGCTAGGGTATGTGGTCCCAGGCTTGCAGGCTCGTCAATATGGCAGTAGCAGCGGTGGTGAAGGCAGCAGATCCCCTGCGTGCCGAGCGGACTGCAAATACAGAATGCAAGGTATGGCCAACAGTCAAACTAACAAGCTTTGGTACCATAACCATGCTGTATAGAAACACAATGGAAAACTATACGTGTTATAAAATTTCCAAACCCAGCCGGGAGAGGAGTTTATTTTATAAAGAAGCAATGTTCAATCCAATAATACAAATGTAATCACAAGACACAAGCCTGTGTCGTACATGAAAAGAAGGAAACAGAAAGATAGCATAAGGGTGAAAGAGGTGTCTATCAGGCATAGAGCGAGAGTGGGTTCATATTTACAATATTGACCAATAAGATTGTTTATATTCCACTCCAGGCGATACTGTGATTGATTTTTTACCTATTACCAGTACCCTGTCTTTGCTCTCGCTCTATGCCTGATAGACACCTCTTTCACCCTTATGCTATCTTTCTGTTTCCTTCTTTTCATGTACGACACAGGCTTGTGTCTTGTGATTACATTTGTATTATTGGATTGAACATTGCTTCTTTATAAAATAAACTCCTCTCCCGGCTGGGTTTGGAAATTTTATAACACGTATAGTTTTCCATTGTGTTTCTATACAGCATCTTTTTGTTGATTCTGAAATAAGCTAAGGACCGTTTTGTTCACTATAACGTTGTTATACCCATGGTACTTAGCTATCTGTTGGGTCTCCCTTGTTTCTTAAAAAAAAAAAAAAAAAAAAATTGGTACCATAACCAGCATATGTTCCATCATTAGGTCTTTTGGATATTCTTTCAAAATGAAGCATGTTAGATAAAATTGATATACTTCCGGATAGATATAATGCCATATATATGTTTGTACTATCAAGTAGCCACACCCATAAAAAGAAAGGATTCTTATATTTATACCCATGTACGATTCCTTGAGGGAGTTTGGCATTGTATCTTTTAGTTAACATCTATCTTTACAAAATTCATTGTACCCAACTGTGGGGCCAAATATACAACTTATAACATATATGATACATTCCATTTATGCGGCTTAGTTGGCACTATATTTTGCTTCATTTATTTTAGGAGATTAGATTATAATTTCAGGTTGGCGTCTTTTTTTATCTCTTTACCCCTCCAGAATAAGCTGGTCGTTCATGCACCCAAATTCAGAGATGCTAGCACTCTTGATTGCGGACTAATTTATTATAGTACAACCCTAATCAAACGTGGTAGAAGAAGGAAACTACACAGGTGTGGATTCGTAAACTATGCCCTTCTTTATTATGAGCCTATTAATCTAAATGAGGTCTATCTGTGTTATGTTCATAGTGTGGTATAAGTACATGACCTCAAGTCACCACATTAGATAGTGGCATATAGCACTGCTGCATTATACAGTTGGTGATCAGTATAAAACATCTCACATATGTGCCATTTCTCCACATAACCATATAGGTATCATTTATGTGCTACATAGTCCGCCCGTGGGTTCCCAAAGAGTCTTAACAACATTGCTGGTCCATACTGGGACAGACATGTTTGGACATTACCAATACCAGGTATACATATTCATATACTGTGACAGCATTGCAGTCTCTTCAAACCCCCATATCCTGCCTCGCTCATTCTAGAACTTTGTAATCATAAGTTTTCTGTATGTATATTTTCTATAACCAACAACATAGTGTGGAGGCTAGTGTTCTCTCCTGTTGAGTGAGGTCATAAAAGACTTAACGGATATCACCACCTCGGAAAATTATTACATAGTCGTAAATAACATCAATTCTTCATCCAGACTTTGTCAGTCATAGGTTTTAAAAATGATTTTTTTTCCTATTTTTCTATTGGAGAGCACAGTAGTTTTCATACCAGCACATGGAAGAGGTCTTATCTGTTTCTGTACCTCTTCAAATATCACCTCTCTAAAATCTTTCTGAAATCTTTTTCTTTTTCTAAAAAGGAATACAGGTCTGTGCCTTTATATCCTATCCTAGTGGTGGTGTAGGCTGACATCTTATCACCTTTCCAGATCAATCTATCACAACATTATTTTGCTAACTTTAGGCAAATTGTTGGATCATTTTCTGACTTTAGGCAAATTGTTGGATCATTTTCTGTTCAATCAACTGAGTATAAAAGAATTGTGTTTTCTGCAAGGGATGTAACTTACACATGTTTTCATTTTGAATATTTTTAGATGCCCCAACCACTCGCCTTAATTCTGTTGCATTGGTGGTCCTAAAGAAGGTGGTCAAAAATTGTCAATACCCACCGAAACATGCGTTGACCTGTCTGTGAAATACCCGGCCCACAACACTCTCACGAAGACTGTAACACACCTGTCATTTGGGTGACCATATAGTGTATGCGATCTTGGGAGGGTAGAATACGAGTTGTGTTATGTATGTGTATGTGAGAGACTAGTATGTAAATGTGGTCAATCTGTAGGAGTCATTTAAATTCTTATGAAGGACAACATTCATGCTGATTGCTTTACTTCAAAAAATAAAAATGTGAAATATTTATACAAATAATGAAAACATTATTTTGGAATAAAATTAATTTTATGTCAAAATAGTAAATTGCTCGTGCATCATGTTTATCATGTTTTTCATGTAGGTAGCCCCATGGAGCTGGAATCAGCTTTTGTTAAAAGAAATATAGTTCAAGTGGGAGGTTTCGATACTGGTTTTGGTTGTTTGTTGTCCCCCTTTTTTCCCAGACCTACAAAAAAGTTAGAGGGGGTTCCCTTGATAAGTGTGCATCACTGATGTGTCATCTGGGAGAGTTAAAGATCAGAGGACTCTGGTTTCCAGCGGAGACACATTTCTACATCAACCTATTGGAGTTGCGGGTCATTCACCTGGTGTTGACAGCCATCCTAACGTCCATCAAACAGAAACTTGTTCAGGTCTTTCGGGTCCTAATGGACAACACCGCCGCCAAGTGGTACTGCAACGAGTAGGGTGGTATGGATTCCTGTGCCAAGAAGCACTTTGTCTCTGGAGCTGGGAGAGTACAAAACGAAAAGCTGTTGGACAGTTGGAGTGTGGCTTTGAGACAAAGGAATGGTTCTATCTGACTCAGATTGAACTGCGGTCGTGTGCATCACTACGGCTGTGGAATGGGACCTCAGTTGGAGCAGAGATGAATTTGGCTCAGAGTCGGACATGACAATAGGAACCAGGAAGTCTTCATCTGGTGCCAGCAGTGATGTCAAAGGAACTGGAATGGATTCAGGTGCCGGATTGCAAGTCAGCTCTGGTGTCAGAGCCAAACCTGAGGCGGGTTCAGGAAGCACAGACTCTATTGAGGGTGAAACCCACTGGCAATAATCTGACTGAAAATCTCCGCGTATCGATAGGGCCCAAAAGCACACCAGAGGGAGCCAGTGGAGTGACAAAAAGTTGCAACTTGGCCTCACTAAAGGTCTCAATCTGTTGCAATGTCGCATATGGACCTGGAAACACAGGTTGCATTGGAATCCATTGCGGGATCAGCTCATTGGCAGGAGACTGGGAACAAGACAGCAAGGCATTCTGATGTCCTTGCGACTTTTCAGGCTGAGAGTTTTGGGACTGGAAGGAATCCTACTTGGCCTTCTTGCTTTTCTGTTTTGACTAAGAATTACTGGAAGATTTGTACACTGAAGAGGACATGTGTAGGCAGCTGGCTCTTTATGTAATATATCAAAAGTCTGATATATCATGTAAAGAGTCCAAGGTTTCACTTTGAGTGGACAGGTGCTTGCTATGCAATCCAAAAGTGCTCTATTAGGAGGTAGTGTGGTCGATCAGCCTTAGGCTTAACAAAGAGGAGTGCAAAACATTTGCAAATACACAGAAGGATCAATACATGACACACAACTCAAGAAGGAGGTCCACACCAACTTATAAAAATAGCAAGTATCTTCATATATATTTAGGCATCAGAGAAAAATCACTCACAGTGCAATTTCTGAGTTCTGCAATGTTATCCTATTGAAGGAAGAACAAGTTCTGCAAAGTAGTATAGTACAGCGACTTACAAGACCAATCTCCAAGAGTTAAGATGAGTGGTGGGCAAGGTCCAAGGCAGCAGCAGCAGCACTAAACCACCAGCGGCCTGGTGCAGGGTGCAAAATAGCGTTTGGAGCCCATTGTATTTCAATAAAGATCAGTCACTGCTGCAAGAGGCTGCAGGCTCTGGCTAGGAGGTCATTTGGACTGAACCACCAAGGGGGTTCAAGACTTGCGATGCTCGGGGCGGGAGGAGAGGAGCAGGGGACACCTTTGATCCTCTACTCCAAGGCCCAGTGGCGACAGGTGCAGGTGTCCTTAGGCATCATGTTTTTCCTTACTGGGGCAGTCACGGTTGAAGGGGCCTGCGTGCAGAGTTTGCAGGCAACGTCGGGGAGACCAGAAGGGGTGAAATCAAGATGGACTCGAGCTCTGGAGGGCTAGGGGACCTTGTTGACACTGGTGGCCCACTTCAACTCAGGCCAGAGGCGAGGGTGCTGTGGTGACTTCAGGGGTTGTGTTTTGTGAAGTTTCGGAAGCTTCCGAGTCTTCTCTTTTGGAGTTTCTACAGGACAGATCCGCTATTCACAGGCGGTCTTTAGTATTTTTCGAAGGCAAACAGTCATCCCCGATTTCTGGAGCCAGCAGCTGCAGGATGAGTCGACTTTGGTGCAGTTTTTGACGACGAATGTACACAGGCTGGCATGCTGGGTACCAGTTCAACTGCTTCTTTTCTCCTCTTCTGCTTTTACAGCTCTTCAGTGTCCTCTCTCTTCTTTGGTTGTCGGGATCTGCTTCTCTGGTACCAGGGACTACCCTAAATACTGAATTTTGTGTGCAATATGGCAGTGTAGAGCAGTAGTCAATGCGCTACAGACTCTTGGGGTCACTAGGCCCCCTATAAGGCCACATCCTGTGTAAGTGGGCATAACCGTTTCCCAGAATTCCTAAGTATGCCATCACAAAGATGGATACTTTTAAAAAATCGTGTCCACCTCACAGTAGCCCACTTTAGGGGGGGGTACTAGCCTGGAGGTGGCACGCCTACCTGACAAGCTAATTTTCTCACCTGTCCAGGTGCCAAGGGGGCCCTGGACAAAGGGTTCAGCTTCCTCTCCTGTGATGTAGAGCCAGATTCGCATTTCTTTGAGGATTGCCATCCAAGGAAAGCTAATCAGCACGTCGTGTGGGAGGGGGCTCTATTCCCGGACAGGCTTTTGTCCTGGGTCTCCTGAGAGCAGAAGCAGCTCTCACCCTAGGAAGTCAGAACAGTGTCTTATGTGGCAGGCTGCCAGAAACCAATCAGCAAGCACACCAGAGGTGGCAGGTTTTCAGGGGGCACCTCTAAGGTGCCTGTTGGGTGTATGTATTGGTAAATCCATCAATGGATTCAGTATGGGTTTATCAACACAAGATATTTGATACCAAACAACACATTTTCAGTGAAGCCAATGCGTATCTTTGGAACTCTTTTTCATCAGTGTCCAGCACATGTCTTAATATGGCTTCCCTTGTCCTTGCAGTTATAGGTTTGACCAGCACAGGGGCATATCTGCTCATGTAGGTATGCCCTCACATGTAATATTCAGCATCCTACCTTAGGGCAGTGTGGCCAGCTGTAGAGGTGACTTACAAATATTACATGCAATGTTGGGGGCATGGCACACAAGGATGTGTGACATGTCGTATTTTCACTTTTGTCTGCATCAAGACATGCAGCTTGACATGTGCTTAGTGAGGGTTCCCTTAGGGTGGCAACATTCGTGTTGCTGCCCTTAGGACCCACTTTAGCACCTCAGGCCCTTGGTACCAGGGATACCATTTACTAGGGACTTACAGAGGATGCTAAAAGTTTGCCAATTGGGGGAAACAATTGTACAGTTTTAGGGAATAAACACTGGTGCAGGGGACCTGTTTAGCAGGAACCCGGTACAATTCAGTCAAAATTGCATCAAATACCAGGCAAAAAGTGTGTGGGGGGAATACTACAACAAAATCCCAGTTTCCTACAACCTATCACAACCTGTCACAGAACCAACCTCAAGACGAGAAATGGGACAATGCTCTCAACTTCGAACGGGAGCAGGACTTCCAAGACTCCATTTGGTACATGAAGATGTACAGCTTTGCTTTGCTTTCCCAGATCGCCTTCAGTTTCATATGGCTGGGTCCAAACTGGGGTGGCGTGGTGAGCAAAAGAACGATGGATTAAGCCAGGATCTTTGTGACTGGGGGTGAATGTTGGCATTGTTCAGCATTCCGTTCATCATTTGTTCCTTTTACTTTTGTTGCCCTAATTGGGAAGGGAATGTCCAGATGTGGGTCCAGTGCTCACTGCCCCACTGGATTCAACCTAGCCTGGTTGATGAAGGGTGATGTTCCGAAACCAGTCCCAGGATGCTTGATTCCGGTCCAGAGAGAATCTGGTTTGGCAGTTCGGGCTAGACTGTTCTCATGAGGAACAGAGTCAAGACTGATTTGCATATATGGCTTGGTCTCTACTGGGGTGACAAAGTGAGTAAAGAATGATGATGGACTCAATCCATATCTGTGACTGGGGGTGAGTGTCTGAAAAGTTTAGGTGCTCCGTCCGTCATCTCCTTGTGTTTGATTTCCAAAAGTTACAATGTTTTAGAAACATTTAAAAAAAGATGTGTTGCATTTGCTGCAACATCTGCAGAAATCCCTGATAAAGTTTGCTTGTTGTAGGCAAACCCACTGCTAGGCACAAACTAAAAATTATATATTTGTTAGAAAACAGAACGCCATCATCTAGTACAATGTTTGTTTTCCTTTTTAAATTTATTATAAAAGGTGATTACAGAGGAACAGTATCACCCACGCTTTCGGAGAAGACACATATCAATAACATTTCCCTCCAGAGAAATATTCATCTACAAACCATAATACACATCCAAAGAAGTGTTGTACTTCGGCCAGGCATCATCGTCTTATGCCAATTCATGGAAGATCTTAAAAACACATTAAATAAAGAATACTCCCCGCTCCTTATCTCCCCCCAAAGTGGGACAAGCACTTTTTTAGGAGGCGCTAGTTGGGTTAAGGGCCTCCTTTAGGAGAAGGTATGATAGTATTGCAGTCACTTGAAAATCTTCTTGAGCATCTTGAGTGTTTGGAAACAGAACACATTGACTGGGTTCACTTGGCCTGTAACAGTGAGCAGTTTATAAATTACTATTTCAAGGTTCTGCGCATCAGTGATTGGGTTGGGTATTGGTTAGAGATCCGGTAGGCCACCGGGTGTCATCTCATAGCAAGGTGTCTTTGCCTATAATCACTACTTCTGTTTTGTCTGTGTTGAGCTTGGGGCAGTTGTTTTTCATCAATCTGTCAACTTTGGACATCCAGGAGAAGAAGATGGTCTGAGTGTTCAATGTTTTGTCGGAGAGGATGAGCAGAGTGTCATCTGTGTAGGTTACAACATTTATTTCATGGACGCAAATAATGCTGTTGAGTGAGGCTATGTAGAGGTTGACCAGAGTAGTACTGAGCAAGGTACTCCTAAGATGAGTTTGGCAGCAGGCGGGGTTAAAGGAGTCAGGATAACCAACTTGGTGCAGCCTGTGAGGAAAGAACAGATCTAATGGAGCCTTAGACCATGAATGCTGGCATCTTTTGAGGTTGGATGGGGTGGGAGGCTGTATCAGAGGCAGCGGATGGATCCAGAAGAATGATGATCCGTCGGATGTCATCTGCACAATTAAGTTGCTTACTTCACATCTTATACGTCGATTGTACCTGTGCAATGTCTTTTTGTTATCATATTACCCTGCATACTACATGGTTTATCCTTGTACCTTCATTATTATAAGAATCCAGATTACTTTATCCATATTGCCTCCTATGATAACAAAAAATACATGGGCTTTCCCGAGTGATGACGAAGCTATCTACGGAATCCTTGACTCTCAGCAATCCATGGAGCAACCAGATGTAACACCACAGACGGCAGATCTGATCAATTGACAGACGACATTGATCTCTGGCAGGACACATCCGATCAGTGCGGTTCAGACTTGAGCCCGACGAATCTCCCTGTTGGACTACGGACTGGCGTGCGCCCGGGGCGGGGCCCTTGCCGAAGCCCACGGCCATGGACACGGTACGCAGTGAGTATTACCTTTAGATGCCTCCCCGGTGGTACGGTGCCCCACTGGTGTTGGCTCCTTGCTGCCCCTGCCTGCTGGGCCCTGACTCTTGGCGGCCCGACCATGGGCGTGGCACGCAGAACTATCCCACCAGCCCAGCTATGACTTGTTACGAATGGACACATGCATGGTGCCTCCTGACTCAATAGACTAGCAGATTTCTAGCCGGGCATTACCTGCTTTCTAAGGCCTGGGGAGAGGCGATGTCCTCTCCGCTGACTGTCCTGTTCTCACGCCACAGCTGTGCCAACCATATAGCGACCCCCAGAATTCAAAGGTTACATATCTCATTTGAGAGTTTGGAAGGCGGCATGTTCAGCAATCGACCTTTTGGTATTTCTTATTGGTTTAGTCCTCTATGGTCTGTTAAGTTCTCTGATCCCCGACCCTTTTGCCCTTTTGAGGAAACAATTTTAATGTCAGTGAAGATGTCTTTGTGGATGGACGGCAGAGGTGCGCAGCAGTTATGGGGGCGGGCTCCTGGGGCGGGCATGGGGTGGAGGGTGGATGGGGGGACTACCTAGTGTGGTAAAATGACTGAGATACACATATGTACCTGGAATGTCAGGGGTATGCACACGCCCTCGCGCAGGTATCAAATCTACTCCTACCTCAAGCGCCATCGGGTACACATCGCGCTCCTGCAGGAGACACATTTAAATAAGACGGAAGTGCAAACAGTGCGCCGCAGATGGCGCGGGCAATTACATGCCACGGAATACTCCTCCTATGCCCGCGGAGCGCTGCTATGGGTAAGACCCGGGACCCCCTTCACGGTAACACACTCACACATAGACCCTGGGGGCAGATTTGTGATAATTCAGGGCAAATTAGATGGGCAACCGGTGGTTCTAGCTTCCCTATATTCCCCCAATACTGACCAGGGTGACTTCTTTGCGCAGCTGTCCACGAAATTGGCGCCCTGGCATGGCATCCCCTGGATACTGGGGGGCGATTATAACTGCACACTTGATGCCGTACTGGACCGTTCCTCCCCACCCCATCTCGGGACGCCGGCGCATGGAGCCATGAAGGCTCTTACTAGTTGGGCAGCACAATGGGGACTACACGATATTTGGCGCACTCGCAACCCCACCTCCAGGGTATAGTGTATACTCCTACTTCTCGGGAGCACACACCTTACACGTACGATTAGACAGGTACATGATATCCACGGACCTTCTTCCTCTTGTCACAGACACGTACTACATGGGTCGTACCCACTCCGATCACAACCCACATATCCTGAAAATAGCATGGGATCGCCCGCACCCACCCGGCTCTACTCCTAGATGCCCCTTTCCGCGACTCCCTTTCCGCGCAAACAATGCAATATTTTGAAGAAAATACTGGCACGGCGTCCTCCGTTCCGATAGAATGAGACGCCTTCAAAGCTGCAATTAGGGGACACTGCCTGGGCACGCAGGGGCACATACAGAAGCAGATAGAGAGGGACCTAGCGCACATAGAGGCTGACCTGCTTCGGCGGGAACGGGAGGCGATAGGAGGTGCAGATGGACCACTACTTACGGCACGCACAGAACATGCGCGGCTACTGGATCGGCTATGCCATGTCAATTACGTGGCCCACTCGGCGCGTGCGCACCACCTCAGTGATAATTCCGGAAAATTGTTGGCATGGCTTATCAAGCAGGAAGACCGCTCAGCGCCCATATCTGCGATATGCACAGACAGGGCGAGGTCGTATATACGCAGGCTCAAATACACATGGCCTTCACGGGCCACTACCAGACTTTATATCGCTCCCAACTCCGGGTCTCCGACGCGGATATCGCGAACTATCTCTCGGGCATACAGCTACCGGGACTGACCGCTGCGCAGCGGGATGACCTAGGGGCTCCACTTGCGCCCGAGGAGCTCCGCACCGCCATCTTTGCTCTGTCAAATGGTTAATCCCCAGGCCCTGACGGGTTACCGGCCGAATATTACAAAGCCTACTCAGACGTTCTGATTCCTAAGCTGTTAAAAATGTATGCAGCTGCCACTGAGGACTCCGCTCCCCCCCCCACGCTGAATGAGGCCACTCTCATCTCCCTCCTAAAACCCGGCAGGGATAGTACACATATGGGCTCTTACCGGCCACTGGCTCTGCTGAATACCGATTACAAAATACTCGCCTTTACCTTAGCTCAGCGCCTGGCCCCCCTGGTCTCAACTCTTGTGCACCACGACCAGAACGGTTTTGTACCCACACGTAGTACATCCCACAACATACGAAGACTGTTCAGAGTGCAAACCTATGCCACTCACCAATGGCCCCGATCAGGATGCCTAGTCTTGGACCTCGAGAAGGTCTTTGACTCTGTCGAGTGGCCCTACATCAGGGCGACGCTGGAGAAATATGACCTCAGGGACGACTACATTGATATGGTGAGACTGCTTTATCAAAGGCCGACCGTGCGTGTGCGCACAGGCAGGCTGCTGTCGGACGCGATCCAGGTGCGGAGAGGGACCAGGCAGGGCTACCCCCTGTCCCCGTTGCTCTTCTCGATGGCCATGGAACCCCTTGCAGCGCTGTTAAGGGCGCAGGGAGAGGAGTGGGGGATCCCGCTGGCGGATGGCCTGCATACGGTCTCGCTCTACGCGGACGATTTACTCCTATACATCAGAGACCTGACCCTTATACCGCAATCCCTGTCTGACATCTTCCGAACCTTTGAGTCCATGTCGGGACTCAAAGTCAACTGGGCCAAATCAGGAGCGTACTCCTTCAGCCCAGAAACACGGGAGTGCAACATCAGCATCAATGGCGGGAGACTCACCTGGTACCCCACAACGTTCAGGTACCTCGGAATACACATTTACAGAGACCCGCTGGACATACTGGAGGGGAACCTGGTCAGGACTATCTCCTCCCTACAGGCAGAGCTAACGTTTTGGAAGACCATCCCTCTAAACGTGCCCAGCCGTGTTGCGCTCACAAAAATGATAGTCTTGCCAAGACTATTATATTATTATGCCAATATCCCAACATATGTTCCAACTCGGTTATTCCGGGAGCTAGAGACATTACTCCGGAACCTCATCTGGAACACCGGCAGACCCCGTGTGGCCTTGACGAAGCTCTACGCCCCCACGGAGGCTGGGGGCCTCGTGGTCCCCAACTTGGAGCTATATTACCTGGCAGCCCAGATGCAGTGGGTGACGGGATGGCTAAGTGGCAGGAACCTAGATGATACCGCTACGGACGCTACGATCTGGACCCATGCACAGGTGTGCGCGCTGTTTCACCGCTTGACCAGAGCTCCCTGCCCAATGCAGCCACATGTGGCTGTAGCTCGCAGATGCTTCCTGCCTACCTTGAAATTAACACGCGAGGTGAAGCCCTATGCCCCGGCACTCCCGCTATTGGGCACCCCTAGAGACGGTGGAGTGGTGACGGAGGTAATGCTGGGCAGGTAGGCGCAGGCTAGGGTGGAGACACTGGGCGATTTGTACGCGGACGGTGCACTACTTCCCTTTGAGGCACTGGCAAGAGACACAGGCCTACCAACCGGAAAATTTCTCCTACATGCGTCCTTAACACACACACTTGCGCGCCCTTGGGGAGACATGACTGAAGAGCTGCCGACACATCACTTCATACAATATCTCCATGTCATGGGCAATGGCACCCATGTAATCCACTGGCTGGCGCAAGCCCTCCTGATACACACACAACACTCTACCCAACACCTACGAGATAAGTGGGAAGTGGATAGAGGGAGCGCATGGACGGACAAAGAATGGGCAGTGGTACTGGCCGGCCCAATTAACATCCCACGCAACTCCCGCTTCAAAATAATACAATTCTACATACTACACCGTGCTTATCTGTCACCAGACAAGAACAACACATACTTCTCGGCGACTAACACTGCGTGCCCCAGATGCTCCCTGGTCGACGCGGACCTCCTACACATGCTCTGGACCTGCCCCATCATATTAACATATTGGGACACAGTGACCACCCTACTGAAACAGAGCACCGGCGATGACCTGCCACACACATGGGAGGCATGCATTCTGTGACTATACAAGAGGACCAAACTAAACAGGGTGCCGGCTAGGTTCCGGGACCTGGGACTAGTCGCAGCCAAGCGCTTGCTCACCAAGCGATGGAAAAAGGACGAACCCCCGCACGCCAAACACTGGTACGCTTCCTTCCACAACTGGGTGAGAGCGGAGGGTATCGTGCTGCGCAGGGAGGAGACGGCGAGACTGAGGAAATTCCCCATTGCACAACTTTGGGACGAAACCCTGAAATCCTTCCAGCAGCAAGCCTGGACCAGGGGATTACTTAAAGGGCAGCCATCTCTAAGCCGGATCTAGGCAACGGCAGAGACAAAACACATCATGCCCCCACTGACGCCCCACCGGCCCAACCTGGTGGAAGACACAACCTGCACCTGTAAGACGAAATGCTGTTGCAGAGAGCTGACATGACAGCTGCCCGGAACCCCCATCTCCATGACGCCGACGCCCCGGTGCCCATCGGGCTCTGCCGGACCGCTCCCTCCCCTCCCCCCCACCACCGCTATGGGAGGGACCCTCCCCACATGTGACCTTGACCACCACGTGCCTTTGCCCCGGAACTGGAAGTTTACCTCTGCGGACACACATTGACACTCTTCCCAACACACCAACCCTTTACCCTCACCCTTCCTTTTTAAGCCAACTTCCTTTCCCTGATCTCTCTCTTTCAGTTAAGTTCGGGTGTCAAAATAGTTCCCCCTTGGCACGTTAGTTATGAAGCTGTGAATATATTATTAGTTATAAATAACTGTCTAATCAGGATCATTTCACACTGCAACTTCACGTTGGGGGAGACACCACAAGCTGGCTAATAGTTGAGATCAGGGGAAGGCGCACAATCGAGAGAACGTGCCGCCTCACATCACATCTCATCCCCATATCTCAAACTACAATGCACAAGACACCATGCGATGACACGTTTGCAGGTACGGGAAGTCACCATCTCTTCTCACATTCTTCAGTGATCCTACCAAAGCAATGTGATGTGTGTTAAATAACTCACCATGTATTACCACTGTGTTGTATAGTCGTTTTGGTATTGTGCAGATTACGTTCATCATTTCCTCTAGTACAATAACTGAATGTGTAGTGGACATAAATACTGGAAAACTAATAAAATATATTCAAACAAAAAAATGATAACAAAAAATACATTTTGCAAAAAACAAAAACAAAAAAAGGTAGCAGTACTAAATCTAAGGGTGAACTAGAATGGCAATTAGAATTACCTGGTCAAGGGACATTCGAATAACATTTGAGTACAACATCTTTCCACCTCCAGAGAAGCTAGTAAAACTTTATTTTTGAATATATGTTAATGTACCCTTTTTATGTTACAGACATTCATTATAAAAACGTTATTGGCCATGTAGGAAGCACGGCAGTACCATTTCATTTATTTCGGAATGTGACAATGAGAATTATTTTGAAAGTCAATCTGATCCAGAATTAACCTTGTACTGGTTACTAGAGTCCCTATCCTCCACTACAATGTTTTAAGTTGTGCTTCTCAACATTGGTCGCACTTTCCAATTAAATGTAATGCTGACAAGCTTTTTGTTGGTAAAGCAACACAACAAATTGTTTACACAAATGAAAGGATCATTTTAAACGTTCTAGGATTTCATAGTGGAATGCCATCTGCATTAATTAACAAGCATTTGCAATGCAATAGGTCTCGCAGCATTAAAGTTTGAGTTACTGGCATTGTAAATGACAATGCTTTGCATTATTTTTTTTTTATTTGCAATTGGTATATAAACATTGTTTGTGAATGGTTAGCTGTTGCTTATGCTAAGCGAAATTGGCAGTAATATAGATTGCTAGTCTTGCTTGTTATAAGCATACTGATTTAAAGCGCTCTGATGTCTGCGGTTAAAGTTTGTGCTATATAAAAGTGAAAACAAATAAATAAGCAAGGTAATTGCCAGAAAATTACAAATAGTGAGTGTATGGGTACTGGGGTTGTGGGGTGTTGATCTCCCCAAAAAAATTTACAATATTGCAAATAGGTGCATTTTAAAGCAATTTTGTGAATTTTAAGGGATATACAGAATCTTGAAAAGTGAGAGAGAGTACTGTGGAGAGCCAACCAACAAACAGGAGGAGAAAGGAACAATCGGCTGCAGGCTGAAGAAAGACTGGATAAGATCCTCGATGGGGAATATATACAAACGCGCGCACACACACACACACACACACAGATAAACAAATGGGGACACACAGTCCGAATTCACTCCCGCAGACAGGCACACAACTAGGCAGACAGAAAGAAATACACAAACGCACGTAGAGGCATGTACAGTCGAACACACAGACAAACACACACCAGACACCCGCAATACCTCACACCCAATGTGGCCGGCTAGAACTGTCTCCTCTTAATGGTCCCCTCGAAGTTCGGGAAGTTTGGTAAGAAGCAGTCAATGGGGGGTGGGTGTAGGGCAGGATGAGGGGGGCAAGGGCAGAAGCCGGGGGCAGTGTCGATCACACCGAGGAACACATGCCACAGGGGGTGTGAGGGTCCATCACACTTACTCACACATGCCAGCAGGGGGTGTTAGACCAGTGATACGGGGGGTGGGGGAAGAGGGCAGGGTCCATCAGGCTCGATCACGTACACAGGTCAGGGGAGGCGTCACCAGGGCCAACGCGTAGAAGGCGGAACAGCAGAACACCCTGTTCTCCATTATCGTGGCTGTGCTAGGACTGCTCTCTGTCAAGGATCACAGAGGAGTCCGGGGCTAGCCGGGAAGAGGCGGTTAGTTAAACAAGCGCTTTGACACCTTCGGGTAAAGTCTGCGCTATATAAAAACGCATTAAATGAATAAAAAAAATAAAAAAAGAGACAGCAGCCACCGCAGTAACCAGCGAGCACGTAAGAAAAAAAAACAAGCGTTACAAGTATTACAAGTGGTAATTGAAGTCCCATTACAAAATTAAATCACATCTTAAAATTCGGCAATAAAAGAGAGTAAACTCGTAGACTAATTGGGAGGGTGTAGCCCGGGATTGGAGTCAATAATAGTGAGCAGTGTGAATAATGGTGGTGTGAGCAGGGGGGTAGCACAGGATATCGAAGTTGGAGGTTTTAGAGACCAATATCGTAGCTCGCATACGGCTGGGGGCACCTTGCGGATTGGTAAGGAACGTGAAGAGTTAGCTCCGTGGGGTCTTGAGGGGCTTCCGTAGAGAGAGTTCGTGAGGTAGAGTCCGCAGTGTAATTAGAGGAGGTGCTAGTGCAGGCCGGGCTAAGCCTAAGTGAGCGTGATCACTATAGGAGCGAAGTAAAAGGTGAGGGGCAAGGAGCATTGCTCTCTGGAATGTGCGTGCAGAACAGTTCCCAAGGTGTACCGGGGTGAAGTTAAAAGACTGCTGTAAAAGATGGCAAAACAGGACAGCGTGAATTAAGAAGGTTGAGATCCAAGCGTTACTTTCTGGTATGCGCATGCAGAGAAATTCCAAATGTGAGTATTTAACCTTTCTGCATTACATGTATTTGATAGTCAACCCCTGGCCTTCGAGCAATAGTGAGCTGACAGAATCTAAATAAGCATTTGCTTTATGAGTATCACACATGCCCAGATTTTGAGGCACAAAGACAGAATACATCCTAGGCATACATTAAACGCAGGTACTTACAATAAGTTTTTCTCTGCTCCCACAACAGGAAACCGAAACCTTACGTGGGGCGGGACTTCCGCCTTCGGAAGCCCGCGCACACGCCCACGGATGGCCAGAGAAGCAGTGCTGGTGACGCGGGGCTCCCATGCCTGAGGGAGAGCCCCACGGAGTCTGCAGAAGTCCAGAATGCCGGTAAGTGGGGCTTAGTTGGAGGGGGGTGCGCTTGTGTGTGTGTGCGCGCTTGTGTGTGTATGTGTGCTGCGGCGGCGGGGGTCTCTGTATGTGTGTGTGCGTGCGTGTGTGTAGGTGCGCTCGTGTGTGTGTGTCTCTGTTTGTGCGCATGTGTGCAGAGGGAGGTGTGTCTGTGTGGTACAGCTTTCCAGGAGAGGAGACAGGAGCTGGCCACAGCGAGCGTGTGCGCGTGAGTGTGGCCCGCTCAAATCCGAGCGCGCGGCCAGCTCCTGTCTCCTCTCCTGGAAAGAAGACTCGCTGACTATAGGTCTTTGGCGAGACCGCGCTTCGCGCGGCTAACGCGTACGAGACCTAAAAAACGGACTCTATACAATATGATTTGGGACCACTTAGCCAAATATATGTTTTATGGTCTTCTTTTGTAGATTATTTGGAGAACCTTAGTTATAACATAGGTGTACATTCATTGAGTATGGATGAAGTACATAAACTCTGTGGTGTTTATTCTTTAATAGAGTATATTATGTTTTAGTAGACTTTATTGCTCCTTTCAGTACTCTGTGCCTATTATTGTTTATTTGCAAGATACCTTTTGTTAAGTAACATCGTTTTCATCCTTTCTTTTGAATCTGTTTACTATTCCTATTTTCCGTTTTTACATTCTATAATTATAGACTGTATTAGGTGTCAATAGTTCAGAATGTATTCATTATAGTGGGCACAATATATATTTTGCTAATAATATACTGTTATCATTTATGATAGTTTATGTTCACAATTTATCTTCCTAATAAAATCTTTAACAATTAAAAAAATCTAACCATGGACTGAAATTGAAATGCGTTTGTAGTACTACTATTCCGAAACAGACACAGAACTATTTTCCTTGGCAAGATACCAAAGTCCCCTTTCAAGTTAAACACAATGAATAAAACCTTTAATTCAGTGGTTCTACTCTATCTGGATAGTTTTATATATGTTAATTTCACATTTGAGGACATTCAATGATCAAACTCTTACAGAAGGTAACTACACAAAACTTAACAACACAGAAATATGTCACTTACAAAAGCAGCTGGTCTCCCAGGAAACTGTTGACTGCACTGCTGCCTCCATGGCTTCCAAACGATGAATCCAAAAAGGTATAGTACAAACATGGAGGTTTTAGCAAACGTACTGAAAAAGGGTTTTTTGTACTCATCAAATATATACTGAAAAGAAATAAGTGGAAGTGTTACAAGAAAAGGCCCTTAAACCAAAGCAAATAAATACAAATTCCATGGTACTTTTTCATTTTTGTTTTTGTTTTAATACTGCGAAGATATTGCTCAGACAAAATGTTAAGTATAATGTAATCCACAACACAGTTAGAACAAAAAAGCCTACTTATGTAAGAGAGTGAACCTTTGTGCATCTTTTACAAATTAACAGTGAATACAGAACAGTACATATTCACCTAATGGTAATGTGGCAATCATCAGTAAATTACATTTACAAAATGGAGTGTGAGAAAACAAATGAAACAACACAAATGGCACTCTACACAGAGAACAGAAATGCCAAAGCATGTTCTTTCTCTCAGTCCATGCTGCTATTGATACTTAAACCTGCCAAGGCAAGCCTGTACCTTTAAATATCTCTTAGTCACACTCTCATCCTCTCCCCTACTATCCGCTTCTCCCTGCGCACAGAGCCATTTCCTGAATGCTTCATCTGAATATGCATGTGATTATTAATGCATTCAATGTGTGTGCAGGATACTACAGGGTTGCACAGCACCCTGAGGTTGGCAGAGTAAGAAGGAGAGCAGCGGTGGTCCGAGATCAGGCAAGACCGTGGCTCATGCTGCCAAGCAGCTCAGGCTGAATTCACAGAAAGATCGCAAGAACCCTCTGCCCGACAAGAAGGAGGAGGCACCGCTGCAGCCGCCCATCACTCCAAAAAAGAAGGAGGGTGAGTGCAGTTGGGAGGAGAGCAGGTCGGCTGATGTACCTAGCGCGTCCCAACTGTTTTCCGATAAAGAACTACATAACTGCCCGCGGAGGTGCTGTGCATTTATATTTGTGCTATTATATCTCTGAAAGTCATTGCATCTTCGTTCAGTGCCCTTTTGCTCATATTGCTTCCTCCATTCATACGGAACCTTTTCTTGTTGCTCCGTGTAAACAACTCGTCTCCGGTAAAGCTGTTCCTGCGGGTTTACCGTGGCTTGACTTGCAGGCCTCAGGTGGCTGGCCTGTTACAACACTGGCAGCGCCGCCTCCCTCCGGGCGGGAGAATGACATGGCCCCAAATAGGAGCTCGCCCTACGCCACTGGGTGTCAACCAAGGTAGTTCCCCCGCACCTAGTGCATCACAGGAGAGGGCTGCGCCTCTGACCGCCCTTGACATGGAGAGCCTTAAGTAGGTCTTTGGCAGGAGTGCGGGCCCGCCCATTGTTGAATGCCTCCTTTTGAAACAGGTCTGATGTGAGTAGTAGCTTCCGAGATGCATGCGTCTTTTGTTGTTTACTTTGTATCCACCATCATATGTGATCGACTACAGATACCATTATGAAAAGTTTCTAGCTTACCGGAATGCGTGACAAGCCAAGGACACTATATTGTGAAGGTTAAAAGATGAAGCTGGAGTCTTTGAGTTGAGTTTGTTTATCATTTACCAACCATAGTTTATAGGCGGTGTCTAAACATGTGCCCCTTAGAGTCAGTTAAAATTCTGTTAGTGGATATCTGTACTGCTTGCCTCATTTTGTTGTACTAATGATAAATATTGAATTCCTCAAACTTTATATGTGGCTGTACGTTTGAACTAGTGAAACACTTGTATTCCCAGAGTACAAATAGCATATGGTTAATAGTGCAATGTAAAGCGGAAAAGAGGCTGGGGTGAGAGCGATAGGTACAAGCACCGCGAACGCGCTAATTGAAAATAGATGGCAGCTGGGGTGACAGTGGAAGGAACAAGCGCAGCAAACGTGCTTATAAAAAACAGATGGCGCACCTGCTGTAACCTCAAGCAGTAGGCCATGGGCGGATACATTTCCTGGGAAAGGGGGGACATGCACCCGCCTTTGCCCAATTGCGTGCTGTCTTTTGTAGAAAGACGAACGCAAAGCCCAACAGGAAAAAAACTAAAAACAAAAAAAACACACGCACGAGCGTGTGAAAAAAGTCCTGAATGATTCCAAGAGGTCGTTTTCCTAGAGCAGTGCATGAGTGCTGCGCTAGGCTCGACCTAAAAATGAGCAACAACATGAGGAATGAATATAAACACTTTAGTACATTTAATACATCCCCATTTGAAACCACGTTTCAAATAAATCAAACAAAAATCTAAAATCAAAAAATCTATATAGATATAAATATTTTTGATAAATTGAATCCATGGCCTTATGACATCATGATTTACTTAGAATGCAACACTTGATTATCATTGCAGCACAACATGTACAATTACTAGAATTCTGAAGTGATTCCCTTTGAGCATCATTTGTGAAAACTACCATTCCCACAATGCCTCTTAATGGACCGGGTGAGAGAGAGGTATAAATGGTGAAAGCAATGATGGACTAATTGATACCGTGACCAAGACCAGTTTGGTTGAAACGAGTAGGTGGGAGTGTTGGGTTGAGCTGCTTTATGACTCAATAAAGTACTTGGATATACCACAAGGCGAGGGCAACGTTATTTTCTGGTTGGAATATATATCTATCTCAGAACCAAGTTCTCTCCCCAAGAAAAGAGCGCGACACAGCTTCAGGATTAACAAGCATTTGCAATGCAATAGGGCTCGCATTAGGAAAGTTTGAGCTATTGGTATTGTAAATGACAAATTTTTTATTTATGTGTTGGTTTTGAAAATAGCTAAATTAATAGCTTTGTCATTCACAATGCCAATAGTTATATCTTTTGCAAATGTGACACCTATAGCATTTGTAATGCAATATGTGTTGTATTTACATGACTTAGATGTATTGATATTACAAAAAACAATGGCTTTTCATTTTTGTTTAATAATTAATACTTAAATAAAAGTTATTGTAATTTATAATGGCAATAGCTTAAACTTTTGTAAATAACTTTTGTGAAGATTATGTTCAGTGTATTTTATTGTGACGAAAATCCAATAACAGAAGTGAAATATTAACATCTTTTTGTGACATTTGTAATAAAGCTTGAAACATTGTGAGAACATATTTGAACTAGTTGTTGTTGAATGGTTGCACAGATTGATGATGTGGTGGCGCTGAGTGATGTTGTGGTGGCGATGAGTGATGCTGTAGCATTCAGTGATGCTGTTGTAGCGCATAGTGATGTTGTGGTGCCCCTGAGTGATGCTGTAGTGGTGCTGAGTGATGCTGTAGTGATGCGATAGATAGAGTGAGTGCGATAGAGTGAGGGCGATAGATTGATAGAGGGAAGGTGATAGATGGATAGAGTGAGGGTGATAGATGGATAGACAGATAGATAGAGTGAGGGCGATAGATAGAGTGAGGGCGATAGATAGATAGAGGGCGATAGATAGATAGATAGATAGACTGAGGGTGATAGATAGATAGTGTAATTATGTGGCGTGTAATTATGTGGCACTGAGTGGTATTTGGAGTATATGTTGCATAGAGTGCAGTGTAATTATGTGGCGTGTAATTATGTGGCACTGAGTGATATTTGGAGTGTATGCTGCGTTGAGCGCAGTGTAATTATATGGCTTGTAATTATGTGGCACTGAGTTGTATTTGTAGGTTATGTTGCATTGAGCGCAGTGTAAATATGTAGCATATAATTGTTTGGCGTGTAATTATGTGGCACTGAGTGGTATTGTGTGGAGTGTGTGCTGCATTCAGTAGAGTGTAAATATGTGGCATGTACTTATGTGGCACTGAGTGGTATTTAGAGTGTATGTTGCATTGAGTGCAGTGTAATTATGTGGCACTGAGTGGTATTTGGAGTGTATGTTGCATTGAGTGCAGTGTAATTATGTGGCGTGTAACTATGTGGCACTGAGTGGTATTTGGAGTGTATGTTGCATGGAGTGCAGTGTAATTATGTGGCGTGTATCTATGTGGCACTGAGTGGTATTTAGAGTGTATGTTGCATTGAGTGCAGTGTAATCATGTGGCGTGTAATTATGTGGCACTGAGTGGTATTTGGAGTGTTTGCGTTGAGCGCAGTGTAAATATGGAGCATACAATTATGTGGCACTGAGTGGTATTTGGACTGTATGTTGCATTGAGTGCAGTGTAATTATGTGGCCTGTAATTATGTGGCACTGAGTGGTATTTGGAGTGTATGTTGCGTTGAGCGCAGTGTAATTATGTAGCATATAATTATGTAGCACTGAGTGGTATTATGAGGAGTGTATGTTGCATTGTAATTATGTAGCGTATAATTATGTGGCACTGAGTGGTATTGTGTGGAGTGTGTGTTGCATTCAGTAGAGTGTAATTATGTGGTGTGTAATTATGTGGCAGTGAGTGGTATTTGGAGTGTATGTTGCGTTGAGCACAGTGTAATTATGTAGCATGTAATTATGTGGCACTGAGTGGTATTGTGTGGAGTGTATGTTGTAATCATTAGAGTGTAATTGTGTGTGAGGATGCAGAGTGTGTGAGGGTGCAGAGTTTGTGAGGGTGCAGAGTGTGTGAGAGTGCAGAGTGTGTAAGTGTGCAGAGTGTGTGAGGGTGCAGAGTGTGTGAGGGTGCAGTGCGACATTAAAAAGTATACTGATTCTGTGCTTGCGCTCAGACATCACTGTGCATGTCATAATAGTTGTGGTATTTATTATCATAGTGCTGCTACATCAATAAATGCACATCACATGCGGTATACTCTATGCATCAACATGAATAGTAAAATAAAAGACCTATAGGTTGCAGTGCGTAGTGCGCTCCGCACTGTTCGAAGAAAGTAAATTTAATAATGAGAAAGGACAGTTTTTTAATAAAATGTCCTTGAAGCGCTGATGAAGGATGTACAAAGAGCGTCTACTAATAAATATGTTACCACGAAGTAACAATAAGGAGCCGGTTAGAAAAAAGGGTAAAATACCGGCAACTAGCAAACACAAGTAAAGGCTTCATAAATTAATGAAGCGCAATAAATAAAAGCGGATGGAACCGAAAAAAAGTACAGGCTCCATTGATTAATACAGTGCAGTCAAGTGATGTCCTCGCCCAAAACACGCAAAAACATGTGCTTCACGAGGTAACAGACTCGCCAATAGGAACAAACGGTCTGGCCTAGGCAAGGCGGTGTGACGGGAAACAAGGACTGGACGAGAAGGGAGCGGGGAATGCCAGCAGTTAGGGAGGGGGTGGCAAAGCAGCTGGGGTGTTGCATGTAAACAACAAGCTCTGGCATTGCGCGGAGGCGGGCGAGGGAGCGGATTCCTTTGAAGTGTAAACCAGCATGAGTGCGGAGAGAGGCTCACAAGCTGACAAATGGTGTGCGATGTACACGCGCTCGCACACATGCACTGTATGAAATCTGCCTAGAAAAGCCTTTGGGTGCATTTTTTAAAGCCCCTACATAACATCTCGCCAACAAGCATTGCTAAAGCAATGCCTTAAGCGAGACCTAAAAATGGCTTTAATGATCTTTCTTGCGCATGAGGTGAGTAGTCCACTAAACACTTTGACGCGTTTCAGCCACAATTGGCTTTCTGCAGTGCCGATCCCACGGGCTCCTCATTAACCATAGGAGTAAAAACGGTGGTGGTGTTATGGCGACCCCTCCCAGACAGGGTGTTTCTTGCCCCTCCTCCTTCTTAAGGATATATACACAACTCGTGCTCTCCCTACCAGGCAGAAGGATGCTGGTTATTGAAGTCCTCCAAGGGTGCACATACAGTGATGCAGACATTCCAAACACCATGTGATGTCCCAAATGATGCAAGAAATCAGAAAGATATATACACTAAATACATCAAATGATTACTTTGGATGTGCACTCTGACTCACTCACACATCACAATGAAAACACCTCAGATGAAACAGCCAAACCTCACAATGGCAACAATTTGAAACAAATCACCTCACCTGAACTTTCACTCGACATCCTTGCCAACTCAAGCTGGAGGAGCCTGTTGACTGCCAGGCATAGATTTGCGATCAGGACTCAAATCCCAGATTGTTTTTTGTGACAAAACATCTGCCCCACAAATGAGCTCCCAAGCTGCCTGCCAAGACCCTCCGCCTTTAATACCTTTTACTCAACCTAAGGTGAAGGTTCTAGAAACCTTGCCCTCTTTCTTCTGTTACGAAAAACTGAGCAGACTGTACTGGTCTGTGTCAAGGTCAACACAGGTCAAGACAGAAGCTGGCGAGGCCCCTGTATTTTCCACACATTTCTCTGGCAACAACAATCTCTGCTCTGAAAGGCTCTGAAAGGCATTAAGCACACTTCCCACACATTATCCCAGCAAAGCTTACGAAACCCTCCATCCAGCAGAAAACAAAACAACCTTGAACGTAGATAAACAACTTGGGCAATCTGGGGGCCTGTGCGTGCAGAAAGCTCTAGAAAGACAGTCAGGATTCATGATGACATGAGGCCATGTCACAGCCAATAGATAATACTTCCCAATGTACAACACATAACACTGCACTTCGAGACCAGAAAGTATATTATATATCATGCTTTCAAATGCACATGCCACGTTCTATTCTAGGCAAGCTGTTCTACTCTCTGACAGCTCCCACTTTAAGACTGCAAGATTAAATCTTCAAGGACAAAAGCATATACAGGACATACATTCATGCTAGGGTAAAATTAAACACCAAAGTCAATTGAAGTGAGGGTAGTCAAAGGTCATCACGTGGTGTCAAACCAAAGGAGTGCCTCTAGCACTACACTCGCCCTTTGGACTCTTCTGGCCATAATGATATAATTTGATAAATCTGGACCGCCAATTGCACACTTTGACATCCAGTGTAAAACTTTATTCATCAATGCTGTGTAGACTCTGAGTGGGTATGTTTCAGCTATGGCGTGTTTACTAGGACAATTACAAAGGGTCAGACAGCCGGGGGGAGATTTAAGATTGAGCAAATCTTCTGTCGATTTATTTCCTTCCAATTCTTCCCAAACCGAGGCTGCCTTGCTCTAAACAGAGTCTCTGTAGTACGAAAAAAGGGAGCCTCTTGCCCCTGCAGAATGCAAAGCATGACTCTTAGGAAGGAAGGTTATAGGAGCTTTTGGACAATGAGTAGCCAATTGAGGTGGCATTGATCTTGCTGAAGTCATCGATGAAGACTGTACAATAGGACTCCCGCTCACAACCCCTCCCACATGATCAACCAAACTGCACTGCCTTTAAAACTGGGCTGCTGTAGTTTCACGCCTAGCCACAGATTGAGAAGTAGCCAATGAATTAGCACTACCACTTGATTCTTGTATAACCTCTGGCACCTTGGTTACTCTCTCATACAAACTTATCCCTTGCGTGTTGAGTATGGCTAAACAATCTTCAATACATTTTAATCTATTTAACAATGTTTGCAAAAGTCGGGAGATAGTTTGTTCCAACTCTGCATGCAGTATCTTTGTTTCACTTAGGGATCTGAGATGGGTTCTCTACTAACAAGTGTTGGCTTTTGCTGTTTTACACAGCCTCCCGCCCCATATTTTCTTTTTCACAAGTGGTTCCTTAGGGGATCCCCTATCTCCAATGATACTTAAGGGGATAGGAGAATGAGTTAATACACCCTCACTAGGGGAACAACTTACTTTTATTAGGGCTGGAGTAGCATTGCCCATACTGACCATAGGACGTGCCCGGGGTCTCATTTCCCCTCCAGAAATCCTTCTTTCAATTAGCTCAATCTCCTGATAAAACATCTGCAGCTTGTGAGAAAAGAGTCCAGTGTGTTGATGGTCTTGGCTCCTTGGTCACTAGGTTTAGCCTTCCTTTTGCCCATAATGTCTTGTTATAAATATGGGTGTTGGAAATAGGAGAGAAGTAGTAGACAGAGTCTCCAAGGGAGCCTCCGCAATGCAGAAGATGGCTTCCCCCTCAGCATGAACAACAAGACCAGGAAAGCGGGGGTTATTCTCTAACCAAAAATAAAAGCACTTTTGTTGTATTTTTTAGTCCTGGGAATAGATAAAAGAGGGTGGGCCTAGCCCAGACTCCTCCAGACGATGACGGGCGAAGACGGGCCAGACCTTATCCCGATCTTCACCCAGGCACACGCCCAGGCGCGCCCCACCCTGCGGAAGCCCGAAGATCAACTTAAGCAAGCGGCTCCAGGCGCAGGCATGCTGCTGACTACAGCAGCGGTGTGCGGCTGCGGCCACGTGGCTTCCTGTGGCTTTTTGTCCGCCCCCAACAACCGCAAACAAGGACTCCCCTGTGACATAATCATATACATACTCCTGCAGTGTACTACCCCCTTTCTATTTCTACTTGATCTCTCCAAACTTTCAGATACTTGCAAGATATCTTATGGGACAGCTTTACTACATGTATGTAGCCTACCACAGTAATCATTCTGTGAATTATGCTATCTGCGGTATCACACAGAAGTAATTCTCCATCTCGGTCATACATCCTTGCTCAAAACATACACTCAAATAAATAGGTACAAGGATAAGTGCTTCCTGAATGCAAAGGTACGGTGTGCATAAGTGATGTACTAACATGCTTAAGAGTTGTCTTTGGTGTAAATGCTTGCATGACTTTAGCTGTAATGTAACACTTTTCATCATTTGAATGAGGTAAAACGGGAAACGGTTACATTGCACAACACTGAATTGCCCTTCCTAAATGTCCCTTTCCATATAGTGAGATTCACTGCTTTAGTTGTTAGTGCAAGCGTTGAGTGTGGTCAAATTTAGCAATATACAGACATTCTTTCACCATTTCTCCACCTAATACATTTTGCCAATAAAATGTAATGTGGGAACAGAATACATTGGGAAAGAACCAGCCCTGGGGATGATTTACAGTATATTACCAATCCCAATTTCTTAACGTGGCACTTCTCGGCATGCTAACATTGTTTTTCACCAGTCTTTTGCATACATGTATGTATAGGGCATGGACCTAGAAGGAAAGCAATAGAGTACTGAAAAAAGGCTTGCAAAGAAAAATGTTAGTATAAGTCTTGCATTTCTATTTCAGAGTGATCTGCAGGGTGTGTGAGTTTAGCCAGCATCACGTTATCTCCCAAGACAGTGAGTAGGTTTTAAATAGCTCCACATTAAGTATTTCACCATGCTAGGAGAATTATGACATAACTATTGGCTACCCCTAACAGCTTGATGAGACCACTAAAATACGCAAATAAATGAGTGCTTTAGTTAGGAACAGAGCAAGGATGTATAGCTCTCCATTCACAATTGATTCCTCATAGTGAAGTGCTTCCTAAATGTCAACAAAGGGCCACTTTCATGCCCTTTTCCAGTCATTTGGTACCAACATTAGATGATGACCCAAGGCAATTTATATTGGATGTTCTTTCCCAGACTTTAATCCTGAAAAGGCTACAAAGAGCAATTAATGTAGCAACTGTTGCAGCTCCACTAAATACTGGTTCACACTGTTGGACCTGGGGTTACTAGTCCACCTGGGGTAGCCTGGCTCAAGCAGTAAGGCCTATCTCTAAGGCGAATGATTGCACTTGCGTCACCCTCAACTCAGTAGCCCAGTGTACTTCCACCCAAAAATGACACCACACCTTCTTTAGAAAAGTAGAAAATCTTTATATCTTCTTTTAGTTAGTTTCTTGTATTTCTCTCAGTTGCAAAACCATTACCAAATTTACATTTCTGACGTTACATTACACTGTAACATAACATTTTGTTTCCCTGGCGAATCTTACTTAGTCAAAGCATTTTAAAGCAGGTTAGCGGTGAAAGTTTAACTCGATTAACATCTCCCTTCTATATATCAGTAAAAGAGATAGGCTCTAGGCAGTTCTGTTGTATTCTGTCACCACAACTAAGCCTTCAACATTAGAATCCATTAATCAACACACAGTTATGGATCAAGTCGAGTCACCAAGCAAACAAGCAATTAATTGTTCTAGAAGGGGCACATCCAGGAGCAGTAAGTTCAAGTAGACAGTTATCTTCTATTAATCGGCAGTGCCCTTGTTGATTCGGCAAATTCCAGTCAACTTGCATTTCCTGGCGTTAACTTCCCTCTTCTGTTAAATCTCTCTCCTGTGGAACTGTGAGGGGAAGTACTGCTGTCTCGAGTGCTCCCCCTCCCCGCCTTTCCGTTACTTTCAGCAGTCCCTACTTAAGCTTTGGAGGCAGTCGTGAGGCCCTCTCATCACCTGAGGCCCCACACAACACCTCAACGATCTTACCGGGTTTCTGCCAGTTCTGTCCCAGTCAGATTACTCAGCCGCTTCCTGTCCAAATTGTGTTCCAGCCGCTCTGATGTCAGTATCTGCCCTAACGCGGCAGGCTCCCAGCAGCTGACCTGTGCCGGGACTTCGCAGCGTCTCTCTCGACGTTCCAGTCGGTTCTGTGTCCCGCCCTATCTCACTCGTCAGAGAGGGAGGGAGCTGAACACGGGCCCGGCCTCCTTCGATTCCCGCCCCCTTCTTCCGGGCGCTCACTTGTCAGCGATCTAACTGACTTTCCGCTATGCCGCCTCCCTGGAGCACCGACGCTCCGCTGACTAAAACTGGGTCCCCCTCATCCCTGGATCTCCTCAGCGGGGGCCTGCGGACACCATCAGCCCGGACAAGAAGCAACAGTCCAGCGGCAGGGACTTCAGCGGGCCAGCCGCACCAAGGTGGGGTTTACGAACAGATGGCCACTAAACCTGGGGCAGTGGCGGTTATTTACTCTGCTCACACTCTGTGGAAGTGGTTCAATTAGGGTTGTTGGGAGGTTAGCCTGTAAGTCTCTGTGCACTCCAACTCCAGGCGGCAGCAAAATTAAGACGAGCCTGGGTGGAGGTTAGGAGCCCTTATCCTACAACAACTCGGCCCCCTCCCCTCCTCCACTCCCGGGTCAGATATCCTTCGCTCGCCAAAATGACACCAGGGTTTCTAGCAAGAGTTCGAGGGGAAAGGTGGCCCCAAGGAGACTGAAAGGATCAGGGCTTGATCGACCAGCAGGGGGTAGCGTCAGTAAAGAGGGCTAGAGAGTCCAGAAACAGACAAACCCCCCGCCTCAGTGCACCGTCCTCCCCACAGGCAGCCTTAACTCCTGACCGATCTCACTCCTTCACAACGACAAGGACAAAAACCCCTCCAAAATGGCCGCCCAACATTCCACCTTTTATAGCCTGGGGCCAGGGACTACAGAATGGGCCAGAAGGTTCTGGAACCCCTCAATGCTTCCCTATGGCCCTGGGTCATGAGGTGATTTGGACAGGCCACCATTTTTTGTTTCCCCTACCCCCTCTCCATGTTAGTGGAGCCCTTACGCCACATGGTTAATGAGTAACCATCGGCGTCCAGAGACCTAGGGTCAACACCAAAAATGTAGTGGACTTATAACAAAAAAAATAAGGCAAAAAGGGGAGAAAAATTAGGAGGGACCACCCAAAGGGCTGACAGGTCTAACACGCGTCCCCCCCCAACTGAAAGTGGCGAGAGCTACCCAACGCAAGAAGGAGGGTGAGTGCAGTTGGGAGGGGAGCAGGTCGGCTGATGTACCTAGCGCGTCCCAACTGTTTTCCGATAAAGAACTGCCCGCGGAGGTGCTGTGCATTTATATTTCTGCTATTATATCTCTGAAAGTCATTGCATCTTCGTCCAGTGCCCTTTTGCTCATGTTGGTTCCTCCATTCATACGGAACCTTTTCTTGTTGCTCCGTGTAAACAACTCGTCTCCGGTAAAGCTGTTCCTGCGGGTTTACTGTGGCTTGACTTGCAGGCCTCAGGTGGCTGGCCTGTCACAACACTGGCAGCGCCGCCTCCCTCCGGGCGGGAGAATGACATGGCCCCAAATAGGAGCTCGCCCTACGCCACTGGGTGTCAACCAAGGTAGTTCCCCCGTACCTAGTGCATCACAGGAGAGGGCTGCGCCTCTGACCGCACTTGACATGGAGAGCCTTAAGTAGGTCTTTGGCAGGAGTGCGGGCCCGCCCATTGTTGAATGCCTCCTTTTGAAACAGGTCTGATGTGAGTAGTAGCTTCCGAGATGCACGCGTCTTTTGTTGTTTACTTTGTATCCACCATCATATGTGATCGACTACAGATACCATTATGAAAAATGTCTAGCTTACCGGAATGCGTGACAAGCCAAGGACACTATATTGTGAAGGTTAAAAGATGAAGCTGGAGTCTTTGAGTTGAGTTTGTTTATCATTTACCAACCATGGTTTATAGGCGGTGTCTAAACATGTGCCCCTTAGAGTCAGTTAAAATTCTGTTAGTGGATATCTGTACTGCTCACCTCATTTTGTTGTACTAATGATAAATATTGAATTCCTCAAACTTTATATGTGGCTGTACGTTTGAACTAGTGAAACACTTGTATTCCCATCGTACAAAGAGCATATGGTTAATAGTGCAATGTAAAGCGGAAAAGAGGCTGGGGTGAGAGCGATAGGTACAAGCACGGCGAACGCGCTAATTGAAAATACATGGCAGCTGGGGTGACAGTGGAAGGAACAAGCGCGGCAAACGTGCTTATAAAAAACAGATAGTAACGAAATAGGGCTGGCTCCAATCAGTAAGGCTGAGCCTTAGAAAAGCAACAACAAAGAAGGATTGCCAATACTGATATGTTATTTAAGGGCAAATAATTACACCAAAGTATAGACGACAGTTCATTACTTGGGGTCGCTATATAATAGCTGTTTATTCAAAGATAATCAAAAAATGGAACACCGTTTTAGTTTTTGTGCGCCTTGACAGGTTATATTATTCACAAACAATACAAATTCGGACACAACAACGATAAAAAAAAATATATATATATATATATATATATATATACAATCATGTCATCACTTTTCAGGCATATCACATTCACACCACTTGCATTCAACCATGAAAGAAAATACATAAAATAAAAGTGAAAAGAGAGGAAAAAGTGGGGGTCAACTATGAAATTCTAAAGCAGTTATTGAAAATACCCAACACAATATATACACCACTATTTTTTCGTTTCTGGTTTTTAGTTCTCAAAAGAATGTATCACACTCTATGGGTGTATAAACACACAACCAAGTGCCATATAATTGAGCACCAGGAAGGCACAAGTTGACCCTACACGGTCGGTCTACACGTTTCGAATCCTTATTACTCACAGGATTCTCATCAGGACCATGGGACGCTCTGCAGCGGAGACAAAAAAACAACAAGACCCAATCTAAGTGTCTATTTCAGGGATTACAAACACAAAACCTCAACAGCACTACTACACCACAACTCCAAGTTCAGCTTACCTATCAGATGAGCACACGAGAAATATTTTAAAGGTTGTAGTAGCTCCTACAGAAAATGTAATAAATGAAAACAATACAAGAGGGAAAAATATTAGTACCACTCTATGGACGCCCCACTAAGTTCTACATGTTAAATCATATGCAATTACCTCAAAAGGAGTGGCGGCTATCCTTAGGAGGGAGTCCAGTTTTCAATGAAGGCGCAACCCGCTGTGGTGCCCCTGAAAGAACCATATCTAAGTTATACTCTATACGATTATGCAAACACCAATAACACATGGGTGGCCCCGGGCAGTCGAGGCGTTCTTACCAGGTGGTGTCAATCGTGCATGCCCTGGGGCAGTTCCGTTAATCCGGGCTGGGGGTGGCAGAAGCAGCGTCGAGGAATAGATCAACACGCCGGCAGCCCGGATTAACGGAACTGCCCCAGGGCATGCACGATTGACACCACCTGGTAAGAACGCCTCGACTGCCCAGGGCCACCCATGTGTTATTGGTGTTTGCATAATCGTTAGATATGGTTCTTTCAGGGGCACCACAGCGGGTTGCGCCTTCATTGAAAACTGGACTCCCTCCTAAGGATAGCCGCCACTCCTTTTGAGGTACTTGCATATGATTTGACATTGTCAGAACCAGTCTTTTCTGCTGGCAGTGACACAGGAGCTGAACGACGTAAGCTCCCAATTCCTCCCCAGAACTCCCCAGCCACACACGAATTTTAAATGCGTAGCCAGAAGAGCCCCGACGGGGAAAGGGGAATTGGACAGAGAAGAGAATGCACACAATTGTAGTCTTCTTTCTTCTTTTCATCTTTTTCTTTGACTACTCTTGTTCTGCTCTGCTGACTTGACAATGCTGTAAAATAAAATCACATATAATTCTCCCTGCTCCTTCTTAACTACGCTATTGATTCTCTAGTTAAGTAGTGACCTACCCAAAGAGCTGTGTGCTTGTTCCTCTCTTCTATTCTGTTGTTCTTCTGTTCTGAGTTGTGAATCACTGTAAGGAAATGTACTGTGTTTATTAAATCTTTTTCTTTCCTTAAACCCTCTTATCTTTATTTTATTTCTTGGGGCTCACCTACAGAACAGTGAACAACTGCCTTGTAATTATTCTTCTTGCTTCACCTTTTTATTTTCTCTGTAGTTGCTTCACTACTCGAAATTTCTCCTAAACTCTTACTCTTGTTTGTCGAACTTCTTGTTTATTCAGACTTAATATTGTGTCACACTCTAGTCTCTTTAACAAGTTATGTAGGTTAATTGGTAGTTCTGAAAGTTCTACAGTACTTCTATGAATAAAGGAATGTACAACACTTCTCGATAAAACACTGCGCTCTAAGCATTACTCGCATGCCTGAGAAACATACTGTCTTATGGAAATGAAGAGTAACGTTTTTTCTTTTAGCTTACTAACTCGAGTCACGTATTAATTTTCTAGAACCTGGAACCGTCTTACTTGAATTCAGTTGATACGCTAATCTTCTGTCACTCTGGAAAGAACTCGCGACGCGTTTATCTTTTCCCTGACTAAACGCGACGCGCAGATACACCTCCTACTCCTCTCGATGATCAGGCGAAGTGCGCAGTTCTCTGCGCGCCTCACCGACATCACTCGAATCCTTCTGGCGGACTAGAGCGCTAACCTGTCCTCCTTTTCGGAACATCTTGCCGCCATTTTGCAGTCTGCCCTGCGCCCAATGCTGCTTCCACAACTTTGATAAGGCTGCTATTACCATTCCTCTAGAATTCTTCAGAACTAGCTTCTTTTTATTGGATCGACAGACTGGGGACCTGACAGACATGTAGAACTTAGTGGGGCGTCCATAGAGTAGTACTAATATCTTTCCCTCTTGTATTGTTTTCATTTATTACATTTTCTGTAAGAGCTACTACAACCTTTCAAATATTTCTCGTGTGCTCATCTGATAGGTAAGCTTAACTTGGAGTTGTGGTGTAGTAGTGCTGTTGAGGTTTTGTGTTTGTAATCCCTGAAATAGACACTTAGATTTGGTCTTGTTGTTTTTTTGTCTCCGCTGCAGAGCGTCCCATGGTCCTGATGAGAATCCTGTGAGTAATAAGATTTCGAAACGCGTAGACCGATCGTGTAGGGTCAACTTGTGCCTTCCTGGTGCTCAATTATATGGCACTTGGTTGTGTGTTTATACACCCATAGAGTGTGATACATTCTTTTGAGAACTGAAAACCAGAAACGAAAAAATAGTGGTGTATATATTGTGTTTGGTATTTTCAATAACTGCTTTAGAATTTCATAGTTGACCCCCACTTTCTCCTCCCTTTTCACTTTTATTTTATGTATTTTCTTTCATGGTTGAATGCTAGTGGTGTGAATGTGATATGCCTGAAAAGTGATGACATGATTGTATATATATATATATATATATATATATATATATATATTTTTTTTTTTTTTTTTTTTATCGTTGTTGTGTCCGAATTTGTATTGTTTGTGAATAATATAACCTGTCAAGGCACACAAAAACTAAAACGGTGTTCCATTTTTTGATTATCTTTGAATAAACAGCTATTATATAGCGACCCCAAGTATTGAACTGTCGTCTATACTTTGGTGTAATTAATTGCCCTTAAATAACATATCAGTATTGGCAATCCTTCTTTGTTGTTGCCCGCCTATAAAAAACAGATGGCGCACCTGCTATAACCTCAAGCAGTAGGCCATGGGCAGATACAGTTCCTGGGAAAGGTGGGACATGCACCCGCCTTTGCCCAATTGCGTGCTGTCTTTTGTAGATAGACGCACGCAAAGCCCAACAGGAAAAAAAACTAAAAACAAAAAAAACATGCACGAGCGTGTGAAAAAAGTCTTGAATCGTTCCAAGAGGAATGTGCGCTGCGCTAGGCTCGACCTAAAAATGAGCAACAACATGAGGAATGAATATAAACACTTTAGTACATTTAATACATCCCCATTTGAAACCACAAAAATCTAAAATCAAAAAATCTATATAGATATAAATATTTGAAAAATTTAATCCATGGCCTTATGACATCATGATTTACTTGGAAAGCAACACTTGATTATCATTGCAGCACAACATGTACAATTACTAGAATTCTAAAGTGATTCACTTTGAGCATCATTTGTGAAAACTACCATTCCCACAATGCCTCTTAATGGACCGGGTGAGAGAGAGGTATAAATGGTGAAAGCAATGATGGACTAACTGATACCGTGATCAAGACCAGTTTGGTTGAAACAAGTAGGTGGGAGTGTTGGGTTGAGTTGCTTTATGACTCAATAAATTACTTGGATATACCACAAGGCGAGTGCAACGTTATTTTCTGGTTGGAATATATATCTATCTCAGAACCAAGTTCTCTCCCCAAGAAAAGAGCGCGACACAGCTCCAGGATTAACAAGCATTTGCAATGCAATAGGAGCCTCGCATTAGGAAAGTTTGAGCTATTGGTATTGTAAATGACAAATTTTTTATTTATGTGTTGGTTTTGAAAATAGCGAAATTAATAGCTTTGTCATTCACAATGCCAATAGTTATAACTTTTGCAAATGTGACACCTATAGCATTTGTAATGCAATATGTGTTGTATTTACATGACTTAGATGTATTGATATTACAAATAACAATGGCTTTTCATTTTTGTTTAATAATTAATACTTAAATAACAGTTATTGTAATTTATAATGGCAATAGCTTAAACTTTTGTAAATAACTTTTGTGAAGATTATGTTCAGTGTATTTTATTGTGACGAAAATCCAAGAACAGAAGTGAAATATTAACATCTTTTTGTGACATTTGTAATAAAGCTTGAAACATTGTGAGAACATATTTGAACTAGTTGTTGTTGAATGGTTGGACAGATTGATGCTGTGGTGGCGCTGAGTGATGTTGTGGTGGCGATGAGTGACGCTGTGGCATTCAGTGATGCTGTGGTAGCGCATAGTGATGTTGTGGTGCCCCTGAGTGATGCTGTAGTGGTGCTGAGTGATGCTGTGGTGATGCGATAGATAGAGTGAGTGCGATAGATTGATAGAGGGAGGGTGATAGACGGATAGAGTGAGGGTGATAGATAGACAGATAGATAGAGTGAGGGTGATAGATAGAGTGAGGGTGATAGAGTGAGGGTGATAGATAGATGGAGGGCGATAGATAGATAGAGTGAGGGCGATAGATAGAGTGAGGGCGATAGATAGATAGATAGACTGAGGGTGATAGATAGATAGTGTAATTATGTGGCGTGTAATTATGTGGCACTGAGTGGTATTTGGAGTGTATGTTGCATAGAGTGCAGTGTAATTATGTGGCGTGTAATTATGTGGCACTGAGTGGTATTTGGAGTGTATGTTGCATAGAGTGCAGTGTAATTATGTGGCTTGTAAATATGTGGCACTGAGTTGTATTAGTAGTGTATGTTGCATTGAGCGCAGTGTAAATATGTAGCATATAATTGTTTGGCGTGTAATTATGTGGCACTGAGTGGTATTGTTTGGAGTGTATGTTGCATTGTAATTATGTAGCATATAATTATGTAGCACTGAGTGGTATTGTGTGGAGTGTGTGTTGCATTCAGTAGAGTGTAAATATGTGGCGTGTACTTATGTGGCACTGAGTGGTATTTGGAGTGTATGTTGCTTTGAGTGCAGTGTAATTATGTGGCGTGTAATTATGTGGCACTGAGTGGTATTTGGAGTGTATGTTGCATTGAGTGCAGTATAATTATGTGGCGTGTAACTATGTGGCACTGAGTGGTATTTGGAGTGTATGTTGCATGGAATGCAGTGTAATTATGTGGCGTGTATCTATGTGGCACTGAGTGGTATTTAGAGTGTATGTTGCATTGAGTGCAGTGTAATCATGTGGCGTGTAATTATGTGGCACTGAGTGGTATTTGGAGTGTGTTGCGTTAAGCGCAGTGTAAATATGGAGCATATAATTATGTGGCACTGAGTGGTATTTGGACTGTATGTTGCATTGAGTGCAGTGTAATTATGTGGCCTGTAATTATGTGGCACTGAGTGGTATTTGGAGTGTATGTTGCGTTGAGCGCAGTGTAGTTATGTAGCGTATAATTATGTGGCACTGAGTGGTATTGTGTGGAGTGTGTGTTGCATTCAGTAGAGTGTAATTATGTGGTGTGTAATTATGTGGCAGTGAGTGGTATTTCGAGTGTATGTTGCGTTGAGCACAGTGTAATTATGTAGCATATAATTATGTGGCACTGAGTGGTATTGTGTGGAGTGTATGTTGTATTCATTAGAGTGTAATTGTGTGTGAGGTTGCAGAGTGTGTGAGGGTGCAGAGTTTGTGAGGGTGCAGAGTGTGTGAGAGTGCAGAGTGTGTGAGGGTGCAGAGTGTGTGAGGGTGCAGAGTGTGTGAGGGTGCAGAGTGTGTGAGGGTGCAGAGTGTGAGGGTGCAGTGCGGCATTAAAAAGTATACTGATTCTGTGCTTGCGCTCAGACATCACTGTGCATGTCATAATAGTTGTGGTATTTAATATCATAGTGCTGCTACATCAATAAATGCACATCACTTGTGGTATACTCTATGCATCAACATGAATAGTAAAATAAAAGACCTATAGGTTGCAGTGCGTAGTGCGCTCCGCACTGTTCGAAGAAAGTAAATTTAATAATGAGAAAGGGCAGTTTTTGAATAAAATGTCCTTGAAGCGCTGATGAAGGATGTACAAAGAGCATCTACTAATAAATATGTTACCACGAAGTAACAATAAGGAGCCGGTTAGAAAAAGGGTAAAATACCGGCAACTAGCAAACACAAGTAAAGGCTCCATAAATTAATGAAGCGCAATAAATAAAAGCGGATGTAACCGAAAAAAAGTACAGGCTCCATTGATTAATACAGTGCAGTCAAGTGATGTCCTCGCCCAAAACACGCAAAAACATGTGCTTCACGAGGTAACAGACTCGCCAATAGGAACAAACGGTCTGGCCTAGGCAAGGTGGTGTGACGGGAAACAAGAACTGGGCGAGAAGGGAGCGGGGAATGCCAGCAGGAAGGGAGGGGGTGGCAAAGCAGCTGGGGTGTTGCTTGTAAACCACAAGCCCTGGCATTGCGCGGAGGCAGGCGAGGGAGCGGATTCCTTTGAAGTGTAAACCAGCATGAGTGCGGAGAGAGGCTCACAAGCTGACAAATGGTGTGCGATGTGCACGCGCTCGCACACATGCACTGTATGAAATCCGCCTAGAAAAGCCTTTGGTTGCATTTTTTAAAGCCCCTACATAATATCTCGCCAACAAGCATTGCTAAAGCAATGCCTTAAGCGAGACCTAAACATGGCTTTAATGATATTTCTTGCGCATGAGGTGAGTAGTCCACGAAACACTTTGGCAGACGCGTTTCAGCCACAATTGGCTTTCTGCAGTGCTGATCCCACGGGCTCCTCATTAACCATAGGAGTAAAAACGGTGGTGGTGTTATGGCGACCCCTCCCAGTCAGGTGGTTTCTTGCCCCTCCTCCTTCTTAAGGATATATACACAACTCGTGCTCTCCCTACCAGGCAGAAGGATGCTGGTTATTGAAGTCCTCCAAGGGTGCCCAAACAGTGATGCAGACATTCCAAACACCATGTGATGTCCCAAATTCTTGGTAGTCGGACCCCACAACAGCGCGAGTGCCCAGAGGGATGATGGGCCACTTCTACACCCTTTTTCAGGCAATACGTATTGCCTCCTCTCTCCTCAATGCAGCAAATCCTTTCCAAGTGGCAATTGGAGCTGCTGGGGGGGGGGGGGAGGGGGGGCAGCGCGTTGCAGTTCAATTCGTGTCCAAAAATTGCGGGCTTTCTGCGCTGCTCCTGAACGAGAGGGCATTTCGTGAGCCAGCACCTGCTTGCTGGCCAAAACATCCGAACCAACCTTTCTCTATATATATTTGCAATAACACACTTGGCAAATGCAGCAGTTAAATGCATTGATAGTAATAAACACAAGAATAAGCAAATTATACTGGATGTCCTGCAAGAAATCAGAAAGATATATACACTAAATACATCAAATGATTACTTTGGATGTGCACTCGACTCACTCACACATCACAATGAAAACACCTCAGATGAAACGGCCAAACCTCACAATGGCAACAATTTGAAACAAATCACCTCACCTGATCTTTCACTCGACATCCTTGCCAACTCAAGCTGGAGGAGCCTGTTGACTGCCACGCATAGATTTGCGATCAGGACTGAAATCCCAGATTCTTTTTTGTGACAAAACGTATGCCCCACAAATGAGCTCCCAAGCTGCCTGCCAAGACCCGCCTTTAATACCTTTTACTCAACCTAAGGTGAAGGTTCTAGAAACCTTGCCCTCTTTCTTCTGTTACGAAAAACTGAGCAAACTGTACTGGTCTGTGTCAAGGTCAAGACAGAAGCTGGCGAGGCCCCTGTATTTTGACTCCAAGAAAGAGCTGTATATTCCACACATTTCTCTGGCAACAACAATCTCTGCTCCGAAAGGCACCAAGCACACTTCCCACACATTATCCCAGCAAAGCTTACGAAACCCTCCATCCAGCAGAAAACAAAACAACCTTGAAACTAGATAAACAACTTGGGCAATCTGGGGGCGTGTGCGTGCAGAAAGCTCTAGAAAGACAGTCAGGATCCATGATGACATGAGGCCATGTCGTAGCCAATAGATAATACTTCCCAATGTACAACACATAACACTGCACTTCGAGACCAGAAAGTATATTATATATCATGCTTTCAAATGCACATGCCACGTTCTATTCTAGGCAAGCTGTTCTACTCTCTGACAGCTCCCACTTTAAGACTGCAAGATTAAATCTTCAAGGACAAAAGCATATACAGGACATACATTCATGCTAGGGTAAAATTAAACACCAAAGTCAATTGAAGTGAGGGTAGTCAAAGGTCATCACGTGGTGTCAAACCAAAGGAGTGCCTCTAGCACTACACTCGCCCTTTGGACTCTTCTGGCCATAATGATATAATTTGATAAATCTGGACCGCCAATTGCACACTTTGACATCCAGTGTAAAACTTTATTCATCAATGCTGTGTAGACTCTGAGTGGGTATGATTCATCTATGGCGTGTTTACTAGGACAATTACAAAGGGTCAGACAGCCGGGGGGAGATTTAAGTTTGAGCAAATCTTCTGTCGATTTATTTCCTTCCAATTCTTCCCAAACCGAGGCTGCCTTGCTCTAAACAGAGTCTCTGTAGTACGAAAAAAAGGGAGCCTCTTGCCCCTGCAGAATGCAAAGCATGACTCTTAGGAAGGAAGGTTATAGGAGCTTTTGGACAATGAGTAGCCAATTGAGGTGGCATTGATCTTGCTGAAGTCATCGATGAAGACTGTACAATAGGACTCCCGCTCACAACCCCTCCCACATGATCAACCAAACTGCACTGCCTTTAAAACTGGGCTGCTGTAGTTTCACGCCTAGCCACAGATTGAGAAGTAGCCATTGAATTAGCACTACCACTTGATTCTTGTATAACCTCTGGCACCTTGGTTACTCTCTCATACAAACGTACCCCTTGCGTGTTGAGTATGGCTAAACAATCTTCAATACATTTTAATCTATTTAACAATGTTTGCAAAAGTCGGGAGATAGTTTGTTCCAACTCTGCATGCAGTATCTTTGTTTCACTTAGGGATCTGAGATGGGTTCTCTCCTAACAAGTGTTGGCTTTTGCTGCTTTACACAGCCTCCCGCCCCATATTTTCTTTTTCACAAGTGGTTCCTTAGGGGATCCCCTATCTCCAATGATACTTAAGGGGATAGGAGAATGAGTTAATAAACCCTCACTATGGGAACAACTTACTTTCATTAGGGCTGGAGTAGCATTGTCCATACTGACCATAGGACGTGCCCGGGGTCTCATCTCCCTTCCAGACATCCTTCTTTCAATTAGCTCAATCTCCTGATAAAACATCTGCAGCTTGTGAGAAAAGAGTCCAGTGTGTTGATGGTCTCGGCTCCTTGGTCACTAGGTTTAGCCTTCCTTTTGCCCATAATGTCTTGTTATAAATATGGGTGTTGGAAATAGGAGAGAAGTAGTAGACAGAGTCTCCAAGGGAGCCTCCGCAATGCAGAAGATGGCTTCCCCCTCAGCATGAACAACAAGACCAGGAAAGCGGGGGTTATTCTCTAACCAAAAATAAAAGCACTTTTGTTGTATTTTTTAGTCCTGGGAATAGATAAAAGAGGGTGGGCCTAGCCCAGACTCCTCCAGACGATGACTGGCGAAGACGGGCCAGATCTTATCCCGATCTTCACCCAGGCACACGCCCAGGCGCGCCCCACCCTGCGGGAGCCCGGAGATCAACTTAAGAAAGCGGCTCCATGCACGGGCATGCTGCTGACGGCAGCAGCGGTGTGCGGCTACGGCCACGTGGCTTCCTGGGGCTTTTTGTCCGCCCCCAACAACCGCAAACAAGGACTCCCCTGTGACACAATCATATACATACTCCTGCAGTGTACTTCCCCCTTTCTATTTCTCCTTGATCTCTCCAAACTTTCAGATACTTGCAAGATATCTTATGGGACAGCTTTACTACATGTATGTAGCCTACCACAGTAATCATTCTGTGAATTATGCTATCTGCGGTATCACACAGAATTAATTCTCCATCTCGGTCATACATCCTTGCTCAAAACATACCCTGAAATAAATAGGTACAAGGATAATTGCTTCCTGAATGCAAATGTACGGTGTGCATAAGTGATGTAGTAACATGCTTAAGAGTTGTCTTTGGTGTAAATGCTTGCATGACTTTAGCTGTAATGTAACACTTTTCATCATTTGAATGAGGTAAAATGGGAAACGGTTACATTGCACAACACTGAATTGCCCTTCCTAAATGTCCCTTTCCATATAGTGAGATTCACTGCTTTAGTTGTTAGTGCAAGCGTTGAGTGTGGTCAAATTTAGCAATATACAGACATTCTTTCACCATTTCTCCACCTAATACATTTTGCCAATAAAATGTAATGTGGGAACAGAATACATTGGGAAAGAACCAGCCCTGGGGATGATTTACAGTATATTACCAATCCCAATTTCTTAACGTGGCACTTCTCGGCATGCTAACATTGTTTTTCACCAGTCTTTTGCATACATGTATGTATAGGGCATGGACCTAGAAGGAAAGCAATAGAGTACTGAAAAAAGGCTTGCAAAGAAAAATGTTAGTATAAGTCTTGCATTTCTATTTCAGAGTGATCTGCAGGGTGTGTGAGTTTAGCCAGCATCACGTTATCTCCCAAGACAGTGAGTAGGTTTTAAATAGCTCCACATTAAGTATTTCACCATGCTAGGAGAATTATGACATAACTATTGGCTACCCCTAACAGCTTGATGAGACCACTAAAATACGCAAATAAATGAGTGCTTTAGTTAGGAACAGAGCAAGGATGTATAGCTCTCCATTCACAATTTGATTCCTCATAGGGAAGTGCTTCCTAAATGTCAACAAAGGGCCACTTTCATGCCCTTTTCCAGTCATTTGGTAGCAACATTAGATGATGACCCAAGGCAATTTATATTGGATGTTCTTGCCCAGACTTTAATCCTGAAAAGGCTACAAAGAGCAATTAATGTAGCAACTGTTGCAGCTCCACTAAATACTGGTTCACACTGTTGGACCTGGGGTTACTAGTCCACCTGGGGTAGCCTGGCTCAAGCAGTAAGGCCTATCTCTAAGGCGAATGATTGCACTTGCGTCACCCTCAACTCAGTAGCCCAGTGTACTTCCACCCAAAAATGACACCACACCTTCTTTAGAAAAGTAGAAAATCTTTATATCTTCTTTTAGTTAGTTTCTTGTATTTCTCTCAGTTGCAAAACCATTACCAAATTTACATTTCTGATGTTACATTACACTGTAACATAACATTTTGTTTCCCATGCGAATCTTACTTAGTCAAAGCATTTTAAAGCAGGTTAGCGGTGAAAGTTTAACTCAATTAACATCTCCCTTCTATATATCAGTAAAAGCGATAGGCTCTAGGCAGTTCTGTTGTATTCTGTCACCACAACTAGGCCTTCAACATTAGAATCCATTAATCTACACACAGTTATGGATCAAGTCGAGTCACCAAGCAAATAAGCAATTAATTGTTCTAGAAGGGGCACATCCAGGAGCAGTAAGTTCAAGTAGACAGTTATCTTCTATTAATCGGCAGTGCCCTTGTTGATTCGGCAAATTCCAGTCAACTTGCATTTCCTGCCGTTTAACTTCCCTCTTCTGTTAAATCTCTCTCCTGTGGAACTGTGTGGGGAAGTACTGCCGTCTCGAGTGCTCCCCCTCCCCGCTTTTCCGTTACTTCCAGCAGTTCCTACTTAAGCTTTGGAGGCAGTCGTGAGGCCCTCTCATCACCTGAGGCCCCACACAACACCTCATCGATCTTACCGGGTTTCTGCCAGTTCTGTCTCAGTCAGATTACTCAGCCGCTTCCTGTCCAAATTGTGTTCCAGCCGCTCTGATGTCAGTATCTGCCCTAACGCTGCAGGCTCCCAGCAGCTGACCTGTGCCGGGACTTCGCAGCGTCTCTCTCGACGTTCCAGTCGGCTCTGTGTCCCGCCCTATCTCACTCGTCAGAGAGGGAGGGAGCTGAACACGGGCCCGGCCTCCTTCGATTCCCGCCCCCTTCTTCCGGGCGCTCACTTGTCAGCGCTCTAACTGACTTTCCGCTATGCTGCCTCCCTGGAGCACCGACGCTCCGCTAACTAAAACCGGGCCCCCCTCATCCCTGGATCTCCTCAGCAGGGGCCTGCGGACACCATCATCCCGGACAAGAAGCAACAGTCCAGCGGCAGGGACTTCAGCAGCGGGCCAGCCGCACCAAGGTGGGGTTTACGAACAGATGGCCACTAAACCTGGGGCAGTGGCGGTTATTTACTCTGCTCATACTCCGTGGAAGCGGTTCAAATAGGGTTGGGGGGGGTTAGCCTGTAAGTCTCTGTCCACTCCAACTCCAGGCGGCAGCAAAATTAAGACGAGCCTGGGTGGAGGTTAGGAGCCCTTATCCTACAACAACTCGGGCCCCTCCCCTCCTCCACTCCCGGGTCAGATATCCTTCGCTCGCCAAAATGACACCAGGGTTTCTAGCAAGAGTTCGAGGGGAAAGTTGGCCCCAAGGAGACTGAAAGGATCAGGGCTTGATCGACCAGCAGGGGGTAGCGTCAGTAAAGAGGGCTAGAGAGTCCAGAAACAGACAAACCCCCCTCCTCAGTGCACCGTCCTCCCCACAGGCAGCCTTAACTCCTGACCGATCTCACTCCTTCACAACGACAAGGACAACAAGCCCTCCAAAATGGCCGCCCAACATTCCACCTTTTATAGCCTGGGGCCAGGGACTCCAGAATGGGCCAGAAGGTTCTGGAACCCCTCAATGCTTCCCTATGGCCCTGGGACATGAGGTGAATTGGACAGGCCACCATTTTTTTTCCCCTACCCTCCCTCCATGTTAGTGGAGCCCTTACGCCACATGGTTAATGAGTACCCATCAGCATCCAGAGACCTAGGGTCAACACCAAAAATGTAGTGGACTTATAACAAAAAAAATAAGGCAAAAAGGGGAGAAAAATTAGGAGGGACCACCCAAAGGGCTGACAGGTCTAACACGCGTCCCCCCCAGCTGAAAGTGGCGAGAGCTACCCAACCCCTTGGGAGTTCTCATCACTAAGGCGGAAGTACCTTGAGACCGTCTGCGTTGGGGTGGTCCACTCCAGGCTGATGTTCCACTCTGAAGTCCATTCCCTGTAGGGAGATGGACCACCTCAACAACTTGGGATTCTCGCCCTTCATTTGCATCAACCAACGAAGGGGCCTGTGGTCGGTCTGTACAAGGAAGTGCGAGCCAAACAGGTATGGCCGCAGCTTCTTCAGAGCCCATACCACCGCACAGGCTTCCCGCTCAATTGCACTCCACCTCTGTTCCCGAGGGAGCAGTCTCCTTGATAGGAAAACCACAGGTTGGTCCAGACCCTCTTCATTGAGTTGCGATAACACTGCCCCAATGCCATGCTCTGATGCATCTGTTTGGACAATAAACTTCTTGGAAAAATCAGGGGCCTTTAAAACAGGAGCTGCACACATTGCTTGTTTTAGGGTGTCAAACGCTCGTTGACACGCCTCAGTCCAGACTACCCGTCGAGGTTGCTTCTTAGATGTGAGCTCCGTAAGGGGTGCCACAATTGTGCCATACCCCTTAACAAAACGACGGTAGTATCCTGTGAGGCCCAGGAAAGCTCGGACCTCTGTGAGTCTTGGGTGGTTCCCAGGCCATGATCGTCTCAATCTTAGCCTGGAGGGGCTGCACCTTCCTCCTGCCCACCAAGTGGCCTAGGTACACTACCGACCCCTGCCCAATCTGGCATTTGCTGGCCTTGATTGTCAAGCCAGCCTGTTTCAGGGCTTGGAGAACAGCCTGTAAGTGACACAAGTGGTACTCCCAGCTGCTGCTGAAGACAGCGATGTCGTCTAGATAAGCAGCAGAGAAGGCGTCCATTCCGGAGAAGACCTGGTTCACCAGCCGCTGAAACGTGGCAGGGGCGTTCTTGAGCCAAAGGGCATCACACAGAACTAGTAGTGGCCCTCAGGCGTGGAGAAGGCTGACCTTTCCCTTGCTCCATCTGTAAGGGAGATCTGCCAGTACCCTGAAGTGAGGTCAAAGGTACTCAGATATTGGGCAGCTCCCAGCGGGTCAATGAGCTCATCCGCCCTAGGGATTGGATGAGCGTCAGTCTTTTTTTAAAATCTTTTTAATGCACGAAGATGCAATCCACATTTACATACATATGAATCAAGAGATTGGACAAGAAACAATAAATGGGACAGTATCCAATAATCAAACATGTGCACTGCGGGATTGCGGACTCCTCGAATGACACTTAACAGTCGTACATTTTGTTGTTTTTGTTGCGTTGAAATCATAATGACAATAATCAGACAGCAACAGAAAAAAAGAAACAATACACAAAAAACAAATCATATCAATGAGTTTGCGAGAACAATAGAGCAGATCAATCAGCACTGTAACAGTTTCAATCTCAGTATGGCGTACCAAGAAATGCAAATAACCATACATCTTGCTGCAGGCCAGTGTGCATATAGCACCATTGGAGCAGGAGTGGAGCTCATCAGCGGCAGGGTACCGCATAAGGCAGCCCATAGGACCCCCACGCTAGCATCCAATACACCCAACCGCTACAATTCGTTGCGTAGGGTTCGCGTGACCTACACTGATAGGCGAAGTCGACCACGCAACTTATACTGAGCCCACCCTAGCCCACTCCTGCCGGTACAATGGAATTAATTGATTGGGATGGTGTGTCCTGGGTGAGCTTCGCAACATACTTCCGATATGGCCCCCAAATGTCTGTTGAGCGGGAAGCAGTCGGAATCAGTTCTGAATATTTTACACTGTTAACATTGCAGAAGGCCACACTCCTGAGCCACGCGTGGACGGTTGGAGCGCGACGTGCGCACCAGAGCAGCGCTATCTCCCTCTTGGCCAAAAGAAAGCTGATGGACGCCAGTCTACGGAGAGAGCGCGGGAAATTTGCAACGTAGCCAAGCAACGCAATTTCGGGGGTGGGGTGCAACTTCATGCCCAAAATGTCCCCCAGAACCCGGTGCACCTCCAGCCAATATGCATGCAACCGCGGGCATGTCCAGGACAAATGGGCGAAGTCAGCCTGTGGGGCGCCGCATTTAGGGCAGCAGTGCGGCCTACTAGTGTTGATTTTATGAGCAAGTGCAGGAGTGTGATACATCCTCCTTAGGAACTTAAAATGTATAAGTTTGTGCCTGCTGTTCATGGACATGTCCCTAGTGGTAGCACAGCACGCCTCCCATTGGTCGTCTGTAATCTGAATGCCCAGGTCACCCTCCCATGCGGCGCGCACCGCTGTGTCCGAGTAAGGAAGTGCGGCCAGGCATATTTTAGAGTTTCGAGACAACGTGCGTACCAGTCTGGTTCTGTACTATAAATGTGAGTGCGGGGGCGTCATCGGGAGGAAGCAGGAATGTGAGGAATTCAGCGCGGAGCATGGAACGGAGTCTAGTCAGAGTGAAAGCGTCCATAAGTGTGCGGTCAGTGAATCGGTGATCCTCCGTCAGGGAGAAAGCATGGCCGTCCGGGAAAAGATCCCCGATTGTGTGCAGCTGGTATTTGGATAATGTGCGTTGAACCACCGACTCACCGGTGATGGGGAGCCAATGAGGGTTAGGCAGCGGCAATGCAGAAGAGTACAACTTTTCAATGCGAAGTAGTCTTCGTAGTTTATCCCAAGCCCAGCATGTGGTGGACATCGGCTGTATGTCCAGTGGGTCCCGGGGGAGCCCTCTCGGAAGGATGGAGTTAAGGGGCACCGGGAGCGCGGTATCGGCCTCAGGTCTCAGATAAGGAATTCTGGCATCTGGGTGAAACCAGGGATGCGCATACGAGCACTGCGCCACTAAGTAAAAAAGAAAAAAATTTGGTACTCCAAATCCCCCTCTTTCGTAGGGCAGCGTCAACGTGCGCCAGGCCACCCGGGGGTTTTTGCCGCCCCACACCAAGCGCAATAATGAGGAACGCAGTTGCTAAAAAAAGATCTTGGTGAGAGGGATCGGGATGTTATTGAATAAATACAAAAACCGAGGGAGGACAATCATTTTGATGATAGCAATCCGGCCAGCCATGGACAAGGGGAGATGGAGCCAACACTCCGTATGGTCCTCCAAAAAATCTAGGGCATGTCCGTAGTTCAAACGGATAATGGACACTGTGTCAAGGTGAACGTGGATTCCCAGATATTTTACGGAGTCTGCACACCATTCTAGAGGAAAAGAACAAGTCCACTGCGTGGTGGAGGGGGTTAGCGGAAATATGACCGATTTGTGCCAATTTATTCTGAGGCCTGAATATTCGCCAAAGCGTGCTATCTCCGATAGCAGTGGCTCCAAGTTGGTACGAGGAGCTCGAACATACAAGACCGTGTCGTCTGCGTATAGAGAGACGAGGAGTGGTCCGGTGCGGAATTGAAGCCCCCTGTGGAGGTGCTTCTCCTGAAAATGACGCACCAAGGGGTCCATCGCAAGGATGAACAGGAGCGGGGATAAGGGGCAACCCTGCTGGGTTCCTTTAGAAAGTGTAAAGCTTTCAGTAATGGTGCCATTTAAACGTATCCGGGCAGTGGGCGCCGAGTACAGTAATTCCACTGTAGCCACATACATCGCGGGCATGCCCATTCTCCTCATGATCGATAAAAAGAAAGGCCACTCCAGGGTGTCGAACGCTTTCTCCGCGTCCAGAAACACCGCTGCCGCCGGGGTGGCGGGGTCAATTCTGTGCAGAACAGAGAACAGTGTACGAAGATTTAGAGAAGTAGGCCTATGTGGGACAAAGCCGGACTGAGCCAGCGAGACGATGGTCTCCACGAGCAGCGCCAAGCGGATTGCGAGAACCTTGGCCAAAATTTTGTAATCAAGGTTCAAGAGGGACAAGGGCCTGTAAGAGCTACATAATGAGGGGTCGCGACCAGGTTTAGGCAACAGAACAATTACCGCTTCCCGGAGTGTGGGCGGGAGAACGCCCGACTCCAGCGCCTCCGCGTAAACCCCGACAAGCCTTGGCACAAGTTCTTCCTTGTACTCTTTATAAAAGTCGGACGAGAACCCATCAAGACCCGGCGCCGAGGAACTCTTCAACGAATCAATGGCCTCAATTATAAAATCCGGCGTTATGGGTTCAGCCAGAAACTCCTGCATGTTTTTCTCTAGGTATACCATGGCAATCTCATTTAGATAAGACCCGGGATCGCAGCGTTCCCCTGATAGTGTGGAAGTGTAAAGAGTTCTGTAGTATGACAAAAAGGCGTTACATATATCGGGAGTGGAGTAATGCCGTGTGCCCTGCGAGTCAACTATGTCAGTGATGTAAGCTGCCTGGTGTGGTGGACGGAGCATCTGCGCCAGTATCTTCCCCGGCCTGTCACCCTCCCCATACTGACGCGCCGTGTAGTGTTTGCCCAAGAACTGCAGCTCTCTGTCTGCAGCGTCCCGAAACTCTAGGAGTAACTCAAGGAGTTTGGCTTCTCTGGCTGTTGAGGGATCCCCAAGTATCTCCCTCTCCACCGTAGAGAGGTGGTGCGAATCTCACGCAGGGCCCCCACATGTTTGGCAATACAAACCCCGCGGATGGTGGCCTTGAAACCCTCCCATAACGTGGCCCAGGAAGCCACAGAGCCGGTGTTAATGTCAAAATAGTCGTCGATGGCAGTGCGGACCTCCTCTTTAAAGACCGGGTCCAGTAGGGCCTTACTGGGGAAACGCCACTGTCGCTCGTATCCACCCAACCTCGGGATCGCCAAAGTCAACACTACAGGAGAGTGATCTGATAGCGTGCGCGGGAGAGTGGAAAGGCCATCTACCCATCCTGCAATGCCTGGGGAGAGGAGCCAATAGTCAATTCTGGTGCTAGTGTTATGGAAGCCTGAGTGATGAGTGTAATCAGGGGCGTGTGGGTGCAGTCTAGCCTCAACATCTATTAAGGAAAAATTAGAGCAAATTTCCGCCATCACCGAGCGGGCAAGGGGTTTGCAGTCCGGCGAGGGAGAAGTGCTGTCTCTACCTGGATTCATTAATAAATTAAAGTCGCCTCCCACTGCTAACAAATCGATGTCAGAGTGAAGCAGCGAAAGCTGCAGGTCCTGGAAAAAAGCTGGGGAGTCGACATTGGGGCCGTATACTCCCACCAATGCGATTCTGTACCCAAACAACACTCCAGTGATCAGCACATATCTGCCCTCTCCATCAGTCTTACTACCAGTCAACACAAAGGGAACACGCTTGTGCACAAAAATCGCAACACCTCTTGCGTATCTGCTAGAACCTGAAAATACTCTATGAGTACCCCAACCCCTAGCCAATGAGATTGTGTCCGCCTGTACCAAGTGAGTTTCTTGTAGGAAGAGGACATCCACCTTATGACGCGCTGCATAGTTCAGGACCTGTTTACGTTTCCGCGTGGTGTTCAAGCCACGAACATTCCAAGACATCAAAGTGAGTCTGGATGGGCCAGACTGTAGACCTATCCTGGCCATAGCACCACACCAAGGATAATCAACAACAGGCGTGCATCCGACAAGCCACTCCCATGAATCTCGCAATCACTCAAAGACATAAATGACCACATAAACAATACACGTCCCAACCCCCACCCACCACCCACCACCCAGGCTCCCAACATCCCCGGAGAGGCAGTCCCCAACCAAGCGCAGAACAACATTGCAAAGTACAAAGAGTGATAACCATAGTATGAAACAGTGTCGCTGCAAAAAGAAAAATGATAAACCCCAAAAGAAGATAGACAAACAGGCATTCGCCATAGGGGGTAGCAACGCCAAGCCATGCGGGCGACCCAGCAAAGCGACCACCAAATTAATGGCAATTCAACAAACGCTGGAAAGACCAAATCCAGAAGCAACATAACGAGTAGGACCCAAAGAATAGGTAACACTGGACATTCAGCCCTGGCCGGTTTCAGCAAAAAGGTCAGCGCTGGACTGTGTGTCATTGCGGGGCGGAGATCGTGGCGCGGAACCTGAAGCCGATGGTGAGCCTTGTTTCTTATAGCCATGACAAAAGTCCTGCGCGTCCGCTGGAGAGTCAAAAATGCGGAACCTGCCGTTCACCTCAACCTTCAGTCTTGCCGGATAAAGCATGCCGTACTTTAAGCCAAGGTTACGGAGGGTGGACTTGACTCCGGCATATTTGCGACGCGCCTCCTGCACCATTAGCGTAAAGTTAGGGAAGAAGGATAACTTGCTGCCCTGCCATTGCACCTCTCCAGCCTCTCGCGCAGCGCAAAGCGCGGCGTCTCGGTCGCGAAAGTTCATGATCCTGGCTATTATAGGCCGAGGTAGCTGCCCAGGGCGCGGTTTAGGCCCCAGTGACCTGTGTGCTTGTTCGACAACAAAGCCAGCAGTGAAGGTGTCTTTTCCGAATAGTTCAATGAGGAGGTGTTTCACGAAAGTGTCAAAACGGCCCGTGGCAGTTGTCTCCGCCACACCAAGGATCCGAATGTTGCTACGCCGGCTACGCGCTTCCAAGTCCTCATTTTTTATGGCCACATCTTTAAGAATTTTCTCGACACGTTCCAGTCGTTTCAGCGTTTTCGCGGCACCATCCTCAACATCCGATATCCTGGACTCGCCAGGTCGAGTCATCAATCATACGCCTGCACTCTGGTGCCCATGTCAGAAAGTTTTTGTTCGAGGCTATCAAAGCGGGTGTCCAGCGCCTTAAAGCTAGCGCGCATTTCACCCATCATGGTGGCGACCATGGACGCGGCGTCCCCTGCATCCGCGGAGCTGGCAGCCCCAGAGGCCGGTCCAGGCGGAGGGTCTGTAGTGAGGAGGGGAGTCTTATCAAAGCTTAGCTTCCTCTGGTTTGGGTCCCTCTTCCCCATCGTCAAGATTGTGTGGGGAGTGCAGTCGCAGTGATATAGCACGTGGCGCCAAGCAGCGAGGGGGGATGGCGGCAGGGCAAAATGAAGCACCAGGCAGACCCGCGATCAGACAGGTCTCCGCAATGGGCGCAGCACCAGACGACGTTCGGCGAGAACTAGTATGTCCAGTCTCTCATGTGAGGAACGAGGGTGTACAGTAGCCGCTGCGGGCAAGGACCAGATTACTGTGTGGGCCAGGCTCTGGTAATGGAGTGTCACTCGCTGTGGTCCGCAGGGTGGGGAGCGACCCTCTCCTGATGCCCAGTGCAGGAAGAAGGGAGAGAATCAAGTGTCCCACCGGGTGTGTCTGAGGCAGGGCCACCGTTAGTCACTGGGGAGTGCCCCCCGGCACCCGAACCGCCGCAAACCCCCACCCCCGCCGTCCCCAGTCGAGCGCTCCCGCCCACCGCCCGAGATCCAGCGCAGGCCCGTAAATCGAGGCCCCGGTCCCAGCACGCCCCTAGGCCAGTAGGCCGCGGTCGCGCCCCAGGAACCAGGCGCCCCCACCCGGGAGCCCACGGAGGACGGGCAACGCACGAGAGAACCCGCAGGGGACACGCGAAAGGGTGAAAGGCACGGCAGCCGAGTACCGCGCAGCACTCACCCAGCGCTCCGGCGCAGAAGAGAAGATGGCGCCGAGGTCCGGAGGCCTCGAGTCTCCTCTGCCGTGCACACCTCCGTAGGTCGCTCTCAAGGTGTCCCGAGTCACCCAAATGGACAGGGCGGCATCAGCAAGCGGATCGGCAAGGATGTGGGGGACAGGAGCAGCGGATTACATCTCACTCGTCGCCGCCGGGAGCCCGCATGGAGGAGCTTCACGGAAAGGCAGCCATTCCGATCGCCGCCGTGGCCATGCCCCCGGATGAGCGTCAGTCTTTGTTACCGAATTCAGTCCCCTGTAATCCACACAGAACCTGAGTTCTGGAGTGGTGCCCGGTGGGGCAGCTTTTGGTACCAGAACCACCGGACTGGACCAGGGGCTGCTTGAAGGTTCAATCACTCCCAGCTCCAGCATCTTAGTGACTTCACTGTGAATGCTGGCCTTCACCTTCTCTGCACGCCGGTAGGTCTTGGACTTCACAGGTGGGCTGTCCCCTGTGTCCACAACATGGGTACACAGGTGGGTCCTTCCGGGATAAGGGAGAACAGCGAGGCATACTGCTCCAGAACTTGAGGGCAGTCCCTCTGCTGTTCAGGAGTTAGGGATGGTGAGAGAATCACTCCCTCCACCGACCCATCCTTCTCTTGGGACGAAAATAGATCAGGAAGATGTTCACTTTCCTCTTCCTCTGCTCCATCAGTCACCATCATCAGGATGACCTCGGGCCTCTCATGGCGGGGTTTGAGGCGGTTGACGTGGAGCACCCGATGGGGCTGCCTGGGGGTCTTTAGATCCACTAAGTAAGTGACCTTGCCCTTCTTCTCAATCACCTCAAAGGGCCCTGTCCAGCGATCCTGGAGGGCACTAAGCTCTCCAGGCTCCATGACCCACACTTTCTGGCCAGGCTCCAACTCCACAGGGTGAGCATTGTGGTCATACCACTCTTTCATAACTGCCTGGCTGGCTTCCAGGTTGTCAGAAGCTTGCTTCCACAACTTAGCCATTTGGCTACGGAAGGCCAGCATGTAGCTCGCCACATCCTGGGGAAGCTTCCCGGGAGTCTTTTCCCATCCATCCTTCACCAGGCTGAGAGGTCCTCTGACAGGGTGCCCATACAGAAATTCGAAGGGGCTGAAGCCCACTCCTTCCTGTGGCACTTCCCTGTAGGACAACAACAGACAGGGTAGGAGGACGTCCCATTTCCTCCGCAGGCTCTCGGGCAGACTTCTGATAATGCCCTTCAGGGTTTTATTAAACCTTTCCATCAGACCATTGGTCTAAGGGTGGTAAGGGGTGGAAAACCGGTATGTAACTCCACATTCCTTCCACAGAGCCCGCATGTAAGCTGACATGAAGTTGGCCCCCCTGTCGGACACAACTTCCTTGGGGAAACCCACTCGGGTAAAAATCCCCATCAGGGCCCGAGCCACTGCAGGTGCAGTAACGGTCCTCAAAGGAATTGCCTCTGGGTACCGGGTGGCGTGATCCACCAGAACCAGGATAAACCTGTGACAGGCTGAAGTGGGTGGATCCAATGGCCCAACAATGTCGATGCCCACCCTTTCAAAGGGGGTGCTAACGACAGGTAGTGGTTCCAGGGGAGCCTTCAGCTTAACCCCTGTTTTCCCACGGGCTTGACAAGACACACACGTTCTACAGAAGGTGTCAGACGCATTCCTCATCCGAGGCCAATAGAAATGGGGGACAAGCCGGGCAAAGGTCTTGTCCTGACCCAGGTGTCCTGCCAAGGGAATCTCGTGAGCCAATTCTAAGAGAAAGACTCGGTAACGTTGGGGTACTACCAAGGCCCGTGACGAACCGTGCACTGGTGCCTTGGGTTCACTGTAGAGAAGACCATCCTCCCAGTAGATGTGGAAGTTCCCTGCAATGTTACCTGCTGCCTGGGCTTCGGCCTGTCGCCTCAGACCCTCAAGGGTAGGGCACTGCTTCTGCCCCCGACAAAACTCTTCCCTGGTAGGTCCTCCCTCCACATGCCACTCCGCCGGGATAGGTAGGTCCTTCAAGGAGACAACATCCCGCTCCGTGGACTTCAGATCCACCACCTCAGGTGCCCCATCCATCTCACGGGGTGTGGATGCCGAGGCATGTTTCTCCTGTCACCGGATCTTCCCCTTTTTGGCAGCTGGCTGTGCCTTTGTTCCAGGCTCCAGCCCTTGCGCACTCCCCCTTCGGGTAGTCGCGGACCGTGTGCTTGCACAGGCCCAATCAGGTGTACCCAGCATCTCTGAATGAGTCCGGAATTCCACCTCCTTCCAAGCATTGAGCTCCAAGTCATTCCCCAACAGACAATCGACTGGCACGGCAGGGCTCACCGCATCTCAAAGGAGACCTGCGACCCCTCCCCACTCAAAGGGAACTTCAGCCACAGGGTAGTGACCTAGTTTGCCGTCAGCCATCGCGGCGGGGTGGAGTACGTTTGGGATCACCTGCTCTGAGGACACCAGCTGACTCCTTACCATAGTCATACTGGCACCTGTGTCCCTCAGAGCTTCCCCTCTCTGGCCATTGATGGTGACCCACTGCCCATACTTGGTGGTATTTGGGGGCACCTGGATCTTAGGAACCATCTCGCTGTCTCCCAGGGACACTAAGGTTATTCCCGCCCACTCATCTCCCTTATCTAAGGGCAATTCCTCCCCGAGCACTACACTAGCCACTCCCGGGGTTTTTCCTCCAGTGGGAGGGGGTGGTCTCTTTGGGCATTTGACATCTCCTTTATAGTGCCCAACCCCACCACATTCATAACAGCGGACAATTCTTGGCTGCTGACTATGGTCAGGATGTTTTTTTTTTGTGGATTAACCCTGGGCGTGAAACATGATCCCCTTCCTTGGAAACTGTTTTTGGGGGCTTTAGAGAACTCCTTCTTTTTGTCTCCTCCCTCTTTCTTCTGGGGAGCGCCCTGACCAGTTCTTTGGGAATCCCCTCCAGTCCCCTTTGAGGACACCCGGGTACTAGCCCAGATGTCCGCCTCCTCCGCAAGCTTCCTAGGGCTAGTCAGCTTGCTGTCCACCAGGTGTTGACGCAGCTCTGGAAAACATTTCTCGAGTAGGTGCTCCTTTAATACCAGGTCATACAACCCCTCGTAGTCAGTCACCTCACTGCCTTGTACCCAACTCTCTAGGGCCTTCTTAGCGTAATCCAGAAAATCTACCCAGTTCTGTGTAGATAATTTGTGGCTGTTCCTAAATTTCTGCCTGTATTTTTCAGGGGTCAGCCCAAACTTTCTAATCAGAGCACTCTTCATGGTGGGGTAATTGGTCTGATCCTCCTGCTCAAAGGCTAGAAGCGCATCCATCCCTACCGGAGGCATATACCTGTACAGACCACCCCCCCAATGACTCTCTGAGATCGCATGGGCTCTTAAGGAGACCTCATAGGCAGCCAACCATTTGGCAATGTCGTCTCCCACACTAAAACTGGCGACTACGTCTTTGGGCAAATAGGGTCTGGGTTCCCTGGTTGTTTCTTTAGGTAAGCTGCCACCAATAGGATTACTGGAGGTCCCTACCTGTAGGGTTTTGAGGTCTAACTTCTTTAAGCTAAGCTCATGAGCGAGCCTCGTCTCCTCCCTCTCCTTTTCCAACCTAGCTAACTCCCATTTTAATTGTCTTTCCTCCCTCCTGTCAGCTAACTCCGCTGCAGTCAGGCTCCTTCCAGATACACTACTGCCCGCCCTCGAAGGTGTCCTCGGACCGGGTAACAGATTCCCCCCTTCGGTTTGGTACAGCATTTCTGCTTCTATGACAGTGTCACGATCCTCCTCTTCCTCCTCCTTTTTCCCATCTGGGTGAGCTGCCACCCATGCTCTCAAGCTGGTTTGGAGTTCCACTTTCTTCGCACCATGCTTGAAGAACACCCCCTTTTCCTGGCAAAATTCCCTAAGTTGGGCCGCGGTGTAAGTTTCCAACTAATCCAACTCAAACTCCATTTTACCAAGCGGGGCCTCAGACAATTACTTTGGAGTATTTCAGGAAAGAGACGTCACGTCTACTTTAACCCACCACCAGAAAGGAATTTGGAAAAACAAAAATTTCCAATTATGGAGATTACTAGGAGAAAACTCCAGGTGTAGAGCATGTGGTGCACACTAAGCCACTGTCAAGTGGATGCAAGCACAAGCCCTTATCCCACGGCTGAACACCAACATGTTGGACCTGGGGTTACTAGTCCACCTGGGGTAGCCTGGCTCAAGCAGTAAGGCCTATCTCTAAGGCGAATGATTGCACTTGCGTCACCCTCAACTCAGTAGCCCAGTGTATTTCCACCCAAAAATGACACCACACCTTCTTTAGAAAAGTAGAAAATCTTTATATCTTCTTTTAGTTAGTTTCTTGTCTTTCTCTCAGTTGCAAAACCATTACCAAATTTACATTTCTGACGTTACATTTGAGATACCTGCACTTGTAAACATACACTGTAACATAATATTTCTTTTCCCTGGCGAATCTTACTTAGTCAAAGCATTTTAAAGCAAGTTAGCGGTGAAAGTTTAACTCAATTAACATCTCCCTAGGCCTTCAACATTAAAATCCATTAATCTACACACAGTTATGGATCAAGTCGAGTCACCAAGCAAATAAGCGGGGGCCTGCGGACACCATCAGCCCGGACAAGAAGCAACAGTCCAGCGGCAGGGACTTCAGCGGGCCAGCCGCACCAAGGTGGGGTTTACGAACAGATGGCCACTAAACCTGGGGCAGTGGCGGTTATTTACTCTGCTCACGCTCCGTGGAAGCGGTTCAATTAGGGTTGTGGGGGGGTTAGCCTGTAAGTCTCTGTGCACTCCAACTCCAGGCGGCAGCAAAATTAAGACGAGCCTGGGTGGAGGTTAGGAGCCCTTATCCTACAACAACTCGGCCCCCTCCCCTCCTCCACTCCCGGGTCAGATATCCTTCGCTCGCCAAAATGACACCAGGGTTTCTAGCAAGAGTTCGAGGGGAAAGGTGGCCCCAAAGAGACTGAAAGGATCAGGGCTTGATCGACCAGCAGGGGGTAGCGTCAGTAAAGGAGGCTAGAGAGTCCAGAAACAGACAAACCCCCCTCCTCAGTGCACCGTCCTCCCCACAGGCAGCCTTAACTCCTGACCGATCTCACTCCTTCACAACGACAAGGACAACAACCCCTCCAAAATGGCCGCCCAACATTCCACCTTTTATAGCCTGGGGCCAGGGACTCCAGAATGGGCCAGAAGGTTCTGGAACCCCTCAATGCTTCCCTATGGTCCTAGGTCATGAGGTGATTTGGACAGGCCACCATTTTGTGTTTCCCCTACCCTCCCTCCATGTGAGTGGAGCCCTTACGCCACATGGTTAATGAGTAACCATGGGCGTCCAGAGACCTAGGGTCAACACCAAAAATGTAGTGGACTTATAACAAAAAAAATAAGGCAAAAAGGGGAGAAAAATTAGGAGGGACCACCCAAAGGGCTGACAGGTCTAACACACACCATGACTTCAGCATCGGTGGTGCACTTCTTTAAGACTCACATCCTCAAATTTGAAGGAGCTCCAGTCGCTGGCAGGCTGGCACTCCATTCTTCCTGCCTATAGAGTTTCCCAGATTGCAAGTGTTCATGAGCAGGCTACGAAAGGTCAGTTTGCCACCTGAACAGCTTGGCTGTCGACAACTATTAAGAATTGGGAAAAAGTATTGCCTCACCAATTGAGGTCCTATTAGAGCTATCAACCAACTTTAAGTCCTTGATTATGACTGCAAACTACTGATCAGGGAGTTGGGTGAAAAGCCTACACAATCAAGGACCAGCAAATCAAGTAGACTACTATTTCCTGCTCAAGAACTATTGGTATTTCTTGTGTACTACTATGGAAATTTGGCCCAGAAGAGTTCTGCCCCTCTTCTTGAAGTTACTGTGTGCATGGTTTTTGGATAATTACCCAATCACCGGTTCCTGCTGGGGAAGCTGTTTAATCCCAGCATATGCTCCATAGAAATGTTTACATTGAGTACTCTGGGTCTTGCCCACCCTTGCTTCACAATATAAAACAAGGTTGTGTTGTTGTCCATCTTCATTAGTTCTGATCAATGCAGTCTAGGGATCTGAGCTCAGCACATTTGAATGAAGATTAGACTCTATAGAGCAGATGGACCTTGTACCTTGGAATCATTTGACCACATATTTTTTTTTAATACCAACTAAATTGTTTGTGAAATGCCCACAATGAGTAATGAGCGATATATATTAGGTCACTGCACCCAGTAGATATCTGAGTTATAGGATTGAAAACCATACTTCGGTACAGATTAATTTGGCTAGATTCATAAGTCTCTCTGACTTTTGTCTTGAGGGATACACCCTGGCTTGTCGGATTGATTCTTGCCCCCTAGCGGACCATCCCCTACGAAGACATTCAGCAGACACGATTTCCCTACATTTAGTAATTCAACAATCGCTGTAAGAGGTCGAAGATGGTAATCTTTGCTCTTCTTTGAACTTGCAAAAGAATGTTTCAGCTCCCCATTTAATCGAAAAGAGAGACTATGTGGAAATGTTGGCATCTATAATCAATAGCCATCAGAGTCAGTTCGAAGGGAGCACCTTGAACTGATGGTGCTGCCAACTTACCATAAAATTAGGGAAGTTCCGATTGTTGTGGATAACATGAATATTTAAGTGCATGCTCTGAGGACCTATTGAGACAATTTATCCAGCTTGAGAAAGGAAATTATATTTAAAAGGCTATGATCCTTACCAGTGGCACAGATTAATTCCCATATTCCCCCAAAACATTTTAGGTTTTCTTAGTTAGATACTCTAAGTGCAATGGGTATCGCTCAGGGATGGGTTAAATAGCACACTCTGTCTAGGACGGGCCCTGCATTTCAATGATAACGACAAAAAGGCTGAAACAGATCTGGAGTTACTAGTGAATCAGTTTAAGGGGGATTTGGTCTAATAGTGCGCGCTGCTATTTAAGTATTGGTGGAGGACTAAGGCTGATTTGAATATGGTCAGAAACCTTCTGTAGTGTCAGTGAGCAACAAAACAAAATGATGGTATGAAAGAGGTCCAGCGTAATTACCAGTGGCTGACATTAACTCAAGCATTTCGCCATCACTTTCCTTGCTTTTGCATTTATGGCAGTGTCCTGTAATCAAGACTGACTAAATCATCTATGTTTTGTTGTGGTCCTTGTAACTTTGCTCTCTTTATAACTGATCTCCTGGAAGGTATCCGTTGTAGCCACTTCATTGCTGACAGTTTTGCTGAAGAAAGGAGCAGAAAGAAGCATTTCCTTTTAGAAGGCACAAGTGAGCCTCAAATGTCATTCTAATAACCGTACGGAGTGTCCACAATCTTACTTTAGACCCCTGGTCAAAAGTCTATACAGCAGATATATCTTTGGCACTGCAGATATGCAGCCTTAGCCAGCTATTTAAATTTAGTGGTGGCAACATTCACTGTTGTATAACCTTGTTGCATATAATAATTATTTGAATAGAATGGTTTTCACCTATATCATCTGATGAAAGGTTCATGAAGGTGGCAAAATGATGGTACATATGTCTGTCAAACCTACCCTTGATCTCTAAAGTGTTGGATGTTTTTTTTATTGTAAAGAGGCTATCTCTTTCATCAAAAGTCCACACATTGTCATCACTGTGTAGAAAACTGTGTATAATGCAAGATTCCACTTTGTAGCCACTTAGCCACTGAAATCACTTAATCTACTTATTTTGCCATGCAAGGTAAGCGGTAGCTGTGTCAAGATCCCTGCAATTTTTGTTATCTATTCTACAAACAGGTGCTAGGAAGCCACCAGATTTCCTACAAACCAAGTATCCTCAACTAAGTGTTGGTCTAGGATCCTGATGGATTCAAATGTTCACTAGAGTTTCTCTAAAAGTGCACTAGGTTCTGTGGCATCAAGAGGAAAAATCAAATAAGGAAACTGGAGTCAGAGAACTGATGAACAAGCTGTACAATATTATTTTAGATCTTGTTCTAAATATTGCTTGCCTTTTGGTAAGCAACAAAGTTGCTAAATATTATGCACACCCCAATGTTGCTAGCAAATCGAGACACTATGCTATGTGCAGGCCATTATATACTCAAGGAAATCAGGAAGCACACATGGGGAAATGGAAACCTTGGTACAATACTAGATTAAGATAGAGCTAGTATTGATACTAGTAGCTGTCTCCAGGTCCCTTCATGGTCTAAGCCTCACTAATTTCAATAAGGTAACTGCAGACTGCAAAATAGAGCGTGGCAGAGGAAGAAACGTCCCCAGGCTAACTTCCCAAGAGGCAGGTAGATCATCCCTGGTCCAGCACCCAAACAAGGAGCAATTTCTCGAACTGTCAGAGACAATCCTCAATAAAAGAAGAGGAGCTGCGATGTGGAGAGCCATCAGCGGCTTTCCTGTAGAGATGTATGAAGGTGTGAAGGTAATGTTGTTGTACCTGTTGTTAAAAACTCAGGAAACATGAGAAGAAAACATGCCAAGAAATGCTGTAGGAAGGTGCACCAGAAGACCAAATATGTTGATACGCAAATGCTTGCAATAAGCAGCTGTACAATACAATTTTAGATATTGTTCTACATATTACTCGACTTTCAGCAACCAACAAAGTTGCAAAATATTATGCACACCCCAATGGTGTCACAAGCAAACCAAGGCACTATGCTATGTGCTATATTGTAGGGTTTGTTGGTGAGAGCAAATAAGGCTTATTGTGCAAAGTACACAATCTCTCTGGGTATTAATGAGATATTAAGTGAACAAATCTCTAGCTTATTTTGGAGGTAACTCCTTCCTATGGCACTCTTCAGAAAGAATTTCTTAGAACATAAAGTACAAACAGGCTGTATCACTCACCTCTTATCTCTCTGGGGTACAATGGGACAAGTTGTCAGTAAGAGTATGCAAATATATTGAAATGAGAGCTATACTAGTCAGGTCACTGAAATCGGTTTTTAAAATTGGTTCTGAATTGTGTACCTATAGCCGCATTTTTAAAACTTTAGTAGAAGTGTGCCTCACAAAAGGTGTTTATGGGTGCTTTGAGGTTATGTCTGCTGGCACAACGCAGTGCAATGATGGACTTGTGTTTTGACAAGACTAAGCATGGTGAAATGAGTGCCTACTCATCTTTCATTACAGTCAACATTGTTACTGTCATGTCTGGAATGGCGACATGAAAAGCAAGTTCTTATGCTGTTTACTGTATGTAAGTTACAGTTATATGGAATGGTGTTACACTCGTTTGTAAATCTACATTGATACCGGCAACTGGAGTGCGACGTCTCAGATGAGACAATTTTTGGTCCCTTATTTTTTTCTTTTTTATACAGGAGTCTCCTATTGAGCATTGGTAGGTAAACCGCTGCTGTGTGTATTCAAAACAGTGGCACAAGTCGTTCTTAGCGCGAGGACTTACCATCTCCATGGAGTCGCACATAGACTCTTTAACTACGTATTTTTTGCTGAGCAGCTCTCAGAGCTGCTGTTGGATGCTTTTCTGCTCGGACGAGTCTTTAGCCACCCAGCGTGCGTCACCCCTGCGTTCCGCCATCTTGGGTTTGGAGGCAGCACGCAATCTCTGGGGCAAAGTTGGGTACCGTTTTCTACAGCATCAAGTGGATCACATGCTGCCAACCGCGAGCAGTGTGGTTATGATGACTGAGGTTTTAGCCGTCAGGGCACGTCGTTGGATCCCGGAGTACCGTTTCTCCGCATTTCTTGAAGGATTAACCCCTTCGACGCTGATGACGAGCTGGGCTCGTCATGAGGTAGCCTCCTCGCACGCTCATGACGAGCCCAGCTCGTCATGTAAAGTGCGAATCCCTAAAACCCAGCGTACGGGCGGAAATCCTACCGCACGCATGCGGTTAAGGAACGATGCGGTAATGGAACAGTGTTTGTTGGCCTTTCTTTTGATACATCGACTGCGTTTCGATTTACGAATCATTCCCCTCAGCCTCTCTCGTGTGAGGTGATTAACAAGTTTTGCAGTGTGCATTTCCTCTGGGTTAGTTTGATGACTTTACTCATGCTCACAAGCTGCAGAACGTGGACTTTCTTCCAGTTCATTCTATTAGAGCCACATTGTGTGCAGCGACAGCACGGCGATGCGAACATCTTTAATAGTTTATTATATTAAACAACAGGTTGGTTCACATCACACATGTACAGCAAGTCAAATCACAAAGAGAAAGTTGTGCCAGTCTGTTCAGTGACTCTTTTCCATCTTAGAAGTGGCACACAACATTAGATTTGGACAGTGTCTCGTTCCACGGATGAGAAGTTTCTCACCGAGGTTATTTATTTTTTGGGTGTTGCTAGCTGGATCATTCTCTACTGCTCAGATGCAGATGTATTTTCTTTGTGATGGCTTTAGGGTGAAGTTTATTACAGGGTAGAAAGACTCTAGATATGAGGTGCATGTTACATGAGTTTATGCCTACTATGTGTTTTTCATGAAAAACTCATTTTATTTTGTGTGGCCAAGTCATATTTGTATGCCAGGACATTTCACACCTTTCACTATCTTGTAATGCTGACATTAGTTCTCAGTGGTTGTTGGTCACCCATCTTGGGTCTTTAGTTCTACATAATCTTTTGATGGATTGTTGTATAGTGTGTAAGTCACCCTGTGCTGCACGTGTGCTCGTTGTCTTAGTGGGGATTAGTCCCATTTGCACGGTTCAAATTACAAAGCCTTACATTAGGGGTGTTAGAGTGAGTGTCAATCCCATTTTTACCTGGTTATACCGCGTTTAAGTCACCCTGTGCTACACCTATTCTCTAAGTTGTTACGTGTGTGTAAGTCACCCTGTGCTGCATGTCCTGTTCACTGACTTTGCTCGCATTCGCATTATGAGTCACAGTCCCATTTTTGCATGTATGGTCCCTTACATGAGGGTGGTGAGTTGGGTTGTAGTCCCTCCTTCACAGTTGCTGTGGGTTTGTTCCTCTTATAATGAAACTATTAACAGGGTGCAGTCCACCCATAGTGGTAGAGTCCAGGATCTGTTTCTCTTGTGTTTGTCTCTTCACTGTGCCTTGCCCTGCTTCTCGGTGCATGGTTGAATGCTTCTTTTGCATCTTTCTTTTGTCTAGTTTTCACATGTCTTTTCATGTGGGGTTATCTCACTTTGTAATTTTAAGTTTAACGTTCCCGTGACTTTCCATTTGTTTTTTCTATTAAAGAAGGAGGATGTGTGATATTTTGTGTATATCTTTTCACTCTCCTTTCCTCCTTTGTTTAGTCTTTGTTCCCTCTCATGATGTGGTGTTTTACTCTGCATCCTGGGTCCTAGATTATTTCCTTCTTTTGTACATTATGTGCATAGTTGTTTCCATTGTTGTATGGTTTAATTAATTTTCAATTTTAATGGGAGAAGATATGTGGTATCTTCCTGTTGTGTTTCTAATTGTCCCTTGTTACTTCGTTCCTAGCTGTTCAGCCAGTGTGAGTGTTCTGTTTGGAATGTTGGTGTGATGGACATGAGTGGAATGCTTGGGTGCATGGTGTGAGTGTTGTAGGTGTACTTAGTGTACAGGAGTGTTGACAGTTGAAGATAGGTTGAGCAGCAGGCAGGCTGCTCTTGGTGGGGCTGATACCACTGATGTTATGGACTTAATAAATAACTTAATTAGGCACTACTTGGCTACGTCTATTTAATCACCTCTTGAAATGGTACTTTATCACAACACAATAACTAGAAGAAATGTCAATAAGATCACTTCTGAGAGCCCAAGACTAGCGCTTAACATTACCAGAGCCAGACCAGACAACTCCTCTGTATATTCTGCAGAAGGTTTCCGAACATTGGTCAACGCTGCTCTGGATACTATCGCCACCCTTAAGGTAAAAAAATTGACCATTTGTAAATCATCTGCGCCCTAGTTCTCTGATTAACTCAATGGTCTATGACAAGATTGGCATCGACAAGTAAGGAAATGGAATACTAACTATAGCAGAAGGGAAAAAGAGAAACTTAAAGCCCTTCTACTGCCCTACAACCAAGCCACCATCTGACTAACTTGTCCACTTTCTCATAGAAATCAGGGCCACCAACAATTCCTCTGAGCTACTTTTCAGAGTAGTGAAAGAACTATCCACTCCTCAAAACCGGGGTGATCTGAAGTCATCCCAAGACTTCTGTGACATGGTACAACTACTCTTTCAGGACCAAATTTTGAATATCTATTCAGGCTTCGCTCTCTCTCTGTGGTGAGCGAGTGTGTTCCTGAAACGGCTTCCTGGAACTCTAAGGCCAAACAGTTCTCAGGATTTCACCCTCCGCCCATTTCCCTGCAGCAAACAAATGACTTGCTACAGAGCATAAAATCAGGTTCTCCATTGGATCCCTGTCCACTCAATTCTCTAACTGGCCCCGGATCTGGTAGCAGACTTTTTGCACAATGTTTTCACTTTCACTTTGCAATTTGGAATATTCCAGGCACCCTAGAAGGAAATGATTGAAACCCCACTTCTAAAAAACCTAATGCAAATCCTGAAGATCTGAAGAACCTCCGCCCCCATATCCTTGCTAAGATACTCGAAAAATGTATCAACCAGGAATTGGTTATATTTATTGATACACATAAAATTCTGGACCCTTTGTAGAATGGTTTCAGGAGTGGCCACAGTACAGAATCTGCCCTCATCGTGGCTGCAGATAGTATCCGGCGCCAAGTAGACCAGGGTGAGGTGGCCATCTTGGTGTTGCTCAACGTTTCTTGGTATTTTAGACTCTTTTACACATATTGTTCAAGGTAAATCTGATATGATAATTCTCTTATTTTCTTCCTAGGATTCATTGTAATTCCAGTAAATATCATTCCATTTCAGGGAGACTAAAAATCTTCCTTTTAAATTCAGATTTTTCTGATTTGCATGTCAAAGGATTAGCTCTCAAAAGATTTGATACTGAAGTCACAGAGGTTCCTTGAATAGGTCATCTATGCACACCACTACACAAAGGTTCAAGACAAATACTCTATTCACAAACCTCTGAAAAATAGACGCTGAGATCAAATTACATCACTCTATATTCAGAAAGACTATAGGCGGTATTAAATGCTGTATTCAAATCACTTCCCAGCTTCATTCTAAGCAGCTGATAAGCTTTTAATTTAGATTTTTGTAATTGTAAACACTTACACTCTCCACACATTAGTCATCCTGGATTAGAAGTATTAGCTAGCTGTGCATACAAATGATTCAGTCCACAGGAGTTGAGGCAGGAAAGTAGGTCTAATGTTCTATGAGCACATGAAACAGAAGCATCAACAGGATAGCCTAAATACACAATCAAGCATTTTTTATTTTCTTAACTACATTTTGTATTACCTTACTTGCAGGTATAGAAAATACATTCACCCCAAGTGTACAATAGATCCTAGTTCCAAAGTTATTACAGTGTCTCTGAAGAGGTAGGATGGAAACGGTTGGTTTAATAAGATATGAGACAACTTGTGATGCTGTTCAGGTCCAGGGATAAATGAGCAATTTTGCAAACACTGGCTTTGCCTTTTAAGCTCCCTTCTTGTTCTTCCACTGAAGCCACTTTTTAATTTGTTTGAGTTCATTTCAAACTAGACTTCACAAGGATTCATGGTAGGCAAACAATATCGCTTAATATATATATACTTAAGGGCACTAAATTAGAGCCCCGCTTGTGTAGAAAACCATCAATGGCTAGATGGAACAGTTGCTTCTGACGTCCGAGTCAAAAGCAACTTTTCTAGGTACCTGTTTTGCTATCTTGAGGATGCAAAACCAGATGCGGACTCTAACTATTTATCAGTGACAGGAGGGGAAAAGAACTCAGGACATTAAAAACATTTTTAAAAACTCAGAGCTGATAGCAGAGATTTGTGATAGAAATGACAAAAGGTCCCTTCATAACAAGGACAGATCTGAGCCAGCAATCTGGGCAGAATTGGGAAGAGATTGACAAAATAGCTCTTTGTTATAGTTTTCTGAAGAGCAAATATGTAAATCTATCCAAAAGTGTAGACAAGACGGGTCCTAAAGGAATTCCACCAGCACTGTACAAGACAAGGAACGCCTTTTGTGTTGCCAGCTTGTCGGGAGTTTTCAAAAGTGCCCTGCAACTAGAATTTATTCCGGACTCAAGCAAAGGCTCTACAGTTACCCCCTTTTTCAAAGGACAAGACTGCCACTGACCAGAAAACTACTGCCTCATTACGCTATTAGACACTGAAGCAAACCACTTCACAGAACTTCTTCTAACAAATCTATTGCTCTGGGCAAAAGAAAAACATTTTATTCCTCCTAACCAATCTGGGTCTGTACAAGGGGTTGGCACAACAATCAATATTCTAACACTGAACTGCTGAGGGGAATGGCCGCTCCTTGAGGCGGCTCCGTCCAAGTGAACCCGTTAATGGTGCCATCCGTCCACTGATCCCGGATTGCTGAGCTGTGAACAACAGCTTTCTGCTCACAACTCCTGTGAGCTAATTTTGAGCCATGACCCACTCGAATTAGTGGCATGGAACCAGAGAATTGCCCTGCGGCGAGACCGCTCCGCAAAGCCTGTGTCTGCAGCGGGGAGGAGCGAGCGAGCTCCGGAGCACGTAGCAGGGCCTAGCCTTGGCTGCGCTGGGGATCGTAAGCCTGGTGCGACCATCGAGCGGACTGCCTGGCCGAGACTGACGAGGAAGGAATTTCAGCCGGGCCGCAACTCCGATGAGTGACGTGCCGGTAATACCACAACCCCGGACAAGATCTCTGCCACGGTATACCAAAGGAGTGGAGAGGCCTGCACTGCCCTGCGGGGACTCATTCAGGATTAGGAGGGGGCGAGCGCTCTGACCGTGAGGATTACCTCCCCCCCTCCATAGGACTGTAACTCGGGGGCAGTGTGGACAAAGTCCTGCTGGTGTCTCCCTCCCCCCACCCCCTCTCCGGCTTTGTGATAATTTGATGAACCTGCATCACCCGATCGTGGTCGGGAGCTCCTGGTGAAGTGCACAGGGACAGGGGTGTACACCCGCCGCGCGGTCCATCTGCCAGCAAGAGTGGCCGCGGTGCGGCCTACGCAACAACGCACCGCCCACGTTGGGGAACGCTGAGAGTTGGGCAGCGAGACCGGACGGAGGTTTCCAACCATGCGGCACTGAGGTGGGCAAATAGGAGTACTGTGATGCCATAAGGCCTGGTTTGGGACCACCCATGGCCTGTGACATGGAGCGGACGAGAGACAAAGAAGTGCACTGAAACCTACCACCGGCTGGGCCTAAAATCGCCTCAATTGCTGGTGTACCGGGATGGTCCTCAACTCTTGAGGGGTAGCGGGGTGTAATTTAGCATTCCACTGCTGTCCTCTGCCTCATAATCAGCGGCCCAAACGACGCACTGCTTTTGGCGACACCCAGGGCGCCAGCGTGATAGTGTTGCTGAAGAGGCATGACGTCGGAAGAAACGACCACCACAGACAGTGTTTTCCCTTTGAGGGTGGACAGAATTCAGCAGCCGCCAATGGACGACATAGTCAGACTGCCCAGCGGGCCCTCATCTGTGCGTGGATTCATACGGCTTCCACATGCGGATGGTCGTAATAACAAGGCCTCCATGCAGGCCAAGTTGGAAAAGTCCCGGCCAGAATGGAACGCAAGATTCGCCGGATAACCAGCAAGACGCTGCTGGGGTGAAGGAACCAACCCTGCAGGATATTTTAACAGTGATCACGACAGTGAGAACGTCTCTGGAATCCAGGATTGACTCGGTATCCTCGGAAGTATCCCTAATTAGAGCAGATTTGCGATTTATGAACACTAGACTCAAAGAGGTGGAATCGACAACGGGCTCACTTGTTAAGGACATTTCCTCCCTCCAGAAAACAGTGACTGACTTGCAATCTGAGTGAATGACTGAAGGCTCAACTAGATGAGTATGAAGGGCGCTCGAGGCCCAACAATGTTCACATGCTGGGATTCCTGGACTGCGCGGAGGAACATGCAACAGACTGCTTTGTGGAAGAGCTAGTCACGATCTACCTAAAACCTACTAGACTGTCTACATTTTTCACAGTAGAAAGAGAGCATAGAGTGCCCGGGGCAAACTGAATCCTGAAGTTCCACCCCCCCCTCCCCGAGACCTATAGTTGCGAGGATCTTCAACTATAGGGATAGAGATATCATCTTACAGACGGCACGCAACCCACCACCAATTGAATTCCAAAATAGAAAAGTGACTTTCTTCCTGGACTTCACGCTCAGGGTGCAGCGCCAGCGGCATAGCTTCCTAGAGGTAAAGAAAGCTCTGCGGGACAAGAAAATGAAATATGCAATGCTCTTTCCTGCGAAATGGAGAGTGGAATCAGAGGGGAAGGTCTGGTTTTTCGTCACCCCTGAAGAGGCCTGGGACTGGCTGGACAAATGGTGGCAGGCTGGTAAAAACAAACACGGGAGTCAGTGAAACGGTCGAGAACAGCCTCAAGGTGAATGGAGAGGGGGGAGGGATTCCCAATGAATGAACAAGCAGAAGACGATGGCGTCAGATGATAATTGGTTTGTATGTTCCACTGTAATTGTGAAGGAACTGTAGTCACACCTCCGCGGGGCCTAGCACTGGTGGGTCTTTCCAGCAAAACTTGGAATTCTAGACTTAATTAACATGTGTATTGTGCTATTGAACCAGCAATTTGTAGTATTGTTTTCACGGTGCCAGGTTGGGGGACACGCACCTAAAGTTATAAGGGTGGGCGATAGGCACCCTGCAAGTTGGGGGCGGCGGGAGGTTCCGAGTCCGCCATGCAGGGAGGCAGGGAGGGGGGTACGGTTGACCACGTTAAGGGGGGTGGGATTCTTGTTACGCAGCATTTCCGGCATTATACATGATCACAACATTAATCATTCAGGGTGATGTGATGTGATGTGAAAAGGGATTTATATTGCGCACTACCACTCCATGGAGTATCTTGGCGCTTGGATTCCAGGAAACAGCAGGTAGTAGATGAGAAAACTACCAGTCTAGGAAGCACATCATATGAATCCCATGCATTCGGAGCTGGACAGGGAGTAAATCCATGTTTTTAAAGACTTTTTGAATATTAATTCAGTTGTGGATTGACGCAAGAAAGGGGGAAGTTTGTTCCATGCTTTCGCGCCGATGACTGCAATGGATTTTCCTCCTCTAGTTGACATTTTGAACCTGGGGACAAGGAGTAGATTGGCCGTGGAGGACCTGAGTGATCTTGACGGATGATACTGTTTAAAGTGTTTGCGCAGGTACAGTGGGCCGCAGTGATGAAAAGCTCTGTAAGTAATGGTGAGAACTTTAAAAAGTATGCGCTTATGAATAGGGAGCCAGTGTAATACATCCAAAGCTGTAGAGGCCGAAGATTTCCTAGGCAGACTGGCAGCTGCGTGTTGGACCATTTGAAGTTTATGCAGGGCTACTTTATTGAGTCCTGCATAAAGACTGTTACAATAGTCCAGCCTAGATGTAATAAGGGCAACAGCTACTGTACGTCAGCGTACTGTGCTAGTGTTAAGACGGGGGGAAGGGAAGTTCTGTTTTATTCATGACACACGCAACAGACAGGATGGGCAACATGTGGTGCACTAGTGATAACAAATAAGCATGACCACAAAGGCGACATGGACACCTAGCGGGGCGGGAGGGGTGCTCAAGGCCGCAAACAACACCTGGTATAGTGCAGGGCTTCCCCTGCGACTGCGTTTATCACCTTAGACCAATATGACCCCTATGGCAAAACAAGGAATGAGATTGATCTCCTGGAACGTAAACAGGTTAGGGGACAAGATAAAGAGGGGAATTGTACTTCAGTTCATAAAGCGAGATTCTCCAGATGTGATCCTTATACAAGAGCTACACGTATTAGGGAACGCATGCAACGCAATGTCAAGGCACAGGTTTAAATTAGTGGTGCACTCGGCGTTTGGTTCATGATCCAGGGGGGTGGGGATAATGGCCACTGTCGATTGATCGTACTTGGACTGATAACCTTGGGAGATTTGTGTCGATCTCAGGGACGTGGGAGGGTCACAAGTTAAATCTAGTTTCTGTCGACATACTCCCGTGTCTCCAAACCTCTGATTTTAGAGATCTTGGCAGCCTCCTTCTAGATCTTCCAGAGGGTAGGCTGATGATTGGCGGGGATTTCAATTCCGTAGTCTCAGATTCACTGGACCATTGGCCCCAAAGGGTCCTACCTCCCTCCCAAACGCACATACACAGTTTCCTGGGAGTTCTGGGTTTAGTGGATACATGGAGAAATCTCCATCCGGATGAGCAGCAGTATACTTTCTACTCAGGAGCTCACCGTTGTATGTTCAGAATAGATTACTTGGTGACTCTGGCGAGCCAAATGGTAGTGCCAAAGAGGTGATTCACCTGGCAAGGGGCATTTCCGACCATTCGCCTGTTTGTTGCCGGCTGGTGGTGGGCGAGCCTGTAGCGGGTAGAATGGTTCCTATCAACCCATGGTACTTTAAAATTCCTCAACGAGACAAACTCACCAGCAATACGGAGATATACTTCAGGGAAAACAATGGCTCAGTGGACTCTACATTATGGAAGGCTTACAAAGTGGTCATCCGGGGTGTTGCCTTGGCCCATATAACGGGATCCAAGAAAGAGAAACAAGTGGAACTAGTTCGCATGGAAGAAGATGCATTACAACTTGAGAGCTCTCTTCTGGTTGACAGCACTGATGAAACTAGGCAGGCTCTGCAATTGAAAACGAAAGAATATACCGATGTGTCTACTGAATCGGCCAGGGCACATACAGGGCAACGATTAGCAAAATATACAACGTGGGGGACAAGGCGGGTAAGTTGCTGGCCTGGCTGGACCGTAGCGACCTCGCAAGTATAGTGGTGGTAGAACTAGAGACAAAGCCGTGTGTAAGACTCACCGAACCTCAAGAGATAGCGTTTGGCCACTACTATCAGACATCTACGCGTCGCAGACACCATACACAGAGGAGGGGGTGGCCTCCTTCTTTAGAGGCATCTCGCAGCCACTGCTAACTAGGAAGGAGCGCTTGGACTTGGACTGGGAGCTGGCTAGTACAGAGATTGAAAAGGCCATACAGGACTTGTAGGGGGGCAAGGCAATGGGTCCTAACGGATTGCCCAATGAATTGTATAAACTTACTAGGAGCAAAATTGCACCCTACCTAACTAAAATGTCCCTTGAGAGTAAGGAAGTGGGAGTACTTCCCGCTGACCAGAGACTAGCGACAATCATGGTCATTCCTAAGGAAAGGAAGCCAAGAAATCAGTGTTCCTCTTATAGGCCAATATCATTGCTGAACGCAGAATTTAAGATACCGGCGAAGGTTTTGGCTACTCGCTTATTGCAGGTAATCACAAAGTTGGTGCACCCTGATCAATCAAGCTTGATGCCTGCTAGGAACACTTCCTGTAATTTGCTAATACTTCTGGGAGTACACAACTGCGCTGCAACAATCAGGGAAGATGCGGTGGTTGTGTATCTTGAAGCAGCCATGGCGTTTGATAGCATCGAATGGCCCTATAGGTTTGTGGTGTTGCGGAAACTGGGATTTGGCCTGGACGTTATCGGGTGGGTTCGGCTCCTTTATAAAGATCCTTTGACCCAAGTGGTAGTCAACAATTGAAAATCGGGTACCTTTACACTCAGCAGGGACACCATGCAGGGCTAGCCCCTCTCACCTCTGCTTTTTGCATTGACGCTTGAGCCGCTGGCGATGTGGATACGTAGGGATCCTGTGGCCAGGGGACTTAGATGGGCGGAGGGCTGGGAAGACCGCATCTCATTGTATGTGGACGATATCTTGTTAAACTTAGCGTCACCAGCGGCCTCGCTTAACAGGATTTTTCATATTTTTCTTAGTTTTGGTAGATACGCTGGGTATCGAATTAACTGGACGAAATCCGTACTCTATGTCCTGAGTGGGGCGACACCTGATGCATTTAAATACATGGGGATCTGGGGATCCAAGGACTTGTCACGGTTTGACGACATAATCTCCAGCTCCCACTACGGCGCTTAAAGAAAGATGTCTTCTACTGGAGATCGCTACCTTTGTCCCTCTTAGGGCATGCGGCCCTTTTTAAAATGATGTCCCTCCCACGATTTGTGTATGTCCTGTAAAACACGCCCCACCCAGTGGCGTCTGCATATTTTAGAGACATCAATAGTACCCTTAGGAAACTCCTGTGGGACGGTAAACCGCCGATAATTGCCACTCAAAAGCTAACACTGGGGGGGTACGATGGGGGAATTGCCCTCCCAGACATCAAGAAATACTATTGGGTAACACAACTTGCAAGTATAAATCACTGCACATATCGGCCACCGGAAGACCCAGATTTCCAAATGGACAGGATGCTCATGCCCGGGGGTAGCTTCGCAGGCGCACTGTATTTGAACCCAGCGAAGTTGACTGGGCCCACTGGACATGCGATCCAAGTCGTGAAGGCTGCTACGAAGAGCTTAGGGTGGGAGGGCACGATTACGCAGGCCCCACCTCTCTGGCACACAGACCAGTTGGGCAATTTGGATCGCACCCAAGGATTTGATCGCTGGGATTTGATTGGTATCTCAAGGGGGGGTGACCTTTGGAAGGGGGGTGGGGTAGTACCCTTTGGTCAACTGCAGATGGAGTATGAATTGGCGAACACTGAATACTATAGATACCTGCAGATCCGCCATGCTTTACAGGCGGTTTTAAAAAAAGGGAGAAACACCGCCAGAATTCTCCCTGCTTGAAGGCAGGGTTATAGATGGGAACCACCCCGAAAAAGCCATTTAATAAATCTATACAAAACAGATTAATAACACGACTGATCCCCTACTCTAGCTACGCACAAAGTGGGATTATGATGTGGCACGGCTGGATGATGAGGAGTGCCTAGAAGCATTGGCATCTCCCCGGGAGGTGGCCATTCCCTCGAGGCTTTGGCTAGTGCAATTGAAGATACTTCACAGAATACACCTCACGGCCCACCTTTGGTGAGAATGGGATAAGTTACTGAGAAAGGGTGTGTTCGACAATGTGGTCAGGAGGGTACTTTTGACTGTCCAAAGATACTGGTTGGCAGTCACGGGTGTATGGAGAGAGTAATGGGACAATGTATAGACTATAACATCAAATTAAGTTTCCTGAATATCTGGGGCCCGACGGATTTGTCCTCTAAAGAGCGAATATGGGTGACTCTGGGGCTGATGATTGCCAGAAGAAATATAGCTAGGAAATGGAAGGCACAAGACCCACTTACTCTAGATGAGTGGCGGAAAGATATGGACTGGTGTGTGGTGACTGAGAAGCCTATATATGTATCGAGAGGTTGCCCCGCAAAGTGGATACAGCTCTGGGGAGCATGGAATGATTACAGGGCAGAGTATGTGATACTCCGCCTGCTGATAGATGTGATGATTTAGTAGAACTGTCAACACTCCATTAAAATTGTAATGCAATGCTTAATTATGTATATCCAGGTTTGTTGCCTTAACATATGATTTGAGCACTGCATTTACTCAGTACTGTTCGCTGTCTTGGTTGTCTGCTTCTGTTCTTAATATAAAGATGGTAAAAAAATATTCTATCACTTTTGAATATTATGGACAAGAAAAGTTGAATAAGCAATCAATCTACCTCTGCTTTCTGGACTTTAAGGCTGCATTTGACTGTGTGCAGTGTAATCTCCTCTGGCAAAAAAATGGCACAATGGGCATCCCTGCTTGGCTTCTGAAAGTAATATAGCTGTTATATGCAGATACCTGGGCAAGAGTTAGAATATGAGATGCCGCTTTCCTGGCCAGGAAATTAGAAACCTTTCTGGGTTTAAAGCAAGGATGTGTACTGGCTCTGTGTCGATTTCACTTCTTTTTGGCCGACCTGACCCCTGCCCTATATGAAATAAACGCTCATTCCCACTGAACTAGGAGACATGCACATCTTAAATCTTCTGTATTCATACAACATTATTCTCCTTAGCCAAAACAAAAATAGGTTTGCAACATCTCATTGACCAGCTATCACACTTCTCAGCAGTCATTGGCGTGTTAATAAACCAGAAGAAAACTGAAGTGAGCAAAAGGAAACAAAAAAGGCACAGATGGTATTTACATGGACATTAACTGGAGCTGGGGGAAAATTATAGCTACCTTGGACTATTATTTGATTACAAGGGCTCCTTCCACCAGCATAGGCTGGATCTGCAGAGGAAGGGTAACATGCTACTCCTCATATTTTGCACTTTACAGAAATAGTTAGATGATTCATGTTACCTGCCACTGCTAAAGGGAATAGCAGGAAAATTATCACTAAGCAACTCTTACAGAAATGAGGCACTAAAATGTAGAGAAGTGATAATTTTAAATATCCAAATCACTTTTCCGTCTCCCGCCCAATGCTTCACCGGCCCAGATAAGGCTAGAGTCTGTATGAATAACCAATCAATTGCGTGTAAATGGGCCTACATCAAAGTATGAGAAACAATAAAGTCTTTGTCTGCAAACCAACTATGCCAAGCACTTTGTCATGAAGCTCAAACAAGTAAAAATGTGCCTTCCCATCTATATCTAGACTCACCCATTAAGTGTTCGATCACTATGGGAAAGGTCCCTACTACCAGAGCCATTTAAAAAAATGTAAGGCGTGATGAAAAAAATCTCTGTGCTTAAAGAAAAAGAGGCTCTTTCAACCAGGTTCTCACGACTGGATGATTGTAAATGACTATAAAACTCTAAAAACCCAGCGCTATCTGGTGGCAGGGTGGTCCGGGAATCTAAAAGAGCACTTTATCAGATACCGCTTTAGTCTCCTTCCAGGTCTCGCTACAGCTGTGCCTCGGCTCCAGGATTCTAAAAAGGTTTTTTGCAGACTGTGTAAAACTGAGGAAAACATCACTCACATAACATGTGTGTGTCCTGGTCTGGTGATGGAGAGGAGGGTGCTGCTAAGAGTACCTGTTAATCAATGTGGTATTCACTCGTGCAGTCAAACAGTGATCACATGCCTTAAGACAACAGATACTTCTTTGAATTGCAAAGTTAGCAAATTTTGAAAGCGCGCAGCAAAAAAATAAAATGAGGTTATGACGTTTTAAGTTTCCTGACACCTTATTGAATTCCCCTTTTAACTAACATCATAGACGATTGCCATAACTAACACTTTGAATTTTTAACTCTGTTTTGGAATTTACTGTGTAATGTTGCTGTAGCGGTTTTAAAATGAACTAATGTATGTTATACCAAGCGAACTGGAACATAATACAGGGAAAGGGTAGCATAGGAATGGAAAACAGGATGTACCAAATTCAAGATATAAAAGAACATTTTTAAAAAATCAGTCACAAAGGTGCAGGAATCACAAGTGCAGGGCTGAAGGAGAACTATAAGTGCAGAGAGTTGGGGTGGAGGAGGAATGTGCAAGGCTTCTAACAGAGATCGTACCAGCACACTAGAGACCTTTAAAGACATACTAATCTGGGCCCCTATCTTCTAAGAGTTTTAACAGAAAATTATGAAAATACGTGACATTCTTCAGGAACACGATTTAGGTAAATGCTTTAAATCATATTCATCCGGTTAGTTTTTGCAGTTAAAAATAATAATAATACTTGGACAAACATCAAGTAAGGGGCCCAGTTGCGTGCAATACTATAGATTTTTATCCAACATTTTCTTTGATCCATTAAAAGTGATTTTGCGATCGTACATAAATTGAGATTTTCTGATTGTTACAATATTATGAAATCCTCCAAATATTTTACACCTGGTTTATAGGTCTGATTGCATCTTCAATCCAGATAAATACTGAATTACCTTTTAAAGGGAGAGAGGCATAACATACATGTTTAACTGAGAAACGAAGACACAAGCTGTTGCATTTTAGAAAGCTCTCCAGTTGTGCATTAAGCCGCCAACAGGTGTGTTAATGGAATAAACGATGTACTAACACCTCTGGGGGATGTAAAATAGCTAGAAAATAAAAGAAGCACCTTGTAATGTGTAAAGCAGGTACATATAGGTTTATCTACTTACAAGTTAAACAATGCATTGTATTTTCATTACAATAAATAATTTGCCTCATATGTGAAGAGGTCTCTTGAGGACAGCAGTGGTGAAAAAGAGTTGGTTTCGAGAGTAGATCATTGTTCTTGTAACCCTACAAAAAGAGGACTAACATATGTTGAAGATAGGAATGTCACACAACTGCATTTTTTTCCCTTTTTAATCATAATGTGCCATGCTGTAGAACATGGCTAGCACTGTTGGATAATTTGGCCCTTTATCAATACATCACTTCTATCACTCTCACTTTAAAGAAGCTTTCGACATCTTCAAGCACTCACAATTTTTTCTATTATCTTAGGTAGGATTAAATACTACTCACCGAAGTGAATTCAGAAGAGGCTACCCAGATCACATCAACAAGAAGTAAAATGACAATTCCAAGAATCATCCGTCTTCGCTGAGTAGAGGAACTGGTCTGAACATTCATTCGGTTCATGATAAATACCCACACCATTTGTAACCTAGGAGTGCCAATTTGATAAATTACATTAGGATTTTGTTTTCACAACAAACTAGCAATGAATTAATTTAAATGCACAACAAGCTGAAAGTTTTTTTGCAGTTTAATGTGGAAAGGAAGAGGCACACATCAATTGTTTACAAAAATAAACAGCAGCGCAGAATGTAAAAAAAACACCAATCAAAATCAAATCGGGTAGTTATAGAGTACTAAAATAAGCTGTTTTCTAAGCTTACATGGTGTTTCATAGAAGGGTAATAGTTTGGCATCATTAAGAACACGCACAAAGAGGCATGCAACATTCTCTGATATGCAAAAACAAGCACCAAACAGACCGAATGCCACCCCAAAGCACAATTCTGGCGCTAACATACAGCAGATAATTCTTTGCTTCAGTAAGAACAACCACGTTATACTGGGGGTTCGGGTGGAAAGGAGAGGAGCAGGCAGGCAACCATAACAAAAAATACGGCCCTTGGCATATTAGAAGTAATTTTTGGCAAGTGGTATTTGGATGCAGTCAAATGGCAAAGTTCTGCCACTGGCATATTGTATGTAATATTTGGCATAAGGGGACATCTGTGGCATACGGGGCAACCATCACAAAATGCTAGCCACCCGCGTAGCTAGGGAGGGCGAGGGGGGCGGTACGCCCCAGGCGGCACAATTTTGGAGGCGGCAGGCCCATGTGTGTCGGTTGTTGCTGAGCAGCCAGTGCTCGCACGTGTTTTTGAAAATAAAATGCAACAAAACATGCACCACCGTACTGCTTATGTGGTTCCCAGGGCCGTCAATCTTGCAGCGCAAAATCACTACCAATGACGGCCCTGGGGATCTTTGTTTGGCCAGCCCACGCGCTACTACAGTGACTCCTCGAGTCGACTCTAGAGTCACTGCTTTCACTTTCGTTCAGTCGGGCAGCAGCTGAACTCGGGAAATGGCTCACTGCATCACATGCGCCCGATGACCCAGCCTGTCCCACCACCACGATGACCCGTGCAAATAAGCCTGCCAGCTAGAGTGAGCCTGATGTGGGCAGCCGGATACTACAGGGAGAGAGAGGCAATCCAGGCGGTCGGCATCATCATCTCGTGAAATGGAGCTGCTCTCGAGATGGCCACAGCTACAATTTTCTTCAAGTAAGTGTGTGCTTGAAGTTAAAGAGGAACATATAGTTCACCTAGCATTTTTTAATTGAGTGGTTCCTAATGTATGGCATTACATTTGCATTTTATATTTGACATTCAGAACGAGGTTGAGATACGGTAGTTGCATTTAAAGTCACGATATGATTAATAAAGCATTGCGAAGTTACATTGAGATGAAATATTGCATTATGGGAACTGTAGTAGTTTAGAATTAAGGGAAGGGTTCGCAGTGAGAGAGGGTCACGAGGGCGGTTGATTAGTCAACAGCAAAGAGGGAGTGTTTTGAACACAGGCGTGGGGTTTAAATAACGGTGGGTAAAAGTAACGTGAAATCCTTTTGTGGAAGAGGGTTCCTGATGGATGGTTTTTAGCAGGTATGTGAGCCAGGGTTTGTGAACAACTAGCAGCGTAGTTATTGTTGGAATTGGGGTGAATATAAGTGAGGATTGTACTTTTACAGAGGTTTTTGCTACTGCATAACGGGGTGTAACTATAGTGCCAATGGTATTATTAGTATTGTTATGAAGAAAGAAGACTGATTAATTAGCAGCTACATTTTTATATAAATGTTTCTAGTTCAATTGCATAATACATTTTGGTTAATGGATCTGTAATGCATGTTTTATCGTTATTTGTAGTTACCCCTGACGAAGGGCCCCAGCAGCCCGAAATGCATTTGGGTTTTTAATAAAAACTGCTTTGGATGAACAACGTGCTTGTGCGTATTCTTGAAGAAGAGGTCCGGATGGGCACATCTTGAATATGAGAAACTTTTGAAAATAGCATTTTCCTTTGTGTGGAATATATTGGATTAAAGTGAAAAACGGAGTGAAACAACAGATTAATTGGAGTAAAATGGGTTAAAAAGACGGTGTAATATTTGAAGAAATCACAACAAGGCTGTGCCATTGGTTTGGGGTGGAATGTCACCCCAGCAATTATGATGAAGTTAAAGAGGGGCATACAATAAGAGTCCTTGCTGGCAATAATGCATAGCTGCCAAGGTTTCAGATTTCTTTTGTTTAACATTTTAATAATTTTAGTGTAATTATGAGCGACATTCAATGACTAAGAGTGACGCTTTCTCACGAGGTAAAAATCAAGCAAAGACTACAGGGGAAACATACCAATATCAGAATTAACACCCATTTGAGCAATAGGTCTAATAATATCTTACAACTGCTGCACAGCACCAGAATTCAATGCCAAAAAATGTAGCCCATATAGTGAACCTGTCACACTTACACTTCAGGGTGTGTACTGGAAGACAGCGTCCATGTGTGATTTTACTGCAGGAAAGGTTTAAGGTAATATAAGAAAAATCAAGAGTACAACCCAGTGCAGCAAACCCTACACACCCACAAAAAATCCCAAAACAATCAGCCCAAAACTGTCACTTCAGGGGTTGCATTGGAAGCGGGCATGAAACTTGTTTATAAAATTATAAGCACTACAGTGCCCTACCTGCTGGCTATGCCTTAGACTTAGACTTATCTGTCTCTCAGCCTGAGGCTTAATGCATTTCTAGTGCTTTGCACCATTTTTACCATTTCCTTGTTGCTCTAATTTAATTTAATATATTTCCCTCTTCATTGCTGGATTTTGCTCAGGAGAAAGTGTCACTCCTAGTCCTTGAAATGTCACTCATTATTACACTGAAATTCTGATAATGTCACACGTAGCAATCTGAAACCTTGGAAGCTATGACACTGACAGCCTAAATAAGGTAAGTGAAAAAGAATTGCTTTTGAATTCTTATTCCTCTGTTCTATACAGCAGCAGTAGGAACTTAACTTAAGGGCGGCTGTCAGTTTAAGGTATCACTGGATATGGGTGACACTGACAGTTGGAAGGATCTCTAGTTTTGACCTGGGGGCCACAGGTGGGTCGGTGGTGGTGCTTTTCAAAGGAGTCTCGAATGACTGCTGGACTGCAGTGCTGGCTGACACCACATGAAGTTACCCAGAGGCAAGAGCGCGGGGCAGGCCGTTTTGGAATGCATGTGGTGGATGAGAAAACATGAAACTGCCTGCACTGTGGGGAAAAATATGTAAATTGTATTTTTTTACGCTATGGACTTTCTTACAGCTCCATTATGTGGGGGGGGACTAACCTAGTTAGTCAGTTTGCAAGTAACATCATAGTCTGTGCCATCACAGCCTGTGATGTCACAATGCATGACCTCACACGTGGCATCACAGTAAGTGACATCACATATCATGAGGGCATTTGAGCGCATTATGAGATTTAACAAATTAGATTTCGCTTTGGGGTTGTGCTAAAATAAAAGTGGCGCAATCCTGATGCCTCAACTAATTTTACACATTTTCTAAAAGCCTGCCTCAAAGAAATTGGCAGCAAGGAGAAGCATGTTGGTAGATCTTTTATGTTTAATTGTTTGCAAAGTCTGCGTTTTCTAATATTTTTAGGGGGAAAGACATCTGCTGCAGAGGTGCCCAGTATATATCATGGAAAAATAATTGGTGAGATAACCCAGGTGGTTAAAGTATTTCTTGGAGAGATTTCTGTTTTGTGTAGTCCCAGATCTGACTCGAAGTAGTATAGAAGGTTAATGTGCTTGCAAAGCACATCATGTAATATGCAGGTGATAGAATGTTTTTTTTATGTAGCAAGGTATGTGGGTTACTGCTTTGAACACAGATCCTTTCGTTACTTACAGCTCATAAATAGTAAGCCTTTTACTATTGCGCAGCTCATAAATAGTAAGCCTTTTACTATTGCACAGTGAGCTATGTAGGATATGTGACTGCTGCACCTTTTAACCCTCACTGACTCATGCAATACATCTTGTACACTGATTTACACACTTGCATGAAAATAGTGCTATTTAAATTGTGTGTAAATACTGGGACAGACCAACACATATGACATTCTTACAGTTCATGCACTTACATAAAGGGACCTAATAAAGTCAAACGCATGCCTCTCTTAAGCACCTGTGAAGAGATAACAAGATGTGTGCTTTTGTTTCCCTCTGTTGCATTTACATAGTGTAAGGTTCCAGGCCACTCCATCAAAAGGAGGCCAAATGGCCCCTTAAACTCGACCTTTATCTCTGGCCCAGCTGGAGGTGAACATAAAAAGCCCCCCTCGCTTCCAGCACGTTACTGATGGGAATGAAAAGCAGACAATGTGCAGGTGCTGCTGAACGTGTCCAGGAGTCTGAAAATGACACCGGGACACGTTCAGCATATTTCTGTGTGGCCCAACTTCTTGGCAGGGTGGACTGCGTTCACACTGTAACAATTGTGGGTGGACCCACACAGCACCTCCGCTCCGACCTTTGCTTTCACCTGCAGTAGAGTAGGGAGTGGCGTAACTTGAACCCTGCCAATCCACCCCGCTGCTCGCTGTCCTTTTTCCCCAGCCCCCGTCCAGGGGCGGCAATCTGAGGGATAGCCCCGGGCGCCAGAAGCTCTAGCTACGCCCCTGATGCTAGCCCTGGCACAATAAGTGTAATTGTTATCATACATGGGGGTGCCCACTGTCTCGGAAAATTGGGTCAACTCCTGGGGAGGTTCAATCTTCATTGGTTTGGCAGACCATGAAATGACTTCAATATTTAATGAGTGCCCTTTCAGAACCTTAGTTCTTTGAGCACCCTCTGAGCACTCACTGAAATTCATGGCAAGTATTACACCTACTTTGTCACTGAAATCAAGCTGTACCCGTCTGATTAGCCCATAACTAGGGCGAAACCAGGCCTGCGCTGCTTGTGTTACGGTTCAGGGAGGACCTAGCTTGGCAGTTCCGGCTTGACTGTTCCCATGAGGACCAGGGTCAAGACTGATTTACAAATGGCTGGGACTAAACTGAGGTGGCATGGTGAGCAAAAGAACAATGTGTTGGGAGTGCTACCCTGAGTGATGGCCAGTGACTATACTTATTGCAAGCAGCCGTTTGTATGTTTTAAGTATTATGCTCTACCAGTTTCAAAGCCGCCACCGCCCAGTTATAGGAAATGAACAAAAATACATCCGCGTTTTGAAACAGGTTTTTTATTTTTTTTATTTTAAAGGTACTAAAACTATTCTAACAAGAGTGGATATTGATAGTGAAAGTAAACAACTGGAAGAAATATGTAAAGAACGTTCAATAATTTCCAACAAGGAACAGTTCAGCTGTTTTAATCTGACCGGAGGGTGAAAGGACATTATTTCCTGATTAAAATAGGAGTTGAGAGGGTAACAAACACTGCGAGGAAGAAATAGAAAAATGCATGCGGATGAATAGGATTGAGATAATGTTTAGGTATGTTCCAATGTTCAAAAGTGGGGTAAAGATTTGTTTAAAAAGGGAAAATATAGCACAGTAGCACATACTACCTCTACATATATGAATTAAAGTAATTTTTATCCCACAAATACTACAAGAGATTTAACGCATGTTTATGTAAGAATATCGCTGGAGAGACTTTGAAAGCAACATATGGGATACTCATCTAACTAACCTAATTATTAAAGAGTAGAGTAGACAAATAGGCTTAACTTGACATAATTTGCTTAAAGCATAACCATACTATTTTGTATGGTATTTAATTTAAACGCAGATAAAATTACATTACTAAAAAGAAGCAGTTTAGAATTGTTTTAAAGAAATCTTATTTTTAGATTCAGCTGCTGGTTTTAACTGTGCATTTAAAAGAACACCACACCTTAGAATCATATGTTCAATGAATGCGAAATGATTTTATTTAGTTCTCTTGAATCATGCACTTCCGCAAACAGCATCCTCACTTGTGTGTTGTAAACCAATGCCATTGTATTTTAACTGGTACATGAAAATAGACCGCGAGTGTGTGCGTTTAGTTTTTTTGCATGTTAGTTTAAAATAATCAAAACAAGTGTGTACTTGTAATGTTGAAAGAACCATAATTCAGCAGACGTAAATTAATAAATACAAATTTAAAAGCCTCCTAGACCTTTTGAAGAATAAACAAGTCATTTTCTGACATGCCTAATTAATCCTATAAATGGCGTAGCTAAAGCTTCATTTCTCAAAACCAGCGAGATGCAAACAAGTAAAATGGACTACGGCCAGATGTATGACTGTTTTTAGTAGTTGCAAGCGGAAAACAAGGACGTTTGCGGCAGCTAAAAAGGGCTGTAGCATGTACAAACCCTATTTTGCGAACTGGTGTCCTTTCCTAATAGCGAGTCGCAGGGGGTTGAATGCTTGTTTTGTTTTGTTTCCGTGAGGAAGGCGACGTCTGGGGCTGTGGTGTCGAGCAGGTTCCAGAGCTCGACGGCGTGTCTGTGGACGGAGCGGGTGTTGAGCAGGATGCACTTCAGGTGGGTGCTGCTGGAGTTCGGCTTGGTGGGTGCTGGTGCAGTGCAGGTCCGGGTGCAGGAGAACTTGCAGGACTGGCAGATGAAGGGTCCGTGGGTGCGTCTCGGGGTGGCTCGGTAGCATCCAGGGGTTCGGCCGGCGTTGAGTGCGTTGAGGGTGGCGGCGTCGTACGTCCGGCGGGTGGGCTGGGGTCTGCGAGGGCCAGGGGTCCTGGCGCTGGGCGCGGTCCAGGCGCGGACGGGCGCAGACGGGCTTACCTTTGGCGCACCTTCGGCGCTCAATCGGTGCTCCCGCTGCGCGCGTCCGCTGCGCGGTCGCTCTGGGGACGTCATAAGAAGGAAGCCGGTCGGGAGGGTCTGCGGGGAGGCGGGAGCGCGAGCCAATCGGCTGTCGGGGGGGCGGGGCCACGGGCTGGGGCGGCGGGAAAAGCTGGTGTGGGCTCGGCGGCCCTCGGGAGGCTGGGGCAGCGGCAGCAGGCACAGGAGCGCGGGGGTGACCAGGCCGTAGGAGAATAAATAATGCAACACAATCCCAGTCCTTTAGCTGAAAGAAACGCGCCATCCTGAAAAACCAGGAACGCATTCTTGCTTCAGTTAGAGCCAAATATATTACTTAGGGGGACTTCTGCTCTGCCACTTGATTGCCAATTGTGGCCGTCCTTGATATGAGATGGAAAGTCAGTTTATAGTGGAAAATCTGGATCTTGTGGAATGCCAATATGGAGGCAATGGAGACAGAGCTGGTCGGGGCCAAAGTGGGCGAGGCGGAGCATCTTGCGATGCATCGAGCGATATAGACTGATGAGGAGGGAGACCAGTGTCTCACAGACGGCTCTACAGTATGTAAGAACATGTAGAAGAGTTTGTTGGTGCGGATTCTGTCACTCCTGACATCTATGAGGAATCCCTAGATAGATACACCAGTCAGGTCCATTGTCAACACAGGCATGGAGGAGTGGAAGAAGGAGCTGTTAACCAAGCAAAAGAAATTAACAAACAGTGCTGGAAAATTTAGTGTAGAGGCAATCAAGCTCAAAGGAGGGCAAGCAGAATTTATCAGAGCACTTAAAACAAAACTAAAGATCGTCGGGGTGACATGATCCGATAGCTTCCGGAAATGGGAAAGGGCAGGGTGAGAGTATTGCAAAAGAAAACGCCTCCATTAAAAGGTTGATTGGGGGTTGAATGGCTCACTGATCATATAAATGGCACTAATAATGTAGTAAATGTGTCTTCTGTTGGAATGCCTATATACCAGTGAATAATAGCATTAAGAGTCCAATCTTCAGTTTGATAATGGATTCTGTAGAGGGTTTGGTAGTGGCCAAAGGAGACAAACCAGATGAGAGCAATTTGTGTATCGTTGAGAGTAGCTGTCATCGTCCTAAGGGTGTGAGAGAGAAACTCCAGAGAAAACTTTAGGACTAATGACTGATCTATCAAGTAATCCGTTAGCAAAGTGGGGTAGGGCAGTTTTGGTTGGTTTTATTATGCATTTTTGTCTTGTTTGTGTATTTGTCTGTCAGCCACTCCGCATACACAAGTCAATTGTCCAGTGAGGCAAACACCAACCTCTCGCCCTGACGTAATTGCCACAACGATGCAGAGGCAATGAAACATGTTGGCCTACTTTGAAAAGGTTTGCAACATGCTGTGCTTTTAATATTGAGTAAGCTCACGATTGTGAATAAAGTGGGCAAAGCCAATGTGAGACTTAACAAAATTTTATTCTGGGACACACATTCCTGTATAGTTCACCGCGATTTTGTTTCGGATACATTAAAATCTAAATTCTTCACATGCTTTTGTGTCTCTACTGGACACATATTCTTTTTTTCTTTGTGAGAAAGCAACCGATGATGATAGATGTGGGCATGCTGGTGAGAACCTGCCAGTAGCTCCTCTGGTGTTGCGCCCTTGAGGTGCTTTCTCACTCCTTCACTCACCTTTTTGATATATGTTATAGTCACGTGTTTCTGCATTAAGGGGATACATTTGTGGAGTGTTCTGACTGCATTTTTAGTTGAAGATTTTGGGCACCTAGGACGGGTTTAAACTAAACACAAGTTACTAGCGGATGGGTGGAGGTAGATACCACCTTAACCCCTTGTCCTTTGTAGAAACGCTATTGTTGCCCCTTTGCAAGCCAGGCCTTTGTTGATTAAAAGGGCAGATTGGGTACCATCAGTTGTGGCCCCATGTAGCAATACTGTTAAACAATCAGATGGTCAAGTAATAACGCCAGCAAATGGGGAGGAGAGATGTATAAATGCCAAGACTGTTAGGATAAACTTGACAATACCTCCAATACTTCTAATACCCTTCGTAACTAATGGAAGTAATATGCCTGAATCATGGAAGCACACCCTAAAGAGGGAAATGAATGACTATTCATTAGTGAGAACTGCAGCAGAAGTTGGATCTCAGAAATTCTGAATCAAATACTAATAACAGTTCAAAAGACCAATAACTTTCAGAAGAAAATAGGGGACGTTTTAGAAATAAACATATGCTTGACAAAACAGCTTAAACAATGGAGAATACAGCAGGCCACCTCTCAGTGGCGGAGACAGAGGCAGAAGATCTGGAAGACAACTGTTGAACCTGAAATGCTGAATGTGAGCATATGATGTTCAGGATTAAGCACAAAAAAGAAGATCTCAAGAATCATTTTAGAAGAGCAAATCTTCAAATTATCAGGATCCTGGAAGCTGCAGCAAGCTCCACAAACATGATCTCCTATTTCAACACCATGATACAGTCATGTACACAGAAATTAAACGAGGACAATTTAAGTCAAGAATTGGCAAAAAAGCTTAAAGCAGGTGGCCATCCACAAAGCTTCTTGGTTCCCTTCACAAATTGCCGTATGAAGGAAGAATTTCTGAGAAAAGCAAAAGCCAAAACATCATTGCCTATTGGCTATTTCACTTTTTGTCAATTGGCGCCACGCATTATTACTAACAGATGAGCACCTTAATTGCAGATTTTGAAAGTTGTAGGACCCCAGTCTGTTCAACAATCCTGTCTCAAATATACTCTGGAAGGGGGTGTTTAGGAGGAGGAGACCTCCTTTCTACAAAAATTCAATACAGCTATGATACTCAACAGTGATAATAATCACTGGTTGGTATAGAAAAGATATAAAGATATAATCACTGGTTGGTATAGAAAATATATAAACATGGGAATATACATACATGCAGCTATTGACTACCACATATGAATGAATGTGGAAATATGGCAGAATTCTTGACCTGGCTTTTGATCTTAAATAAAGTACACAATCCTTGGAAAGGTTGTCCTAGAAGAAAGTGGCTAGGCTAATATTTGGTTACGGTGTTATCAGAGACTTCTGTGTGACTGTTGGGTAGACCTGTGGGAAATAGTATGGCACTCTAGCATGTACAATCTATATCTCCTTGTGGAATACCTAAAAGTGCATTCCTCTTGATGAAGCGGATTGGGGTTGTGCTAACGAGGGAGGTCAATGATGTTAGAGGGGAGTTGCAGGAAAAATAAAAAATAAATATTGAGAAAGTGGAAGGGATTCAATGTCGTAGTTATTCATTTTGTTTGGGGTGAATGTCCTTCTTAGAAGCAACTATACAACTATATTTATAGTTTTGCAGGACTCTTATGGTTAGTTTTAGCATTTTAAGATGAAATTATAAAAGTGTTAGGATAACAAGAAAAGAGCTTTTACAAGTAAAATGGTGAGCTAATTTGGTCCCAGGAGGCACTTTAAGCCTATAAGTATAGATGGTGGTCGCAACAATGTGGTAACAAAGTGAGGGATACTCTATCCAACAAGTCTTTATACAAATGGGTGGTAAATCTGGCTTTAACAAGCTTGATAAAACTATTAAGGTGACACAAAGAAAGACTCTATAAGAGGAGCAACCATCAAATACATTTTACATAGGAATAAAAGGAAGGGAGAGGAATAAGTCACAATCACAAACCATATATTACACTTGCAGATAGAGGATGCCAAGGCAATTCATTCAAGGATGGATGGGAGCTCGATTTCTATCTCTAACTTGTATCTTGAAGGGCACGGTTATTATGGCGTACACAAGAAAGAAAGAACTGCACATTATATCCAGTGCCAAAATGTTTATGAAGACCGTGAGTCAACTGGTTGAATACTTGCAAATAAAATTAGGTAAGACAGGAGTTTGGAAGAATCAATACTACAAGTAACAATAGTTGGTAAAATAATAAGTTCTGGTACCCTATGTTTTTCGCAGAAGCTCATAATCGGCGCGGACGCATGTTAGGATTGTAAATCTAAGGCTGGGTAGCCTTGATTCCAGCCTGTACCTCTTACTTCCACAACAATACACTCCACTCCCTGCCCCTTTATTTCACTCCTGCAACTTCTTTTTCATCTCTGCTTTCCCCCTTTGTCACTGTTTTTCCATCTATCTCTTGCTCCTCCTTTCATCCTTCGGGCTTTTCGATCTCTTGTTCACTTACAGAGGTTGGATTATTCTGCGAATTGGCACCAACTGACATCTGGCCTTCAGAAAAGTCTGCTAAATAAAAACCTCCCACTTGCCTTAATAAGCTTTTGACAGCGATGATGGGATCCTCCATTTGAAGGCGAATGGGGAGTTCTCCGTGTCAACTGAGTTTTAGAAGACATTTGCATTGGCTTTGACCCAATGCCTTAGCCAGGGCAGTCTTAGCCGCTCCCAGACATAGCCATAGGATAGATCGCTCACTAGTGGTCTGGTGTTTGAGGGTCTCATCAAAAAGCCCCAAGAGAGCAAACTCCAGAGTGTTCGGAAGGGGGTATCCCAAAACCTCTTATCTGGACTAGTATCTCAGACCAGTATGGCGTAATGATGACCCCAAGTAACCAACAGCCCCTCCAGCATCAATCAGTAGTATTTCGGTAGATCTTTTTAAGTTTTGTAGGATAAAAGTACCAATCAAAAAGGACTACAAAATGTGCGTCTCTCAGCATCACTGACTGGTTGAATCAAGGTATATCTCCCCAAATCCTGCTCTATTGCTATGGAGTGATGGTCACCCCTAGAGTCCACTCCAAAAAGACTCTATGACGAGGTCTTGTTGTGTGAGCGGTAGATATTAGGAGCAAATAGAAAAAAGAGATGTTGTCCTGTGGCTCACCCACTCTCTATACACATTTTTTTATAGGGGAGAGGTCTCTGGTAGCCGCAAGTCTATTTTCTAGCGGAAGTACCCAATGTTTCAGTTGAGTATAGTGACATCTCTCCATGGCTGACAGTTGGAAGTCTTGAGAGCAGTGTTCAAAGGTGAGGATGTCCCACCAGTGGAATAAATCGGAGATGGTCAGGCAACCCGCCTCTCATCATAAGCCAAAAGGTCTTGAAAGCAGTGCCGGTGTGAAAGCAATGTTAAAAGTATAGGGGTATAAGTAGATGGGAATGTCGCCCACCCAACAGAGCGATTCACCTTACCCCAGATTTAGTCTTGGTAGGGGTGCCTAAGTAAACTTTAGGTGGTCTGTCTGCTTTGGGTTTCCACAGGACATCCCAAATATACCTGCTAGCCAAGTGTATATAGTGTTGTTTGTACTTGAACCTAAGATTGCCGCGCATCACGTGCTCAGTGACTGGATTATTCCCTTGCTCTCAATTCTGTAAAGCGCTCTGATACCTTCGGGGCTAGCTAGCACTATATAAAACTTATATGAATAAATAAAAATAAAAATAAACCACTGCTCTGTCCATGTTGAGCCACTGTTTATATGACTCTCTCACTGTCCATTCAGCTATAACCCTCAACTGAGAAGCTTTATAACATAGTGCAACGTCAGGTGGAGCCAGCTCCCCCACCACTCTAGGCAAGTTCAACATTTTGTATGGAAGTCGAGCTCTGCGGTCTTGACAGAACAAACTGTTGATCAGGGAATGCAGAGAGGAGAAAGAGTCCCTTTCCAAATCAATGGTGACACCTTGAAAAAGGTACCAAAGTCGCAGTATAGTAGTCATTTTCACCACGTTAATGCGACCTACCCAAAATAAATAGATAAGGGCCCAGCGTTTAAGATTGGCTTTTAGCTGTTGTATGGGAAGGACAGTTTGCTTTACAAAGATCAGTTACTTTCGGAGTAATTTTTATCCCCCGGTATTTCAGCTCTTTTTTGGCCCATTGAAAGGGGTAGATCTTGTGATTACCTCCATGTCCCTAGTAGAAAGAGTTAAATTAAGTAGGAAGGATTTGTGGAAATTTAGACGAAAACCTGCCACCATCTCATTAAGTTCAGCTTAAAGGGCAGCTACAGAAGTCTGAGGGGATGCCAGTGATAACATGACATCCTCCTGCAAACATAATAGATATTTGGTGGTCTACTGGGATAAAAGATAAGCCATGTATGGAGGGGTCAACTCTCACCCTAGCTGCCAAGGGTTCAATGATCAAGGCACATAAGAGCAGTGATATCAGACACCCTTGTCTCCTGTCCCGTTTGAGGCTGAAGAAGTCAGAGGCAATTCCATTCACTAACACTTGCGAGCGTGCATGAGCATAGTTAACCTGCACCATATGTATAAACCATTCCTTGAAGCCAAATCAATGCAGTGGGTGATAAAGGAAGGACCGGTCCACCCGGTCAAAAGGTTTCTCGGCATCTAGTGCCAAGAGCACAGCCAGAATATGTTTCTTAGTGGCTTTCTCTACCTGGTGGACCCCCCTCTACAAATTATCAGGTGTCTGTCTCCTTTAATGAATTCCGACTAATCTGGATGGGTTAATTCTGGCATGATATCTTGCAGTCTATTGGCCAAGATCTTAGTGTAGAGTTTAGTAATTAGGTTGAGCAACGTAATAGGGTGATAAGATGCACAAAAACAGGGATCTTTACCTGGTTTTGGTATAAGTGGCCCCATCGCTTTCCACATAGTTTGCGTCACAGCCCAAGAGCCAGCTATGTAATTAAATAAGGCAGTGAGGTGTGGCACTAGGTTGCAGCTGAAGCTCTTATAAAATTGGGATGTAAACCCATCTGGCCCAGATGATTTATGCAGTTTAAGGGCGTCAATGGCAGTTTGGACTTTGTCATCTCTGAAATGGCAGTCCAGGAGCTCATTTTGATCTATGGACACTCTTTGTGAATTCTACACCGTCTACATATTCCAACTGTGCTTCCTCGTCAGTGGAGTCTGCAGTGCATAAGTGGTTATAAAAATCTCGAAAGGCTTGGGCTATAACCTCTTCTGAAGTGACAGTTTTTCTGGAGTCCAAATGCACCGGACGGATATATTCTTTTTCATGTTTAACTCAGAGCTGTCGCGCCAGATGTGTGTCTACCTTGTTCCTTTGTTCATATGTGGGGTTTTTAAAGGCGCAGTAAGGAAGGTTTTGCCCAGTTTGTATAGATAGCATTAAGCTTGCCACATAAGGCTGTAATCTTCCATTGCAGAAGTAGTGAGTAAAAATCTTTGAGTGCTCGCTCCACAGATTGGAGTTCAGCCTCTAAGTGTTAGCTGGCCACAGGTCTTCTGCCGAGTCATGGTAAACATCAAGGAAAAACATTTAATTCTAAGGACTGCTTTAAATGCGTCCCAGCTGGTGGAGGGATCTGTATCCTTAAGATGGTTCAACTAGAAGTACTCCCTGGTCTTAATCTTTGGCTAGGTCCCTTATTAGCGATACTGGAAAGAACCATCTTCGGAATTTAGACTTTGAGGCCTGCCACTCCATATATTCTCCACCGGAGCATGATCTGAGAGTGCAATAAGGTGGAATCTTGCATCACTAATGGTGTGTTGTAAGGATTGGATAATGAATATGTAGTCACGCGGTGAATACGTGTGATGGGCATATAGAAAGAACGCATAATCCTGTGTAGTGGGATGTATGTTCCACCACGTATCTATCAAGCCTACATTCAGAATGGCTTGCTTCAGTGCTTAGGAAAACCTTGCAGTTTGTTGATTTGTGAGTACTATCAAGGGCTGGATAGCACGTTAAGTTAAAGTTACCCATCAAAATTATGTCACCCTTAGCAAGCCACACAGAAGAGAGTATAGATTGGACAAATGCAGTTTGTTCCACATTGGGTCCATAGACCTAAGCTATTGTGCAGAGTCTTCCCTTAATGTCATCATTGACCATTACTACCCTCCCTTCTTCATCCATTTACTGCCAATAATTTAAACCCTTAGGGAAGAGTGAGAGGATGGCCACTCCATTGTGTTTAAGGTTTGCAGATGATTTATATATCAGGGGACCTGCTTTATGTTTAGCCTGTGATCATCACTGGCCTTCAAATGTGTCACCTGAAGGGCTATGAAATCGAGCCTCAGGTCCGGTATATATTTCCACAGCTTGTGGCGTTTAGCCAGAGAGTTAAGATGTTTAACATTCCATGATAGTATTTAAATTCCATGTGTATAGTGGAGTATCTGTTTGCATCACAGTCTGTGCTAAATGGTAGCTGAGGTAGAATCTCTGTACTCTTCCACTAGCCTCAAAGTTTTCCATTGTTCCTAGCTGCCACCCGACCCCTTCACACAAGCTCATCATTCTCCACCCACTCATGTATGTGAACATAAACATAGTAACGATAAAAAATAGGAAATCTAGTTCCCCAACAATGAATTTGGATTACATTGAACAGATAACAATGAGGCAGTTGGGTCAAGAACCTCTTTAGTATTCTAGAGGATGCCCTTAGTTATCAAGGTAGTCTGGCATCCGGTAGTGGATTGGTGGTGCGACAGATGACCACAGGCACACCGTCAAAGCTGCGTCCCAGTTTTTGTCCAGGGGTCCATTGTTCAGTGATTGGCTCTGTATCTTTTGAAGTGAAATCCCCACACAGGCTAGAAGTTCAAGTCCAATGGTAACAATCAGGAACAATCATCTCTTGCATAAATCAGCAGCTGAGAAATATAGAGTGCCGGTCACTACTTTCCTTTACGCACATTTCCCTTGGCGCTTAGTTCTTCACTTTGATTGCCATTGTCCTGTAGCAGGTGTTTTCAGAACCTGTAGATGTGGTGTCTGTCTCTCCAGCCAAACCGTGGCACCCAGTTGGCGGTATCCCCAGCAGGATGGCTGTTTTGTCCAGATCTGTAAGATCTGATGTGAACGATGCAAAGTTTGTCTGTGACTTGTTTACACTGTAGGCGACGAGCTAGTGTGGCTGGGAGAATGTCCTGGAAAAGAGACTATGTTGCTCCGTGGAATTAAACTGTTTCTAGCTTCGAGCGGTTTGATAAATCTGTTCTTTAACTTTGAAGAAATACAAATTCACCAGTATATCCCAGGGACATTTCCACCACCAGCACCCCCAGATAGAGTGCACAGAGTGGGCTGAATCCACTCTGCTTCGAACTGTGCCCCTCTTCGAGCGTTTGCAGCAATCCTTATATTGTGTCCTCTCCCCAAATGCTATTTGTGATCAATGATCATATAGGTAGCGATCTACTGGCTGATGCGTGGCAGGCATTTGCTGAATTCTGCCCCCTGTTACTTTCTGTCTATCTGTAGCAATAAGAGACTCTTGCTCTGAGTGGGGCCTCACTGTAACTTAATCGGGATGGGTGTGCAATGCCGCCTGTTTAGGTCTCTGGCCTACCATTCATAAATGCTCTGGTGAATCCAGTGGAGTGCTCTGTGCTGTATTGTATTGCAGTGCTCCAAGCCGTCTTAAGAACCTCGAATCAGGAGTCAAATCAAGCAGAGGTGTCACAATTCAATTGGCTTCAGATATGTGGGATATTAATAAGGGCCGAGTTCCTCCTCTGTCGGCTCCATGTCATTTATTTACTTTGTGTAATTTTCTTGCACCTTTCTCAAGGCGTGGTTACAGCCAATGTCTCTATTGGCTGCCATAATGAAGTCAAGCATGGCACAAAAACGGACGAGCCCCCCTAGCCGCCACCCCGTAGCCACCTCCTTAACGCCGCTGTCAGCTGTCTTACCAGTGGGGCCCTTGCCCCCGCCAGTGCAACCAATTACACTGCGGAGTGCGGTAATATGATCTTGAAGGCCCGATGGCCACCATAAGGTGCCCTGCCTCCAGGGACCTCCGTGGGGGGAACAAAGCCACTGAGCACAATCAGCCCCTGCTGTTGTCAGCTTGCTCACGGCACCACAGACATGTCGGGGAGCAGCTTATCAGGCGATTTGGGTGCCAGGCTCCTCGGTTCTGAAAGGAATAATGAGGAGCCTTGGCGGTCATGATGGTTGGCCACCCATTTCCCGACATTTTAATATTATTTGTGGACTGATATAGGGAAAACAATGTGACTTTAGCTACTCCTTTTACTGGGAATGACCAACCTTATAAAATGTCTATCTGTTTGGGTACATCTGCATCTAGTAGATTTCTCAGATTCACTGATCCAATTTATTACAAAAAAGTAGAGTTTAAGATTATTCAAAGCAATGCTACTGTATGGACAGCATGGTGTATGATGTTTCAGAAAACACAAGTTTCAAGATCTATAAACTTTACTGAGGTAGGGGTGAGGGAGGGGAATCTTCAGTACCAAATATTTTCCAGTATCAATTTCGGAAAATTTGGACTCATAAGGGTTTAGCTGCAATTTTTCTCAATATGGGAAAAAGTCAATCATTTAGAGAATTAGAGGCAGAATATGATCTTTCCAGGACTCCTAATTTTAGGTTTCTACAAATTCCGTTTTTTTTATTGAGACTACTCATGGGAAAATCAACATGGATAACAACTCGCTTATAGAAATTCTAAGGGGTGGTAATGAGCCCTCAACTATATGAACCCTGTAACAATTATTTCTGACCACCTTAGATGACAGCCTGAAAACAGTGGAGCACAAACTTAAATGCAGAGATTTCAAAGGAGATGCCATCTCATTCTATTAATTTGGGTCTTGGCATTTTTATTTTTTGAAGGCTTAATCTTAAACTTTAACATTTTTTTAAAAAACTTTTTTTATTCGTTTTCATGAAAATCATACAGTTTGCAGAAATATACTTTAAACTTGCAGTACAGCATTTCACAATAGCTCTGGACACAATTGCCAAGTTCCTAAATGTGTGAATCAACCTTCTTACAGTAGTCACAACCCCCCGCCCCGTCTCCAACATTATGACTTTAGACCTCTTCCGATTCCGAATCACTGTCCTCCGAGTCCGATAATGGATCACACAGTTCACCCCTTTACGTATTCCATGCACCCCACAATAAGTTCAATTTTTTAGGGCAACCTCTAGCATGGTATATCGCTCTCTCTGCAATCATGGCTGCATCCACGTCCTTGCTTCATGCCCCTAAGGTCGGCACCTCCAGCTCCCCCCCATTTTTGTGCTATATTCCTTCTGGCTATCATCATACCCAACATAGCCCAACTTTGTCCAATGCGTGTAAGGTCGTTTGACTCCCATATGTTTAATAAGCAACGCTTAGACTCCAGCAGCAGTGAGACCCCTTCTACCTGTGAGATGGTCCGCATCACTTTAATCCAGTACTCAGCTATTTTGGGGCAGTCCCATATGGTGTGGAAAAAGGTACCTTCCTCTCCGCATCCCCGCAGGCAGTAGGGATGCTCCACCTTCCCTATTTTGTGTAGTGTGCACCTAGTGTAGTAGAAGCGGTGTAGTATGCGCAGTTGTACTAACCTAAGTCTTGAGGGTATACCCACCTCCCTTGGGGACGCCAGTGCTTCCTGCCATTCCGAGTCATCCATGTCGCCTAGGTCATGAGGTCATGAGCCCATTTATCTCTGAGGGGTCCCACTGGGTCAGGCAAGTTATTTACAAGTTTGCGATAGGTGAGGGAGGTTGCCTTCTTCGGCATGTAATCCGTTAACAGTCTATCCTCTAGGGGGGATGCCTCCAGGACTTCCGAGCCTGCCGGCAGCACCGTCATTAGGGCATGTCGTATTTGTGTATACCTAAATTGTTCCGTGGGGGCCAATCCGTACGTGTGTCTAAGTTGTTCGAAGGGAATCACTTCCCCTTTCTTCCACATATCTCCCACAGTCGATATCTAGATATCGTCCCACCGCTCAAAACCTTTACTCTGCCTGAGCCTCCCTAGTCGTTTCGCATCCCATAATGGAGTGAGTTGTGTTATCACTCCTCGCCAGCCTAGTCGCGCCTGAGCCGTGTGCCATAGACCTAGGGTGTGTCGTATCGGTCCAAACCGAGTTGTCACCATCTTCTTTTCATAGAGTGGAGCCAGCATGTCCCCTGTGCCCAGTTGTGCTCTATCTGCCTGTAGTGCCGGGTCCGTTCGTGGTAAATGAATCCATTGATTGACGACCTTCAGTTGTGCCGCCCAGTAATAAAGTTGTATATCGGGGAGAGCTATTCCTCCATCATACCAGCTGCGCACTAGCTTGTCCTGTGCGATACGCGCCGGTTTGTTACTCCACAACAACCTCGATATCTGCCCTGCGATTGCTTTAAAATAGGTGAGTGCCACCGTATACTGCGTATTTTCTAGGATGTATAAAAAATCGAGGCAGGGCCATCATTTTAAAAAGTGCTGCCTTGCCCAGAAGGTGAGTGGCAGTGTTTCCCAGTGCCTTATGTCTCTTTTGTGTCTTTCGAGTGGGGGTTGCAAATTTTTGTCATAAAATTCTCCTGGGTCAGTTGTGTGATACACCCCTAAATATTTGAACGTATGTTCCGCCACCCTCAGTAGACTACCCCTAGGTAGGCGTGGTGCTGGACCGCGCAATACGTACATGATGGACTTCGACCAGTTAATGGTATAGCCAGACGCCCTATAGTATGTGGTGCAGACATCTAGAAGGGTATCAATGGAGCGTGCGGGGGAGGGCATATATAATAGGATGTCGTCAGCATATAGGGAGATACGATCTTCCCAAGTGTCTGTCCACCTTAAGGCCCCTTATCGTTGGCTCCCACCATATCCAGGCCGCCAGTGGCTCCAGCACCAGCGCGAACAATAGGGGTGACAATGGGCAGCCCTGGCGCGTACCTGTTTCTAAAGGAAAGTCAACAGATATGTGGCCGTTTCCGGCAACATGCACCATTGGTTTAGTATAGAGCAACTGTACCATGAGCAAAACTTTGGTCCGAATCCCAAATGAGGTAATGTGGCGAATAAAAAGGGCCAGTGCACAGTATCAAATGCCATATGCGCATCCAATGACAGCACCACCGCCGGCTCCAAACTTAAAAATGTTAAGGAAATAAATAAATTGCACCATGCTCTCTTGAAATTGTTCCAATGTAAGGGGAGAACAATTCTAATTGCTCTTGGTGAGTTTTAGACGATGCAAGAGACAAATATATTTGCTACCTGCACTCACTGTAAAGGTGCTGGAATGCAATGATGGAGAAACTAAAAAGTGTCACACAATCGGACGTTGTACTGACTATTCAGAAAATAATGATATGCATAGATTAGAACATCTCAGACCAAGGTGAAGGTTTTTGTCTGACTGTTATATGCATGGTTATGCATAACAAAGCACTGTATTAGCAATGACACAACCATGGTTAATAGTGGTGGATGACACATGGCGATATTTAGGAGTTGGAAGTGGCTATATATAGAAAGAAAGGCATTAATGGTGGTGATACTCATGTTCACATGGGGCCTACATTTTGAATAGTAATATAGTATATATATAGTAATAATAGACTGCTGCGAAATTGTTCGAGTGCTGTGCTGAAACGCACTCACCTTGGGGAGACTGCTGCTGCTGGGCGCTGGGCTGCTAACGCCGTTTGTGAACCCTGTTGACGGCGCCATCCACCATCTCGGCTGCCAAGGGGAGGAACTACGGTTCCCAGCGTCCCTAGCGGCCGTACACCACCACTTCCTGTCCCGCGCACCAGGAGGTGCTTAAAATCGCGGAGTTCCCTCGGTGGAGCGGGGACTGCTGCGAAATTGTTCGAGTGCTGTGCTGAAACGCACTCACCTTGGGGAGACTGCTGCTGCTGGGCGCTGGGCTGCTGACGCCGTTTGTGAACCCTGTTGACGGCGCCATCCACCATCTCGGCTGCCAAGGGGAGGAACTACGGTTCCCAGCGTCCCTAGCGGCCGTACACCACCACTTCCTGTCCCGCGCACCAGGAGGTGCTTAAAATCGCGGAGCTCCCTCGGTGGAGCGGGGACTGCTGCGAAATTGTTCGAGTGCTGTGCTGAAACGCACTCACCTTGGGGAGACTGCTGCTGCTGGGCGCTGGGCTGCTGATGCCGTTTGTGAACCCTGTTGACGGCGCCATCCACCATCTCGGCTGCCAAGGGGAGGAACTACGGTTCCCAGCGTCCCTAGCGGCCGTACACCACCACTTCCTGTCCCGCGCACCAGGAGGTGCTTAAAATCGCGGAGCTTCCTCCGCGTCGCGGACGCGCGCGGACGGCGCCGGGCGGAGCCCGGGCAGAGGGCGGGCCGTCTGTGGACTGCAGTGGTCGGGCGGGCCACCCCCCTAACATCTCCCCTCAAAGGTGAGCACTTCACCTCTTTAGGATAACAAAATGGGCGATTGTACGGCTATCGGCAATAATATTGATGTTTCGTCCCAGGGTGTTGATACCTCCGTCTCCCTTATTACATCCTTTGAGACACTGATAGAAACAGCTTTCAATGAGATCGTGGAGACTGAGAGGAGGTTCTCCATGGGTTCACTTACCACCAACAATAAACCGAGTGTAACAAGTAGTACAAGCTGTACAAATGGAAATATACATATAACCCCTGCAGTTATTGTGGTTAAGCCATCACATCCCTCTGTTAATGTGCCCATTGTTTTGGATGACGAAAATACCGTCACTTACATAGCACCAGACCCTGCCTCTTCAATGCCGGCTGTTGTCATCCCAAAGCCGGTACTGATATCAACACCCCCTGTATCTCCGCTGACTGAAATCGTTCCTACTATTACAATAGCTTCCCAGGGTGACGTTATTACCCTGGACAGTATGGAATCTAGTAGCAATAAACAGGGAGGGGAAAATCGCAAAAGAGGCATTACTAGGCAAAGTGCTAATAAAAGGAAACAACCCCGAATCCACAAGAATCAGCCTACACCTCAAAGTTTGTGGAGTAAACAAAAATCTTCGGGGGCACAAACTGTTCTTTCGGAGGATAAAGATTTAGCGGACACGGACAGTATCTCTGCCGCATCCATCATTCACTCGAGTGGGAACTCTAATACTGTATGGACCCAAACAACATTAATGGGAGATAATTATAATCTCTCAAGACAAAATGTGAACCTCATAGAAACCTTAGCGGATACTATTTTTAACCGACTAGAAAAGCAAATGATCAGCCAGTTTAATAATGTTTTTAAAAGACTTGATAGATTAGACAACCTGGTCAAAAATGGAGAAATAAAAAAGAAGGGGTCTGTCATTCAGGACCAGATCAGAGCTGACCGTCTTTTAAAGGAATTGGAATCTGTAAACAGCACATTGTCATTAAAGAAACAGGATACTACTACCTTTTTGGGTGGGGCTATGAGTAACCCTGGAACATTACCCCCGCCTACTGCACCATCTTCAATTCAACCTCGATCCACTAATGGAGCGTCAAATTTGACAAAATCCAATTTACCCACTAAACCTACCCCCACACCTGCCCCTAGAAAAACTACTACCCCCCTTATTAGCAACAACACTGCCTCCAACCGCAATAATGGTCCTATTCAACCTACAACAGCATCAAGACCAACTGTTGCTAATAATGGTGAGGGTATTGGACAACAAGGGAAAAGCAAACCTTTTAAACATCAAGGGCCTGCCTTACATTTGCCTCCGGATGCTTGCCCTTTTGTTTTGGTCCTTGCAGGTGTACCGCCGTTGAGGGAGGACCAGGGGGAATCATGGGTGCAACTGCGAAATAAAAGCATAGACTGGCTGACCAAGCACAAAGGCGTTGGATATGATATCTCAAGAGAGATTCTATCGGCCCGTAGGGTGTCGTGGGTCGGGCCCTTAGCCAAAGACAAGGAAGGTGACTGCATAGTTCTTAATTTTCAAAACCCAGGGACTGTGAGAAACCTCCTCAATAGAAATAGTAACTGTTCTGCCATTTCTACTGTTGTAACTATGTTACCTTTGAGTTATTTCTACAGACAAATGGCAATACAACCTCGGCCTCCTTTCATGCAATTTCAACCATCATCAATGCATTTCCAACCATCACCCATGTATTTTCGGCCACCGCCTATGCAATTCCAACCTGCCCCATTCCCACTTAAGATGTTCAATAGATTTGCACCTTTGTCAGACCTGGATATGCAAGATTGACCATCTCTGACTAACTCTGTTGCATCATCTTTGTCACCAGTTTCCGAACCCCAGGTTGCTCCACAACCCTTGCCTCGGACTGTTGTGAGTCAAAAACCTCTGACTCACAGACAATCGTCCCTGGATTCCGAACTATCTCCTGTCAGCTGGAATATAGCAGGACTAAAATCCAAATTGAAAATTAAAGAATGGTTAAATTGGGTTGACAATAATTGTGACATATTGATGTTACAAGAAACTTGGTGTACAACGACACCAACAATGGAGGGTTTTTGTTGTTATAACTTAAAGGCTTCCCCCTCTCATATGGGTCGGCCCCGTGGGGGTTTATCCATCTGGTCCAAAATAAAATCTGGGGTGCAGACCAAATTGATCCCTACACCGGGTAATTGTTTTATGGCTATAAGGTACATTAACAGAATGAAATTGTGCATTATTAATTTTTATAATAATGATTTTGTAACTCGTCCTAATGTTAATTTTACTTCATTGTTTATTTTTATTGATGATATTATGGAAGGGCATAAGTATGGGCCCTTTGATGGCATCTGCATTGGAGGGGATTTTAATGCCCATATGTATCGCAACAGCCCACTATGTAAAAACGGTGAGGAGCTGAAAAACCATCTAGCCTCCCGCGACCTAGTAAATGTAATGGAAAATGCAGGTTCTAAAGTAAATAATATAACAACACCTACTTTTATAGGTCATGGCTGTGCCTCTACGATAGATTACATATTTACATGCCCAACATTAAGCGACATAATTTCAAAAGCAGAAGTCATCTGTTCCGCTTATAGCGACCACTATCCGCTTAGAATATATTTACACAATCCACAGACCATGAAGGTTGCAGCAAAGTTAGAGCTTGGGCCACAAAATCTGGCATTATCTACCGATAGATTAAGACTAGTATGGAAAGGGGTGGACAATAAGGACATTCTAGCCAGAGTAATTAAAAAATATCCTGAGACAGTAGAGACTTGCCTGTCACACATGAGTCCTGGTAGTGATGTGGTTGATGCCTTTGGCAATTTATGTGGGGCCATTAAAAGAGAATCCTCCAAACCAGTTAGGCAGAATACAGCTCCTGGTCCCCGTTGGTTTGATTCTTCCTGCTCTAAGGCCAATAGGGACCTGAGGGCTGCTTTAAAAATTATCCCAAGGGATGCTCTACTCGTGAGAGAATTAAGATTAAAATACAAAATTGCCCTACGCATTAGATCCGAGGCTATAGTGATTAACCACTGGGAATCTCTCACGCGCACTGCCACACTAAAGGACACAACAGGTTTCTGGAGAGAAGTTAAGTCCCTAAGATCTTTTGGTTCTAGCATCAACCCAATTAACTGTAATATAACGGGTGAGGCGTGGGTAGAGCATTTTTCTCAAATTTATGCCTTATCAGCCACTCCTCTAGACACTGTCCCCCTATCCAATAGCGCTGAACCTCTGACCTTTTCATTAATGGAGGTCGAGGATGCTATAATTGATAGCGCCAGCAATAAAGCCCCCGGCCCGGACGGTCTTTCTATTGACCAGATTAAATCAGAAATTAATTTTTGGGCCCCTCTACTATGCAACTTATTTAATAACCTGAGTGACAGCTCAATTCCCGAATCCTGGTCGAACAGTGTCATCATACCGATTTTTAAAAAAGGTGACAGGTCGGACCCCGCCTGCTACCGCCCGATCTCACTGATCGATAATACGTTAAAGGTCCTTGGAAGGGTAATCTTTAAACGGATAAGGAATTGGGCTGAGGACAACAATGTTCTTCACTGTAGTCAACTGGGATTTAGAAGCCAAGTAGGCACTGTTGAACAATGTCTAAATTTAAATTTGATCATGGCCAAATACATCATTGTTAAAAAATCCCCTCTTTATTTAGGTTTCATGGATCTGAGTTCCGCTTTTGATTTTGTTAATCGTTCTAGGTTGTGGTCACTTTTGCTTGATTATGGTTTGGATGACTCACTGGTGTATTTTCTTTCTGATTTACATAGGGACTTAAAAGCGAGAGTACGAATCAATAATGATGGCGATCTATCCAATGATGTTTTTATTAGCAGAGGAGTTAGACAGGGCTGCGTACTCGCCCCACTGCTTTTTATTTTATACATCAACGGGTTGAGTAGCACTTTGAGTAAGATTACTAAGGACGTCCCAATTATAAATGGCTCCCCCATTACTACCTTACTTTATGCGGACGACGCAGTATTAATGGGGCGTACCCCGAATGCTTTACGCATTTTAATCTCTGGGTTTGTTGCCTTTATGTCCGATCTTGGTTTAAATACCAATTTAAAAAAATCTTTTATCATGAATTGCGGACCAAAAAAGTACAATATTACATCAATTAAATCCGGTAACAATATTTTAAAATGCACTAGCACTTTCCCATACTTAGGGTTGTTATTCTCCAATTCAGGCTCATGGCAGCCACATGTTGCCTATGCGAGAAATAAAATTGGCAAGTCAATCAATTCAATTTTATCTCTCCGACAACCCAAACTGGCTGATGTCGTTACACCCCTGCTCAACATTTATCGTACTCAATGCCAGTCAACTGGGACATATGGAGCGGAGGTGTGGGGTTATTGTAACAGCACGGCTCTCCAGTCGGAGGAAAATAGATTTTGTAGGAGGGTGTTGGGGGGAGTTCCCTGTGCCCCTACATTTATTTGTCACAATGAACTGAGGCTGCCATATATTGCTGATTTTATTAGGTCTAGGCCTGCTCTTTTTGGATTAAAATATGGCTAAACCCAGCAGCATCCTTAACGCGCAGTATAATATCTGACTGTTTGTTAAGTGATAGATTCTATCACATACCTTGGTTAAATGCAGTCAAGAATAGCCTGCAGGGCGTGGGTCAAGGTACTTTATTTAGTTCCCCAAATTCTATTGTACCCGCTCATAAGCATAGTATTAAACGGGCATTGCTTGACTCATATAAAGAGGAACGAATGAGATTTGAATCTATTAGACCTGTTGTTATTAGATATCTGCGCATTATTGACTCAGGCAGTGATAATCTGAATAATTTTTACAGATACTTGACAATACCAATAGGAAAGTGGAATCTGTGCCTTTTATTCAGGTTTCGGGATGGAAGCATAGTTAACTTGCTTAGCTTCCCCCTTGGCTACAACAAAAAACTAGAAGAATTGGATTGTCCCTGCCCTCATGGCGGAAAACAAAGTTTATTGCACTATCTATTCTTCTGTGGCCATTACAAATTGTATACTTGTAAATATTTAAGGCCAATTCTTCGCAAATATAATCTTAGAGACTTCAATCTCGCATTAAAATTTTTGCAAATGCTGCACACAGATGAAGTTATATATAATGTAAGCTGTTTTATAAAAGTCTGTGTGAGATCGAGGGCAAGCATGGAACATGGATAATGGATAACAGTACTAAGTTATTTGATGCATTTTTTGCACTTTATCATTCCGTTGCAAATTGACTACAGATTTAATTGTATACGTGTCTTGATACAAACGATCACTTCGGGAGTATATAAATTGAACTCTGTGATTAAGTACCTTAAAAGATTAATGTTTCTCCCTTTATTATGTATTTTGTACTTTATACTATGTACATCGCACTTTATGATATATATGCTGCCTAAACCCAATTGGATAATCATTTTTAATTTTTTAAGATGTTTTTAATCTGTTTTAAATGTATTTTGATTCTGTTTGTACTTTTATGGATATACTAAAAATCCGAATAAAGATCATTTGAATTGAATTGAATAGTTTAATCTTCATCCAAAGCCAGTACTGGCTGATGGACTGAAAGAGTTATTACAATTATCATGATGTATTTATGGTACATTTAACATTATTTTCACTTTCAAAATTACATTTTATGCATTATGATTAATTGGTAATATTCTTTTTTGGACTTTCTCAATAAGAGGAAAAATCGACCCATCGCAAAATTAAACTTTAAAAAAAACACAAACTAAAAGCGGAAATGAAAGAAATTTCCCCCCACCAAACATGGTAGTTAAGAGGACTAATTTATAGGGAAATGTGCATAAGTAATATGCTATCACTCAAAATGAGGAGAGCCAATGGATGAAGTGGGCTGACCCATTGCCTCATGGTGCATTCATGGTGGGCAGAAGCAAAACGTCAATGACACTTGAACAGACCAATAGATGAAAATGGCTGCTCAAAAGCCCCTGTATGTATCTAGTTGCAGTGGCGGCTGGTCCATTGGGGGCGTTGGGGCGTTGCCCCCCCGCCCGCACCCGCAGCTCCCTCGGCGTACTCTGAACTGAAGTAAACTCTCAGTTTACTTAAGTTCAAAACGCCGAGGGACAAATGCCTGTCAGTCAGCATGATGCAGGACCGCCCACCCCCTTCAGAGTCTGAAGGGGGTGGGCGGTCCTGTGTCATGTTGACTGACAGGCATAAGGCATTGTCTGGTGTAGGCAGCAGCATGTGCGCATGAGTGGGGACGGAGGCACATTTTTCAGCCTTGCCCACGCATGCGCACTTGTGCATGCGCATGCCCATTAGAAGAGCGAAACCTCGCTCTCCTAATGGGCAGGCGGGCAGAAAGCAACCATGCCCTGTGTCAATCCTGGCGCTGCTCCAGCGCCAGGATTGGCTGAGGAGGGTGGGGTTTCCGCTCCAGTGAAGGCGCCAAGGTCCCAGGATGCGGCGATGACGGACGGCGCAGGTAAATTAAAATTACCCTTTTTAATTCTCTGCTGTGAAGAAATGCAGCCGGCTTTTCCAAACAACCCAGAGCTACATAAGTGAGGTAGCAAGGCAGTCGACAGGCACAGGTGGTTAAGGGGTGCGTGCGTTCAGTCAGTATTATTGCCCCTGCATATGTGTGAACAGTTAAGTTAACCACTTTGAGTAACGGACCGATTTGGAAACCAGCAGCGGCGTTGGGAAAAATATTTAAATCAGTCCTGGATCTTTCCTTTCCTCGAACTACCTTTCTCTTTCCATCAATCCATTCTCCTTTTCCCATCCGACCTGAACTCTTGCCATTCTCCCTCCCTCCCTCTCTGTTTCTCGCAGTGGCAGTCATTGACCGGAGGACAGTGGCAGGATTGTTGGCAGAACCAGATTTATAAGGTTGCTTAACTTAAGGAAAGGCAGGGAGGTGCAGTCTAGCCCGGCTTCCACTATCATAGCAGCAGGGGTCAAGGTTCACCAAGCCAATCGAGTAGCGACAGCCATATTTGCCTTACATCGCGGTCAATTAGAACTACAGCAGCGGTAAACTCATTGCTCGCTCGTGCCTTTATTTCCTCTAAACAACATGGTTCCCGGGACCCGTGCTGCAGTTGCTCTTCGCCACTCTGGCCCAGGAGATCAAGGTGCTGCAGGACACCAAGTTGATGATATGCTTTCTTGGTGCACTGGGAGTTGGGGTCATAGCTGCACTAAAATACACTTACACCGAGGAGAGGGAACACCCGTTCATTGCCGCTCTCCTGCGCTACCCGAAGAAGTACTCCTCCAGGCCCCACATTTGACGGCTGTACATTTCATTTTCAAGCACGCTGGCACCTTTTATAGAGGTGGGGGGTTAGGGGCTAGAGCTGGGGACTTGGGGGAGAGGATGTGGCCTAACGGCCAAAGCTGCCGACCCCATGGAGCTGGGGAACCATGTTCGAGCCTCGGCGTTTGCTCCTTTGACGCTGGGCACATCACTTAATTTCCCCGTGCCAACCCAAAAAAATAATGAATGTGTCCTTGTGTAACGTAACTGATGTAAGCGCTTCAATACCTTCGAGTCGAGTTCGCGCTATTATAAAACCACAAAAAACCCAAACTGCAGAACCAGGCTCGAATCCTCGTCAGTATCAGCATGAAGACATTTGAAATGAACAAGGTAACATGGCGGCTCGCTTGTTAATCTGCATAGTGCGAACAATACGATCCAAGCGCAGCGCATCAGGGAAGCCCCAGGAAGTAGTAAGGAGAAACAAAGAAACAACTGCAGGGTGCATATGAACAGCGGCAAAGCATTTAATTACAGCCAATGCCTTGATGGATACTATTTAATGACTCTCTCATTCACTCATAGGGCTCTTGGTGTCCGGTTATCCATCCCCGATAACCAGCTATTGTGCCTTATAAATGTTTTGTTTCGTGACTTTCATGCTTATTTTGGTACTGCCTACATCTAACCTACATATTTATCAAGAGAATGTATCAGTGAATTGTTTTTCATTCTGGAAAGATATTTATTATTAAGGTGGTGTAATTCCTCCCCCAAAATGAATATTGAAAATTCCCACACTTATGCAAACACGTTTTTTTTTTTAAATTTCATTTGTGAGGCATGCATACCCCTGCATACTGCACAGTCTGGCACTAAGAGATATACTGACAAGAGCCGGGACGAGTTATGTCACGATACAGAAGTCATTAATTTACTCTTATTGTTAGAGGGAGACAGTTATTGCTAGGCGACCTCCAGAAAGCACATGAAGTGAAAAAGCGAAAGCCAGAATTTGCGGTTACATTTAGCTGATCATGGTTTTCATGTTTTTTTCTGTGGGTTGAACGTGTCGTGTTCTAAATTTTACCGGGTAAGAGTTGTGCTGAATTGCTGTGTGTTGAATTATATCAGCATTCAGGTGCTTTACATTACATGCTACGGGTGCATTATTTCGTACTTTCAGTGTCCCGAATGTGCTCAGAAATGAATTCCAATTAAGGTTATCGAATGTTTGTGTCCCAGAATGTCTTATGCTGATTGGATTGCTGGGTGGTTACCTGCTGTAGAACGTGTTGATGTCAGATGGGTTGCATGACGCCCAGATTTTTAATGGATTATGGGGCATCACACTGTGATAGCCTGAAGTTGAATGGGTTCAAATCTCCCAATCAATTCGAATGTCGTGTTTTGAAGGGGCTGTTTTGTATGATAACATTTTGAACATGTATGTCGAGTTTAGTAATCCCAGTTCTTTTATTATTGGTATGTTCATCTGTGGTCTTTTTCCTAGTTTGGACAGGACTCGTCTTGTGTCTTGCACCCACTATCTTCCTGTTGTTGTACAACAACTTACACACAGAGATGACTAATCCAATTAGCCAGTAAGGCGTTATCAATCCTCCAGAGCAGCATCTAGGCTTGAGTACACTCAACAGATTATCTGCTCGGCGCGCGCTCCCTGGCACCGCCTGCTTTTATGCACCATCTCATGCCCATCAGGTTGCAATTTGAAATCAGCACCATCAAAAGCTACCCTTCGAACTACACTGGCGCCAAGAGGTCACGGCGTTGGCACCCTACCCTGTACAGACCACCTCCTGACAACAAGAGCAACTGTGATTCTCAAACACAGAATGCAACACAGCTGCACAGTGCCCCTTTGAAGAAAGCAATGCACGAGGTGCCTATCGGAACAAAGGCATGGTGTTATATCGTAGTGTGCCATTGGATCTGGGTTCAAGCACGTTCAACATGTGAACCACATACACAACTGCTCTTCATGCCACACACCATATCCCAAGCCTGTAGACTCCAAGTCATGCTCTGCAACGCAGCCTCGGAGTTTTATCCCAACGAGCAAAGTGAGCCTGGCTTCATGTAGAGCATGAACGCTGTTCTACGCGCCTCGTGCCATCACGAGCTCGAATCTTCCATGGGCAGCATTGTGCATCTTTATTCTAATTCGCCGGTCCCCGGGGCCCTGGAGGTCGTACGGGCTCACTGGCTACGCTCACTTGCCGCCATGCGGGCCGGCAATAATTTGCCGCCGCACCACTTTCAAATGTCACCAGCCGCCACTGTCTAATTGCAAGTATTTTACAATGTAATTTTTGGGGGAAACAGGAGGATGGGGTGACAACCAAAGCGGTGTGTAGGTGAGATCAAAACTGCCAATGGAACCCACTGACCAACATGTTCAAATCTACATCAACAGGCGAAATAATAAAATACACTTTTTACACAATGAGGCTCAATGACTTGAGCGGGTATTTCGTTGATACCAAGAATTACAACACACACTTCTGAGTTTTAGTCCATGAACATTTTTTCTCAAGTATTTTTCACCAATAATTTGAAAACTGGGATGTGTTCCCCTATGCTTCTTCAAGTGCTGGAATGGCCATGACTCATAAGAGGTGGAGGCCATGACTCATAGGAGGCGTAGCCCACAACCATGAATGTGTTTTTTTTCCTTCTGAATCTGCCACTGGAATATTACATGCATTAAAATGAGTGTGCCCAAGGCTAGTCCCATAAAATACATCACAGTTCATAGGACCCAGAAAGTGAAAAAAACTGTTTTATCTCCAGATATATGTAGTTTGTACACCACATCAGAAGTCTAGTGGATCTTACATTGGAGGAGTTTAGAGGAAATAAAATAGCAATAAAAAAGCTGGTGTGCCAATAGCCAAATATGAGCTAGAAAAGATCACCTACCAATAAACAGTAGGATTTCGTCAATCTGGAGACAGTTTTACAAATGGTTAAAAAAGACATAAAATATTAACCTTGAATAATAACTGATAAACTTTAAATTATAAGACAGACATTTTGTGAGAAAAAAACAAGAAACTATTCCTGCCACATAATGGAAAGTTTTCTTTTGTAATTAAAAAAAAGATAAGTCTGTGATAGAAAAAACTATTATCAGATTAAACATTAAGCCACTTACCTTGATAGGAAGTTCCCAATGGTGCAATGGTTTGAGAGTTTCAGCATTAAATGTCCTCCTTAAAGACGCAATTTCAAAATGAAGGACTGTTTAAAAAATATGAATATACAACTTTACTACACCAGAACATGTTAATTCAGGTAGCTAAAAACAAAAACATTACACCAGCTTAGTTGCACCCGTCCTCCCCACCCCAGTAGCACGTCCGTACCAGTTCAATAATGTAGGTCCACTAGGATTTGAGATGTCTTTCTCTCTGTGAAAACAGAATTTTTGTGTGGACGATACAGGGATAAGCCTATCAGCCATCCATGAATTTCAGAATGTGTTAGTGGCTAAGACATAGAAAGAATATGGAATAGTAGAAGAAGGGCAAGAACCATGCACCACTGAGCTTTGATAGTAGTAACAAGAAGATATGTGAAATAATATATAGATTTACAGATCAATTTCTATGAATACAGGAGATGTCTTATGCTTTGGGGTTCTCAGGGACAGTCTATAATGTGACTCAGGGTCCTGTGGGGAAACCTATATCCCTTTATTCACAGTTCTGCATCTACAATATTATGTTGCATATAGGTTAAACACTCCTCCACTGTGAAAAGGCTTATCACATTGTATTTTACAAACACAGAAACAAACATGGGCTAAAGGAGGCAGGCTCCAGCTGCAGAATAGAGCACTGTTACTCTACAGCAGAGGAAAACAAGTGTTTGTCACTGCTGTAACACAATGACAGTAAATCGATCACAAAAGGTACCAGGACATCAATCAAACCACCGTACTGGAATCTTCTAGCCTTTACAGAACGTGCCCACTGGGGGGGGCAAGATGGCCGCTATGCTGCTGTAGAGAGCAGTCGCACCTACTCCCTCTCCTGACCCACGGGGGCATGTGGCTGGCAGCTTGAATTGGGCATGCCGATTTTTCAAGGGCTAAGCAAGATCAAGGATGAAGGAAGCACTGGCGTAATACAGAAGTCCTTTCTGGCGATCCTCGTCTTTCTTGGGAGGCGCTGGAGAAAGTTGTGCACACGAGGAGTCAGCGCAATCACGGAAATGGCACAACACTCAGGAGCAATCTCGAAGCTCCCAAGCGTGAACAAACGATCTACCCCGGTGATCAGCACCCTCCAAAAGAACCAGCAGCTCAAGAAGGGGGAGAAGTTAGAGAAAGCCGGCAAAGAGAAGACGGAGCCTAAATCAGCAGCGCAGGCAGGCACTCCCGGTATCAAAGGACAGCAGCAGCGGCGCTCTCAATCGGACAGTGGATCACTCTTTAAAGAAAGTAGAGGACCGAAACAAGCGATCGCTGCTCCCAGCAAAGATCCAAGGCAGCTTACCGTATCGGAGGCCTTCGCAGGTAAAACTCAGCCGGAGATTCGGGCGTCCGAGGCTTCCACGGAGACAAACGCTGATGCTGCATTCACTGGCCTCGAGGACGCAAGCACGGCGGTTGCTAAGCAACAGGAGCTCCAGCCGCGTACACCTCACGCGGGAGCCGCGCTGGGAAGGAAGGACGCGGAGAATACAGACACGGAGAGCGGAGCTGACAAGGTGAGCGGAGGGAAGCTGGAGGAGCCGGGGGAAGGCTTGGGAGACCCTGAAAGCTACAATAATGCCCAAAGGCTAGAAGCCCTGATGCAGGTAAATGTCGCCCCCCCCACCCCCCAGGAGACAAAAATACTTTAATGCAATCTGCCACCTGGGGGAGCATGAGAAGCGTGGAAAGCCATGCATCAAGGGGGCATAAAGGGGCTAAAGGAAGAAGCGTCCGTTCCCCAGAAGGGGAGAAATTCTACTCAGTAACTGAAGGCTCTGACTCCTCTCAAATGGGCACGGAAGAGGAAGGCAATACTACAGATCTGTCGACAGAGACAGAATCAGAGGGATCCTGTTCTAGCACCTCCAGAGGCAAAGAGACACAGAAGAAAAGGAGGTCAATGATAAGACGGGACAGAGACAGATCAACATCCAGCACAAATAGGAAACTGCTTTGGGACTATGGTAACACCTCTAGTGTGTATCAGGAGCATCACATAGAAGAGGGAGCTGTTAATCATGCCACTAATGTTTCTCAGGACACTAACGCCGAACCACCGCCACAAGCAACGCTAAATGGAATGTTCGCTATGCTAAAACAAATGCATGCAGAAGCTAGAATTGAAAGCCGGAGAGCCAGACAGGACACTAAAAAAATCCAAGCAAGCATTAGGAAAATGAATAAGAAATATGAAGAAGTAGAAGAGAGAGTTGTACAGGTTGAAGAAAAAACTGGCAGGCTGGAGGATGAGGTAACGGACTGGCAGGCGTACAAAATGGAGCAAGGGAAGGTGGTCGAGGACTTACAGTGGAAGCTGGAGGACTTCGAGAATCGCCAGCGGCGGAACAATCTGAGACTCCTTGGCCTGGAAGAGGGGGTGGAAGGGAAGGATCCAAGGGGGTTTGTGGTCAAGTTGCTGAGAGGTGCATACCCAGAGGCGCAGTGGCAATGGGAATCCGAAGTCCAGAGAGCACATAGATTCCCACTTACGCAAAAAAAGTCAAGAGGTGGTAGTCAGGACTCATTGCCGAGAGCCATGCTAGTCTTTTTCGGAAACTTTCTGGCTAGGCAGGAAATTATGGAGACAGCTAGGCCAGACAAAAAGAGGTCATTCGATGGAGTTACTTTCTTCGCAAGGCCGGATTTCTGCCACGTGACCGTTGAAAGGAGATGGAAACTCAGGCAGCTAATTACTCCTTTTCAACGACAGGGCTCTGAAGCATACCTGATGTTTCCAGCAAAACTGAAAGTCATTACAGGGGGCCGCGTCAGAATGTTCTTTTCAGAAATAAAGGCAGGCGAGTATCTTGCAGAAATCACGGAGAATCAAAGGGGTAGGAAGAATAGGGACACTGAGCCAGCCAAGGATGCATAATACAATACTCAGAAGAGTATTGAATATGTCAGTAGATTGGGTAGAGATGGGAAGGAGAGGGAGGCGACACTACAGCAGCGAGCAGTCACACATAGGTCATGACTGACCTATTTGCCTGTAGTGGGGGGGTAGGTAAGGGGAGGTGGGATGACGGGGGGTGCGGCGGGGGGTCGGGGGGCGGAGATAAATCATGGACATGTACAGCACAAGTAAGAACGATATGCAGGAATAAACAAATGTTAGTTATTCTAAGAGGAAGGCGTCTGGTCAGCTCAATCTTTAAGATCAGATGGCGTTAAGGATTGCAACTATTAATATTTGTGGACTACACGAGGGTGGGAAAAGGCAGAAAGTGGCAGCTATGCTTAGATTACTGAAACTGGATGTCATATGCCTTCAGGAGACACATGTGAGGGGAAAAGATAAATACCTCATGGATCAGCTTGGTTATGAGGTCTTAGCATATACGCAGCAAGATTCTAAAACAAAAGGAGTGGCTATATTTGCGAAAAAGGGAGTTATGCAGGTGAAGAAAAAGAAGGAAGCTGATGGGGGGAGATGGGTTATGGTAGAAGGGGAAACACCGGGGGGGCGTTATACTTTTGTCTCAGTATACGGCTCAAATGACGACGAACCTGAAGTATTTGACTTTCTAGATATGGAATTGGCCCTCTGGCCAGAACCGGTGATCTTTTGCGGGGATTTTAATGTTAACGGATTGTCGGGGATGGGTTTGTTGGGTGGGGGGATTCAGGGTGATCGCAAAAAGAGAACGCGCAGGGCTATTGGCAATCTAATGTATCACAATGCACTGGTAGATGTCTGGACAGCCAACAATCCCACTGGGACAGGCAGTACTTTCTATTCCGCTCCTCACAGGGTTATAGCTAGATTGGATTATTTTTTGGTTTCTAGCTCTTTAGTGTCTGGCTTAAAAATAGAGAGGCTCCCTCGTGTCTTCTCAGATCATAACCCCTTGGTATTAACTATCCCTCAGAACTTTAGGGGAGCTCACAAAGAATACAACTGGACGTTTGAAAGAGGGCTACTTAAGGAAGAAGATTATGTAGCTAAAATGAGGTTATGGATTAGGCAGTTCTGGGAAGTAAATAGAGGCACGGCATCTGCAGGGGTGGTCTGGGACACTGTTAAAGCAGGGATAAGAGGGGAAACATTGGCCTACACACTTCAAAGGTGTAAAAATGAAAAATTAGCATTAGCTAAAAGACTGCGTGACCTAATGAAATTGGAAGAGCAACTTATTCGAGCAGTCATTAGGCAAGAATCACTAGAGGAGATCCTATTGGAGATTGAGTTGAAAAGAGCTGAGGCTAGCGAAAGCTTGGCAAGGAAAGCCGCGAGCAACTATTTAATGAAAAAGGAAAATTGCTACGAATTTAATGAGAGGGTAGGTCATATCCTAGCAGTCCGTATTAGACAAAACATGGCAGCTGGAGAAATAAAAGAAATTAAGGATAGAGGGGGAAGGGTCGTGACTAAGGTAGAGGATGTGCGGGAAGTGTTTAGGGAGTTTTACTCTGATCTATATGATCAAGATCTGGGTAACTCAGATGCTGAGATAAAGGGTTATTTAACAGGAATCCCACACGAGGAGCTGAGTGATGAGAATAAAGAGGCACTGGAGTTGCCACTGACATTGGTAGAAGTTCAAAGCGCAGTAACCAAACTTCCTGCAGGGAAGGCAGCAGGACCCGATCAAATTCCGGCGGAATTTTATAGAACTTTTTGGGATACCCTGGGGATCGATATGTTGGAAACCTTAAGACAAGCACAGAGGGGGAAACTATTCCTCAATCTTGGGCCGGTGCAAACATCATAGTAATTCTGGAAGAAAAAAAAATCACACTTGGAGCCGGGTTCATACAGGCCAATAACACTTATGAATGCCGATGCAAAAATCTATTCCAAGGCACTCTCACAAAGGCTAAGCAAGGTGATTGAGGGATTGGTCTGCGCAACACAGCACGGCTTTATACCAGGGAAAGGGACTACACAACATACAAGGCAGATGGTTACCATACTGGATGCAGCAGGTGCCACGGGGGACCCTGTCTCGGCCATTTTTCTGGATGCGGAGAAGGCCTTTGACAGGGTCTCCTGGGGCTATTTATGGAAGGTTTTAGATTGGTTTGGTATAGGTGTAGGTTTTATAAAGGCTATACAGGCTCTGTATGTGGAACCTATGGCTAAAGTGAGGATAAACAGAGGGTATACTGCCGAAGTACGAATAAGGCGCGGCACACGGCAGGGCTGTCCGGCTTCACCACTTCTATTCGCATTATATTTGGACCCCCTTTGTCATGTATTCCTATAGGTTCTGAATCGATCCCCCTATTCCTGACCCTATTCTAGTTAAACAAACCAACAAGTTAACTAGCAGTCAGCCCATGAGGCAGAAAACCCCCATGATGCAGATACCGTTATCTGACGCAGTCACACTACGGCACAGGAACGTGTTATCTGATTAGGTCATAACACTTGCGATCTAATTAGACAAGCGATATTCCTCCAGCCGCTGATAAGGCATACGGAGTTCTCATAACAAATCAAACCTATGACAACCTGGGCAAAACCCTGCGGCCATTGTTTTGATTTCACCGAGAACTTTAGTAAAAGAATGTGCTAACGAGCAAGTCGTATGACATCTTTATTGACGTATCTATGTCCATCCTTACGTCAATCTCGGCACCTTAAAGGTATAAATATTACCGATCTTGCCATATGCAAACGCACGCGTGGTGACGAGAGGGAGCAGCCATACTTGCCGAAGCGAAGAGCAGAGCAGACCCCGCTGGCAGCAGCCCCGCCTTTCTGACGCGCTGAGAGACGCGCTGCTTTCTCCTGCCGAGAATCCAGCACCGGCGTTTCTGGGCAGCCCTCGCAGGCCGCCTGGAATATCGAGACCAGAGAGAGAGATACCATTCCTCATTCATCCTAAATTCCAGGTACAGAACTGAATAACCCCTCACAGAGAATTCTTTAGTTATTCACTTGGCAAAAACAAACTTAACTTAAACTGTAACTATCTATTCCCGCCCACGTATTAGACTTAGGTCAGGTACACGGGGTAGGCGTATCTAGAAACACCAGTTGAGTACGTTTAGTCAAATGTATATGTGTATATAATATATTTTATTCATTTTAAAACATCTTATGGCTTAGAAACCATATCAATGTTTTTACAGTATTATTTTATACTATTGCTTTTAATGTATGCACTTTACTTAACTATAAGTATTGCAATAATATCGATCCATTTCTCTTGTATGAGAAAAGAGACTGATCAATAAATAACACCTTTTTATTGAACACGCCCGTCTCTTCCTTTTCTCTACATTCTGATGAGACTAAGAATGCACGTACTGACTGAGTAAAATAATTTGCCTTTTGTTCACACGACTCTCGAGATTGACTCTTGATTAGGGAGAGCAAAGTTGTCATGTTCTATGGTTGTCAGAAACTAAATCCCTTCTTGTCTAATCAGGGAAGTTAATTCCTCCTTGAACATTCGAGAAAGTTTCTAGTGAACTCTGAGCTACGCTGGCAAACCCAAAACTTTAAGTCTAGTATCGACAGTAGTAGACCTAGTTAACGTCTGGCCTAGGCCTTTACTGCTGTAGGTATTATTCCAATGCGCAGAGCCTATTGGGAAGATAGGAGCTACACTACATGGCGCCCAACGCGTTTGGAAAGGGCGATAAAACTAACGTAAGACATTTAGAGTAACTCGGTCGTGCTTTCTCACTCAGACCCCTTTTCCCAAATACTCCAAAGACGTCTGGAGTGGGTGAAAGGTTATATCCGCCAGACCTCGCAGGAGGGAACTCCTATGTATGGTTCTTGGTAAAGTCAACGTTGAAGGATAAACAGTTCCAAAATATTGTGCATCTAATCTTTGTTTCCATAAGAAACCTGATCTGCAAACAAACAAAATAACCATCCTGTCGGTAAAATGACAGACAGTGATGAAGAAAGAGAGGCAGTTAGATTAGCAGCTGACATAGCAGAAGCTGATACTGCACTACAAAATGCAGACCCGGATATAATACTCATCCCGGTCATTAAAAGAAAATCTATAACCTTGAAACTTATAGAAAATGGACTGACACCTAGAGGTGGCACAGTCATATTCGTAATTGAGGCACACGAATATCGGCAGACAAAGGTATATTATTCATGGATACATTTTCCAGCAGCAAATGCTGTAACAAAGTACTTCCACTATTACAAAATAGAGGAACCTCCTAATGAGTACACTCCTTTCGAGGAGGTGGAAGTACCACTCAAATTCCAAGAGCATTTGCTCTTATTTGATGGCGCCCTAAAACATAATAATCACATCACCAGGCTCGGTCCTTTAGGTAGACCAGGAGCAACGTGGCCGGTCCTAGCCGGATACACACCACATCCAGACATCAATGGGATGTCTGCAGCAGAGCTGTTAACACAGCTAAAACAATTAATAAAAATTCATAGACAATTAGTTCAGTATGTTATGCGGACTTCAACAATTCAGCCAGCGATTAAACTTCCACAGCTGACCCCTCACCAGGGGAACACAAATAAAATTACACCACAGAACATCCAATCCTGCCTAGGTAAAGTACCGGCTAAACGGGAACAAATACCATTCTGGTTGGCACAGAAAATTACCCAAATAGAGGCGGTGTTTCCTGACACCACCCCGCTAGAAAAACACAGGATTCTGACTATCTGTCTCCCAATGGGAATCGCACCACACATAGAGGACTGTGACACTTGGGGTACAGTCTTTGCTTCCATCTACACAAAAACGCACGGTGTTCCATCCATTTCGGTGATACCAGATGTGCTAAAACAAATTCAAGACGAATACGGTCCAGAACCCGCTTTAACTCTTGGTATGAAATTACTGAAAGACTTCAAGCAGGTCTCGGCTATATTATTAGCCAACATAAAAGGTGAAGCAGCCAACGTAGCGATCCGCCAGAGGTTAAAAGAGACAGATATAGCAGACCAACCAGCTGAAATTGCCAGAATCATAGAAAAATCCTATGAGGAACTAGGTAGAGATAGTTTAGGTGGAATACCAGTAAAACCGCAACTGACTGAAAGTCCAGAAAAAATATTTTTTAATAATAATTCACCAAAAAAGAGCTGGGATGGAAACAAACAATCCAATCCTAAAGAAAAGAAATTCCAGTCCAGAGGAAGGTCTCCTAGGCTAAGAGAGAAATCTCCGAACCAAAGACACAGGTCACCCCAGAGTGACCCCTCTGGGAAAAGATATAACCTTAGAAATAGGGATAATATAAAAAAGCCTGATAGATATCAAGACATTGATACACGTCCCTCTCAATCTTTTCAGACTTCCTCGCAGAAATCGGAAAGAAGAGGACGATCAGAACAAAGAGAAGAGCACACCAAGTCCAAAGACAAGGAACCTGCTCAACTAAAAAAGAAATTACAATTTCCAAAAAAGAAGGTAGCCAGTATCAAGGTAGTTAACAATGCCGAGAATACTGAGGACACAACTGAAAAACGGAGAGTGGGCTCAGACAATGCTAGACAGCGCAGCAGAAGTGAGCATAGCTCGCAAAGTCCTTATGAATCATCTGGAGACAGTGGACACGAATGAATATCTTCAAGTGGAAACTGCAGACACCAGGGTTAGCAAACCTCACAAGATATACGAGATAACATTACGTATAGAGGGAGATAAGACTAGGAAAATAAGGGGACTATTTTGGGATAACCTCTCCAAGGGTTATGACATCCTTCTAGCTGAAAAAGACTGGCCACCAGAGTTTGTCAGGGAGTGCCCTCATGGCGAAGAAGTAATTATGCCTGCCTTCTCAAATCAAATTCCAATTCATAAAAAATACACACTTGCTAGAAAGTGGGCAGTGGCTCTAGCACCTGCTTTATATAAAAATCATGTAGGATGGGATGAGGATTCTCCTCCTCACAAAATCCAGTTAAAATCAAAACCTACTGCACAAAGGCAGTACCCAATTAAGCAAGAAGCTAAAAAACAGGTAAATGAAATACTAGATCAGCTAGAATACCAGGGGGTGATTGAAACTTGCACCTCACAAATGAACAATCCTTTGTTTCCGGTCTCCAAACCAGACAATTCATATCGTCTAGTTTTGGATTACCGACACCTTAACACATGTTGCAAAACTTTTGCAGTGCAAAACTCACACAGTGCTGCACTAATGAATAACATAGTGCGCAAAAAATACAAAACAACCTTAGACATCTCTAATGGATTCTTTTGTCAAAACATAGCACCAGAGAGCAGATATTTAACTGCATTCTCAGTAAATGGCACTCAAAAACAATTCTGTCGGTTAGCCCAGGGGTACAAGAACAGTCCGGGGGTATTCTCAGCGAGAGTAACAGAATTACTACAACTATATGATGATGAAGCATTATCTTATGTCGATGACATTTACTTAACAGATGATGACTTGGAGACTCACTTGAAAAGAGTGAACACCATAATACTTGGGTTCGCTGCAGAGGGTTACAAATTCAACTTTAAAAAATCCAGAATTGCCCATCTGACAGTCCTGTTCTTAGGATATGAATTATCAAGCGAAGGCAAAAGCCTGGCTGACAATTTCCTAGAGAAATGTGCCGTACTCCAAGCACCTAGAACACTAAAAAACCTACAGTCGATTCTAGGCTTCCTAAATTTCGGAAGAACATACATTGCAAATTACGCAGAAAGGGTCAAACCCCTTTATGATCTAATTAAACCAGATTTTAAAAAATCCAATTGGACTCAAATACACACAGAAATTCTGAGATCCTTACAAACAGACATGCTAATTAAAACAAAATTAGAAACACGTGATAACACACGCAATCTTGTGATTCGAGTCATCCCAGGGAGATGCGGATTCACATACCTGACCTCTAATGAGGGGGAAAAGGTACCAATTGCATTCAAATCACACTTGTACACTAAGGCTGAAATGAAATTTAGCCCTACAGTGTGGGCCCAATTCTTACAGCAACACAGACAGCTATAGCAAAAGAACGAGCCCTGGCACAAGGTAAACGAATAATAATCGTGACACCAATACCAGCCCTAGAGGCGGTAACAAAGGCAAGCATTCCAAATGCTAAAGCACTCCATCCGAGATGGATACAATGGGCTAATTCTCTTGCTGCAACAGACGTGGTGTACGAATTTGATCCTTACTTAAAAACACAAGAATTTCTCCAATATGAATTTGAATGTCCTCCGCCAACCGAAATTCTGCCTCTAGACCACTACGGCTGTATAATATATACAGACGGATCAGCACAACCCGCAGTGGGGGGTAAGCAAGCTTACAGTGCTGCGTGTGCGATCGTTAAAGGTCGCTGGCACGAAGGAAAATTTAAACCAGCAATCACTAAAACACAATCTTTAGGAGATTGTACAGCTCAGCGAGCTGAACTACTGGCGTTCAAGATGGCGCTTGAAAATACCGATCGAGAATTCCCCACACTCATAGTGTGCGATTCGTATTATTGCGTTCAGTCTTACAATGAATACTTGCAGATCTGGCTTCAGAATGGTTTCAAGGATGCGAAAGGTGGCACAATCAAGCATAAAATGCTCTGGGAACAAGTAGTTCTTTTACAAAAAGAACTACCAAAGACTCACGTGATACACACACTGAGTCATCAACGTGATGGCGTTCACGTTGCAGGGAATTCATTGGCTGATGAGGCCTCGAAGGCAGCTGTGCAAACGGCTTTCGTAGCTGCCGTCACCCGGTCAAAAACAAAAATAGACAGCGAAATATTACAAGCTGTCAGCGCTTCAGAAGAGGATTCGATAGAACCACTCCCTAAAGGCTTTCCAGTAAAATACTCATACATAACTGATGCAAACAATGTTCCTTTTGCCCGAATCCCTGGAGTGGGGGATAGGGCAATTCCAAACATGGAACATAGGTTAGGACTAATAATAGCGGCACATGAAGGGCTTGCTTCTATTCATGCTGGCGTCTCAGCCACAGTATCATTATTAAAACAGAGATACTGGTGGCCACAAATGAGAAGACAAACAAGGAACTATGTTCTAGAATGTGAAATATGTCAAAAAATGAAAGTATCAACGGTGAGACGTCCAGCGCAGACGCCCCTTCTAATCTCGGATAAACCATTAGCCTGTGTTTATCTAGACCACTGCGGTCCCTTACAAAGGGATGGTAACTATAAATATATCTTGGTCGCAGTGGATTCATGCACGAGATTCATATGGATGTGGCCCCAGTGAACGGCTGACGCCAGAACTGTTATAAAAGATTTGCGAGTCTTTATCGGCACATACGCAATTGGCATGCTGCATTCGGACAATGGTCCTGCTTTTAGCTCTCGGGCTTATAAGGAGGCCATGGTCAGCATGGGCGTGCAATTGCGGTACTCTTGTCCATTTCACCCTGAGGGGAACGGAATTGTTGAAAGAAAAAACCGTGACATAAAGTAATCTATAACGGCAAAGGTATTAGGTTCGGGAGCTGGGTGGGTCAAACATCTAATAAGTGTCCAACGTAGTCTCAATAACTTGCCAAGAAATTCTCTGAAGGGATTCAGTGCGTACGAATTATTATTTGGAACTAGGATGATGATCTCTGACATTGATAGTCAGACTTCAGTGGTGAAAGAAAAAAACTTTGATATCAAAGACCGTTTGGCTATTTTGCAGGACTTAAACAAAACAAGAAAAGACCTGAGCAACATAAAGTTGAAACAACAGCCAAGAACCACTGAAGAACCACCACCTGTCCCAGCAAGACCTGTCTGGATTCCAAAAGTCGGAGATCTAGTCAGGGAAAAGATCGCGGTAAAGAAGGAATTTGGGCCTTCTTACAGAAAAGCAGTTCCTGTCTTGTCTGTCAACGGGACAAGATCAGTTGTACTACCGCCACTTGCTGGTAAAAAGGAGAACCGAGTTGTATCCATCGACCTGGTAAAACCACAACATGTGGCCGATAACAAACAGTAGGCCAAGTGGACTCCCAATAAGTAGCAGAACACCAAGGTTTGCTACCAGTACAGAGGTCCTAACGAAGAGGCTCATCACATTCGAAACGCCTACAGAAGAACAACAAGGACTATGCAACAATGCAATAGAACTAAGACCTCTGAATACCCAAATAAAAACATTTAGCAGAGACACACCAATCTATAATGAAGTACCAAGTGAAAATGCAAGAAACAGAAATCCTGAACCAATTGGAACAATTGACAGAACTGCATCCGGCTACTTCATTAACTTCGATGATTCCTCTGAGGGCTTCAGCGAATCAAAGACACAGCCATCATCAAAAACCTTTAAAGACAAAGCTAAGGAACTTTTGAGACAACTGAAAAAAACATATCTGATTTCTCCATGGATTGAATTTTGGGTGGGTTTTGGTGCATTTATCCTCATACTTTGGCTCATCATGGTACTTACTTTGGGACGCTTCATTGAGGGAAAATATGCTAAAATGGACACAGCAAGTCAGAAAATCAACTTGATCCTCAAACCACACACATCTTCACACGTCGAGAAAAGAGAACTTTCTTCAGCCAACTTCACAGCCAATCCGATACCTGGTGGAGTAGCCTGGAACAACACTGACTATGAAATTTATGGTCCGGTCGAGATCCTGAAATATCCACACCAAATTAAGATCTCATTGAGTGACTTTGCAAAACCAAACTCATTTGCTGATGATTGGGACTTCGAAAGCATTAATAATATGATGTCTGACTTAGTAATGTCTGCTAAATTTACCAAACATGATTATTTGCAGGGTTCTACAAATTATGACAGTATGTATTGCTATAACCACTATGGTAACCACTTTTTACATAGATCTGCACAACCTAGAAATGTTTTAAATTATAATCAATGGGAACATTGTGCAACACCTCCAAAAGGGAGCTCAAGAACCGTTTACGACAAATATTCATATTTTTCAGGTTTTAACACAAGTAATGCTGAAACATTTTATTTTAAATTGTCGAACAAGACAGGAACCAAAACCATGATAACCAACACAAAATTGTTATATTCAGACTCATTTTTTGAACAAATGAATACTTTTGGATTTGATTATTGGGACAAAAATGTTGAATTGAAAAGTGTTTGGGGTACAAAAGAATGGCAAGTACAGGGTATAGAAGCTTTGTTTAGAGCCTGCATGATCCCAGAACAAATGATATTTTTAAATGACACTGTTCAACAGACCACCTGTCTTGGCTTAGCCAAAATCAAAGATTTAAATAAACCGTCTATTCCAAAGCCAATAATGTTTAGCAATAACTCTGATACAGATGAAGAGATAGACGTAAACCATATATTAAACCAAAACAGAACACATCCTGATTGGAAACAGTGGTTGATCTGGCCCACAGATACTAATAACTGTCAAGACAGATTCCTGAACAAAACACAGGGGTTCAAAATGACCAGGCCAGACCCTAGATATCCTCAAAGACATCACCCAGGGATAATAACAACCTACAGTGTGGGCAAATTATGCCTTCAATGGCTACAAACTTCCACACTGGCAGAAATTAAGCAACACCTAACTTTACTTACTGATGGTGCTGACTTGCGTGATTTCACTTTGGGACCACGCAAACAGCGTCAAAAGCGTTTCATAGCAGCCTCTGTATATGCAGCATACAATGAGGCCTGGAAGGTTACTCAAATTGAAACAGCAGAGAGAATACGGGAAATTGACCGTATTAATTTGGAAAAATCACTTTCTGTAGTGGACAATGGGTTAATGACTCTGTCCTCCAGAATTTTTTCTTTGGACAGCATTGTGTCGTCAGCAATCGATATATTATCGCAAGACTTACTGCTATTACAACACGGTCAGTCACAATTGCGTTCTATTGTACAGCTTGGCTGGACGTTACAAAATCTGCGTTCAGGCTATGTGCCTTGGCGTTTAATCAACACAACGTCACTATTCCAAATCTTTAACCTTACTGATAGACAAATCAGTATGGCGCAAAAGGGTGCTGATTATACAATCTTGAGCATTGAAAAACTAGAAAGATTACCAATGACAATGTCAGAACGACCTGTCAATGAATGGATAATACATGGGATAATAAATATTCCAATCTCAACCTTCAGGTTTCAATACTGCCAAAAATATATACAGGCTGGCATGTACGAGAAATTGGGAAAGGGGTACCTTAAAACAACATGGAACCTGCCCTATTCACATGCATGTGTCAGTAATAAAGGACAGAAAGTGTTTCTTAGTGGCAACAATTGTGCGATGTCACTGAGTGGCACACTTCTGTGTAACGGAATTAGTTTGCATGGAGCCTGTGAAGGGAATTCATACAACCTTTCATGTCACCAGCAAGGCGCACCTGCAACAGAAATAGAACCATTCTTTCAAAGACTCTATAATGGGAGTTACATTCTTATTGTAGACCGCAGATGTTGTAGTCTTATGCCCGGGACACCTTATCTAGTAACTACTACTGCGAAGGTCAAGTGCTGTGGACGCACATTGTTCCCCAGCTCCTTCCCAGACAGGGAGGCAAGGGCATGGCCCGATTTGAAAATTACTTCTATTCGAATAGATACTTTAAGCAGAATGAAAACAGTCCTTCTTCAGACGCCTACCAGGCTCTCGTCATCAAAAGAAACGTATGATCTACAAGTCGCAAGGACGACTGCAGAGATACATACATTATTATCAACTAATTCCCCCGTACATTTCGCGGAAATCCTGAATGAAATCTTAAATATTTCTGATACCAATGGGGTCTCAAAGGTATTTAAGACAGTATTTTCGATGGCATTAACACCATTCAAAGCCATACTGGGTATTTTTCCAGATTTCGTCCATTCAATTTTTGGCGGACTTCCCCTGATCCTGGGACTAATTGCAGGAATCCTATTCTTAGTCCTTATTTTTCGTTATGGCAACCCATGTCACAGACAAAACTCTTGCGACAAGGGAAGAAACAATCCTAGCCATTGGATACCGGGACCGGATATCAAAAATCCTGGGACTCTCCCGGCTTAGAGACCTGAACATGACTTGGTTTCTATCATTTCGACCAATGTGGCAAAGATGTGTTTTACCTGTATTGAGGTGTCTGGTATGCGGAGAAGAATGCGTGTTAGACACCTGTCTGACGCTACAATCGGATGCGCCGATGGATGCAGAAACATTGTTGAGCCCGATCAAGGTTCATGCTTTGTGCTGCCCTCAAAGGCTACCAATCCTGATGACGGCATTCGTGGAAGCTTCACCACTACGATTGATGGGTAGTGAAGTTCAAGATGAAAGCAGCATCGAACAGGTACGACCTTCTGTCAGTAATGCAAATCAGAATGTCAATGGAGACAATCATGCGCAAGAATGCATGATTACACCTATTTCCGAGTTAGTGGAACTTTCCCAGGAAGCTGTTGACAGTTTTTTCGAAAGCCTAAATGATATGATGTTCTCACCCGAACAGAAATAGAGACTTTTGAGCAAGCTCGCACACGGCGTTCCCTGAATTTGGCCTTCAACTTTAAAAATAAAGTCACATTAACATTTTCGCTCCAGTTCACGGACAGCAGTTTTTCCAGCAGCCCCAAATATTTTTGCATATTTTTCGGGACACTATCTTCTGCTTAAAGTAAGAACTATTCTTAGAGAACTAAGGTTTCTAAATTTTAGATAGCTTATAGACATTAGCTGCCCGCTGGCATGTTCATAAAGATATTTTATTCTGTGATGGAATGGTCTCGAAACTTTTTTCTGTAAGAAACCATTTCATGTGTAATTCTCATATACCAAATAAGCAATAATGTATACAAATGCGATTACTTTGGCATTTTTCTACAGCTTGAGTGCATACCATATATATATGTCTGCAATTTTTTTTCAGTATATTTGAAAATTTCAAAATGCATTTATGTATTTTGGGGTGGTAAGGTATACACACTACTCTATAGTATGTTGTACTATGTTATACTATGCCTAGATTAGTAAATATGTCCATAGTTAGCGTGGAGTGGGTGTCATGTATTCCTATAGGTTCTGAATCGATCCCCCTATTCCTGACCCTATTCTAGTTAAACAAACCAACAAGTTAACTAGCAGTCAGCCCATGAGGCAGAAAACCCCCATGATGCAGATACCGTTATCTGACGCAGTCACACTACGGCACAGGAACGTGTTATCTGATTAGGTCATAACACTTGCGATCTAATTAGACAAGCGATATTCCTCCAGCCCCTGATAAGGCATACGGAGTTCTAATAACAAATCAAACCTATGACAACCTGGGCAAAACCCTGCGGCCATTGTTTTGATTTCACCGAGAACTTTAGTAAAGAATGTGCTAACGAGCAAGTCGTATGACATCTTTATTGACGTATCTATGTCCATCCTTACGTCAATCTCGGCACCTTAAAGGTATAAATATTACCGATCTTGCCATATGCAAACGCACGCGTGGTGACGAGACGGAGCAGCCATACTTGCCGAAGCGAAGAGCAGAGCAGACCCCGCTGGCAGCAGCCCCGCCTTTCTGACGCGCTGAGAGACGCGCTGCTTTCTCCTGCCGAGAATCCAGCACCGGCGTTTCTGGGCAGCCCTCGCAGGCCGCCTGGAATATCGAGACCAGAGAGAGAGATACCATTCCTCATTCATCCTAAATTCCAGGTACAGAACTGAATAACCCCTCACAGAGAATTCTTTAGTTATTCACTTGGCAAAAACAAACTTAACTTAAACTGTAACTATCTATTCCCGCCCACGTATTAGACTTAGGTCAGGTACACGGGGTAGGCGTATCTAGAAACACCAGTTGAGTACGTTTAGTCAAATGTATATGTGTATATAATATATTTTATTCATTTTAAAACATCTTATGGCTTAGAAACCATATCAATGTTTTTACAGTATTATTTTATACTATTGCTTTTAATGTATGCACTTTACTTAACTATAAGTATTGCAATAATATCGATCCATTTCTCTTGTATGAGAAAAGAGACTGATCAATAAATAACACCTTTTTATTGAACACGCCCGTCTCTTCCTTTTCTCTACATTCTGATGAGACTAAGAATGCACGTACTGACTGAGTAAAATAATTTGCCTTTTGTTCACACGACTCTCGAGATTGACTCTTGATTAGGGGAGAGCAAAGTTGTCATGTTCTATGGTTGTCAGAAACTAAATCCCTTCTTGTCTAATCAGGGAAGTTAATTCCTCCTTGAACATTCGAGAAAGTTTCTAGTGAACTCTGAGCTACGCTGGCAAACCCAAAACTTTAAGTCTAGTATCGACAGTAGTAGACCTAGTTAACGTCTGGCCTAGGCCTTTACTGCTGTAGGTATTATTCCAATGCGCAGAGCCTATTGGGAAGATAGGAGCTACACTACACCTTCTGCGCAAACTGGAAGGAAATACTAACATTTGCCTGGTAAAACTACACAGCTATGAGTATAAAACACTTGCTTATGCAGACGACGTGGCGGTGGTCACCCCAGAGCCGGAGTCGGCAATCATAGAAATAGAGCAGGAGGCCGCAGCCTTTGGGGTAGTGTCGGGTTACTCCCTAAATAAAGGAAAGACACAAATTGTACAGAACAATTTGGTCAATTATCAGGACACAAGAGTAGCGCCAGAAGTTACGTATTTAGGTGTCAAAATTACAGCCGACCTAGATAGGCTAGTGGAAATAAATATGGTCCCCCTGTTGGCAAAAGTAAAAGTGAATACGGAAAGAATTAATAATCTACATCTGACTCTGATGGGTCGGATCAATGTAATAAAGATGGTAACATTCCCGAAGCTTCTCTATCTGTTTAGGTCCATCCCGTTATTTTTTGATAACACATGGTTTATTAAACTTGAAGCGATTTTGAACAAGTTTATATGGGTCATGGGGAAGACAAGGAGAGCCTATAGACACCTAACGGTATCCAGAGAAAAAGGCGGTTGGGGGGCACCAGACTTTAGGCTTTACTATTGGGCTGCTGTCTTGCAGTATTGCCAGGGGTTGATAGGAGGGGGAGGCACAGATTATACATCGGAGGTCAGTTCGGGATTCACCAATGTCTATACTACACTATTGGGCGAGGGGGCAGAGAATGGGTTTTTAAATACAATTGATTTCAGCTATTTTAAACATACACGGTTCAAGACATTAAAGGCGGCCTACAGGGTTTGGAAAGGGATTTTAAAAAAAATTGGCTTAGGAAGGTACAATAATTATACACGACTGTATACTAATTGCTTATTACCGAGGGATATCTTCAGGGATATTACTATGAGGGACTGGCATAGCAAGGGGATAGTGAAAGTAGGGAATCTTCTGGATAGCCAGGGGAACATGCTACAGTTTGGGGTGCTACAAGCAAAGTTTGGGTTAGAACATCGTAACTTTTACAAGTACCTGCAAATTAGAAGTTTTTTAATGCAAAAGCAGGGCAGCCTTGCAGGGCTGGGTCAATGTAAAGTTATGGAGTACATAGAAGGATCTAATAGGTGCACTATAAGACAGTTGTATGCAGAGTTGAAAGTTAGCAAAACTGATGAAAGGGGGAAATACGCCCTAAAATGGTCAGAAAAACTGGGGTCTGAGCCAGAAAGCTTTCAATTATCCCTGGATCTGGGAAGAACGGTGTTTTGCTCAGCTACCCTGTAATCACAACACTTTAAGACTGTATACTCATTGTACCACACTCCGGCCAGAATCGCCCAATGGGGCGGTACAACTGGAATAACATGCCCCCGCTGTGATTCAACTGATGCAGACATTGTACATATGTTTGCACAATGTCCTCAATTGTACACTCTGAAAAAGGCTATTGAGGAGTTTTTGGATAATTCGCTCAAGCTTAAGATAAAGCTCACAGATGAACTAATCATTCTGGGGGTGGGGGATATGCCAGATGTATCGCCAGTAGAATTTATCTTTGTCTCTCTTGCGGTGCTTCGTATATGCATTGCAAGAACTTGGTTGGATAAGGCTCCCCCCGTTTCAAGCATGGATTGCAAACCTACTTGCTATGTATAACCTAGAAAAGGCAATCTATGATAGGAAAGGTAGGAGAGCTAGGCTACTAGGTCAAAGGATATGGCAGCCTATCACAAACTGGAACAAGCATTGGAAATGCAATAGGTCTCGGATTTATTTGAGTTAGAGCTAATGGCATTGTAAATGGCAATGTCTTTTAGCCATGTGTTATGGAGTGTATGCATGTGGTGTGTAGTGGAATTATGTGGTTTGGATTGGAATTGTTCACCCTACACACTCACACACTGTTTACCCTGCACACTCACACACTGTTCACCCTGCACACTCACACACTGTTCACCCTGCACACACACACTGTTCACCCTGCAAACACACACTGTTCACCCTGCAAATACACACTGTTCACCCTGCAAACACACACTGTTCACCCTGCACACACACACTGTTCATCCTACACACACACACTGCTCACCCTACACACTCTCACACTGCTCACCCTGCACACTCACACACTGTCACCCTTCACACTCACACACTGCTCACCCTACACACTCACACACTGCTCACCCTACACACTCACACACTGCTCACACTCATACACTGCTCACCCTACACGCTCACACACTGCTCACCCTGCACGCTCACACAATGTTCACCCTGCACGCTCACACACTGTTAACCCTGTATACTCACACACAGCTCACCCTGCACGCTCATACACTGCTCACACTACACACTCACACACACTCTGCCCTCAACAGCACTCTGCCCTCAACTGCACTCTGCCCTCAACAGCACACAGCACTCTGCCCTCAACAGCACACAGCACTCTGCACTCAAAAGCACACAGCACACTGCCCTCAACAGCACACGGCACTCTGCCCTCAACAGCACACAGCACTCTGCCCTCAACAGCACTCTGCACTCTGCCCTCAACAGCACTCTGCACTCACACAATGTTCACCCTGCACGCTTACACACTGTTAACCCTGCATACTCACACACTGCTCACCCTGCACGCTCATACACTGCTCACACGACACACTCACACACTGCTCACCCTACGTAATGCGAAAAGACCTAGCTCTGCCCTTTGGCCTGTGCTTTAATCGTACAGTAGGTTGTGAGTAGTTGCGCTTGATTGGTTGAGGCGTCCCCTCCTTGCTGCTCCCCTCACAAAGGGCCGGCTGCCTCAATGAAGCTCCCAAGACACGTGCTCAGCTGTTCTTTGTTTGAGCTCCTGTGTGTCAGTGCACCGTGTAAGCGCACAAGCATACCCTGCTCTCTCTGGAACAGTCACTCTGCACTCTGCCCTCAACACTCTGCCCTCAACAGCACTCTGCCCTCAACAGCACTCTGCCCTCAACAGCACACAGCACTCTGCCCTCAACAGCACACAGCACTCTGCACTCAACAGCACACAGCACTCTGCCCTCAACAGCACACAGCACTCTGCACTCAACAGCACACAGCACTCTGCACTCAACAGCACACAGCACTCTGCCCTCAATAGCACACATCACTCTGCCCTCAATAGCACACATCACTCTGCCCTCAACAGCACTCTGCACTCTGCCCTCAACAGCATGCACTCAACAGCACACAACACTCTGCCCTCAACAGCACACAGCACTCTGCACTCAACAGCACACAGCACTCTGCACTCAACAGCACGCAGCACTCTGCCCTCAACAGCACTCTGCCCTCAACAGCACTCTGCACTCTGCCCTCAACAGCACTCTGCCCTCAACAGCACTCTGCACTCTGCCCTCAACAGCACTCTGCACGCAACAGCACTCTGTACTCAACAGCACACAACAATCTGCACTCAACTGCACACAGCACTCTGCCCTCAACAGCACTCTGCACTCTGCCCTCAACAGCACTCTGCACTCAACAGCAGTCTGCACTCAACAGCAGTCTGCACTCAACAGCACTCTACACTCAACAGCACACAGCACTCTGCACTCACCAGCACACAGCACTCAACAGCACACAGCACTCTGCACTCAACAGCACTATACACTCAACAGCACTCTGCACTCAACAGCACTCTGCACTCAACAGCATACAGCACGCAACAGCACTCTGCACTCAACAGCACACAACACTCTGCACTCAACAGCACTCTGCACTCAACAGCACTCAACACTCTGCACTCAACAGCACACAGCACTCAACAGCACTCTGCACTCAACAGCACACAGCACTCTGCACTCAACAGCACACAGCACTCTGCACTCAACAGCACACAGCACTCTGCACTCTACAGCACTCTGCCCTCAACAGCACTCTGCCCTCAACAGCACTCTGCCCTCTACAGCACTCTGCCCTCTACAGCACTCTGCCCTCTACAGCACTCTGCCCTCTACAGCACTCTACCCTGTACAGCACTCTGCCCTGTACAGCACTCTGCACTGTACAGCACACAGCACTCAACAGCACTCTGCACTCAACAGCACACATCACTCAAAAGCACTCTGCACTCAACAGCACACAGCACTCTGCCCTCAACAGCACTCTTCCCTCAACAGCACTCTGCCCTCAGCAGCACTCTGCCCTCAGCAGCACTCTGCACAATACAGCACTCTGCACTCTAGAGCGCTCTGTACTCTACAGCACTCTGCACTCAACAGCACTCTGCACTCAACAGCACTCTGCCCTCAACAGCACTCTGCACTGAACAGCTCACAGCACTCTGCACCCAACAGCACACAGCACTCTGCACTCAACAGCACACAGCACTCTGCACTCAACAGCATACAGCACTCTTCACTCAACAGCACACAGCACTCTGCACTCAACAGCACCTAATGCTTATAGAGTGGTCTGTATTCCGGTTTGTACGGAGGACACATGGGTTGTCGACAAAGGGAAAGAAGGAATGGAAAGCAACAAAAGTGCCCAAACGCCTTGGATGGCATCCCTATGAGGCAAAAAGGGGCCTCGGAGAGGCTCTGTGGCACTGGCATACGTATAGTGTACAGGGGCCACTTTTTACAGACGCCTCACCTTGAATCCAACTGGTACAGAGTTTGAGGAGGATAGCATAACCTCACAGCGATCACACAATGAGCCAATGGAGAGCCCAGGATTGAAACTGAACATGGGGCCAACACTGGGGTTTAAGATGCCAAGGAAAAAGGCACAGGTGGGATTAAATGCACAGAATGCTCGTACATTTATTGTTTAAGCGCTGAGGTATTTCACAGGTACGGAGTAAGTGTTAGGAGGCTCAGGCAGGAAGGGTAGGGTTCACTTCATCCAGTGGGTTCTCTACTGTGTAACCCAGACACCAGGCTAGAGGTAATTTGTTAAAGCTTTTGCAATAAATTATAAGAAACACACCTCTGAGAAGCACCAACATTTTTTTTTTCATTTGAAGCACTGATACCCAGTAAATACCCAATACAGGAGATAACAACAATATTGAAGTAAAGTAAAGGACTGGGATGCGGCCGTGCAGGAGGGACTAGCACAGAGTTCAGGTCTGGGAAGGTTATTGACGGAGGACGAGTGTCTGCTCACAATTTGGAAGGCGTGTGGGGCCCTTGGGTTTCTGTGGCTGAATACATGATTTTGTTTAGTTGTGTCTAAATATGTTTTCCTGTCCGTAGAGCCTCCCCCTGCACCCGAACAACGCACGCAGAATAAATTATTATCTTGAAATAATATCACTGTAAGTAATCTCTGTGACCCCCCCCATTTCTCACATGTGGTCCTGTTTTAGATCTAAAATAACCTTTTTTTATGGATGTTACGTTAAAGCAAACATATTTCTCTGCAAATTGTCTGTAATCGACACTCACACACCACTCAGAAAATTAAATCAAAGGAAAACGCAATTGAAAACAATCTGTTTAAAGAATTTTTCTGGGGCATCAGGGCAAGGTCTCTGCAGAACAAAGCTGGGTGGAATCAGTGTGCGCAATATATAATTGTACTACTGTGACTGGTATGGTAGAATTGCTGCAGCTGATACAGTGGAATTCTTGATCCGGAGTTCGTCCGGCTTCTTGCCCCGTTCACCTTTTCAGCAGTGTTTAAAAAGCTCCATTTGTGCCCGTGCCGGGTGGCAGAGGGCATCTAAATACCACGCCTACTTGCCTCTGGCAGCTTTGCCGAGGGGGTTGTGTCTCCTCCCTGCTGCTTGTCGCTATCAGCTGCCATTTGTTGGAGGGCTGCCCACCCAGCTGTGCAGAACGGGATCTGACAAATTAGGCTTGGAAGGAGCCACTCATAGACGGCTGGGGGCTGCTTGCTGCTGGGCTCAGGCACACTGGGTGCGTCGGTGGGGCCGTGCAGGAGGGACTAGCACGGAGTTCAGGTCTGGGAGGGTTAGTGACGGAGGACGAGTGTCTGCTTACAGGTTTAAAGGCGCGTGGGGTTCTCTGCTTTCTGTGGCTGAATTGCAAGATTTTAAAACAACACAGTATGATAAAATGTAATCTTCAAAAAACCGATAAAATATAATCTCGAAAAACGGACATACATTAAGCAGCTGCTAATACAACAAGGAAGCTGCGCGCTGAGCGCTGCAGAATTGTGAACGCGCCCGTTCACTAACGGAGGCACCCTGACAGCTCCTAATTATAATTTATGTACTTCTTAGCGCGAGCACGCACGAAATATGCCCAAAATGGCGGAACTAAACTACATTTACCCTATCACTTCAAGCCTATTAAAACGAAAACACAAGGAAGACGAATCACTGACCAGATGACAGAAAACGCTAAGGAATGTCTGGAATTTCTCTCTCCAAGGCCCTAGGAGATACTTCTTCTTTTTTTTCTCCTTTAACATTAGTTCTCAAACTCCTCCCAGTTTCACTGGGAAGGAGTCCGAGCCCTAAAAATAGTAGGTTAGACCTAGGACAGGCGGCGGAAGGCTGATTTACCATAAAATTAGGCACATAATGCGGGATAGGTCAATATGTAAGTTTCATATTTCTCTCTTAACGGTGCAGATGCTTAGTTTTTTGCATTTTTCTGCTTTTTCTTTGCTTTTCTTTTTCTGAAATGTTTAGAATGTACTGTATGTTTATCTAGGGGATCTCTTATGACGCCATGTATTAGAAGAATGATGTAATATGGTATTTTGTACAATCACTTGTGGAACTGTTGTGTGCTGTAACACATACGGAATTATGCGGTAAAAAAATATTTTTTAAATGTTTAATAAAAATATTTAAAAAAAAAAAAAAAAAAAAAAAAAGAGAACATGCCCACTGGTTAGTCAAATCTAATTTGGGGTGCTCCCTAAAAAGGACGAAGGCCCTCAACAGCCTAAGTGACTCCTCACCGTAGTCTCCCAAACGTCAACAAGATGGACTCCCCCTAGAGCTCTTTTAAGGAGATTTTCATGTCTCCCATCTGGCAATATACCTAGGACCTAATAAATTAAATATGCGTGAGGGGTGGTTAATGGTGCAGCTGTTTTAGTGAAACCACCCTACTGCTTGAGTAAAATCAATATGTTCAAGCCTATGCAATGCACACCCTTAGCTTAGTGTAAAGTAAGAGCATTTTGAAAAGCCTGTTCGCAATTATGGGTGGCTTTAGGACCCATATATATCATTATAAATGACTAACAGTGAATATTGCTCATGTTTTGGGGGGGCTGAGTGACATCAATTAGGTAACAAAGGCTAAGGTTGATTAGTCAAAGTCACTCAGAACCACGAGGTGAAAAGCATCCCTTGCTCAGTTACCCATCTACCATTTTATGTTGTCTATGGCCCTACAAATAACCTACTCTTGTTTTTAAGAGACACAAGTGGGTAGAGGAGTCACAGGGAGCCATAAACAACAAAGCCTCACCTCCCTCTGAATCTGGTGTCCTGCCACCCACCCGCACCATCCTCTACATTTACCCTCCAACCCACCCAACCAAATTAAAAAAAAAAATGTTGTGTAACCCACACCAACCTCTCTTCCATTACTCTTCCTTCTCGTACCTGTATGTAAAACATGCATTGGCAAAGTTAAACTGTCTCGTCTGCAACACCAAGTGCAAACCTATTGGCTTTGGAAATGTTTTTTATGGTCAGATAGCCGCCATGCAATCAAATGCACATAGGTCATCTTCAAATGGTTTTTGTTTTAAGATAGGGGAAGAGCACTGCATGTCAGATAACACCAATAATTAGGACCTGAAGGTGTGGAAGAAAAACTCCCCAACGTCTGCTTAATTGGTTTTAACCAATATTGTGAAATGTACCTTGCATTTATATGTGTGCATATGTGCTATATAGTCATACCAGCAGTACTAATATTAACATACATTCTAATTTAATAAAAATGAGGTTGGATAGAAGTCAACTAGAGAACTAACCAGCATAGACACTTAAAATTGGCTTTAAAAGATTTAGAACAGGTTGATCAACATTCAGCTCTCAATGATCAGCATGGATGCGGAGGGCCCCCAATACTAGCAGACAATGAACAAACTCCCCACTGAGTGGAGGATTGTTGTTCCTCTGCTATCTTGGGATCAGGCACAAGACTACACATTCTCACTCGTCAGTTAAAACGAGAACAGGTTATATAGCGTATCTGATTGAAAAAAGGCAAACAGCAGCTGACCGCGCCCTGATAGAACACACTGATTTTGGCTGCAGGGCTAACAGGGACAACAGGGAGTAGAGGGCGAAATGTACTACTATGGAAAGAACACCGTTGGTAGTGCAGAAAAGAACAGAATCCCAAGAGGAGAAGCCTTGCCAATAAAGAATTACTAACATTTAGAAAATGTAATTGACAAATTGATGCTATTAAGATTTTTTTTTTCTCTTTTAAGAAAAATTGAGCAGAGCATTTTTATTGTAATAAACAAGCTATGTGTCAGATAACGCATTACGTGGCAGTCCCAAACCATGTAGCATCTGTAGTTGCTTTGTGAATCTCAGTGGCTTCCCTGATTAGTGTGACTTCACAGACAATGCAATATTGAAATGTTACTTTAATCATGTCCGCAATAAATGTTTTACTTTCTGTTCTGTCAGCTTCCCTTGGAAGCACAGGTCACATGATATTTGCCAGATATGGTTACATTTTCCTATAAATATGGCACAGAGAACAAATAAAACATTGGTTTACATAGGTCCTGAGGATCCTAATATTAACAAAAACATTTTTTTAAATAAAAACTCATCACTTACAAAACTCTTTTTATCTTAGAAACACTGACTGCATTAATACAATTGCTTCATTACCTTATTTTCTTATTCACTTGTGAATGTCCGATCCCGATTTGCCTTATCTAATAAAGTGCAAAACAAAATAAAATTACGTTCTTTAAATTCTCAGCTACTCCTACAAAAATTTGCGTTACAAAAATAAACTAAAATGTAAAAAACCCTCCTCCTCTTGGCACACATTTTTAAACATGAATTTAATTTACAGTGAGTGCCTTCAGTAGACTCATATTAAAGAAGTCTCAAGTCGCTATCTTCTTGATATTTATCAATAGGAAGACTTGAATTCAAGCGTTCCTTTAGGTTTTGCTGCCTTGTTATAACATCATGGCAATTGTTCATGACCAACCCAGGTTTGTGTTTTTTCCAGTGTCAGTCACACACTCAAAGTGGGCCGGCTACGCTTCGAAGGGGGGACATGTGCACACTGGGTCACTGGAACTTGGCCGATGAGCCCTAAATATGGTGAAACTGGCCCTGGGTTGCTTCTGTTCCGGTTCAGGGAGGACCTGTCCTGACAGTTCGGGCGGGACTGTTCCTACTGGAGCAGGTCAAGACTGATTTGCACATGGCTGGATCCAAACTGAATGTGCAAAATAACAATGCGCGGAGTTGCGGCCCGAGTAATTGCCAGTGGCTGAGATTAATTTAAGCATTCCATCCTTCACTTTTTTGTGTACTTTTCTGATGTTCTTAGCGAGATTGCTTCCACCAAGTCTGCCCAGTAGAGTGTGCCTTGTAGGACCTACGCATGATGAGACAGGCCAATACCTGCTGAAGGGGGCCGGTCACCACATACTAAAATGCTTACTGGCTTTATCAGACTGGCAGATACAATGTCCACTGACACTTTAGTTTGAACCTCATCAGGGTGGACAAGAAACAGATGGAGAACTATGTTAAGACACAGGTTTCAGATTCAAAGAGGAACCAGAAAGCATCAGATGGTGACCTCTCTGATGAATCAGAACTGAGTATGGGGAGAGGACACTTTTGAGGTCCATGAATGCCTTACCCGAAAAGTTAGCACACACATCTGCTACTATTGAGTCTGAAGTGAAGGTAGGGGAATACAAAGTTGAGGACTTGCTGAGTAAGGTAGTTAAAACTGAAGGGGAGATGCTGGATGTGGGTCCTAGTATTCAGATTTTAAAGACTTCTGCAACACAAAGGAACTCCCTTGGTGACCTTGCAGAGTTTAATGTCTGTGACGTTTGTAGGGTATTGAAATTTGACATTGGGTTGAGGTGCTTGAAAATCAACGGCATGAAGCAAATGTACATGTGGAGGGTGTCCCGGATTTAGCCGCTGAGCAAACTCCTCTGTCTGCTGTAGCATACAATGCTGAATGATCTGCTAGTTATGGCTTACAAAGCGATTGGACCAAGGGTCTTGCAAAGCCTACACACTACCCACAAGTGATGCTGAGACGACGAAACTGGAGGTGGGATCATCATGATGGTCCCGAATTCTGACAACTAATGAGACACTATACTGTATGCACTGCACTGTAAGAGTAGTGTTGGGTTGAGGGGCAGTTGTCTGCTCCTGTTCTCAGGACTGTGATCTGAAAGCTTTGCAAGAAAGTGTTACTGGGCTGCACTGGGGTCTAGGCACTTACAAGTTTTAGTGGGCTGTATGTGATAAAGTTGCTTTTAAAAATCAGACTACATTAAAGTTGTGATGGAACTGTTGAGGTAATATCTTGTGTCCCTTATTATTCCCTATGACAGCTATTTTACTACATGCATCCTTTAATTTATCTAACTGTACATGGATAACCCCTTAGTATGTCTTAATGCTTGCTATCGCTGAACCCTAAACCTCCAAACTACCCCTTTAATGCTAAACTTCTCTGAACCTTAAGTGTTCCCAACACCTCTAGATGGCCCCAACTACCCCTGAATACCAATTCCTGAACTTTACCAACGCCTTAATAATACAGTTCTCTGAACCCTAAAAACACATTACTATCCCCTAAAACTACCCTTCCTTGAACCTAAAAACCCTAACTACCCCTCAACACTACCCTTCCCTGAATCTTACAAACCTCGTTCTATCACTTAAAGCTACACTTCTCTGAACCCTAAAAACTCATTAGTACACATTAGCGCAACCCTTTCATGAACCCTAAAAACCCTTGCAACCCCTTAATACTACCCTTCCTTTTACCCAAAACCCCTTACTACCACTTACTGCAACCCTTCACTGAACCTTTAAAAACCCTTACTAACCCATAACCCTACAGTTCCTGGAGTACTAAAACCCTCTTTTATGGTAAACCTCCATCAACTCAAAAAACCTGAACAATCACCTAATGTTAACTTCCCCCTTAAGAATACCAACCACTGAACCCTACCAACCCATTTTGCCTTATCGCCATCCTTCCCTGAATCCTGATAACCCCTTACTATTCCTCAACCTCCCATTGCCCACCTAATTGTACATGTTCCCCACTACTATAGCGGGAGGATGCCTCCATGACTCATATTCCATTACATTTTAAAATATTATTGCAGCCACAGCTTTATTTCATTCTATTTTTTCAGTAGACAACATTTTGAAAAAAAAAATGTTATCTACTTTCCCCCGGCCCCATAATATTTTCACTGAACAGTGATCCATGACGGAAAAACTATGCATTTATCACCCAGATGCTGCAAAATGTTTTCTGCAAAGCTGAGAACATTGAGTTGTGGCACCTCAGCATACCTCTGGGCTATCTCCAATTTAATGTCAAATATTGTTTCAGTCGCTCCTTGCTACACGTGGCATATGCCATTTGATGCTAGTAATTATTATATTATATTTAAGTTGAGGGGCTGGATTTTCTGTTGTCTTTTGAATTTACTGCTTACTCTTTCAATCAACCAGTGTTGATTATACCCTCCGAGTTATACTCTTTGAGCATCAGTGGATTTCCTACTGGGCTTTGCTTATGATGGGATTTTAGGTTTTAAACTTTCTGATGCCACGATTGTGGATTGTATGTCTTTTTTTGAAAACTCAATGAAGTTGTTAAAACAAGATGTCAGTATTCACAATAGTATGTTCTTCATTAGTAGGTACTGATTATGCTCCCTATTCTTTAGTGAGAACTACTAAAGTAAGCAAAATATTTTTTAATAATAACAGGGAAAATAACTACAGAAAAACGTGTTCATTTCATCCTTTAAGTATGAAACAGTTAATTAGTCCATGAAGCTACCAGGATTCCTCCACTTTCTTTGATATTAATTAGCCAATAAAGCTGCCCTTTTTAGGTCGAGCCTAGCGTTGCAGCGCATGCGTTGCTCGCTTTGCGAGGCATGCTGTATTAGGGTATATTTTAGAAGTGGTGTGGAAGTCCCGCCCATATTTTTCATTGGCTGGTGTCATCGTCCATCGTAAATGCTCGCTTCTGATTGATAATGAGGCTTCTTAGTCCCTCCTTGTTACCGCCCTGTCTTCTTTTGGGACCGCCCATCAAGACTTGATCTTTTACTTGCCGTGTTATACTACCCCCTTCAATTAGTCAGTAAGCACTTTTTTTTCATTAGGGGCTTTGGCAAAGGTGGTGCATGTTTATTTTTGCACCGCGCTTTCACTTTAACAATAGCTGCCACCCCGCGAGTGCTGTGTGGGGTAGCAGCTATTGTTATAAGTGAAAGCACAATGCCTTTGCGCAGTGGCGACCGCTTTTTTTCCTTTACCCCGCTCCCTCGGATGGTGACGGTATATTCCATGGAGTCTACCGGCGGCAGGAAGCGGCCCGCGCCGGAGTCTGAGTGAGTACTGGGGCCCACCAGGGGGAGGGGCTGAGGTCGGACAGCAGCCTTGAAACCTTTGAGGGGAGTGGGCCTGAGGCCGCCTGGGGAGGTTACAGGCGGGTTAAGGCTAGGGATTAGTAATGGGCCATTCCGAGCAACGATGAGGGACCTGTGTGCTGATAGGAGCTGCCCGGGACCCCCAGACTGCATTGCCTCACACTGAGCCCCACACTCCAGCTTTCTCTCAGCACATTCTTTGGTCCAAGTCTTGCGCTCAGACTTGGAAATTCCACCGGCAGTAACTCTGGAAACTCGTATTATGAACTCCTTCCTGGAGCCCAAGTTTAAAGAAGCTTTGCGGAAAAAGCCCAAGGATCGGACCTGGGAGGTAAGCAGCAAAGAGGGGCCCACACATAGGCTTTAATAAGATGGAATGAAGATACCACACATTTTTCTAAATTGTCTTAATAGCCTATATTTTAATGTGTATTCCTTTAAAGTTTGCTGCTTACATCACAAGCTTCATCTCCTGACCCTTTTCATAACACTCTTCTTTCAAGGTATTTCTTAACTCTGCCAGTGCTGGTGTTTGGTGTTGGGGCACTAGTCCCAGCTTCCATATTATTGGAACCAAAGATGTTACTTCAAAGTGAAAATACTTTATAGGACAGCTAGTATCAATAGCTACAAAGCCGTCCAATTATTACCAAACATGTCCTTCTCCTATCAAAAACTCCTACCTGTTGGTTTGCCAATGCTTGTTTAGCGTTTTTTTTATGCATGTAGGTTAAAAATGAATGAGAAATATTATGTTTTTCCAGTAAATAATGATCTCTTAAGAAATTTGTATCAATTTAGACTAAGAAGCTACTGTGACATCATTAACAGCTGGGATTCAGAAATATATTATATAGTTAGCTACACCCCATTGGCCAGCATTCCGTCCTTGGGACCCTCTTCTATTAGAATGCCATAAGTAGAGTGGTTTCCGTGAGGGTCTGGTTTCACCCGCTTATCATGCGTTGGAGCAGACAGGGCTTTCCCTCAGTGCAGCATTTCGAACTCTGCCACCCTGAGTAGGGTGCTACATCGGATTTATTGACTGGGGACAAAACTTTTTGCTCTTCAGTGTTCGCTCGTGATGTGTGGTGGTGTTCGGTGGTTAAAGGGGATTTCATTATGTATTTGTGTTTTTGCATAATTCGGACTCTTTTAAGACGCTGGGGCACTTTTCCCTGTTGAATGAACATGGGGTAGTTAGTTAGTTACCAGGATGGTGCTGCATCATATTCAATTATGAATTATAAGAGTTTTGAAACTCTACAAATACATTGCAAGCACTATCAGATCACAAGTTATAACAAGCATTTGTACTGCAATAGATCTCGCATTTGCGAGAGCTTGAGCTATTGGCGTTGGAAGTGACAATACCTTTTATTTGTATGTGTTGAAAATCTGCAAGCGATACATAAACATGCACTTTGTACTTATAGTTGTTGCTTACGAGAAGCAAGGCTGGCAGTAATTGTGCCTCTTTTACGGCCAGCCATGCATCTTGTTAGCAAGGACTGTAAGTACAAAGTGCATGTTTACGCACCTCTTGCAGGTTTTAAAAAACACATAAAAGACATTGTAAATTACAATGCCAATAGCTCAAACTTTTGCAAATGCAAGACCTATTGCATTGCAAATGCTTGCTGGTTACGTGTACCTGACAGTGCAGCTGTCTGGTTGCAAAATACATATTGTGGAACCTACAGTGGCTTATAGCATGCCCACTGCTTATAAGTGGATGGCTCCACTGTAATTTGTATTTGTTTGCTTTCTATTGAATGCCTTTCCTTGTTTCTGCCTGTCCATCTTGTGTTTGTCCTTCCTTCGAGCATAGTCTCTTTAACATCTCTTTGAATGGGTGGCTTAAAAGCATTCTCTGCTTGCTTTTAAGGAAATATGTTTTCCTTTTTTGTTAGGCACTCTATGAAAGTGCGTGTATTTTACAGTTCTCTCCCTTGAGAGCTTTCTCTTTCACTTCATGTTGCTCTCTCTTGTCCATGTGCCTCTGTCCCACCAACAGCACTTGTGTTGCTCTCTCCTTCACCTGCCCACTGTTGCTTCAACCCAAAACGTGCTGCTTCAACCCGTTCACTTTCTCCCCAAATTATGCCCGCAACGCAGTCCTTTTTTTTTTGGGTTGTAAATAAAAGCACTTTCATGTGTTGTTTATTCAAAAACCGCTTTTCATTAGAGACACCAATCAATATAATTTAGATTATAAAATAATCATATCTACCTGATTATTCATTCAGTCAGTCAGTCATTAAAACTTTATTTGGTTTGTTACAACCATAAAAGTATTATTATAAAAATGCAACACATAGCCATTTCCTGGAGGATAACACGGCTCCTTTTGTTGTTAATCAATATCCTCCTTAGTTATTAAAATCACAATGTATTAAACATATATAACCAAACCTTACAAACACAATGCATACAATATTATTAAAATGCAATCTCTTTTTATATTAGGGGTTACTTGCACCTATAGCTCTGAACACTGGAGGAACGCCCAAACTCTGCTCATGTATTTCCCCAAAGCACCGGCTATATCCAAATTTGTCATTCCCACTAGGAGGTTAGCCGCTTGCTTCCTATTCAGACTCCTGTATTTTTTAAATATCGGACATAAAATCTCCTTTCGTATATCAAGAACCATCCTACAGTCTAATAAAATACTTAAAATGTCACAGGAGGTACCTAGCATACAAGTGCAGTTACCATCACTATTTATCATGAGGTTTTTGACCCTATTATTTATGTAACAGGAATTTATTCCCATTCTCACTTTTAAAACCTCTCGTCTTAGACGGTGATTCGGTAACCTGTCTAAATAAGGATACGGTTGGTCTTCTAAAGCCCATGCTTGGGTCATATGGGACACCGATGTTTTCTGCCGGAGATACACTCGATCACATATAAGGGACGCGTCGGCTCCCAATGACCGTAGTTCTTTTTTGCCCATTATGCCGTGTCCTAACTGCGTGCCTAGTTCTAGGCCCAGCACTTCATATGCTTCTCTTAATGAGGTTCTTGTTTCTTTCGCCCAGGATAACTCACTAGAGGCAATTTCTTCTCTACACCACTGTGAGATTTTTTGGTGGGGCTCCCCAGTCCCTAGACGCTGCCAAAAACGTATTAAGGCCATCCAAGTGGTAATTGCCCAAGTGGTAAATCCCAACTCTAATCGTGCTGCTTGTACCATTGATGATTTTGGCAGCGAGAACAAGCTTTTCAGGATCATACCCTCCTCTTTATCCGAACATTTTTTCCCGCTTAAAAAGAGAACCTCTGATCCATATAGAAATTGCGCGGGGACCATTGTTAGGTAGGCCTTTATAACCTGCCCGACTGACATTTCTCCATAGAAGCTATTAAATCTTTTTAAGCCCTTCATAGAAGCCATTGCCCTCATTTTTAGGGCTCGGGCCTACGTCACACACTGCGAAGCAGTGTGGGCGGAGCCAAGAGTCCTATTATCAGGGAGTCCGAGAAGCAACCCAAACATTCCTGAATGCTCGTGATTTTTAGGGCTTGTTTTTTGCCATCTGCATGGCGATTGGGCCTTGCATGCCTGTCTTTTAAGAAGTCAGCACGCAATAGGCCATACGTTTTTGAATTTCTAGACTTCCTGCATAATCCGTGCGGACAGGAGCAGGAGAAGGTCATAAATCTTCAATTACCAGCTGTCATGGCTGGCGGTAATTGAAGGCAGATGGTGGGCGCGCGTGCTCACGTTAGCCCCACAGAGTAAACACCATTCCTCGCACGAGCAGCACTGCGCTTTCTACGGTGCCAATATATCAACTGAAACTAATAGGCCAATAAACATTTGTGAGAGGGTTTCATTGTCAAATGTCACTTAGTTGTGCTATGTTATGTCTTATATTAGCTTGGCGTTAACAATTGCACAGCGCCTTGATGGCCTCTAGACTCCTGATTGTGCTATATAACATTTAGATAAGAAATAAGGGTTTGATTAAGGAGGCGCGCGTGAGTGCAGAGTAGTGAGTGCAGAGTAGTGAGCGCAGAGTAGTGAGCGCAGAGTAGTGAGTGGTGAGTGCAGAGTAGTGAGTGCAGAGTAGTGAGTGCAGAGTAGTGAGTGCAGAGTAGGGAGTGCAGAGTAGGGAGTGCAGAGTAGGGAGTGCAGAGTGTACAGTGCAGAGTGTACAGTGCAGAGTGTACAGTGCAGAGTGAGTGTTTAGAGTGCAGAGTAGTGAGTGCAGAGTATTGAGTGCAGAGTGCAGAGTAGTGAGTGCAGAGTATTGAGTGCAGAGGAGTGAGTGCAGAGGAGTGAGTGCAGAGTGAGTGTGCAGAGTGCAGAGTAGTGAGTGCAGAGGGAGTGTGCAGAGTAGTGAGTGCAGAGTGAGTGTGCAGAGTGCAAAGTAGTGAGTGCAGAGTAGTGAGTGCAGGGTAGTGAGTGCAGAGTAGTGAGTGCAGAGTAGTGAGTGCAGAGTAGTGAGTGCAGAGTAGTGAGTGCAGAGTAGGGAGTGCAGAGTAGGGAGTGCAGAGTGTAGAGTGCAGAGTGCAGAGTGTACAGTGCAGAGTGTACAGTGCAGAGTGTACAGTGCAGAGTGAGTGTTTAGAGTGCAGAGTAGTGAGTGCAGAGTATTGAGTGCAGAGTGCAGAGTAGTGAGTGCAGAGTAGTGAGTGCAGAGTATTGAGTGCAGAGGAGTGAGTGCAGAGGAGTGAGTGCAGAGTGAGTGTGCAGAGTGCAGAGTAGTGAGTGCAGAGGGAGTGTGCAGAGTAGTGAGTGTGCAGAGTGCAAAGTAGTGAGTGCAGAGTAGTGAGTGCAGAGTAGTGAGTGCAGAGTAGTGAGTGCAGAGTAGTGAGTGCAGAGTTGTGAGTGCAGAGTGCAGAGAAGTGAGTGTAGAGTAGTGAGTGCAGAGTAGTGAGTGCAGAGTAGTGAGTGCAGAGTAGTGAGTGCAGAGTAGTGAGTGCAGAGTAGTGAGTTGTGAGTGCATAGTTGTGAGTGCAGAGTGCAGAGTGCAGAGTAGTGAGTGCAGAGTAGTGAGTGCAGAGTAGTGAGTGCAGAGTAGTGAGTGCAGAGTAGTGAGTGCAGAGTGGTGAGTGCAGAGTGGTGAGTGCAGAGTGGTGAGTGCAGAGTGGTGAGTGCAGAGTAGTGAGTGCAGAGTAGTGAGTGCAGAGTAGTGAGTGCAGAGTAGTGAGTAGTGAGTGCAGAGTAGTGAGTGCAGAGTAGTGAGTGCAGAGTGGTGAGTGCAGAGTGGTGAGTGCAGAGTGGTGAGTGCAGAGGGGTGAGTGCAGAGGGGTGAGTGCAGAGTGGTGAGTAGTGAGTGCAGAGTAGTGAGTAGTGAGTGCAGAGTAGTGAGTAGTGAGTGCAGAGTAGTGAGTAGTGAGTGCAGAGTAGTGAGTGCAGAGTAGTGAGTGCAGAGTAGTGAGTGAAGACTAGTGAGTGTAGAATAGTGAGTAGTGAGTGCAGAGTAGTGAGTGCAGAGTGGTGAGTGCAGAGTGGTGAGTGCAGACTGGTGAGTGCAGAGTGGTGAGTAGTGAGTAGTGAGTGCAGAGTAGTGAGTGCAGAGTAGTGAGTAGTGAGTGCAGAGTAGTGAGTAGTGAGTGCAGAGTAGTGAGTAGTGAGTGCAGAGTAGTGACTGCAGAGTAGTGAGTAGTGAGTAGTGAGTGCAGAGTAGTGAGTGCAGAGTAGTGAGTGCAGAGTAGTGAGTAGTGAGTGCAGACTAGTGAGTGCAGAGTAGTGAGTGGTGAGTGCAGAGTGGTGAGTGCAGAGTGGTGAGTGCAGAGTGGTGAGTAGTGAGTGCAGAGTAGTGAGTGCAGAGTAGTGAGTGCAGAGTAGTGAGTGCAGAGTAGTGAGTGCAGAGTAGTGAGTGCAGAGTAGTGAGTGCAGAGTAGTGAGTAGTTAGTGCAGAGTAGTGAGTAGTGAGTGCAGAGTAGTGAGTAGTGAGTGCAGTGTAGTGAGTAGTGAGTGCAGAGTAGTGAGTAGTGAGTGCAGAGTAGTGAGTAGTGAGTGCAGAGTAGTGAGTGCAGAGTGGTGAGTGCAGAGTGGTGAGTGCAGAGTGGTGAGTGCAGAGTGGTGAGTGCAGAGTGGTGAGTGCAGAGTGGTGAGTGCAGAGTGGTGAGTGCAGAGTAGTGAGTGCAGAGTAGTGAGTAGTGAGTGCAGAGTAGTGAGTAGTGAGTGCAGAGTAGTGAGTGCAGAGTAGTGAGTGCAGAGTAGTGAGTGCAGAGTAGTGAGTGCAGAGTAGTGAGTGCAGAGTAGTGAGTGAAGACTAGTGAGTGAAGACTAGTGAGTAGTGAGTGCAGAGTAGTGAGTGAAGACTAGTGAGTGAAGACTAGTGAGTGAAGACTAGTGAGTGAAGACTAGTGAGTGAAGACTAGTGAGTGAAGAATAGTGAGTAGTGAGTGCAGAGTAGTGAGTGCAGAGTGGTGAGTGCAGAGTGGTGAGTGCAGAGTGGTGAGTGCAGAGTGGTGAGTGCAGAGTGGTGAGTGCAGAGTGGTGAGTGCAGAGTGGTGAGTGCAGAGTGGTGAGTGCAGAGTGGTGAGTAGTGAGTGCAGAGTAGTGAGTGCAGAGTAGTGAGTGCAGAGTAGTGAGTGCAGAGTAGTGAGTGCAGAGTGGTGAGTGCAGAGTGGTGAGTGCAGAGTGGTGAGTGCAGAGTGGTGAGTGCAGAGTGGTGAGTGCAGAGTGGTGAGTGCAGAGTGGTGAGTGCAGAGTGGTGAGTGCAGAGTGGTGAGTGCAGAGTGGTGAGTGCAGAGTGGTGAGTAGTGAGTGCAGAGTAGTGAGTGCAGAGTAGTGAGTAGTGAGTGCAGAGTATTGAGTGCAAAGTAGTGAGTAGTGAGTGCAGAGTAGTGAGTGCAGAGTAGTGAGTGCAGAGTAGTGAGTGCAGAGTAGTGAGTGAAGACTAGTGAGTGAAGACTAGTGAGTAGTGAGTGCAGAGTAGTGAGTGAAGACTAGTGAGTGAAGACTAGTGAGTGAAGACTAGTGAGTGAAGACTAGTGAGTGAAGAATAGTGAGTAGTGAGTGCAGAGTAGTGAGTGCAGAGTGGTGAGTGCAGAGTGGTGAGTGCAGAGTGGTGAGTGCAGAGTGGTGAGTGCAGAGTGGTGAGTGCAGAGTGGTGAGTGCAGAGTGGTGAGTAGTGAGTGCAGAGTAGTGAGTGCAGAGTAGTGAGTGCAGAGTAGTGAGTGCAGAGTGGTGAGTGCAGAGTGGTGAGTGCAGAGTGGTGAGTGCAGAGTGGTGAGTGCAGAGTGGTGAGTAGTGAGTGCAGAGTAGTGAGTGCAGAGTAGTGAGTAGTGAGTGCAGAGTATTGAGTGCAAAGTAGTGAGTAGTGAGTGCAGAGTAGTGAGTGCAGAGTAGTGAGTGCAGAGTAGTGAGTAGTAAGTGCAGAGTAGTGAGTGCAGAGTAGTGAGTAGTGAGTGCAGAGTAGTGAGTGCAGAGAAGTGAGTAGTGAGTGCAGAGTAGTGAGTGCAGATTAGTGAGTAGTGAGTGAAGAGTAGTGAGTAGTGAGTAGTGAGTGCAGAGTAGTGAGTGCAGAGTAGTGAGTGCTGAGTAGTGAGTGCTGAGTAGTGAGTGCTGAGTAGTGAGTGCTGAGTAGTGAGTAGTGAGTGCAGAGTAGTGAGTAGTGAGTGCAGAGTAGTGAGTGGTGAGTAGTGAGTGCAGAGTATTGAGTAGTGAGTAGTGAGTGCAGAGTAGTGAGTAGTGAGTGCAGAGTAGTGAGTGGTGAGTAGTGAGTGCAGAGTATTGAGTAGTGAGGGCAGAGTAGTGAGTGCAGAGTAGTGAGTAGTGAGTGCAGAGTAGTGAGTAGTGAGGGCAGAGTAGTGAGTAGTGAGTGCAGAGTAGTGAGTAGTGAGTGCCGAGTAGTGAGTAGTGAGTGCAGAATAGTGATTGCAGAGTAGTGAGTAGTGAGTGCAGAGTAGTGAGTAGTGAATGCAGAATAGTGAGTAGTGAGTAGTGAGTGCAGAGAAATGAGTGCAGAGTAGTGAGTGCAGAGTAGTGAGTGCAGAGTAGTGAGTGCAGAGTAGTGAGTGCAGAGTAGTGAGTGCAGAGTAGTGAGTAGTGAGTGCAGAGTAGTGAGTAGCGAGTGCAGAGTAGTGAGTAGCGAGTGCAGAGTGGTGAGTGCAGAGTGGTGAGTGCAGAGTGGTGAGTGCAGAGTGGTGAGTAGTGAGTGCAGAGTAGTGAGTGCAGAGTAGTGAGTGCAGAGTAGTGAGTGCAGAGTAGTGAGTGCAGAGTAGTGAGTAGGGAGTGCAGAGTAGTGAGTAGTGAGTGCAGAGTAGTGAGTAGTGAGTGCAGAGTAGTGAGTGCAGAGTAGTGAGTAGTGAGTGCAGAGTAGTGAGTGCAGAGTAGTGAGTGCAGAGTAGTGAGTGCAGAGTAGTGAGTGCAGAGTAGTGAGTAGTGAGTGCAGAGTAGTGAGCAGTGAGTGCAGAGTAGTGAGTGAGTGCAGAGTCGTGAGTGCAGAGTAGTGAGTGCAGAGTAGTGAGTAGTGAGTAGTGAGTGCAGAGTAGTGAGTGCAGAGTGGTGAGTGCAGAGAAGTGAGTAGTGAGTGCAGAGTAGTGAGTGAGTGCAGAGTAGCGAGTAGTGAGTGCAGGGTAGTGAGTAGTGAGTAGTGAGTGCAGAGTAGTGAGTGCAGAGTAGTGAGTAGTGAGTGCTGAGTAGTGAGTGCAGAGTAGTGAGTGCAGAGTAGTGAGTAGTGAGTGCAGAGTAGTGAGTGCAGAGTAGTGAGGGCAGAGTAGTGAGTGCAGCGTAGAGAGTAGTGAGTGCAGAGTAGTGAGTGCAGAGTAGTGAGTGCAGAGTAGTGAGTAGTGAGTAGTGAGTGCAGAGTAGTGAGTGCAGAGTAGTGAGTGCAGAGTAGTGAGTGCAGAGTAGTGAGTGCAGAGTAGTGAGTGCAGAGTAGTGAGTGCAGAGTAGTGAGTAGTGAGTGCTGAGTAGTGAGTGCTGAGTAGTGAGTAGCGAGTGCAGAGTAGTGAGTAGTGAGTGCAGAGTAGTGAGTGCAGAGTAGTGAGTAGTGAGTGCAGAGTAGTGAGTGCAGAGTAGTGAGTAGTGAGTGCAGAGTAGTGAGTGCAGAGTAGTGAGTAGTGAGTGCAGAGTAGTGAGTAGTGAGTGCAGAGTAGTAAGTGCAGAGTAGTGAGTGCAGAGTAGTGAGTGCAGAGTAGTGAGTGCAGAGTAGTGAGTGCAGAGTAGTGAGTGCAGAGTGAGTGTGCAGAGTGAGTGAATTTGAATTTAAAATATTTATATAGCGCTACATTCACCGCACGGTTTCTTGGCGCTGTGGAGACTATGTGCAGAGTGAGTGTGCAGAGTGAGTGGGCAGAGTGAGTGGGCAGAGTGAGTGGGCAGAGTGCAGAGTTGTGAGTGCAGAGTGTGAAGTGCGTGAGTGTGTAGGGTGAGCAGTGTGTGAGCGTGCAGGGTTAACAGTCTGTGAGCGTGCAGGGTGAACATTGTGTGAGCGTGTAGGGTGAGCGGTGTGTGAGCATGTAGGGTGAGCAGTGTGTGAGCGTGCAGGGTTAACAGTGTGTGAGCGTGCAGGGTTAACAGTGTGTGAGCGTGCAGGGTGAACATTGTGTGAGCGTGCAGGGTGAACATTGTGTGAGCGTGCAGGGTGAACATTGTGCGAGTGTGCAGGGTGAACAGTTTGTGAGTGTGCAGGGTGAACAATTCCAATCCAAACCACATAATTCCATTACACGCCACATGCATACACTCCATAACACATGGCTAAAAGACATTGCCATTTACAATGCCATTAGCTCTAACTCAAATAAATCCGAGACCTATTGCATTTCCAATGCTTGTTAATGCTTCCAGATGGGTGGTCCAATTCAGATTACACGTGAACCATATTCCCAAGTATCTATACTCTGTTACCTTCTCGAGTAATTCCGTGCCTAGACGCCAAGAGAACCGGGTCTTACTTTTACCGAAGCATAATATTTTGGTCTTCTCCATGTTCACTACTAATTTTGTATTTAAGCAGTATTTATAGAACATGTTTAATTTCCTCTACAGACCTATCTCTGTCTGGTCCATAATCACCAGATCGTCTGCGTATATCAGAAAAGATATGTGATTACCTCCTAGCTTAGGACTAGCCCCTTTGACCTCTCTTAAGTTCCGGGGTAGGTCCGCTATAAACAGGGAAAAAAGCAACGGGGCTAGTACGCACCCCTGCCTCAGGCCATTTCCAATCTGGATTCTCCCAGACAATCCACCCTCCTCGTCCAGGATTACCTGGGCCCAGTTATTTATATGTAAGGCCTGAATAAGGGCTAAAAGGTCATCATGTATTTTATAGCCTACCAAGGTTGACCATAGCTGCTCCCTGCCTACAAGGTCAAATCCCGCGCGGAAGTCTACAAAGCAGCACAACAAATTACCCCTCTGTTCTATTGACTTCCCGCTACCGCCCAGAGGGCAAAACAATGGTCAACCGTCGAATGCCCTTCTTTAAATCCCCCGCTGTTCTGGGGGTACTATGCAGTTATCTTCAGCCCAGTCTTTTAGCAGACCTAGGATTACTTTGGAGAAAACTTTTTCCCCAATATCCAAGAGGTTTATTAGGCGATAATTTTTAGGGGAGTTTACATCGCCTTTTTTATGTATCAGTCTAATGATAGCCCCTTTCCAGCTGTCTGGTAAGATTCCCTTGTTTAATATTCTCGAACACATCTTTGAGAACAAGTCCGCCCACCAATCTATATTAGTTTTTAGAATGATGGCGGGTAGATTGTCTGGGCCAGCAGCACGTGTCTGATGTAAGTTAGCTATTATGGTTTTAATATGGCCTTGGGAGAACTGCCCCATTACTTCTTCCCTAACTCTTGGCCAGCTAGATGATAATATTTCCCTCCTCCTTGGCCAATTGCCGTAAATTTCCTCGAGATAGGTTACCCACTTATCCTCTGGGACAGAACATTGCATTGTCCCTGCCGCTTTCCCCGTACATTCCTGAATCATTTTCCAGAAGCCTTTGACATTTTTTTCTTAAATTGCCTCTAGTAAGTTCATCCAGCATTTTTCTTTAAAGGATCTTTTTTTTTCTCTTATAGTTACCTTATATTTTATCCTTAATTTCTTCAGTGCTAATAATGCTGCTTCGTTGTAGCTCCGCCTAAGGCTCCTTTCATATCGCCTAATGGCGGCCTTTGCATTCCGGCAGTCTTTGTCAAACCATGGTTTATTACTTACATGTAGTGTTGCTTTATTTACCAAACTATGCTTTCCCCGTTTGATTTTTATCCTGAGGCATTCTACCAGTTGTCTTATTATATCCTCATACCAGGATATATCCTCCACTGGTGATGGGTTTTCTAAGTCAACTACTATCTGGAATTCCCTCAGTTTCTTTAGATATTCTTCACTAATCCTGGTTGTGAGTCGCTTTGGATATTCAACATCTACATGTGACACTTTCTGTCTCGACCGGACCTTGTTTACATACATTTACATCAATAATGGGAAATGGTCGCTACCCTCTACCTGGAGTATTTCAAAGTGTTGTGTTAAGTGGAAACACCATGCCTGAATAAAGGCATAGTCTATGGGGCACATTTGCTGCCCTATTTTAAAGGTGCGCTTTGCGGGCCGATCCGTTTCTTTCCTGCCATTAACACAAACCAATCCCATAGTCCCCAGCTGCCGTCCAAGCTCCACATCTTGATTTGATAGCTCGTTGCTGGTCAACATTGCAGACTCTATATTATACGCTTTTAGCAATTCGCTATTCCAGACATCGGTTTTTAGGGGATTTAGTCTTTGATTAAAATCCCCTAGAATTAGGAGCACATCTCTTGGGTAGATTTCATATAGGTTCTCTGAATCCTTTTTTAGACGCTCCAGCTCCGCTTTATACTTGTTTTTTTCCCTTTCTGTATGTACACATTAATAATACATAAGCCTCCATCACCTACGTTGTTATTTGGGATCAACACTCTGCTACCCAGTGCCCAATTACATGATAAATCATCTCTCACTATCTTTGTGGAGATCAGCGTCATCTGGCCGCCTGATGCCCTACCTATTTGGTTCTTCCTTGCAGGTTTTACATGTTGTGCAAAGCCTTCGGGAAGGGGGGTTTCATTCCTATTTAGCAAACTTTAATTTCAATTTAGCCAAGCCAGCACAACATGTGTTTTCTGACAGAAAACCACTTTATCAGGGAGGAAAAATCAGAAGACTACCTTATTTACAGAATCAACCATTATTTTTTTACATACATGAACGGTCACAGAATCACTTCTCTAGCAGTTATATACCTACGTCTAATCCAATCAGAATGACTATCAAAACGTATTCTTTACTGACCCTGGATTTAAATTATTAACTCAAAACCATTTGTCAAACTCAAAATATCAGATGTTTTCTAATAATTCTATTTGAAATATATTAATAAAATCCGTTTTCAAATTAATCATGAATTAGACTATCATGCGTTGCTTTCTGTAATTGTTTTCGAAATGTATTCAAATTTGCTCACACCCATAGTCAATAATCAAGTTCTCTGTATTGTCTCCATCTATTCCTGAGCACACCCTGCATTGGGCAAGTCTGCATGTGTCTTTTGTATTCCTTATTGGAGCCACAAAGAAAAAACTTTCATAAGGGGTTACGATACAGTCCTTCAAGAAGGAATGAATGAATGTAAAGTTTCTAAAGCGCACAGCTTCCTCGAAGGAGGTGTCCCGGTGCTTGCGGATAGTTCACGTAGGAGGCAAGTATGGCAATGGTTACTACCTAAAAAGCCAGGCCTTTAAGGCTTTCCGGAATTAAGTTTCTGATTCGAGTAAAGCACTGGAGAGGAAGGGAGTTTCAAAGTTTAGCAGACTGCAACGTAAAAGATCTGCCGCCTAGTCTCTCTTTGCAATATCGTGGGATTTTCAAGAGTCGTTAATTGTTGGATCGCAAGGGCTGATTTGACTGGTACAGCTGCAGCCTTTTCTGGGGGTATCCCGGTCCTGGGGTTCTGGTGGCCCTAAATACCATGGTCAGAGATTTAAATGTGATCCTTCTAGTTATAGTAAGCCAATGAAGTGTCTTAAATACAGCGAGATATAGTGGCACAAAGGTACCCACCTGATTAGCCTTGCTGGGGCACTTTGGATAAGTTGGAGCCTGTGCAGAAAATATGTAGGTATCCCCAGATAAAGGCTGTTTGCGTAGTCCAATGAGGTCGTGACTAACGCATGGACTATCGTCTTCTTATGAACTTCTGGTACTCATCTTCCAAAAACAGGTAGATGAGATATGTCGTATCTGGGTGGAAAAGGAGAGCTCTTTGTCCATCCTAATTAACAGATTCCTGGCAGCCTCTGAGAGGGGTGGAGGGGGATTCAGTTCTGACGGCCACCACAGACTGGGTGGAGAAGGGGGCACACGGCTGAAAAACAGGACCTCTGTTTTCTCAGTGTTTAATTTCAGACAGTTCTTATGCATCCAGCCTAAGATGTCTTTTAGGCATGCCTTAAAATTGTGAAATGCCTCACCTGAATGGTCTTTAAAGGCGAACACCAGTTGCATGTCCTCTGCATAGGACAACACTTTCACGCCGCAGGCTTCAATCAGAGTGGCCAGAGGAACGAGGTAGATGTTAAAAAGCAACGGGCTGAGTGTCGATCTCTGAGGCACCCCACACCTTAGTGATTTTGCAGAAGAGAAAAACGGACAAAGAAACACCTGCTAGGATCGGTTCTCCAAAAACGATCAAAGCCAGGATAGCGCCGTGCCGCACACTCCTGCCTGGTGAAGTCTGCCGAGTAGAATGGAGTGCGACACAGTGTCAAAAGCTTCCGTTAGGTCCAGCAGCACCAGCATAGCCAAGGCACCTTGATCCATAGACTCTCCAATGGATTCAGAGACTTCCCGTAGTGCTGTCTCGTGCTGTGGCCTGCTCTTAAGCCTGACTGGGATGCACAGAGGAGGCCATATGTTTCTATGTAAGTTGCCAGCTGCTTATGCACCAGCCTCTTAGCAGGGGCCGGTAGCAGAGAAGTAGGACTGAAATTACTAAGAGCCTCAGGATCCGCTGCTAGTTTCTTAAGGAGCGGGAGTAAATAGGTGTGTTTCCAAATCGTAGGAAAGATGCCGGTCTCCGGAGAGGTGTTCCATATCTGGTTGAGTGTTGGATTTAACCAGTGTGCCAGTGAACTAAAAAAGCAAGCAGGACAAGGGTCTCCAGGGGCGCCTGAATTGCATCTCAGTAATTCAGCTAAAGTTTCCTTAAGGGGAAGTGGACAAAAAACAGACAGCAAGGCATGCAAGCTTGAAAGCAGCAGGGAGGTGGGAAGATCATCTGCTCAAGGAAATGTGGAGTAGATATCAAGAATTTTGGACTACAAAAGTCCGACAGGTTAGTACAGAGTGTCGGGGGGAAGGACGAAAGAAGCTGTCTAAAGCCGTGGGATTGATAAAGGATTTTGTGATGTTAAAGACTTCCTTGGTGGAATTAACTGCGCTATCTACGCAGTTGGCAAAATATTCTCTGATCTTGCAGCGCTTGAGCCTGTGAAATTTTTTCAGGCCTTTTTTATAGAGTTCCTTGTCTGCCTGGTTGTAGGACTTTCTCAGCCGATGCCCCTATCGGGGAGAGGAAAGATGGCAGCTCCCTTGGATCGGACAGCGGAGCAACGTTATGGCCGAAGAAACAGCATTGCCTTCTTAGGCTGTCCCTCACTTTATCTTCAATCACCTTTTGAGGAGTCCAGTCCCAACAGTCAAGCCAGGTCCTCCGTAGACCAGAAACAAGTATCCTAGGACCGGTTTTAGGGTTTAACCCCTCATCAGCCAGACTAGCTTGAATCCAGTGGTGCAGTGAGCACAGGACTCATGTCTGGGAATACCCTTCCCACTTAGGGAGACAAAAGCAACATTCTGACCATCAATAGTTTTTCCCATTTGTCACCCAGAGTGGGACGGGTATGCCTAGACTGTGTCCCGCTGGAGTCAAGCTACTATGAGGGGTGCAGCCCTGAAACTGGTCCCAGTTTCTGCTCCCGTGAGAAGCTGAAAGGATTTTCAGAACAGGGTTGTAACAAGCAAGGCTAACTCCACTGAGACTATGTGAAAATGGACTGGGTTTTGTGGAAGGTTCTATATAGCATTACAAGAAGCCAATATGGTAGGGTTATTTGTTCTACCACTGGTGAATCACTGACTGGGGCCTTTTTTAATGGCCTTCACAGAAGTCCATTGCAAGACCAAAGGGATCGTGTGACACTCAAATGGAAAAAGATACACCATGTCAAGTTCCAAAAATCACAGGGTGACATTGAGGAGTTCCTGTGCCATGTATTGTGGCCCTTGATAAGGCCCGATGGATAAACAAAGGTTTCAGATAAATTACAATCAGCCCACAGCTTGAGTGGAGGATGCAAGATTCATAATGCCGTACAAAGAGTAATAATAAGATAAGATGGATGGAAAGCAACATATTTCAGAGGAGGACAAAACATTCCTTTCAGTAAAATAAAACTGAAAACAATCACCCAATTTGTCTAGAAGACAGTTACCAATTGAGTTAGCACGGAGAAATCATGAAGTGAGGCTTATTGAATTCCATTCAATTGGCTTTTAATTCACCAATAAAGTTTAATAAAGATCCCCTTGACTCTCCTGAAGCCTCACCACAGTGTGTAGAAATAACCCTTTTGTCCTTTAATTAGGTGCAAGCTTCTTTTGGATTACAGACACAGCTTGTAACACAAGTGTGTTGGATGTTTGCTATGAAGCAACTTGGTGCATCTAATATTTTCCCTGTGGATTATTAAATCTCACCGTTTCGTCCTCTGCTATGAACCCTTAATTATAGGTCAAGTAACATCTGCCCCTGTTTCCAAAACCGTGGACCTGAAATATTTTGAGAATTGTTCTACAGAAGAGCATGTATTATTAGAAACGGGGCAACTATATTTTACTATAATAATGGATTAGGGCGTTCTATTGCCTCCTTTTTCTACTCTATGTATGGATACTCCTCTGAAAGGCATTATTATTTAAGACCACTCAATCTATGCAAACAATACCGAGCTAGCAATAAAGAAAACTTCTGTTATTCCCAGCTAAACAGAATTGTGATGTGGGACTGAGAACATCCAATTGAAACCTTAGTGCACATACTTTTCAAGCACCCTTCTGATGTCTGCAGCTTCATTCTCTTAAGAGAAGCTCAAATTTGGATTTATGGTCATATTTCTAAATCTGATCAACCCAATCACGATTTGTGGAATTGCATAACATGAAATGCCTTCAGATTATAAAAATTCCATTACTAATGCAGATTTTCTATGGTCAGAAGTTTACGGTATAAATAGAAACAGATATTACTAAAGGGAAAGCAAGGGAGTAGCCACTGGAAATGCGCTAATTACCAATAAATTATGAATTTGTGGTAATTACCAATCACAATCATTGTTCACACTCAATTTGAACACCTAATCAAAGATGCAAGTGCTCAAGTAAGTGTGAAGACTGGGCCTATAAAACGCCTAAAACACTCCCATATTTTCTGGGGTGCAGGATAAAGAAGTTCTCCATGTGGACACATACAGGATGCGGAGATGAAGAGGATAAAAGTTAAAATGCAGGTCACCTTAACTCTGGACATGGAAGTTTATGTTCTTGGATTTCTGTGCCTAGACTCTGGGGCTTTCAAGAGTTCAAAAGCGTAACTTTACAAAACCGTATGGGAATGCACAGGACCTGCAAAGTTACTCATGTCTCAGCGAATCGAGTCTCCGGTGTCTTTTGAAGAGCAGAACACCTTAAAACATATAAATAAAGTTAAAGGTAGGTCTTACTTCCATGATTTTGTAGTGTAGCTCCTATTTTCCCAATAGGCTCTGCGCATTGGAATAGTACCTACAGCAGTAAAGACCTAGGCCAGACGTTAACTAGGTCTACTACTGTCGATACTAGACTTAATTTTTGGGTTTGCCAGCTAAGCTCAGAGTTCGCTAGAAACTTTCTCGAATGTTCAAGGAAGGAATTAACTCCCCTGATTAGACAAGAAGGGATTTAGTTTCTGACAACCATAGAACATGACAACTTTGCTCTCCCCTATCAAGAGTCAATCTCGAGAGTCGTGTGAGCACAAGGCAATTATTTTACTCAGTCAGTACGTGCATTCTTAGTCTCATCAGAATGTAGAGAAAAGGAAGAGACGGGCGTGTTCAATAAAAGATGTTATTTATTGATCAGTCTCTTTTCTCGTACAAGAGAAATGGATCGATATTATTGCAATACTTATAGTTAAGTAAAGTGCATACATTAGAAGCAATAGTATAAAATAATACTGTAAAAACATTGATATGGTTTCTGAGCCATATGATGTTTAAAATGATTAAAATATATTTACATACACATATACATTTGACTAAACGTACTCAACTGGTGTTTCTAAATACGCCTACCCCGTGTACCTGACCTAAGTCTAATGCGTGGGCGGGAATAGAAAGTTACAGTTTAAGTTAAGTTTGTTTTTGCCAAGTGAATAACTAAAGAATTCTCTGTGAGGGGTTATTCAGTTCTGTACCTGGAAGTTAGGATGAATGAGGAATGGTATCTCTTTCTCTGCTCTCGATATTCCAGGCTGCCTGCGAGGGCTGCCCGAAAGCGCCGGTGCTGGGTTTCTCGGCTTGAGATAGCAGCGCGTCTCTCAGCGCGTCAGGAAGGCGGGGCTGCTGCCAGCGGGGTCTGCTTCTGCTCTCGGCTTCGGCAAGTATGGCTGCTCCGTCTTGTCACCACGCGTGTGTTTGCATAGGGCAAGGTCGGCAATATTTATACCTTAAAGGTGCCGAGATTGACGTAAGGATGGACATAGGTACGTCAATAAAGATGTCATACGACTTGCTCGTTAGCACATTCTTTTGCAAAAGTTCTCTGTGAAATCAAAACAATGGCCGCACGGATTTTCCAGGTTGTCATAGGTTTGATTTGTTATGAGAACGTCGTATGCCTTATCAGGGGCTGGAGGAATGTCGCTTGTCTAATTAGATCTCAAGCGTTATGACCTAATCAGATAACACGTTCCTGTGCCGTAGTGTGACTGCGTCAGATAACGGTATCTGCATCATGGGGGTTTTCTTGCCTCATGGGCTGACTGTTAGTTAACTTGATAGTTAGTTTAACCAGAATAGGGTCAGGAATAGGGGGACTGATTCAGAACCTATAGAAATACACGACACCCACTCCACGCTAACTATGGTCATATCTACTAATCTATGCATAGTATAACATAGTACAACATACTATAGAGTATAGTGTATACCTTACCACCCCAAAATACATAAATGTATTTCGAAATTTTCAAATATACTGAAAAATTGCAGTCATATATATTGTATGCACTTAAGCTATGAATTAAATGCAAAAGTAAACACGCATTGTTATGCATTATTGCTTATTGGTATATGAGAAATACACATGAAATGGCTCTTAATATGGCTATACAGAAAGGAATTTCGAGACCATTTCATCACATAATAAAATATTTGTGAACCTACCAGCGGGCAGCTAAAGTCTATATAAAGTATCTAAAAATAGAAATCTTAGTTCTCTAGGAATAGTTTCTTACTTTAAGCAGAAGATCAGTGTCCCGGGAAAAAATATGTAGAAAAATATTTTAAGGGGCATGCTGAAAAAATTGCTGTCCGTGAACTGGATTGTAATTGTTCATATGACTTTATTTTTAAAGTTGAAGGCCATATTCAGGGAACGCCGTGTGCGAGTTTACTCAAAAGTCTCTATTTCTGTTCTGGAGAGAACATCATATCATTCAGGCTTTCGAAAAAACTGTCAACAGCTTCATGGGAAAGTTCCACTAAGTCGGAAATAGGGGTAACCATGCATTCGTGCGCATGATTTTCTCCATTGACATTCTGATTTGCATTGCTGACAGAAGGTCGTACCTGTTCGATGTTGCTTTCATCTTGAACTTCACTACTCTTCAATCGTAGTGGTGAAGATTCCAGGAATGCCGTCATCAGGATTGGCAGCCTTTGAGGGCAGCACAAAGCGTGAACCTTGGTAGGAACCAACAGTGTATCTGCATCCACTGGCGCATCCGATTGTAGCGTCAGACAGGTGTCTAACACGCATTCTTCTCCGCATAGCAGACACCTTAGTACAGGTAAAACACATCTTTGCCACATTGGTCGAAATGATAGAAACCAAGTCATGTTCAGGTCTCTAAGCCGGGAGAGTCCCAGGATTTTTGATATCCGGTCCCGGTATCCAATGGCTAGGATCGTATCTTCCATTGTCGCGAGAGTTTGATCTGTGACATGGGTTGCCATAACGAAAAATAAGGACTAGGAATAGGATTCCTGCAATTAGTCCTAGGATCAGGGGAAGTCCGCCAAAAATCGAATGGACGAAATCTGGAAAAATACCCAGTATGGCTTTGAATGGTGTTAATGCCATCGAAAATACTGTCTTAAATACCTTTGAGACCCCAGTGGTATCAGAAATATTTAAGATTTCGCTCAGGATTTCCGCGAAATGTACGGGGGAATTAGTTGATAATAATGTATGTATCTCTGCAGTCGTCCTTGCGACTTGTAGATCATACGTTTCTTTTGATGACGTGAGCCTTGTAGGCGTCTGAAGAAGCACTGTTTTCATTCTGCTTAAAGTGTCTATTCGAATAGAAGTAATTTTCAAACTGGGCCATGCCCTTGCCTCCCTGTCTGGAAAGGAGCTGGGGAACAAAGAACGTCCACAGCACTTGACCTTCGCCGTTGTAGTGACTAGATAAGGAGTCCCGGGCATAAGACTGCAACATCTGCGGTCTACAATAAGAATGTAACTCCCATTATAGAGTCTTTGAAAGAATGGTTCTATTTCAGTTGCAGGTGCACCTTGCTGGTGACATGAAAGGTTGTATGAATTCCCTTCACAGGCTCCATGCAAACTAATTCCGTTACACAGAAGCGTGCCGCTTAGTGACATATCACAATTGTTGCCACTAAGAAACACTTTCTGTCCTTTATTACTGACACATGCATGTGAATAGGGCAGGTTCCAAGTTGTTTTAAGGTACCCCTTTCCCAATTTCTCGTACATGCCAGCCTGTATATATTTTTGGCAGTATTGAAACCTGAAGGTTGAGATTGGAATATTTATGATTCCGTGGATTATCCATTCACTGACAGGTCGTTCTGACATTGTCATTGGTAATCTTTCTAGTTTTTCAATGCTCAAGATTGTATAATCAGCACCCTTTTGCGCCATACCGATTTGTCTATCAGTAAGGTTAAAGATTTGGAATAGTGACGTTGTGTTGATTAAACGCCAAGGCACATAGCCTGAACGCAGATTTTGTAACGTCCAGCCAAGCTGTACAATGGAACGCAATTGTGACTGTCCATGTTGTAATAACAGTAAGTCTTGCGATAAGATATATCGATTGCTGAAGACACAATGCTGTCCAATGAAAAAATTCTGGAGGACAGAGTCATTAACCCATTGTCCACTACAGAAAGTGATTTTTCCAAATTGATACGGTCAATTTCCCGTATTCTTTCTGCTGTCTCAATTTGAGTAACCTTCCAGGCCTCATTGTATGCTGCATATACAGAGGCTGCTATGAAACGCTTTTGACGCTGTTTGCGTGGTCCCATTATGAAATCACGCAAGTCAGCACCATCAGTAAGTAAAGTTAGGTGTTGCTTAATTTCAGGCAGTGTGGAAGTCTGTAGCCATTGAAGGCATAATTTGCCCACACTGTAGGTTGTTATTATCCTTGGGTGATGTCTTTGGGGATATCTAGGGTCTGGCCTGGTCATTTTGAAACCCTGTGTTTTATTCAGGAATCTATCTTGACAGTTATTTGTATCTGTGGGCCAGATCAACCATTGTTTCCAATCAGGATGTGTTCTGTTTTGGTTTAATATATGGTTTACGTCTATCTCTTCATCTGTATCAGAGCTATTGCTAAACATTGTTGGCTTCGGAATAGACGGGTTATTTAAATCTTTGATTTTGGCTAAGCCAAGACAGGTGGTTTGTTGAACAGTGTCATTTAAAAATATCATTTGTTCTGGGATCATGCAGGCTCTAAACAAAGCTTCTATACCCTGTACTTGCCATTCTTTTGTACCCCAAACACTTTTCAAATCAACATTTTTGTCCCAATAATCAAATCCAAAAGTATTCATTTTTTCAAAGAATGAATCTGAATATATCAATTTTGTGTTGGTTATCATGGTTTTCATCCCTGTCTTGTTTGACAATTTAAAATAAAATGTTTCAGCATTACTTGTGTTAAAACCTGAAAAATATGAATATTTGTCGTAAACGGTTCTAGAGCTTCCTTTTGGAGGCGTAGCACAATGTTCCCATTGATTATAATTTAAAACATTTCTAGGTTGTGCAGATTTATGCAGAAAATGGTTACCATAATGGTTATAGCAATACATACTATCATAATTTGTAGAACCTTGCAAATAATCATGTTTTGTAAATTTAGCAGACATTACTAAGTCAGACATCATATTGTTAATACTTTCAAAGTCCCAATCATCAGCAAATGAGTTTGGTTTTGCAAAGTCACTCAAAGAGATCTTGATTTGGTGTGGATATTTCAGGATCTCGACCGGACCATAAATTTCATAGTCAGTGTTGTCCCAGGCTACCCCACCAGGTATAGGATTGGCTGTGAAGTTGGCTGAAGAAAGTTCTGGAGAAAGTTCTCTTTTCTCGACGTGTGAAGATGTGTGTGGTTTGAGGACCAAGTTGATGTTCTGACTTGCTGTGTCCATTTTAGCATATTTTCCCTCAATGAAGCGTCCCAAAGTAAATACCATGATGAGCCAAAGTATGAGGATAAATGCACCAAAACCCACCCAAAATTCAATCCATGGAGAAACCAGATATGTTTCTTTCAGTTGTTTCAAAAGTTCCTTAGCTTTGTCTTGAAAGGATTTTGATGATGGCTGTGTCTTTGGTTCACTGAAGCCTTCAGAGGAATCATCGAAGTTGATGAAGTAACCAGATGCAGTTCTGTCAATTGTTCCAATTGGTTCAGGATTTTTGTTTTTTGCATTGTCACTTGGTACTTCAGTATAGATTGGTGTGTCTCTGCTAAATGTTTTTATTTGGGTTTTCAGAGGTCTTAGTTCTATTGCATTGTTGCATAGTCCTTGTTGTTCTTCTGTAGGCGTTTCGAATGTGATGAGCCTCTTTGTTAGGACCTCTGTACTGGTAGCAAACCTTGGTGTTCTGCTACTTATTGGGAGTCCACTTGGCCTACTGTTTGTTATTGGCCACATGTTGTGGTTTTACCAGGTCGATGGATACAACTCGGTTCTCCTTTTTTCCAGCAAGTGGCGGTAGTACAACTGATCTTGTCCCGTTGACAGACAAGACAGGAACGGCTTTTCTGTAAGAAGGCCCAAATTCCTTCTTTACCGCGATCTTCTCCCTGACTAGATCCCCGACTTTTGGAATCCAGACAGGTCTTGCTGGGACAGGTGGTGATTCTTCAGTGGTCGTTGGCTGTTGTTTCAACTGTATGTTGCTCAGGTCTTTTCTTGTTTTGTTTAAGTCCTGCAAAATAGCCAAACGGTCTTTGACATCAAAGGTTTTTTCTATTACCACTGAAGTCTGACTATCAAGGTCAGAGATCAACATCCTAGTTCCGAATAATAATTCGTACGGACTGAATCCCTTCAGAGAATTTCTTGGCAAGTTATTTAGACTACGTTGGACACTTATTAGATGTTTGACCCACCCAGCTCCCGAACCTAATACCTTTGCCGTTATAGATTGCTTTATGTCACGGTTTTTTCTTTCAACAATTCCGTTCCCCTCAGGGTGAAATGGACAAGAGTACCGCAATTGCACGCCCATGCTGACCATGGCCTCCTTATAAGCCCGAGAGCTAAAAGCAGGACCATTGTCCGAATGCAGAATGCCAATTGCGTATGTGCCGATGAAGACCCGCAAATCTTTTATAACAGTTCTGGCGTCAGCCGTTCGCTGGGGCCACATCCATATGAATCTCGTGCATGAGTCCACTGCGACCAAGATATATTTATAGTTACCATCCCTTTGTAAGGGACCGCAGTGGTCTAGATAAACACAGGCTAATGGTTTATCCGAGATTAGAAGGGGCGTCTGCGCTGGACGTCTCACCGTTGATACTTTCATTTTTTGACATATTTCACATGCTAGAACATAGTTCCTTGTTTGTCTTCTCATCTGTGGCCACCAGTATCTCTGTTTTAATAATGATACTGTGGCTGAGACGCCAGCATGAATAGAAGCAAGCCCTTCGTGTGCCGCTATTATTAGTCCTGACCTATGTTCCATGTTTGGAATTGCCCTATCCCCCACTCCAGGGATTCGAGCAAAAGGAACATTGTTTGCATCAGTTATGTATGAGTATTTTACTGGAAAGCCTTTAGGGAGTGGTTCTATCGAATCCTTTTCTGAAGCGCTGACAGCTTGTAATATTTCGCTGTCTATTTTTGTTTTTGACCGGGTGACGGCAGCTACGGAAGCCGTTTGCACAGCTGCTTTCGCGGCCTCATCAGCCAATGAATTCCCTGCAACGTGAACGCCATCACGTTGATGACTCAGTGTATGTATCACGTGAGTCTTTGGTAGTTCTTTTTGTAAAAGAGCTACTTGTTCCCAGAGCATTTTATGCTTGATTGTGCCACCCTTTGCATCCTTGAAACCGTTCTGAAGCCAGATCTGCAAGTATTCATTATAAGACTGAACGCAATAATACGAATCGCACACTATAAGTGTGGGGAATTCTCGATCAGTATTTTCAAGCGCCATCTTGAATGCTAGTAGTTCAGCTCGCTGAGCTGTGCAATCTCCTAGAGATTGTGTTTTAGTGAGGGTTGGTTTAAATTTCCCTTCGTGCCAACGACCTTTAACGATCGCGCACGCAGCACTGTAAGCTTGTTTACCCCCTACTGCGGGTTGTGCTGATCCGTCTGTATATATTATACAGCCGTATTGGTCTAGAGGTAGAATTTCGGTCGGCGGAGGACATTCAAATTCATATTGGAGAAATTCTTGTGTTTTTAAGTAAGGATCAAATTCGTACACCACGTCTGTTGCAGCAAGAGAGTTAGCCCATTGTATCCATCTCGGATGGAGTGCTTTAGCATTTGGAATGCTTGCCTTTGTTACCGCCTCTAGGGCTGGTATCGGTGTCACGATTATTATTCGTTTACCTTGTGCCAGGGCTCGTTCTTTTGCTATAGCTGTCTGTGTCGCTGTAAGAATTTTTTCCGTTGGGCTAAATTTCATTTCAGCCTTAGTGTACAAGTGTGATTTGAATGCAATTGGTACCTTTTCTCCCTCATTAGAGGTCAGGTATGTGAATCCGCATCTCCCTGGGATGACTCGGATCACAAGATTGCGTGTGTTATCACGTGTTTCTAATTTTGTTTTAATTAGCATGTCTGTTTGTAAGGATCTCAAAATTTCTGTGTGTGTTTGAGTCCAATTGGATCTTTTAAAGTCTGGTTTAATTAGATCATAAAGGGGTTTGACCCTTTCTGCGTAATTTGCAATGTATGTTCTTCCGAAATTTAGGAAGCCTAGAATTGACTGTAGGTTTTTTAGTGTTTTAGGAGCTTGGATTACGGCACATTTCTCTAGGAAATTGTCTGCCAGGCTTTTACCTTCACTTGATAACTCATATCCTAAGAATAGGACCGTCAGATGGGCAATTCTGGACTTTTTGAAGTTGAATTTGTAACCCTCTGCAGCGAACCCAAGTATTATGGTGTTCACTCTTTTCAAGTGAGTATCCAAGTCATCATCTGTTAAGTAAATGTCATCGACATAAGATAATGCTTCATCATCATATAGTTGTAGTAATTCTGTTGCTCTCGCTGAGAATACCCCCGGGCTGTTCTTGTACCCCTGGGCTAACCGACAGAATTGTTTTTGAGTGCCATTTACTGAGAATGCAGTTAAAGATCTGCTCTCTGGTGCTATGTTTTGACAAAAGAATCCATTGGAAATGTCCAAGGTAGTTTTGTATTTTTTGCGCACTATGTTATTCATTAGTGCAGCACTGTGTGAGTTTTGCACTGCAAAGGTTTTGCAACATGTGTTAAGGTGTCGGTAATCCAAAACTAGACGGTACGAATTGTCTGGTTTGGAGACCGGAAACAAAGGATTGTTCATTTGTGAGGTGCAAGTTTCAATCACCCCCTGGTATTCTAGCTGATCTAGTATTTCATTTACTTGTTTTTTAGCTTCTTGCTTAATTGGGTACTGCCTTTGTGCAGTTGGTTGTGATTTTAACTGGATTTTGTGAGGAGGAGAATCCTCATCCCATCCTACATGATTTTTATATAAAGCAGGTGCTAAGGCCACTGCCCACTTTCTAGCAAGTGTGTATTTTTTATGAATCGGTATTTGATTCGAGAAGGCAGGCATAATTACTTCTTCGCCATGAGGGCACTCCCTGACAAACTCTGGTGGCCAGTCTTTTTCAGCTAGAAGGATGTCATAGCCTTTGGAGAGGTTATCCCAAAATAGTCCCCTTATTTTCCTAGTCTTATCTCCCTCTATACGTAATGTTATCTCGTATATCTTGTGGGGCTTGCTAACTCTGGTGTCTGCAGTTTCCACTTGAAGGTATTCATTCGTGTCCACTGTCTCCAGATGATTCATAAGGACTTTGCGAGCTATGCTCACCTCTGCTGCGCTGTCTAGCATTGTCTGAGCCCACTCTCCGTTTTTCAGTTGTGTCCTCAGTATTCTCGGCATTGTTAACTACCTTGATACTGGCTACCTTCTTTTTTGGAAATTGTAATTTCTTTTTTTGTTGAGCAGGTTCCTTGTCTTTGGACTTGGCGTGCTCTTCTGATCGTCCTCTTCTTTCCGATTTCTGCGAGGAAGTCTGAAAAGATTGAGAGGGACGTGTATCAATGTCTTGATATCTATCAGGTTTTTTAATATTATCCCTATTTCTAAGGTTATATCTATTCCCAGAGGGGTCACTCTGCGGTGACCTCTGTCTTTGGTTTGGAGATTTCTCTCTTCGCCTAGGAGACCTTCCTCTGGACTGGAATTTCTTTTCTTTAGGATTGGATTGTTTGTTTCCATCCCAGTTCTTTTTTGGTGAATTATTATTATTAAAAAATATTTTTTCTGGACTTGTAGTCAGTTGCGGTTTTACTGGTATTCCACCTAGACTATCTCTGCCTAGTTCTTCATAGGATTTTTCTATGATTCTGGCAATTTCAGCTGGTTGGTCTGCTATATCTGTCTCTTTTAACCTCTGGCGGATCGCCACGTTTGCTGCTTCACCTTTTATATTGGCTAGTAATATAGCCGAGACCTGCTTGAAGTCTTTCAGTAATTTCATACCAAGAGTTAAAGCTGGTTCTGGACCGTATTCATCTTGAATTTGTTTTAGCACATCTGGTATTACCGAAATGGATGGAACACCGTGCGTTTTTGTGTAGATTGAAGCAAAGACTGTACCCCAAGTGTCACAGTCCTCAATGTGTGGTGCGATTCCCATTGGGAGACATATAGTCAGAATCCTGTGTTTTTCCAGCGGGGTGGTGTCAGGAAACACCGCCTCTATTTGGGTAATTTTCTGTGCCAACCAGAATGGTATCTGTTCCCGTTTAGCTGGAACTTTACCTAGGCAGGATTGGATGTTCTGTGGTGTAATTTTATTTGTGTTCCCCTGGTGAGGGGTCAGCTGTGGAAGTTTAATCGCTGGCTGAATTGTTGAAGTCCGCATTACATACTGAACTAATTGTCTATGAATTTTTACTAGTTGTTTTAGCTGTATTAACAGCTCTGCTGCAGGCATTCTATCGATGTCTGGATGCGGTGTGTATCCGGCTAAGACCGGCCACGTTGCTCCTGGTCTACCTAAAGGACCGAGCCTGGTAATGTGATTGTTATGTTTTAGGGCGCCATCAAATAAGAGCAAATGCTCTTGGAATTTGAGTGGTACTTCCACCTCCTCGAAAGGAGTGTACGTTTCAGGAGGTTCCTCTACTTTGTAATAGTGGAAGTACTTTGTTACAGCATTTGCTGCTGGAAAATGTATCCATGAATAGTATACCTCTGTCTGCCGATATTCGTGTGCCTCAATTACGAATATGACTGTGCCACCTCTAGGTGTCAGTCCATTTTCTATAAGTTTTAAGGTTATAGATCTCCTTTTAATGACCGGAATGAGTATTATATCCGCGTCTGCTGCTTGCATGGTAGCATCAGCATCTGCGAGTTCAGTTGCTAATCTAACTGCCTCTCTTTCTTCATCACTTTCTGCCATTTTACAGACAGGATGGTATTATGTTTGTTTGCAGATCAGGTTTCTTTATGGAACAAAGATAAGATGCACAATATTTCGGAACTGTTTTATCCTTCAACATTGACTTGACCAAGAACCATACATAGGAGTTCCCTCCTGCGAGGTTTTGGAGGATATAACCTTTCACCCACTCCAGACGTCTTTGGAGTATTCGGGAAAAGGGGTCTGAGTGAGAAAGCACGACTGAGTTACTCTAAATGTCTTACGTTAGTTTTATCGCCCTTTCCAAACGCGTTGGGCGCCATGTAGTGTAGCTCCTATTTTCCCAATAGGCTCTGCGCATTGGAATAGTACCTACAGCAGTAAAGACCTAGGCCAGACGTTAACTAGGTCTACTACTGTCGATACTAGACTTAATTTTTGGGTTTGCCAGCTAAGCTCAGAGTTCGCTAGAAACTTTCTCGAATGTTCAAGGAAGGAATTAACTCCCCTGATTAGACAAGAAGGGATTTAGTTTCTGACAACCATAGAACATGACAACTTTGCTCTCCCCTAATCAAGAGTCAATCTCGAGAGTCGTGTGAGCACAAGGCAATTATTTTACTCAGTCAGTACGTGCATTCTTAGTCTCATCAGAATGTAGAGAAAAGAAAGAGACGGGCGTGTTCAATAAAAGATGTTATTTATTGATCAGTCTCTTTTCTCGTACAAGAGAAATGGATCGATATTATTGCAATACTTATAGTTAAGTAAAGTGCATACATTAGAAGCAATAGTATAAAATAATACTGTAAAAACATTGATATGGTTTCTGAGCCATATGATGTTTAAAATGATTAAAATATATTTACATACACATATACATTTGACTAAACGTACTCAACTGGTGTTTCTAAATACGCCTACCCCGTGTACCTGACCTAAGTCTAATGCGTGGGCGGGAATAGAAAGTTACAGTTTAAGTTAAGTTTGTTTTTGCCAAGTGAATAACTAAAGAATTCTCTGTGAGGGGTTATTCAGTTCTGTACCTGGAAGTTAGGATGAATGAGGAATGGTATCTCTTTCTCTTCTCTCGATATTCCATGCTGCCTGCGAGGGCTGCCCGAAAGCGCCGGTGCTGGGTTTCTCGGCTTGAGATAGCAGCGCGTCTCTCAGCGCGTCAGGAAGGCGGGGCTGCTGCCAGCGGGGTCTGCTTCTGCTCTCGGCTTCGGCAAGTATGGCTGCTCCGTCTTGTCACCACGCGTGTGTTTGCATAGGGCAAGGTCGGCAATATTTATACCTTAAAGGTGCCGAGATTGACGTAAGGATGGACATAGGTACGTCAATAAAGATGTCATACGACTTGCTCGTTAGCACATTCTTTTGCAAAAGTTCTCTGTGAAATCAAAACAATGGCCGCACGGATTTTCCAGGTTGTCATAGGTTTGATTTGTTATGAGAACGTCGTATGCCTTATCAGGGGCTGGAGGAATGTCGCTTGTCTAATTAGATCTCAAGCGTTATGACCTAATCAGATAACACGTTCCTGTGCCGTAGTGTGACTGCGTCAGATAACGGTATCTGCATCATGGGGGTTTTCTTGCCTCATGGGCTGACTGTTAGTTAACTTGATAGTTAGTTTAACCAGAATAGGGTCAGGAATAGGGGGACTGATTCAGAACCTATAGAAATACACGACAATTTTACATTAGAATAGGTTATTTGCTTACTGAGTTAAAAGCCATAATGTACTCTTAAAGGAGTTTGGCTTGAAAGGCAAAAAGTGAAATATAACTAAACCTACAAACAGTTCTAGTAATTTAATTGTACATAGCTAAAAGTACCTGCTGTAAAATAGCCACAATAAAAAGAGGGATTGCACCAATCACAGCACTCAAGCAAATCACCCTATTTGATGGCTATTGTGTTTGAGAAAATAAAGTTCTTTTTCAAGAATCAATTATTTTATTCTTACCTATTTCTGACCTTTAATATTCTATATGTGTTGCAGACACAATCTCCGTGCAATGTAACTTGCTATGGTAAAACAATTACAGGAATGATCACAGTACTGCCGAGCAAGGTTCGGCAACCTCAACAAATATCACCAACATGGATACTTTAGTTGCAACTAATTCACTGAGTTATTAATGCAAGACTTTACTGAACACATAAAGTAAGGCAGATACGAAAATCTGTGACTTCATATACAAAAGTAAATAACGGAAGACTATTCAAATGCAATAATCATGCACAAGCAATTTTAACATTACATTTTGCAAACATCTCTGAAACCACACAATCCTGCAAGTGTCCTACCTTTTTCCAATGTTCCTATTGTGGATAAGCTTGCTTACTAAGTGCTGGTGTTTACAAAGGACCAGGACCTACTTGATCTCTTTTGAGGCAGCCTACTGCAACTCATGAAGTATTGACTCATATTGAAGTAGCATTAGATACTGATGATGTTATCACACTAGTATTTGAATTTAAAAGCATTTATACAGCGCACTTTTACCCAGCGGTTTCATGGCGCTATTTAGGTTGCGATGGACGGCAGCAGTTAGAGGGGGTTTAGACGGGATAGGCTTGCGCAAACAAGAGGGTTTTGAGTTCCCTCCGAAACTGAGTGTAGGAGGGCGTTGTGCGAAGGCCAACAGGAAGAGAGTTCCAGAATGCTGGAGCCAGGACAGCGAACCTCGCTCCACCTGCCTTCTGTTTTTTAAAACGGGGGGTGACTAGGAGGGCCGAGTGGGAGGAACGTAATTCTCTGCCTGGAAGGTAGGGCACAATGGCAGAGCAAAGAAATTCAGGGGCGGTGCCTGCCCTAGCCTGAAAAGTGAGGCAGCCAAGCTTAAAAAGGGCACGCTCTCGCACCGGCAGCCAGTGTAAAGCTTTAAGTAGTGGGCTGGCCCGATGGTATTTAGGGAGGCCATGAATCAGGCGGGCAGCCTGATTCTGCACCAGCTGCAGACGATGGATCGCGTAAGCTGGGGCCCCATTATATATAGCATTGCCATAATCGATACGGGACAGTACCATGGCCATGACAATGATTTTCAAAGCCGGGAGGGAGAAGAAGCGGGAGACTTTCCTAATTGTTCTTAGGGAGAAGAAGCAAGAAGAGACAACCGAGCCAATGTGTGAGTGGATAGAAAGTTGTGAATCTAAGAAAATCCCTAGGGTTTTAACTTTGGAAACAGGAAGTGGAGGGACACCGAGTGAGGGGGGCCAGAAGGAAGGGGACCATGGACTGCAACCACCTCCGGTCAAGACCAACTCGGTCTTGTCTGGATTGAGTTTGAGGTGGTTGCAGTTCATCCAATCTTGGATAAATGTCATGACTGACTGGACATTCTGGGCAGATGAAGGGGAGTGGGAGAGGTTAAAGATTAGCTGGAGGTCATCAGCATAATTAAACACTGTGACCTCCAGCTGCTGTAACATAAAAAAAATGAGGGGGTAGATGTATAAATTAAACAAAAGGGGGGAAAGTGACGATCCCGGAGGAACCCCGCACTCCACCTTGCGGGAGGCCGCGGCGAAGCCGGCCAGATGGACCGCTTGAGTTCTCCCCACCAGGAAGGACTCGAGCCACGAGAGGGCTAAGCCCTCTATGCCCGCCGCCCTGACACGGCTGAGGAGGATGGAATGGTCCACCGTGTCAAAAGCGGCGGACAGATCTAAAAGTATCAGGGCTTGAGGTACGTTGGTATCAATACCCTCCCGCAGCTTGTCCATCACCGAGATTACCACCTTCTCCGTGGAATGCAGGGGCCTAAACCCAGCTTGGCAGGAGGAGAGGCAATGGTTTGCCTCTACGTGGGTACTCAGGGCGGTCGTGATGTGAGTCTCAAGGACTTTAGCTAGGTAGGGCAGAAGGGAAATAGGACGGTAGTGGGAAGGGGAAGATGAATCGGCGCCAGGTTTTTTTAGGATTGGGACGACAACCGCTGATTTATGTAGGCTGGGAACGGTGCCGTTAGTGAGTGAATCATTGAGAAGGGTCAAAGGCGGGATAGGGCAGTTTAAATAAATTTCCCTAAGAATGTGGGCTGGGGCGAAATCCAGGGGAGATCCTGATTTTACTCGGTCCAACAGCGGTGAGAGAGTATTAGTGGTCAACAGAGGAAAGGAAGACAGTTTGGAAACCGTGAGGGGAGGGGAGGGGTTTGTAAATGCAGGGGAAGGGAGGGGGATGTTAAGTTAAATTTTTGCAACTTTGTCGATAAAGAACTCGTTGAGTGAGTTGCAGAGGGACTGGGAGGGAGGAATTGACGCTGTGTCTCTGCCGGATGATGCGAGTTCATGGACAGTCGAGAAAATTTCTTTAGAGTGAGACTCGGCTGCCATTACTCTGCTCGTGTAGAACTCAGTTTTAGCATCCAGAATGCCCTTTTTGTAAGTTTGTAGTACGGACAGGTAGACTGCCTTTAGCGCAGGACTGTAAGTTCTACGCCAAGCTAGTACTGCTACATCTACACGTGCAGCTTGTAATTCAAACACAAAATGTTCATTGTGTGCCTATTTTGGGCTGTGTAGGGGTGTCGGTTCTTGAACTGGCTCGACTCCGTCCTCTACAATGACAACCCATTGTTTTTTTTGTTTTTTTCACAAATTTTTATTGGTAGTTTCCAAAACAAAAACATACAATAAGAAAACATAAGCGACAATGATGGATACGAGTAGTTTGGTAGTGAGTACAATAAGTAAATGGATGGAAAAATATCTGTATTGGGAGTGACAATCACAGAGAATCATAGTAAATTAAGGCGAAGACAAAAATAAAGCAATAAATGGAAGCAGTATAGTATCAGTCATAAACATCATATATAGTATCTACACAAGGGTGGTGGACACTGGTAATACAGACTTCAACTCTCTCTGGGAAAGATTACCTGTAGCAGACAGGTAAGTTACAGAGTAGGCTCGGTGGTAAGTATATGTGGTCATATGGGCAAGAAGGTTGGGAAGTGTGGTGAAAAATCATGGGGGTTTATATACGCTAAAATAATTGTCAAGGAAAGTCCACATTTGTCTATGAGGAAGGCGCCATGGGGTATTTTGGAGTGAGATATTATCAGCACCTCTCAGGTTGGTGATCAGTTTAGCCAATATTTAAAGGAGGCTTTACGAGTGTCTTTCCAGTTGTTCAGAATTATCTTCACAGGAGCGGTGAACACGAGGTCAATTAAGGCCCTGTCATCATCCGAGAGTGAATCAGCTCTAGTAAAGCCCAGCACTAAGGTAGATAGACAACTCTCTGGTGAGGGAGAAGGAGAAAACTTTTGCAATGAATGCAAAGACTTTGTCCCAGAAGGCTGTAACACAGACACAGCTTAGTAAAAGGTGTTCAACGTCACCATCTTTCTCGTTGCAGTTCTGTTGTCTCCAATATTGTGTGAAAAGAGGCACGCCGGTGTCCAAAAAGCTTTGTGGAGAAGCCAAAACTTCATCTGGGAGAGTGTAGGGCTTAATTTGTGTCTCATGGTTGATTCCCAGGTTTTGGACCACTCCACTTCTGAAATTGGTACCGAAGAGTACGATTCCCAGAACTGCCGAAGATCTTTATTGAGATTGGAATGCTGTGTCCGTAGGCTTTTGTAAAGCCTGGAGACCTGGTGGCCCTGCTTATTGAGGGCAGCTAAGTAGCTTGGGGGGAGGGCGGCTTTTTGGACAGTTTTGTTTTGGAGATTGCTGTTTTAATATTCAAAAAGTTATAAAATTCTATTGCTTCTAGATCATATTTGGTTTGGAGTTCTTTAAAAGAGAGTGGGTAAGAATTACTTAACAGTTGGTGCGGGAAGAATATACCTTTATTAATCCAGATCTCATTGTGTAGTGGTGTCCCTTTGTACATTATTAAGTGATTGTGCCATAGCGACTCCCAGTCAGAACGCCTTATGTGGTTAGTCAGGAGTTTATCAATTTTTAGGAGGGCGAGACTTGTATTTTTAAAAATGGATATTGAGCAACTGGTCGTATTCGTTTTAGCAGTAAGAATGGACGCTGGAGCAAGATTTTTGAAAAGGGCTTTCTTATCGTTAAGCCATACGGGAACGTATTCAGCTGGTGGTGCCAGCCAGTAAGAGCCTTGTTTGGCAAGGCAGGCAATCTGGTATAGTTTAAAATCCGCTAGATTGATCCCACCCAAGGATTTGTCGAGGCGTAACTTTTGTAGGCTAATTCTAGCCTTTTACCCGTTCCATAGGGATTTAGAAAGTAGAGTATCTAATTTGTGATGGAAGTCCTGGGACAAGGTGAGAGGGAGCATTGTAATGAGATAATTAACTAAAGGGGAGATCATCATTTTAATGGTCTCGACCCTTCCCCACCAAGTTATAAAACGGGGGGACCAGCTATCCAGTTGTGATTTAATTTTGTCTAGAGTGATGGATTCATTGTGATGAAGTGTTTCAAGAAGGGGGCTGCCGAATTAGATTCCCAGGTATTTAATAAAGCCAGTTTGCCATGTGAGGCCTGAGGCACCAAGCATATCTCTGGTACTATAAACGTTTAGGGGCTTAACCTCCGACTTATCACGGTTCAATTTGTAACCAGAGTGTAGCGAGTATCTTTCAATGGTAGTCATGAGAGCTTCCATGGAGGTCTCTGGATTCTCTGTCGCCACTAGAATGTCGTCAGCGTATGCAGCTAGTTTCACCTATGTGTCCCAAAGCTCACTCCCGCTATTTCTTTATTTTGTTTTATGTCTGATAGGAGCAGTTCAAGGGCCAGGAGAAACAGGGCTGGAGAGAGGGGGCAGCCTTGCATGGTGCCCTGCTGTAAACGAAATCGAGTCCGAAAGGGTGCCATTGGTGGCGATTCAATCAGACGGTGAAGAATAAAGGGCCATTACCATATTGATGTAGGAATTCCCTAGATTAAAGGCTTTCATGAAGTGATGCAAGAAGGACCAAGATACTTTATCGAACGCTTTTTCAGCGTCAAGGGTTATGGCCACCATTGGGGTGGGTGTTATTTTGGCTTTCTCGAGGATATGGCATAATAGTCTTGTATTGTCGTTGGACATACGATGTTTTAAAAATCCCACCTGAGAGTTACTGATTAATTTGGGGAGAATGGCATTGAGTCTACTCGCTAGAATTTTCGCATACATTTTGCAGTCCAGATTTATAAGCGAAATGGGACGATAGTTTTTAGTTACAAGGGGGTCTTTACCCTCCTTTGGGATAACAATTATAGTGGCTTCGCCCATTGATTCCGAAACACTGCCAGAGGAGGCAATCGAGTTAAAAAGTTTTAAGAGCATGGGGGAGAGCGACTTATCCAATGCTTTGTAGAAGCCATCTGGACCGGGGGCTTTGTTGCTTTTAATTGATTTAATAGAAACCAGGATTTCCGTGTCTTTGATGGGGGACCCTATTGTAGAACTATTTTCGTCAGAGAGTTTGGGAAGGTTCAAGGCATCTAGGTAATTAGTGCAAGCGACTGGGTCGACATCTTGTTCTTGTAGAGGTCTTCATAAAAGGTCTTAAAGGTGTCTACAATTTTTTCTTGTTTTGTGTGTGTATTGTTAGCGGAGTCTTTGATCGATTATATAGCGAGTAGTTTTTGTCTGTGTTTGAGGTAGGACGCAAGAAGTTTTCCAGCTTTATTCCCTTCGCATAGTTTCATGGCTTTGAACTTATTAACCCAAACACTGGTGCATCTGCTTGCAATAGTGTTATATCCGTATTTCTTTTTGATCAGTTGCTCTAAAACCAGTTTGTTATCAAGGTCAGTCGAGTGGGTGGTTTCTAGGATCTTGATGTCTTTTTCAAGCCCATCAAGATCTACATTAAGTTTTTTATTGCTACTTGCTCTAATGCCAATAATCACCCCTCTAATTGTGGCTTTCAGGGCGTCCCAGACTGTGGAAGTGTTTACATCAGGGGAATCATTCAGTGAGATGTATTCCTTTATGGCGTCTTCTATTTGTTGTTTGCTTTCAGGGTCCGATAGAATTTCCTCATTAAAGCGCCAGCGTTTTGGGGGTAAAATCGAATGGGAGCCCGCGAGTTTGGTGCTAAAGCAAGAGTGGTCAGAGATCAGCTTTGGAGCGATGTCTGGTTCCTCGATGAGGTGAGTGAGAGGGCTAGAGATTAAAATATAGTCAATTCTGGAGTATGAATTGTGTGGGGCTGAGTAGAAGGTATAGTCTCTCCCGTCAGGATGTTGGAGGCGCCAGGAATCCTTTAGTAGGAATTTGGTGCACAGGCGTGTGAGTGACTCGTGGGAGCGAGAAGGTTGGAACATGCATTTTGATTGTCGATCTAATAAAGGGTCCATTGGGAGACTGAAATCGCCGCCTGCAATTAGGAGTTTGTCTTGTAGGATATTCTCTATGGCTAGGGAGACTGATTCCCAAAAGTCTGGGGCATCGGAGTTAGGACCGTATATGTTTACTACGTGAATGGGATCTTCGTCCCTCAACAGGTGGGTAATTAATAGTCTTCCATCTGTGTTGTGTGTGTGTGAGGTAACCGATAAGTTCGATTTTTTTGAGATTAGGGTGATCACTCCTCCCTTGTTGTGGTTTGCCGAGGAGCAGAGTGTGTGGGAGATCCAGTTGAGGTTAAGAAAGCTTATGTCCTCCTCTGAGAGCTTAGTCTCTTGGAGTAGGATGACATCCCCTTTTGATTTAGATAGGTATTCAAAAACCTTCCGTCTTTTCACTGGGTGGTGGAGACCCTTGACATTCAATGAGACTACATTGAGAGTTTCTGCTAGGGAATTGGTTTTAACCATCTAAAGACTTGTGGTTGCTAAGAGAGCCGCCCTCTGCATACCAGTCGTTGCACTGTATGAGACTACTATTTGAAGGGTTTGTGGTTTATCTCCAGTATGTGGGCATTGGTAAACGCACGACCTGTGTGATACTATAAAAGCGTTATCTTTCGCAACGTAAAAGAAACAGAAAACAAAGCAGAAGGAAACAACCAGTGTAGTATACAACCCCATTTTCAATCCCTCCCCCCCTTCTCACCCTTGCCCCCCACATCCCTTCCCTACCTCCCTCCCCAAATATACGAACTTAGGATGTGCAACGGCAGTACCATCTGTGAGCAGAACAGAGAGATTAAATGAGACATTGGTTCTGAAGCAAAACAAGATTAGAGGCCTATACCACATTAGACCCTGAACAAGTAATCAGGAGCATAGATGATAACAGGTTAAAGAGTAAGTTATAGAACAGCATAACTTCTATATCTACATAACGTGGACCATACAGGGTCTGGGAGTGTGAACTAGCTTGACCTAAAAACACTCAGCAACAATGAACTGCATAAAAAGAATTACTCAAAGATTCTAACAAGTGTCCTAATGGGAAAGAGAATGCTCATTGTACTCTATACTATCAGGGTAGTAGTCGTAACAGTCTATCACCAAGTAATAGGAAACAGTCACATCATTGTAATTAAAGGCGGTAGCCAGACCTACGGCAGTATCATTGATGGACGATAACCAGGAGTTTCAGGCATTGGGGGAGTCCAGGGAATCCGTTTTTCTCTTGTTGGATGAGCCACTTGACAGGCCCATGTTCTGTGTCGGGCAGTCTTCCAAGTGACGAGCCAGGTCACGAGGGTCTGAGTAGAAAAGTGGTCTGACATTTTCAATAATTTTGAACTTAGATGGGCAAGCAAAGGAAAATTGGATATTTTTCGCTTTCAGTTTGTCCCTCAGGCGGAGGAACCCTTTCCGCACTTCAACAGTTTCTTTAGAGAAATCTTGGGTGAATATTATACACTGGCCTTCCGAGGAGACATGGTGATTCTTTCTTGTGAACTGCAGTATGGTCTCGACGTGTTGGTATCTGAGAGGCTTGCAGATCAGGGGACGAGGACCTTTCCTCCCCTGGTCATTGAAGGTTGGAATTCTATGCGCTCTGTCCAACTCAAAGCCATGCTGGAATGTGATCCCTGTTATCATTGGAATCCAGGCCTCTAGGAATGCCACACATGATCTTGCGTCCTTTTAAGAAATCTCTGGAACACCAAAGATGCGGATGTTCCCTCTCCTGTTGCGGTCTTCCAGTTCAGCGCTTTGTCTTCTAAGGTCATCGGTGGTGCTCTGGAGATGCTTTATTATCTTTGACGATTGAGCGGTCTTGTCCTCCACATTGCTTAAGCGTTGCTCCGCTGAGCTGAGGCTTTTATTCATGTTGTTCATATCCGCCCTGATTGCTGTAAGTTCAAGCTGCATGGTGTCCGTGTTTCTCTTGGTGGATTTGGCAAGGTTGTGAACTTCAGCCAGTTTTTTGAGGATCATTTCCATGGTGGCTGATATGTCCGCTTTGGCTTTGATGGGGGATTCTGAAGGCGTTGGTTCCAGGCGCACAGTTTTAGTGTTGTTAAGCAAGTGATGAGCTGGTGGGCTGGTAATCACACTGGTGTCCTGCTGCAGTAATTATTTGAAGACAGGTGTCTTGGGGGTGAGCGTCGATTAGCACCTTTCCTTAATGTCAGCGAATTGTTCAGTGTTGGAAATAAGTTGTCTCACACGGTGATAGTGTCCCTGATGTTGTGCACTGGGTTAGAAGAGACAAACCAGATCACGCCACCATTTTAGGAGCATTGACACGATGTTGGCAGTTGCAAGTTAACCTTTATCAGTTCTGGTGAATTTCCCAGATTATTCTGGAGACCCCATTAACTTTAGTGCGAAAGGAGCAGAAGGAGTGTCATTTGCGGGCGTTTGTAGACAGGAGAACAGGGGTCGAGACGCTAATAGCCCCGGTTGGGAGAGGCTCAGCCAGCATTACGGTGCCATTTTGAGAGCTCCTTGACGATGTACAGCATGGATGCACCTGGCCGAATGAGGTATGCCCATGGAATATTGAGTGATATTTCCCCCTTGTTAGGTATGGCGGACACCGTTAATTGTTGGTGCTCGAGATGGGCATATCAGATCCTATTCAGAGTCGCGTTAGCGCAGATCGGCGCTGAGTGGGATGTCCGCCGAGGCCACAATTTTAAGGTCAGGCAGTGCGTGGAAGTTGGAGGAGCGGTTATGTTACTTTCCCCGGTGACTGCCAAAGCACCCATTGTTTTGCTTCTCACTCTATGCAGGCATGGCTCTTTACTGTAGTATAAACAAGAAGAATCCTACTCGCAGTGAGAGTGAGTATACCACAAGTGTGGGGACACTCAGTGTTGTGTTAAATACCCCTCACACACCAACAGGCCCCTTGGTGTCATGCTTCATCATTGGGGTCTTCGCACCCCTCTAACGGGATGCGGCGTGCTGCGACCAACGACTACGTGGGAGCACTTGCAGTTGGACTATGTGTGGTGTGTGTGATGCAAGTGAAGGGGTAGTTAATGTGAGTGGTGGGGTTGATGTGGGTTAAAAAGTACCTGGCTCGTGGGTATTGAGAAAAACTTTATTCGTTACCCCGGGCTGGCACTATTAAAAAGGTGCAGGGTGAGGTAATTAACTGTTGTCACTATGAACAGTACCTCTAGTGTGCGTCAACATGTTTCGGAGCTGGTGCTCCTTCTTCAGGACGGGGGCACAACTTCCCACCTTACTCACGTATTTCTAACAAAGTGTATTATACAAAAAAAGTGCAGGACTATGTACAGTGAATTAATACTAAATACAGGCTATAGTGTGCCTACAGCGGGATTTGTTTGTGACCATGCACTTGCATGACCTACAGAGGAAAGAAAAATAAAAATAAAAATAAATGTGGTGGCCCTGTTAGGGTAGCTCAACATGGTGCAGTCACCTGGAGCACCACATGGCGTAGTCGCCCTGTAAAAGAAAGGACAAAACAACACAGAACACACAGACACATAGATAGTAGGTTTGAAACATTTGGTCATACTCAAGTTGTGGTGATGGCTTGCTTCATGAGCATTTCTGGACGTCAGGGGATGATTGCTAAATGTGCAATCTACAGGAACAGAAACAGGGAATTTTCAGTTTGTTTACTCACTTTTTTGCTAGGAAAAAGGTGTTTTCTGCAGACTTATACTCACTAACTCAGGACAGAATTTGTCTCCGTGTCCCCCTCACGCTGCTCCGCTGATTTTGACTGTGGAATGGGAGCTGGGCGCTATATATGCAGTGAATTACCAAGGAATACTCTCTTACTATTCGTTAATTGTCAGATCCAGTTAATGCCCATATTAGGCAAATCTGCTCCTTGTTACCGTCATACCATGTATGGCATGTCCGGTTACACGTGTGGTGCCAGGTGTGTATCTTGCCGGTTAGAGAGTGCGTGTCTCGGAACTCAATGGTAATCACCTGCGTGCGCTAGTGGTAGGCCATGCGTACGCATGCGCAAGGAGAGTAGTGACATCGCGCCTGTGCATCCCCGCGAGTGTTGGTGATTAGCGGGTAGTGCTAGGCGCATGCGCGTCTATGGTGGAGATGTTGACAACGCGCATGCGTTTAGGTCGGTCCTCTGTAGGGAGAGCTGTACCTTCCTGTGATATTACCCAAACAAAGAAAATGGTTAGCATTTTTTCGATCATTTGATATGTCCTGATCATTATGAGGCATATCCACAGTAGGGGACACAGAGACTGTATTGACCGCCTATATAGTGGTGGTGTAAAACGTTATTGGCAAATGGTTTCTTTCTACACTTCTTAATGGTGGCGCAAATTCCATTGGTCTCTTATGTCAGTTCCCACCGTGGGTGGAAAAGCAGGTTTTGATTCACGTGTTATCATGCAGATATCAACTGGTTAGTTGCCCCCAGGGCACAGCATCATTCAATCCTTCGATATGTGTCCCTAGACGGAACACCCACCGCTGTTCCTTTTGGAAAAGGCCCATTTCTGTTGGTAGGTGTTCAATAACCGTCCATTTCAGGTCATTCACACCATGTTGTTCAGTCAGGTAGTGTGTTGCCATTTTCGTCGTTGATTTTTTGCAACGGACATTGCTTTTATGTTCACCTATCCTTGTTTTCACCGGTCTCGTGGTCATGCCCACATACTCAAGACCGCATGGACAGGTGATCATGTAGACTACGTTGTTGGTGTTACAATTTGTGAATTGTCTCTGTTCCCAATTAGTGCCATTTCTGAATGTTAGCTTGTTGCTTTTCTTCGTGAGGTGACAGCTACTACAGTTCCCACAGGGAAAGTGTCCCTGTATTCCAATGTTGGTTTGTCTGATGGTGGTATTAGGCTTGGGTCTGGTGTGTACCAGTAGGTCTCCCAGATTCCTGCCACGGCGATGTGCATGCATAGGTTTCTCCAGATTGAGATTACCACAGTTCAAAATCCTCCAGTGTTTATTTACAATTTTAGAGATTTCATTGGACATGGTGGAGTATGTGGTGACACATATAGGTCTTTTTTTCTCATCAGGTGATGGTACTCTTTCCTCCAAGAGCGCATCCCTGTGGTTGTTTTTGGCCCTCTTCATGGCTTTCTCAATGATTTTAGGGGGGTATTTTCGCTGTAGTAGTTTTGTTCTTAGTTCCCCAGCCTGAGATTTGAAATTGGTCAGCTCTGTGCAGTTGCGTCTCAACCTTAAGAATTGTCCATAAGGGAGATTTTCTCTGAGGTGCCTGGGATGGAAGCTATCATACCGCAGTAAGCAATTTCTCGCTGTGGGTTTAAAATGCGTGGTACTTTTCAGTCTGTTCCCCTCCGCATAGATATTGAGATCTAGAAACACCATGGATGTGTTGGAGATGGTGCTGGTGAATTTCAGATATCTGTTCTGGTTATTGAGCCAGTTGACGAATTCCATGGCTGTATCTGCCACCCCATCCCAGATGATCAATATGTCGTCAATATACCTTTTCCAGGTATTGATGTGGGTTCTGTATGGGTTGACGGTATGGAGTATCCTGTTCTGCTCAAGAAGGTGGACGTAGAACCGACTCAAAAACCTGATGTGTTCAAACTGAACATAGAACTTCAAGAATTCACTAGGAAGCTGAGATTACAAGCATTCTTCCAAGACAAACCACCCACCACGGAGAGGACGGACACCGGCCTAAAACTGAAGTCAACCTTTACTCCACCTGACTCCACCATGCCAATAGAACTACTAGCTTTTGAAAAAGCTGTTATCACAGAAGTGAACAAGCTCAACATGAGAGATGCCAACATCTATCACAACACCAGTGGAGATGAACAAAGAGCAATCAGAGAGCTATCCAACAACAAGGAACTGATCATAAAACCAGCGGACAAGGGCGGAGCAATTGTTCTACAAACTTTGGAGACATATAACAACGAATGCACCAGATTACTGTCTGACACAAGGAACTACAGAGTCCTCCGGGAAGATCCGACTGAGAAACTACGCATCAGAATTGGAGGCATGGTGGAAGAGGCACTAGCCCACGATTGGCTCAGTAAAAAAGAAGCGGATTTCTTACAACAGCCATCACCAAGAATCCCGTACTTTTACTGTATACCCAAAATACATAAAAACATTGACAACCCACCGGGTAGACCCATAGTATCAGGGATCGGCTCCATCCTTGAGCCTCTTTCAAAATTTGCGGACGCTTTCCTCCGACCCCTGGTACAATCTACCGATACCTACCTAAGAGATACGAAATCGGTCCTCCAACTGTTGGAGAGTAAAAGCTTCGACCCAACGACACAACTACTACTGAGCCTAGACGTGGAAAGTTTATACACTAGCCTACCCCACGACGAGACACTCCAAATAATAGAGGAAGTACTATTTTCTAGCCAATGGAAGTACCAAACACCTCGAGGTCTGGTTCTGGAATGTATCTCCTTGGCACTGCAACAGAACTTTTTTCAATACGAGAAGACCATATACTTACAGAGCCATGGGACCAGTATGGGCAGTACTTTTGCTCCTAGCCTGGCGGGGCTCTACGTCCACCATCTTGAGCAGAACAGGATACTCCATACCGTCAACCCATACAGAACCCACATCAATACCTGGAAAAGGTATATTGACGACATCTTGATCATCTGGGATGGGGTGGCAGATACAGCCATGGAATTCGTCAACTGGCTCAATAACCAGAACAGATATCTGAAATTCACCAGCACCATCTCCAACACATCCATGGTGTTTCTAGATCTCAATATCTATGCGGAGGGGAACAGACTGAAAAGTACCACGCATTTTAAACCCACAGCGAGAAATTGCTTACTGCGGTATGATAGCTTCCATCCCTGGCACCTCAGAGAAAATCTCCCTTATGGACAATTCTTAAGGTTGAGACGCAACTGCACAGAGCTGACCAATTTCAAATCTCAGGCTGGGGAACTAAGAACAAAACTACTACAGCGAAAATACCCCCCTAAAATCATTGAGAAAGCCATGAAGAGGGCCAAAAACAACAACAGGGATGCGCTCTTGGAGGAAAGAGTACCATCACCTGATGAGAAAAAAAGACCTATATGTGTCACCACATACTCCACCATGTCCAATGAAATCTCTAAAATTGTAAATAAACACTGGAGGATTTTGAACTGTGGTAATCTCAATCTGGAGAAACCTATGCATGCACATCGCCGTGGCAGGAATCTGAGAGACCTACTGGTACACACCAGACCCAAGCCTAATACCACCATCAGACAAACCAACATTGGAATACAGGGACACTTTCCCTGTGGGAACTGTAGTAGCTGTCACCTCACGAAGAAAAGCAACAAGCTAACATTCAGAAATGGCACTAATTGGGAACAGAGACAATTCACAAATTGTAACACCAACAACGTAGTCTACATGATCACCTGTCCATGCGGTCTTGAGTATGTGGGCATGACCACGAGACCGGTGAAAACAAGGATAGGTGAACATAAAAGCAATGTCCGTTGCAAAAAATCAACGACGAAAATGGCAACACACTACCTGACTGAACAACATGGTGTGAATGACCTGAAATGGACGGTTATTGAACACCTACCAACAGAAATGGGCCTTTTCCAAAAGGAACAGCGGTGGGTGTTCCGTCTAGGGACACATATCGAGGGATTGAATGATGCTGTGCCCTGGGGGCAACTAACCAGTTGATATCTGCATGATAACACGTGAATCAAAACCTGCTTTTCCACCCACGGTGGGAACTGACATAAGAGACCAATGGAATTTGCGCCACCATTAAGAAGTGTAGAAAGAAACCATTTGCCAATAACGTTTTGCACCACCACTATATAGGCGGTCAATACAGTCTCTGTGTCCCCTACTGTGGATATGCCTAATAATGATCAGGACATATCAAATGATCGAAAAAATGCTAACCATTTTCTTTGTTTGGGTAATATCACAGGAAGGTACAGCTCTCCCTACAGAGGACCGACCTAAACGCATGCGCGTTGTCAACATCTCCACCATAGACGCGCATGCGCCTAGCACTACCCGATAATCACCAACACTCGCGGGGATGCACAGGCGCGATGTCACTACTCTCCTTGCGCATGCGTACGCATGGCCTACCACTAGCGCACGCAGGTGATTACCATTGAGTTCCGAGACACGCACTCTCTAACCGGCAAGATACACACCTGGCACCACACGTGTAACCGGACATGCCATACATGGTATGACGGTAACAAGGAGCGGATTTGCCTAATATGGGCATTAACTGGATCCGACAATTAACGAATAGTAAGAGAGTATTCCTTGGTAATTCACTGCATATATAGCGCCCAGCTCCCATTCCACAGTCAAAATCAGCGGAGCAGCGTGAGGGGGACACGGAGACAAATTCTGTCCTGAGTTAGTGAGTATAAGTCTGCAGAAAACACCTTTTTCCTAGCAAAAAAGTGAGTAAACAAACTGAAAATTCCCTGTTTCTGTTCCTGTAGATTGCACATTTAGCAATCATCCCCTGACGTCCAGAAATGCTCATGAAGCAAGCCATCACCACAACTTGAGTATGACCAAATGTTTCAAACCTACTATCTATGTGTCTGTGTGTTCTGTGTTGTTTTGTCCTTTCTTTTACAGGGCGACTACGCCATGTGGTGCTCCAGGTGACTGCACCATGTTGAGCTACCCTAACAGGGCCACCACATTTATTTTTATTTTTATTTTTATTTCCTCTGTAGGTCATGCAAGTGCATGGTCACAAACAAATCCCGCTGTAGGCACACTATAGCCTGTATTTAGTATTAATTCACTGTACATAGTCCTGCACTTTTTTTGTATAATACACTTTGTTAGAAATACGTGAGTAAGGTGGGAAGTTGTGCCCCCGTCCTGAAGAAGGAGCACCAGCTCCGAAACATGTTGACGCACACTAGAGGTACTGTTCATAGTGACAACAGTTAATTACCTCACCCTGCACCTTTTTAATAGTGCCAGCCCGGGGTAACGAATAAAGTTTTTCTCAATACCCACGAGCCAGGTACTTTTTAACCCACATCAACCCCACCACTCACATTAACTACCCCTTCACTTGCATCACACACACCACACATAGTCCAACTGCAAGTGCTCCCACATAGTCGTTGGTCGCAGCACGCCGCATCCCGTTAGAGGGGTGCGAAGACCCCAATGATGAAGCATGACACCAAGGGGCCTGTTGGTGTGTGAGGGGTATTTAACACAACACTGAGTGTCCCCACACTTGTGGTATACTCACTCTCACTGCGAGTAGGATTCTTCTTGTTTATGAAACAGTGCCCGTGGAGTAAGAATCCTACTTCTATACTCTACCTCCCTCTGATTGTTTTTTTCTTTACTGTAGTATCCAGCTAGAATCCTCTTACTCATTCTTTTCCGTTTTCCGCTTCCTATCACCAGCCTCCATTATTTGGGTTTTACTTTAATATGTAAGCCAAAGACTTAATACTTTCTTTGAGCTTAGGTAAATCCATAATTTGCCAGCATCTTCTTTTATGTCATACCAAGCCATCCGCACAAGAATGCAAAATAATTGTCTTAATGATAAGCCTTGTAAGAATGAGTCATTGTTTTTCAGCTAAGACCCCCACAAGGCTAGTGTAGGAGAGTAGGGTCTGCAATCCTATGATCACCCAGATTTTTGCTTTTTGCTGCACTGGTTTACGACTTTCCCTGGCTGTGGGCCTGCTAATCAGACCCACAGCCTAGCTGTTCTCTCTATCCAAATTGTACTCAGGTACTGAATTGGCACTGGGCCCTCTCTAAGTCCCTGTACCCAGGGCTGAGGTGCACCCAGAAGTCTCCCAGGGGCTGAAGCATGTATTGTGCCACCCCTGGGCTGACTAACTAAACTGACACAACTGGCTGCACGACAGCTGGGGCAAGGTGGTGTAATCACCCTTTGCTTTAGATATAGTATACCTATATCTAACCCTAAAATGGACACACAGATCTCCTATCAGTCACTCCTATGGCAGGCCTTAACAATCCTGAAGGCAGAGTGCTTGGAATCGTGTGAGATGGTGCTCTGGCATGAGCTGAGCCTGTCTGCGGCTTTCGGGATCCATCCCTTAGCCGTTTCCATGATATCGCATACCATATACTCTTAAGTGCATTATAATCCTCGCGGTTATATGCCAACTCTGGTATCGCTTTATCAAAACATGTCGAGTAAGGTGTCATACGAATTGGAATACTAACCCCTCGCCAATTCTGGCGACGGGGTTAGCATTCCCCCCTTCTAGAGGGACACGACATGTATGTAACCTGTAACCCCGGTTAAAGTCAGACAGAGCCTTAGCATCCACAAAATGGATGCTGCCACCGAGACACAAGTCTGCCCTCCTGCTGCTGGGAGTCCTCCCAGAGCAGGAGGCAAGGACAAAGGGTTTCCTGCCAGGGGCGGTGCCAGCACCGTCCCAGACAGGGTTTTGTGTATTCCAGGTAGGCAGGGCTACAGAGGAAGGTGACTGCAAGTGGCACCCCGGTGCTCACTGTGCATAGGCCGGCTGAAACCAGTTCCAGGGGCACTCCAGCCCCTGGCCTGGGGAAAGCCCGCCAAAGGAGAGGGGTGTAACCACCCCCCTCCTGGTCCCACCCATAGGGCAGGACTTAGTCGCGTGCCAGCCCCCTTTTCCCAGATAAAGGTAGGAACTGGCCCCCTTCCAAATTAGATCATCTTTGGAATCAAGACACGACTTTCTACGAAAGGACATCAAGATTTCTTCTTCAAGATTCTCCCTTGTGACTAAGGAGTAGTCACCCTGCATCCGCAGGCACCACCTTAAGAACACTGCGGTCTGCTGCAAGTCCTTCCTCCGGAATCCGACTGTCCAGCTCGACAAGACCCGGCTTCCCTGGCACCTCCGACCTCTACTCACCTCTACAGCCAAGCTGAGAACCGTGAGTGCGACGAGACCTCAAGGGACCGACTATTGCCAAGACTGCACGACTTCTTCACAGCAAGCCGCCGGGTAATCTACTGGCGAGTGCTTTGGGGTCCGAGAAGCCCCGACCCTGAGCAGCTCCAGCACCGAAGATCAGCCCCCCAGCATCTCCACGATCGGCGTGGGGCCCTTCTGCTTTTTGCTGCTCACCGCGTTGTTTGGCTACTAGCCGCTGGCTTGTGGCCTTCTGAACGACGCCCGACGACATCACTGCTGCTGGTCTGGTTGCTCCAGACTGGTTCTTGCTCCCTTCCAGAAGAGGAGCACCCCGGACCCTCCTGGTCCACTCAAGACGCCATTTTGAGTCCACCGCGTGGGCTTGAATTAGCCAAGGCTTTGTTGCCCAATCCTGGGTCCTTCGACGCCGACAGCTTCATCCATCGTGGGACAGCTCGCCCCTCCATCCTGGTCGCCGACAACGCCTCCTGGTCCGTGAGATCTGCAGAGCACAGCGTCGCCCACTCACCTAGTCGAGGTGACTACCCTCCGGTGCCCTCCTGGTGCCCCTGACTACTGGCTAGTAGTCACGAACTTGGTCCCCTCTGCTTTCAGGTGTCATCCATCTTCAAGATCCAGGCTTGGATCACTTCGAACTCTCTTCACTGGTCGCCTGCCAGCATCTTTCTTCCAGGCTCCTGGTTAGTCTACGAGGATTCCCGACGTCTTTTGAGACATATGCAGCTGCAGCCCCTGGGCTAGGTAAATTCGGCATTTCGGTGCCCCAGCATAGCCTCACTATCCAAGGGTCAGGATCCACTGTCGTTTTCTTCCTACCAGGTCGGGTTCGCCCGTGAACACTAACTTTACCTTTACTAGCTATCATAGACTTTGTCCCGCATCCCGCGTGAGAGTGCACACTCTGCACCCGAGTCCCCTGGGCCTCCTAGAAGTAATCTAGGGTGATTGACCCTCCACAGGTCAGCTCAAGATATGCAGCTCTCAATTTCCAGGAGTTGAGACACTTGTGTACCTCCAGGAAATTGAAACAGGGGGCTAACCCCACCACTCCCTTCCTGTTGGATCTCTTAGAGACCTATGATGCTAGTAAAGCATCTCAGGGAGAGGGGAATATGCCAGCCTTAGAGGGGCACCTTGGTGATCCAGACCTCCACAACACTGTAAATGCAGTTGAGGAGGAGGACCCTGAGGAGCTCTCTGGGGATGAGGTAGACAAAGGTCTTGAGGTAGTCAGAAGGCTAACTAGGGCCAACATAGACTTGCTTGGGCTAGGATCTGGGGGACCCCCAGTACTGACCCTAAGTAGGCCTAACCTTGGAGTTAGGAGAGATAGATCTCTTTCTAGGGACTCCAATAGATCTCTGCACTCTAATGCCTCTTCTCAGAGGAGAAGGAACTCTCCCCAGAGGAGATTGACTTCCCCTCAGAGACTGGAGCATGAAGCTAGGATGAGACAGGCTACTCTGAGGATTGAAAGGGAAGAACTTGCCCTGGCCAAAGAAAAGCTTGCCTTTGCTAGAGAGCAGCAGATGAGTGGGTTAGCTCCCACTGGTGGCAGCAATCTCCCAAGAGATAGAGAGAAGGGTTTAGATACTAAACACCTGACTAAGATAGTGCCCCCCTTTAAGCAAGGGGATGACATCCAGAAATGGATGGCTGCTTTGGAGAGGGCCTGCACTGTGCAGTGCATTCCCCGAAGTCAGTGGGCAGCTATACTGTGGCTCTCCTTTGATGGTAAAGGTAGAGATAAGCTCCTCACTACAAGAGTGGAGGATGCTAATGATTACCAGGTCCTGAAAAATGCACTGGTTGATGGGTTTGGTTTAACCACTGAGCAGTACAGGTTGCTGTTCAGAGACACCCAGAAAACTCAGTCTCAGGACTGGTCTGACTTTGTGGATTGTGCCACTAAGGCTTTGGAGGGCTGGTTGCTGGGTAGCAAGGTTACTGATTACACAGGATTGTACAATCTCATGATGAGAGAACAGATTTTAAATAATTGTCAGAACCAGTTGTTGCACCAGCACCTTGTTGATTCAGATCTGACCTCTCCCCAAGAATTGGGAAAGAAGGCAGACAAATGGGTCAGGACAAGGATCAAGCAGAACCAGAACCAGAACCAGGGTGGTCAGAAGAAAGCAGACCAGAAGGGTAATGTTAAGAGTGAACAAAATGACCAGAAGTCTTCACCAGGTCCCCAACAAACCAAAGAGGGTGGGGGTCGGGCTTCCCAGAAGAAGAAGACTCAAGAAGGCCAGTCAAAGAGGTGGTGCCAGTACTGTAAAAGTAAGTCTCACTGGTTTAGTGAGTGCACCAAAAGAGGAGGACAAACTCCTGTCACTACAGCCCCTAAGGCAACTGCACCCCCTAGTACAGTCAGTAGTGGTAGTGTACCTCCCAAGGCATTAGTTGGGTTAACCTTGGGAACTGAGGGGTCTGGCAACTTAGTTGGCACACTCACTCAGGCTGTCCTTGTCTGTACAGGGGATATGGATATGTCCCCTGATATAAGTCCCAATACTTTGGGCAAATACAGACAGACACCTTTGATTAATGGCAAGATGGCTCAGGCCTATAGGGACACTTGTGCCAGTGTCACCATGGTGACACCTAACTTTGTGGACCCTGGACAGATCATGCCAGGTACAGATTTCCTGGTGACCAATGCCAGCAACGTCACTACCAGTCATAGTATGGCGATTGTGGCTTTCTCCTGGGGTGGAGTGAAGGGTCAAAAGAAAGTTGTAGTCAGTTCAGACCTCCCAGTTGATTGTTTGTTGGGCAATGATTTGGAGTCATCACTATGGTCAGAAGTGGAGCAGAGGACTCACATGGAGATGTTAGGCTTGCCAGCACATGTGCTTGCTGTGACTAGGTCACAGGCCAGAAGATGCCCCACTGAACAGGTGCTGGATCCTGAAAGTATGGACCAGACACCTTCCAAGAAGAAGAGCAGTAGGGTTAAGGCTTTGCCTTCCCCCTTGCCCCAGGTTGAGGATCAAGTCTCTGAGGAGGCTGATCTGAGAGAACTGAGGGAAACTGAGCCTAAAGAGCTTGAACTTGATCAAGTTGAGTTTCTGGGCTCAGGGGGACCCTCCAGAGCAGACCTGGGGAAGGCACAGTTAGACTGCCCTTCTCTTGAACCCCTCAGACAGCAGGCTGCTGCTGAGGCTGCAGGGAATGCCACAGGTGCCCACAGGGTATACTGGGAAGATGGACTCCTGTACTCTGAGTCAAGAGACCCCAAGCCTGGTGCAACCAGGAGGCTGGTCATCCCCTTGTCTCTGAGAGGTTTCCTTCTCACCTTGGCCCATGAGATTCCCCTTGCAGGTCATTTAGGTCAGACAAAGACGTGGGACAGGCTTGTCTCACACTTTCACTGGCCCCACATGAATGAGAATACCAAGGAGTTTTGTCGCTCCTGTGTCACTTGCCAAGCCAGTGGTAAGTCAGGTGGCACAACAAAGGCCCCCCTCATACCACTACCTGTGGTGGGGGTCCCCTTTGAAAGGGTGGGGATTGACATTGTTGGTCCAATGGAACCCCAGACAGCATCAGGGCACAAGTTTATACTGGTGGTGGTGGATCATGCCACCAGGTATCCTGAAGCTATTCCACTTAGGACCACTACAGCACCTGTAGTGGCAAGGGCCCTAGTTGGAGTGTTCTCCAGAGTGGGCTTCCCTAAGGAGGTTGTTTCTGACAGAGGTACAAACTTCATGTCAGGATATCTGACTGCAATGTGGAAGGAGTGTGGTGTGAACTACAAGTTCACCACACCCTACCACCCACAATGCAATGGGCTTGTTGAGAGATTCAACAGGACCCTCAAAGGGATGATTCATGGGCTACCTGAACCTCTTAGGAGAAGATGGGATGTCCTGATCCCCTGCCTCTTGTTTGCTTACAGAGAGGTCCCACAGAAGGGGGTTGGCTACAGCCCCTTTGAGCTTCTGTATGGGCATCCTGTAAGAGGACCCCTGTGTTTGGTGAAGGAAGGATGGGAGAGACCTCTCAAAAAGCCTGCAACCAACATAGTGGACTATGTACTTGGTCTCCGCTCCAGGATGGCTGAGTATATGGAAAAGGCATCTAAAAACCTTGAGGCCAGCCAAGAACTCCAAAAAGCTTGGCATGACCAAAAGGCTGTTCTGACTGTGTACCAGCCAGGACAGAAGGTGTGGGTGCTGGAGCCAGTGGCCCCAGCAGCTCTGAAAGACAAATGGTCTGGGCCCCACACCATCATTGAGCAAAAGGGAGAGGTTACCTACTTGGTGGACCTTGGAACTCCCAGGAGCCCTCTCAGAGTGCTCCATGTAAACAGGCTCAAGGCATATGTTGACAGGAAGGACATGAGCTTGCTCATGGCCACAGATGAGGGACAGGAGGAAGAGAGTGACCCTCTCCCAGACCTGCTCACTCAGAATCCTGATGATGGGTCAGTAGATGGTGTTGTCTTTTGTGGCAGCCTCACTGAGCATCAGCAACAGGATTGCAGGCAAGTTCTGCAATCCTTCAGACATATGTTCTCTCTAACACCCAGCCAAACTGATTGGTGTACCCATGATGTCGACACTGGGGACAGTCTGCCTGTCAAGAGTAAAATCTACAGACAGCCTGATCATGTTAGAGACTGCATCAAAACAGAAGTGCAGAAAATGTTGGAGCTGGGAGTCATTGAGCCCTCAGATAGCCCTTGGGCTAGCCCAGTAGTTCTAGTGCCAAAGCCTCACACCCAGGGTGGTAAGAAAGAGATGAGGTTTTGCGTAGACTACAGAGGCCTCAATGCAGTCACTAAGACTGATGCCCACCCAATACCAAGAGCAGATGAACTTATAGATAAATTGGCTTCTGCCAAATTCTTAAGTACATTTGATTTGACAGCTGGGTATTGGCAAATCAGGTTAGCTGAGGAAGCCAAACCCAAGACAGCATTTTCTACCCCTGGTGGGCATTATCAATTTGTGGTAATGCCCTTTGGTTTGAAAAATGCACCTGCCACCTTCCAAAGGTTGGTGAATCAAGTCCTCACTGGGCTGGATGACTTCTGTGCAGCATATCTTGACGATATTGCTGTCTTTAGCTCCACCTGGGAGGATCACCTGGTCCACCTGAGGAAAGTGTTAGAGGCCCTGCAAAAGGCAGGCCTCACTATCAAGGCCACTAAGTGCCAGATAGGGCAGACACAGGTTGTATACCTGGGCCACCTTGTGGGTGGAGGCCAGGTTCAGCCATTGGAGAGTAAAATACAGGCCATCCAGGACTGGGCTCCTCCAATCACCCAGACTCAGGTTCGAGCTTTCTTGGGCCTGACTGGGTACTATAGGAAGTTTGTCAGAAATTATGGGTCCATAGTGACCCCTCTTAATGACCTGACAAGCAAAAAGATGCCAAAGAAAGTTCAGTGGACAGCAAGCTGTCAGAAAGCATTCAATGACCTAAAGCAGGCCATGTGCACAGCACCTATCCTAAAGAGTCCAGATTACTCCAAGCCATTCATTGTCCAAACAGATGCTTCTGAGTTGGGTGTGGGAGCTGTTCTGTCTCAGCTGAATTTTGATGGTAATGATCAGCCTATTGCTTTCATTAGTAGGAGGCTGACCCCCAGAGAGAAAAATTGGTCAGCTATTGAGAGGGAGGCCTTTGCTGTGGTTTGGGCCCTGAAGAAGCTGAGGGCCTACTTGTTTGGCACTCACTTCACCATTCAGACCGACCATAAGCCCCTCTTGTGGCTAAATCAGATGAAGGGTGAAAACCCCAAACTGCTTAGGTGGTCCATTTCCCTACAGGGGATGGATTTTACAGTGGAGCATAGACCTGGTACTGATCACAGCAATGCTGATGGGCTCTCCAGGTATTTCCACTTAGAGCAAGAAGACTCACCTGGTCAAGGTTAGTTTATTGTCCCAAAGTTTGGGGGGGGGTCATGTAGGAGAGTAGGGTCTGCAATCCTATGATCACCCAGATTTTTGCTTTTTGCTGCACTGGTTTACGACTTTCCCTGGCTGTGGGCCTGCTAATCAGACCCACAGCCTAGCTGTTCTCTCTATCCAAATTGTACTCAGGTACTGAATTGGCACTGGGCCCTCTCTAAGTCCCTGTACCCAGGGCTGAGGTGCACCCAGAAGTCTCCCAGGGGCTGAAGCATGTATTGTGCCACCCCTGGGCTGACTAACTAAACTGACACAACTGGCTGCACGACAGCTGGGGCAAGGTGGTGTAATCACCCTTTGCTTTAGATATAGTATACCTATATCTAACCCTAAAATGGACACACAGATCTCCTATCAGTCACTCCTATGGCAGGCCTTAACAATCCTGAAGGCAGAGTGCTTGGAATCGTGTGAGATGGTGCTCTGGCATGAGCTGAGCCTGTCTGCGGCTTTAGGGATCCATCCCTTAGCCGTTTCCATGATATCGCATACCATATACTCTTAAGTGCATTATAATCCTCGCGGTTATATGCCAACTCTGGTATCGCTTTATCAAAACATGTCGAGTAAGGTGTCATACGAATTGGAATACTAACCCCTCGCCAATTCTGGCGACGGGGTTAGCATTCCACCCTTCTAGAGGGACACGACATGTATGTAACCTGTAACCCCGGTTAAAGTCAGACAGAGCCTTAGCATCCACAAAATGGATGCTGCCACCGAGACACAAGTCTGCCCTCCTGCTGCTGGGAGTCCTCCCAGAGCAGGAGGCAAGGACAAAGGGTTTCCTGCCAGGGGCGGTGCCAGCACCGTCCCAGACAGGGTTTTGTGTATTCCAGGTAGGCAGGGCTACAGAGGAAGGTGACTGCAAGTGGCACCCCGGTGCTCACTGTGCATAGGCCGGCTGAAACCAGTTCCAGGGGCACTCCAGCCCCTGGCCTGGGGAAAGCCCGCCAAAGGAGAGGGGTGTAACCACCCCCCTCCTGGTCCCACCCATAGGGCAGGACTTAGTTGCGTGCCAGCCCCCTTTTCCCAGATAAAGGTAGGAACTGGCCCCCTTCCAAATTAGATCATCTTTGGAATCAAGACACGACTTTCTACGAAAGGACATCAAGATTTCTTCTTCAAGATTCTCCCTTGTGACTAAGGAGTAGTCACCCTGCATCCGCAGGCACCACCTTAAGAACACTGCGGTCTGCTGCAAGTCCTTCCTCCGGAATCCGACTGTCCAGCTCGACAAGACCCGGCTTCCCTGGCACCTCCGACCTCTACTCACCTCTACAGCCAAGCTGAGAACCGTGAGTGCGACGAGACCTCAAGGGACCGACTATTGCCAAGACTGCACGACTTCTTCACAGCAAGCCGCCGGGTAATCTACTGGCGAGTGCTTTGGGGTCCGAGAAGCCCCGACCCTGAGCAGCTCCAGCACCGAAGATCAGCCCCCCAGCATCTCCACGATCGGCGTGGGGCCCTTCTGCTTTTTGCTGCTCACCGCGTTGTTTGGCTACTAGCCGCTGGCTTGTGGCCTTCTGAACGACGCCCGACGACATCACTGCTGCTGGTCTGGTTGCTCCAGACTGGTTCTTGCTCCCTTCCAGAAGAGGAGCACCCCGGACCCTCCTGGTCCACTCAAGACGCCATTTTGAGTCCACCGCGTGGGCTTGAATTAGCCAAGGCTTTGTTGCCCAATCCTGGGTCCTTCGACGCCGACAGCTTCATCCATCGTGGGACAGCTCGCCCCTCCATCCTGGTCGCCGACAACGCCTCCTGGTCCGTGAGATCTGCAGAGCACAGCGTCACCCACTCACCTAGTCGAGGTGACTACCCTCCGGTGCCCTCCTGGTGCCCCTGACTACTGGCTAGTAGTCACGAACTTGGTCCCCTCTGCTTTCAGGTGTCATCCATCTTCAAGATCCAGGCTTGGATCACTTCGAACTCTCTTCACTGGTCGCCTGCCAGCATCTTTCTTCCAGGCTCCTGGTTCGTCTACGAGGATTCCCGACGTCTTTTGAGACATATGCAGCTGCAGCCCCTGGGCTAGGTAAATTCGGCATTTCGGTGCCCCAGCATAGCCTCACTATCCAAGGGTCAGGATCCACTGTCGTTTTCTTCCTACCAGGTCGGGTTCGCCCGTGAACACTAACTTTACCTTTACTAGCTATCATAGACTTTGTCCCGCATCCCGCGTGAGAGTGCACACTCTGCACCCGAGTCCCCTGGGCCTCCTAGAAGTAATCTAGGGTGATTGACCCTCCACAGGTCAGCTCAAGATATGCAGCTCTCAATTTCCAGGAGTTGAGACACTTGTGTACCTCCAGGAAATTGAAACAGGGGGCTAACCCCACCACTCCCTTCCTGTTGGATCTCTTAGAGACCTATGATGCTAGTAAAGCATCTCAGGGAGAGGGGAATATGCCAGCCTTAGAGGGGCACCTTGGTGATCCAGACCTCCACAACACTGTAAATGCAGTTGAGGAGGAGGACCCTGAGGAGCTCTCTGGGGATGAGGTAGACAAAGGTCTTGAGGTAGTCAGAAGGCTAACTAGGGCCAACATAGACTTGCTTGGGCTAGGATCTGGGGGACCCCCAGTACTGACCCTAAGTAGGCCTAACCTTGGAGTTAGGAGAGATAGATCTCTTTCTAGGGACTCCAATAGATCTCTGCACTCTAATGCCTCTTCTCAGAGGAGAAGGAACTCTCCCCAGAGGAGATTGACTTCCCCTCAGAGACTGGAGCATGAAGCTAGGATGAGACAGGCTACTCTGAGGATTGAAAGGGAAGAACTTGCCCTGGCCAAAGAAAAGCTTGCCTTTGCTAGAGAGCAGCAGATGAGTGGGTTAGCTCCCACTGGTGGCAGCAATCTCCCAAGAGATAGAGAGAAGGGTTTAGATACTAAACACCTGACTAAGATAGTGCCCCCCTTTAAGCAAGGGGATGACATCCAGAAATGGATGGCTGCTTTGGAGAGGGCCTGCACTGTGCAGTGCATTCCCCGAAGTCAGTGGGCAGCTATACTGTGGCTCTCCTTTGATGGTAAAGGTAGAGATAAGCTCCTCACTACAAGAGTGGAGGATGCTAATGATTACCAGGTCCTGAAAAATGCACTGGTTGATGGGTTTGGTTTAACCACTGAGCAGTACAGGTTGCTGTTCAGAGACACCCAGAAAACTCAGTCTCAGGACTGGTCTGACTTTGTGGATTGTGCCACTAAGGCTTTGGAGGGCTGGTTGCTGGGTAGCAAGGTTACTGATTACACAGGATTGTACAATCTCATGATGAGAGAACAGATTTTAAATAATTGTCAGAACCAGTTGTTGCACCAGCACCTTGTTGATTCAGATCTGACCTCTCCCCAAGAATTGGGAAAGAAGGCAGACAAATGGGTCAGGACAAGGATCAAGCAGAACCAGAACCAGAACCAGGGTGGTCAGAAGAAAGCAGACCAGAAGGGTAATGTTAAGAGTGAACAAAATGACCAGAAGTCTTCACCAGGTCCCCAACAAACCAAAGAGGGTGGGGGTCGGGCTTCCCAGAAGAAGAAGACTCAAGAAGGCCAGTCAAAGAGGTGGTGCCAGTACTGTAAAAGTAAGTCTCACTGGTTTAGTGAGTGCACCAAAAGAGGAGGACAAACTCCTGTCACTACAGCCCCTAAGGCAACTGCACCCCCTAGTACAGTCAGTAGTGGTAGTGTACCTCCCAAGGCATTAGTTGGGTTAACCTTGGGAACTGAGGGGTCTGGCAACTTAGTTGGCACACTCACTCAGGCTGTCCTTGTCTGTACAGGGGATATGGATATGTCCCCTGATATAAGTCCCAATACTTTGGGCAAATACAGACAGACACCTTTGATTAATGGCAAGATGGCTCAGGCCTATAGGGACACTTGTGCCAGTGTCACCATGGTGACACCTAACTTTGTGGACCCTGGACAGATCATGCCAGGTACAGATTTCCTGGTGACCAATGCCAGCAACGTCACTACCAGTCATAGTATGGCGATTGTGGCTTTCTCCTGGGGTGGAGTGAAGGGTCAAAAGAAAGTTGTAGTCAGTTCAGACCTCCCAGTTGATTGTTTGTTGGGCAATGATTTGGAGTCATCACTATGGTCAGAAGTGGAGCAGAGGACTCACATGGAGATGTTAGGCTTGCCAGCACATGTGCTTGCTGTGACTAGGTCACAGGCCAGAAGATGCCCCACTGAACAGGTGCTGGATCCTGAAAGTATGGACCAGACACCTTCCAAGAAGAAGAGCAGTAGGGTTAAGGCTTTGCCTTCCCCCTTGCCCCAGGTTGAGGATCAAGTCTCTGAGGAGGCTGATCTGAGAGAACTGAGGGAAACTGAGCCTAAAGAGCTTGAACTTGATCAAGTTGAGTTTCTGGGCTCAGGGGGACCCTCCAGAGCAGACCTGGGGAAGGCACAGTTAGACTGCCCTTCTCTTGAACCCCTCAGACAGCAGGCTGCTGCTGAGGCTGCAGGGAATGCCACAGGTGCCCACAGGGTATACTGGGAAGATGGACTCCTGTACTCTGAGTCAAGAGACCCCAAGCCTGGTGCAACCAGGAGGCTGGTCATCCCCTTGTCTCTGAGAGGTTTCCTTCTCACCTTGGCCCATGAGATTCCCCTTGCAGGTCATTTAGGTCAGACAAAGACGTGGGACAGGCTTGTCTCACACTTTCACTGGCCCCACATGAATGAGAATACCAAGGAGTTTTGTCGCTCCTGTGTCACTTGCCAAGCCAGTGGTAAGTCAGGTGGCACAACAAAGGCCCCCCTCATACCACTACCTGTGGTGGGGGTCCCCTTTGAAAGGGTGGGGATTGACATTGTTGGTCCAATGGAACCCCAGACAGCATCAGGGCACAAGTTTATACTGGTGGTGGTGGATCATGCCACCAGGTATCCTGAAGCTATTCCACTTAGGACCACTACAGCACCTGTAGTGGCAAGGGCCCTAGTTGGAGTGTTCTCCAGAGTGGGCTTCCCTAAGGAGGTTGTTTCTGACAGAGGTACAAACTTCATGTCAGGATATCTGACTGCAATGTGGAAGGAGTGTGGTGTGAACTACAAGTTCACCACACCCTACCACCCACAATGCAATGGGCTTGTTGAGAGATTCAACAGGACCCTCAAAGGGATGATTCATGGGCTACCTGAACCTCTTAGGAGAAGATGGGATGTCCTGATCCCCTGCCTCGTTTGCTTACAGAGAGGTCCCACAGAAGGGGGTTGGCTACAGCCCCTTTGAGCTTCTGTATGGGCATCCTGTAAGAGGACCCCTGTGTTTGGTGAAGGAAGGATGGGAGAGACCTCTCAAAAAGCCTGCAACCAACATAGTGGACTATGTACTTGGTCTCCGCTCCAGGATGGCTGAGTATATGGAAAAGGCATCTAAAAACCTTGAGGCCAGCCAAGAACTCCAAAAAGCTTGGCATGACCAAAAGGCTGTTCTGACTGTGTACCAGCCAGGACAGAAGGTGTGGGTGCTGGAGCCAGTGGCCCCAGCAGCTCTGAAAGACAAATGGTCTGGGCCCCACACCATCATTGAGCAAAAGGGAGAGGTTACCTACTTGGTGGACCTTGGAACTCCCAGGAGCCCTCTCAGAGTGCTCCATGTAAACAGGCTCAAGGCATATGTTGACAGGAAGGACATGAGCTTGCTCATGGCCACAGATGAGGGACAGGAGGAAGAGAGTGACCCTCTCCCAGACCTGCTCACTCAGAATCCTGATGATGGGTCAGTAGATGGTGTTGTCTTTTGTGGCAGCCTCACTGAGCATCAGCAACAGGATTGCAGGCAAGTTCTGCAATCCTTCAGACATATGTTCTCTCTAACACCCAGCCAAACTGATTGGTGTACCCATGATGTCGACACTGGGGACAGTCTGCCTGTCAAGAGTAAAATCTACAGACAGCCTGATCATGTTAGAGACTGCATCAAAACAGAAGTGCAGAAAATGTTGGAGCTGGGAGTCATTGAGCCCTCAGATAGCCCTTGGGCTAGCCCAGTAGTTCTAGTGCCAAAGCCTCACACCCAGGGTGGTAAGAAAGAGATGAGGTTTTGCGTAGACTACAGAGGCCTCAATGCAGTCACTAAGACTGATGCCCACCCAATACCAAGAGCAGATGAACTTATAGATAAATTGGCTTCTGCCAAATTCTTAAGTACATTTGATTTGACAGCTGGGTATTGGCAAATCAGGTTAGCTGAGGAAGCCAAACCCAAGACAGCATTTTCTACCCCTGGTGGGCATTATCAATTTGTGGTAATGCCCTTTGGTTTGAAAAATGCACCTGCCACCTTCCAAAGGTTGGTGAATCAAGTCCTCACTGGGCTGGATGACTTCTGTGCAGCATATCTTGACGATATTGCTGTCTTTAGCTCCACCTGGGAGGATCACCTGGTCCACCTGAGGAAAGTGTTAGAGGCCCTGCAAAAGGCAGGCCTCACTATCAAGGCCACTAAGTGCCAGATAGGGCAGACACAGGTTGTATACCTGGGCCACCTTGTGGGTGGAGGCCAGGTTCAGCCATTGGAGAGTAAAATACAGGCCATCCAGGACTGGGCTCCTCCAATCACCCAGACTCAGGTTCGAGCTTTCTTGGGCCTGACTGGGTACTATAGGAAGTTTGTCAGAAATTATGGGTCCATAGTGACCCCTCTTAATGACCTGACAAGCAAAAAGATGCCAAAGAAAGTTCAGTGGACAGCAAGCTGTCAGAAAGCATTCAATGACCTAAAGCAGGCCATGTGCACAGCACCTATCCTAAAGAGTCCAGATTACTCCAAGCCATTCATTGTCCAAACAGATGGTTCTGAGTTGGGTGTGGGAGCTGTTCTGTCTCAGCTGAATTTTGATGGTAATGATCAGCCTATTGCTTTCATTAGTAGGAGGCTGACCCCCAGAGAGAAAAATTGGTCAGCTATTGAGAGGGAGGCCTTTGCTGTGGTTTGGGCCCTGAAGAAGCTGAGGGCCTACTTGTTTGGCACTCACTTCACCATTCAGACCGACCATAAGCCCCTCTTGTGGCTAAATCAGATGAAGGGTGAAAACCCCAAACTGCTTAGGTGGTCCATTTCCCTACAGGGGATGGATTTTACAGTGGAGCATAGACCTGGTACTGATCACAGCAATGCTGATGGGCTCTCCAGGTATTTCCACTTAGAGCAAGAAGACTCACCTGGTCAAGGTTAGTTTATTGTCCCAAAGTTTGGGGGGGGGGGTCATGTAGGAGAGTAGGGTCTGCAATCCTATGATCACCCAGATTTTTGCTTTTTGCTGCACTGGTTTACGACTTTCCCTGGCTGTGGGCCTGCTAATCAGACCCACAGCCTAGCTGTTCTCTCTATCCAAATTGTACTCAGGTACTGAATTGGCACTGGGCCCTCTCTAAGTCCCTGTACCCAGGGCTGAGGTGCACCCAGAAGTCTCCCAGGGGCTGAAGCATGTATTGTGCCACCCCTGGGCTGACTAACTAAACTGACACAACTGGCTGCACGACAGCTGGGGCAAGGTGGTGTAATCACCCTTTGCTTTAGATATAGTATACCTATATCTAACCCTAAAATGGACACACAGATCTCCTATCAGTCACTCCTATGGCAGGCCTTAACAATCCTGAAGGCAGAGTGCTTGGAATCGTGTGAGATGGTGCTCTGGCATGAGCTGAGCCTGTCTGCGGCTTTAGGGATCCATCCCTTAGCCGTTTCCATGATATCGCATACCATATACTCTTAAGTGCATTATAATCCTCGCGGTTATATGCCAACTCTGGTATCGCTTTATCAAAACATGTCGAGTAAGGTGTCATACGAATTGGAATACTAACCCCTCGCCAATTCTGGCGACGGGGTTAGCATTCCACCCTTCTAGAGGGACACGACATGTATGTAACCTGTAACCCCGGTTAAAGTCAGACAGAGCCTTAGCATCCACAAAATGGATGCTGCCACCGAGACACAAGTCTGCCCTCCTGCTGCTGGGAGTCCTCCCAGAGCAGGAGGCAAGGACAAAGGGTTTCCTGCCAGGGGCGGTGCCAGCACCGTCCCAGACAGGGTTTTGTGTATTCCAGGTAGGCAGGGCTACAGAGGAAGGTGACTGCAAGTAGCACCCCGGTGCTCACTGTGCATAGGCCGGCTGAAACCAGTTCCAGGGGCACTCCAGCCCCTGGCCTGGGGAAAGCCCGCCAAAGGAGAGGGGTGTAACCACCCCCCTCCTGGTCCCACCCATAGGGCAGGACTTAGTTGCGTGCCAGCCCCCTTTTCCCAGATAAAGGTAGGAACTGGCCCCCTTCCAAATTAGATCATCTTTGGAATCAAGACACGACTTTCTACGAAAGGACATCAAGATTTCTTCTTCAAGATTCTCCCTTGTGACTAAGGAGTAGTCACCCTGCATCCGCAGGCACCACCTTAAGAACACTGCGGTCTGCTGCAAGTCCTTCCTCCGGAATCCGACTGTCCAGCTCGACAAGACCCGGCTTCCCTGGCACCTCCGACCTCTACTCACCTCTACAGCCAAGCTGAGAACCGTGAGTGCGACGAGACCTCAAGGGACCGACTATTGCCAAGACTGCACGACTTCTTCACAGCAAGCCGCCGGGTAATCTACTGGCGAGTGCTTTGGGGTCCGAGAAGCCCCGACCCTGAGCAGCTCCAGCACCGAAGATCAGCCCCCCAGCATCTCCACGATCGGCGTGGGGCCCTTCTGCTTTTTGCTGCTCACCGCGTTGTTTGGCTACTAGCCGCTGGCTTGTGGCCTTCTGAACGACGCCCGACGACATCACTGCTGCTGGTCTGGTTGCTCCAGACTGGTTCTTGCTCCCTTCCAGAAGAGGAGCACCCCGGACCCTCCTGGTCCACTCAAGACGCCATTTTGAGTCCACCGCGTGGGCTTGAATTAGCCAAGGCTTTGTTGCCCAATCCTGGGTCCTTCGACGCCGACAGCTTCATCCATCGTGGGACAGCTCGCCCCTCCATCCTGGTCGCCGACAACGTCTCCTGGTCCGTGAGATCTGCAGAGCACAGCGTCGCCCACTCACCTAGTCGAGGTGACTACCCTCCGGTGCCCTCCTGGTGCCCCTGACTACTGGCTAGTAGTCACGAACTTGGTCCCCTCTGCTTTCAGGTGTCATCCATCTTCAAGATCCAGGCTTGGATCACTTCGAACTCTCTTCACTGGTCGCCTGCCAGCATCTTTCTTCCAGGCTCCTGGTTCGTCTACGAGGATTCCCGACGTCTTTTGAGACATATGCAGCTGCAGCCCCTGGGCTAGGTAACTTCGGCATTTCGGTGCCCCAGCATAGCCTCACTATCCAAGGGTCAGGATCCACTGTTGTTTTCTTCCTACCAGGTCGGGTTCGCCCGTGAACACTAACTTTACCTTTACTAGCTATCATAGACTTTGTCCCGCATCCCGCGTGAGAGTGCACACTCTGCACCCGAGTCCCCTGGGCCTCCTAGAAGTAATCTAACGATTCTATAGTCAAGTCCTAGCGATTCCAAAGCCTATTAGTACTGTACTTACCTGCTAGTAGTTTCGCATTCCACTTTTTGAGTATATGGTTTCCCGTGCCCCTCGGGCATTTGTATATACTGTGCTAACTTAAGTATTTTTATAAGAGTTTTGTATTGCGCTTAGCTCCCTGACTCATAAAGAGTTCAGGGTAGACTTGTTAGAAATAAATATACATTTATTTTCATAACAACTTGTGTGGTGTCCTTTCACTGGGTGTTCAAGGGGTAATGTGATGGTAAAACAGCTGGCTTAACACGCCCTCTAGAGTCTTAGCCTTAGACTGCTCGTATCCATGCTACTAGGATAGCTGGTCTATAAGGTTGACTTACAACCAATCATCAATAAGGGTTGTTTGGACTGATACAAAGTGCTCACTAGAATAGTGAACATTATATATCAGGCCAACTTCTCACAGCTAGACTACCCACTTTGGTTCTCCTTAGCCCCCAACTTAATGGTAGTATCCTAATCAATTAATCTCGCCATCCTGTTCAGCACTGATACATTATGTTTTTCACATTGGGTGTCCGTAATTCTGGCAATCTGATTGGACTATGGCAAAAATGTAGATTTTGATTTCCATGTGGTCTGTTGCTGAAGTGTGCCTTCTAATGAGGCTAGACGGATGAGAAAATGTATGTTTTACGGACTGCTTTCCAATGGCTTTAATAAGCTACCAATGGCAATTCAAAAACCTATACTTAAATCCTTAAGTTTAATAACTCTCCTGGGCTTCCAAATTCATTTGCTATGTTTCCAGTTGTACCAGGGGCATTATGATGGCAATCTCATAATTCAAAAATCAAGATTTGTACAGCCCAGTTAAGGAATACTGCCTGCCAATCTTCATCCAGACAAGGCAAAGTGAGGTTTTATAGACTGGTTATAATCGGCCTTTCTCTCGATTAGATAAAGAGGTGCATGGTGTCACGTGTGAGTCCCAGATGTATGGCGCCCCTGCAGCAGTTCAATGCAATCTGCTGTTCCTCAAAACAATAAATAAATTAAAATCTTTGTGAAGGCTACTGAAACAAAATTATGCTTGACCGAGTAAACAGAATAAGGCAAAAGGATGCTTTTTAAAAACTGGTTGAACAAAACTTACCCCGAAAAGCACTTCCATGTCTCCAAAACGGAATAAGGCAAACGTCAGAGAAACTGGAAACCAATATCTAATTACAAGATATAAATGGAGAAAAAACATCATATGAACTCTTCTCCAGTAATACTCAATCCTTGAATTTAAAAATCTTGTCTGCAGAACAACATTGTGCTAATATAGGGCACTAACCCATCCTTTGGGGCTTCTACTTTCAAAATGTAACAATCTGCTTCTAAGTCCACAGGAAGTAAGCCAAACCTTGGGGTAGTCAGTAGACTATGCATAGCCCCACAACTTTACCAAAAACAATGATGTCTTACTTTCCTTCATTAAGGTGTACATTAAAGCAACAACTTTTACCACATGAGAACTCTACAGTGCTGCATCCTGCACAATATGTATGCTTTTGCAACGCTAATGCCTCTGGGGGAAAACTGAGCCATTAAACATTCCTCTAGCGAATTACATCATTTAATGATATTTCCATTTGTACATGTTTCTCATACCGACACTGCATTCAAAAGTGTTCCCAAGGGGGGCGCTAGGGGGCGCATGGCAAGATGGCCGCACCCGTGTGAGGCTCTGCCCGGCTGAGCTCCAATCCTTCATTTATCCGCCACTGATCCTTGCCATCCGAAGCCCTAAGGGGATGTAACAAAAAGAGGAAAGCACCCCGATTTGACTGCTGGGCTTGTCGTGTCGCTACCTACTCGCGGAGGCAGAGGAACTGGTAGAAACGCTCCCAAGCGCGAAATGGCAGCGCCCGCGAGGCCGTGAAACTGGAGGCTTCCTGACCATGCACTGAGTCGGCGGCGCCACTATCGGTGCTAGCGACTTCATTGGTGCCTGGTCCTGGCCACGGTTGGCTGCTGCTCTAAGGGCGCTGTGGCGGACTGCGGTGACTGCGGGTGAGTGTATGAAAAGTTTCAGCTCTCCTTCCTTCTTCTCCTTGTGATTGAGCCTAGCTGTTTCCTAGCTGCTCAGCCAGAATGTGAGTTGGTATTAGAATGTTGGTGTGACTGTAATGTGTGTAATGCTTAAGTGCCTGTGTGGATGAGTGGTCACAGTTGGAGATGGGCTGAGCAGCAGACAGGCTGCTCTTGGTGGGGCATAATAGAGGTTCACTTGGCTTATAGACTGGTGTATATATTTACTTACCTGCAACTTGAAGTCAATAAAGAAATACTGAATAAACAAATCGGCTACGTCTGGTAAGGCACAACATATTTTGGAAATGACCTGGACCGATTTCAAGAACCTGTCCATGGATGAACATGATGTACCAGAGCCCAATAGTAACAAGAAGTAAAGCATTAAGTATGGAGCTCCAGGCAAGCCAGCCACACCAGTGTCCTTGGCAACCGACAGCCCCAGCCTGGACATGCTTCAGTGGACTTCTAAAATTGTCATTTATACAAGTAGATAACTGGTGTGAGCCAGAGTTCTTCCACAAGTTATCTCTGGTACTTTCTAGATCAATACGGACACTGCGCTCATTGAGATTTTCATGGACATTTGATCTGAGTGCTATGCTGCACCAATCTGTAACATACTCACAAGAACATGTTGGTGGCTTTTTGGGTCAGCAAGCCTGTCAACCTGCATTGTCATCCGGATGTGTGCGCTAGAAGGTAGATTCCTGCACAATGCGTTTTCATGCTCCTGGCAACCTGGAGAGGTTTACAGAGGAAGTTTTGTTTGCTGCGTGTTGGAGCAAAAGTTTACATGTGTACTCAGTAATGAGAAGGCTTAAACGCCTGGCATTATTATCATTCATCGAGGTATATGGATTTCAACACCAGCTTCTATCAGATGACGCATGTTCCTTTAAGGCTGGTGTGTGGTTTCTGAGTGGTCTAACAGGATCAACTCGCCTAGAAGGCTTTATCGGTATGTACTTTATTTTTATTTTTTAAACGTATGAACAACACAATCCTAAACTTGAGCAGTTACAGTTATGTTATCGCTGCATTCAAAAGGGTCGCAAGACATTTTTTTTTTAAAATGTTTGCGCGCCTCTTACTGTTTCTTAGTGGTAGCGTGATGTGCCAGCGAGGAGAGCTTCTGTCTCGTCATCCGCGAACCAACGCTTCCCAATTACGTTTTGGGAGCACATACACACCTTGAGTGTATGCGTGCCGCCATCTTTGTTATGTGGCTGCACGAAATTCATGAGGCTGATTTATTTTTCAATTCTGTGTCATTCAACGATAGCCAACGTCTAACTCGTCTGGCCGGACAGCGAACTATTTGGGCACTATGATCCAGTGTCTCCAGCGTCTTTGGTTTTGGTGAGTTTTGTAATGTTGGGTTTCTTTAACATGCACCTTTTCCTTTAAGGTTCTGGCTTCCCTGCTCGGGACGCTTCTTGAATAAGAATGTTGTATAGTTCTTAGAATGAGAATGTGATTAGATTCTAGGTCAGTTACGACCTGAGGCTGTTGCTGGATGAGGCGATTAAACTATACTGGAGAACTACTCTTCGTTTTATATTTATTTTATATTTGAAAACACCACATTAATATTGGCGACGATCCTACCTCTATGCCACAACAAGCAGCCTTCCCCGAATCGACCTTCCTCCCCAGCGGCTGTATTACTTGAAAAGGAAGCGGTGTCTTCCCAGCGGCTGATTGAATGAGCCAAAAAGACGTGTCTCGACTGGATGGTGCGGTGAGGAGTACAGCGGGAGGATATTTAAGTTAAAAAGGGGACTTTAGGAAAAGAAAAGGAAAATAACGCGCTCCGCATTAACGCTACAGTTTGGACTTGCTCGCGCTGCAGTTTAGAGTTGCTCGCGTGAAGGAGCGCGATCAGAATTATAAAACGCAGCGCGTTTCAAAAGAAACCTCCCTGCGGGTCAGTGACGCACTGCGCACACGTGCGTTTCTGTGACGTAGGACGCTGTGAACTAACCAAGTCCTTTGCGTTTCACTAACAAGCATTAGTGGGAAAAGAACGAGTATTGTTTAAACCTTCCCTTCGACAATTCCAAGAAAGGAACAAAGCTTTGTTTAAGGAAACAGAGGAAAGGATTATCTAAACGTTCTTTTCTACAATTCTAAGAAAAGTGCATTGGTCTTTATTTCTATTATTACATAATAAGCATAAGCAGAGTTGAGGCAAAGAAGTCATTGTTACATAACAATACCTATTAAAAGGACAAGTTTAATTTTATTTCAAATAAAATCACATATTATAGGTGAACCTCTGAAGGAAAACAAAAATAAATACTTACAAAGAGGAACACAGTCTGCATGACAATTCAAAAGTATTAGTTAAAAAAAAATGCAAAAAAAAAAAAATGCAAAATGTAACTCAACCTGCATTTTTTTTTGATAAGTCCTGGTGAACCAAACGTGAAATGGCAGAAATGGAAGAAAATATTTGCGAATTACGCAAGAGTATGTGGCACAAACTTAAGTGCAGAAAGAAAACACTCATTATTATTGCACTGCTTAGGAGGAGAGGGTCAGGATGTACTAGAACATTTACCAGAACTCACAGCATCGGAACAGAGGAACTTAAATGAGTACGAAATAGCCATAGAACAGTTAGATCGTCATTACCTTCCAAGGTTGAGCACAATAATGGAAAGATACCATTTTGGTCTAAGAGGTCAAAAAAAGAGATGAGTCAGTTGAAGACTATGTATCTGCACTAAGAAAATTAGCCTCTTCATGTAAATTTGGTCAAACTTTGGAGGAAAGAATAAGAGATCAGTTCGTATTGAAATGTGCTCATGACAGTATTCGGAAGGAACTATGGCTGAAAGATGAACCACCTTTAGAAGAAGTACTAGTAATAGCAAAGCAAGTAGAGCACATGACGAAATGTGTGGATGAACTAAAAGGAGAAAAAGAGAAGTTGGTTGAACCAGAGAAGAAAACTGAATCAAAGGTTGAGGAAGTTGTTTGCCAGTTCAAAAAAGAAGATAAGGTGGACACTGAAAAAAATGACAATGGAATGAGTAGATTTAATTCGAATTTTAATATGTCTAACAAATTTTCTTGTTTCAGATGTGGCAACAATGGTCATTTAGCTAATTCTCCAAATTGTCCTGCTTTGAAATCTATTTGTAATGACTGTGGGAGAAGGGGTCATTTTTCAAAATGTTGTAGAACAAAGGGAAGCAAAAGAGATAATACTAGTAAGATGAGATGGTCTCAACCACAAGTGAAAACTGTGACTTTTCAGATTAGTAGTGGTCCATTAGAACATCCCACACATTTAGTTAAAGTGGATGATGCCATGATTGAGTTCAAATTTGATTCATGTTCTCAAATCACTATGATTGATGAAAATTTGATGCATAAAACTTTTGGAAAAGATGTAAAGTTATTCAAAAGTGATATTTTGCCTTTAGGTTATGGCAGCAAACCGATTAAGATATTGGGATATTTCATGGCCACTATGGAATTGGGATGCAGAATTATTCCAGGGAAGATTTATGTTACCAATTTTGGGGATGCATTAATTAGCTGGAGAGACCAACGTGATCTAGGTGTTACACTTAATCCGAATGCCTCGCCTCAGGTACAAATACTAGAGGTAGAAAATCTGTCTGATATGTTTGCAGAAAAATATCCATCTGTATTTAAAGAGGAGTTAGGATGTCTAAAAAACTACAGGCATTGTATAAAGCTTAAAAAGATGCGATTCCAATAGTTGCAAAGGTAAGAAGGATTCCACTTGCTGAACAGCTAAAAGTTCAAAAGGAAATTGAAAAGTTAATTGCAAACAATATAATTGAACCAGTAGAAGCGACAGAATGGTTGGCGCCGATTGTAATAGCAAAGAAGCCAACTGGAGAAATTCGTTTATGTATTGACTTAAGAGCTTTGAATAAGGAGGTAGTAGTAGACAGATTTCCGCTACCTAATATAGATGAGATTGTAGGTACGTTAGAGGGTGCAAGGTACTTTACCACCCTAGATCTGGCATCTGCCTACCACCAGGTAGAATTAGATACCTCTTGTCAAGATTTAACCGCATTTATAACACCCATGGGTACTTTTAAATTTAAAAGAATGCCTTTTGGATTAATATCAGCGGCCTCTGTATTTCAGAGAATCATGACACATATACTTAAAGGACTTCAAGGGGTGAAATGTTATCAAGATGATCTCTTAATATTTGGGTCAAACATGAAAGAACACAATGAGCGTGTGTGTGATGTGTTAAAAAGGTTGTCTGACTCTGGTTTGTCACTCAAAAAGGAGAAATGTAAATTTGGTTTGGAGGAGGTGAATTATCTTGGTCACTACATCAAGAGTGAAGGAGTTTTTCCAAAATCAGACTTAGTTACTTCTATCGATAACATGGCTGAACCTGTTAGTAGGGATGAATTATTATCGTTTCTCGGTATGGTAGAATTTTATGGAAAATTCATTGTACATTTTGCAGATAAGACAAAGAATATGAGGAGACTCACTGCTAAAAGTGTTACGTTTGACTGGTCAGATGAGTGTAAAAAAGAATTTGAGGGGATAAAAGAAGAATTAAAGAAGGCTCCATGTTTGCAAGCATTTGTCCCTGGCTTACCTACATACGTATTCACTGATGCAAGTGATAAAGGATTAGGAGCAGTTTTGGTTCAAAGCAAACATGGTCATGATTCTCTAATTGCCTGTGCATCCAGATGTCTTCGTGGTCCAGAACTAAACTATTCCGTTATTGAAAAGGAATCTTTGGCAATATTTTGGGCACTTAAGAAATTCAAGAATTTGATTTGGGGAACTAAATTTATTGTCAAATCTGATTACAAACCTTTAAAAGAAGTTTTTTGTAAGAAGGGTTTAGATTCTATCTCTTCAAGGATTAGAAGGTGGATGATATCTTTACAGGAGTTTGATTTTGAAGTACAATACTTACCTGGTGTGTCAAACAAGGCTGCGGATTGTTTTTCAAGGTTGGTGAAAGGTGATAATATATGTTGTGATGAGGAGTACATAGATGAAGATGACTATCTCAATGTTTGTGAGGTTACGGAGGGAGTAATAGGAAAAGATGAGTGGAAAGAAGAATTGTTAAAAGATGAAGAGTTGAGTAGAGTATTAGCCTTATTAAAGGATAATAAACGTCTAGACAAACCATGGTCTCTGGTCTCCCAGGAGTTATCCATTTCTGATGGCATGTTAACTCGTGGTTTAAGGCTTGTGCCTCCTTCTTCTTTGAGGAAAAGGTTATTATTACATGCTCACTCTGGTCATTTGGGCATAGTAAAAACCAAGGAGATGATACGTACCCAATTTTGGTGGCCTGGTATGGATTTAGAAATAGAACGTATGGTCAGAGATTGCGTTGAGTGTTGTGCAAGTGACAAAATTCTAAAAGTCAGACAAATGCCAATGGTTTGTAGAGATTTACCCAATCATCCCTGGGATGAATTAGCTATTGACATTTTGGGTCCCCTCACAGGAGTATCTGATACACCTTATCTTATTGTTTTAATTGATTTATATTCACGTTGGATAGAGGTATGTGCTGTTAATGACATAACCTCAAGTTCTATTATAAAATTTTTATCTGATATATTTATGAGGGAGAGCTTTCCTAATAGCATTTTATCGGATAATGGTCCGCAATTTTGTTCTACCACGTTTGATGCTTACCTTAGCAAATGTGGTATAGTACATAAACGTTCATCGTTATACCATCCTGAAACAAATGGTGCTGTTGAGAGGGTCAACCGTACATTAAAGGAATGTATTCAGTTAGCTAGAGCTAGTGGTTTGAATTGGAAAGAAGCACTAAAGGAAAGAATTGATGCATACCGTTGCTCTCCTCACTTGACCACTGGAAAATCCCCTTTTGAACTATTCAAGGGAAGAGTTCCAAACACAATGTGGTGTCCAGGATGGATGAATCTGAAAAAGGGGTTTGTGGATAATCGTGTTGGTACTTGGAGAGAGCGAGAAATAGAAAAGCAAACTTGTAGGAAAACATACTTTGACAAAGTTAAATGTGTTAAGTTTCATGAAGTAAAGGTAGGTGACCTTGTAAAAATAAAGGCACCTGTTGGGAGAAGGTCTTGGTCAAAATACACTAATGTCAGACCTGTCATTAAAGTTTTTGGTAATGCAATCAAAACACAGGATGGTAGGATTTGGAACAAAAGTCGAGTTGTAGTTGTTAAGTCAAAAAACATTGCTCATACTGACTGTGATTCTGATTCTAATCTTCTTGGTACTATTAACCCTTCTCCGTCCTGTTCTAACTTTTCATCCAATAATCGTGGGAGAAGTCAGAGATTACGTAGTGCTCCAATGTATATGAAAGATTACGTGTAAGCAATGTTCATTTTTCCTCCATTTGTTAAGTTTTTGTATCTTCTTTTAACTTAGATTTTTTTAGTCTTAAGTTGTTGTAAAGAAGGGAGATGTGTAATGTTGGGTTTCTTTAACATGCACCTTTTCCTTTAAGGTTCTGGCTTCCCTGCTCGGGACGCTTCTTGAATAAGAATGTTGTATAGTTCTTAGAATGAGAATGTGATTAGATTCTAGGTCAGTTACGACCTGAGGCTGTTGCTGGATGAGGCGATTAAACTATACTGGAGAACTACTCTTCGTTTTATATTTATTTTATATTTGAAAACACCACAAGTTTGTTTATTTTGAGATTTGAGATGGGACTGAATGCTGTATATTTCAAGAGGCGCGGCGGCTGAATCCCACAAGGGGTACACAGTTTCAAGTTTTTTGTTTCTACGAGGAGTGACGTGTAGGTCCAAAAATAGTCTCAGAACTACATCGAACTTGTCGTGGGCATATTGCAGCAACTCATCTTTAGCTGTGGATTCTTCATTTGTGGTTTTAACATTTTGCCTATGGTTTCTGGTAAGACTGTTTCTGTGCTGCCAATGTGAGCTTCTTGTTACAAGAGATGCTGTAGTTTGTGAATTGTATTTGACTGGACATCCTCTTACATTTCCACAAAAAAAATATTCTTGGCATACAAGAAAATGCTTTGGTTACGGTTATTGGCACACAGTCATTCTCTTAAGTGGGTCACATGTTTAGGTCAAACATGTTATTTGGATTTATTCTCCATTTTAGCTCTCTCAGTCTGATCAGCTGAAAATGTGCCATATTCAGCGTGCCCTGTCTCTTTCCTCTGGCTTGACCGGGCTGCTATTTTTGCCTTAACCATTTGGAAGATGTCTGTAATGCTACATTAAGAACTTTAAATCAAAGCCTTTGGAAAATATCCACTTTGTATTTCGTGTGGGCTTGTAATGGACTAACGTCTGCTAACAACTGTGCGCAGCAGTAGCTTTACCAGCTAATTGCTGCATACAGGGCCGGCTTGAGGGTGGTGCGACTGGCCAAGCCAAACTGGTCGCTGACTTGGACCTGGGTAATGCATGCTGCAAAGGACATATCTGTATTTTATGTGGGTAGCTGAGTAGATTAGTAAAGACAGTCTTTACCAGCACTTCAAAACAAATGAAATGTATCTGAGAGAGGGGCTATGGAGAGATGGGCACTTTTGCTGGGTAGTGCTGAGGGAATCCGAAGAGTTTGGGGCCGACAAAAACGATTGTCACACCAGGCGCCACCAGTACTAAAGCAGGCCTTGGCTGCATACGTGTTGCTATAAAGACTGATCTTTGCCTCCTTCTTGCACCCTGCAGATTCCGTGATTTCATATCACTATCGGAGATTAAAGCTCCTGATCATGGCTGCATACCTTACAAAGCAGATTCCTCCATGTTTCATCAAAGGCCAGGAAAGGTTGGTGGGTTGCTGAGTTCATACATTTTTTCATCAGTGCTGGATTAAACCCTGTGGAGGTCCTTAGGTAGTCGAAATTTTCGAGGGGGCATCTGAAATTATTTCCCAATACCCAATTTACCGGATTTGTTTTACAAACTGACCAACTAAAAGCCCTACTGTCAGTTCAACAAATGTACATTAAATTCTTATTCTAATGATTGGAATTAAAACACAAGAGTTACACTTTCCCATTCACAAAAGCTTGCCAATATTAAGCTGGGAGACAGCACTTACTCAGAGAGGCTCATGCGAGAGGAACTTAGAGCTGCAATTTCTCAACCACGGCCTCGGAACCACCCCAGAAAATCCGGTCGGGTTACTCAGACAGGAGGGACCTTGGCCAGACAAAGGGCGGTAGTTCATGGGATTTTGGAGTGCAGGCAAGACACGCCTTGAGTCTTGTTGAGGAAAAGCACACGGGAACAGCCTGCGCATTGGGGGAGGGGGGTTAAAGAGTGGGTTCTCATGAGAGGGAGGAGTGCTGAGATTCTCTCATTTCCATTGTGTGTTAAAAGGACATGGTCTCTCAAGAGCACAAGGAGTGCTAAAGTCGGCAAGTTGTCGCCATAATAATGAGTTGTGGAAGTACTGGAACGAGGGCACGTCATTAGTTGAACCCAGTGCTTGAAATGGAAAAAAAATATAGGTACCCTGGCCTAGAATACCCAATTGATTCTGAAAAGTGGCGGCACTCTTCAATTAAAACTATTGCACCTGTCGAGAAGTGCTGGTACTCGGGTTCTGAAAATAAAGAAGAGCAGGTTCTCAGTACCCGACAGTACTTTCACATTTAAATCACTGGATGAACCCAATGACGCTGGCAACCGGCTTTTAAGAATAGGAAAAGGTATGCGAAGTACTAAGCAAGTGAAGAATAGAAAACATGACAAAAAAGTCTGGGGGAACAGAGAAGTATAGAATAGAATGACAAATGCACAGGAGCCAAGCCCAAGGAAGTGAATTTATGAGTAAGATTAGCTTTAAAGAACGACAAGAGATGAAAGAAATCGCAGCATGCAATGTCATTGGCCAATGGCTAGTGCGTTGACAGTGGCATGGGGGCGGGAGGGGGTGCACTAATGTAAACAACGCCAGACTTGCAGAAGAAGCAGCATATTATTAAGGCACAATAGAATGGAGGAGGGATAAAAGAAGCACAAATTAAGGATTAGCTGCGAAGTATCATTAAAAAAAAACAACAGAGAACTAATGGCGAAAAATCACACGGAAAACGATCACCCTAGAGAGAAATGTTACTTAGTACTCAAGACTACACTATATGTCGGAAACCACATTTTGCGTGTCACGGCCATATTTTCACATATTGTTTCCAGCTACAAATATCAACAACCACACTGGAATGTAAACAAGGTTCCCGAATTGCAAACTTACCTATGCAGCCTCGGCCGCTGATCTTAAATATCTAATTCCTTCTGTTTTGCTTACGAGTCTTAAAAAGTACTTCAAAAACTGAAGGCAAGGGGAGCCAATCGAAAACATAGTTTATGCTGACTGACAAGCTAAAGGTTGCAATAGCAGGGATAAGGTTGGCTTTACCACCTGGTAACGCCTCCTATTGGCTAGAAAGTGAAATCCCGTCCCGGAAAATATTAAGCCAGCCGCCCCGGAAGAAACAACAATATCTCTTCCGGAAGTCGCCGCCCCAGCCACTTGAGCGTTCTTGTCCCAAGATGTACACACTGCGAGGCATTACTCCACGCTTCTGTTCAAGAATCGAGTTTGTTACTGTGGAATCGGAAAGGTTTTTTTTAACCGAGAGCCGTTCTACTGGCTAAACCGGCATACACATTCCTGTGCTTTGTGAACAGGTTAATTAATAACGACTTCGGTATTTATCTTGGCTGTTTCATGGTGTAGTGGCAGGGAATGCACGAAAGCAGTCGGAATCGAGAAGGTTAGTCATAAATACGAGTGTTTTTCAGTCCCCATCTCATGCAAAAAATAAACCAGGCAGTGTGTCAGTTCAAGACTTATGTTTTTTAACGTAGCTACCTCATTACTCTTGGCATTCACCCTTCTTTCAAGAGACATCTATCGGAGAAGGTTGCGTGTTTAAGATTCACCCAGCAGGCTGCGTACATAAGAATCATAACAGTTTGTTTTATTAAACATAATTTTTCATCTGCAGTTGTGTTGTACACCTGTGAAGAGTTCATTATTTGAACTCGAGACTGCAGTGTGACAGGTGTTACCAAACCAGAAACGACCTTTGTCCGTAATTGTTGAGCAGTTCTTAGATTATTAATTATTAACTTCTTTCGGGTTGTAGATGTATTCAACTTTGGTATGTGAAATATAACACGTGTCATTGTAACTGCCCCCAATGACGTCGGGGATGACACCAATTTATCAGGAAAACTTTTCATTCATTGGCTTGTGTTACAAACCAGGATGAATACTTGTAGGTTATAAAATAATTATGTTCGTTAGGTTTAGTTCAGGTCACAGGTAGGACCGGCATGAACAGCATCCTTGCTGCTCAGCCCATTCCTTTTTTTGTAGCATCACTGGGCCCTTTTTGGTCACTAACCTTTTTATCTTATAATTTGCATTTGTTCTCATTCACTTGGTCCTCCAGTGGATCTTGCTTCGTGCCAAGAGGGGTCGAACATAAAGGATCCTACTCCAGTCATCCAAGGAGGACCAGGAATTGGTAACTGACCTACATACTCCTAATTAGATTCATGCATATAACTCTCAGAACTAAGCTATACAAGTAAAGTATTATCACTGTTAGACCAAATCTGAAGAAATTCAGTTGAACTAAGATCATACAAACCAATAATTCAGTCGGAGCTATGCAGAATAATAAAATTAGAATCTGCTGTTCAGAGACCTCGCTATTAGAAATCCCTCCAACCATTAATAACCCAATTGGAATGCACAATCAGTTATTGGAGACAAATCAAGGAGAGACAGGAACAGGATTTAGTTAAAATTAGATTTTTATCATAATTTTAAAAGGAGTAACTACATCAAAATAAAGTATTAAGGACTTAAAAGTACAAGATAATCAAATCAAAATTTGAGTTTGACATTAAACCTTTTGCTGCACCTGTCGGCCAACGGCCGTCGCGAGCACTACCTCCGTAGTGCTGCGCACATCCGTTGGCCAACGTGGCCCCGCCCGCTCAAGAAATCACCCGCACGGTTAACGGGTTAATTACCAAAGCTCTGGAATAGTTCAGAAAGGGACATGAACCATGGCAACTGAAAGGTACTCTCCTATAACGGAGAAAAAGTCCAAGAATAGCGCACACCACACCACGTATGCGTCAGTCGAAAGGAAAATCAATCTAGTCCGCAAGGTAGTTCTAAAAAAAGGAAGAAGCGATGTGGAAGAGTGTCTCTCCAAGAGTGCGTGCATCTTTCCGTCACATCAGTGTATCTGGGGTGAAAGACACCTAGGTCACCTCATCTGGTCTGACCACTCAGTCCATTGGTTAGTTCGTATAGGGGGATTGCCTTGTAGCATAAAGAAAACGCATTATCGCAAAAAGGCGGTTATCATCACGTAAGCTATCAAACCATCTACTGTGTATTATTTTCAAACAATAGTCCTTTTGCAAAAGCAGATGAGTGAGTTCAAGAGGACAGTTTTTCAGGGCAGATGTTCCCAAAGTAGCGAAATTATAACAACCAGTCCTCATATGCATGCGCATGGGAACTCTCTCCCAGTGAGACATAGTTTCCTTTCACATTCAAAGTTTACGAAGCCTTTCCATGAGAACAGAATCAAGCAAAATAAGGAAAATGCAGGCCTAAATTGAATTTGGCTCGTAAAATACAGAATACAAAATATACATTTCATTTATAACTTTTGAGACCTTATATATTTCTTTAAACTTATTTGCATTTTAGTTTAGTTGTAAATTAGCACGTATAGCTATGACATATAACTGCATTTTCAAAGTACCAACATGTAAAAATGTTTCTAAACATAAATTAGTAATATAGTTTCTGGTTATTCAAATTAGTACATATATGAAGATGTTTCCCTAAAAGTTTCAGAGCATTTGGTTTTAGTATAAACATGCAGCACCCTTTTCTTTTTTTTCACTAGGTGCACAATTTCACATGTGCAAAACATGGAGTTTAGAATAAGACTCCTAAATAACATACATAATGTCATCTAAAATACATTAGTTTTCATGAATTCTTGACACTCATTATTATATAACTGTAATTAGGAAATGTTTCTAACCATGTGAATTTATCACTTAACATCTTCTATTACACTTTGAAAAGCTACATCAATACTAATAAATAGAGTGGGAAACAGCATTTACATCACATGTTTTACATCGCATGCCATTACAACGCGGTCGTTAGAACGCAAACCATTACATCGCAAGTTGTTACAACGACTTGCTGTAGGGAGCAGAAGGTGCTGGATTTACAATCCAACACCTTCCCTGCTGTTGCACAAACTGGAGTAGGAATAGTTAATTATACTATTCGTAAGTCCAGCGTGCCCCCTACAGCAAGTCGTAACAACTTGCGATGTAATGGTTCGCGATGTAACAATGCGGTCGTTGTAACAACTGCGTTGTAATGGCATGCGATGTAAAGCATGTGTAGTAATGACATATACTCAAATAGAGTAGAACCTATGCTATTCAGATGACTAATTTTCATCTAATTTACTCTCATCTGCATGCTTGTAGGACGCAGTAACTAATTCTCAAGAATTTTCTCATGTTTCGTTAATGTATAGCTAGCACTGTTGGTGCACGTTTGTCTTTTTTTCCCAAATGTGTTATAATCGGATTTATATGTCAGTTAAAGGGTTCAGCAGTTTATCTGCTTTATCAATCCCTCATTTGATGGGGAATTGAGCATCACAACCTGACATTATCTGATGTCACACATTACATCTCTGTAGTCTTCATTAATTTTAATTTAGATGTTTGTAAAGCCTTCATTTCCTCATAGTATCGACTTTGTCTGTCTTCCAATTCTATTTCAGCACTTTTCCCTTTTACTCTAGTTTCTTTCTTAGTTTTCAAACGTCTATAAGCCTGGAAGATGATAATCATGGTCGATATACAAATAGCAATTATCAAGTTGGGCTTCAAGATTTTTCCCAACAATCCACTTCTTAAGGTTGCAAACCATTTACCTATTGAAGAAAATCCTTTCCAGATTGATTCCCAAGCACCATCAGCTTTTCAATCATTCAAGTCTCTTCTAAGATGTGTAATGTTCTTAATGTATAATTTCAAGGCTTTGCTTTTATCTAGAATGTAAGTGCAACAATGTTGCACTTTAACATTCGGCAGTCTCTGCCTTCTTTTGCGAGAAGGACGTCTAAAGCAAGACAGTTTTGAAGAACCATAGATCTCATGGCAATATTTTCAGTATCTATTGCTAAGAATCCCCCAGCAGTGTCAGCACACAGCTTATCAACCACAGTAGAAAGTTTTTGTGTTTTGTGAGAGTTTAGTATCACCCCAACATATGCTATTATGGCTCTAAAAATGTCTCCCACTGTCTCTGCAATACTTTAACCTCTCGCAAGCCTTCGGTGTGTCAATTCGATGCTGACCCACCTGATACATTTTCCGAATGACTGTTCCTATTTAATAAGATCCACACCATTTTTTAGGCCGTCTATAATAGGCATTTTTTCACACAGATGTAGTAAATTCCAGTGACTACAGAATCAAGACCTCCCAGAAATAAACCCAAATTTCCCACAACTTGGAATGTATGGTCACATTTGCTGGAACCAACAGTTTGTATCAGTTTCAGTTCTATGCCTCAATATACATAGCTTTCCTCTATGCTGCCAATCTAAAGCAATAGCAGCTCAGTTTCTCATTGTTTTGAGATCTGGTTTCTTAAGTGCCCAAGATGGTATCTTTTAATGATTTGCAGCTTTAACCATGATCTCTCTTCGTCTCCCCTCTATCGATCCTACAAATTCCTTTTCTACATTATGTAAGAGGCTGGTTAGGTTGTTTTGGTGTGTATAAGTAGAGTCCAGACTTTCAGTAGGCTTAAAGAATTCTCCCATCATTTCAGCTGTTTTAGTTTCAGGCACACCCACTTCGGAAAATATTAAATCATAGTTAGAATAGCACTGTTGAAACTGTCCTTTTGCCATAAAATAAGCTCGTTAATACACTACAAGAAATTCCATATGTTACAGGCAAATGGTAAAAGGTCATTCCCGGCAGAAACTGACATAGGCAATTGCAAGCACAAATAACAATCTCTAGCATCTGTGGTTTCAACGTACTCATACAATACTTTATAAATACATTAATTGAAAAATCACCATTAGATTGATCTCCATGCAATATCTTATCATCTGAAATGCTTAGTCCATTGTCATATGCTAAATTATTATTAGGAACAGAAATAGGCTCAGATTGGCTCATGTATATGTGATGGGGCAAATTCAAAACTATAAGAAATACTACAAGCGCCTCAGAAAATATAGCAAGTGTACATGCACACATACATTTATGTTTTGATGATATCGCATAAGGATCAATTGCTTTCCTTGGAATCAGACCTTATGACCCCTTGATAAATTTGTATTAGATGTTAATAGCATTAACAGCACAAGTAAGATTCAGAAAGCTCGATTTTTGCAAGGCTTCCGTTTGTTTCTTTATAGCCTCGTAAATGTAGGTTCTCAGTAAAGGCACAGTTCTCAAGGAGGATTGTAAAATTCTTCAACACAAATTGGCTCAGTTCTTTTATTTGAAAATCTTATTTCAATAATTCCAATAGGAACACAGAGTTCTCCCAAGGCGGCTCATGCAAACTTGTATTGTCGTAGCAAAAGGCATGATATTCTTTTTCCCGGTCATTCAGTGCTAAATAAGTCCCTTTAGGTGCAGCATATTTTTGGCTTGGTATCTTAGCTCTTGTGGACTTTCTCACTAATGGTCCTTCATCATCACTGTTGCTTTGTTCAGACTGACAAGAAATTTCTTCAGTTGTTCATGGTACTCTTCCTTCTGACAAAATGCATCTCAATCTGTCTTGTTTGCTGGGCCAACGTTCTCTGGGTGGACTCTCATTTCAGGTGTACTGTCCCCCTCGGTGAGGTCAAAATCACACCTAGTCAGCCCTTCCTCTCATATTTCTTCGGTTCCTACAAAAGCGGACTCTCTCAGACCTTCCTCAGTACCAGTGCACGGAGTTCCAGTAATTGGAGCCTCCTCAACAGCTTCACTAACCTGAGACAGTTGTCTCTCTGTAACCACCAGCACATCCAAAACAGGCGCTGCACCTTCAAGAGAACATGGGACTCTGCAAATATAGGCGGCACGCGATTTTGAAGACCACCACACTTAACAGCAGTTGTGGTTACCAGGATCACCCGGAGTGGTCCACACCGACGACGTATCAAACATGACTTGTGTACTTGTTTCTTCACCAGGAACCTGGACTGAGGTCGTGGCCCTGCTCCTGTTGAGGTGAAGTAGCAGCTTCCCCAACCTGTTGAGACACAGAACGTACCACGTTAGCCGGTCCTATAAATTAATCGAGCACCAAATCATCTGTAATATTTACCAATTCATGAGAAGGAACTGCAGGCTGTCTCGTAGCTCTCCCCATAATTACTTAGTGAAGAGATAGTCCTGTGCTTCTGTCTGAGGAACTTCTCCAACACATCAACACAAGAGGCATTGCATCATGCCATTTTAGAGAAGTTGAAACACACACACCTTTGCCAACCTAGATTTCAGTGTTCTGTTTATCTGCTTAACAATTCCACAGGCTACTGGACGATAGGCACAAGGGAGCTTCTGGTCAATTTGTAATGCTGCACATAGCATCTTTAGGACCAAATTGTTAAAATGTGTCCCTCGGCCTGACTCCAAAGAAGTTAGGAATCCAAAACGCGGTATCCACTCTCAACGGTAACTTAGCTAAAGCTAGACTCATTTTGTTTTGTTGGGTAAGCTTCAATCCAACGCGAGAATTTACAAACAATTACAAGAATGTATTTTAAGCCATTGCACATTGGTATCTCAACTAAATCAAGCTGCATTTGGTTAAAAGAACCTTCTGACCTCCCTACATCACTCATTATGACTGGTGTTCTTTTCCTTACATTTTGTTCTTGACACACCATGCAGCGGTGACACATAGTTTCTGCTGCCTATCTGAACCTTGGGTTAAACTATGTCTGGTGAGAGAGACGCATGATTGCATCCCTCCCAAAGTGTGCAAGACCGTGATAGTATTGCACCATGGGATGCAGCAAATTATCTGGTAATACAGGTCTCCCATTGGTGTACACCCACACCTGATCCATCCCTGTTTTATAGCATATTGTACCTCATCCTGTAATGCTTTCACTTCCTCCCATGTATCTACAGTAAATAACAACAGTTTGCAAACTGTGACATCAGTGTTCTTTTTTATTGGATCACCATTGAAGGTGTAAGAATTTCAAAGTACAATAGTGCACAGCCGCATATCGGTTTCCGACAGTGACATAATCATTGCACTGCCGATGAGCAGCACACTTCACCACGGCAATTAGAGCAGGCAATTATAGTGACAGCAAGAAATTTCTCTCACACTCTGTTACGGATGGGTGATCCTGACCAGGTCATAAACCCGGTCTGTCACCACAATTGGCCAAAGTCATGTATGACGCCAAATCCGTACTGACGTCAGTGAAGATGGTAACTCACATTTGGTCAGAGATGTTACAGGCTTGTGACAAAGCCAAAACACACCTTGCAATCTTGAGGTTTCTATCACATCTACAACTGTACATGCAGCATATGTAGCTTTTAGATTTTCTTTCACATCTCGCAAACAAGATCCATCAACCAACAGCACATGATCAGATTTAGGCAAAGGGGTGTTACGGATATCTGGCCTTGGTTTTGTACACAGCTCAGTCACTTCCAAGCAATCATGATCAGCCTCATCAATCACAATCCTATTTCCAGGAATGGACATCAAAGTTGCAGGATTCAAACTCATGCATCGCATCTAGTCACATTCTCAGCTCCCAAGATTATCTGCTCATACCTCGTAAGGCAGCTATTTGTGAGGTGTTGCGTTAGAGTACAGGTAAGCAAGACACACTGCTCTCGCTCTGCTCCAAACTCCAGGCAATGTGGCAGCAACAGGTTCAAGAGTTGCCAAAAATATGATACAGGTCTGCTTGCAGTACCATGCATCTGAGCTAGTACTGATAATGTGCAGCCCTTGCGCTCACTGCAAAAAAGAGTGAACTCTTGTTATAATCCGGCATTCCCAGAGCTGGAGCTTGACAAAGACTCCTCACAGTTCTATAAAAGAGCGCATGCAGTCATCATTCCAATGTACCGGGTCCGACACATCTTTGTGTGTCAGCCCCTGAAGAGGTTTGGATGTCGGAGAAAAATTGGGAATCCATTCTCGACAGTAACCAACCATTCCCCAAAACATGCAAACTTCCTTTTGAGTACTTGGCGGACTCATGTTCAGAATCACAGTGCTCCTGTCTTGGTACACTTACCCGCTCCTTTCTCAATATTATGTCTAAGATACAGAACATCTGTCTTGAAAAATTGCAGTTTGGACGTTAATAACGTATGTCCATTCACAGCCAAATGATTGAGTAAAGTGATGGTTCGGGAGTGCAAGCCTCCTACGTTCTTGATGCTTGTCAATGTACTGGACGAGAACTGAATGATTTGGCATCTCCAAGGACTCCACATTTTTCTTTAAAATCATTTTTTTTTTGAGGGGCTTTCCGTATACCCATGTGAAACTCCACACCATGCTAAAACACGACTACCAAGCCCAAAGGCAAAAAGATACTGACTGTCCTCGTGCAACAAGATTGAAAAGAAGGCTTGACACAAACTAATGACAGGCAACCCCTCAGCTTCACATAGAATCTGGAATAAAATCACTGCTGAATTCTGTACGATGGGACAACATGGGATTACAATCTGATGAATTTTGCACAAATCCTGAACAATGTGGTATTTGCCATTGGGTTTCTGCAAACCCATAACAGGAGAGTTACATGGACTTCCCATTATTTCTTCCAGGATTCCTTGCTCAATCATCAAATCAATCACAGGAGAAATTCCTGGAATGGTTTCTGAACCCAAATTGTATTTGGGGATTAGTGGGAATTCCTCATTAGGCTTCACAGTAGTTTTATTGAAGCCACACCTTTGATTAGACCAATATCTTTTTCTGTAAAGTCCTAAACTTCTGGAAGTGCAGTGTGTCTCAGTTCTATAGGCAGATCATCTCTGGTTAGCATGGGCATTTGATCTCTGAATTCTGTTTAGCGAATTTAAAAACAACAGCCTCATCATTTGTGTGAAACTGAGTCAGGTCATAAATAATCTATTTGGATCAAAGAGTATTGCTGAGACACATTCATTTCTCCTTGAGTTTATTGTGATTCAATTTCGTCCCCACAATATTTTGCATAGAGGAGGATTTCATCTACAGTTTTACTCTGCCAAGAAATTAAATGCTGCTGGATAATGCTGCTAATCTCAGGTGTCCGTCCATACACAAACCGATAAACAAAATGTCCCATATCTTTTTCGGACACATTCTACATTCCACTCTGCACTTGAATTCCTTTTGCAACCTCTCATAGTAAGCATGAAGTGTTTCCTTCAACTCGTCCTGTCAATTTTTACCCAATCAATTTCTTTAAAAGAAATTTTCCCTTTCAAATAGGTAATGGCTTGGTTATATTTCGTCGTCACCTCAGGAGATGGTGCACCTGTGCGACCATTTCTTGCTGGTTCTGTTACATGCCAATCAACAGAAATTTTACACTCTGCCCACAAATCACTTGGGACCACAATGTCAAATAAGGTATCTGAATCTTTCAGAAAAACCTTTGAAATCTTCACAAGCCATTCAACTTGTTTGTACCATTCAGTGGAATTTTCTCTCAATTTTGGAAAGTCATTTGTAAAGGACACTATGTCTGGTCTAGTCCAAGGGACATGTACATATCCTCCTTCAGGTACTTCTCTCATAGGGAGCATCCTCACTCCCTTACCCCCATAATCTTTGATGACCGGGAACATTTCCATGGTAACCTTTTTTGTTTCCTTCTTTTTAGCCCATTGACCGTCCCATTTTCCAAGTATCCCCATTTCTTAAGGATAGCCATTAACTCTCTAATTTGTAGCCTCATTCCTTAAGGTCTCGTGTTTTCAATGCCCCCTTCCATAGGGTGTTTGTAACATTTTTGACTTCTGTTCATCCACTCTATATTTCAATGCCGATTCAGATAACTTTTCATGCGTGTTTCGAAAACGTCTGGTGATGTATTTGCAGACAAACAATAATTCATCTTCCTGATAAGCAACCATCCTAGCAGGGCTTATGGTTCCTATGATAATCTCTTCGAATTTCACCTTGAGCCTTGCAACGTCAAGGGACCTATCTTTTTTAGTTTTCAGGGCATTTCTTCAATTAATTCCAACACCTGTATCATTTAGAGTAGTAACTATATCTTTAAGCCAATCATCACATTCTTGAAAGGAAGGATCTGTTTGCCCCTCTGTTGTGTATTTCCTAGTAAATCCTCATGCTGACCTTCTGTTCCTGTAATAAGTGTAGAATGTAAAAGGGGCATGTTAGAGTCTGGTGTTCCCATCGGAAGAATGCTTCCTGTAGTATTTAGAGTTACCAGTGGTGGAGTTACCATACCATTCCCAGGTACATAGAATGGTTTGGCCTGTTATGATGTTGGAAGAATTATTCCGCAAGGAATATTAACTGGGGTTGGAATTAAAGGCATCTGGGTAGGCTGTCTCAATCTCAAATCTGCAGGAGGTGAAGTTGAACCATTTATCCCAGTAGGAATAGACGTGTGTACATGTTTTCCTCTATTCCCAAGGTGATATAAAGGAAAATGAATAAACAAAAGTGACAGAAAGAAGGGTATGTAAAAACACATTTGCCTTCCCAACCAATAACTGATACATTGAAAAAAGAACGAGTTTCCTACCTATTTTACTGTCGTTCCAGAGACAAGTTTCTCATAATCCTTAGGGTAAAGTGCCTTGAAACACAAAGCGTATTTTAAAAGAACCCTCACTCACCAAACTAGTTTGTCACATGCTTCATCATTGGGTTCCCACCCTGGTCACCGAATGCTTCCAGAGTGTGCTTCGACACCTCAATAAAGCAGAGCTGGTTGTTTGTGATCTGTGACTGTGCTTGTGATGGTGAAGAGTGGTGGTAAAATTGGCTCCGGAACTCCCATCATCAATCGTGAATTTTTAATAATGGAGGTCCTGGTCAATGTTAAAAACAGTGGTGGGGGTTGTGACTAAGATGGCGACCTGGTAGACAGCAGAACCCGCAGGCTCCCGGTGTCGGACCCTCCCCGCGGGACCAAAGTACCATAAATTCCCCCCACAAAGCACAGCTGGTGGCGGGGGAGCCGAGGGGAAGCGAGAAGCAGGCGTTGGGAGCATTCCGACAGCTCGAGTGCCCTCAGAAGAATCGTTTGAGTCCCCGCCGCCGCTGGTAGTGTCATGGCGCCCTAATGGCTGGGGAGCGGCAGCAAGAGAGCCAGCGGCTGGCGGACGGGCCCCTGTGATTCCGGGGCACAGCACACTCACCTGCAGCAAACAGTGTTCTCTGCGACTTGACCAGGGACGGCCAGCGGAGCCCGGACTGGGGGCGTGCAACCAGAGGCAGCCCGGCGGCCGGAGCACAGCAGGAGAGCTGATGCGCGCGCGGAGGCGCGAAAATCGAGGCCGGGATTCCGAGGCCCTGCCAGGTGTGGGTGGGCCCTGCCTCTCCCGGTGTCTTGCAGCGATATCCGACAATCCCCTTCAGAGACTCCCCGCTGGCGCCTGTCACCCGCGGCGCCGGCGGGTCACATCAGCAGTCCACAGAGGTGAGGAGGCTGGGGGCAGAGGAGCGTAGGAGGACAGGCCTTGAGGTAGATGTCGGCGCCATTTTGTTGCCACGGGGGACGTACTCGGCAGCCAGGTGTTGTGGAGGTGGCCCCCTGGGTCCAATCAATAGACGCGTGCCCCCGCTGGCGAAGGAGGTGGCAGGGGGGATTCTCCGCTAACCAACTGGTCTGTATCACAGAAACTATCGGCGGGACTTTTCATCAAAGCGTCATCAGTGCCCTCTATGTGCTCCACGTGTGCCCCATTTGCTTGATGGGGCTTGAGGGGCTACAGAACTGACTGTCGGCGTGGGACCTCAGAGTCCTTTCCTGGGGAGTGCCCTGACCTGCGCCTTCCTCAGTCCACAGGTCTCATAGCAGCGGACCCGAAGGTGAATACCAGGCCCCCACGAGCCGGCAGCTAGCATTGGGACACTAGCACACGTGGGGGCGCCAGTGCTGGAACTACACGGGGGTGATATAGTGACAGCCACGGGTGGACCGGTCTGGGACGACGTGGGGCTATCAGAGGCCTCTTGATCTTCCGCCCTGAACTGTTCCCCGACCATTGAGAAGGAGAGGATCTTATCGCTAGCCCCAAGCAACTCCTGAGGGAGCACATCAGGCAGCGAAGCTTTTGAAGCCTAGAACTATACGGTGGCGGCTGGTGCTGTCGGTGGGAGATGGAACATGGCCAGCACATGGAAGAAGGGACAACGCACGCTCACCGATATGCTTCTCAAGGGACCACCCAAATGCGACAGAGGACCCTCTTTCCCGGGGGCAACAAAGCACGCCACTGCTTCGGGGGACGGAGAGGTACCCTTTCTGGAATCCCTGTTTAACTCCCTGAGGGAAGACTTCCTTACGCTGAAACAGGAAGTGGCTGGGGAGGTCCGAGAGATGAGACGAGAGGTGGACGGCTTGGGCGAGCGTGTGGCGGCCATAGAGGACTCGGACCAGACCAGGAGCGAGGAACTTGAACAACTTCAGCAGGAGCTCCTTCGTCTCCGAGACCAGCAATTAGACCTCCAAGTGCACGCAGAAGAATCCAAGGCATGCCATCTAAGGAAGAAGGAGCGAACATAACTGCGTACCTGCAGGAACTATTTCGTGAGATCTTGGGGGAGCCTATGGATCTCGACATTTTCATTGACAGAGCGCACAAAGTAGGAGTGGCGCGACGCGCACCTGCTCCCCTCCGGGTATACTGGCCTTCCTACCAGACTTTCCACTGAAGGAGAGAATCCTACACGAAGCACGCCAGAAGCAACCTCTTCAATACAAGGGATATCCAATAGCGCTTTACCAGGACTTATCGGCCATAACACTTCAAAAGAGGAAAGCCTTCAAGGTCGCCACAATTTATACAAGGGATATCCAATAGCGCTTTACCAGGCCTTATCGGCCATATCACTTCAAAAGAGGAAAGCCTTCAAGGTCGCCACAACTGCACTGTGCGACAAAGGGACCCCGTATTCTTGGGGACACCCCTTCTGGCTGATCTTCAAGTGGAACGGTACCCTGCACCAGATGAGATCCCTCAAGGACACCTGCGCCCTGTTGGGACATGGGCACGGCGACGGGGCCTGCCTCACCAGGGCCTTCTCAGCAATCCTCACCAGGGGGGGTGGCAAAGAGTAGGCCGAAGACGGTCGCCAGCAACGGAACTGAAACCAGACCCAGCCACTATAGTGCAAAAACAGGCCCTGGCAGTCCAGGAGGTGTCCAGAGACACGTCGGCGACAGATTGATCTATATGAGTGATGAGGGTTCCTTAGCACTGCGACAGCGATGGTCTGGGGAGGGGAGACGGACAGGGAACCGGGGGGGGGGTGTTGCCGTGGTTGATCGCTCAATCCGGTAACTTCACCACAAGCCTGTGATCTCAGTTTCCAGGCTTGGTACTAGGATAAACTGTTGGGGTCTTCTTGTTGGTGTTGGGGGGGGATGGGATGGGGGAGTTTGGGAATATAGGTTGGGGGTAGAGGGTGGGGCGGGGCCAGGGAGGGTGAGAGAGAGGGAGGGGCAGGCTGGGGGTTGGGGAGAGGGGGAGGGAACCAGTGTGCCATCAAGGTCCGGGGCTCGTGGGGGACACCCAAGGGGGGCGGCCCTTGATAGCAATGGCAGCTACCACACTCCTCCGGTGATCGGACAGGGGCCACACTACATGTCATCACTCTAAATGTAAAAGGGCTCAACAACCCCATCAAAAGTAGGGCGGTCCTCTCATATCTAGAAAACTCAAGTGTCGCCATATGTTTACTTCAAGAAATTCACCTCCTCACAAAAGATTGGTATAGGATGAGGTCCCATGCATTCCCCCAACAGTTCTTCTCCTCCACTGCTGACAAGAAAGCGGGAGTTTTGATCCTTTTTGCCAAACACTTCCACGGACAGGTCGGGGAGATCAAAGGAAGACTCCTTGCCTACAACATAAGGGTGGGTGACAGACCCATGACAGTGGGATCCCTGTATGCCCCCAACACAGGTCAGGAGCCCTTTCTTATAAACGCACTGTCGGAGACCTTGCGCTCTCCGGAACACTTCCTACTCATAGGGGGGACCTCAATCTAGTCATGGATAAGGAGAAAGACCGGTCTTGTCACCGCTTCGGCAGCACAGGGGTGTGGTTCTGAAAATCCGGATTCATATAATAGTACTGGACTCGAGAATAAAAACTTCGTCGAAATAGGACGAATTTGGTATCAAAAGACCGAGAATGACGAGTACATCATGTACATGTATTTTCGGCGTATTCGAGTGACGATTCCACCTCGAAATCGTCATTTACATTCTGAACCCTTAGCTCGCATTTACATGTTGCCCTTTACATAGGCCTTAATCCAGTTGAATTTGATTCCACAAGGACACATACTCCTTAATCGACTTCTCCCTGACCTCAGTACAAGTTAGAACCATTGCCCCAGGCCGAACTCGTTAGGTCAGTTCCCTCCCAGTGGCCGAGCAAGATAGCATCTAGGCGCAACCGGCCATAAAACCATTTGAGCACGCACACCTGCCATATCTCGCTCACATCTTTTTCTCCACTCCTTTTCTTTACTTGCTTTATGATGGGGAGGTGACCGTTTTTATTGGGGGTCCAGCGATATCTGATGAAATGTTGGGCCTTGCCGGATGATTTGTTATGGGCAGCACGACATGAAATATGTACATGCATCATGACTCTGCTTTTCTTTTGTAACCAGTAACTATAAATGAAATACCACGAATTCAAGGAATGTTTTGCCCAAGGCTGAAAATCATGTATAAAGAGAGAAGCCTGACTTCGTGAAAGTGTGCAGTCTCCTGAGAACATACCCGTATTGTACTTCTAGGACCCTGTTACCTTGGTTGCAGCCAATAAACTAATCTTTGACTTCACCTGGAAGACTCTGAGTTTCTGTAGGTCTGACTCAGGAGAACCAGAGGTCTCTGGGTGTTGATTCCCTGACACCGCTGGGTTACCGGTTCTGTACCGGTTCTTAAAAACCCAGTACCTCAATTGGCGCCCAACGTTTGGGGCGATTCCAGTGGTACCAGTCAGCCTGAAGATCGTGAGGAGCTTCGTGTGGAAATTCCGGAGGAGGGCCCACCACCTCATCGACCCCTGCATGTCGACGTGGTCCGAAGGTCTTTGCTGCGAGGTTCCCCGCTTCCCGACGGCTACAAGGACTGCTGCCCTGGCTATCGCCCTGATGTTGGACCCTTGAAATTTTCGGTAGAGCGAAACGCTGAGACGAGTCTTCTGGTGACGCCATCGATATTTTCAGTTAAGTATAAGTGGAGCGTCTCCCAGTCCTTAGTTGGACTTACTTTGTGGTATCTTTGGGATACAAAAGGTTTTGTATTGGTTCTTGCAAGCACCATAACCGAAGGACTCGTGTATTCACGAGAAATATCGTAATCGATAAATCCTTTGAAGTTTTGGAACTAGACTAGAGAGCGAGGATGCCTAGTCTTAGACTTGGGAATTTGTTTTGTCTTGGTAGTAATAATAGGGACTCCCGATTGGAGGACTCATGTCCGGTTCCTCCAGTTGGAACTCCGACTTACGAGCTATATGTTAAACATGGGGTAGGCCCCATCGTTTACAACGAAGTATGGATTAAATACACTAGGAAAGATGGTGTTTTAAAATGGCCCCAATATGGTAGCTTTGATTCTGAAATCTTAGACAACCTTGAAGTTAAACTCTTCAAAAAGAAAGCCCGGCCGGCGATGTTTGACTCTTTCCGCTTATGGCGCAAAGAAGCCAAACAAAAAGAAATTAAATTAGCTAAGAAAAATAAGAGAGAAGGAGGACTTTCGGTAATGCAAGCTGCCGTGCAGTTTAAAGATAATGAAGAAGAGCAGATAAATGAGCAGTTGCATAGGCAACGTAAAATGGCAATAGATAAGTGTTATCCAGTTTTACCGTCTCTTCAGCAAGAGGCAGCAAAAGAACGTGAAAAAGACCAATTAATGTCGCAATTATTAACTTCACCACCCCCCTATGCACAGAATGCCACAGCACCCCCGCAACCCTTAGTTGCACAAGCTGCGCCTCCTGCTCTTCCACAGCACCCACCAGCTGTTCTTCAGCTGGCTCCTACTTCTTCGGTGCAGCCCCCTCCAGGCCCACCGACCACTTCTGTTTCACCTGTGTTTTCTACGATTTTGCCTACTGTACTTTTTACATCTCCTAATGCTCCCTCTACGATTCTGCCTAGTACCACATCTATTTTCCCTGATACCTCTTCTGCCATCTCTACCCCCGCCTTATCTCACCCCGTTTCTCCATCTGTTTGTCCTTCAGTTTCACCTTCCATTCGGCAGAAAATGGCCAGCACTGTTACTAATCTTCTTTTACCTCTTTTCGGGTCGCCTGCTACGACCCCTAACATAGGAAGAAGACAGTTGCGAAGTCAACTGCCTGATTATCAAGAGAGAGATTCCCTGAATAGTTTAGCTCGGAAATGGGTCATGGACACTGCAAAATATGATGTACAGTCTGTCATGGAAGTCTTCCATCAATGGGAAGCAGCGACACAGAGATATGTTTTCGAACAGATGTGTGTCTTTCTTGGCGAGGATTTAGAAGACAATGATCAAGAATGCATCCCACAAGAGATGTGTCGTGTACGATTTAAGTTTGGAGAGGGTATGATTGTAGGTCCCGATGTGGAAAAGGCAGTTGAAATGTTATTATCATATCGAAGTAAGGGAAGCAGTTCTGGGTCACCATCGGAATCTAGTGCATCTAGTAGGAAAAAGGCACGACAATACCCTATGAGAGAAGTTCCCCCACAGTGGAGAGAGGGTGACGCGACCGCTGTCCCACCTGTCCTGCCACACTTTCACCATGTATGGGTACATGTCCCATGGAAGCGAGCTGAAGTTTTAGCACTCAAACAAACATTACCAGATCCGCGTAAAAATCCTGCAGGGTACTATAAAGAATTGTCGCAAACTGCTGGGTCATGTATAATGAATTTGGCCGATATCGATATGTTATTCGGGAACGTTGTTCCGCAGCCTTTATGGGGAAAAATTCGTCATGTAGATCATGACCAGGAATTAGGTGACACGTGGGCTAATATTACTGCTGCAGATGCACGACAAGTTGGTGGTGCCAAGCCTGAGCCTCTGATAGCAGAACTACCTGGTAGAATAGTAGATTACATGAAAACGATAATGCCTGCAATACGCGTAAATTGGGATAAGTTATCTGCATGCAAGCAAAAGAAAGAAGAAACTGTTTCAGATTTCTTCACCAGATTTGAAGAAACATTCATTGACCACAGCGGTCAAGATATGACCACAGAAGGTGGTCAGAGATTGTTTGTCGATAAATTTGTGCACAATCTGCTTCCAGAATTGTGTAGGAAATTAAAAGATTCGGAAAGTTCTTGGGCAGTCTCATCTTCAGCCCAGATATTAGCTACCGCACAGTACTACGAGAATAGAGACAAAGATGAGAAAGATAAAGTAGAAAAGAAAACTAGAGAACTCAAAACGAAGGTTTTGCTACAGCAAGCCTATCCGCCACATGGTGGTGGTAATCAAAATAATAATGGTCAGAATCACTACCAGAATACTCTTCAGCAGCCTCAACAATATCAGAGAAACTTGCAAAGATTCGATTACACTCAACCCCGCGTAGGTCCTAACCAGTGTTTATATTGCAAACAGGAGGGTCATTACAAGTATAACTGTCCTGCTCTAACACAACGTGCAAATGGAATTTCTGGTGTAAGAGGTCGTGGCAGTCAGCAAGCGCCTAGAGGTAGAGGGCGTGGAAACGCCCCTCAGGACGCGCGTCCCCTTCCACCACAAAACTCTATGAACAGGTTTGATCAGCAAAATAACGTACCTGACAGGACAGCTCAATACTACGTTGATGAGTATTACACAGAAAACGAGCAGTGGGAAAATGAGGATTGCTAGGACAGCCATAGACGAAGAGAGGGAGTTGTTTCAGTTCCAGTAGATCAGAGCGGACCTTACGTTGAGGTGATTACATCAGGTGTGTCAGAACCTTTTCTGTTGGATACTGGTGCTACAAAGAGTTCTATTATGCACTCCAAACTCCCTGGCGCACCTTTGTCTGGCGAAATGAACGTTTCTGTAGGTTTTTCTGGCGCCCCGGTTAGAAATCCGATTTCTGACCCTTTATCTCTTTCTGTTGGTCCTTGTGAATTCGAAGCACCCCTTATTTTGACAACAGGTTGTGGTGAAAATTTGCTAGGATTAGATTTGCTAAAAAGATTGTATGCAACTTTGTACTGTTCTCCTTCAGGAGTACAACTTACTTTAGGTAAGAAAGTGGTTTCTCCCATGTATTTGTCGAGGAATGCCCTTCCAGCAGAATTGTCGATTCTCCCAGATATTCTTTGGGCTACTGGTCCAAATGATGTAGGTCTTTTAGAAATTCCACCATATGTTGTAACATTGAAGTCGAATGTCAAAATGCCACGAATTCCCCAATACAGAATATCTAATGAGGGTGAAAAAGCTTTGCTAGCGATTGTTTACGAGTTGATTGAAAAAGACGTGATTGAAGAAACACGAGGCAATGTTTGCAATAGTCCTGTTCTGCCTGTTTTAAAACGAACTGACCCTTCTCAGCCACCTGTGTACAGATTCGTGATTGACCTTAGAGAGGTGAATAAAATTGTTGTACCACAATTCCCAGTTGTCCCCGACATTACCACATTATTGACTATGATTCCAGCTTCTGCCTCCTGGTTTTCGGTGATTGACCTGAAGAATGCTTTCTTCAGTATCCCGATTGCTGAGGAAAGCAGGGATATTTTTTCCTTCAGTTTAGGAGGTCGCAGCTTCCGCTTCAAACGCGCTCCTCAGGGCTACTGTGAAAGCCCCTCAATATACAGTCAAGCTCTGAAAGCCCAGCTTGACACAATTGTTTTGCCTAAAGGTGCCACTCTTGTACAGTACGTGGACGATTTGCTCATCGCTGCGGATACTGAGAAAATTTGTAAAATGGCCACGTTATCATTATTGCGTCATCTATGTGATTTGCATCACAAGGTGTCACTTTCCAAGCTTCAATATTGCCGACAAGAAGTGACCTACTTAGGTCATCTCCTGTCGAAGGAGGGAAGGAAACTGACCCCAGAAAGAATTCAGGCAATAGCAAAATTGAATGTGCCAAGAACACAGGGAGAAGTACGTGCTTTCTTGGGCATCACATCGTACTGTAGACAATGGATTCCAAATTTTTCGTTATTGGCCAAACCCTTGGTGGCATTAACGTGTAAAAATACACCCAATCCCATTCCTTGGTCTGAAGAGTGTCAGAAAAGTTTTCTCGAATTACGCACAGCATTATGTTCGGCCCCTGTGTTAGGTAACCCCAACTACAGTAAGCCTTTCACATTATATGTCCACGAGAAGGAGGGCTGTGCATTGTCTGTGCTGACTCAGTTATTCGGAGATAGACAGCGGCCATGCGCCTATTTTTCGTCAACTTTGGATCCGGTAGCACGAGCATTGCCAAGTTGTTTAAGGGCCACAGCAGCAGCAGCTGTTTCTATTCGACAGTCTGCTGGTCTAGTAATGAATAATACACTAATCGTGATGGTCCCGCATGCAGTAGACACATTGTTAAATAGGACCAAGACACAGCACTTAACTAGTGCTCGACTGTCCAGTTACGAATTGACGCTGCTAGCAAGCCATGTGCACATAAAAAGGTGTAGTACCTTGAACCTAGCCACATTGTTACCAATTGCAGAAGAATCAGATGCTTCAGAACAGCACAATTGTTTTCTTAGAACAGAGGAAGAGACGAAAGGGAGAGTTGATTTGTTCGACACTCCTCTTGCTAAATGTGATGGTACATTATGGGTGGATGGTTCATGCTTTAAGCTCCCAAATGGTAACGTGACTACAGCATATGCTGTCACAACTTTGCACACAGTCATTGAAACTGCGCGAATACCACATGGTTCAGCTCAGGCCGCTGAACTCGTTGCACTGATGAGAGCATGTGTGTTGTCTAAAGGAATGAAAGTGACTGTCTTATACCGACAGCCAGTATGCTTTTGGAGTGGCTCACAGTTTTGGACGATTGTGGAGAGAACGTGGGTTCCTGACTTCGCATGGAGCTAAGATTCAGCATGGTCAGTTGGTGAATGAGCTTCTTGAATCACTGACGTTGCCCCTGCAAATAGCGATCGTAAAATGTAGTGCTCACAAGAAAGTGACTGATGATGTTGGTCGTGGAAATGCATTTGCTGATGAAACCGCTAAGGAAACTGCAAAGAATGTGATGAGCCGAATGTATGTTGCGAGCCCAGAAAGATGGACTGGTGATGTTGGAATATGTGAAGACACGATAGAAAGTGTGAAGTCCATCCAAGCTGAGGCCACGGAGAAAGAGTTAAGCATGTGGAGAGAAAGTACAGGGAGAATGGATGCAAATGGTTGTTGGATTGAATTGACAGAGCAACAGAGATGGTTGTTACCCGATGCATATGTGCCTGCAGTGGTTACAATGGCTCATGGAATGGCCCATATCAGCGCGAAAGGGATTTGCGAGTTGTTGGCCCCAGTGTGGAAGAATTCAGGGATTCCCAAGTATGCAGAGAATGTTGTCAAGAATTGCATGGTATGTCTGAAGCACAATCATGGTAGGGGAACCCCAACTCCAGCTGGTCATTTTGCACCTCCTACGTATCCGTTCGAGGTTTTGCAGCTAGATTTCATACACATGGAGAGGTGCAACAACTTAAAATATGTGCTCGTGGTTGTTTGTGCCTTCTCAAGATGGGTAGAAGCCTATCCCCTAAAAGACAATACTGCCTTGTCCACAGCGAAAGCCCTTGTAAAAGAGTTCTTCCCCAGGTTTGGAATGCCTAGAATGGTCTGGTCTGACAACGGAAGTGAATTTGTGGGTCGTGTGATGAAAAGAGTGTGTGAAGGGCTAGGCATTAGGCAGAAGTTCCACGCTGCAAATCACCCCCAATCAGCTGGATTAGTGGAATGCTACAATGGCACGCTTAAACTTAAATTGGCCAAAATCCAAGCGAGCACAGGTCTTAAATGGCCTGACGCTATACCCTTAGCACTCCTATCCACCAGAATGACTGTGCATTCGCGAGTGAAACTCAGCCCCTATGAAATAATCTTTGGTCGGCCAGCCAACATATGGGGAGTGCCTAGGCCCACGAAGTTTAGCGAGCTGCAACACCCTATTTTGCTTGACTATTTGTATGAATTAACGGCTAAATTGCGTGTTTTATATCAACAGGTCCACAACACCTTGCCTCCGGTCTCTGAGACACCGGGTCACTCCATTGACCCCGGTTCCTGGGTGCTTGTCCGCAACTTTCAAAGAACAAGAAACGACCAGCCCAGATGGACCGGGCCTCACCTCGTCCTCCTGTCTACAAGGTCGGCTGTTAGGGTGGAGGGGAAGGCCAATTGGGTCCACGGGGTCCATTGTAAGAAGGTACCCTTCCCTCTGCCACATGACCAATGGGTCCAGAAAGGAGGCACTGACTCAGAGCGCACAACTGATGAACGTGTAAAAGAAGCTAACCCTGTCTGTGAAAGCGAGAACATTTTTCGAGAAACTGTGCCACCATCAGAACAATTGAACTCTGTGGAACCTGAACTACTATTTCTGGACCAGACAGTACCCGGGAAAAGACGCTACAATTTACGACCAAGAAAAACAGACTAAAGTAAAAGTGATTTCTTTTATGATCCAAGAGAAAAACCTGTGGACTTGTGGTATATAAATAAATAATACCGGATCTAGGTTTGACTGGACATAGCAATAACAGATAGCTCAATAAATAAGAGTCAAGATTCGAGGTAGTAGGAGTTTGCAGGTTTAATACAGCATAAGGACAGGAACAGGACAACCTGCACAGGAATAGGATGGCAGAGCCCGGCAGCTGCCGGGGCTGGATCTGGGATGAGCGCGCTAACTTTAATAACAAAATACAACATATATATACTAAAACAATTGCATTACAGTGAATACAGTAGGCGGAGCAGTGGGTGTGGTCAATAGCAGTCGCGAAAGATAAGGGTGAAAGTGGGTGTAACAGGAGGCGTTTACATAGACATGTGATGTAAACGTAACAGAATATGTCATAAATGGGGCGGAAACATGGAGGGGGCTACCTGAGGAGCCGGGACCTCTAACCTAATGGTGCGCGTAAACTGACAATGACGTGTTACTAGGAGAAGCTGGGGGCTATGACTTCTGCGCTAGGAGCAGAGACTGAAGTCTGGAGAGTCAGGGCGACATGTACCTAAACAATATCTAGTATCTGATGTTTAGAGAACATGTTGATATAAACTAAAAGGTATCGGGGTAAAGGCTAACAGACTCTAAGACTGGTGCATGCATTATTCTACATGTAGTGTGTGTTGAAGAATATTAAATGACCATTAATACAGTATTTCTCTTACATGGAGACGTAAAGGCTAGACGATGACTGAAACTATTGATGCGATTCAGTAGCTTAGGAATGCAGAGAAGGAGGGCTGGACTGATAACTAGAATCATAACATACTTTTGGCAGACTAGCAGGCAGAGCCAGGCTGAGCCGGGCACTGTGAGGCAGGAAGTAAGTGAAGGGTCAGGAATATAGGTGGGGGCTGTATCGCTCCTCAGCGAGGGCTCAGGAGACAGGAGCTGAATCTGGTGTCCGGGCCCTTTTGAGGCCTAGAAACGGGGACTTTACAATGAAATAACGTGCACACTGAGAGACGTGGCAACGTAACTTTACATAGGCCTAATACTCGTAGCTTTCACGAGAACTGGGAACTAGCATACTAGGGATGGACACAACTGTAATTGCGTCTTTAATCGAACATGGGGAATACATATGCATATTAATCATACACACATAACATAAGATGGGGAACACGTAGGGACACAGAACATGGCAAAATTTACTTTTCCACATTCCCTCCTTGTCACTACGTTTCCATCAGGAAACATCAATATTCATGATACCATCTATCATTTCATACAGTATCATTTGCTCGTCTCGGATTTTCTTGGAACAGGATTTAGAACGGGACTTGGGACTAGGAATACAAGAGGTAGCACAGATGCCACAAATCGCAGGGCCACATTGTATACATAGGCAGCAACTGAATATGATCGCTACTGCAATACCTAGAAAGGACAATACTTTCCATCCCCAGGCGGAAATTATATTCCAGAACCAACCGGACCATGTCCAGGTGCCTGGATCTTGGTGTAACATATGGGCAATTTTATGGAGTCTGGTTATAGCTAAATAAACAGACGGCGCGTTATTTGGAATGAAAATGCAGCAACTAGATCCGATGACTCTACAAGCCCCGCCCCTATCGGCCAGTATGACGTCAAGGACGAGACGATTCTGGAGCACGACAATTCTCATAAAGGATTGCTCCTCGGTTAAATTACCTAGAGCAGAAGTAGTCTCAATCACTACTGCTTCGAGTGTTCTGGTTAATCTACGTATCAGTTTACTATTCACAACAGTACCTAAATAAGGGAAGACACCTTTATTGATATCTATATATTGTTCTAGAGCAGTTTCAGTATAATCGACAATCGGGAGGTCTCTCTTGTGTCTGATATGTACTAGGTGGGAATTCCTATGGTAGTCAGGTGGGGCTAGAAAAACTGGTGGCAGTAGGAAGGCAATGTAACAGGTTCCCTCCCAATCGAGGGGCAGACGAACATATGCGGTCTGACCACAAACAAAATAAGAATGACGTGAAGCTTTGAAAATAGATTTCCCACTGTCACTATACTTGACAATAGTAGTACAATCACTATGTCCTACATGTACGGAACCATTCTTTCGGACACATAATTCGCCTTTAACTGGTAGTACTGACATAGCAGGTAAGTCTGGAGTAGTATCAGACTGAACATTCAGGATCATGAAATTCGAAGAATAATTACCTAAATTATAAACTTCATTTTCTAGATCTAACCCTGTTCTGTGGGGAAGACCTTGCTTGTCTGGAAAACATGTACTGTTAAGAAAAGACATATCTGTTGAGGATGACGTTAACGTGGACCATGCTCCACATGAACCATTATGTGAAAATGGATAAGGAAAGAGTGGCAGAACTCCCTTCGGTGTCTGGAAAGGGGGGAGTCGACCACACACCCAACAATTAGTGGCATTGCTGGTCTGATGTGAATAATGTAACATGCGGATAAAGGAATTATTACGCATAGCAAGACGATAAGATAGTTCATGAGAAGGCAGATCACTAAACGTGTGCTCTACTGTAGCAATAGAAGACTTATTTACATGAGAAACTGGAAAACACAAATAAAATGCATAACCTGTGCAGGTAATCATGAGGCTGAAAAACAATATGAAACTTAGAAAAACGATACATCGGATTGAGTTTTGACTAACTCTCTCACTATGGGGGTCTATTTTATACATGTCAGAAACCGGTCTAACCGTTTCACCTAGGGGAGGACTTAGACAATCAAACTGGCTGACTTATTTTACTAGACCTTAATTTCTTCTTATACTCCTGTTGCGGAGTTTTCTCTAACAGGGAGGGTTTAGTATCATTGTCTTTTGCGGGACAGTCCTTAAGAATAGTACTTTGGCAATCCTTAAAATCCTCGGAAATGTTCTTGGAAACAGTCTTTAATCCATAAAACTTTTTCACGTGAGACAGGTGGACCCAGCCCTTCCTGCCTTCCAGCTTGACGGCAGTACGGGTGGCCAGGAGGACCTGTTTTGGCTCCTTCCAGCGAGGCTCCAGCGGACTTGAACGATCAAAGTTCCTCACAAGAACCAGATTTCCGGGAACGATCTCATGCGGTGCCACCTCGGTATTGTCTGGAAATGCGGCGGCAACCTGTGAACGACAAGAGTGTAGGGCAGACATCAAGGAAGCTAGGTAATCTGTCAGCATATTACTTGAAACATCGGTAATACTTCGAGGTCTAGGTGTACCCCACATGTTAGGGGGGCGGCCGAATACGACCTCGTACGGGGACAGACCTGATCTGGAATGTGCGACCATGCGCATATAAAACAAAGCGACTGGCAGAGCTACTAGCCAGTCTACACCTTTCTCTTTACATATTTTGGCAATGCGGATTTTCAGGGTCTGGTTATGTCTCTCTACTAGACCGGCTGCTTCAGGATGGCGTACACAATGGAACTTCCACTGGTACCCTAACAAAAGGGAGATGTGTTTCATGAGCTCAGATGAGAATGGCTGGCCGTTATCAGAATATACGACCCTAGGGAGTCCGTAGCGGGGGAAGAATTCACGAACCAACTGCTTGGCAGTGGTCGTGGCTGTGTAATCTGGGACTGGATATGCTTCTGTCCACCTGGACAAAGCGCATACAACTACAAGGACATACTTGAAACCTCGACATCGCTCCATCTGAATATAATCCATCTGGAGGACTTCAAAAGGGTGATCAGGGGGCTGGAATCCACCTTGTTCCACCGGGACACTTTTACCTGGATTAAACTGGCAACATATCATACAGGTACGGACTTTCTGCTTGGCTGCAGCTCGTAAATGCTTGTTAAACCAAATGTTCTGGATACTGTCTAACATGGCTTTTTCTCCTAAATGTGCTGGACTATGTGCGGTATTGATAATGACTTGAACCATAGAGTCGGGGAGAAACCATGTGGCTCTACCCTTCGTTACCCATCCCTGATCTGTCTGGACCCCTCCTTGTTCGGACCATTTCTTGATTTCATCGGGAGTAGCATGTAACTGGATATCTATGACATCTTGAGTAGGGTCCTTAACTGTCATACAGGTAGTCGGAGCTGGAGTATGTGTCTGTGTCGGATTAACTGAAATGTCTGGAGTCTGTGCTGTAAGCTTGGCTGTGCGATCTGCTAGATCATTACCTTGAGAAATAATGTCAGTAACTTTCGTATGTGCTTTGCATTTCATGATAGCAATAGATGTCGGTAAATGTATGGCATCTAACAGAGCTTGAATAAGGAGACCATGCTGAATCTTGGTTCCATGAGAAGTCATGAAACCTCTCTCCTGCCAGAGCACTCCAAAGTCGTGTACAACTCCGAATGCGTAGCGTGAATCTGTGTAAATATTAACTTTCAGGTTCTTGGCGTGTATGCAGGCTTGGGTCAGAGCAACTAGCTCTGCTGCTTGAGCAGACAGGGTGTCAATACGGTGTGTTTCTATAACTTCAGTGTCAGTAGTCACTGCATACGCGGCTACTAGTTCTCCTGTACTTGTTCTCATACATGAACCATCCACATAAAGTGTCAGGTCGGGATCTGGTAATGGAATATCTGTCAGATCTTGTCTTGGCTTTGTCATAGTGTTAACTACTTCCACACAGTCGTGTGTGGCAGGATTTGAAATAACTGACGGTAACAGTGTAGCAGGATTTAGAACGTTGCAGCGTCTGATTTCTATGTGTGGCTGGAACAGTGTCAGTTCATAACCTGTTAAACATGCAATTGTCAAGTGCTGAGTCTGGGTTCGGTTTAAAAGAACTTCCACGGAGTGTGGAACTTGTACTGTCAAGGAATGTCTTAATACTATGGAATCACTTTGTCTGATAGCTAGTGCTGTGGCTGCAACTGACTTGAGGCACGCAG